>NC_139512.1:86526280-87751280 GCF_947247035.1 Vipera ursinii
GGTTGTTTAGGAAGCCAGCTGAGAGTGGAGACGGTGAGAAAAGAGTGGGTTGAAAGGTGATAAGAGATAGGGAAAGATACTGAAGAGAGCAGAACAGATTGGAATTGAAGGTGGAAGTGGTACAGGTAGTCCTTCTCTTACAACCATAATGGAGCCTGCACACTGTGATCATAAAGTGGGCCATAAAGTAGATGTGATTGATCCAATTTTATGGAGCACTTGTAGTGTTGTTGTGAAGAAAGGCACTTGGCACAATTCTGAACCTGATAAGCTAGCAGATAAAGTAAGCAATGGCTATGAGTTGACAATGAATTGTCAGGTCAGGATTGCCGTGGCTGATAAAGATTGGAGATTGCTGGTGAAGTCACCTGTGGTCACTGGTGATTAGAAGGTGCATTTTGTTATTACAGAGGCATGATCCAAGTCTGGGTGAGAGACAGGAAGAGTAGTAGGCAGGCCCCTTGAAACAGAATAAAACTGCCCTGAAGTTGAGTAATGGGTCAGTCGGATGGGGTTCCAAATAGGTGTGGGAAAGGATCAACATGATTGTTGTGAATGTGGGGGAAGTTCACAGGCTAGCAAGAGTGGCTTTGGCTTCATATGTCTATGGAGATTCTCAGTCATCCAGGTCATGGTTGTCCCAGAGGTGCTTTTTCAAAAGGCAACTGGACTTTCTTTGTTTTTGCTTGAAGACGTTTCGCTTCTCATCCAAGAGGTTTCTTCAGAACTAAAGAAGCTTCTTGGTTGAGAAAGGAAACGTCTTCAAGAAAAACAAAGAAAGTCCAGTTGCCTTTTGAAAAAGCACCTTTGGGACTTTGGTTTCATAGCTGGAAGTTGGGATACAATAACAGGAGTTGAAAAGGATCTCATAGTCAGGGTTCCAGAGACTGACATGATTGGTCAGATCACTTTTGCTGGATAGGCTGAAGGGGGAAAATGATGCAGAGATGTGAATGTACACACAGGTCGTTTTTGAGCAGTTTAGAAATGTGAAATATAAATAAATAAATACTTCTCAACTGTCACTTAATGACAGTTCAAAGTTAGAACAGACTCAGGAAAAGTAACTTATGATTTGGAGGAAAGAAGCTTCCGTGCCAAAGCTCCGGCTTCTTTCCAGCCTTACTTGCCTTCAGAAACCTGCTGTTTTGCTAGCTTTTTAGCCAGAAAGCTAGTGAATCTGATGTTTCTGTGCCAGCCAGAGAAAAGAAGATCCTGAAGGTTGAGCACGCACAGGGGAAGGGAACCACCGAGTGGGCCCAAGAAAGGAAGCTTGGATCTCAAAGGTCCAAGTTTCCTTTCTCCTGCCCAGCGCAGCAGCTCCCTTCTGTACACAGATGGGAGAGGAAGTCCTGCAGTGGGCTGGAGAAACAAAGTTCAAACCTTTGATATCTGAGCTTCACTTCTCTAGCTCAGCACAGGAGTTCCCTTCCACACGTGAAAAGGAGTTGCCTACACCCTCTTTAGAGTTAACGACCCAAACGGGTCTCTTAAAACCACAATTGGGAGAACTGGGATTGCTGTTGTTAAGCAAACTGATCAAGTGAGCATCTAGCTTAACTACTGCAAAATCTTACAAGCCAAATTCTGGGCCCAATTGTGGTTGTAAGTCAAGTGCTATTTGGACTGCAGTCGTGATGGGCCAGGGGAATTATGGCAGGAAAATTGTGGAGATTCTGTGTTAGCCATTTCAGAGGAAGGGGATCTGTTAATCTGATGCCAATCTAATTTTCCAGTCCTCCAGCTTCAGTCTTGGATTTAGGCAGCCATGTTCCTAGTGATCTCACTTGGTTGTGAATGAGCATAAAAACTTCTGTGTGCTAGTGAAACACAGTTAAGCACAGGGATGTGGCCTGTTTGAAATTTCCTTTCCTAAACTTTGGGTTCTTTAGCAGCTGTGAGACCAAGGCAAAGGGAGGGGAGTAATCAGAGGCCTTGCTCTGGCTGTGAATGGAGGTTTTGCTCTATCTGTTTATTATTGCAACTGTACTTTCCCCCCCCCCCCACTAAAATAGCCAAAACTCTCTGGGCAGTGTACAATAAAAAAACACAAAAATATAACTTAAAAACATGTATGATAATACCAAAATACAAAATAAAAACATCATATAAACTAAAAGCCTGGTACTGAAAAGCCAGTTAAAATCCTGGGAAAATAAAATGGTCTTCACCTAACACTAAAAGGATGATATTGTAGATACCAGTTGAGCCTCTCTGGGGCAGAAATTCTATAAATGGAGTGCCACCACAGTGGGGGAGGAAACCCTCCCCTTTATAGAACTTCACTTCATTTCCTTTGGTTAGAGATCCTGGAAAAGACACTTACTACCTACCGGTAGATAATAAAGATTGGATGGGTACATAAGGGAGAAGGGTCCTTTAGGGTTCCGAAGACACATAGGGGCCTAAAGGTTAAAATTAACACTTTGAATTGCTTTGTGGATGAGGATAAATATTGTGGAGAAAGTCGTATGTTTTGTTAAGAGTTGGCACTGAGGCGATAGCACTTAATCAAGAAAGAACCCAGATAATGTAAAGGAAAATAAAGAGTGCTGACTAAATCTGACAATATGTTAACATTTTTTTTCCATTCTTTTTTTTTTTACCTCAGGGGTTGTACTTGGTCTATCATCCTGTCCAGCTTACTACCAGTTATGCGGTTGGAATTCTTCTACTGGGTTTGGTGGGCTACTATATTTTCAGAATGACCAATCATCAGAAAGATCTCTTCCGTCGCACTGATGGCAACTGTAAAATATGGGGCAACAAACCTAAATATATTGAATGTGCCTACACATCAGCCGATGGAACTAAACACTACAGTAAATTGTTGATTTCAGGATTCTGGGGTATGGCCCGCCATTTTAACTATACTGGAGACTTGATGGGCTCCCTGGCATACTGCCTGTGTTGTGGTTTTAATCATATTCTTCCTTATTTCTACATAATTTTTATGACTATTCTCCTGGTCCACCGCTGCATTAGAGATGAACATCGATGCTCTAACAAGTATGGCAAAGACTGGAAAAGATATACTGATGTAGTACCCTACCGGCTCATTCCAGGGATTTTCTAAATGCTTATTTTAGACTTAAAATATTTTGCAAAAACAAGTTTTGATATATTTATCGGCAGTATTTTTGGCACATATAATGGTGAATGATTTGCTTACTTCTTAATGTTAAAAATAACATATTTAACATAAGATAAAATACACATATAAACTTATTTCTGTGTTGGTTTTTTTAAAGTTTCTTTTTGTACTGATTTGTTTTGCCTCCTCCCCACCCCAAATCCAAAAAAAAACCCGTGCAGTAATTCATATTTCAGTTTTACTATTCTGGCTAAAGGGAAATTGTGATCTATAACTGACCAGAAAGTTATTTATATTGCTATGTGATGATTTTCCAATTATTGAACTTGCATTGAAATTTCTGGAGTCTTCAACACCCTCTAAATCCATACATTTTGAAAATGATGACTGGGTAAACTGACAAGATTTTTGAGTGGTGATAAACACTTCAATGAAAGTTTTGACGCACTGTATATCCAATGTAAAATAGGCCAACAGCATGTTAGGGATAATAAGTCATGGTATCGAAAATAGAGATGCCAATCTCATAATATCCTTTTACAAACCATTGATGCAACCCTCTGGAATATTTTGTACAGTTCTGGTCACTGCACCTCAGAAAGGATATAGTGGAGCTAGAAAAGGTTCAGTAGAGGGCAACTAAGCTAACCAAGGGACTAGAACAGCTTCCTTGTGCGTGCACAATTATGCATGATGGCAATAAAGTAAGGAGGAGCAGCTATTTACTCCTTCCCATAATACTAGAACCCAATGAAAACTGAGTCCTGCTAGCATCAAGACAGGCAAAGGGAAATATACTGCTCAAAAAAATAAAGGGAACACTTAAACAACACAATGTACTGTATTTAATAGTAGGATGTCTTGTTTTCTGTTCCCTTTATTTTTTTGAGCAGTATATTTCTTTACAGCGTTGCTACTCCTGCTGTCAAAGCCGCGGAGCGTGGGCCTGGAGCACCTCCATATCTCGGCAAGGGCACTAAGCTGCCTCAAAAGCATCCGCTGCTGCCACCGCCACCATCAACCTTTCTGTTTTTTCTGCCCGGCAGGCAGGTGTTGCTACTCCTGCCGTCAAAGCTGCGGAGCGCGGGCCTGGAGCACCTCCATATCTCGGCAAGGGCACTAAGCTGCCTCAAAAGCCGCCACCTCCACCAACCTTTCTGTTTTTTCCGGCAGGCAGCCGTTGCTACTCCTGCCGCCAAAGACGCTCCAGCGTCTCGGCGAGCGCACTAGGCCGCCCCCAACAGCAGCCGTCGCCAGCGGAGTGATTGCTCACTCCTTCGGGCTCACTGCTGCCATGGGGGCCGGCACGAGGATTTGTTTCTGCGGGGGAGGCGGAGGCTGATGGAGATGTGGCAGACCTCTCTCGAGGCCGCCTCCACCGCTACTGTCATTGGCTTCCGCTACAGCCGAACACGGGCAGCCTCCTCCACCCCCAGCAGTGGCATCTGGGGATTCTCCGGTTTCATTGGAACCAAGCAGCAAGTGAAAAAGTTAGCAGTAGCAGCACTAGCGGGAGCGGTTTTAATTGCCAAGCGTCCCCATGGAAGTCAATGGAGGCGCCGCGGCTGGCCTTTCGAACAAAGAGTGAATGAGAGTGTGAAAGGCTTTTTAGAGCAAAATGTGAGAAAATGAGAGCAAAAGAAGCTTTTGCGAGGAATGTGAGTGAATGAGAGAGCGAGATAAAAGCTTTGCTTTTATCCCTTTCTTCCGACACCACCTTCCCCCTGGCCGTTTCTCCCGAGTCATCAACCTTCACAGCTCCCTGCCGCTAGCAAGAACCATCTTTTTTTCCAAGCTAAGGGAGTGCCAGCCCTGCTGATGTAGGAAAAGCGAAGCAGGGGCCCTGCTGGCTCTCCAGAATAAAGGGGCCACTTCCTAATAAATGCGGCTGATCAGTCTTACGTTTCTTCTGCAAGGAATGGTTGGGGGAGGTATCTGTTTGCTTCACCCTTTCCTCCCTCAAAAGGTTCCCTGCTTGGAAGGAGGAACGTGAAAGGGATGGCTTTTGGTTTCTTTCCTTCTAACGGACAGAGTGGTGCCCAGTGGGTATTAGGGAGGAGACAGATTGGGAAGGGGGATTGCGTCTTTCCTCATCCAGGAAAACTGGTAAGAGAAAGCTTGTGGGCTGACCAACTAAGCTGCTAAATCCCCTCTTTCTAACGGACCCTCCTCACTGGGAAGAAACCTTGGCAATGAATACACACAGAGACAGAGAGAGAGAGAGAGAGAGAACTCCCCCTCCCCGGCACACCCCATCTGACCGACCCACTCACTTTTCCAGCAGTCCTCTTGTGTCTTCCTCCGCTGCCATGTGCAGTCCGAGGAAGAAAAAGGTTTGTGGGCAGTCCCACAAACAGCTTGTGGGAAGTCCCACAAACCAAAGAACTTCAATCAATTCAAGCTTCGCAAGTTTTTTTTTCCCATGAGAAGTTTGAATTGATTGGTTGAACTTTTTAAGTACCACTTTTTCTTTTTTCTTTTTCTTTTTTTTTTGGACTGCACATGGCAGAGGACTGGGAGCAGCAGGAGGTGGCTGAAAGAGCCGCATGCGGCTCCGGAGCCGCGGGTTGACGACCCGTGCTTTACACAATAGATAATTAAATTTTGGAATTGCTACATGTGGTGCTACCTATCAGCTTAGCCTGTGAAAGCCAGGAAGCTAGTGGTTTTGTTTACAGTTGAAAACAGACCATTGGACTAGACCAGGGGTAGGCAACCTTGGCTCTTTGATGACTCATGGACTTCAACTCCCAGAATTCCTCAGCCAGCCATGCTGGCTCAGGAATTCTGGGAGTTGAAGTCCATGAGTCATCAAAGAGCCAAGGTTACCTACCCCTGGACTAGATAGAAGGGTACTGCTTATGTTCTTAAAAGTTCTGAATAAGTTCTTTGATTAATTGTGATAAAATTATAAGGGTAAGAATGATGGGCTAAAATAATTATCTTGGACATTACTATCAAGGGCATTCGTGCAGATTCATGTCTGCCTTGTTTATAGGGATTTCAGTATGTCAGATGACTTGTTTGACCAGCATGGTATGTTTAAAAAGACAATATGTCAAGATTTTAAAAATCCATGTCTCTTATCAATCGATCGCTTAACCATGTTGTACAAAACCACAACATTGCTGAAGTATGTTTACTTAAAGACTTACCTGTTCCAGCAGTCCGGCCTGGCCTGATAGCTCTAATTGGGGTCCCAGTTTGTTTTGATTATTGTTTTTCAGTACTGTTTCATTATGTTTGCCTACCTTACTCTGTACACCGCCCCGAGTCCCTCGGGAGAAGGGCGGTTTATAAAAACAAACAAACAAATAAATAAATAAATAAAATGAAAACTTCACTTCTCAAGGTTTATTACAAAAGCCAGATTCTGCTGGCTGGTTTAAAAGTAAAGCAGGGTGCTTCCTGTAGATGGTGATTTAGTAGGTTTAAAATAGCCACCCACTCAAGTAGATGGCTTAACAAAGTATTCAAACAATTTAAAATATATTGGTTGATAGGTTATATACAGGGAGTCCTTGAGTTATGACTGTAATGAAGCCTGCCCATTATGGTCAGAAGTCAAGATGGCCATTAAATTAACCATTTCACTTAACGACCCTCCCCCAATCCCTGCTCAAACTTAATGCAATTATTAAATGAACACGCAGGTCTTTAAGTGGAGTATGGGGTGCCTCGGGTGGGAGAGATCCTGGAGGCCTACTGCAGGCACAAGTCCATTTGGTCTTGGGTCTCCCTGAGATACCCCATGCTATGTTCCACATCTCTTGGGATCCCCATATCTGCTTGGGCCTCCTCCCCACCCACCCATCACAATCGCACACTTACCTTTCTAAGATCTCTAGAGCTCAGGAAGTCAGAAAAGGAGGACAGGTGCTCCAGAACCAGGCGTCATCATCAACCAGGTCACAATTCATTGTGGCCATTCCCAAAATGATGCCTGCCTCTGTGTAGGGAAGCTGCACAGCTGCTTCCCGGAGATCTATGGGAAAAAATAAGTAAATCTGAAATGATGGTGATGGGTCGTAGGGTTTTTGTTTTTTTAAAATCCCATTTATATCCCGCCCTTCTCCGAAGACTCAGGGCGGCTTACAATCTAAGAAGCACAAATCAATGTGCTTAGCAATAGCCTTCATTCTATGTATATGCCTGCTTATTAGGGCTTTCGCCCCCCCCCAGCGGCATTTTTACAAAGTCACCTTATTGCCCCCAGCAATCTAGGTCCTCATTTTACCTACCTTGGAAGGATGGAAGGCTGAGTCAACCTTGAGCCTGGTGGGACTCGAACCTGCACTAATTGCAGGCAGCTGGTGTTACTTAAGGAGGCATTAGCCCACTGCTCCACTAAGGCTCTTGCGACCCAATAGGGTGGGAAGCTGGCCCAAGGCCTGCAGGGACCCAGTAGGACAGGATGGAGGAGAGAACATAGGAACTGCATTAAACTGTTGCATTGCGTCAAATTTTATTTATTAAATTTATATGGCACCCATCTCACTGTTGAGTGTCTCGGGGTAGCTTTCATCATTAATAATGAAGAAATAAATATAGCCATTCTGCATGTGTGTTACCTTGGATTGCACAAGTCCAGAATGGAATCGTATGCTTTCTACATCTATTGCCCCTAAACAGTGACTGGCTTGATATCCAAAAGCTAAATCCTTTTCCTTGGCACTTGGTAATTCCTTGTCGATCAGGAATAAAAGTCTCACAGTAGCTAACTGCACTAGGCATATAATGCTACGTATGTTTTTACGCTGAATGCCACTCTAGTTATAGATGAAAGTGAGCAGAATTTATTTTAAATTCATACAAAAGGTGCATAAAGGTAAAGGTAAAGGTTCCCCCGCACATGCGTGCTAGTCGTTTCCAACTCTAGGGGCCGGTGCTCATCTCCGTTTCAAAGCTGAAGAGCCAGCGCTTGTCCTTGGACGTCTCCGTGGTCATGTGGCCGGCATGACTAGACGCCAAAGGTGCACGGAACGCTGTTACCTTCCCACCGTAGTGGTCCCTATTTTTCTACTTGCATTTTTATCTGCTTTCGAACTGCTAGGTTGGCAGAAGCTGGGACGAGTAACAGGCGCTCACTGTGTTACGCGGCACTCGGGATTCGACCCGCCCAACTGCTGACCTTCTAATCGACAAGCTCAGCGTCCTAACCCACTGAGCCACCGCGTCCCCTAAAAGGTGCATAGTCACTAATAAAGATAGTCGTCAATTTAGGACCAATCACTTATCAACCATTTCAAGTTACAACATACACTCTAAAAGGTACTTGTGACCCAGTTTCAAAGTTAAGACTGCTACAGTGCCCCCATGGTCATGCACTCTTAGCCCGACCGCAGAGAGTCTGTTGTGGGCCCACCCCCATTCTGCCCCACCATGCCCTTACAGGCATTGTGCCTGAATTGCCACCCCACGTGATCCTCCCCATCTCAGTCAATTGCTTACTTTACCTTTCAAAGAACTCCAGAATTCAGTAGAGAGGAAATGACAGGCTGCTCTGTTGCTGAGCCACATGGCACAATACCACAAGTAGCCATCTTTTTCTGAACACAGCCACAAACTCAGCGATCGATCCAGCCTAGCAACAAAGCAGTTTGTGACTTTGTAGTGTCATCGTGGAAGCACTGGCTTGGAAAATGGGATCCAACAATGGAAACCCTTGCTTTGTTTTGCAAAGAAAAGTGTGGTCTCTGTAAGCAGACAGATCCAATTTGCTCCACCAGCATTAGTGAACGCTTTGCTCAGCTAACACCGGTAGAACAAAATAGAAAGCCTGCCTCCCCATAGTGCATTATGCTACAAAAAAAACTTTCAGAAAGATTCCATTGAATGGCTTTTAAAATAGCAGTTCTACAAGCTAGAAAGGCTAGTCCAGAGTGGGGAGGGGAGTCGATTGTCTTTTTTCATTGCTACAAGCTTCTGTGCTAAAAGAAAAAAAATAGGTTGAGTATTTTTTTTTTCTTTTGGAATCGATTAAAAACATTCCAGCATTTGGCATATCAGGAGATAAACAGAGAGACTTAATGTAATAGTGCTCTCTGTTGAGCAAGAGAAGCATTGCAGTTTTTTTTCACATGGATTTTTGCTGTCATTTCCCAAAATAAAATAACAAAAAGGAATAAAAAGAAAATGAAGGTTTTTTTTAACAAAAATGACAAATCCACTTTGAAAGGGCAACCATCAGGCTACCTGAAGTTGCTCATCCCTGGCTTATTCTGTTGTGTGAACTAAATAAGTTGGGAGTATTCAGGTTTTGCAGGGACGGCGGTGGCTCAGTGGGTTAGGACGCTGAGCTTGTCAATCAGAAGGTCGGCAGTTTGGTGGGTCGAATCCTGAGTGCCGCGTAACAGAGTGAGTGCCTGTTACTCATCCCAGCTTCTGCCAACCTAGCAGTTCGAAAGCACATAAAAATGCAAGTAGAAAAATAGGGACCACTACGGTGGGAAGGTAACAGTGTTCTGTGCGCCTTTGGCATCTAGTCATGCTGGCCACATGACCACGGAGACATCCTCGGACAAGCGCTGGCTCTTCAGCTTTGAAACGGAGATGAGCACCGGCCCCTAGAGTCGGAAACGACTAGCACGCATGTGCGGGGGAACCTTTACCTTTACCTTTTTATTCAGGTTTTATTAAGATCCTGAAGTGTAAATGTAATTGTGATCCTCTTTCAAAACGCTTGTGCTTTTAGATAACCATTGAAAAATTCAAAAATTACAGTCTCTTCAGTAATCTGGTATATGTCAAACTATGTTGTTAAGATTGTTTGTACTAACTAGGTATAAAGGTAAAGGTAAAGTTTCCCCCGCACATGCGTGCTAGTCGTTTCCAACTCTAGGGGCCAGTGCTCATCTCCGTTTCAAAGCCGAAGAGCCAGCGCTTGTCCGAGGACGTCTCCGTGGTCATGTGGCTGGCATGACTAGACGCCAAAGGTACACGGAACGCTGTTACCTTCCCACCGTAGTGGTCCCTATTTTTCTACTCGCATTTTTACGTGCTTTCGAACTGCTAGGTTGGCAGAAGCTGGGACGAGTAACAGGCGCTCACTCTGCTACGCAGCACTTGGGATTTGACCCGCCAAACTGCCGACCTTCTGATCGACAAGCTCAGCGTCCTAACCCACTGAGCCACCGCGTCCCGTTCATTAAGCTACCTACTATACTTTAAGATTTGCTCAAACCAGGCCACTTCAATAAGCCATGGTTAAATATATCCAAATTATATGTTGTAAGTAAACTGAACAGTGAGACAGATTCCACATATATGTTTAATACTTGAAATGCTATGGAGCAACTTTGAATTCAATCAACAAGAGGTACTTCAGAATGCATGGCAGTACACAGCTACATAACGTAAAGAAGCATGCCCTGTCCCAGCAGATTTGTACAATCCTAGAAGAAGACAGAATTGTTAGGAGTTGAAACAAGAAGCTACATTTGGCAAACTATCAGTGCGAAGAAGGGGTTGGAGCCAGATGATACAATTTATATTCCAATGTACGCCACTTTCCAGCAATACGTTTTAAACCATTGCACTTAAGTACTTGTTTGTACTTAATGGATAAGATCATGACTAGGTGAACTGCATACTTATTCAGTTGCTTGACCAAGATACTACTCTTGTTGGGCAAATTCCAGGTGCCTGCTCTTCCCTTCAACTCAGGAAAGAGAAAGCACAGCAAGGATTAAAACCATCTCTACTCAATATTAGTAGTAATTCAACAGTGATCCCAGTGAAATGAATCTCATACTGATATCAACTCCATAACTGCTCTTCCTTCTCTGATGAATCTGGTATCTTATAAAAAGCAAAACTGTTCTCAGGTCCTTATCAGCTAAAGAAAGTACATTCAGAAAAGGTTATTACCGTACTCCCCTGAGTATGAAAAAGCTTTTGAAGAAAGACCTATGATTTTAACTTTGTTGTTGGAAATGTGGATACTTCTGATGTGGGGTTAAGGGAAGTGTTACAATGTAAAAGTTAGATCAGGAGTGTCAAACTGCCAGCCCACGGGCCAGAGCGTCACGGAGAAACCGCGCCCATCCCATTTTCGGCAATGGGAAAAAGTTCCGAGACGTCGCGCGATGTCACGTGACGTCGCGAGTTTGACATGCCTGAGTTAGATGATTCATTTATTTAAAATACCGTCCATCTTTCAATTAACCCTGGCCAGCTCCCAAAGACTAAAAAACACATCAATTTAAACACATAAATTTAAAAAATCAAACTGATTAGAACATTAAAATATTAAAAAGAACAAAAACCTGGCACCAAATCAAACTTCTAAAGTTCAGATTATCTCACAGCATTTGGGGGAAAAGCCAGGTCTTCAAAGCCTTATGGAAGGCTAGGAGGGGACAGGCCTGCCAAATTTAGGGGACGGAAGAGAGTTTCATAGGCTAGGGGCTCCCATCCGATGGCAATATTTAAGGAAAGGAATTAGGAGTGTACCCTCCCTATCTGACCTAGTAGGACAGTTAGATTTCTTTAGAGTGAAGATGTTATTTTCTACCAAAACAGCATACAGCACTTTGCAAGCCTAAACAGCAAACCCACGTTCTTCAGTGGGATCCCAAATAAATACCATCAGGCTATATAGCACATAAGGGATATAAAACTGCATCCTTCTCCCAATGTCTCAAAGTTATGAATATCCCTTTCAGCTCAATGACCTTTGAGTACAGATAGTCCTTGACTTATGGCCACAAATGAGCTCAAAATTTCTGTTGTTAAGTGAGACATTTGTTAAGCAGGTTTTGCCCCATTTTACAACCGTTCTTGCCACATTTGTTAAGTGAATCACCACAGTTGATAAGTTAGCAACCCAGTCAACCTAGAGTCCTGTCCTTCTACATACAAAAAATGGGGCTGGGAAATAGAAGCCACTCAGTTGTTAAGAAGACTGACATAAGACGAAGTGAACATCAGGAAAAACTAGTCGATGTTCTGAGAGGTTTTGTGCTGATATCTTGCAAGCCAAACATCTTCCCATGTTCCTCTCTTCCATACTGACTACAGATAGTCTTTGCTTAATGATCCTAATTGGGATCAGAATTTCTATCGCTAGAGTCAACAATAAGCTGAGGGTCTGAGGGTAGGTTTTGTTGGTGCTAGACTTGCCTCCACGCCTCACTGAATCCTGCAAGCCAGCTCTCCAGGACAACTTTTAATGTGCGCTTCAGAGCACATGCCAGAAGCGCTCCTGGAAAACCTGTCTGTGGACTGCAGTGTGCTGGAAGCTGCTGGCCCTTTGCACTGCTTTGCAGGAGGAAAGCTGGAGCAAGAGCAAGCACAGGGCCTCTGCCATCTCTAGGCTCACCTTCAGCTCTTGCTGATGCCTGCCCTCATCATTCCGCTTTGTTCAATTCTGCCACCACCTTTGCTGCCTCCTCCCCAGCTGGACCCAGCAAGCTCTCTTTGGCAGATGAGAATCAGCCATTTTGCTGTACTCGCTGCATGCATCCCCTGGCTACACCCTTGCCCAGCTCCTGGATCATGGGCCAGTAGCAGGAGAAAGAAGATACTGGGCTGGGAAAGGCAGGGGGCAGCAGTGTTTTGTGGCAGAGTGGAGGGCATCCTGAAGGGCAGAGATGGGGCTGATAGGTGCATGGGTGGAGTTGAAGTTTGTGTGGATAGGCTGCCAAGTGCCTGAATTTTAATCACAGGAATGCGGGATGCTGCAAAGGCTGGAATTTTTAAGACCAGTGATAACTACCATTTGTTCACTACTGTTGTAAGTTCAAGTGGTTGCTGAACAAATGATTTTTAAGTGAGGACAACCCATAGTTAGTTAGAATGATCTCTTAACTAATGATCTCTTTATATGTGACTCACTATGCAGGTAGTCCTCGACATACAACAATTCATTTAGTGACCAGAGTTACAACGGCACTGAAAAAAGTGAATTGTGACCATTTTTTACACGACTGTTGCAGCATCTCCAGGGTTACGTGATGAAAATTCAGATGCTTGGCAACTGACTCGTGACATAAATAAAGGTTGCAGTCTCTTGGGGTCATATGCGAGCACATGTGTTTCGTCCATACATAGGTCACCTGTATGCACCAGCATATTGTTCTAAGCAAGGAGATGTTAGCGATAAAAGCCAGTAGAGGGGCGGATACAGTAGTGGGTAGCAGAGGAAGAGTGGGAGGTGGGTTCATGCACAGAATGCAGGGGATGATGTGAGATCCTAATACTTTTCCACTATTTATCTCTTAAGACTCCTCCAGCTCTGCCTCAGCCAGATATGATCAGCCCTCATCTGGATCTTACTCAGAATGGCTGGAATGAACTTCTAACGAACAATAGAGCCAACATTTTTTGCCTCGCACACACACCTTTTAGACTAAGCTGGGATTTGCACTTGGCTATTACTAGTTCTCGGCTGACACTTAAAAAATAACAACAAATTTAGAGCTGAATCAATTTCTTACGTGTTTATTCCATAACATTGCTTTTCTTTTTTCCTTAAATGTTTTTAAAAGATTATTTTTATTCTATATTTAATCATTTATATTAGCTCAGACATATTTTGGTTACCATTGTTCCATAATTAGGATCTTTTTGCTGTTGTTAACTTTCACTCTCACTCTGAAGTTTAAATATAAATTCTGAAATTTAAAGCCACTTGTTGACATGTATTGGTATTTCTTTTCCATTAGAAATAATGTTATTTTGTCTCAATAAGAAAATGTTTTAAAATTAAACGTGCTCTCTTTTTCTAGGCAAGGGCATTTATCTATGGCCATATTGTTGTTAAAATATGGAGTGGATCCAACTCTTATTGATGGAGGAGGATACAGCAGCCTGCATTTAGGTGTGCTTTTTCAACACATGCCTATCATAGCTTACTTCATATCAAAGGGTCAGGTATGTGACTTTATACAGTGCTGTAATTAATCATGTAACAGGCATTAATACTTATGTGCCTTGGGTTCCATGAACATTGAATTTTATAACTGCACAGGTACAAAGATTTCTTGCATGTTTAGTTAATTAGGAATTTCCATTCCAAACGGCTGTTATTGGCATATACCAAAAATAAGAATGAAAAGAAATGGAATAAACAGAATACAGTGTCAGCAGTACAGGTAGTTTCTGACTTACGTCTATTTGAGCCTAACATTTCCTTTGCTAAGCAAGACAGTTAAGTGAGTTTTGCCCCATTTTACCACCTTTGTTGCCACAGTTGTTAAGTAAATCAGTGTAGTTTTTTAAGTTAGCAACATGGTGGTTAAGTGAATCTGACTTGCCCACTGACTTAATTTTGTCAGAGGTTCACAAAAGGTCATCACGTGACCCTGGGATACTACAGTAGTCATAAATCCATTATAGTTGCTAAGCATCTGAATTTTGATCATGTGACCGTGAGGAGGCCACAGCTGTTGTAAAGTACGAAAAACTTTCATAAGTCATTTTTCAGTGTTATTGTAACTTCAAACAGTCACTAAACGAATGGCTGTAAGTTGAAGACTACATGTAATGGCACCATTGAGCAAGAGCAGATCCTAAACTTAGTATCTCCAATTCCTTCAGAACCAGGTGTTCACTTCTATACAGAGCTGCATCAGGAAAGCGGTGATCTGAATATTCTGAGAGAAGGTATTCCACAGGAGGAATGCCAGCATTAAGGAATCTCTCTTGTGAGATCACCGAACTCCTTAGGCAGCAGTCCCCAATCTTTTTGGCACCAGGGACCTGGGGGGGGGCAGAATCGTTTCGGTTTTGTTTGCTTGCCGACCGTTCAACTCCAGCTGTGCAGCCCAGTTCCTAATACCGGTTCGTGGTCTGGAGGTTGGGGACAGGATCCTCAGGAGGATCTCTATCAAAGATCTTATATAGGCAGATTCATATTGGGATATTGGGAATGTCAGCCAGTATTGTAATACTGAAAAGTATTTTTAAAAGTTGACTCTTTAAAATCCTGCAAAGTTCTATGTTATGGGCCTATATTAAAATAAACTGCAAGGCACCTGGGCCATAATGAAAGTACTACTAAATTACAGATAGTTCATGAAACGCAGGACATTAATTGAATTCATTGCATTTGCTATGGGTTTATGGCTTCAGTTTCTGGTTGGGTGGTTAATTCCATTTCCTGAAATGTTAATATTTTGTCATATTTAGAGTGTAGATACTACTGACCTCAATGGATATACCCCTCTTATGTTGTCAGCCCACAAAGTAATTGGGTGAGTAATGATTGCTACTGCTCAATTCAGTGAGAATGTCTAAGGGGAGAATACACAAAAGATAGTATTACTTTCAGGAAGGCAAAACAAGTTACATTATTTGTTACCAAAGCAGTTGTTCGCAGCTGTTTAATCCCTGAAAAAAAAGTTTTATACAATACATAACTGAGCTACAATAGTATGACATTGGGGAAAGAATGTATTTTTATTTCATTTTGATAGGCTAATTCAAATTTCTTGTTTGTTTGTTTTTTCTTGTTTAGTTTTCATATTTTTGGATGAAATTTAGAGTTTTGGAAACATCTTTGTAGGATAAAGTTTACAGTGTAAAACCATTCTCCTACCTCATCCTAGAATATTATAATATTGAACTACTTTATTGAATCATTTGCTAAGCACTCTAGTCATTTTATAAATGCTTTACTTCAAATTGCTTTGTTATTACTGCATACCACAACCAGTCTTTACATTCACACAAAACAGTCTGTGATTCAAGCCTATTTACATCATTCTCCATAATCTATAAATGTAAACTGTACCAACTTTCTTACATTCACATATTCTCACTATCTTGCTGCAGAGCAAAATCTGGCCTGCTTTCTCCCTGGCAGGATTACATTTTCCAGGTTGTATTCATTATCACCTCTTGTACCTTTGGAAACAGCCCCACATAGTAGAACACATGGTGTGACTAGAACAACTCTTTCTGTTACCAACCAGGCAGGCTGCTCAAAAGGAGGGGACGAGCTGTCTTAAAAAGTAAGTAAAAAAAGACAAAAGAAAGAAAAAGAGAGAGAAAAGAAAAAGAAAAAAGGGAGGAAAGAATAAAAGAATAATACATATCCCTCTTAAACTAACATATATTTATTTCCAGATTTTTTGTGTTCTTTTTACCCATGATTAAACCTATGTTTAATCTTTAGATGTTCCATTTAATAAATTCAATCATCTAATTATTTAAGTCTATTCAGAACATTTTTAGTTACCCTTTAGAATTTTCTTAAAATCAATTACCGGTACATTTAAATATCTAAGGCATTCCCATAGCTTCATTGAATTATGCAAACCCCTTCGCCACAACAAGGCAGTAATACATGAAGGCATGGCAATGTTTAAGTCAATTTAAATATCCCTGTTGTGAAAGATAATGGGTTCATGTGTTGTTACTCAAAGAAAAAAACACTTTTACCCAATTCTGAGTAATTTATGCAGACTTCAGCAGCCTTGCATTAGAGCAGGGGTCTCAAACTGCCAGCCCGCAGGCTGGTTGCATCACCCCAGCTCCGGAAATGCAAAAAAAATTGTGATATGTCATGACGCGGTGAGTTTGATACCCGTGCGTTAGAGGAAGAACATGTTAAGGCACTTCTAGCCTGGTGTGGAAAATTATTGGAGCATATGATGGTGATGTTAGGGTAAATATGGGCAAAGTACACTTCTGAGCTTGTTGCAGGGTTTGGTTCTCACATTAGCATATCCTGTTTGTAGAGATGGAGGTCAAGGATATGAAGGGACCGTGTGCAGAAAACTGCCTGCCTCAGTATCTTGTTTGCCACATGTCTGTGAGCTCACTCCAATTAGCACCGCCAAGGACTGCCAGGAACCATCAAGATATGTGAGACTCTACCCTGGCTGGGATGTTCTTAAAGATTGACAAGGTAATACACCAATAAACAATGCTTTTGCTGTGTGCTCTGTCCTGCTTGTTAAAACCAGTGCTTTTTTTGTAAAAGAAAAAGGTGCCGGAACTCACACATGTCATACAACCCGCCTTGCCTATCCTACAAGGTTCCATCCAAAAAAGGTGCCGGAACTCCGTTCTGAGCGTTCTATGAGAAAAAAAGCCCTGGTTAAAACTGTATAAAAGTAATAAATTCTGCGTAGGCAGACAGACATTTTGGACACCCTGAGATGACTGGTTTCTGAATCCCACATCTGGTGCCCGAACAGGGACATCCCTCCAGGGGAGCAACTCCCAACATATTTACCTTTGTCTGGAATAGACCCCAAGGTGCACCTTCGTCCTATGGGACCCCTCAAAGGTAAGTATGGGTTGCAATCTATCTCACCAACAGCAACAGCATGTACAGGAACTTCGATTCCTGCTACAAAAGTCAGGGCCTACAACGCTTGAGGCGGAAATAAGGAAGCTGGTTGGAGAGATAGGGAAACATTGTCCTTGGTATCCGGAGCGTGGAACACTCCATTTACAGGACTGGGTAAAGATAGGGCATACTTTACCCTGGGCTCATGCTCAGATATTACATCTGTGGTTTTAATCTTGTCATGCAGTGGAAACATTTGGCTCTCATGCTTGGCAGGACAACAATTGACCACAAAACCTCCACCTGATTACGATCAAATAAAATCCCCCCCAAGTCATCTTTAATTGGACCTTCAGCTCCTCATGAAGAGGTTAATTCTTCTGCTTCTTCACAGCCATTGTATAACCTCATGAGGCAAATTTTAGAGGAACAGTTAGCAAAAGATGGGGGGAATGTAGAAGAAATTGCTGACGGGTCTGGTCCCTTTGCTCCAGTTGATGCTCAGATTGTTTTACTAGCTGCCACTTTACAGGTTTCTTCTGAATGCGCTTACCAAGCATTTGGAAAAGTGCCTGTTTCTGGCAAGCCTCATCAAGCCTTCTCTAACATCAGGCAGAAGGCTACTGAGCCGTATCCTGATTTTGTTAACAGATTACAGGAAATAGGAACAGCCTCTTATCAAACCAATTTATTGGCAGCTGCTTTATCGCAAGGTAGCAAGCCTCAAGGAAAGTGTTATAACGGTGGTAAACCCGGTCATTATAAAAGGGAATGTCAAAATCCAAGGGGGGGTATGTCTGCAGCATCCCGCAGCCCTTGAATAGCTCTTTGGACTATTCAATTCCTTTTGTCGGAGGTGAGGACACCTCCCACTTCATACCTGCAAAAGACCCCAGGTTCAATATTCCTTTTAGTCTTTCCCCACTGTCTTTTGAAGTTGGTGGCATAAATTGTAAGTAACCATAAATGTTCTCATTAAGTATTTAGATTTAGATTAGGTTCGAATCTCAAAAGAGTATGGCTGACTGATGACAACAAATAAGTTTGAAATGCATATCAGTCTCCCTTTAACTCTTTGTTAGCAATCCAAAAAATTTACATATATATGTGTGTGTGTGTGTGTGTGTGTGTGTGTGTGTATTTGTACATTTGGAACATTAAGCTTGGGCTTGGAATGGTGAGAAAAATGGGAGATGGTTAAAGGGCCCTATAAAACCATGTTTGGTTGGAATCACCTCCTGATTTTTCTTGCTTCTTGCAGGACAAGCCATGTGTCTAAATGAATGTTGTTTTACTAGTATTTGTGTATATATGTCTGTGTATGTTGTTCTGTGTTATTCCAAGACTTGGAAGAGGGTTAAAACCCCCTCTAATAACAATAAAGAAAAAGGCCTTATTTGAAAACAAACAAACAAAAAGATTTGGAACAAGGAGCTCATTGGCTTGTGAACAGCTCCCTGAAATTATAATAATAGTGATTGGTTTGCCTGGAGAAAGTATGAAATGAAATTTTTGTATGTGAAATTGTTTATGCCAGCAGTTGGAATGGACGTGAATGAGTTAATTTGCTGATGTGTAAATGTGTGTGTGTTGGCCTTCAAAAAAATAAACCTTTATTGTCAAAGTACAACATGTGTACATTGAGATTAGCTGAGCCTCCCCCCGTGCTCTCTCCCCCCAACACACAGTGACAACAAACCCTCCATCCTACCACACCATGTGAACCAACTACACCACACACCGGCCTCCCAAGTCAATTCTGCATAAGATTATGTCCCATTTAAAAGCCTAACAGCCCACGGATAAAAGCTATTTTTCAGCCTGTTGGTACAGCTGGCTATATTCCTATATCTCCTACTGGATGGTAGGAGAGTAAAGAGATACCGTCCAGGGTGTGAGTCATCCCTGAGAATCTTCCTCACTCTTCCAAGGCAACGAACCCTGGCGATGTCATCCAGTGGTGTCAGGGAACAGCCCACAATGTCTTGTGCTGTGCTCACTACCCTCTGTAATACTTTTCTGTCCGCGGCTGTCAGACCAGCATACCAAACCACAATACCATACGAGAGGACGCTCTCTATAGTAGACCGGTAAAACAGGGTCATTAGCTGTTGTTCTACCCTGTTCTTTCGCAAGACCCTAAGAAAGTGAAGCCTCTGTTGGGCCTTTCTAGCCACCTGAGTTGTGTTAACTTTCCAGGTCAGATCTTCACAGAGGTAGACTCCCAGAAATTTAAAGGAGGAAACTCTCTCTACACAGTTCTCCCCGATGTAAAGAGGGGCAGGTTCCTGCTTTTTTCTCCGGAAGTCTAACACCATCTCTTTTGTCTTGCCGATGTTTAGGTGCAAGTTGTTGTTACTACACCATATGGATAGTTTTTGTACCTCCGCCCTATATGCTGTCTCATCCCCACCTGTAATAAGACCCACCACAGTTGTATCATCTGCGAACTTGATTATCACAGTGGATGGGTCAGATGATACACAATCATAAGTGTATAAAGAGTACAGGTAGGGGCTAAGCACACAGCCCTGTGGCGTGCCGGTTCAAAGCTTCAGGGGGGTGGACAAAGCAGAGCTGACCCTCACTGTTTGTAACCGATCCCTAAGAAAGTCTTGAATCCAATCGCAGATGGCGGGGGAGAATTTCAAGTCAGTCAGCTTCTTGATGAGAATGCTTAGCAAAATGGTGTTGAAAGCTGACCAATACAACCCTACCACCCCACCTCCATCCCAGGCTGTGAAAGGAACAGTAAATTGCTGATTTTATTGTTGTAAGTGTTTGCATGAGAAGAGTTTTATGGGGGATCTGTGAGTGAATTTATGGAAAATGCATGTGAAGGAGAGCAAGCTATTTTTTTTAGTAGTGAGATTTTTGTACAATTCCTTTTACCTTTTCTTTTCCCCTCCAGTCTCTTTCTCCCCCCTCCCCGCTGTGTTACTTTAAGAGAGAGAGAGAGAGAGGCAGAAGAAGGGGGAAAGGGCTGGTCGTTTATTTGGGTCAAAAAATGTTGCAATCTTATTCTGCTCCAGCTTTTCCTCGCTTGAACTTATCCAAAGTTATTTCGCTGGTAGATTTACAGCAATTGCTGGGTACTCTTAATTGGGTTCACCCATATTTTTCCTTGCCTACACATTTACTTAGCCCCTTATCTGATTTATTGACCAAAGGAAAACAACCTGGAGATCTCATTGCAGTTCCCTCTGCAGCGCTTGCCACAGTTAACAATATCTTGAGCATTCAGTTTGTAGATCGTATTCCTTATAGAGACTGTCAGTTAACTCTTTTGGTGTTTCCTACTAGCGAGCTGCCTACGGGAGTATTAGCTGTAATAGAAGACAAAAAGGTATATTGTATTGAATGGCTTTCAGTACATCTCAAAATGTTTTGCCTTTTACCGAGGCAGTTGCTGAATTAATAACTTTAGGATGCACTCGAGCTTGCCGCAGAAATGGGACTGATTTGATTAATATTGTTCTTCTTATTCCGAAATCTGACTTTAAATTTTATTTTCAGAATAATCTATCTCTTCAGTGTGCTTTAACTGATTATGTGGGCTGTATTGCATATCATTTGCCTAAAGATCCTCGGCTTGTGTGTTTAATGACTTCTTTTCCTGTCTGCCCATTGCTTTTGTCTTCTCCGCTTTTGCAAGCTCCAACTGTTTTTTCAGATGGAGGGTGAATGAGAGGAGCGATTGCTTACAAGGATTCTCATGATGATACATGGAAGGTGTCCTACACTGCAATACAGTCGTCCCCGCAATGCTCAGAATTGTCTGCTGCTATTTTAGCTTTTCATACCTTTTCTCAGCATCCTTTTAATTTAATTTCTGACTCTCTTTATGTGTGTCAACTTATTTTTAATCTTCCAGGTGTTTACATTACACCCAGGATTGACTCCAATCTCATGGCTCTGTTTTTAACTTTGCATCAATTACTACAAGACCGAAAGCATTTATACTTTGTTTCTCATATACGCAGTCACTCGTCTCTTCCTGGACCTCTTTCTGAAGGCAACAGTCATGCTGATGCTGCTGTTTATGTTTTACCCAGTTTGTTTTCAGATCCTTTCTTCAGTCACTTTTTTTCATCAAAATGCCAGGGGGCTGGCACAAGCTTGCCATATTCCACTTGACCAAGCCAAGCAAATTGTTTCATCCTGTCCCTAATGTTTTGGGGCATCCCCCTTGGGGGACACGGAAGTTAATCCCCATGGTTTTGCCTCTAATCAACTATGGTAAATGGATGTTACCCATGTTCCCTCCTTTGCTCCCTGGAAGTATATTCATTTATCTATTGATACCTATTCAGGAGCACTTTGGGCCACACCTCAATGAGGGGAAACAGCTAATCATGTTATTTCACATCTTTTTTTCAGTCATTACAGCCTCTTTAAAAAGTGATAACAGCCCGGCCTATTCTTCATCAGCCTTTTTGCAATTTTGTACAACCTGGAATATTGTTCTTACTCATGGGCTACCCTACAATTCCACAGGTCAAGCCATCATGGAACGTGCTAATTGGTCCTTTAAGGACTGTTTTCACAAACAAAAAAGGAGGGATCTCGGGTACCCAATTTGTCGTGGATAACACAACAGGTTAAAAAAGTATTATTTACCTTAAATCAATTGAATGTCTCCATTCAAAATTCGACCGCTTATCAGGGACACTTTCAATAGAAAACCAGCTTGCTTCCCACTCTAGTATATTATCAGGAATTACCAGACAAAACATGGTTAGGGCCAGTCCCTCTGATTACTTGGGGAGGAGGATATGCTGCTGTGCTTGCTCCTACAGGACCCTTGTGGATTCCAGCATGTTGTGTCCGCCCAGCTAAGGATGTCGTGGTACCTGTCCCTGAATCCAGTTCCAGAAAACTTCACTGACTTGAGCAGATTTCTATAAAACTTTAACTATGAGACTATATCTAGTTGGGGGTTGACTGCCTATGATCCACCCCCTGATGCAATTGCTTTGCACACCCCGATAGTAGCAGTCCCTGAGAATATAACATGCGCAAAAATAGTTAATTGTACATCTTCAAGTAAAAAACCTCACTGTCTTTGTATTAGTTCACCTCTTTTAAATTGTACAGCTTTTGAGGAGACTTCCTTTAATTTTGCTCATGTTTGGCTCCTGCAAGGATGGTTTTTTACATGTGGTCAAGAAACTTTTAATTACATTCCTGCTAATATTAGTGAAGCACAGTGTTGTCTCAGCCGGTTGATTCCTGTTTTGCTTTCCAAACAGCAAATTCACTCAAACCGTTCTCGACGTGGAGTCATGCTAGATAGCACTTGTGACTCTGAAACAGCTTTACTTAATAAAGCAGAATACGTAGCATTGGCTATATCTATAGTGGGTGTGCCAGCGCTTGCTGCTCGCGCTCATCTTAACATTAATGCTGTTGCGTGTAATTTGGCAAAAAACAATGCTACTTCTATAGCTATTTCAGCAATCAATCATGAGCTGCAAGCTTTGCGAAAAGCTATTTTACAAAATTGCGCTGCTATTGATTATTTGCTTCTGCGCCAGCATTCGGGTTTTGAAAGTTTTGAAGGAATGAGTTGTTTTAACATTTCAGATGAATCACGAACCATCCAGCACCAGCTCAATATTTTACACAATTTGGCCTCTGATTTGAAAATAGATACTTTAGGACCTTGGTGTGAAAGCCTTTGGGCTTGGCTACCCACAGGTTTATTGGGAAATGTCCTACGTTATTTAGTCATTATTTGTGCTATTTTGATTGGTGGGTGCTGTTTTGTTTAGTGTCTTCCTTTTGCAACATATGTATCACAGCTTTTCGCCCTAAAACCCCTCCCACACTGCCACAGGGTCACATATATGCCCTGTATAAGCAATTGCAAAGATGTTCCTCTCCTGAGTATGACCCTTTCATTAACTTTTTACAAAACCTTGGCTAACAAAAAAGAAAAGAGTGAGATGTAGAGATGGAGGTCAAGGATATGAAGGGACCGTGTGCAGAAAACTGCCTGCCTCAGTATCTTGTTTGCCACATGTCTATGAGCTCACTCCAATTAGCACCGCCAAGGACTGCCAGGAACCATCAAGATATGTGAGACTACCCTGGCTGGGATGTTCTTAAAGATTGACAAGGGAATACACCAATAAACAATGCTTTTGCTGTGTGCTCTGTCCTGCTTGTTAAAACTGTATAAAAGTAATAAACTCTGCATAGGCAGACAGACATTTTGGACACCCTGCGATGACTGGTTTCTGAATCCCACACCTGTTGTTTCTGATGATTTGTGAGAATCTACTTCTGGCTGACTGGCTGTCTATACGCAAGTATGGGCCTTCTACCAAATGCTGGACTGTTGTTTATAGCTTATTAATAATGTGTTGTGAATTGTGCAAACTATAAGTTATGGCTGATCACTAGTAGTAATCTGTGGTTCTGTTTTTGAGGTCTGTTTTTTAATTGGCCCTCCTGAAAAAATGATCTGGCTCTATTCATTTGTATGTTGATTTCTCTGGATGGGTAGATCAGTCTCTTAAATACCTAATTTAATTTCATCAGTTGAACATCCTTGTCAGAACAAATACAAATGCAACAAAGATCTTTACAATAGACAATAATGTTTTGTTGTTAGACTGTATTCCCCTTCCTCATGCTGGGATGGGGAAAGACAGTTGTTTTCTTTTGAGGATGTGGCTTATTCAGTTCCCCCACAGATCTATTCTCTCTGTCCCTGTGACTGCTTCATCCCCTGCCACAGATGCCTGCAGCGGAGCCTTCCTTTCCATTAACCACCCTTCATCTTCAATAAATGCCAGTTGGTAGGGGCAGGGAAGTTACCTTTAGCCCTTAAAAAAGAATTGCTGTATATCAAACATGTTTAGCAATATATCCAGTTCAGCTCCTAGAAATGGGAGAATAAAGTGAAAGGATGAGTTGTTATTGTAAAGAGGGATTTCTTTAGGTACACCTAGGTTGCAGGAGGGAAGTGTTCGCTAGATCTTCTTCTACCAACCCACATATTATTTTGTGTGACCACAATGTTGCTATGGTGTTTGAGCATGTGCACTTGATTGTACCATACTTAACTTCTAGCTTGGGTGATGTCCAGGTTTTAGCAAAATAGTGAAGGACATGGCTTTCTAGCAAATATGAGATTTGTCATAACTTTTTTAAAAAAGAAAAAGCCACATAGATGGCCATTGTTCTATGCAGAACATCCTGCAGATGTTCCATGAGGGCAGGCCCTAAAAGCCCTGGCTGGTATCTTCCAAAAGAGGCAGAAAGATCTGATAGCAAGAGCAGGAAGAAAGACAAGGAAGAAAATAACAGGAAGATGAAGATATTGGCCATGGCCCTGTCTAGAGGTCAGGCATTTGCAATCATAACTTCAGGAATGTGTTGGGAGGATTAGTCAGACCTCCAAGAATAGTATGGCTATCGGTTATCATCAAGCAGGGGGTTCTGCTTTCATGAGTAGGCCTGAGTGTACTTAAATAACTTCTGAGAATGTCCACTTATGGCATGTTAATTGTGGAAGGCCTATCTGTGCAATGAGGCCTATCTGCATGGTGCAGAAAGCAATCACATGCATAGGGGTACCAAAGGCTAGTATGAACACATAAGCTGGGCCAGTCTTGATCTGGTAAATGGCTAGACATGTGCATCAAATATTCTATGGAAGACTGTTGAATCAGAATCACAGGATCCAATGTTTCAATAGGTAAAGGTAAAGGTTCCCCCGCACTTGCGTGCTAGTCGTTTCTGACTCTAGGGGCCGGTGCTCATCTCCGTTTCAAAGCCGAAGAGCCAGCGCTTGTCCAAGGATATCTCCGTGGTCATGTGGCCGGCATGACTAGACGCCAAAGGCGCACGGAACGCTGTTACCTTCCCACCGTAGTGGTCCCTATTTTTCTACTTGCATTTTTACGTGCTTTTGAACTGCTAGGTTGGCAGAAGCTGGGACGAGTAACAGGCGCTCACTCTGCTACGCGGCACTCAGGATTCTACCCGCCAAACTGCCAATCAAGCTCAGCGTCCTAACCCACTGAGCCACCGCGTCCCAATGTTTTAATAGCTATGTATAAATTTCCTGCCATCTTCCCATTCCACGGCGCAAGAAAAATACAAGGAAACTGGCCAGTATAAAAACATTTGATAGCCTTCTTAAGGCAGCAGCTGCCAGATTCACACATCTAAGGAGAATCTCAGAGGAAAAGGATCAGGAAAGCCTCTAAGAACAGGACGAAGCACAAGAAAAGGAATCCTCCTGGACTGATGGTGGAAAAAAGAAATGACAATACACTACCTGAATTCCACATCACCCAGGTTAAATAGCCCACATTGTGCTTAGAGTGACAATAGGCCCCATCTGTATAAATGCAACTACGTCAGGCATACATGGGTATAATAGGGTGATGAGATTAAAGCAAGGGTGAGCAACTTGTGGCCCCCAAGCTCCCTTTGTGCCGTGTTGCTTTCTGACTGTGCCTACTGAAAACCGAAAGCATAATTTCCTGCCTTTTGAAGTAGGAAATGGATGCAAACACATAGGCATACTATAGATAAAAAGGATAAAACCTCTAAAACTCCTTCCAAGATCTTGGCACTTGTGTAATGTGAATCCCATCCACTTGTGGCCTTTAACTTTTCTCTCCCAAGCTGTTACCGTAAGTGTGACTTTGGTGCCTTTGACCAGTTAAAATTGGCCTCTCCTTGGAACTGTGCTCAAGATGTCATGGCAAAGATGGTTTAGGAGGAGAGATTTGAAAGATTTAAGAAAAGTGTCCTCAAAGAGGCATTCTTAGAGATAGTTCCAGAGGCTGCAAGGGGAAAAAATTGAGCTCAAAATTTCTGTTGCTAAGTGAAACAATTATTAAGTGTATTTTGCCCCTTTTTATGACCTTTCTTGCCATGGTTGTTAAGTAAATCACTGCAGTTGTTAAGTTAGTAATATGGTTGATAAGCGAATATGGCTTCCCCATTGACTTTGCTTGTCAAAAGTGATCACATGACTCTAGGACACTACAACCAACATAAATATGAGTCAGTTGCCAAGCAATTTAATTTTGATCATGTGACCATGGAGATGCTGCAACAGTCATAAGTGTAAAAAACAGTCATGGTCACTTTTGTCAGTACCATTGTAACTTCAAACAGTCACTAAATGAATTTTGAATTACAGAATTACAATTTTGTTGTAAGTCGAGGACTACCTATATAACTTTAGGGGAGTCACATGATATTTACAGCATTTTGCATCTCTTGATTCTGTTCCTGCTAGTATGAAAATAATACAGATAAAATACAGATATCCAAACCCTTTACTTTTTGTGAGCCCATCCCTGATGCTGTTTTCCCTGGATTTTATCATAGTTAAACAACCCACAACGTTTACTTGCTCAGTGGAAGAGAAAGAGAGTGCCATCATCTATTTACAGATAATACAGTTATAGGCATAACATTTGCACTATTCCAGGATCACCTCCATGCCTGTGATCAAATGGCATTTCCCCTTTTTAGCAACTGAGGTGACTTACTTCTGGCTTAGAAGTAGTGTAACTAAAGCCGTTATGAGGGTCATTTCTCCATCTGCATATTGCAGGAATTGCATAGAACGTGGGGGTTGGCCACATTCCCATTGTTGGGAATTTCAGTCTTCTGGATACTGAGTCATGGTATTATGCCATGTTTTTATTTTAGCATTCATCACTGAATAAAATTGTGAGCAGAGGATGTAATTTTAAGAATAGCACTAGCACCTAGACCAGGGGTAGGCAACCTCAGTCAGCATATTGCCCCTGACAATCTGGATCTTGTTGTATTAGACCTAAGACAAATAGGGTATATTCACATATTATCAAATGATACTTATCAAATTAACTCTTTTTCTGGGTTCTAACAATAAAATAATTCATAAATTAATCAAATAAGTTGGATCTTCATAACATAAGAGTCCACAAAACACCACCCAAGGCTAATACTAACTGAATTTAATATACCCAACTGTATCTACTAAGATTTTAATCACATTAGCATCTTATTTTTATTACTGGCCATTCTCCCGTTAGTACATTATTTTAGTCATAGGTTCCTTCCGAACCTGTGAGTTGTACATTTCATCACAGTTAATAGCCATTGAGAAAACCCTTATCCTCCATGATTTTGTCTCATTCCTTTAAAGCAGCAGTCCCCAACCTTTCTGGATTTGTGGACTGGAGGAGGATGGTGAAGAGGGTATGGTGGCAAGCGCAGCTCCATTTGCGCAAGTGGTGGGGAGGGAATGAGCCAAAACAGCACAGCACAGCACTTGCCATGAGAAGGTCCTCATGAGCTGCAGGGCAACTGGGGCGAGGCAAAGGCACCAGGATCAGCACTTGCAGCTCACCCAGAAGAGAAAGGAGGAGGAGGGGGCAGAGACAGGAGAGGCTTTAAAAGGAGACAGTTTGGGTGGGAGAGGGAGAAGAAAAAAAAGACGCAGCCTTGGGAAGAGAACTCAGCTGGAAAAGCCTCCAGAGACAGAAAAGACAAGCCACTGAGGGAACTATCTTAAAAAGGTACATTCCCATTTAAGAATTAGCTACTCGCTAGAAAGGAAAGTCAAGTAGCCAGTAGCCAACACTTAAAAGAAAATGTACCAAGTACTGGCTGCTGGCTAAGGCAGCCTCCCCAAATGGCTCCATTTATAAGTAAACAAATGCTACAGGCAAAATCCATTCAGGACAAAAATACTTCAAAATCCCAGGGACTTCCAGTTTGCCACAGCCGTCACGGCCTCCTGGGAGATGAGCTTTGTCTCCTCCGTCCAGTTTCGCATTGCTGGGGGTCCTTATTGATGAAACCTTATTGATGAAAGCCATAAATATGTTTTTATGTCTTAAAATAGAATATACTTAAATGGATAAGATGTGTACTTTGAATATAAGATGCTGTTATGAGTTGAGACAAAGAAAATTTTGGTTAGGTAAAACTCAGAAGCTAAAATATTAACTGCTGCTTTAATGGAATATTGATTTGTGCATAAGGATTATGTAAAGATGATCAGATATACGGTATATAAGTTAAAACTTTATTCATGGGAAGTAATAAATATATCTTTTTGTAATAGTAAAGGAAAAAAAATAGTTTTAAATATGAGATAGTAGATGTAAAGAGGAAGTATTAAATGTGGAAATAAAAGAAATTTTGGTTATTAAATTTAAGAATTTAAGATACTTGAGAATTATTAGAAAACAAGAATATTATATTGCATTACTAACTTGTTGATGTAAATGGTAAGAACATATAGATAAGAGGTGTATCTGGAACATTAAACTTTGGGAGGAATTGTGATAAAGGAGTTGGGGTCATTTAAAATTTGGAAATAATAATTATTAAATGTTAAATTTAAATATTAATGGAAAATTAAAAACAAGAAAAACTTTTTAGGTCATTGATTGTTTAAAAGATTGAAAGTTAAAGCAACTAAGATATATATAAACTAAAAATTACTGATAAATGTTAGAAAGTTATTTTCCATTTGATTGATAGAACAAGAATTGGATTAGATTAAATATGAGACAGTAGATATTAAGGGAGAAAGAGAGGGAATGGTGATTGTAACAATTTGAGTTTTGTACTAATGATATCTATGTGTAATAGAATTATTGTACTCAGCCGCCACATTGCTTTTCAAACATTTAAATGTAATATTAGAAAATCAATAAAAATTTATTTTAAAAAATACTTCAAAATCTTTTGTGGCAAAACTTACAGCTAACAATAGCAGAGTAATAAAATTAGAACCAGTAACCTCTCACCCCAAAATCCAACCCAGGACATAAGCCATCAGCCACAATAGAAATTGCCAAACATTCCTTAAGAACACAAAATCCACATTGCCCAAATCCCAGAACTTCAAAGTCACAAAATGTAAGAATCCTTCCACTCTCCCAGTTCAGCTGACTCAGAAACAAACTCCTGAAACGGCACTTTGCTTCTACCAATAAACATCTCTCTCTTTTTTTAAAAAATAAATCTTTATTTACATTTCGTGTTAAAAACACACCATACACCGAGAAAGAAAAAAAAAAACATTTACAATATACAAAAAACGAAGAAATCGAAAAATTGAAAACCATTTCAAAAATTTCACATTATATCTACTTCTAAACTAACAATTATATTCCACTCATTAAGTCTCTTATAACCATCCAACTCCAAAGCTTATTCATTAACAAAGACTATATCACTTCATTTTTGACCAACCTCCAAGCCACCCTCATTTCTTTAATCTTTTATCCATCCAAATATACCATTTATTCCATGATAGAAATGCTGGTGTCTCTTCTTTACCCTTCAACTTCTTAGTCAATGTGTCTGCTTCTGCACAATCAAGTATTCTCCTAATTATAACTTCATCCGGCGGGGTATGATTTGCCTTCCAAAATTGAGCATACCCCATCCTTGCCGCCATTAAGATATGTAAAACCAAATACCATATTTCCTTCTTAATATTTCCAGGCCTGGAGCCAAGCAGATACGTCTCTGGTTTAAGATCAACTAAACACCCTGTGATTTCCTCTATCCATTTTTGGATCCTCATCCAATATCTAACCACTTCCGGACATGTCCACCATAAGTGATAGTATGTGCCAATCCCTTTACCACACTTCCAACAATTGGCCGACAATCCAGGGAACATTTTGGAAAGTCTAGCCGGAGGGAGATGCCATCTATAAAGCATTTTGTATATGTTCTCCTTATATGACGTGGAAACCACCAGCCTCATATTAGTCCACCAAATCTCTTCCCATTTCTCAAGTGGAAGTGCATAACCAAAATTCTTCCCCCAGGCAATCATCGCATCTTTTACCACCTCCTCCCCTACTACCCTAGTTAGCAGCAATTTATAACACTTAGATATCATCCCTTTCTCCGGACCCAGCAGAATCTTATCTAATTCCTGCAGATTCAGATAAATACCCCTTCCTTCCTTATCCTTCTTATACCTTGACTGGATCTGCAGGTAGGCCCACCACTCCAATTGAAACCCTTGCTGAGCCAGATCTTGTCGTGTTTTGAGTTCTCCCCTGCTATCTAAAAGTTCTTTGTAAGTTGGTCTTCTTCCCTTCTTGAGTAGGATCGGATGGGTCAAGGCTTCCAAAGTTGATAACCAACACGGAATTTGTGCATAGTACTTAGCCCTTGTCTTATCCCAATTCTGAATCAGTATATCCCTTATGTAGTGGCGAGTAAACTGTTTGCTTGGAGGAGTACCTTCCCGCCAAAGAGCTGCATGCCATCCCTGCAGCAAATCAAATCCTTCCAAACTCAACAATCGATTATTCCTTAAACTTATCCATTCCTTGCCCCAAACTAAGAGAGCAGCCTGATAGTAAAGTTCCCAGTTTGGTAGGCCAAGGCCCCCTCTTTCCTTAATTTCTTGCATCATTTTTTCCCCAATCCTGGGCCATTTCCCCTGCCATACGAATTTAGAAAATACCCCTCTAACTCTTTTAAAAATTTCAGCGAAAGTTTAACTGGTGCTGTCTGAAAAAGAAAATTCAATTTCGGCAAAACATAAGATTTCACCGTGGCTACCCTTCCTAATAATGACAACTGTATCCTACCCCATTTTCCCAGGTCCATTTTTGTTTGTATGAGTAATTTAGAATAATTATCCTCCCTAATACTTGAACATCTTCCCGTCAACCAGATTCCTAAATATTTCACCTTCTTCACGATTTTAAACCCTGTAGTGTCCTCTAACATCGGTTTACTTCTATTTGAAAGATTTTTCGTCAATATATTTGTCTTATCTTTATTTACTTGTAGACCAGCCACGTTTCCAAATTCCTCAATCCTTTTTAGTAATTCTGTTGTGTATGTAAATAGTTATTAAATAGGGAATTAGCTGATTGCAGAATAGCAGGGTTTTGAGCGGGAAATCCTGGTGCAATCATTGGTTGCAATAACCTAGGAGCGGGAAAATAAGCTCCATCGATTGGCTACACTTCAAACACTACCCCTATATAAGGTTGCAACATTTGACAGTTGACAGTTGACTTTGTGTATTCAATAAACTCGTTCATTGTTAAACCACTCTGAGTCCTCGTCTATCAGAACCAAACAATTGGCGACGAAGGTGGGATAGACAGAAGACCAGAGAATTGGCGGAATTGTCGCACAAAGGCGGCAAATTCGAATACGTGTCAAAGTCAACCGAGCGGCCGCGGCAGAACAAGAAAAAGTCTCCGAATGGCGCAGATTGGGTCATTGAAGGAATTCGACCCAAACTTCCCCGAAGATTGGGAAGAATACGTAGGACAGGTCGAAGGGTTCCTGCTCGTGAACGGAATCACAGACGACCGGAAAAAAGCGGCAGCATTACTGACGATTTGCGGCACACCGGTCTATCGAGTCGCTGTCGGACTGTGTCAACCGCAACCGGTCTCAAGCGTGCCGTATGCCGATCTCCTAGCCAAACTAAAGGTCCACTTTACACCTAGGAGATCCGAACTATTCTGGCGGCGCATCTTCGAGAAAAGAAACCAGAGGCCGGGAGAATCCATACAAAAATTTGTCGCTGCCGTCAGGGAAGCCGCAGTACGATGTAAATATGATAATCTTGAAATAAGAATTCGCGACCGTGTAGTACTGGGCTTGAGAGACGAGCAGCTACAAAACAGAATTATATCCAAACCCACTGGCAATCTGCAGGAGGTGATCGACGAACTTTTAACGTACGAATCAACTGGGTATCGCGACCCCCCCCCGCAGTAGCATGGCAGCATCGTCCGAGATCAACCAAGAAGGCTATGTGGACTGCGGGGAGGTGGACCAACAGTGGGAAGAAGATATCGCTGAAGTCTCCAGGCGGTTCGGAAAATTGGCACCAAGACAACCCAGAAGTGAAGGGCCCGAACCTGCCCGCCGTCAACAACCCGCAACTCCGCAAAGACAAGCGACGGCGACACAACGACCCTGGCGGGACACCACAACCAGACCGCGCGACATGGACAACCAGAACCGGTGTGGCAGCTGCGGAGGCAACCATCCCCGTGCCTCTTGCCGATTTCGTACCGCAAAGTGCAGGGCATGTGGCAAGACCGGCCACATCCAGGCCATCTGCAGGAGCCGTGTTCGCGACAACCGCCTCCACGAAATCGATGTGTGGGCCGAGGGTAAGGTAACCCCTAGTTTAAGTGGCAAGGAGACCCCTAAACCCCGGGTAAAAATTCCAAATTTAGGGGAGGTGGCGCGTGTCAGCCGGAGGAAACAGGGAAATGGGTACAATTTTCCTGGAGGAAAATCAAAAATTACAGTCCACCTGCAAGGGGTCCCTTGCAGAATGGAAATAGACTCAGGGGCTTCAGTGTCAATAATTTCCACTGAAACCCTTGAGAGGATAGAACAAATAAGTGGAAGGAAAATTCCACTTAATTCAACAAATATTCAATTAACCGACTTCCAGAAAAGCCCCATAAAAATAAAAGGAAAGGTCAGCCTTAGCGTTAAATTTAAGGGATTTAAGGGGATCTTAGAATTAATAGTCACGGAGGGACATAGGACTAGCTTAATAGGGGTTAACTGGTTCCCTGCCCTGGGCATTTGGATCGGGGGGATAAATTCAGTAATTAAAAATAAGACCCTCGAATCAGTCTGCAATGAATTTGCAGACGTATTCGATGGGTCTTTGGGTAGGTACAAAGGGCCCCCAATTAAATTTAACCTAGACCCCTCTGTAAAACCGATCAGGCTTAAGGCCCGAAGGGTACCTTTCGCCCTAAAGGAAAAAATCGAGGCCGAGCTCGACAGGCTTGTAGGCCTAGGGGTACTAGAACCTGTTGAGGGTGGCTTGTGGGAAACGCCGATTGTCACACCCCTCAAACCCAATGGGGATGTGAGAATCTGCGCTGACTATAAGGCCACACTCAACATGGGAATGAAAAAGCATGCTTACCCGGTCCCGACGGTGAAGCAGGTCCTCGCCACGATCCAGGACGGCGCCATGTTTGCCAAGCTAGACTTGGCGCATGCGTACTTACAGTTGACTGTTTCTAAAGAGGCTGCAGAGGCACAGACGATAGTTACCCACAAGGGGGCGTTCCGAGTCCATAGGCTGCAATTTGGTATTGCAGCAGCTCCAGGCATCTTTCAAGAAGTGATGGAGAGGACCTTAAAGGGCATACCTGGAGTATGCCCTTACTTTGATGATGTCCTGATAGCTGGAAAAGATGAGGAAATGTTAGTAGAGCGACTGGAACAGGTACTGGGTAGATTTAGGAGGGCTGGTTTGAAACTAAAAAGGGAAAAATGTAGCATAGGGGTTAAATCCACTGATTTTTTGGGGTTTAGAATTGATAAAAATGGAATCCACCCTACCCCTGACAAAATTAAAGCAATTAAATGGGCCCCAGAACCAAAGAATAAGGCAGAACTGCAGGCCTTCCTTGGACTGGTAAATTTTTACCATACGTTTGTGCCCCACAAGGCTGTCATCGCAGAACCCCTCCACAGACTCTTAGATAAGAAGACTCCTTGGCAATGGCTAGACAAACACAGAGTAAGTTTCCAAACTTTAAAGGACATATTGTCCAGTAAATCAACTGTAACCCACTTTATAGAAAATAAACCTATTTACCTGGCGTGCGATGCTTCGCCTTATGGTGTAGGGGCTGTAATCAGTCACTTAGACAAACAAGGAATACAAAGACCAATTGCATACTATTCACGCACACTAACCAAAGCAGAGCGGAATTATGCTCAGATTGACAGGGAGGCATTAGCAATAGTGGCAGGTGTTAAAAAGTTCCACGACTACCTTTATGGCAGGAACTTTACTATACTGACTGACCACAAGCCCCTGTTGGGACTGTTTACCACAGATAAACAGACTCCCCAAATAATGTCACCTAGAATGCTGAGATGGTCCATTTTCCTCTCAGCATACTCATTCTCCCTCCAATACAGACCGGGCAAGGACATGGGACATGCGGACGCCCTTAGCAGATTGCCCCTAAACATAACAGAGGAAGACCCTGCACCTGCGGGACAAATAATGTCCCTACAGGATATCCCCGATTGGCCACTAACTGCTAAAGACATAGCTGAGGCAACAAATAAGGACCACACTTTAAAGAGAGTAATGGCCTGGGTCCTGAGCGGGTGGCCAAACGCCAACCCGGATGAAAAATACATTCCCTATTTTAGAAGGAAAGATGAACTGTCAGTTCATCTGGGATGTTTACTCTGGGGAAATCGTGTGGTTATTCCAGGAATCCACAAATCAGCCATTTTACTAGAATTACATGAAGGACATCCTGGAATAGTTCGGATGAAAGCGTTGGCTAGGAGTCACTTGTGGTGGCCAGGACTGGACAAGGACATTGAAGAGTGTGTTGCCAATTGCCATCTGTGCCAACGCTCTAGGCCGGAACAACAACACATACGTACGCATAAGTGGGAGTTAGCTAGAAATCCTTGGTCCAGGATCCATATTGATTTCGCTGGGCCTTTCCAAGGGTTAACATTTCTGGTAGTGGTTGACAGCTTCTCTAGATGGCTAGAGGTAGTACCAGTCAGTTCAGCAACCTCAGGTAGAACCATACAGGCATTAAGGGGCCTCTTTGCCACTCATGGGTTGCCGGATTTAATCGTGTCTGATAATGGGCCACAATTCACATCTATTGAATTTCAGGATTTCCTCAAGGCCAACTCGATTAAGCACAGGACATCAGCACCCTTCCACCCATCCACCAACGGCTTGGCTGAACGAAATGTGAGGACCACCAAGGACGCCTTAAAAAGAATCATTCGAGGTGACTGGCATCAGAGACTGGCCGAGTTTTTGTTGGCCCAACATACGACCCCATGTTCCGCTACAGGGAAAAGTCCAGCTGAAATGCGGTGGGGATGGAGACTAACCACCAAATTGGACAGATTACACCCCGACAGACTTCTGCCAAGCGCTGAATTGGACATTCCTAACAGAACATTTAAAGTGGGGGACTTGATCTGGGCCAGGAATTATGCCCAAGGGGACAAATGGATGCCAGGGGTGGTGACTGAAATTTTAGGACCTCTGTCGTACACTATTGAGGGGGAAGGGAATAGGATCTGTAAAAGACACACAGATCAGCTGAGGAAAAGATCCAGTGGGTGTTTGCCAGCAGAGGGGGGCCAAAGCTCAAATGGGGAAGGAAGCACATCCAGATTCATTAATAACAACATGCCAGAGAGCGTGGTAGAGGAATGGCAAAACATCTCTTTCCCTGTATCCCCACAACAACAACAATCTAGTCAAGTAGATTGGGAGGCACCCCTGCGAGGTAGGCCAGTGACTACTGAGTATCAAACACAAACCAACGCACAAAACAGCAACATGGAAACATCAGAGTCAAGTAACCCAGAGCCTAGGTCCAACACAGACGAGCAGCCAAGTGGTCAATCTGGAAAGGGGGTCCCCAGCAGCCAGACTAATAGATACCCTACTAGAATACATAGGCCACCAAAATATTTAAGGGACTTTGTAAAGAGTTAACAACAACTGGGGGGTAAGGGGTGTTGTGTATGTAAATAGTTATTAAATAGGGAATTAGCTGATTGCAGAATAGCAGGGTTTTGAGCAGGAAATCCTGGTGCAATCATTGGTTGCAATAACCTAGGAGCAGGAAAATAAGCTCCATCGATTGGCTACACTTCAAACACTACCCCTATATAAGGTTGCAACATTTGACAGTTGACAGTTGACTTTGTGTATTCAATAAACTCGTTCATTGTTAAACCACTCTGAGTCCTCGTCTATCAGAACCAAACAAATTCCGTGCTGGATTCCAGAGGGTTTTCCAAAAGGAAGACCATATCATCTGCAAACGCCTGCAGTTTATAAATTTGGTCTCTTATCTGAAGCCCAGTAATCTCCTCATCTTTCCTTATTATTCTCAATAGGGGTTCTAAGGTTAGGATAAATAAAAGTGGGGAGAGTGGACAACCCTGCCTAGTGCCCTTACAGATATCAAATTTGTCAGTTAAATTCCCATTTATCAACAATCTCGCTTCCTGCTTAGTATAGATTGCTTTAATCATATTACAGAATTTAGCCCCAAATTCCATATGTTCCAACTGACTCATCAGGAAATCCCAATTAACCCTATCAAATGCTTTTAGAGCATCGATAAATATTAAAGCTAATTGTTTATCTGGTCGGCTTTCATAATACTCCAGAACATTTAATATAATTCTGAGATTATCTTTTATTTGTCTAGTGGGAAGGAACCCATTTTGGTCTGTATGTATGAATTGGTTTAAGTAAATTTTTAATCTATCTGCAATTATTGTTGCAAATATTTTATAGTCTGAATTAAGAAGGGATATTGGCCTATAATTTTTAATATGCTTCGAAGGGAAGTCATCCTTAGGAATCAAACTAATATTTGCCTCCAACCAAGATTGCGGGACTATAGCCTCATCCAAAATTTCATTAAATAGATCTTTCATATGTTTTCCCAACGCTTCCACTAATACCTTATACAATTCTGCAGGAATTCCGTCAGTGCCTGGGGGTTTTTGACATTTCTGTTGTCTGACCGCTTTTTCAATTTCTGCTATTGTTATCTCCTGATCTAAGGCCTCTTTCTCATTAGGAAATAACTTAGGAAGGTCTGACTCTGTCAGGTATTGTTTAATCCTCTCCTCAGGAACCTTTTCTTCCTGATATAATTCTGTAAAAAAATTATCACTATCTTTTCTATCCCTTCTTTATCCCCTATCAGTGTCCCCCTCTTATCCTCTAACTGCTCAATTCTTCTACTTTCCTTCTCTTTCCTTATTCTATAGCTAAGCCATCTCCCTGGTTTAACTATTCAAAATAGTTCTGCCTCGCCACCCTAATTTGACGTGCTATTTTCTCTTGGTCCACAAGGTTGAGTTTATGCCTCCAAAAATCCACCTGCTCCTTCCTGTACACTTTCTGTGGGTTTACCTGGAGAGCCTTCTTTGCCTTAGTAAGTTGCTCAACAATTTCCCTCCTACTTTCCTCCTCCTTCCTACGTTTAACTGCCATCTGTTTTATTATCAAGCCTCTCAAATAAGCTTTAGCTGTATCCCAAACTATTCGTAGGGGCATCCCTTCCATCCTATTTTCTAAAAAAAACAGACTCATCTCTTGTTTAATTTTTTGTACAAAAACCGTATCCTTCAGGGTCTCCAGGCTCATCATCCATCTACTCCTCACTCTACTCCCCCTTATCAATGTAATAGCCACCGGGTTGTGGTCCACCCATTCGTTTGTCAAAATCATGGCATCTTTTGCATAAGGTATCAGCCCATCCGACAACCATACCATATCCAACCTAGACCATGAGTTATGCCTGGGGGAGTAGTAGGTATAACGTTGAGAGGCTGGGTTAATCACACGCCATATATCCCTAAGGCCAAATTCTTCACACATATCCCTAAATACTTTGGGTAAGACCCTCCTATCTTTCCCTTTTTTCTTCTTCAAATCAACCCTGCCTGTTTTGTAATCCTTAGCCCTATCTATCACCGCATTAAAGTCCCCCAAGAGACACATCTGCTCATACTCCAAATCTAATATTTTCCAATATATTTTCTGGAAAAAGTCTCCCTGATTATTATTAGGTGCATATATGCCTACCAGTAACACTTTGCTTCCCACCATTTCTATCTCCAGCATCAGGCTTCTCCCCTCCGGGTCCACCCATAATTCTTTAGGACACAAGTACTCCTTAACATACATTGCTACACCTTTCTTTTTCTCCTCAGCAGATGCTACAAATAATTTCCCTAGTTTAGAGTAACTCAACAAATTAATTTGGCTTTTCTTAATATGAGTTTCCTGAAGGCATAATACATCAGCTCCAAATTTCCTTAATCTGGTTAAGATATTTTTTATCTTAACAGGAGCATTGAGACCATTAACATTGAGTGTCAAAAAATTCACCCCTTGACACATCCTTACTTACGTGGGGCCTTAGATTTGGTAGTCTGTCTAGTTACCCTCTTATATTCTTCTCCCTTTCCCTCTCCACCCCCCTCCCCCCTCCGCTCCCCCGAGATTCCTCTCCTCCCTCTGACTTCTACTTTCCACTTCTCCATCACTCTCCTGATCACTAGTCCCACAAAAAATTTTATAGAAATCTTGTGCGTCGCATAGACTCTCAATCTTTATCTTTCGGTCTTCCCACATCACCAGGAGCCCCTCTGGAAGCAGCCATTTATATGTCACACCTTTTTTCCTCAATTGCGAAGTAACAAATTGATAGCATTGACGTTGCTCTCGGACCCTTCTTGGCAGTTGCTTAAGAATTGTAACCGGACGGCCTTTATACTGAATTGGTTGATCTCTAGCTCTATGGAGCACTTCATCTCTAAGCGCCTTTTTGGTAAACCTAACATGCACTTCCCTAGGGAGGCTGTATCGCCTGGCATAATTGGTATAAACTCGAAAAGCCTCATCAATATTGCACCGAACCTGTTTTTTCTCTTTCCCCACCAGGTCTGCAATCATTTCTCCTACCACTTCTTCCAGCTGTTCTTCTCTGTCTTCCGTAACATTTTGGAAGTGCAAAAAAAAGGCCGCTTTCTCCATCTCCAGGTACACCATATCATCTTCCAGCTTCTTGGATGCTTGCGTGCACCTGTGCTCCCATTTCTCCATCTGCTTCTCCATATTCTCAGAGTCCTTTTCTACTGTTTTAATTCGCTCTTCATGCGTATCCAGAGTCACCTGGACTGCACCCAATTTTCCTTTAATTTCCTTCATCTCCTCTCTTATGTCCCCCAACTCAGCCTTCAAGCTGTCAAAATTCCTCTCCATTATGTCCTGCATATTTGGAACATTGTATAAATCCCTTGAATTGTAGCAGATTTTTCTGTCGCTGGTAGGTTCTCCAGCGATTTCCTAACCCCTGGTGGCGTCGTAACTGGAGAGGCCGCTGCTGTCAAGGTAGAGGCCTTCCTTAAGGTTTTAGTTGACATTGTCGTTAAAGACATTTCAGTTTGTCCCAGGAGGTTTCTCCACACTACTGTACACCACAGGTTGACTCCTTCCCAGAAACTTTATCACAAACCCCGTACTTCCTTCTAATAATTTCACTTCCGCTCTTTAGGTAGAAAAAAGAAAGAAAGAAGGAGTCACATCAATATCCGTCAGTTTCTATAAGTCCGCAAAGCAATACACCAACTTTTTCAGGGAAGAGAAAGCTTCCACCAATCATGTCATATTCGTAGACAAGTCCATTTAAGCCTCTAATCAGCATTCACGGCAGCAAAAGACAAAAGGGGTAACAAAAGAAAAAGAAAAAAGAAAAAAAGAAAAGAAAAAAAGGAAAGAAAAATATTTGTTGCCAAAACCACCTCCAATAACTGGCTGCCGCTCCTTTCACTTCTGCTTAGCACCCCGCCGGCGCGCTCGCTCAGAAAGTCTTTAAACTCACTTCCACTCTTTCTCACTTCCCTGCTTTTTCTCAAACTGCCGAGTCATTGGCTTCGGGGCTGCCAAACTGTGGCCCTCTTTCAAGCCTCCGGATCCTCGGGGTGCTTTCCTTTTTCCAGCGAGGTGATTGCATCACACCTCGCCTCCAAAGATGCCCCCTCCGCTTCTCCCAGCCTCTCCAGGGCTGGAAACAGCAGAATATCGCCACAGGAGGCCTGAAACACAACAAGAGGCTCGGCCGTCTATCGCCTCTCCTCCCAAGGCAGCGCCATCTTGGATTCCAGCTTCACCAATAAACATCTCTCGAGCAGCCGGCTTCCTCTCGTCTATTTCAAATGGCGGGACTTCATTTTTTTCTTTTTTCTTAAAGATATACCCTCCCAACTGGAGAAACTGGTATGTTTATCTTGCAACCTTATGAAACTTTATGAAAAAGGTCTTTCATTGCTGAGTCTATCTAGTTAAATCCTGACATCTCATCTCATCTCCTCCAGGCTTGAATGATACTTATAATATAAATAACTTCAGCCTATTTCATCTGTTAGAGACCTGCATGAAGCTTTAATTACTCAATTGGACAAGCAGCTTTAAAGAACTTAAAAGACAAGGAGGTGCTCCTTTTTTAGGAGGCAAAATATTTCACAAAGTTGAAGCAACTCCACATAACTTTATATGGAATGGCTAGAATCATAGCTTCTTGTTATAATTCTGTTCACGTAGCCCAGAATTTGTAAGTTTGACTCTTTTAGTGGATTTAATATATTTCAAATATGGTAAGTTATGATTTAAAACAAGTCTCCTCCCATTTACTTGGTTTCATAGTATATGCTTGTGACAGGTTTTCTTTTTGTTTTGACAAGGAAAATTCTTCTGATAAGGCCGAAGATAGCATTGGCAAATTCAGGAAACTATCGAGAAATGAGGTGGTTCACTCCTTGGAATAGATCACAGTAACCTCTCTTAAATTTGCTTCTGCCCAAATTAATCTGAAAATTTGGGTTACCCTTGATGTTTGCCCCTGCAAGTCTGCATTAAAAGATCTTTCAGAAGACATTGCGATTTTAAAAATATTTATGATGTTAGCATCCCTTCTGCATATACTTACTAAGTGATAGCAGATGTATAATAATATGATGGCTTTAGAAGACACTGTAGATTCTAATCATCTTAACTTGCATAGAATAATGTAAACAAATTATGTTTACAATGCAAGCTCCAATCATTAGATAAAACTTAGAACTGATTGTGCTTGTGGCACATAGAAGCTTATGTTCAGTGGCTTCTGGTTCTGTGCAGTTAGTGCAACAGGCGATGTATCATGGGGCTCTGCACCCTACAGCTGATTTCTCTCTGTTTGGGGGCCCTAAATGGGCCAAAAGCCACCCTAGAGAGGTGGCAAAGAAGGAGGGAAGCCCCGACGATCATGGGGAGATGGCAGTCTATCTGGACATCCAGGGAAAGCTCTCCAGAAACCAGCAGAAGAAAGGCTAGTGTTATTCGTGGATCTAGCCCAAGCTAAGTGCAGCGGAAGCCATAAAGCACTAGAAGAAGCATCAGCTGGAAAGCAGGACTGATCCTGGCACTTCCACTGAGCCCCAAATAAGCGCTGATCAGCTGAAATGCGGCACTGATCCTGGCGCTTCTGCTGAGCCCCAAATAAGCGCTGATCAGCTGAAATGCGGCACTGATCCTGGTGCTTCTGCTGAGCCCCAAAGAAGCGCTGATCAGCTGGAAAGCAGTGCTGATCCTGGTACTTCAGCTGAGCTCTGACAGCCCCGAAGAAGCACTGATCAGCTGGCATCCGGCGCTGATCCTGGCGCTTCTGCTGAGCCCTGACAGCCCTGCAGTTCCAGCTGTCTCTGACTCAGACTCGTGCATTGCTGCCACCAGTTCAGCTCATTGCCCTCCCCTGCTGCCACTTCTTTAGGATGGTTGCGTACCACCTGCCAGGTACCAATGTACCACACGTTGAAAAGCCCTGTGTTAGGTGGTCGTTATCAAGTTATTTTTTTCTTTCATTTAGTGAGCTTATAAAATGTAATGAAATTAAAGTAATGGTGCAAAGAGTTGACTGATTGCCCAGAAAGCGATGTAAAATGGTATTATTAAGTGAACAAGGCTCCAGTTATAAAGAAATTAGAAGAAAAATTGGTAGAAACTTAACCAAAGTTTCTACTGTACACTTTTCCCAAAAGGTTTTCACAATTTTGGCTACTACTGTAAACAGAAATAAAAAATATTTCTTGCACATGGTAAAAAGAAAAAAGAAATTTGATTGCAATCCAAAATCAGTTTATATTCTTGAAATAAAAAGGATCCAATTTTAAGTAAGGAAATATATAACTTAATATCTTTATTTTAATAGGCCTATTATGCACTGGAATGGTTGTTACAGCTCTAGAGTAATTTTTCTGAACAAGTAAGTAATTAGAAATACTGTTGTAAGCTGTCCAGAGTCATTTGGTTGAAATGGACAACTATAAAAATCAATCAATCAAATAAATAAACACAAGTTGATTTATAAAACAAGATGATAATAATAATAATAATAATAATAATAATAATAATAATAATAATAATAATAATAATAATAATAATAATAATAATAATAATAATAATTTTATTTATATACCACCCTTCTCCCGAAGGACTCAGGGCGGTGAACAGGGCAAACATATAAAAACACAAAGATACAAAAGTTAAAAAGAATTAAACACAATGCCCAGCTAAAACAATAGATATATTAAAAACAACAGTAAAATCCCAACCCATCCCCCATCAGGCCAGGCCGGCTTGTTCGAATAAGTGAGTCTTCAGATCGCGTCGGAAGGAGCGAAGGTCGGGCGCCATCCGGAGCTCGACCGGCAAACGATTCCATAAATCCGGGGTGCCCACAGAGAAGGACCTCCCCCTGGGGGCCACCAGACGACATTCTCTGACCGGTGGCACCCTGAGGAGGCCCTCTCTGTGGGAAAGCACAGGGCGGAGGGAAGTTGATGCCAGCAGCAGGTGATCCCTGAGGTACTCCAGACCCATGCCATGTAGGGCCTTGAACACCATTACCAGTACCTTGAATCTCACCCGGAAGACAACTGGGAGTCAATGCAGCTCACGGAGCAGAGGTGTAACATGGGAGTATCGGGAGACTCCCAACACAACTCTCGCGGCTGCATTCTGTATCAGTTGGAGCCTCCGAGTGGTCCTCAATGGCAGCCCCATGTAGAGAGCATTGCAGTAGTCTAAACGAGAGGTCACGAGTGCATGAGTGACCATACACAGGGCATCCCGGTCTAGATAGGGCCGCAACTGGCGCACCAGGCGAACCTGGGCGAAGGCTCCCCTAGTCACAGCCACTATGTGATCTTCCAAAGTAAGCCGTGAATCTAGGAGGACTCCCAAGTTGCGAGCCCTATCTACGCGGGGTAATAGCTCACCCCCCATAGAAAGAGATGGAATATTCTGAATATCCCGGGATGCCGGGATGCACAGCCACTCAGTCTTGTCGGGGTTGAGTTAAAGTCTGTTCCTCCCCATCCAGACCCGAACTGCTTCCACCTGCCAGGTGCCAATGTGCCACAAGTGGTACACGTACCACTGGTTGAAAAGCCATGCTTTAGTTAACTCATCTCTGGAAAATGCAGTTCTTGATTTTTATTGTGGGTGGTTGAAATTGGATTTTAGGATCATATGAATCTGACATTTTTAGTGATCTTCTATTATGTTTTCAAAACAGAACATTCAAGCAATCATATACTGTAAGTAGCTGATACTAATTTTATTAATCAATATTTGTCCAAAACGTTTATCCTCTGTGGAACTTCAGAAGCAGCAAAATGTTTGGATAAATATATAGAATAGAGGTTTATATGGAATAAAGAACGTGGGGAGGCAACACAAGGCAAATAAGTTTTCTTTTAATTCCATTTTTAAATACATACATTCTGCTTGGGAAACCATTGCATATATTGTTTTGTACGCTGCATTTGTGGGATAGAAGCTAGTTGGTAGCAGGCTTTGGAACATTTTTTATTGTCTTGTCTTCTAGTACTTTGGAAAATAAGTTGTCCCCTTCTTCTTTGTGGCAGCCCCTGAAATACTGGAATACAGCTATCATGTCACTCCAGTCCTTTTCTCTAGACTGGCCATACCCAATTCCTGCAACCATTCTGTACATGGTTTTGTTTCCAGACTCTTAATCATCTTAGTTGCTCTTCTTTGCACTTTTCCAAAGTCTCAACATATTTTTGGGAATGTGGTGACCCAAACTGGATGCAGTATTCCAGCTGTGGTCTTACTAAGGCTTTATAAAGCGATCCTAATACTTCACATGATTTTGATTCTGTGCCTCTGTTTATACAACCAAAGATTGTATTAGCTTTTGGGGCTGCTGCCACACACGGCTGGTTCATGTTTAAGTGAACATCCACTAGGATTCCAAGGTCCCTCTCACAGTTACTGTTTTTGATCCAGGTTTCGCTAATCTGTACTTGTACCTTTAGTTTTTCCTGCCTGGGTATTATACCTTGCTTTTCTGCACATTAAATTTAATGTTGTTGGATAGGGCCCATTGGTCAAGTCTGTCAAGCGTTAGGTCTGTAACGGTCCTGGATTCTTTCCCCACCAAACACGGAACAAAAAACCAGGAAACCAGGAAACAGGAACACAGAAGCTAGAAAAGCAAACAAAGTTAGCACTAGAAGTGGTTTTGCTCCCAGTGCTCTAAATATCCTGCCCCTGCAGCTCCACCCAGCTCCACCCAGCCCCACCCTTCCCTTCCCAACAAGCCAGCATCCTGGTGGGTGGGTATAAATCCCACCCCGCTTCTTAGATACAGCCCTCTGGCTGTCCCCTGCTGTCCATGTAACATTCCATCCTGCCCGGTGAATTCTTTTATTGTCCTTTATTGTTCGTGTGTGTCAGCTTTAGGAGGAAGGAAAATCCAGCTCCAGTCTCCCCCAGGGAACACAACTCCAGACTGTCTCTGCAGTTCCGGTGGCTACTGGGACTTCCCGCAGTCCGCTGGCTGCCTGGCTGTCCCTTAATGTCCCAGCTGTCCAGTGGAGCTCCCAGCTGAGTGGCGGGGCTTCCTGGCATCCCAGTTGTTCAGCGGAGCTCTCAGGCGGCAGGTGGCATTGGCTGCAGCTCCCAGCGGAGCGTCAAGGCTGAACATGGCCGGCAAGACAGGCGGAGGCAAGGCAGACAGCTTCCCCCCCAGTAGAATGTTGAGCCTGGAGCTTGACAGGTGGCTCCCCCTACCAGGGCTCCACCTGGAAAACAAGAAGACACATTTAGGGATGTGTTAAGGGACCAGAAAGCCGCCCTTCCCCCCTGGCTTACCTGGGTATCGGTGATGGAACCTAGGCACTAAACACCTGGTTCCCGTACCCAGGAAGCGTCCATTACAGGATACTCCACCCACCTCAGCAGGTATTGCAGTTGCCCCCTTCGGTACTGGGAGTCTAAGATCTCCTGTACCTCGTACTGATCCCCTTGGATGGGACCTGGTTTGCCCACCCCGGGTTTCCAGGGGGTGTTCCCTGCCAGCTTTAAGAGGCTAAAGTGAAACACCGGGTGTATCTTTCCTAGGAGTCGGGGCAAGTGCAGTCTAACGGTCACCGGGTTAATGAACTTTGTAATACGGAAGGGACCCAGATATTTAGGGGCTAATTTCTTGCAGGGCACCCTTAACCGCAGGTATTTGGTGGATAGGTAGACATGGTCCCACACTCGGAACAGTTTCTGGAGCCTCTGTTTCTTGTTGGACTGGGCTTGTGCACTGGCCTCTGCTTTAACCAAAGCTTTTTTCACATTATCCCACACACACACCCCATGTGGGTTATCCAGTCCTGTGGTTGGTAGGATGTGGGGTCTTCTTGCTGGTACTCAGGGATGGCGACGAAGTCCTGAGGGTTTTTTTTTCTCCCATAGTAAGTTAGCTATGCCACATGAACCTTGCCTTATTTTTCCTAAGGCTGTTAAAAGCAGAATTAATTATGAAGAAAAAATCAAGTAGAATTGCATATTGCATAATTGGACATAACATTTCACAAAAGAAAGGTTCTTTTATACTCAAGAATTTTATCATACGTTTGTGTCACCTCTTCTTCTGCAGTTTCCAATGGCATCTCATAAAGACAGTCAATTTTCTGAAGGAAGAAAAAGTCAAAATGCTATAAATCAAAATGGAGCCTCTCATGGAGAGTGGGGTAGAGCATGGTAAGAAAATCTGCCATGTAGTGACTATAGCTGTGAAACATGTGTGCTTATAAAGAACTGTACAGGCTGGTTCTGTAAAATAGCCAGCTGCTGCTGAATTTTAGGGGCATTTGTTTAACAGCCAAAGGAGGAAGGGGTGTCGTAGAGTATTTAAATTTACTTCTTTGAAATATTTATATGCTGGTTTTCTGTTGACACATCCAGAGTAGTTCATGAAACTGGCTTGTTTCAGCAAATACTGTAACTGTTAAGGGCAACAACACACTAAAATTGTAGAAATCATAATTCTGTTCAGAGTCAACCATTGACAGTAGAGTTTTGAGGTTTCTTTTTTTTTTGGGGGGAGTAACAATCTCTATGTGTGTTTTTCAGGAAGGCTGATTGGTTTTCTTTGATAAGTGTCATCTTTCTACTCTTCTCTTGTCCCTTTATGGTCTACTATTTTATAATGTCATGTGATCAGTACCATTGCTCTTTGAGTGAGCCAGCCATCCAGTTGCTTACGGGAAAAGTTCACCTCTTAGATATCTGGAACAAGACGCCCTCTTTCTCTTGGAAAATTCTAATCCTTTACTTTTCTTGGGTAATATTCCAGGTACGTGTCTTGAAGCTTCTCTGTTGGAATCCAGTTATTGGGATCAAAATTAAGATTGTTTTTAAAGCTGCATTCTAAAATTGGAGCTCTACATGTGAAAATGTGACTAGCAATATTGTGTTTGGGTGATGCTGGGAATAATGCTAACAACTAATATCCCTGGTTTCTTTGAGACATTTTTTTGTCTTGCTCTGTTTCATGTTTCCAACACTTCCAAAAGATTATGACTGACAGAAGAAAATGAGAGACTTGTGGTCCTCCAGAAGTTATGAAACCGAACTTCCAAAACCCATTACCATTGGCTAGGCTTATGGACTATGCCAGGGGTTGTTATTTCAACCATATTTGCAGGGCAATAGGTTCCTCACCCAGAGCTAGATGGTTATTTGAAATAAACTAACACAGGCTCACCTTCAATCTTTAGTTGTTATTTCTATATTATTTCTATATGAATAGTTGATCATGGTATTGTCAGCTAGAAATTAAATGTTTTCTATAATTTCTATATCCCCAAATAAGTTTTACTAAAATAGTCACAGTTCCATATATATATATTAGCTACATTTTTAAACAGCTACACTATTATGAGAGGTTGGGATATGAGTAAATGTCAGTTATGAAAAAATAATTATATTTTTATTTATTTATTTTATTTTTATTTTTATTCCATTTATATCCCGCCCTTCTCTGAAGACTCAGGGCGGCTTATGGTCAATCCATAATTTATCCTCCTTCAAATGTACGATTGTACAACTTTAATGCACTTGTAAAGATATTGGCTTATACGTTCATTCCGTTACAGGGATTTTTGTTTATGATTCCTGACTTTTGTCATAAATTTATTCCTGGTTTTCGAGGAGGAGTACAAGAAGGTGTCATTTCACCTGCTGGTAAGACCATTTTTATTATATCAAGTAATAAAAATAAAGGAAAAATGAATGCCTCAAAACAATTATCTGCTAATTCAGCATGTTTCTAATTAAATGATACAATCACTGATCCCTACCATACATTTCCCTCTCACCCTCAGTTGTTCCTAGGAGTCTTTTTGTCTTACACTTGGAGATATGTAATGTTGCTTTTCTCTGTTTTGAAATGCCTTGGACCTTGCTGATATATAATCACACACACACACACACACCCATATTCATTGCTTGTAACCTGTGTCTATCTTCTTCAAACCTTCTGGGACAGGGCTGAGCAATTAATTTTTCCAAGGGGTCACATGAGAAACTGGGACTTTTGTGGAGGGCCAGACCAATAGGACTGTGAACGTGTGTAAACATGCACTCATGCACATATATAAATTGGGGGGGAAACTTGTTAGCTTCAAAATAAAAGCAATGAGGTTTTATTGTATGCGTGGTAAACACTTATTTACATTTTATTTCTAATTTCCAATTGATCTCATGCAAGCCTGACAGGGACAGCCAAAGGGCCAAATGTGGCCTGGTGGCCATAAATGCCCAGGTTTACTCTGGAGGGATGAGTCCTCTCCCCCTGCCTCCAACAAGAAGTCATGAACTGTGGCGGCACAGTGGTTAGAATGAAGTATTGCAGGCTAATTCTGCCAACTGCCAGCAGTTCAGTACTGACCAGCTCAAGGTTGATTCAGCCTTCCATCCTTCCGAGGTTGATAAAATGAGGACCCAGATGATTGATCCCTTCGTCTCCCAGCACCCAAACCCAGAGGAGACAGCTGTACTTTGGTCTCCCCATAAGGAGCTACTGTCTGGAGCACATGTGGTTGATCTCCTGTACTCTCCTTGTTCAGAGAGGTTCTAAAGAATCAATCTACTCACTGGTTCCTCGGTCTTTGCTGCAGTTGTGTTTAGCTCCTCATGCCTTCCCCAGAAAGCCTATTGTTTTCTGTTTCTGTTTTCTGTCATCCAGAGTTCTTTTGGAATTGGACAGCCTCTGAATCATCGTCATGCTCTGTTTCCTTTCAGGTGTAGTACTCAAATATGAGATAAACGGACTACAAGCCTGGTTTATAACACATGCCCTCTGGTTTGCAAATGTTTACTACTTCCAGTGGTTCTCGCCCACCATCATTTTTGACAACTGGATTCCAATCTTGTGGTGTGCAAATATTATGGGCTATTTAACATCCATATTTGTTTGGTTAAAAGCCTACTTCTTCCCTTCTAATGCGAAGGATTGGTATGTTGATATTATTTATAATTTATATTACTATAAATGTGATGATAAATTGATGAGGACTGAATGTTTTTTTCTGATCAGTAAAGCTAATTAATCCAGAAGCTATTTCTCTGCCTTCCTTGCTATTGTATTATTACTTGCTACTGAAGATCATAAATATCTAAGCTGCTATGGTCGACATGGTTGCATCCAACTTAGAAGGGAAAGCATCCAAGTAGCTGAACAATTTATACAGTGAGCAAGCACCCAAATTGGGGGACCCCCATTTCTTCCTTCTAGGACTGGGAGCAAGATTCGAGGATCCATCCATTGCCCTCAAAGAAGAGGAGCAAATCCATAAGATAAGACAAGCTGGTAGACCTGCACTGGAATATGTGCTAGAGTTTCACAAGATAGACAGCCGAATAGAGTGGTGGCCCAAACAATCCCTAGTTCATCACTTCAAGGAGAGACTGGATGACCACCTGTCACAGGCTTGTGTCTATCAAGCAGTCCCAAATCAGTTTCAAGAATGGTACCAGGCAGCAGTAAGACTGGACGTCCACTTGCGCGCTATAAGAAGTCCCCACCGCAAGAAGCTGGGCCGAGGGCAGACCAGCCCAATTGGCCGCCACCCCCCCAGAAAGCCTCCAACCACTGTGGCTACTGAAAACCCCAAGACACCTGCAGGTCCATTAATTAAATGCTTAGATGTGGACAACAGGGACATCGAGCAGCAAGTTGCCCAGTCCCCTTACCCTCAACAGCAGAATAGATCGGGACCACCAGCAAGGAAAAAACCAGTCCAGCAGCCAGCAAAAGAGAAATCCAACTGGATCACACTGGAACCCATTGCCCAAGTCACATCCCCCACCCAGGAGAGTGCCAAGGCTGAAGCCGGACCTGCTGCTGCTGTACCCTCCTACGATAACGATGACAAAGGAGAATGACCCGATGATGAGTTGACCTGTTCCATCTTTTTCTCTACCTGCCAAACCGCCCTGAGTCCTTCAGGAAAGGGCGGTATATAAATCTAAATAAATAATAATAATAAAAAAATAAACTCATAATCCCTAAGACGGAGGTGGGGCAGGTAGATCTGTAAGTGCTAGTGGACTCAGGATTCTTCCAGTGCCACGTGCCCTGAAAATGGACATATGACCAAGGTTGTTCTCCAAATACAAGAGGTTTGAGCAAGCCGATGGCTCGCTAATGGGAGGAACTTTAATCACACAATTAACTGAACTGCTACGCTTAGAAATAGGTAAGCACTGGGAGTTCATTCATTTCATGGTGGCTCCGAAAATGACTGAGGCTGTGATCCTAGACTAGCCTGGTTAGACAAATGGAAGCCATTTATCTGGTGGGAGAAGAGAATGAAGACTGTGAGATTACTTATAGGACCCAAGCTCCCCCCAACTCAACGGATGTTACAGGAGAGCTCAGCCCACCTAATGAGCTAGCGCAAATAGCTGCCCTGTCTCAACCAGGCGAGTCACTCATCCCCAGTGAGTACCGTGACCTAGCGGAGGCGTTTAGTGAGAAAGAATGCAACACCCTGTCTCCCCATTGACCCTATGATTGCTGTATCGAACTGTTACTGGAGCCAAGCTCCCACAACCGAGAATGTATGCTATGTCTCCCCTTGAAATGGAGGAGATGCAGCAGTATGTGGACAAGAACCAGCGAGAGGATTTGTTGAACAAGCCAAGTCTGCCATGGGAGCTCCGGTGTTATTTAAAGAAAAAACAGATGGGTCAATTTTTCTCTGCATGGACTATAAAGGTCTGAACGCTGTGAGCATGGAAAACAAATACCCCCTCCCCCTCCTGAAGGACTTACTAACCCACCTGGCAAAGGGGAGTGTCATCACTAAGTTGGACTTGAGAGAAGCATATTACTGGGTGAGGATAAAGGAGGGAGATGAGTGGGAGACTGCTTTTAACTGTCCCATGGGGAGTTACCAATTTAAAGTCATGCTGTTTGGATTACAGGGGACTCCAGCTGTCTTCATGCAGCTGAGTAATCAGGTACTACATGACCATTTATACAAAGGGTTTTTGGTGTATCTTGATGACATCCTGATATACAGCACAAATATGACTGACCATGTAAAACTAGTGAGAGAAGTGCTAAAGAAACTGTCGAATGCCAAACTGTATGTTAAACTATCAAAGTGTGAGTTTCACCAGACTCGACTAGATTATCTTGCCTACAGAATTTCCAGCGAGAGCATTGAAATGGACCCAACCAAAGAGAAAGCCGTAACTGAATGGCAGCCCCCAAAGACTCGCAAACAGCTCGAGAGCTTTCTGGGTTTCACCAACTTCTACCATCAGTTCATCCCCTCCTTTGCTGAAATTGTCTTACCCCTTACGGAATTACTGAAAACAGGCAAAGAGGGAGGAAAGCCGTGTCCAGGCCAACCACTAGCATGGACTATGAACTGTCAAACTGCTTTTGAGAATTTAAAAACGCTATTTCTGGTCAAACCAGTCTTAAAGCATCCTTGCCCAGGGAAGCCCTTTGTGATTCAAGCTGATGCCAGCGATGTGGCCGTTGGAGCTGTGCTACTGCAAAGGAACCAGAGTGGAACCCTACAACCCTGTGCCTAAACCTTGAAAAAATTCACTGAGTGTGAGAGAAGATGGGCTGTGTGGGAAAAGGAAACCTTCACGATCTGTTGGGTGACACTATCTAGAAGGAAACAAGGTGCCTTTTGAGGTATGGACTGATCACAAAAACCTAGAAGCACTCCTCACCAATTGTTCCCGAAACAAGTACGATGGGTGCAATACTTTAATCATTTTAATTTCACCCTAAAGTACATACTGGGAGGAAAAAACTTCTTAGCTGATGCTTTATCCAGACTGCCCCAGTACAAGAGCCAGCATGAAGAGGTTAATGAAGCAATTATCTCCACTCCACAAACTGCTTCTCAACTTACGCTGCACAGAGTCTCACCTTCAAGAGCCCCTAACCCCCGATGACCCTCGGGCAAAGAAAATAAAATGAGAGCTCCTCACCGACCAACGGTTCAAGGACAATCAAACCTCCCTAACATGCAGGAATGGTTTGGCTTACAAGGGGGGAAAGCTGTACTTGCCCAAGACCCTCCACCTTAATGCGCTCTGACACGGCCATGATGTAAAACAGGCTGGGAACTTTGGATATTTAAAAACACTACACCTCATCCGCCGGCAATTTTGGTGGCCGGGATTGAAACAGGACGTGGAAAACTATGTTCGGACTTGTGCTGTATGTGCCACCATGAAAAGAATTCTGAGGAAACCATCTGGGTTATTACAACCAGTGGCAGACCCTTCCCAAACATGGGAAGAAATTGCTATGGATTTTATAGACCTACCTGAATGTAGGGGAAATACGGTCATCTGAACTGTGATAGATCTGTTTTCAAAGCAGGCTCACTTTATTGCCTGCAAAGGACTCTCATTTGCTCAGTGATTAACCAAGATGTTCCTGAAACACATCCACAGGTTGCATGGTGCACCAAATCAAATAATCTCTGACAGCAGGGGTGCAGTTTACAGCTAAGTTTTGGAGGAGTTTTCTTAAACTAATTGGCTCATCTCAAGGACTATTGTTGGCCTTTCACCCATCTACCAATGGGGTGGCTGAATCTGCAAACTCAATAGTGTAACAATATCTCTGATGCTATGTGGATTATCAACAAATGAACTGAACTGAGCTCCTCCCTTTCGCAGAGGTGGCTTACAATAACTATGTTCATAGCAGCACAAGCTTCATACTCTTTTAAAAGAGTTCAGCCCAATACCCGAATATCCTCAGGAACCCTCCGCTTCCGAAACTCTTGATCAATGGTTGAGGGGTGGGAAGAAGTCTGGAAAACCACAAAAACTGCTTTGAAAAAGGCTTTCAAGACATATAAAAACAGGCAGATTTAAAAAGGCTCATCAAAGGACATTCCAAGTTGGGGAAAAGGTTTGTTTGTCCACAAAATATTTACGGCTTAAGTTACCTAGTAAGAAGCTAGGACTGAAGTACTTAGGACTCTTCTCCATTGTAAAGATTATTAACCAGGTCACAGTAGAACTAAAACTTCCCAGACTCTTAGGGAAAGCTCACCCTGTATTTCACTGTAGCCTACTGAAACCTTTTCAGGATTCCACCTTAAGACCTCCCGCTAAGAAGTCATCTGGAACTCTCGTAGTAGCAGGACAGACTCACTATGAAGTAAAGCATATTCTTGATTCTAGAATTTTTAAAGGGAAATTGTATTACTTACTGCAATGAAAGGGTTATCCATTGTCTGAAGCCACCTGGGTGAAATCTAGCGTTGTAAAAGCTGACACTCATTAATAGATTCTATAAGTAACTCCATAACAAACTTAGAGGCAACCTTTAACCTATGATTTTCTTTGCATTACAGGATTTGTGCTTTTTGTAAGGGGGGGCTGGATGTCAACGCTGCTAACATTGGATGTTCTTGCTTTGACAACAGATGGAAATGCAGCCATTTTCTCTATTGCTTTTAGAATTAGTTGCTGCTGGGAGGGGGAATAGGGATGAGAGTCCATTTAGCCATAACAATAATAACTTAATTGTGGGAACCCAAGGACATTGGGCCCAGAGTGGGTAGTGTTTTGGCGGGCTGGATTGCTGGGGAGAAAGCCCACGCTTCAAGCTAATTGGGCGATATGATTTATGACTGTTTATTGGAGGAGGGAATTACACTTTGTTACTTTGTATCCACGGGAGGGGAATTTAGTTTCTGGTTTCAACTACGTAGTGCTGATACTTTGTTTCTCAAATAAAAGATTCTTTAAGGTAAACAATGCCTTGAAGTTCTTTTGAAGAGTTTCATCTATCAGAACCATGACAGTAAGTTTCCCCACCCTGGGCAGAGTTATACTACCCCAGAAAGAGCAGGTATACACCTATAGTATATACCTGGATTCACCTCTATCTCTGTCACCACAGCAACACAATACATTTTTCTACCTGTACCTATCTAATCCTGAAATCTGCAACCTTTCTGGATAGGAATGGACTGGCCTCATCCTCTGATAAGCTCCCATTTGGATTACCATGACATCATAAACAGGACAAGTGTTGTATGGGTTCATTATTAATTCAGTGGTATTTATGAACTTCTTCAGTCTAAATCCAATATCACACCATCTAATGTTTCTTCTCTTCTTTTGGTAGTGTTTTCCACACTAGGCAAATACAATTCTTATTGTTATTAATAAGCATACAATTAAATATCAACATCTTTGTTACATTTTTCTAATAGTATCAATAATGTCAGTTTAAGATATCTTTCCTAATCAAAACATACCTTAATTGCATTTGCACTTAGTATGTATACATTCAATCAGTATCCTGTTTTCACCATTTTTCAAAATTTTATTTCCCATCAGTATTCAAAATGTCTCTATTGTTTATAATTTCAAATTTGGTTATATTTGGGTAACTAAAACCAAAACCAGTTTCATCCACGTTGCTAGTACGTTGCTCGTTGGTGCTTATTTCCTTTGGCTGTCAGCAGCTCCTGACTGGCTACTCAAATGTAGCCAGTCTTTCCCCCACTGGTTTGGAGGGCTTCCTCCAGATAAAACGGAAGGGCCACCACACTCCCACGATCAAACGGGTGTCCTCTCCTTGCTTGTCACCTCTATAGGGTGACTTTTGACCCTTTCCAGGGTTCCCAATGTGGCAAAATTGAATGTGGAAGATGGAGCCCCATCTTCCTGTGCCTGTTCTGCCACAACATCAAGCCGGAAGTTCCCCTTGGAATACTCTTCCAAGACAATATAATACTGGTACTGAAAGAATAGCTCTGGTTACCTACACTTTATTATTAGAGTTCCAGTAAAAATATTAATAGTCTTAATTTAGGACCAATACTTGCGGGAGTGCTTCTCAGCATCTACCTGTCCAGCTGTTAAATTCTGTAAAGTCTTCATAGGTAGTTCTCGACTTACAATCATCACGGAACCTGCCCATAACAGTCAGAAGCCACAATGGTCATAAAGCGGGTCACCCATGTGACCAATCCAATTTTATAACATTTTTTGCAGTGGTCATTAAGTGAGTGCCACAGTCATAAAATTATTAGTGCACTCATTAAGCAAACACATTCACTATGGGGCATTTTTGCTGAAAACTGGAAGTAAACACCAGATTTTAGCAAAAACACTGTAAATTGTGGCCATATGACCGCAGGATGCTGTAAAACAGCCATACGTGCAGGCCGGTTATCAATAGTAATAGCACTTAGGCTTATATACCGCTTCACTGTGCTTTTCAGCCCTCTCTAAGCAGTTTGCAGAGTCAGCATATTGCCCCCAACAATCTGGGTCCTCATTTTACTGACTTGGGAAGGATGGAAAGCTGAGTCAACCTTGAGTCGCTCAGAATCGAACTCCTGGAGTGAGCAGTGAGTTAGCTTGCAGTAGTGCATTCTAACCACTGCACCATCACCAAGCACCTGAAATGCAGTCATGTGACCAGGAGGTGGCCCAGCCAACGGAGCTTTGAATCTGTACTTTCCGGGGGCTTTGTCATACTTTGAATGGTGACTTGTAAATCAAAGACTATTTGCATTTACCCTGGAGCCAGGTCAATACTGACATTATCCACCTTTTGGAGTCAGTTGAAGATTCTTTTGGTAAGGAATGTCAGCTCTTATCTGGAAGTTATGAAGGCTAATATGACTTTTATTATAAGGTTACAGTAACAAGAACCTTGCAAGTCTGAATATTCTACCCCAAGGGCCTTCAAACGTGGTCCATTTATGACTTGTGGACTTCAACTCCCAGAATTCCTCAACTAGTGTGCTCCCAGGAAATCTGGGAGTTGAAGTCCACAAGTCATAAAAGGGCCAGGTTTGAAGACCCCCGTTCTATCCCCTCCCTGCTTTTATGCTGAAGAGAAATAGGGAGAGTTAAATCATAGATGTTTTCTCAAATCATATTTCTTCCCAGACTCAGCATTGTATCTCACCATTGTATTGGTCTCCTCTTGTTCCTCAAGAGTTATTCCTTCTCCCCATTACACTTAACAGGTTATAAATATCTGAAATCAAAATAAATAACATTGTAATTAATGTCAATTATTTGCATCAGACTAATCAGTAATGAAGGGACATGGTGGCTCAGTGGGTTAGGACGCTGAGCTTGTCAATCAGAATGTTGGCAATTTAATTTTTTTTTTTTTAATTTTAATTCCATTTATATCCCGCCCTTCTCCGAAGACTCAGGGCGGCTTACAAGCTTAGCAGTAGCCTTCATTCTATGTATATGCCTGCTTGTTAGGGCTTTCACACACACACACCAGCGGCATTATTACAAAGTCAGCTTATTGCCCCCAACAATCTGGGTCCTCATTTTACCTACCTCGGAAGGATGGAAGGCTGAGTCAACCTTGAGCCTGGTGGGATGCGAACCTGCACTAGTTGCAGGCAGCTGGTGTTACTTAAGGAGGCATTAGCCCACTGCTCCACCAAGGCTCTTTTAGCGGGTAGAATCCCAAGTGCTGCATAGCAGAGTGAGCACCTGTTACTTGTCCCAGCTTCTGCCAACCTAGCAGTTTGAAAGCATGTAAAAATGCAAGTAGAAAAATAGGGACCACTATGGTGGGAAGGTAACAGCGTTCCGTGTGCCTTTGGTGTCTAGTCATGCCAGACACACGACCACGGAGACATCCTCGGACAAGCGCTGGCTCTTCAGCTTTGAAACAGAGATGAGCACGGGCCCTAAGAGTCGGGAACGACTAGCACGCATGTGCGGGGGAACCTTTACCTTTACCTTAATCAGTAATCATGTCCATTTTGTTTGTGAGTGTTCTTGCAATTTCATTTGGTTTTCAAATTGATTGATGTACAAGAATGTTTTGTTTAATACTCTTAATATTCTATTTTAGCAAATTCACTGGCAATTTCCTCTATGACTTCATGATGGGAATTGAATTTAATCCACGCTTGGGAAAGTGGTTTGATTTCAAATTGTTTTTTAATGGCCGACCTGGAATTGTAGGATGGACTTTGATTAATCTATCCTATGCTGCAAAACAACAGGAATTGTATGGACAAGTCACTAATTCTATGCTACTTCTCAATGTCCTACAGGTAAACGTCAACGAGGATTAATGTTAAGTGCTATCAATAACAATTTCCCCCAAATAATTTCCTCATGTGATACGTTATAAGTTTGTGTGTGTGTGTGTGTGTGTGTATGTACACACAAAAATACAGACATGTATGAACTACATGCACACACCACTTTTCCATCTGTCTGCAATTTAATCAGTCTCTTAACTCTTTCAGGAGTACTGTAGTTCCACAAATTTCTTCCTTATATCAGTACCACCGTTTACAAGCTATTCTTCACAAAATAATGCCCACAAAATTATTGGAATTGTGAAATATCTCAATATGCTGTTGATTTCAACCTCAAAATCTCATAGGTTCTCATATGAGAATAGCAAAATGTCAGGCAAGTGTTCACAAAACAATATTCTTGCACAAGATTTCAGAGTGAGATAGGTAACATCAGTGTTTTTTGGAATGATTTTTTTCCACTCATACCATGGTTGAGCTCCGGATGGCACCTGACCTTCGCTCCTTCCGACGTGGCCTGAAGACCTACCTATTTGAGCAAGCCGGCCTGGCCTGATGGGGGATGTGCTGGGGTTTTTATTGGGGATTTTTATCACTCTACTGTTTTTAGCTCGGGCTCTTATTTAATTCTTGTTTAATTTTTGTATTCTGTATTTTTATGTGCCCTGTTCTCCGCCCTGAGTCCTTCGGGAGAAGGGCGGTATACAAATATAATAAATGAAATGAAATGAAATGATGAAAACATTGAAAATCTCAATATAAATCATTATATTGGAAGGTATATTGGAATGTTTCTCTGACAGTGCAGTAATAATTAAGCACTAACTTACAATACCCCTACATGGATAACTGCCTTGTCGTGGCGAAGGGACTTGCATAATTCAATGAAGCTATGCCGTGCAGGGCCACCCAAGATGGAAAGGTCATAGCAGAGAGTTCTGACAAAACATGATCCACAGGAAAAGGAAATGGCAACCCACTCCACTATCTTTGCCATGAAAACCCTATGGACAGTACCAAAAGACAAAATGATATGACGCTGTAAGATGAGCCCCTCAGGTCAGAAGGCATCCAATATGCTACTGGGGAAGAGCAGAGGGCTAGTACTAGTAGCACCAGAAAGAATGAAGCGACTGGGCCAAAGCCGAAAGGACGCTCAGCTGTGGATGTCTGGTGGTGAAAGGAAAGTCCGATGCTGTAAAGATTTTTTCTCCATAGGAACCTGGAATGTAAGATCTATGAATCAAGGCAAGCTGGACGTGGTCAAACCAGAGATGATAAGACTGAACATTGACATCTTAGGTATCAGAGAACTAAAATGGACAGGAATGGGTGAATTTAATTCAGATGACCATCAGGTATACTACTGTGAGCAAGAATCCCTCAGAAGAAATGGAGTAGCCTTCATAGTCAATAAAAGAGTAGGAAAAGCAATACTGGGATACAATCCTCAAAATGACAGAATGATCTCAGTTCGAATCCAAGGCAAACCATTCAATATCACAGTAGTCCAAGTCTATGCCCCAACCACCTGTGCTGAAGAGGATGAAACTGACCGGTTCTATGAAGCCCTACAGCACCTTATAGAACTAACACCAAAAAATGATGTCCTTATCATCATGGGGGATTGGAATGCTAAAGTAGGAAGCCAAAGGATAACCAGAAAAACAGGGAAGTTTGGCCTTGGAGTACAAAATGAAGCAGGGCACAGGCTGATAGAATTTTGTCAAGAGAATACGATGGTCATAGCAAACACTCTTTTCCAATAACCCAAGAGATGGCTCTACACATGGACATCACCAGATGGTCAACACAGAAATCAGATTGACTATATGCTCTGCAGCCAAAGATGGAGAAGCTCTATACAGTCAGTAAAAACAAGACCAGGAGCTGACTGTGGCTCAGACCATGAGCTTCTCATTGCAAAGTTTATGCCTAAACTGAAGAAAGTAGGGAAAAGCACTAGGCCACTCAGGTATGAATTAAATCATATACCTGTTGAATATACAATAGAGGTGACAAATAGATTTAAGGAATTAGATCTGATAGACAGAGTGCCTGAAGAACTGTGGACAGAGGTTCGCAACATTGTACAACAGGTAGCAACCAAAACCATCCCAAAGAAAAAGAAATGCAAGAAAGCAAAAGGGCTGTCTGAGGAAACTTTGCAAATAGCTGAGGAAAGGAGGGAAGCGAAAGGCAAGGGAGAAAAAGAAAGATACGCCTAATTGAATGCAGAATTCCAGAGAATAGCTAGAAGAGATAAGAATGCCTTCTTAAATGAACAGTGCAAAGAAATAGAAGAAAACAATAGAATAGGGAGGACCAGAGATCTTTTCAAGAAAATTGGAGAGATGAAGGGAACGTTTAATGGAAAAATGGGCATGATAAAGGACCAAAATGGCAGGGACCTAACAGAGGCAGAAGAGATTAAGAAGAGGTGGCAAAATTACACAGAAGAACTATACAAGAACGAGCTTAACGTCCCTGATAATCACAATGAGGTGGTCACTGACCTCGAGCCAGACATCCTAGAATGTGAAGTGAAGTGGGCCTTAGAAAAGCTGAGCAACAACAAAGCTAGTGGAGGTGACAGTATTCTAGCTGAGCTATTCAAAATCTTAAAAGATGATGCAGTAAAAGTGCTACACTCAATTTGCCAGCAAATTTGGAAAACTCAACAGTGGCCACAGGATTGGAAAAGATCAGTTTGCATTCCAATTCCAAAGAAAGGCAGTGCCAAAGAATGTTCAAACTATCGCACCATTGAACTCATTTCTCATGCTAGTAAAGTTATGCTTAAAATCCTACAAGCTAGACTCCAGCAGTATGTGGATCGAGAACTACCAGTAATATAGGCAGGATTTCGAAGAGGCAGAGGAACTAGCGATCAAATTGCCAACATACGCTGGATCATGGAGAATGCTTGGGAGTTCCAGAAAAACATCTACTTCTCCTTTATTGACTATGCTAAAGCCTTTGATTGTGGGGATCATAACAAACTGTGGCAAGTTCTTAACAAGATGGGTGTACCAGACCATCTTATTTGTCTCTTGAGAAACCTATATGTGGGCCAAGAAGCAACAGTGAGAACTGGACACGGAACCACTGATTGGTTCAAAATTGGGAAAGGAGTCCGGCAAGGCTGTATACTGTCGCCTTGCCTATTTAACTTATGTGCAGAGCACATCATGAGAAAGGCAGGGCTAGATGAAACAAAAGTTGGAATTAAGATTGCCGGAAGAAATATCAACAACTTAAGATATGCAGATGATACCACTCTAATGGCAGAAAGTGAAGAAGAACTAAAGAGCCTCGTTGCAGGTGAAGATGGAGAGTGCAAAAGTTGGGTTGAAATTTAACATTAAGAAAACCAAGATCATGCCATCCAGCCCTCTCAATTCCTGGCAAATAGATGGGGAAGAAATGGAGGTAGTGACAGATTTTATTTTCCTGGGCTTCAAGATCACTGCAGATCGGGACTGTAGCCAAAAAATTAAAAGACGCTTGCTCCTCGGGAAGAAAGCCATGACAAATCTAGACAGCACACTAAAAAGCAGAGACATCACCCTGTCAACAAAAGTGCGTATAGTCAAGGCGATGGTCTTCCCAGTTGCAATGTATGGTAGTGAAATTTGGACCATAAAAAAGGCTGAACGCCAAAGAATTGAGGCCTTTGAACTATGGGCTGGAGAAGACTCCTGCGAGTCCCTTGGACTGCAAGGCGATCAAACCGGTCAGACCTAGAGGAGATCAACCCTGACTGCTCTTTAGAAGGCCGGATCCTGAAGCTAAAACTCAAATACTTTGGCCACTTAATGAGAAGGAAGGACTCACTGGAGAAGAGCTTAATGCTGGGAAAGATTGAGGGCAAGAGAAGAATGGGACGACAGAGAATGAGGTGGCTGGATGGAGTCACTGAAGCAGTAGCCATGTGCTTAAATGGACTCCAGAAGACGGTAGAGGACAGGAAGGCCTGGAGGAACGTTGTCCATAGGGTCACGATGGGTCGGACACAACTTCACAGCTAACAACAACAAACTTACAATAAAAAGTTAAAATTAAAGAGAACATTATTTATGGAGATTCTCAACCATCCAGGTCCCAAAATCATACTTTTCCAAAAGGCAACTGAACTTTTTTGGTTTTTAATTGAAAACATTTTGCTTCTCATCCTAGAAGCTTTTTCAGTTCTAAGTGAGGACAATGGAAGGATTTATGTTCTTTGCAGTCATTTTGTCATTAGCACTTTCAGTTGGTTGGTAGGTCTCTGAGAGTAGTTGAGGCCACTTGGGGGTTTATCTATATCTCAGAGTCACTTGAATAAGAGTGCCAACGGTGTGGAACCTTTTTGGGACTGCTGAAACAACGGTATTGTAGTAGACAGGCATCAGGTACCATTGTATTCCTCCCCCTCTGATAAAGGAAGGCTGTTCAGTTTTAACATAGATGACCTCTTTGACCCCTCTTTCAAACCAGTGGTCCTCTCTGTCTGGAATATGAACTTTGCTGTCTTCAAAAGTCTGACCCTTTAATTTCAGATGCAGATAGACTGCTGAATCCTGTCCTGATGAGTTCGTTCTCCTGTGTTGGGTGTGTCATGTTTGTCAAAAGTTTACTTTGTTTTTTCAATGTACCAGTCTGCACATGTCTTGCTGCACTGTACTACATATACATTGCTCTGTTTGTGTCTGGGTGCTTTGTCCTTGGGGTAGACAAGCTTCTGCCTTAATGTATTCCTAGGTTTAAAGTGTGCAGGTATGTTTTGTTAAAGGTACGTGGTGGCTCAGTGGGTTAGGACACTGAGCTTGTCGATCAGATGGTCAGCAGTTTGGCGGGTCGAATCCCGAGTGCCACGTAACAGAGAGAGCACCTGTTACTCATCCCAGCTTCTGCCAACCTAGCAGTTCGAAAGCACATAAAAATGCATGTAGAAAAATAGAGACCACTACAGTGGAAAGGTAACAGTGTTCCGTGCGCCTTTGGTGTCGAGTCATGCCGGCCACATGACCATGGAGACGTCCTCGGACAAGCGCTGGCTCTTCGGCTTTGAAATGGAGATGAGCACTGGCCCCTAGAGTTGGAAACGACTAGCACGCATGTGCGGGGGAACCTTTACCTTTACCTTTTATGTATTGTTGGTTGAAAATCCTCTTGAGTTTTTCAGTTATTCCTGAATATAATTATTCCTATATTTTTGTTCCTTTTCCCCCACCCCTTTGCTGCTAGGTATTTATGCCTTCCTTTAAATATTCGTCCACGGACTTGTGCGCCCTCAGGGGTGCTCCCCCCTCCTGGGTGCGACCCGCCTTGCCAGCCGATTATAACCTCGAGGAAGGGCCCATTTATTGGGACCCTGAGAGTTGGCTGGGCACGGGTAGGGGCCTTTGACGTAGACCTAATAAGAGGCCCCTGATTGTTTTTCTTTCAAAAATTTTTAGGGGGTTAGGGAGGCGGGAGGGTTCTTTTGGTTGTTTGGATAAGGGGAGCTATCCAACTACCACTGTTCTGGCTAGGGCCGATGGAGATCGCTGGGGGGAGGAGCGGGGGTCGGTCACCTCCGGGGCTCCAGGGCTGGTCGTGGGGCTACCTATTCCCACGACATCAGGGAATGGCAGCAGATGGAGGAGCAGAGGGCCGTATCGATCTCAGGGAAGGCCTCTCCGCTACTTACAAGCGGTGAGGCACTCCGACCCTCTGGCTCTACCCCAAGGTCCCGGGAGTGAGGGTGTGCAGCCCCCTGAGCTCCGGCTGGTGTATTTGAACGCCAGGTCCGTCGCTAATAAGGCTCCTCTCGTTCATGATCTGGTTGAGGGTGAGCAGGCGGACCTGGCTTGCATCACGGAGACTTGGTTGGGCCCAGAGGGCGGGATTCCTCTGGTTGATCTTTGCCCACCAGGTTTCCGGGTGCTGCACCGGCCTCGGGCTCAGGGTAGGGGTGGGGGTGTGGCTGTTGTTATGAGGGAGACCTTGTGTCCGCGGGAGGCCACTGTTCCTCAGATAGTCGGGTGTGAGTCTCTCTTTTTGAGATGCGGCCCTGGTGCGCAGTTGGGCTTGCTGCTGGTGTACCTTTCGCCTAGTCATGCAGCAGCAGCCCTGCCTGAGCTGCTCGATGTCCTCTCTGCGCTGGTGGTTGAGTTCCCGAAACTTATAGTTTTGGGGGATTTCAACCTACCATCGCTGGGAGGATCATCTGAGTTGGCCCGGGAGTTCATGGCTTCCATGACGGCCATGGACCTGACGCAGGTAATTTCGGGACCGACTCATGAGGGAGGCCACACCCTTGACCTAGTTTTCTTATCTGGACGGTGGTTAGATGATCTTGGTGGGGGCTCTCCAATTATTATGCCCCTGTCATGGACCGATCATCATCTCCTGCGGCTGGTCTTCCGTTTTGCCACCCCCCGCCGTGGGTGTTTGGAACCAATTAAATGGTACCGCCCCAGACGCTTAATGGATCCCCAGAGGTTCCAGACAGCTCTGGGGTCCCCACCTGCCTCCCTTGCTCACAGCTCGGCAGATGCCTTAGTGGAAGCCTGGGAAAGGACGGCCACTGAGGCTCTTGACCGAGTTGTACCCCTGCGGCCCCTGACCCGGTGCAGATCCCGTCGAGCTCCATGGTTCTCTGCGGAGCTTCGGGAGATGAAGCGTCGGAGACGGGGCCTAGAGAGCGGTTGGAGGTCCAGCCGATCCGAATCCGACCGATTGCGACTAAGAGCCTACATTAGGTCTTATCTCGCTGCGATAAGGGAGGCGAGGTCTAACCACTTCGCCACCCTTATCGCGTCCGCAGATAATCGCCCGGCCGCCCTGTTTAGGGTGACTCGCTCCCTCCTAAATCAGGAGGTGAGGGAGGATCCCTTGCAGGGCCGTGCCGAGGAGTTTAACCAACATCTGTCGGACAAAATCGCTCGGATTCGGACCGGTCTGGACTCTGACTGGGCAGAGTCTGACGATCAGGACACGGGTGGTCTTGTCGATATCATCTGGGAGGAGTTTGATTCTGTGACTCCGGAGGAAGTGGACAGGATCATGGGGAGGCTGAGCACCACCACATGTTTATTGGACCCGTGCCCTTCCTGGCTGGTTTATGCAGCCCGGGAGAGGACACGCAGCTGGTTCCAGGCAGTTATATCGGCTTCTTTGAGTGAGGGTATCTTCCCCGCCGTCTTGAAGGAGGCGGTGGTGAGGCCTCTCCTCAAGAAGCCTGCCCTGGACCCGGCTGTATTGAATAACTTTCGTCCTGTCTCCAACCTTCGCTTTCTTGCGAAGGTTGTTGAGAGTGTGGTGGCGCATCAGCTCCCTCTGGTCCTGGATGAAGCGGATTATCTAGACCCGTACCAATCGGGTTTCAGGCCCGGGCACAGCACGGAGACGGCATTGGTCGCGCTGGTGAATGATCTCTGGAGGGCTCGGGACAGGGGGCATTCCTCTGTCCTAGTCCTATTAGACCTCTCGGCGGCTTTCGATACCATCGACCATGGTATCTTGCTGCGGCGTCTCAGGGGATTGGGAGTGGGAGGCACAGTTTTACGGTGGTTCTCCTCCTATCTCTTGGGACGTTCGCAGTCGGTGTTGGCAGGGGGGCAGAGGTCGACCGCGAGGTCTCTCATTTGTGGAGTTCCTCAGGGGTCGGTCCTCTCGCCTCTCCTGTTCAACATCTACATGAAGCCGCTGGGTGAGATCATTCGTGGCTTTGGAGTTGGGTATCATCAGTACGCTGATGATACCCAACTTTTCTTTTCGACCCCAAACCACCCCAGTGATGCCCTCGACGTGATGTCCCGTTGCCTGGAGGCGGTTCGGGTCTGGATGGGGAGGAACAGACTCCAGCTCAACCCCGACAAGACTGAGTGGCTTTGCATATCTTCATCCCGGGTTTATTCGGACATTCCACCTCTAACTATGGGGGGTGAATTATTACCCCCCGTAGATAGGGCTCGCAACTTGGGGGTCCTCCTAGATTCACGGCTCACCTTGGAAGATCATATAGGAGCCGTGACTAGGGGGGCCTTTGCACAGGTTCGCCTGGTGCGTCAGTTGCGGCCCTATCTTAGCCGGGATGATCTGTGCACGGTCACTCATGCGCTCGTGTCCTCTCGTCTGGACTACTGCAACGCTCTCTACATGGGGCTGCCCTTGAGGACCACTCGGAAGCTCCAACTGGTACAGAATGCAGCCGCGAGAGTGGTGTTGGGAGTCTCCCGATACTCCCACGTTACACCTCTGCTCCGTGAGCTGCATTGGTTGCCAGTTGTCTTCCGGGTGAGATTCAAGGTACTGGTAACGGTATTCAAAGCACTCCATGGCATGGGGCCGGAGTACCTCAGGGAACATCTGCTGCCGGCATCAAGCTCCCTGCGCCCTGTGCGTTCCCACAGAGAGGGCCTCCTCAGGGTGCCACCGATCAGAGAATGTCGATTGGTGGCCCCCAGGGGGAGATCCTTCTCTGTGGGCGCTCCGGAGCTGTGGAATCAGCTACCGGTAGAGCTCCGGATGGCGCCCGATCTTCGCTCCTTTCGCCGCGATCTCAAGACATTTTTGTTTGTACAAGCCGGCCTAGCCTGAGGGGGAGTGTTGGGGTTGTTTTATCTTTTGTTTTTTAATTTTTCTGGGGGTTTTTAGCGTTGTATTTATATTGTTTTTAACTAGGGCAATTGTTTAATCTGTTTTTAATGTTTGTATTGGTTATTTTATTCTGCCCTGTGAACCGCCCTGAGTCCTCAGGGAGAAGGGCGGTATATAAATGTTATTAAATTAAATTAAATTAAAATTAAATATCTTCAGCCTGGTGGTATAGGATCCTGATTATTCCCAGTTTGTGGTCCAGTGGGTGGGGAGAATCAAAATGAAATTAGTGATCTTTGTATAGGTTTTCTGTGTACTTCAGTGTTGAGGCTTGATATGTACTTGCACAATCCAGGAAAGCCACACTATTTTCCTTAACTTCTTCCTGTGTGAAATTAATGTTTCTGTCCACAATGTTTATATGTTTGGTGAAGGATTCCACTTTCTGTGTTTTAATCTTGACTCAAGTGTTATCTACATACCTATACCCTTGAGTAGATGGAATCAGATGCTTGCATTGGATGTCTAATTCTACCTACTCACTGTGGATGACACTTGATTCAAGATTAAAACTCAGAAAATGGAAGTGGAAGCCTTCACCATAAGTTCACCCAGGAAGATGTTAAGGAGAATAGTCTGACCTTCCTGGATTGTGCAAATACACATCAAGGAATTCAGAAGCCTCATCACTGAAGTATACAGAAAACCTATACACTTATTTACATTTTCATTCTCACCACCCACTGAACCACAAACAGGGAATAATCAGGACCCTACACCACCGGGCTGAAGGTATACCCATCACCAAAGAGGCCAAAGAGAAGAAACAAAAACATATCAAGGAAGAACTTGTGGCTATCCTAACTCGGCCTTCATGAAAATCACAAAAAGATCCAGCAGGAGCTCCTTCATAATAAACAAGGGAGAGAACAACAAACAGTAATGTTGTCATTCCATACGTTGCAGGAATAACTGAAAAATTCAGAAGGATTTTCAACCAACACAGCATACATGTACACTTTAAACCCAGGAATACATTAAGCGTATCTAGTATAAGGATAAAACACCCAGATGCAAACTGAGCAACGTGGCATGTAGCAATAGCACTTAGACTTATATACCACTTTACAGTGCTTTACAGCCCTAAGCCGTTTATAGAGTCAGCTTATTGCTCTGAACAATCTGGATTCTCATTTTACTGACCTCGAAAGGATGGAAGGATGAATCAAACTTGAGCAGGTGAAAATCAAACTCCCAAATGGCTGGCAGCTGGCAGTCAGCAGAATTAACCTGCAATACTGTATTCTAAGCACTGCGCCACCATGGTGCAGTGCAGTAAGACGTGCAGATCTGCGCATTGTGAAAACAAAACCACTTCACGAATGCATGACACCACACAGGAGAACAAACTCATCAGGACAAGATTCAGCAGTCCATCTTCATCTAAAAGAAAAGGGTCACTCTTTTGAAGACAGCAAAGTTCACATCCTGGACAGAGAGGACCATTGGTTTGAAAGAGGGGTAAAAGTAGCCATCTATGTTAAAATCCATCTTATCGGGGGGAGGGGGGTATATGATTCCATGTATCTCCTGTCTACAACCCAATACTTTCAGCAGTCCCCAAAATATTTCACACCTGTTTGCCCTCTGATTCAAGTGATTCTGAGGATATAGATAAACCACCGAGTGGCCTCAACTACTCTTGGAGAGCTAACAACCAACCCAGAGAGTGCTAATGACTAGATCAGAGGTCCCCAACCTTTTGGGCACCAGGGACCAGTTCTGTTAAGTCCGGAATGATGAACCACTCCCATAACTATGGACACAACAAGTTCCATGGAGAGAGGTTTTTCCGTGGACCAGAGGGTGTGTGGTTTTGTGTGCTGCCTGCATCTGGTGGATGGGGCTTTGCTTGTTTGTGTGGACTGGTTTCTGGCAAGCTGAGGCCAGGTACTGGTCCATGGACCGGGGGTCGGGGATCCCTGGACTAGATGACTGCAAAGAATATAAATCCTTCCATTCCCCTCCAGACAGTTAAAACTGAAGAAGCTTCTTGGATAAGAAATGAAACATTTTCAAAGAAAAAAACCCAAGAAAGTCCAGTTGCCTTTTGGAAAAAGCACCTTTGTGATAAAGAGGACATTGGAGTATCATGTTCTTCAGTTATAGGGCTCTATGAAAGCGCTGATAGAATCATTAATTTAGAATTTTAATTATTAATCCTATATAAATGTAATTCCAAAAACCATGACTTGCATTTTATATCTAGATAAATTTGAGCTTCTCTCTCTCTCAAAGATAGCATTTATTCACATGCTTTTTTTATAAGTGTAATAATAATGTGTATATTTTTCAGGGTCTGTACGTTCTGGACTTTTTTTGGAATGAAACATGGTATTTAACTACAATCGATATTGCTCACGATCACTTTGGATGGTATCTGGCCTGGGGAGACTGTGTTTGGCTTCCCTATCTCTATACTCTGCAGGTATTTCATCATATGCGCTTACTCTGGTTTGCATTCAGCTGCTTCTAGAAACAGTCGAATTTTCCCCCCTTTAAAAAAGCACCTTGGGTATCATGATGGCTGTTCATCTTTAAGGATTTTTTTTTAATGTTTGGGCCTACTGCTGCAGAGAGTAAACTGCCCTGGCAGTATTATTTGGGGGAGGTAATGGGCAACTCCTACTGTGATGGTTGCTATGGCAGTTGGAGGTTAGCTAGGAAAACAACTGGAAGCTGATGTTTTGTGTGGTGGCTGTAGGCCAGTGCCTGATAGCTGCATGCCAGAGTTGAAAAAGTGGAACACAGACTTTCAGAGAGAAAACCAGAGCTGAGGAAAAGCGAGAGAGAAAAGGGGAGAGAGACGGAGACTCCAAGAATTTGGATGAAGAGACCAGAGACTGGTGAAACTAGGATGAAGTGGGGGGGAAATAGAAAATATACAAAAATGTGATGATTGTTAAGTCGTGGGCTCTGGTGAGCAGAAAATGAAGACTCACAGCTGAGTACAGAGGAACTCCATTCTTTATTCAAGCTTGAACTGTACTAGAGCTTGGGCCGCTCCCAGCCCCAATATATAGCCAAGCCCTATGGTAGCAACCAATAAGATTGAACCCGCGCTTGCTGCCTGAGGCTGACCAATTACAAAGCCCGGAGATGGCCTGTCTGGGTTGCTGGAGAACCTTTAGTTCTCCAGCAACGCACATGGTGTGGAACCAAAAGCCCAGTACATAACACCTCTCCCTCCTAAGATCAGGCTATAATCCCCCTTAAAAAACTTGACAATAGTCAAGACTTATGGATCACTCCCAACAACCAATACATTATAACAAAACAATAATAATAATAATAATAATAATAATAATAATAATAATAATAATAATAATAATAAAAAATAATGCTTGTTAATTCAAGGTAGTTAGAATGACATTATGCGACCTTTACAGACATGCCCTTGTAATATGGACTACAATAAGATTTAACAATGGCTAAATGGCTTGTCAATGCAGTAAGCTCTACAAAGAGATGAAACAACGTCTCAATGAACATGCTTGCCAGCAGTTACAAAATGCCCCCAATTTCTGTAGGTAGTGGTACAATTGTCACAACACTATGCATCACTTTATTTAACAATATAGTCTGTAAGATATGCCGGAGGCTTGTGTGGCCTGGAGGAATGCCTTGGAGTTCCACTCACTTTGTGGTCTACCAGCTTACCCGGTGGGCTGGGTAGACCCATGTCCCTTTGTGCTTCATCGTCCAGGGGAATTGAAACGCTCTGGCTGGCCTCACCAGGTTGGCCCACCCCAGAGTCAGTCTGTTCTGCAGAGTAGGCACAGCGGTTGCGGAGATTCGGCTGGTTCGCTTGGTCAGGGGTCCCATGTTGCACTTCCGAGCTTCCTGGTTCTTCCTCGGAATCAACTTCAGCTGAAAAGGGAAAACCTTGGTGGTTCTGGTGTGGGCAGGCATGGGTGCCAGTTTGAGGACTTTGGGAGGGACTTATGCCACAGTCCTCACTTAGTGACCATTCTGGAAACCTCTTTCTAAGTTGGTCAATGTGTTTTCTGACCAGACTTAAAATATTTTGCAAAAACAAGTTTACAAATACATTTATCAGCAGTATTTTTGGCGCATATAATGGTGTATGATTTGCTTACTTCTTAATATGTTAAAAATAACATATTTAGCATAAAATAAAATGCACATTGTATAAACCTTTAAAAGTTATTTTTGTTTTGTTTTTTTAAAGTTTCTTTTTGTACTGATTTGTTTTGCCTCCTCCCCACCCCAAATTAAAAAAACCCCATCCAGTAATTTCAGTTTTACTAATCTGGCTAAAGGGAAATTGTGATCTATAACTGCCAAGAAGATTATTTATATTGCCATGTGATGATTGTCCCATTATTGTACTTGCATTGAAGATTCTGGAGTCTTCAACACCCTCTAAATCCATACATTTCCATTTTGAAAATGATTGAGTAATGATAAACACTTCAATGAAAGTTTTGACGCACTGTATATCCAATGTAAAATAGGCCAACAGCATGTTAGGGATAATAAGTCATGGTATCGAAAATAGAGATGCCAATCTCATAATGTCCTTTTACAAACCATTGATGCAACCCTCTGGAATATTTTGTACAGTTCTGGTCACTGCACCTCAGAAAGGATATAGTGGAGCTAGAAAAGGTTCAGTAGAGGGCAACTAAGCTAACCAAGGGACTAGAACATCTTCCCTTAAAATATTGAAAAGAATAAAAACCTGGTACCAAATCAAACTTCTAAAGTTCAGATTATTTCCCAGCATTTGGGGGGAAAGCCAAGTCTTTCACGTGACCATGGGGGGGAGGATGCTACAAAGATCGTTAAATGTGAAAGCTTTGGTTAATCTAAATCACTTTTTTGAGTGCCGTTGTAACTTAGAATGGTCACCAAATGAACTGTTGTAAGTCGAGGACTACCTCTACATTCAGTTAGCCACAAGTTCTCAGGGGGCCATTTAAGTCCTTCCTTCCTTTTTATTGCTATTTTAAAGAAGGGTTCGGTACAGTTACACACGTCTCCTTCCAGCTCTGAGGGAAGCTGTGTATATTACACTGCAATTTTAATCCTCGGCAGCATTTATCCGAAGCTCTCAAAATGGTTCCACTGAACGAGGGGCAGAGAGAAGCAAGCCACCTCCAGGCCGCGAGGGGCCTGGTTCAGAGTCCCGGCTCCAAGTGGGCGTGACCCGAGCCCCTCCTTTTCTCTTTCAAGGGGCAGGTCCGAGGGCATGTTTCTGGCCGTAACCAGGAAGTCAGACCAGAAACTCCTGGGACCGCCGGGCCAGCGGTGACTCTGGACCGCTGACCATGGAGGGTGCCGGCCCCGTGGTAAGCAGCAAATGGCGGGAAGGCGAGATGAAAGAGAGCCCGAGAGGAGGCCTGGAAGTAAGGCAGGCAGGAACTACAACAGGGGTGTTGGCTGCGTTTCAGTCCCACTGTTTCCCACGTGATCCTCGAAAGAATTTGGGGTCAAGGTTGAATGCGGTTCTTGCCCCCCAAAGTCGAGGTCAGCCACCGATCTCCCAGCTTCATTTGTACAAGGATTGTCAGGGTGGGCAGCTACAACTAATAGAAGCAGATGGGCGCAAGTTCGCTATGCCCTTCCCCCTTCACCTCCGGGCAGATATACTTAGCACAGGAAAGTTTATTTAAATCCCAAATGAGAAAGGAGTGATTACAGATGATGTACATCATCATCATCATCAATTAAATATCAAGTAAACTGTCAACATACAACTTTAATTGATGATGCTGATGGTGATGGTCCAGTATGAAAATTGAGGGCAAAGTTGCCCACTATTTGGAAATAATGATGATAAACTTGCTTCTGTGGTTAAAAAGAGAGGCCCATCAACTTTTCCTAAATGGAAAGACTCATCCTTTTCAGTGAAAGCAAGTTAAATAGAAGGAAATCCATTATTTTTTTAAGAGTTAGGGTTCCAATTTGTCTAGATTTAGAAGTGAAGAAATATATAAAGCTCATTTCATAATTTTAAATATTTTGGATCTTTACCATCAATACTATAAATGACTAAACTAAAATGGTAGGATGGAAAACATTTTCTGCTTTGGGAAAACATCTTTTTATAGAAGGGCTGTTTCCAGCAGTAGAATTATGTTATTTGAGAAAAATCACTTTAAACCTAGAGGATTTAGTATAAGCTCACAAGAATGATATATATAGAGGACTTCTGCTAAAAGAGAAGGAAAAACTAACTCAGTAGTTTATAATAGATTTTTTTGTATTTGTCTGTTGGTATTTGTTTATTCCTGTTTTTGAATTATACAGTGTTACTGCAGTACTTGTCATTAATTGGTTATGGAAGTACCAAACCACATGACTTACCACATGACTCTTTCTTTAGGCTGGGAAGAACTTTCTGACTGCCCCTTTTCTTATGTCAGTGACTTCCCAAATGGCTGACTTCCTGTCCATTCTCTATGGCCGTCCCTCTCTTCCTATTGCAACATGCCAAGTATCAAAAAACAATGAGTACTGGGACAACATTTTCGCATCAAAATGAGTCGAGTACCAAATTCGATGAGTTTTAAAGCAGTTGAGTACTAGGGTACCACTGTATAATCTCCTGTGTTAATAGATTTGTCAAAGTTATTTTGTGACTTTTTTAATATTTCTCAATTATCTGTACCCATATTTAATAATAAAGGGATTTTTGATTGCACTGCAGACAAAGCTGCTTTCTAAGAATGTATTACTATATTATTAAATATTAAATAACTTTATTTCTAAAAATATTGTGCATGAGAAGCCAGGGAATAATCCACTTTCAGAAGAAGCATTCAATCAAACGTAATATACAGGTAGTCCTCACAGTGACCACAGTTGGGACTGACAACTTCATAAACACTAAACACAAAGTCATTTGAGTGCAGCATGATTTTACTTCCAGATTCTCCATTAACTTTGCTTGTTGCAAGCCAGTTGGGAAGCATGCAAATGGCAATCATGTGAGTGCAGGACAGTGCGGCGGTTGTAAACAATGGTTGCATTGTTATAACTTCAGACGGCTGCTAAACAAAACGGTAGGTGAGGATTATCTGTATATGTCTTATATAAAAGGATTTTCTTAGATGTTAACTGCAGTTTGACACTGTTAATTCATCATGTATTTATAAACCAATTTTCCTTTGTTATCACACAGGTATTTTATCTCCAAAGGTGCAGTAGTCGATCAACTAGGAGGAGATTTAAATTCAACCCCACTTCATTGGGCAATTAGGTTTGAAGCAAATCCTTCTTTTGATTATTGAAATGCTTACAGTTGCCTGTGTAGTATTGTGATAAGGTAAAGGTAAAGGTTTCCCCGCACATGCATGCTAGTCGTTTCCGACTCTAGGGGCCGGTGCTCATCTCCGTTTCAAAGCCAAAGAGCCAGTGCTTGTCTGAGGACGTCTCTGTGGTCATGTGGCCAGCATGACTAGACACCAAAGGTGCACGGACGCTGTTACCATCCCACCGGAGTGGTCCCTATTTTTCTACTTACAATTTTACGTGCTTTCGAACTGCTAGGTTGGCAGAAGCTGGGACGAGTAACAGGCGCTCACTCTGCTATGCGGCGCTCGGGATTCGACCCGCCAAACTGCCGACCTTCCGATGGACAAGCTCAGCATCCTAACCCACTGAGCCACTGTGTCCCTTTTAGTATTGTGATACAGTAGGGCAAACTGAAGTTTTGATTTTGTGACAGTGACTTTAAAATTTGCATCTTTCATCTTGCAGCCAAAGACTTGCTTAAGTGGGATTTTAGGTCAACCTAGAGTCCTGTCCTTCTACATACAAAAAATGGGGCTGGGAAATAGAAGCCACTCAGTTGTTAAGAAGACTGACATAAGACGAAGTGAACATCAGGAAAAACTAGTCGATGCTCTGAGAGGTTTCGTGCTGATATCTTGCAAGCCAAACATCTTCCCATGTTCCTGTCTTCCATACTGACTACAGATAGTCTTTGCTTAATGATCCTAATTGGGATTAGAATTTCTATCGCGTCAACAATAAGCTGAGGATCTGAGGGTAGGTTTTGTTGGTGCTAGACTTGCCTCCATGCCTCATTGAATCCTGCAAGCCAGCTCTCCAGGACAACTTTTAATGTGCGCTTCAGAACACATGCCAGAAGCGCTCCTGGAAAACCTGTCTGTGGACTTCAGTGTGCTGGAAGCTGCTGGCCCTTTGCACTGCTTTGCAGGAGGAAAGCTGGAGCAAGAGCAAGCACAGGGCCTCTGCCATCTCTAGGCCCACCTTAGTTCTTCCTGAAGCCTGCCCTCATCATTCCGCTTTGTTCAATTCTGCCACCACCTTTGCTGCCTCCTCCCCAGCTGGACCAAGCAAGCTCTCTTTGGCAGATGAGAATCAGCTATTTTGCTATACTCGCTGCATGCATCCCCTGGCTGCACCCTTGCCCAGCTCCTGGATCATGGGCCAGTAGCAGGAGAAAGAAGATACTGGGCTGGGAAAGGCAGGGGGCAGCAGGGTTTTGTGGCAGAGTGGAGGGCAGAGATGGGGCTGATAGGCGCATGGGTGGAGTTGAAGTTTGTGTGGATAGGCTGCCAAGTGCCCGAATTTTAATCACAGGAATGCGGGATGCTGCAAAGGCTGGAATTTTTAAGACCAGTGATAACTACCATTTGTTCACTACTGTTGTAAGTTCAAGTGGTTGCTGAACAAATGATTTTTAAGTGAGGACAACCCATAGTTAGTTAGAATGATCTCTTAACTAATGATCTCTTTATATGTGACTCACTATGCAGGTAGTCCTCGACTTACAACAATTCATTTAGTGACCAGAGTTACAACGGCACTGAAAAAAGTGAATTGTGACCATTTTTCACACGACTGTTGCAGCATCTCCAGGGTTACGTGATGAAAATTCAGATGCTTGGCAACTGACTCGTGACATAAATAAAGGTTGCAGTCTCTTGGGGTCATATGGGAACATACGTGTTTTGTCCGTACATAGATCACCTGTATGCACCAGCATATTGTTCTAAGCGAGGAGATGTTAGCGATAAAAGCCAGTGGAGGGGCGAATACAGTAGTGGGTAGCAGAGGAAGAGTGGGAGGTGGGTTCATGCACAGAATGCAGGGGATGATGTGAGATCCTAATACTTTTCCACTATTTATCTCTTAAGACTCCTCCAGCTCTGCCTCAGCCAGATATGATCAGCCCTCATCTGGATCTTACTCAGAATGGCTGGAATGAACTTCTAACGAACAATAGAGCCAACATTTTTTGCCTTGCACACACACCTTTTAGACTAAGCTGGGATTTGCACTTGGCTATTACTAGTTCTCGGCTGACACTTAAAAAATAAGAACAAATTTAGAGCTGAATCAATTTCTTATGTGTTTGTTCCATAACATTGCTTTTCTTTTTTCCTTAAATGTTTTTAAAAGATTATTTTTATTCTATATTTAATCATTTATATTAGCTCAGACATATTTTGGTTACCATTGTTCCATAATTAGGATATTTTTGCTTTTGTTAACTTTCATTCTCACTCTGAAGTTTAAATATAAATTCTGAAATTTAAAGCCCTCCCCATTGACATGTATTAGTATTTCTTTTCCATTAGAAATAATGTTATTTTGTCTCGATAAGAAAATGTTTTAAAATTAAACGTGCTCTTTTTTTCTAGGCAAGGGCATTTATCTATGGCCATATTGTTGTTAAAATATGGAGTGGATCCAACTCTTATTGATGGAGAAGGATACAGCAGCCTGCATTTAGCTGTGCTTTTTAACACATGCCTATCATAGCTTACTTCATATCAAAGGGTCAGGTATGTCACTTTATACAGTGCTGTAATTAATCATGTAACAGGCATTAATACTTATGTGCCTTGGGTTCCATGAACATTGAATTTTATAACTGCACAGGTACAAAGATTTCTTGCATGTTTAGTTAATTAGGAATTTCCATTCCAAACAGCTGTTTTTGGCATATACCAAAAATAAGAATGAAAAGAAATGGAATAAACAGAATACAGTGTCAGCAGTACAAGTAGTTTCTGACTTACATCTATTTGAGCCTAACATTTCCTTTGCTAAGCAAGACAGTTGAGTTTTGCCCCATTTTACCACCTTTGTTGCAACAGTTGTTAAGTAAATCAGTGTAGTTTTTTAAGTTAGCAACATAGTGGTTAAGTGAATCTGACTTACCCACTGACTTAATTTTGTCATAGATTCACAAAAGGTCATCACGTGACCCTGGGATACTACAGTAGTCATAAATCCATTATAGTTGCTAAGCATCTGAATTTTGATCATGTGACCGTGAGGATGCCACAGCTGTTGTAAAGTATGAAAAACTGTCATAACTCACTTTTCAGTGTCATTGTAACTTCAAACAGTCACTAAATGAATGGCTGTAAGTTGAAGACTACATGTAATGGCACCATTGAGCAAGAGCGGATCCTAAACTTAGTATCTCCAATTCCTTCAGAACCAGGTGTTCACTTCTATACAGAGCTGCATCAGGAAAGCGGTGATCTGAATATTCGGGGAGAAGGTATTCCACAGGAGGAATGCTAGCATTAAGGAATCTCTCTTGTGAGATCACCGAACTCCTTAGGCAGCAGTCCCCAATCTTTTTGGCACCAGGGACCTGGGGGGGGCAGAATCGTTTCGGTTTTGTTTGCTTGCCCACCGTTCAACTCCAGCTGTGCAGCCCAGATCCTAATAGACACGGAATACCGGTTCGTGGTCCGGAGGTTGGGGACAGGATCCTCAGGAGGATCTCTATCAAAGATCTTATATAGGCAGATTCATATTGGGATATTGGGAATGTCAGCCAGTATTGTAATACTGAAAAATATTTTTAAAAGTTGACTCTTTAAAATCCTGCAAAGTTCTATGTTATGGGCCTATATTAAAATAAACTGCAAGGCACCTGGGCCATAATGAAAGTACTACTAAATTACAGATAGTTCATGAAACGCAGGATATTAATTGAATTCATTGTATTTGCTATGGCTTTATGGCATGACATTACATTATTTGTTACCAAAGCAGTTGTTCTCAGCTGTTTAATCCCTGAAAAAAAAGTTTTATACAATACATAACTGAGCTACAATAGTATGACATTGAGGAAAGAATCTATTTTTATTTCATTTTGATTGTTGTTGTTGTTGTTAGTTACGAAGTCGTGTCCGACCCATCGCGACCCTATGGACAATGTTCCTCCAGGCCTTCCTGTCCTCTACCATCTTCTGGAGTCCATTTAAGCTCACGCCTACTGCTTCAGTGACTCCATCCAGCCACCTCATTCTCTGTTGTCCCCTTCTTCTATTGCCCTCGATCTTTCCCAGCATAAGGCTCTTCTCCAGTGAGTCCTTCCTTCTCATTAGGTGGCCAAAATATTTGAGTTTTAGCTTCAGGATCTGGCCTTCTAAAGAGCAGTCAGGGTTGATCTCCTCTAGGACTGACCGGTTTGATCGCCTTACAGTCCAAGGGACTCGCAGGAGTCTTCTCCAGCACCATAGTTCAAAGGCCTCAATTCTTTGGCGCTCAGACTTTCTTAGGGTCCAACTTTCACTGCCATACATTGCAACCGGGAAGACCATAGCCTTGACTATATGCACTTTTGTTGACAGGGTGATGTCTCTGCTTTTTAGTGTGCTGTCTAGATTTGCCATGGCTTTCCTCCCAAGGAGCAAGCGTCTTTTAATTTCTTGGCTACAGTCCCCATCTGCAGTGATCTTGGAGCCCAGGAAAATAAAATCTGTCACTACCTCCATTTCTTCCCCATCTATTTGCCAGGAATTGAGAGGGCCGGATGCCATGATATTGGTTTTCTTAATGTTTAGTTTCAACCCAACTTTTGCACTCTCCTTCTTCACTCGCAACAAGAGGCTCTTTAGTTCCTCTTCATTTTCTGCCATTAGAGTGGTATCATCTGCATATCTTAGGTTCTTGATGTTTCTTCCAGCAATCTTAATTCCAACTTTTGATTCATCTAGCCCTGCCTTTCTCATGATGTGCTCTGCATATAAGTTAAATAGGCAAGGCAACAGTATACAGCCTTGCCGGACTCCTTTCCCAATTTTGAACCAATCAGTGGTTCCGTGTCCAGTTCTCACTGTTGCTTCTTGGCCCGCATATAGGTTTCTCAAGAGACAAATAAGATGGTCTGGTATGCCCATCTCTTTACGGACTTGCCACCTGTTTGTTATGATCCACACAATCAAAGGCTTTAGCATAGTCAATGAAGCAGAAGTAGATGTTTTTCTGGAACTCTCTAGCTTTCTCCATGATCCAGCGTATGTTAGCAATTTGATCTCTAGTTCCTCTGCCTCTTTGAAATCCTGCCTGTACTTCTGGTAGTTCTCGATCCACATACTGCTGAAGTCTAGCTTGTAGAATTTTAAGCATAACTTTACTAGCATGTGAAATGAGTGCAATGGTGCGATAGTTTGAACATTCTTTGGCACTGCCTTTCTTTGGAATTGGAATGTAAACTGATCTTTTCCAATCCTGTGGCCACTGTTGAGTTTTCCAAATTTGCTGGCAAATTGAGTGTAGCACTTTTACTGCATCGTCTTTTAAGATTTTGAATAGCTCAGCTAGAATACTGTCACCTCCACTAGCTTTGTTGTTGCTCAGCTTTTCTAAGGCCCACTTCACTTCACATTCTAGGATGTCTGGCTCGAGGTCAGTGACCACCTCATTGTGATTGTCAGGGACGTTAAGCTCATTCTTGTATAGTTCTTCTGTGTAATTTTGCCATCTCTTCTTAATCTCTTCTGCCTCTGTTAGGTCCCTGCCATTTTGGTCCTTTATCATGCCCATTTTTGCATGAAACGTTTCTTTCATCTCTCCAATTTTCTTGAAAAGATCTCTGGTCCTCCCTATTCTATTGTTTTCTTCTATTTTGTTGCACTGTTCATTTAAGAAGGCATTCTTATCTCTTCTAGCTATTCTTTGGAATTCTGCATTTAATTGGGCATATCTTTCTTTTTCTCCCTTGCCTTTCACTTCCCTCTTTTCCTCAGCTATTTGCAAAGCTTCCTCAGACAGCCATTTTGCTTTCTTGCATTTCTTTTTCTTTGGGATGGTTTTGGTTGCTACCTGTTGTACAATGTTGCGAACCTCTGTCCATAGTTCTTCAGGCACTCTGTCTATCAGATCTAATTCCTTAAATCTATTTATCTCCTCTACTGTATATTCAACAGGGATATGATTTAATTCATACCTGAGTGGCCTAGTGCTTTTCCCTACTTTCTTCAGTTTAAGCCTAAACTTTGCAACGAGAAGCTCATGGTCTGAGCCACAGTCAGCTCCTGGTCTTGTTTTTACTGACTGTATAGAGCTTCTCCATCTTTGGCTGCAGAGCATATAGTCAATCTGATTTCTGTGTTGACCGTCTGGTGATGTCCATGTGTAAAGCCGTCTCTTGGGTTGTTGGAAAAGAGTGTTTGCTATGACCATCGTATTCTCTTGACAAAATTCTATCAGCCTGTGCCCTGCTTCATTTTGTACTCCAAGGCCAAACTTGCCTGTTATTCCAGTTATCTTTTGGCTTCCTACTTTAGCATTCCAATCCCCCATGACGATAAGGACATCATTTTTGGGTGTTAGTTCTTTAAGGTGCTGTAGGGCTTCATAGAACCGGTCAATTTCATCCTCTTCAGCACCGGTGGTTGGGGCGTAGACTTGGACTACGGTGATATTGAATGGTTTGCCTTGGATTCGAACTGAGATCATTCTGTCATTTTGAGGATTGTATCCCAGTATTGCTTTTCCTACTTTTTTTTATTAACTATGAAGGCTACTCCATTTCTTTTGAGGGATTCTTGTCCGCAGTAGTATACCTGATGGTCATCTGAATTAAATTCACCCATTCCTGTCCATTTTAGTTCGCTGATACCTAAGATGTTGATGTTTAGTCTTGTCATCTCTTGTTTGACCACGTCCAGCTTTCCTTGATTCATGGATCTTACATTCCAGGTTCCTATGGAGAAAAAATCTTTACAGCATCGGACTTTCCTTTCACCACCAGACATATCCACAGCTGAGCGTCCTTTCGGCTTTGGCCCAGTCGCTTCATTCTTTACTAGCCCTCTGCTCTTCCCCAGTAGCATATTGGACGCCTTCCGACCTAAGGGGCTCATCTTCCAGCATCATATCGTTTTGCCTTTTGGTACTGTCCATAGGGTTTTCATGGCAAAGATACTGGAGTGGTTTGCCATTTCCTTCACCAGTGGATCACGTTTTGTCAGAACTCTCTGCTATGACCTTTCCATCTTGGGTGGCCCTGCACGTCATAGCTCATAGCTTCATTGAATTACGCAAGCCCCTTCGCCACGACAAGGCAGTAATCCATGAAGGGGATTCATATTAATAGGCTAATTCAAATTTCTTGTGTTTTTTTTCTTGGTTAGTTTTCATATTTTTGGATGAAATTTAGAGTTTTGGAAACATCTTTGTAGGATAAAGTTTACAGTATAAAACCATTCTCCTACCTCATCCTAGAATATTATAATATTGAACTACTTTATTGAATCATTGCCTAAGCACTCTAGTTATTTTATAAATGCTTTACTTCCTTCAAATTGCTTTGTTATTACTGCATACCACAACGTCTTTAACTCTACATTCACACAACACAGTCCGTGATTCAAGCCTATTTACATCATTCTCCATAATCTATAAATGTAAACTGTACCAACTTTCTTACATTCACATATTCTCACTATCTTGCTGCAGAGCAAAATCTGGCCTGCTTTCTCCCTGGCAGGATTACATTTTCCTGGTGGTTTTCATTATCACCTATTGTACCTTTGGAATCAAAATTCTGCCAATATCTTCTGCGGCAGTGTAGCTGACAGATCCCTTTAGCACCATAGTGAAAAAGCCCCACATAGTAGAACACATCGTGTGACTAGAACAACTCTTTCTGTTACCAACCAGGCAGGCTGCTCAGAAGGAGAGGACGAGCTGTCTTAAAAAGTAAGTAAAAAAAAGACAAAAGAAAAAGAAAGAGAGAGAAAAGAAAAAGAAAAAAGGAGGAAAGAATAAGAGAATAATACATATCCCTCTTAAACATATATTTATTTTCAGATTTTTTGTGTTCTTTTTACCCATAATTAAACCTATGTTTAATCTTTAGGTGTTCCATTTAATAAATTTAATCATCTAATTATTTAGGTCTTTTCAGAACATTTTTAGTTACCCTTTAGAATTTTCTTAAAATCAATTACATTTAAATATCTAAGGCATTCCCTTTATATTGGCCATCCCAAACATTTTTATATTTCTCATATCAAAAAGCAGAATAAAAAAAGAGAAAAGAACAAAATACTATCTTCGCCACAACAAGGCAGTAATACATGAATGCATGGCAATGTTTAAGTCAATTTAAATATCCCTTTTGTGAAAGATAATGGGTTCATGTGTTGTTACTCAAAGAAAAAACACTTTTACCCAATTCTGAGTAATTTATGCAGACTTCAGCAGCCTTGCATTAGAGCAGGGGTCTCAAACTGCCAGCCCGCAGGCCGGTTGCATCACCCCAGCTCCAGAAATGCAAAAAATATTGTGATACATCATGACGTGGTGAGTTTGATACCCGTGCGTTAGAGGAAGAACATGTTAAAGCACTTCTAGCCTGGTGTGGAAAATTATTGGAGCATATGATGGTGATGTTGGGGTAAATATGGGCAAAGTAGACTTCTGAGCTTGTTGCAGGGTTTGGTTCTCACATTAGCATATCCTGTTTGTAGAGATGGAGGTCAAGGATATGAAGGGACTGTGTGCAGAAAACTCAGTATCTTGTTTACCACATGTCTATGTGCTCACTCCAATTAGCACCGCCAAGGACTGCCAGGAACCATCAAGATATGTGAGACTCTACCCTGGCTTGGATGTTCTTAAAGATTGACAAGGGAATACACCAATAAACAATGCTTTTGCTGTGTGCTCTTTCCTGCTTGTTAAAACTGTATAAAAGTAATAAATTCTGCGTAGGCAGACAGACATTTTGGACACCCTGAGATGACTGGTTTCTGAATCCCACATCTGGCACCCGAACAGGGACATCCCTCCAGGGGAGCAACTCCCAACATATTTACCTTTGTCTGGAATAGATCCCAAGGTGCACCTTTGTCCTACAGGACCCCTCAAAGGTAAGTATGGGTTGCAATCTATCTCACCAACAGCAACAGCATGTACAGGAACTTCGATTCCTGCTACAAAAGTCAGGGCTTACAACGCTTGAGGCGGAAATAAGGAAGCTGGTTGGAGAGATAGGGAAACATTGTCCTTGGTATCTGGAGCGCGGAACACTCCATTTACAGGACTGGGTAAAGATAGGGCATACTTTACCCTGGGCTCAAGTTCAGATATTACATCTATGGTTTTAATGCTGTCACACAGTGGAAAAATTTGGCTCTGATGCTTTGGCAGGACAACAATTGGCCACAAAACCTCCACCTGATTACGATCAAATAAAATCCCCCCCAAGTCATCTTTAATTGGACCTTCAGCTCCTCATGAAGAGGTTAATTCTTCTGCTTCTTCACAGCCATTGTATACCCTCATGAGGCAAATTTTAGAGGAACAGTTAGCAAAAGATGGGGGGAATGTAGAAGAAATTGCTGACGGGTCTGGTCTCTTTGCTCCAGTTGATGCTCAGATTGTTTTACCAGCTGCCACTTTACAGGTTTCTTCTGAATGCGCTTACCAAGCATTTGGAAAAGTGCCTGTTTCTAGCAAGCCTCATCAAGCCTTCTCTAACATCAGGCAGAAGGCTACTGAGCCGTATCCTGATTTTGTTAACAGATTACAGGAAATAGGAACAGCCTCTTATCAAACCAATTTATTGGCAGCCGCTTTATCGCAAGGCAGCAAGCCTCAAGGAAAGTGTTATAACGGTGGTAAACTCTGTCATTATAAAAGGGAATGTCAAAATCCAAGGGGGGGTATGTCTGCAGCATCCCGCAGCCCTTGAATAGCTCTTTGGACTATTCAATTCCTTTTGTCGAAGGTGAGGACACCTCCCACTTCACACCTGCAAAAGACCCCAGGTTCAATATTCCTTTTAGTCTTTCCCCACTGTCTTTTGAAGTTGGTGGGATAAATTGTAAGTAACCATAAATGTTCCCCTGTTAAGTATTTAGATTTAGATTAGGTTCGAATCTCAGAAGGGTATGGCTGACTGATGAAAACAAATAAGTATGAAATGCATATCAGTCTCCCTTTAACTCTTTGTTAGCAATCCAAAAAATTTACACAAATATGAGCTGTCACTGTTGTGACTACTGCCTGTGGATGGCCTTCGGTTAGGCCAAAACAGGAAATAAAGATTTGTCCCATGTTTGGGGCCTACCAAGGTAATCTAAATAGTTAACAAGCATTTAACATATATGTATATGTATATATTTGTACATTTGTATATTTGGAACATTAAGCTTGGACTTGGAATGGTGAGAAAAATGGGAGATGGTTAAAGGGCCCTATAAAACCATGTTTGGTTGGAATCACCTCCTGATTTTTCTTGCTTCTTGCAGGACAAGCCATGTATCTAAATGAATGTTGTTTTACTAGTATTTGTGTATATATGTCTGTCTATGTTGTTCTGTGTTATTCCAAGACTTGGAAGAGGGTTAAAACCCCCTCTAATAACAATAAACAAAAAGGCCTTATTTAAAAACAAACAAACAAAAAGAGATTTGGAACAAGGAGCTCATTGGCTTGTGAACAGCTCCCTGAAATTATAATAATAGTGATTGGTTTGCCTGGAGAAAGTATGAAATGAAATTTTTGTATGTGAAATTGTTTATGCCGGCAGTTGGAATGGACATGAATGAGTTAATTTGCTGATGTGTAAATGTGTGTGTGTTAGCCCTCAAAACCCTACCACCCCCACCTCCGTCCCAGGCTGTGAAAGGAACAGTAAATTGCTGATTTTATTGTTGTAAGTGTTTGCATGAGATCCCCCATTATGGGGGATCTGTGAGTGAATTTATGGAAAATGCATGTGAAGGAGAGCAAGCTATTTTTTTTAGTAGTGAGATTTTTGTACAATTCCTTTTACCTTTTCTTTTCCCCTCCAGTCTCTTTCTCCCCCACCTCCCCGCTGTGTTACTTTAAGAGAGAGAGAGACAGAAGAAGGGGGAGGGGCTAGTCATTTTAACTGTGTTTTTTTTCTCTGCTTAGAATTCTGGTCTGAGGAAGGGGGTGGATGTGAAATTTAATGCCCACTCTTGCAGTTTCAGCTTGCAGGTTTTTTTCTGGAAAGAAGAGACAGTACTAGTTGGACAATTCTTTTTGAAATCTTTGAGTTTTAAAAGAAATTACTCTGCGTTGTTTTGTTTAGATTTGTAAGTTTTAACCTACTTGACGGAGGTTTGTTTCCATTTGATTGGAATCTGATTAAATTGGAATTTGAGTAACTATATTGAAAGCAGTACTAAAGTTTAATATAAAACTGTTTCAGTAACTCAGAATATCTCATTCAGTTTGTTTATTTTTTTGTGGACTTGTTTTGTGTTTTCTTTTTTCTTTTTACAGTATGTTTTTGTTTCTGGGCAGGACACATTGATGGATGATATTTTAATTGGAGCCCAGAAGATACAGCCAAAATGGCTTTCAGAAATACAAAATGATTTAGGTGTCTATGGATTACAGATTGCCCTGGAAAAAATACAATTGCACTCTCCCTATCTTTATTTGGGTCATAAAATGTTGCAATCTTATTCTGCTCCAGCTTTTCCTCGCTTGAACTTATCCAAAGTTATTTTGCTGGTAGATTTACAGCAATTGCTGGGTACTCTTAATTGGGTTCACCCATATTTTTCCTTGCCTACACATTTACTTAGCCCCTTATTGGATTTATTGACCAAAGGAAAACAACCTGGAGATCTCATTGCAGTTCCCTCTGCAGTGCTCGCCACAGTTAACGATATCTTGAGTGTTCAGTTTGTGGATCGTGTTCCTTATAGAGGTTGTCAGTTAACTCTTTTGGTGTTTCCTACTAGCAAGCTGCCTACGGGAGTATTAGCTGTAATAGAAGACAAAAAGGTATATTGTATTGAATGGCTTTATTTACCTCATACCACATCTCAAAATGTTTTGCCTTTTATCCAGGCAGTTGCTGAATTAATAACTTTAGGATGCACTCAAGCTTGCTGCAGAAATGGGACCGATTTGATTAATATTGTTCTTCCTATTCCGAAATCTGACTTTCAATTTTATTTTCAGAATAACCTATCTCATCAGTATGCTTTAACTGACTATGTGGGCTGTATTGCATATCATTTGCCCAAAGATCCTCAGCTTGCGTATTTAATGACTTCTTTTCCTGTCCGCCCATTGCTTTTGTCTTCTCCACTTTTGCAAGCTCCAACTGTTTTTTCAGATGGAGGGTGAATGAGAGGAGCGATTGCTTACAAGGATTCTCATGATGATACATGGAAGGTGTCCTACACTGCAATACAGTCATCCCCGCAACGCTCAGAATTGTCTGCTGCTATTTTAGCTTTTCATACCTTTTCTCAACAGCCTTTTAATTTAATTTCTGACTCTCATTATGTGTGTCAACTTATTTTTAATCTTCCAGGTGTTTACATTACACCCAGGATTGACTCCAATCTCATGGCTCTGTTTTTAACTTTGCAGCAATTACTACAAGACCGAAAGCATTTATACTTTATTTCTCACATACGTAGTCACTCGTCTCTTCCTGGACCTCTTTTTGAAGGCAACAGTCATGCTGATACTGCTGTTCATGTTTTACCCAGTTTGTTTTCACATCCTTTCTTCAGTCACTTTTTTTCATCAAAATGCCAGGGGGCTGGCACAAGCTTGCCATATTCCACTTGACCAAGCCAAGCAAATTGTTTCATCCTGTCCCCAATATTCTGGGACATCCCCCTTGGGGGACACGGGAGTTAATCTCCGTGGTTTTGCCTCTAATCAACTATGGTAAATGGATGTTACCCATGTTCCCTCATTGGCTCCCTGGAAGTATATTCATTTATCTATTGATACCTATTCAGGAGCACTTTGGGCCACACCTCAATGAGGGGAAACAGCTAATCATGTTATTTCTCATCTTTTTTCAGCCATTGCAGCCTTGGGTATACCCTCCTTTTAAAAAACTTCAAGCATTAAGGGGAGTCTTTGCAACCCACGGTCTACCAGATGTAATAATAACTGACAACGGACCTCAATTTACCTCCCGTGACTTCCAGATCTTCACGAGGAGGAACTGTATTAGACACGCAACATCGGCCCCGTTCCACCCGTCCAGTAATGGCCTCGCAGAGGTCATGGTGAAGACCACAAAGGACTCCCTGCGCAGAATGATCGTCGGAAACTGGCACCGTCGACTCGCCCGCTTCCTCCTCGCACACCACACCACCCCCGTGTCCACCACCGGGAAATCCCCGGCAGAACTAAGATGGGGTCGCCAACTGGTTACTCGACTTGACAGACTGCACCCAGACAGGCCAGCGGCCGAGAAAACCAACAATCTGCCACACAAAACGTTCACTCAGGGACAAAATGTCTGGGCCCGAAATTATGGGGGAAGGGATAAATGGACCCAGGGGGTGGTTCTCGATCAAACCGGCCCCCTGTCATACACCATTAACGTGGGCGGGGGACTCACACTTAGGAGACATGCAGACCAGCTTCGCCCCCGGTCACCCCCCAACACCACCACGCCAGAAGCGGCAGAAAATCCTGAACCCCCCAGCACCAACTACCCGGAAGATATCCCTTGCCATACAGACCCGCCGCCCATTCCCCCCGTGGAAGCCCCCGCAACCATAGAAGAACCTGCACCTCGCAGATCCACTCGTCAGAAGAGGCCGCCAGCATACTTGACGGATTTCGAATGGGCCGGAAGTTCGCCTACCAGTTCCAACACCAGTTAAAAGTTTACTTCAAGTTATATGTTCAGCTCAAGGGGGGGGAAAGGGGTGCAATATATTCAAAACATAATGACAGCTGTCATAGGCCGCTTTTACGCGGCCGCACTGACAGCTGTCAAAAGGCAACGCACGCGCAGTCGCTCATGCGGCCTACAAGTACACGCGGCCGTTTGACAGCCGCGTGTACTCGAACTGTCAAAACCGCGGCTAACCCTCAGCGGCAGCCGCGAGCTGTCAAAAACTGGCGCATGCGCAGTAACGGCGGCTAGCTGTCAAAACGCCGGCCGCCCGCCAAAACCAGCTGACGGGATTCCCTCCCCGGTTAACTCGTTTGTGCCGTCGCTGGGGAGATTCTGCTCTGACAGTTGACCGATTGGCCCCCTGTCCTTGGCGGGAAGAATACACCCAGCTGATTCGCTGCCCCGTTTGGCAGCTGCCTATATAAGGCACGTTTCTCCTTGATCTGTTGTCCGGGCTGACAAAAATAAACCTGTTAAACGAAGACGCGTCTCCCTCGTCCTTCCTGCCGCTAAACCAACTTCTATAGCTATTTCAACAATCAACCACAAGCTGCAAGCTTTGTGAAAAGCTATTTTACAAAATCACACTGCTATTGATTATTTGCTTCTGTGCCAGCATTTGGGTTGTGAAAGTTTTGAAGGAATGTGTTGTTTTAACATTTCAGATGAATCATGAACCATCCAGCACAAGCTCAATATTTTACACAATTTGGCCTCTGATTTGAAAATTGATACTTTAGGACAGGGGTGTCAAACTCAATTTCATTGAGGGCCACATCAGCATTATGGTTGCCCTCAGGGGGCCGGGTGGGTGTGGACGGGTGGATGTGGCCAGGTGGGCATGGCCAAGTGGGCATGGCTGGGTGGGTGTGACCAAGTGGGTGTGGCTGGGTGGGCGTGGCCAGCTCAATGCTGCTCACTCAGCGCAGCTTACTCGAAATGAAAGAAAGTTGGCAGCAGTGCCCCTGAGGGGCAGGCAGGGTGGCAAAAACAGTTTTTAGCGCTCAGCTCTACTATACCCGCAAATCAAGCAATCGCACCAGGGTTACCCTTGTAGGTAGGTGCACTTGGAGCAGGCAGAGTGCCACTCAACCTGGTTCCCAGAGGGCCAACTTCCTGCTTCGGCCTCGAGGCCCCCGAAAAAGCCCTAGTGGGGCGGGGCCGGATATTGGCTCATTGCAGGCACCCCGATGAGCATTGCATAGCCGTAAGATAGGTAGTCCTCGTTTAGCAACAGTACAGTTACAACAGTGGTGACAAAGTAACTTTGCAGCCAATCCTTGCATTTAGAACTTTTTCACGTTTGTGTGGCAAATGGCAGCTGAAGTAAGATCCTAAGTCAGTTGCAGTTTCACTGAGTGACTGCATTGCTTAACAACCGAGTGGCTGGTCCCAATTTTGTTTGGTAAATGAGAACTACCTGTATTTCTATGTCCTTTTTGGTGGGGTAGAGGTTTCAAATTCAGGAAACCTTCCTAAAAAAGGACCAGAGACTTACTTTCCCCAGGCTAGGAGTGCCCCTGAAGTACACACACTTGAACAGCAATTCAACACATAATCTCACTTCTGTACCCATGCCAGCTTTTCAAAACCACACCGGCAGTAGGAGATCCCACTTCAGTTTCCATTTTACAGCTTTACCCTGTGCAGCAGAAACCCAGCAGCTGCAAAATTACCCATAACACAGCCTGGAATTAAAGGATTCTGCCCTTGGCAGCGATAGGCAGTTGAAGCAATCAGTGAAGTTCTTCCATAATTTTATGTTATACCGCCATTTACCACAAATTTTGAGTGGGGCTTCTAGTTCCAACAAAATGGGCTGACTCAGGAAGATCTCTCGTGACTTCAGGCATATGCTCGGAATCTCATTTTCTGTGAGCTGAACATTCTTGCCTGGATGTGATCCTTGCACTTCAAGTGCCCGGCACAGGAGCCCATGCATGAAAGAAACCCGGCAGAGGAGCCGGAGCGGCTCCGCTGCTGGGGGTGTGTCTCAGCCAGGGCCTTGCAGGATCCAGGCCAGGCGCCTCTGCTTGCCCTCAGCCGCTCTGGCTCCTCTGCCAGGCTTCTTTCACGCACGGGCTCCTCTGCCAGGCTTGTTTCACGTGTGAGCTACTTTGCCTGGTGCTGCTGGGGGCGCATCTCGGCCGGGCCTTGCAGGATCCGGGCTGGGTGCCTCTGCTCACCCTCAGCAGTGCCTGGCAAAGTAGCTCGCACACAAAACAAGCCCAGCAGAGGAGCTGGAGCGGCTTCGCTGCTGGGGGTGCGTCTCAGCCGGGGCCTTGCAGGATCCAGGCCGGGCGCCTCTGCTCACCCTCAGCAGCGCCCAGCAAAGGAGCCCATGCATGAAAGAAGCCTGGCAAAGGAGCCATCTGTGGCTCTTTCTCTGGCCGCCTCAAGTCTGCCTTCCTGCCTGGGCACCTCTCCCCCTCACTGGCTGGGTGTTGCTCATCCTCCCCCCAGAGTCCCACCTCACTCCCTCCTACCTCCTCCTCCTCCACTTTTTTTTTGGAGCCGCAGGAGACTAATGAGCTGCAAATGGTGCTGGGCTCCACCAGCCCACGTGCACTTGCCTCCTACTGAGCAAGTGCTCAGCCGGGCCAGCGCCGAGGTGGTGGGGGCCGGACCTTTGTAATTTCTGGGAGAGTTGTGCGGGCCAGATTCAATCATGTGGCAGGCCATTTGTGGCCTGCGGACCTTGTGTTTGACATGTCTGCTTTAGGATCTTGATGGGAAAGCCTTTGGGCTTGGCTACCCACAGGTTTATTGGGAAATGTCCTACATTATTTAGTCATTATTTGTGCTATTTTGATGGGTGGGTGCTGTTTTGTTCAGTGTCTTCCTTCCTTGTGCAACATATGTATCACAGCTTTTTGCCCTAAACCCCCTCCCACACTGCCACAGGTTCACGTATATGCCCTGTATAAGCAATTGCAAAGATTTTCCTCTCCTGATTATGACCCTTTCATTAACTCTTTTTAGAAAACCTTGGCTAACAAAAAAGAAAGTGTACTTAAATAACTTCTGAGAATGTCCACTTATGGCATGTTAATTGTTTGTGGAAGGCCTATCTGTGTAATGCTATATAGTAGAATCCACGAAGGCTGGAGAAGGAAGAGGAAGGGTTCCTGAAGAAAAGAAACAAATACTTCCCAAAAGGGGACTTCCCAAAAGGGGACTCCTTTGCTAGATGACCCATGTGTAAAAGTGGAGGATTCTTTTGATTCTCACCTACCTTCAGGAGCCTTATCAATGTTTCCACAATACATTTAGTTTAATTAGAGTTAACTTCTCAGCTCATCCAATACACTGAATCCTAAACAAACCAAATGGACTGGATTTACACAGTGCACTAAGCCCCAGCCTGTCCATGTTTAACACTAATAAAATTTAGTATACTGTACAAATGCAACTGCTGAATCATTAAATCAAAAAGGAGTCCCTGTGGATTTTACTCTGCTAGTCATTGCCGACTAAAGGGAGCGATGTTTATCTCCATTTCAAGGCCATTGAGCTGTCATTTCCGTGGTCATGTGGCCAACATGAGGTCACAGAGCACTGTTACCTTCCCACCATAGTGGTAGCTATTTATCTACTCGCATTTGCATGCTTTCAAACTGCTAGGTTGGCAGAAACCAGACGAAGGACGGGAGCTCATCCTGTCACGTGATGATTGGGTATGAACATGGGCTGCCAGCTGTCCAGCTGACAAGCCCAGTATTTTAATTTGCTGAGTCCCGCACCAACCAAATCTTTAAATGCCTTGGTTTATATAAAGACAGCTGCACAGTAGTGGCATGGCAGCCTTGTCTGCATGGTGCAGAAAGCAATCACGTGCATAGGGGTACCAAAGGCTAGTATGAACACATAAGCTGGGCCAGTCTTGACCTGGTAAATGGCTAGACATGTGCATCAAATATTCTATGGAAGACTGTTGAATCAGAAGCACAGGATCCAATGTTTCAATAGCTATATATAAATTTCCTGCCATCTTCCCATTCCGCAGTGCAAGAAAAATACAAGGAAACTGGCCAGTATAAAAACATTTGATAGCCTTCTTAAGGCAGCAGCTGCCAGATTCACACATCTAAGGAGAATCTCAGAGGAAAAGGATCAGGAAAGCCTCTAAGAATAGGACGAAGCACAAGAAAAGGAATCCTCCTGGACTGATGGTGGAAAAAAGAAATGACAATACACTACCTGAATTCCACATCACCCAGGTTAAATAGCCCACATTGTGCTTAGAGTGACAATAGGCCCCATCTGTATAAATGCAACTACGTCAGGCATACATGGGTATAATAGGGTGATGAGATTAAAGCAAGGGTGAGCAACTTGTGGCCCCCAAGCTCCCTTTGTGCCGTGTTGCTTTCTGACTGTGCCTACTGAAAACCGAAAGCATAATTTCCTGCCTTTTGAAGTAGGAAATGGATGCAAACACATAGGCATACTATAGATAAAAAGGATAAAACCTCTAAAACTCCTTCCAAGATCTTGGCACTTGTGTAATGTGAATCCCATCCACTTGTGGCCTTTAACTTTTCTCTCCCAAGCTGTTACCGTAAGTGTGACTTTGGTGCCTTTGACCAGTTAAAATTGGCCTCTCCTTGGAACTGTGCTCAAGATGTCATGGCAAAGATGGTTTAGGAGGAGAGATTTGAAAGATTTAAGAAAAGTGTCCTCAAAGAGGCATTCTTAGAGATAGTTCCAGAGGCTGCAAGGGGAAAAAATTGAGCTCAAAATTTCTGTTGCTAAGTGAGACAATTATTAAGTGTATTTTGCCCCTTTTTATGACCTTTCTTGCCATGGTTGTTAAGTAAATCACTGCAGTTGTTAAGTTAGTAATATGGTTGATAAGCGAATATGGCTTCCCCATTGACTTTGCTTGTCAAAAGTGATCACATGACTCTAGGACACTACAACCAACATAAATATGAGTCAGTTGCCAAGCAATTTAATTTTGATCATGTGACCATGGAGATGCTGCAACAGTCATAAGTGTAAAAAACAGTCATGGTCACTTTTGTCAGTACCATTGTAACTTCAAACAGTCACTAAATGAATTTTGAATTACAGAATTACAGTTTTGTTGTAAATTGAGGACTACCTATATAACTTTAGGGGAGTCACATGATATTTACAGCATTTTGCATCTCTTGATTCTGTTCCTGCTAGTATGAAAATAGTACAGATAAAATACAGATATCCAAACCCTTTACTTTTTGTGAGCCCATCCCTGATGCTCTTTTCCCTGGATTTTATCATAGTTAAACAACCCACAACGTTTACTTGCTCAGTGGAAGAGAAAGAGAGTGCCATCATCTATTTACAGCTAATACAGTTATAGGCATAACATTTGCACTATTCCAGGATCACCTCCATGCCTGTGATCAAATGGCATTTTCCCTCTTTAGCAACTGAGGTGACTTACTTCTGGCTTAGAAGTAGTGTAACTAAAGCCGTTATGAGGGTCATTTTCCATCTGCATATTGCAGGAATTGCATGGAACGTGGGGGTTGGCCACATTCCCATTGTTGAGAATTTCAGACTTCTGGATACTGAGCCATGGTATTATGCCATGTTTTTATTTTAGCATTCATCATTGAATAAAATTGTGAGCAGAGGATGTCATTTTAAGAATAGCACTAGCACCTAGACCAGGGGTAGGCAACCTCGGTGTTGCCTACCCCTGACCTAGACTCATTTACCACTTTGTAGTTCTTTACAGCCCTCTCTAAGTGGTTTACGGAGTCAGCATATTGCCCCTGACAATCTGGATCTTGTTCTTTAGAACTATGACAAATAGAGTGTATTCACATATTATCAAATGATACTTATCAAATTAACTCTTTTTCTGGGTTCCAACAATAAGATAATTCATAAATTAATCAAATAAGTTGGATCTACATAACATAAGAGTCCACAAAAGCACCACCCAAGGCTAATGCTAACTGAATTTAATATACCCAACTGTATCTACTAAGGTTTTAATCACATTAGCATCTTATTTTTATTACTGGCCATTCTCCCCCATTAGTACAGTATTTTAGTCATAGGTTCCTTCCTAACCTGTGAGTTGTACATTTCATCACAGTTAATAGCCATTGAGAAAACCCTTATCCTCCATGATTTTGTCTCATTCCTTTAAAGCAGCAGTCCCCAACCTTTCTGGATTTGTGGAGTGGAGGGGGATGGTGAAGAGGGGATGGTGGCAAGCGCAGCTCCATTTGCGCAAGTGGTGGGGAGGGAATGAGCCAAAACAGCACAGCACAGGACTTGCCATGAGAAGGTCCTCAGGAGCTGCAAGACAACTGGGGCGAGGCAAAGGCACCAGGATCAGCACTTGCAGCTCACCCAGAAGAGAAAGGAGGAGGAGGGGACGGAGACAGGAGAGGCTATAAAAGGAGACAGTTTGGGTGGGAGAGGGAGAAAAAAAAAAGACGCAGCCTTGGGAAGAGGAGTCAGCTGGAAAAACCTCCAGAGACAGAAAAGACAAGCCACTGAGGGAACTATCTTAAAAAGGTACATTCCCATTTAAGAATTAGCTACTCGCTAGAAAGGAAAGGAAAGCCCCTTCATGGATTACTGCCTTGTCGTGGCGAAGGGGCTTGCGTAATTCAATGAAGCTATGAGCTATGCTGTGCAGGGCCACCCAAGACGGACAGATCATAGCAGAGAGTTCTGACAAAACGTGATCCACTGGAGAAGGAAATGGCAACCCACTCCAGTATCTTTGCCATGAAAACCCTATGGACAGTACTAAAAGGCATTGGATTTGGATTTCTCTCATTAATTCTTCTTCCTTCTCAGGAAGTGATTAGAAATTCCAGGATTAGTGAAGTTTTGCCTTTGCCTGTGAAGCATAGAAGTCAGTTTGCTTTCTCTGGCAATGATATTGCAAGACTATTTGTGTCCCTTACATGCTATTCAGATTGTGTCAAAGTCTGTAAATTATATTTGTTATTTCTATCTTTATTTATTATGTGCATTTTTTCACATAGTTTACTGGCTCACTGATTTACTAGTACTATTCTAGACCCTTCAAAGGAATCTTATAGCTTTTTTTTGTGATATTCAAAAATTTTCTAGAACATGGACACAATTGTGAAGTTGGATCCTTTTGAAAACTCAACATTAGTATTCAGCTCAAGACTCATTTCTAAATTTGTATACAACCAGTACCAACCACTACCAACAGTAGATCGTAGGTGATTAGGAACATCACCATTTCAGAGTGTGGTAGACGGATAATGTTCATTCATGTGTAAATGAAAAACTAATAAACTTTGGACTGCAACCCAACCTCCTTTTCATGGCAAGCTCTGAAAATGATTAGATATTATTGTCATTCATAAATCTTTTACTAGAGAAGGGAAGCACATCATTGGGTACAATTCTTTAAGTGGAAATAGTATAGCTGGCAGAAATCTCATCAATGATTCTTGTTTGTGGTTGCATAGAAGGATCTTCCCCTTCATGGATTACTGCCTTGTCGTGGCGAAGGGGCTTGTGTAATTCAATGAAGCTATGAGCTATGCCATGCGGGGCCACCCAAGACGGACAGATCATAGCAGAGAGTTCTGACAAAATGTGATCCACTGGAGAAGGAAATGGCAACCCACTCCAGCATCTTTGCCATGAAAACCCTATGGACAGTACTAAAAGGCAAAATGATATGATGCTGGAAGATGAGCCCCTCAGGTCAGAAGGCATCCAATATGCTACTGGGGAAGAGCAGAGGGCTAGTACTAGTAGTGCCAGAAAGAATGAAGCAACTGGGCCAAAGCCAAAAGGACGCTCAGCTGTGGATGTGTCTGGTGGTGAAAGCAAAGTCCGATGCTGTAAAGATTTTTTCTCCATAGGAACCTGGAATTTAACATCCATGAATTAAGGAAAGCTGGATGTGGTCAAACAAGAGATGACAAGACTGAAGATCGACATCTTAGGTATCAGCGAACTAAAATGGACAGGAATGGGTGAATTTAATTCAGATGACCATCAGGTATACTACTGCAGGCAAGAATCCCTCAGAAGAAATGGAGTAGCCTTCATAGTCAATAAAAGAGTAGGAAAAGCAATACTGGGATACAATCCTCAAAATGACAGAATGATCTCAGTTCGAATCCAAGGCAAAACATTCAATATCACAGTAGTCCAAGTCTATGCCCCAACCACCAGTGCTGAAGAGGATGAAATTGACCGGTTCTATGAAGGTTGGTGATTGAGTTCCCCAGATTTATAATTCTGGGTGACTTCAATCTGCCATCCCTGGGGGGATCATCTGAGTTAGCTCAGGAGTTCATGGCTTCCATGATGGCCATGGACCTGATGCAAGTAATTCAGGGCCCAACTCATGGGGGGGGTCACACGCTCAATTTGATTTTTCTATCTGGCCGGTGGTTGGATGATCTGGGTGGGGGTTCTCCAATTGTTACGCCCCTGTCACGGACTGATCATCATCTCCTGCGGCTGGTCTTCCATTTTGCCAATCCCCGTCGTGGGGCTGTTGAACCAACTAGATGGTTCCACCCCAGGCGCCTAATGGACCCTGAGCGGTTCCAAGTGGCCCTTGGGTCCCCACCTGCCACCTTAGTTCACAGCTCGGCCGAGGCCCTAGTGGAAGCCTGGGAAAAGGCAGCCACTGAGGCACTCGACCAAGTTCTACCCATGCGGCCCCTGACCCGGTGCAGATCCCAGTGGGCTCCGTGGTTTTCCGTGGAGCTCCAGGAGATGAAGCATCGGAGACGGGGCCTAGAGAGCTGTTGGAGGTCCAGCCGGTCTGAATCTGACCGATTGCGACTAAGGTCCTTCGCTAGGTCTTATCTCACAGCGATGAGGACAGCGAGGTCAAACTGCTTTGCTGCACTCATCACGTCCGCAGAAAATCGCCCGGCCGCCCAGTTTAGGGTGACTCGCTCCCTCCTGAATCAAAAGGTGAGGGAGGAGCCCTTGCAGGGTTGTGCCGAGGAGTTTAGCCAGCATCTGTCGGACAAAATCGCTCGGATCCGGACCGGTTTGGCCTCCGACTGGGCAGAGTCTGACAGTGAGAACATGGGTGGTCTTGTCGATGTCATCTGGAAGGAGTTTGACCCTGTGACTCCAGAAGAGGTGGACAGGATTATGGGGAGGCTGAGCTCCACCACGTGTTTATTGGACCCGTGCCCCTCCTGGCTGGTTTATTCGGCTCGGGAGGGGACACGAGGCTGGCTCCAGGCAGTGATAACTGCTTCTCTGAATGAGGGTAGTTTTCCCGCCGCCTTGAAGGAGGCAGTGGTGAGACCCCTCCTCAAGAAGCCTGCCCTGGACCCAGCTGTTTTAAACAACTTTCGTCCAGTCTCCAACCTTCGCTTCCTTGCGAAGGTTGTTGAGAGTGTGGTGGCGCAGCAGCTCCCTCTGTTCCTGGAGGAAGCTGATTATCTAGACCCATACCAATCGGGCTTCAGGCCCAGGTACAGCACGGAGACGGCATTGGTCACGCTGGTGAATGATCTCTGGCGGGCTCGGGACAGAGGTTGCTCCTCTGTCCTAGTCCTATTAGACCTCTCAGCGGCTTTTGATACCATCGATCATGGTATCTTACTGCCGCGTCTTTGGGGGTTGGGAGTGGGAGGCACCGTTTTACGGTGGTTCTCCTCCTACCTCCTGGGACGTTCGCGGTCGGTGTTGGCAGGAGGGCAGAGGTCGGCCTCGAGGCCTCTTGTTTGTGGAGTTCCTCAGGGGTTGGTCCTCTCGCCTCTCCTGTTCAACATCTATATGAAGCCGCTGGGTGAGATCATTTGTGGTTTTGGGGTTGGGTATCATCAATATGCTGATGATACCCAGTTTTTTATTTCTACCCCAAACCACCCCAGTGATGCCCTCTCCGTGATGTCCCGTTGCCTGGAGGCGGTCCGGGTCTGGATGGGGAGGAACAGGCTTCAGCTCAACCCTGACAAGACTGAGTGGCTGTGTGTGCCGGCGTCTCGGGAAATTCAGAATATTCCATCGTTAATTGTGGGGGGTGAGATATTACCCCCCCATAGATAGGGCTCACAACTTGGGTGTCCTCCTAGATTCACAGCTGTCCTTGGATGATCATATAGGAGCTGTGACTAGGGGGGCCTTCGCCCAGGTTCGTCTGGTGCGTCAGTTGCGGCCCTATCTAGACTGGGATGCCATGTGCACAGTCACTCATGCACTCATGACCTCCCGTTTGGACTACTGCAATGCTCTCTACATGGGGCTGCCCTTGAGGACTACTCGGAGGCTCCAGCTGGTGCAGAATGCAGCCGCGTGAGTGGTGGTGGGGGCTTCCCGATACTCCCATGTAACACCTCTACTCCGTGATCTGCATTGGCTTCCAGTTGACCTCCGGGTAAGATTCAAGCTGCTGGTTATGACCTATAAAGCCCTAAATGGCATGGGTCCGGGTTACTTACGGGAGCACCTGCTGCCGGCATCAACTTCCCTTCGTCTAGTGCGCTCCCACAGAGAGGGCCTCCTTAGGGTGCCGTCGGTCAAAGAGTGTTGACTGGCGGCTCCCAGGGGGAGGGCGTTCTCTGTGGGCGCACCAGACCTTTGGAACCGTTTACAGGTGGAGCTCCGGACGGCTCCCGACCTTTACTCCTTCCGATGTGACCTAAAAACATATTTATTTGAACAAGCCGGCCTGGTCTAATGGGTTTAGGGGTATTTTAACACTTTGTATTAATTTATTGAATTGGGCTTTTGTATTTAATATTTTTTTAATTTTTATATATTGTATTTTATTGTATTGCCCTGTACACCACCCTGAGTCCTTCGGGAGAAGGGCGGTATAAAAATTAAATTAAATAAAATAAATAAATAAGTAAAATAAGCCCTACAGCACCTTATAGAACTAACACCAAAAAATGATGTCCTTATCATCATGGGGGATTGGAATGCTAATGTAGGAAGCCAAAAGATAACCAGAATAACAGGCAAGTTTGGCCTTGGAGTACAAAATGAAGCAGGGCACAGGCTGATAGAAATTTGTCAAGAGAATACGATGGTCATAGCAAACACTCTTTTCCAACAACCCAAGAGACGGCTCTACACATGGACATCACCAGACGGTCAACACAGAAATCAGATTGACTATGTGCTCTGCAGCCAAAGATGGAGAAGCTCTATACAGTCAGTAAAAACAAGACCAGGAGCTGACTGTGGCTCAGACCATGAGCTTCTCGTTGCAAAGTTTAGGCTTAAACTGAAGAAAGTAGGGAAAAGCACTAGGCCACTCAGGTATGAATTAAATCATATCCCTGTTGAATATACAGTAGAGGAGATAAATAGATTTAAGGAATTAGATCTGATAGACAGAGTGCCTGAAGAACTATGGACAGAGGTTCGCAACATTGTAGAACAGGTAGCAACCAAAACCATCCCAAAGAAAAAGAAATGCAAGAAAGCAAAATGGCTGTCTGAGGAAGCTTTGCAAATAGTTGAGGAAAGGAGAGAAGTGAAAGGCAAGGGAGAAAAAGAAAGGTACGCCCAATAAATGCAGAATTCCAGAGAATAGCTAGAAGAGATAAGAATGCCTTCTTAAATGAACAGTGCAAAGAAATAGAAGAAAACAATAGAATAGGGAGGACCAGAGATCTTTTCAAGAAAATTGGAGAGATGAAAGGAACGTTTCATGCAAAAATGGGCATGATAAAGGACCAAAATGGCAGGGACCTAACAGAGGCAGAAGAGATTAAGAAGAGGTGGCAAAATTACACAGAAGAACTATACAAGAATGAGCTTAACGTCCCTGATAATCACAATGAGGTGGTCACTGACCTCGAGCCAGACATCCTAGAATGTGAAGTGAAGTTGGCCTTAGAAAAGCTAAGCAACAACAAAGCTAGTGGAGGTGACAGTATTCTAGCTGAGCTATTCAAAATCTTAAAAGACGATGCAGTAAAAGTGCTACACTCAATTTGCCAGCAAATTTGGAAAACTCAACAGTGGCCACAGGATTGGAAAAGATCAGTTTACATTCCAATTCCAAAGAAAGGCAGTGACAAAGAATGTTCAAACTATCGCACCATTGCACTCATTTCTCATGCTAGTAAAGTTATGCTTAATATCCTACAAGCTAGACTTCAGCAGTATGTGGATCGAGAACTACCAATAGTACAGGCAGGATTTCGAAGAGGCAGAGGAACTAGAGATCAAATTGCCAACATACGCTGGATCATGGAGAAAGCTAGAGAGTTCCAGACAAACATCTACTTCTGCTTCATTGACTATGCTAAAGCCTTTGATTGTGTGGATCACAACAAACTGTGGCAAGTTCTTAAAGAGATGGGAGTACCAGACCATCTTATTTGTCTCTTGAGAAACCTATATGCGGGTCAAGAAGCAACAGTGAGAACTGGACACGGAACCACTGATTGGTTCAAAATTGGGAAAGGAGTCCGGCAAGGCTGTATATTGTTGCCCTGCCTATTTAACTTATATGCAGAGCACATCATGAGAAAGGCAGGGCTTGATGAATCAAAAGTTGGAATTAAGATTGCCGGAAGAAATATCAACAACCTAACATACGCAGATGATACCACTCTAATGGCAGAAAGTGAAGAAGAACTAAAGAGCCTCTTGTTGCGGGTGAAGAAGGAGAGTGCAAAACTTGGGTTGAAACTTAACATTAAGAAAACCAAGATCATGGCATCTGGCCCTCTCAATTCCTGGCAAATAGATGGGGAAGAAATGGAGGTAGTGACAGATTTTATTTTCCTGGGCTCCAAGATCACTGAAGATGGGGACTGTAGCCAAGAAATTAAAAGACGCTTGCTCCTGGGGAGGAAAGTCGTGGCAAATCTAGACAGCACACTAAAAAGCAGAGACATCACCCTGTCAACAAAAGTGCGTATTGTCAAGGCTATGGTCTTCCCAGTTACAATGTATGGCAGTGAAAGTTGGACCATAAGAAAGGCTGAGCGCCAAAGAATTGAGGCCTTTGAACTATGGTGCTGGAGAAGACTCCTGCGAGTCCCTTGGACTGCAAGGCGATCAAACCGGTCAGTCCTAGAGGAGATCAATCCTGACTGCTCTTTAGAAGGCCAGATCCTGAAGCTAAAACTCAAATACTTTGGCCACTTAATGAGAAGGAAGGACTCACTGGAGAAGAGCCTTATGCTGGGAAAGATCGAGGGCAATAGAAGAACGGGACGACAGAGAATGAGGTGGCTGGATGGAGTCACTGAAGCAGTAGGCGTGAGCTTAAATGGACTCCAGAAGATGGTAGAGGACAGGAAGGCCTGGAGGAATGTTGTCCATAGGGTCGCGATGGGTCGGACACGACTTCGCAGTTAACAACAACAACAATTATGCACTGGAATGGTTGTTACAGGTGTAATTTTTCTTAACAAGTAAGTATTTAGAAATACTGTTTTGTAAGCTGTCCAGAGTCATTTGGTTGAGATGGACAACTCTAAAAATCAATCAAACAAACAAATAAACCCAAGTTGATTTATAAAACAGGATACCACCTGCCAGGTGCCAATGTGCCACAAGTGGTACACGTACCACTGGTTGAAAAGCCATGCTTTAGTTAACTCATCTCTGGAAAATGCAGTTCTTGATTTTTATTGTGGGTGGTTGAAATTGGATTTTAGGATCATATGAATCTGACATTTTTAGTGATCTTCTATTATGTTTTCAAAACAGAACATTCAAGCAATCATATACTGTAAGTAGCTGATACTAATTTTATTAATCAATATTTCTCCAAAACGTTTATCCTCTGTGGAACTTCAGAAGGAGCAAAATGTTTGGATAAATATATAGAATAGAGGTTTATATGGAATAAAGAACGTGGGGAGGCAACACAAGACAAATAATTTTTCTTTTAATTCCATTTTTAAATACATACATTCTGCTTGATCGAGGAATACTAAAAGTTCAGTGAATTCTCCTTTTTTTATAATATTCATGGGGTGGCTACTGAAATCAACTTAGATGATTTGAGGCAGCTGCACCAATCAAGTGAGGAAGTATGAGATGATGCTGAAGAGTTGGAGCAAGTGATTGGATGGTGATTACCATATGCACTTAATGGGGTGTAGTTAAAAGAAGGAAAGGCTTAAAAAGGGATAGGGGAATTTTATGTTAGTATTCTTTCTTTTGCTGAATGAGATTAAACGAAGGAGTTATTTCTTTATCTGAAGCTGAAGAATAAAGGCATAGGTAAGGAAAATTAACAGAATTCTAAGTGGACTGCTTCAAATTGAATTAATAAATAATAGTAAAGCAAACTGATTGGGAAACCATTGCATATATTGTTTTGTACGCTGCATTTGTGGGATAGAAGCTAGTTGGCAGCAGGCTTTGGAACATTTTTTATTGTCTTGTCTTCTAGTACTTTGGAAAATAAGTTGTCCCCCTCTTCTTTGTGGCAGCCCCTGAAATACTGGAATACTGCTATCATGTCACTCCAGTCCTTTTCTCTAGACTGGCCATACCCAATTCCTGCAACCGTTCTGTACATGTTTTTGTTTCCAGACTCCTAATCATCTTAGTTGCTCTTCTTTGCACTTTTTCCAAAGTCTCAACATATTTTTGGGAATGTGGTGACCCAAACTGGATGCAGTATTCCAGCTGTGGCCTTACTAAGGCTTTATAAAGGGATCCTAATACTTCACATGATTTTGATTCTGTGCCTCTGTTTATACAACCAAGGATTGTATTAGCTTTTGGGGCTGCTGACACACACTGCTGGTTCATGTTTAAGTGAACATCCACTAGGATTCTAATGTCCCTCTCACAGTTACTGTTTTTGATCCAGGTTTCGCTAATCTGTACTTGTACCTTTAGTTTTTCCTGCCTGGGTATTATACTTTGCTTTTCTGCACATTAAATTTAATGTTGTTGGATAGGGCCCATTGGTCAAGTCTGTCAAGCGTTAGGTCTGTAACGGTCCTGGATTCTTTCTCCACCAAACACGGAACAAAAAACCAGGAAACAGGGAAACAGGAACACAGTGTTTAACAGAAGCTAGAAAAGCAAACAAAGTTAGCACTGGGAGTGGTTTTGCTCCCAGTGCTCTAAATATCCTGCCCCTGCAGCTCCACCCAGTTCCACCCAGCCCCACCCTTTCCTTCCCAACAAGCCAGCATCCTGGTGGGTGGGTATAAATCCCACCCCACTTCTTAGATACAGCCCTCTGGCTGTCTCCTGCTGTCCATGTAACATTCCATCCTGCCATCGATTCCACTGCCCGGTGAATTCTTTCATTGTCCTTTATTGTTCGTGTGTGTCAGCTTTAGGAGGAAGGAAAATCCAGCTCCAGTCTCCCCCAGGGAACACAACTCCAGCCTGTCTCTGTTGTGATTCAAGGTCAGCCTGTGGGTTCGGCAGTTGGGTCGGACAACTCAGAGGAGGAGGAGGGGGGTGTTGAAGAGCTTGCTGATGATGGCCTTGAGGCTCCACAGAGCCCTCAGCTGGGCCCCTCCCACCTGGTCACGACGGAGACCCAGCTGTGTGAGCCTGACAGCGTGGATGAAGATGACCCACAGCTGGCCTTGTTCAAGGACGCCCGACGCAGGAGGCAGTCAATCAGGAGTAAACAGAGGAAGGCAATGGGGCACCTCGGAAGGAGGGAATGTGTGGGCGGGCTGGTTTGCTGAAGGCAATCGCTTGGATAGTTCCTGTTTCATAGCTCCTGTTTCATGGTTGGTGTCTTGTCTTGCTCTGTTTTATGTTAATAAATTTGGCAGGCTTTATTCCAGCCTCTTGCCATTTGTAAAGGGGTTGTCCCTGCTTTTGCTGCAGGGCCAGTAGCAGGCTGGTACAGAACAGTCTCTGCAGTTCTGGTGGCTACTGGGACCTCCCGCAGCCCGCTGGCTGCCTGGCTGTCCCTTAACGTCCCAGCTGTCAGGTGGAGCTCCCAGCTGAACAGTGGGGCTTCCCGGCATCACAGATGTTCGGTGGAGCTCTCAGGTGGCAGGTGGTGTCGGCTGCAGCTCTCAGCTGAGCGGTGGGGCTTCCCGACATCCCAGCTGTTCAGCGGAGCTCTCAGGTTGCAGGTGGTGTCGGCTGCAGCTCTCAGCTGAGCGGTGGGGCCGAACCTGGCCGGCAGGATGGGTGGAGGCAAGGCAGATGCTTGCCCCCCCCCAGCGGAATGTTGTGCCTGGGGCTTGACAGGTGGCTCCCCCTACCAGGAGTCCATCTGGAAAACAAGAAGACACATTTAGGGATGTGTTAAGGGACCGGACAGCCGCCCTTCCCCCCTGGCTTACCCGGGTATCGGCAATGGAACCTAGGCACTAAACACCTGGTTTCCGTACCCAGGAAGCGTCCATTACAGGATACTCCACCCATCTCACCAGGTATTGCAGTTGCCTCCTTCGGTACCGGGAGTCTAAGATCTCCTGTACCTCGTACTGATCCCCTTGGATGGGACCTGGTTTGCCCACCCCAGGTTCCCAGTGTTGTGATTCAGGGTCAGCCTGTGGGTTCGGCAGTTGGGTTGGACGACTCAGAGGAGGAGGGGGGTGTTGAAGACCTTGCTGAGGGGGTTGAAGATCTTGCTGATGAGAGCCCTCAGCCAGGCCCTTCCCACTTGGTCACCACGGAGACCCAGCTGTGTGAGCCTGACAGCGTGGATGAAGATGACCCACAGCTGGCCCTGTTCAAGGACGCCCGATGCAGGAGGCAGTCAATTAGGAGTAAACAGAGGAAGGCAATGGGGCTCCTCGGAAGGAGGCAGAGAGAAGCCACACCCTGAACTCTATATAAGGGGAATGTGTGGGAGGGCTGGTTTGCTGAAGGCAACCACTTGGATAGTTCCTGTTTCTTAAAGCTCCTGTTTCTTGGTTTGTCTTGTTCCGTTTGTTTTTGTAGCAATAAATTTGGCAGGCGTAATTCCAGCCTCTTGCCTTCTTGTAAAAGGGGTTGTCCCTGCCTTTCCTGCAGGGCCGGTAGCAGGCTGGCACAGAACACTCAGGGGGTGTTCCCTGCTGGCTTTAAGAGGCTACAGTGAAACACCGGGTGTATCTTTCCTAGCAGTTGGGGCAAGTGCAGTCTAACGGTCACCGGGTTAATGAACTTTGTAATATGGAAGGGACCCAGATATTTAGGGGCTAATTTCTTGCAGGACACCCTTAACCGCAGGTATTTGGTGGATAGGTAGACATGGTCCCCCACTCGGAACAGTTTCTGGAGCCTCCGTTTCTTGTTGGACTGGGCTTTTGCACTGGCCTCTACTTTAACCAAAGCTTTTTTCACATTTCCCCCCCCCACACACACACACCCATGTGGGTTATCCAGTCCTGTGGTTGGTAGGATGTGGGGTCTCCTTGCTGGTACTCAGGGATGGCGACGAAGTCCTATCCATGCACCACTCGGAAAGGGGTGTAGCCAGTATTGCTGTGGATACATTTTATAACTATCGTTTTATAACTATCATTCTTTTTAGCCTTAATTCTACCAAAATAATAAGCAAGAAAAGTTCAGTCAAAAGCTGAGGGTTTTTTTTTCCTCCCATAGTTAGTTAGCTATGCCACATGAACCTTGCCTTATTTTTCCTAAGGTTGTTAAAAGCAGAATTAATTATGAAAAAAATCAAGTAGAGTTGCATATTGAATAATTGGACATAACATTTCACAAAATAAAGGTTCTTTTATACTCAAGAATTTTATCATACATTTGTGTCACCTCTTCTTCTGCAGCTTCCAATGGCATCTCATAAAGACAGTCAATTTTCTGAAGGAAGAAAAAGTCAAAATGCTATAAATCAAAATGGAGCCTCTCATGGAGAGTGGGGTAGAGCATGGTAAGAAAATCTGCCATGTAGTGACTATAGCTGTGAAACATGTGTGCTTATAAAGAACTGTACAGGCTGGTTCTGTAAAATAGCCAGCTACTGCTGAATATTAGGCATTTGTTTAACAGCCAAAGGAGGAAGGGGTGTCATAGAGTATTTAAATTTACTTCTTTGAAATATTTATATGCTGCTTTTCTGTTGACACATCCAGAGTAGTTCATGAAACTGGCTTGTTTCAGCAAATACTGTAATTGTTAAGGGCAACAACACACTAAAATTGTAGAAATAATAATTCTGTTCAGAGTCAACCATTGACAGTAGAGTTTTGAGGTTTCTTTTTTTTTTGGGGGGGAGTAACAATCTCTATGTGTCTTTTTCAGGAAGGCTGATTGGTTTTCTTTGATAAGTGTCATCTTTCTACTCTTCTCTTGTCCCTTTATGGTCTACTATTTTATAATGTCATGTGATCAGTACCATTGCTCTTTGAGTGAGCCAGCCATCCAGTTGCTTACGGGAAAAGTTCACATCTTAGATATCTGGAACAAGACGCCCTCTTTCTCTTGGAAAATTCTAATCCTTTACTTTTCTTGGGTAATATTCCAGGTACGTGTCTTGAAGCTTCTCTGTTGGAATCCAGTTATTGGGATCAAAATTAAGATTGTTTTTAAAGCTGCATTCTAAAATTGGAGCTCTACATGTGAAAATGTGACTAGCAATATTGTGTTTGGGTGATGCTGGGAATAATGCTAACAACTAATATCCCTGGTTTCTTTGAGACATTTTTTTTTTGTCTTGCTCTGTTTCATGTTTCCAACACATCCAAAAGATTATTACTGACAGAAGAAAATGAGAGACTTGTGGTCTTCCAGAAGTTATGAAACCGAACTTCCAAAACCCATTGCCATTGGCTAGGCCAGGGGTCGGCAACCTAAAAAAGGAAAAGAGCCACTGGGAACCGGTTCCATCACAAATTAAAAAAAGTGGGAGCCGCGTGCGTGTGTCCATGCACGCGCATGCACAAAAATGCGCAAAAAGGTTTTTTGCGCATGCGCGGACGCACGCGGCTGCCATTTTTTTAAAAAGTGAGATGGAACCGGTTCCCGGTTGCCCGACGGCGACGGCCCATCTGCAAAGCTGCCGCTTTCGGCAGCTTTGCAGACGGGCCGCGGCAGCCTCCTCAAAGAGCGGCGCCCCTGCCCATTCCGGGAGGTGCGCACGTACCTCCGCGCGAACGGGCAGCGGTGCCGCTCTTTGAGGAAGCTGCCACGGCCCGTCTGCGAAGCTGCTGCTTTCGGCAGCTTCGCAGACGGGCCGTGGCAGCTTCCTCAAAGAGCGGCGCCCCTGCCCATTCCGAGAGGTGCGCGCGCACCTCTCCGAACGACCGGAGGTGCGTGCACACCTCCCCAAACCTTTGGGGAGGTGCGCGCCTACTTCCGCGCGAATGGGCAGCGGTGCCGCTCTTTGAGGAAGCTGCCGCGGCCCGTCTGCAAAGCTGCCGCTTTCGGCAGCTTCGCAGACGGGCCATGGTAGCTTCCTCAAAGAGCGGCGCCCCTGCCCATTCCGAGAGGTGCGCGCGCACCTCTCCGAACGACCGGAGGTGCGCGCGCACCTCCCCAAGCCTTTGGGGAGGTGCGCGCGTACCTCTGCGCGAATGGGCAGCAGTACCGCTCTTTCAGGAAGGTGCCGCGGCCCGTCTGCAAAGCTGCCGAAAGCGGCAGCTTCGCAGACGGGCCGCGGCAGCTTCCTCAAAGAGCCGCATGCGGCTCCGGAGCCGCAGGTTGCCGACCTGTGGGCTAGGCTTATGGACTATGCCAGCGGTTGTTATTTCAACCATATTTGCAGGGCAATAGGTTCCTCACCCAGAGCTAGATGGTGATTTAAAATAAACTAACACAGGCTCATCTTCAATCTTTAGTTGTTATTTCTATATTATTTCTGTATGAATATTTGATCATGGTATTGTCAGCTAGAAATTAAATGTTTTCTACAATTTCTATGTCCTCAAATGAGTTTTACTAAAATAGTCACAGTTCCATATGTATATTTCATCTACATTTTTAAACAGCTACACTATTATGAGAGGTTGGGATATGAGTAAATGTCAGTTATGAAAAAATAGTTATATGGTCAATCCATAATTTATCCTCCTTCAAATGTACAATTGTACAACTTTAATTCACTTGTAAAGATATTGGCTTATACGTTCATTCCGTTATAGGGATTTTTGTTTATGATTCCTGACTTTTGTCATAAATTTATTCCTGGTTTTCAAGGAGGAGTACAAGAAGGTGCCATTTCACCTGCTGGTAAGACCATTTTTATTATATCAAGTAATAAAAATAAAGGAAAAATGAATGCCTCAAAACAATTATCTGCTAATTCAGCATGTTTCTAATTAAATGATACAATCACTGATCCCTACCATATGTTGGCCTACATTTCCCTCTCACCCTCAGTTGTTCCTAGAAGTCTTTTTGTCTTACACTTGGAGATATGTAATGTTGCTTTTCTCTGTTTTGAAATGCCTTGGACCTTGCTGATATATAATCACACACACACACACACACACACCCATATTCATTGCTTGTAACCTGTGTCTATCTTCTTCAAACCTTCTGGGACAGGGCTGAGCAATTAATTTTTCCAAGGGGTCACATGAGAAACTGGGACTTTTGTGGAGGGCCAGACCAATAGGACTGTGAACGTGTGTAAACATGCACTCATGCACATATATAAATTGGGGAAAAAACTTGTTAGCTTCAAAATAAAAGCAATGAGGTTTTATTGTATGCGTGGTAAACACTTATTTACATTTTATTTCTAATTTCCAATTGATCTCATGCAAGCCTGACAGGGACAGCCAAAGGGCCAAATGTGGCCTGGTGGCCATAAATGCCCAGGTTTACTCTGGAGGGATGAGTCCTCTCCCCCTGCCTCCAACAAGAAGTCATGAACTGTGGCGGCACAGTGGTTAGAATGAAGTATTGCAGGCTAATTCTGCCAACTGCCAGCAGTTCAGTCCTGACCAGCTCAAGGTTGATTCAGCCTTCCATCCTTCCGAGGTTGATAAAATGAGGACCCAGATGATTGATCCCTTCGTCTCCCAGCACCCAAACCCAGAGGAGACAGCTGTCCTTTGGTCTCCCCGTAAGGAGCTACTGTCTGGAGCACATGTGGTTGATCTCCTGTACTCTCCTTGTTCAGAGAGGTTCTAAAGAATCAATCTACTCACTGGTTCCTCGGTCTTTGCCGCACTTGTGTTTAGCTCCTCATGCCTTCCCCATAAAGCCTATTGTTTTCTGTTTCTGTTTTCTGTCATCCAGAGTTCTTTTGGAATTGTCATGCTCTGTTTCCTTTCAGGTGTAGTACTCAAATATGAGATAAACGGACTACAAGCCTGGCTTATAACACATGCCCTCTGGTTTGCAAATGTTTACTACTTCCAGTGGTTCTCACCCACCATCATTTTTGACAACTGGATTCCAATCTTGTGGTGTGCAAATATTCTGGGCTACTTAACGTCCATATTTGTTTGGTTAAAAGCCTACTTCTTCCCTTCTAATGCAAAGGATTGGTATGTTGATTTTATCTATATTTTATATTACTATAAATGTGATGATAAATTGATGAGGACTGAATGTTTTTTTCTGATCAGTAAAGCTAAATAATCCAGAAGCTATTTCTTTGCCTTCCTTGCTATTGTACTATTACTTGCTACTGAAGATCATAAATATCTAAGTGTGTCATTTCAATTCCTAAGGTCTGATGATGTTGGAAAATTATTTCTGTGTCCAGCTTATCATATACAGATTCTGCCTGCCTGTCTTGAGCATTAAGGTCTTCTAATTGGGGGGGGTCTCATAGGGTAACCATGTTTTTATATCAGAAATGTCCCCTTCAAGTGTCTTAAAAGAAACAGTTATTCAGTCACTCTTAAAGAAGATATGCCTGGAACTATTGTCTTATTTCCAGTATCCCCTTTTTGAGCAAGGTTCTTGAGAAGGTGATGACTTTTCAGCTTTATGCATTCTCAAAGGATATGAATTATGTGCACTCATTCCACTTTGATACCATTCTGGTTTTGACATTGAAACTTGTTTGTTCTGACAGATGATGTGCTCTGGAGAAGTGCAATTTTGTTGGAACAAATCCTAGATATCTTGGCAGCTTTTGATACCATTGGTATGATATCATTCTGAATCGATTAGCTAGATCAGAATGTTCTTCTTAATTAGATTTATTCTATCTCCTGAATCAGCTCCAGAGAACAGCGTTATGGCGCTTGCGTTCAGTCTTGTAGGCTGTTAAGTTCCTTCTCTCAACTATGTTGTTTAGCGTTTATATAAAACTGCTAACTAGGTCATTAGAGGATTAGAATTAGGTGCTATTAGCATACCGATGACAGCCAACTATATTTCTTCATTCTCAGAGTCAGGTAAGATTGCCGACATTGGACTACAACTAGTTACTATAATGGCCTGTATGAAATTCAGTATCTTGAAGTGGAATCCTGACAAAATTGTCTTTATGAATTGATATTTTGTGAAGCCAGAAATTAAGTGTCAACACTGCTAACATCGGATGTTTTTGCATTGACAACAGATGGAAATGCAGGCATTTTCTCTATTGCTTTTAGAATTAGTTGCTGCTGGGAGGGAGAATAGGGATAAGAGTCCAGTTAATCATAACAATAATAACTTAATCTTGGGAACCCAAGGACACTGGACCCAGAGCTGATAGTGTTTTGACGAGCTGTGGAGAAAGCCTGTATTCGACCTAATTGGGGAATGTGGTTTATGAATGTTTATTGGGGGGAAGGAATTGCACTTTGTTACTTTGTATCCAGGGGAGCAGAATTTAGTTTCTGGTTTCAACTATGTAGTGCTGATAATTTGTTTCTTGAATAAAAGATTCTTTAAGGTAAACAATGCCACAAAGTTCTTTTGAAGAGTTTCATCTATCGGAACCATGACATTAAACCAGAAACTAGAAATTTTAACTATCTTGGGGTCCCGAGCCCCAGTCACTGTCCCTAGACTTGAGGGATAGACCGACAAAGATTTAGGGAAGATTCCAACATGGAAAAGGGAGTGATGCCTGAAACCAGCACCCTGGCATTGGCTGCTACCTCAGGTCTTCCATATGGGAGCAAGACCCAAATGGCGAGGACACGATCTGGTCATTGGAATGGACCTTCCCCAGTGGAGACTCAAGACACCTCGAGACGGCTTTGCCACAATCAAGTGGTTCGAAGCCAGATGAGGTAGAGCTGCAAAGATGGATTTCCCACAAATCGCATTCCCCAAACCAGTGGAGAGCCATGAAATCAACTACTGCTGAGGACTCTGGTGAGTGGAAGTACCAGTCCATAGTCAGTCAGTGGAGAAGTTGGTGGAAAGATTTAAGGAGCTGGAGATGAAAAGTAGGGAACAACTTTCCTGTTCTCCATATGTGAGCAATTATGATGATCGGCAAGGCAGCCACCAATTCATGCCGAAGGGAAGCCCCAGCCCTACCTGCATAGGTCAAGTGGCTTCCCCGTCCACAAAGCCACCTATCATAACCTCCAGTCCCGTGGGGAGGGACAACTCCAGTTGTTGCCCCTCCAAAAGCCCAGACTGCCATCGGTGAGACAATAGCCTGAGCCTTCACTGGGACAGATGAAGTGTGGATCAATGTACCTGCCAGCCACCCAGCCCGAGGCCCATACAGCAGTGGGGAATGCCGCAGCCCCCAAACATGCAGCAGCAGATGGGGGCCTTGGAGGAACTGGGGGGTGAATGCAGCATCTCCAATCATGCAGCAACTGCTGAGGGGCCCACAACCACTGGAGATCCTGCAAGAACCACCGCCGGGGTCGCAAGGGGGCCTACAACAGCTGGGGATACCACAACCGCTTGCAAGTCAGCAACAGTGGGGGTGGCAACAGCCCCCGAACATGCAGTAAACACTGGGAGGCCTGCAGAGCTGGGGGTGCCATTCCAGCAGCCTCTGAGATCATTGGGGGTCATATAGCAATTGGGGATGCCACAGCCGCTAGCAGCACAGCAACAGACGGGGTGGCAACAGCCCCCGAATGTGCAACAACCGCTGGGAGGCCTATAGCAACTAGGGATATAGCAGCCACCACAGGGAGGCCAGCAACCGTTTGGGGTGCAACATCCACAGTGGGCAGGCCAGCAACCACCAGGAATGTAGACTCCCTGGGGAGCATAGCAACCACTGATGGTGCCACCCCTTAGACCAACTTTCGATGGAGACTCGTAGAAGCTGATCTTCTTCCTCAACCAGGTGCATTCCCACGTGAACAACTGTGCCTATTTTTACCCAAACCCAGCCACTATGGTCGACATGGTTGCATCCAACTGAGAAGGGGAAGCATCCAAGTGCTTAGAAATAGGTGGGCACTGGGAGTTCATTCGTTTCATGGTGGCTCCAAAAATGACTGAGGCTGTGATCCTAGGGCTAGCCTAGTTAGACAAATGGAATCCATTTATCTGGTGGGAGAAGGGAATGAAGACTGTAAGGTTACCTATAGGACCCAACATCCCCAACTTGACGGATGTTACAGGAGAGCTCAGCCCACCTAACAAGCTGGTGTAAATAGCTGCCCTGTCTCACCAGGCGAGCCACTCATCCCCAGCGAGTACCGGGACCTAGCGGAGGCATTTAGTCAGAAAGAATGCAACACCCTGCCTCCCCATTGACCCTATGATTGCCCCAAACCAAGAATTTATGCTATGTCCCCCCTTGAAATGGAGGAGATGCAGCAGTATGTGGACAAGAACCTAGTGAGAGGATTTATCGAACAAGCCAAGTCTGCCATGGGAGCTCTGGTGCTATTTAAAAAAAACACAGGTCAATTAGTCTCTGCGCAGACTATAAAGGTCGGAATGCTGTGAGCATGGAAAACAAATACCCCCTCCCCCTCCTGAAGGACTTACTAACCCACCTGGCAAAGGGGAGTGTCTTCACTAAGTTGGACTTGAGAGAAGCATATTACCGGGTGAGGATAAAGGAGGGAGGTGAGTGGAAGACTGCTTTTAACTGTCCCATGGGGAACTACCAATTTAAAGTCATGCTGTTTGGATTACAGGGGACTCCAGCTGTCTTCATGCAGCTGATTAATCAGGTACTACATGACCATTTATACAAAGGGGTTTTGGTGTATCTTGATGACATCCTGATATACAGCACAAATATGACTGACCACGTAAAACTAGTGAGAGAAGTGTTAAAGAAACTGTCGAATGCCAAACTGTATGTTAAACTATCAAAGTGTGAGTTTCACCAGGCTCGACTAGCTTATCTTGGCTACAGAATTTCCAGTGAGGGCATTGAAATGGGCCCAACCAAAGAGAAAGCCGTAACTGAATGGCAGCCCCCAAAGACTCGAAAACAGCTCGAGAGCTTTCTGGGTTTCGCCAACTTCTACCATCAGTTCATCCCCTCCTTTGCTGAAATTGTCTTACCCCTTACGGAATTACTGAAAACAGGCAAAGAGGGAGGAAAGCCGTGTCCAGGCCAACCACTAGCATGGAGTATGAACTGTCAAACTGCTTTTGAGAATTTAAAAACACTATTTCTGGTCAAACCGGTCTTAAAGCATCCTTGCCCAGGGAAGCCCTTTGTGATTCAAGCTGATGCCAGCGATGTGGCCGTTGGAGCTGTGCTACTGCAAAGGAACCAGAGTGGAACCCTACAACCCTGTGCCTACACCTTGAAAAAATTCACTGAGTGTGAGAGGAGATGGGCTGTGTGGGAAAAGGAAACCTTCACGATCTGTTGGGTGACACTATCTAGAAGGAAACAAGGTGCCTTTCGAGGTGTGGACTGATCACAAAAACCTGGAAGCACTGAAAACTCCTCACCAATTGTTCCCGAAACAAGTACGATGGGTGCAATACTTTAACCATTTTAATTTCACCCTAAGTACATACTGGGAGGAAAAAACTTCTTAGCTGATGCTTTATCCAGATTGCCCCAGTACAAGAGCCAGCATGAAGAGGTTAATGAAGCAATTATCTCCACTCCACAAACTGCTTCTCAACTTACGCTGCACAGAGTCTCACCTTCAAGAGCCCCTAACCCCCGATGACCCTCGGACAAAGAAAATAAAATGAGAGCTCCTCACCGACCAACGGTTCAAGGACAATCAAACCTCCCTAACATGCTGGAATGGTTTGGCTTGCAAGGGGGGAAAGCTGTACTTGCCCAAGACCCTCCACCTTAATGCGCTCTGACACGGCCATGCTGTAAAACAGGCTGGGCACTTTGGATATTTAAAAACACTACACCTCATCCGCCGGCAATTTTGGTGGCCGGGATTGAAACAGAACATGGAAAACTATGTTCAGACTTGTGCTGTATGTGCCACCATGAAAAGAATTCTGGGGAAACCATCTGGGTTATTACAACCGGCGGCAGACCCTTCCCAAACATGGGAAGAAATTGTTATGGATTTTATAGTAGACCTACCTGAATGTAGGGGAAATACGGTCATCTGAACTGTGATAGATCTGTTTTCAAAGTAGGCTCACTTTATTGCCTGCAAAGGACTCTCATTTGCTCAGTGACTAACCAAGATGTTCCTGAAACACATCCACAGGTTGCATGGTGCACCAAATCAAATACGGTAATCTCTGACAGCGGGGGTGCAGTTTACAGCTACCTTTTGGAGGAATTTTCTTAAACTAATTGGCTCATCTCAAGGACTATTGTTGGCCTTTCACCCATCTACCAATGGGGTGGCTGAATTTGCAAACTCAATAGTGTAACAATTTCTCTGATGCTCTGTGGATTATCAACAAATGAACTGAACTGAGCTCCTCCCTTTCGCAGAGGTGGCTTACAATAACTATGTTCATAGCAGCACCAGCTTCATACCTTTTAAAATGGCTACAGGGAAAGAGTTCAGCCCAATACCCGAATATCCTCAGTGACCCTCCGCTTCCTAAACTCTTGATCAATGGATGAGGGGTGGGAAGAAGTCTGGAAAACCACAAAAACTGCTTTGAAAAAGGCTTCCAAGACATATAAAAACAGGCACATTAAAAAAGGCTCCTCAAAGGACATTCCAAGTTGGGGAAAAGGTTTGTTTGTCCACAAAATATTTATGGCTTAAATTACCCCAATGGTCATAAAGCGTGTCACCCATGTGACCAATCCAATTTTATAACATTTTTTGCAGTGGTCATTAAGTGAGTGCCACAGTCATAAAATTATTAGTGCGCTCATTAAGCAAACACATTCAGTATGGGGCATTTTTGCTGAAAACTGGAAGTAAATGCCAGATTTTAGCAAAAACATCATAAATTGTGGCCATATGACCGCAGGATGCTGTAAAACAGCCATACGTGCAGGCAGGTTACCAATAGTAATAGCACCTAGGCTTATACACCACTTCACTGTGCTTTTCAGCCCTCTCTAAGCGGTTTGCAGAGTCAGCACATTGCCCCCAACAATCTGGGTCCTCATTTTACTGACTTGGGAGGGATGGAAGCCTGAGTCAATCTTGAGCTGCTCAGAATCGAACTTCTGGAGTGAGCAATGAGTTAGCTTGCAGTACTGCATTGTAACCAGTGCACCATCACCAAGCACCTGAAATGCGGTCATGTAACCATGGGTGGGGCAGCCATCAGAGCTTTGAACCTGTACTTTGCGGGGGATTTGTCATACTTTGAATGGTGACTTGTAAATCAAAGACTACTTGCATTGGCTTCCGATACATGCACGTGATGCTTCCGAACGTGCAGCAACAGTCTGCTTCCTGCTGCCCATTTCTTTCTTTTTGGGAGGATCCTGAAAAGGGTCGAAAATTGCCCTAGAGGGGTGATTACCAAGAGGAGGACTTCCCTGCGATGGCGGAAGGGCAGCAGCCCTCTGCTGGAATCCAGGATCATCTCCTTTGGCCCAAAGAAGAAGAGACCGGCCATAAAGATGGCTGCTCACTAAGCTGCTCCCTGCCAAAAGCCAAAAGCACTACCTAGCACTAAGAAGCAATCTGGAGGACCTGGGTGAGCTTTTACCTTTCCTATTCCTTTAACCATCTTCCTGTGGGACTTTCCTGAAAATCTCCTTCCCCATTTTTTGAAAAAACGGCGAATATCTACTTTGGGAACAAATCTTAAGCCCCCCCCATTTCGTTCAAGCTGAACTCGAACGTTCCCCCCATTAGGGTCCCCTTCGTGTTCAAACACAAAATAGAGCGCGAACTAGATAAGCTGGTGGCCCAGGGAATCTTAGAGCCCGTAGATGGGGGGAAGTGGGAAACCCCAATCGTCACCCCCCCTGAAATCCAATGGGGAAATTAGGATCTGCGCCGACTAAAAGTGTTCGGTGAACCGCGCCCTAAACCCGCACGCTTACCCATGGTCAGCCACGGTCAGCCACGTTCTCGCTTCCCTCCAAGGCGGCGCCATCTTTGCGAGGCTCGATCTTGCGCAGGCATACCAGCAACTCACGGTTACCAGGGAAACAGCTGACATTCAAACTATAGTAACACACAGGGGAGCGTTCCGGGTGAACAGGCTGCAGTTTGGGGTCAGCGGTGCTCCTGGCATTTTCCAGGAAGTTATGGAGAAGATACTCAGGGGCATCCCAGGAGTCTGCCCCTATTTTGATGACATCCTGATCGCAGGAGCGTCAGCAGAAGAGTTGGCAGGTAGGCTCAGGGAGGTACTGTCCAGGCTGCGCACAGCTGGCCTGAAACTAAAGAGGGAGAAATGCAGCATAGGTGTTCCCTCCACAGAATTCTTGGGATTCAGGGTAGATGCCAAGGGAATCCACCCCACAGAGTCCAAGGTGAGGGCCATCAAACTAGCACCCACACCCAAGAACAAGGCAGAGCTACAGGCATTCCTGGGCCTGCTGAACTTCTACCATGCATTCCTCCCACACAAGACAGCCATTGCAGAGCCACTCCACAGGCTACTGGACAAACAGGCAGCATGGGTCTGGACTGCCGCCCACAACCAAAGCTTCAGGGCTTTAAAGGCACTACTGTCGGATAAGTCCACAGTAACCCATTTCATCGAGACAAAGCCCATATGCATCACATGCGATGCATCCCCTTACGGTGTGGGCGCAGTACTCAGCCACCTCGAGCCCAATGGGGCGCAAATTCCCATAGCATACTATTGCAGGACGCTGTATAGAGCGGAAAGAAACTACGCCCAAATAGACAGAGAAGCACTGGCAATCATGGCAGGAATCAAAAAATTCCACAATTATCTGTATGGCAGGGAATTCACTGTCTACACAGACCACAAACCACTCCTAGGCCTGTTCACAACGGACAGGCAGACCCCCCAAATCCTGTCCCCCAGAATGCTCCGGTGGTCCATCTTCCTTGCAGCCTACAATTGCAAATTGGTGCACAAGCCAGGGAAGGAGATGGGCCACGCAGACGGCCTAAGTAGGTTACCCATTGACACCCCCGAACCAGACCCAGCACCAGCAACACAGATCCTAGCCCTGCAGGAGCTACCAGAATGCCCACTCCACGCCAAGGACATTGCCAGCAACACAGCCACCAACAACATCATGAGCAGGGTACACTCATGGGTTCACACAGGTGGCAGGACAAGTCCCCGGGGCCTGAGTTCCAGGCCTACTTCACCAGGCGCAATGAGATCTCCACGCACAGGGGTTGCCTCCTCTGGGGGAGCAGGGTCATCATTCCCACCGCAGTACAGGGCAGAGTATTGGACTCCTTACACGAGGGATACTCGGGGGTGGTTAGGATGAAGGCCCTGGCCAGAAGCTACCTCTGGTGGCCAGGGCTGGACAAGGACATTGAGGAACGGGTCAAGGCCTGTTACACGTGCCAGAGATCCAGGCCAGAGATGCCACACGCACCCGTGCAAAGGTGGGAGGCCACACACACACCCTGGTCCCACATCCACATTGACTATGCAGGGCCATTTCAGGGCCAACTGTTCTTGGTAGTAGTGGACAGCCACTCCAAGTGGCTGGAGGTAGTCCCTGTTCCCAACATGACCTCGGGGAGGACAATCCAGGTGCTCAGAGCTCTCTTTGCCACACACGGCCTCCCCGACGTAATTGTGTCTGATAACGGGTCTCAGTTTACCGCTAATGATTTCCAGGCGTTCTTGAAGGCGAACTGGATTAGGCACGCCACCTCCGCGCCCTTCCATCCATCGACCAACGGGCAAGCGGAACGGATGGTAAGGACGACCAAAGACGCACTCTGGCGCATCATCAGCGGGGACTGGCATCACAGACTGGCGAAGTTCCTACTCGCCCAACACATTACACCATGCGTTGCTACCGGGAAGAGCCCAGCAGAACTGCGGTGGGGACGGCGTCTCATCACCAAACTGGACCGTTTACACCCAGACTGAGTAGCAGCCGAGGCGGTTAGGCCACCACCATCAGCAGCAGCAGCAGCATCTTCATCGCAATCATCACCAGCGCACAGAGTTCTCAACGTGGGGGACCTGGTCTGGGCGAGGAACTACGGGGCAGGGCATCCATGGGTTCCAGGGACAGTGGTGGAGAAAACTGGACCCCTCTCTTACATCGTGGGGGTGGAGGGGGACAGACACGTAAGGCGACACATCGACCAGCTCAGAGGAAGGGTCCCTGAGCGCACCACACATGCCCAACAGGAGAGCCACACCCCAGGAGAGGTCAGCCCAACCAGAAACAACACAGAGCAGGAACCAGAGGAGGAGGGCCTCCTGAACCCAGCTCTGTTCAACCCAGCACAAAGGCCCCAAGAACCAGCTGTCCAAGCCCAGGGCCAAGCCACACCCAGACAGTCCACCCGGCCCCACAGGACACCTGCCTACCTGGCGGACTATGTGTGCAAGTGATCTCCACACAGTTACATTGTTTTTTTGTTGTTGTTGGTTGTTGTTAACATACAGTGTACATAGTTGTAGCTAGTTGCAAATTGTTATCATTGTTATGTGGTTCTTCTCTAAGGGGGGAGGAGTGTTATGTATGCAGGCACGTGCATAGCAACAGCCACCAGGGGGCATTGGCCTGAACGGTTTTGGCGAGAAACCCAGTTTCAGTGGGAAACCTAGGGCCAACCCCATTGGCTGTCTGCTTACCTGGCTAGGTATTTAAGGAGGCCAGGTAACCCTCATCCCTCAGTACGCTACCCCCTTCCAATAAAGAGCTGAACACGTACTCCGGCTGGCGTCTCTTCCTTGCATCGGACCCACTACACAATAAGTATAGGCTATTTTAGAATATTTTATTGCAATTAGATAAAATCTAAAAACAGGTTATTGATATGTATTAGTAAAAATATATTTTAAATTTTGTTGATTGACTAGGTTATAACTAGAAGTGTACTAACTTGCTTATTTTGACTATATAATCACTAAGGGAATTAGAGAGGGCATCTCTATTGATGTAATCTGAACTATTTACAACTGGTTATTTCTTATTTTAACTACCCAACCTCCATATTGTTTCACAAATACATGTTTATGTAAATATTAAAAAATCAATAAAACTTGTGTGTATGTGTATATATACACATACATGGGGGGCCGCATCAACATTCGGGAGCACGCCCCCGCTATCTTCAAGAGATGGCGCACTCCAACCCCCCGGATTTACCCCGTATTCCTGGGAGTGGCGATGAGCAGGCCCCTGAGCTCAGGCTGGTGTACCTTAATGCCAGATCAGTAGTTAATAAGGCTCCCCTTATCCGAGAGTTGGTTGAAGAGGAGCATGCCGATCTGACTTGCATTACTGAGACCTGGTTGGGCCCAGAGGGAGGTGTCCCTCTGACTGAACTTTGCCCACCAGGTTTCCATGTGCTTCACCAGCCTCGGGCTCAGGGAAGGGGTGGGGGTGTTGTGGTGGTTGTAAGGGAGACCTTGTGTCCGCAGGAGGCTACCGTTATTCAGATATTCGGGTGTGAGTCGCTCCTCCTGATATTTGGCCCTGGGGTTCAGTTGGGCTTGTTGCTGGCATATCTTTCGCCTACCTGTGTAGCAGCAGCCCTGCCCAAGCTCCTCGACACCCTCTCTGGGTTGGTGGTTGAGTTCCCCAGACTTATGGTTCTGGGGGACTTTAACCTGCCATCCCTGGGAGGTTCGTCGGGGTTGGCTTGGGGGTTTATGACCTCCATGATGGCCATGGACCTGATCCAGGTAATTCAGGGCCCGACTCATGAGGGTGGGTCACACACTTGACCTTATTTTTCTATCTGGACGGTGGCTTGATGATCTGGGAGGGGGATCTCCAGCTATTACTCCCTTGTCATGGACCGATCATCACCTCCTGCGGCTGGCCTTCCACTTCGCCCCCCGTCGCAGGGGTATGGAACCGACCAGGTGGTTCTGTCCCAGGCGCCTAATGGACCCTGAACAGTTCCAGATGGCGCTTAGATCTGTGCCTGCTATGTTCACTCACAGCCCGGTCGATGCCTTAGTGGAAGCCTGGGAAAGGGCAGCCATGGAGGCACTCAACCGCATTATTCCCATGCGGCCCCTGACCCGGCGCAGATCCCGGCGGGCACCATGGTTCTCCGTGGAGCTCCGGGAGATGAAGTGTCTGAGACGGAGCCTAGAGAGCTGTTGGAGGTCCAGCCGGTCTGAGTCTGATCGATTGTGATTAAGAACCTTCATGAGGTCTTATCTCGCAGCGATGGAGGCAGCGAAGTCTAATTACTTCGCTGCCCTCATCGCGTCCGCAGATAATCGCCCGGCCGCCCTGTTTGGGGTGACTCGCTCCCTCCTGAATCAGAAGTGAGGGAGGAGCCCCTGCAGGGTCGTGCCGAGGAATTTAGTCAATATCTGGCGGATAAAATCACTCAGATTCGGGCTGGCTTGGACTCCGACTGGGCAGAGTCTGACGACGGGGAATCGAGCGGTCTTGGGAATATTACTTGGGAAGAATTCGATCCTGACTCTGGAAGAAGTGGACAGGATCATGGGAAAGCTGAGTTCCACCACTTGTTTATTGGACCCGTGCCCCTCCTGGCTGGTTTATGCAGCTCGGTAGGGGACACGAGGCTGGCTCCAGGCAGTAATAACTGCTTCTTTGAGAGAGGGCAGCTTCCCCGCCGCCTTGAAGGAGGCGGTGGTGTGGCCCTTCCTCAAGGAGCCTGCCCTGGACCCGGCCTATAACTATCGTCCGGTCTCCAACCTTCGCTTTTTAGCGAAGGTTGTTGAGAGTGTGGTGGCTCATCAGCTTCCTCTGTTCCTGGAGGAAGCAGATTATCTTGACCCATATCAATCGGGCTTTAGGCCCGGGTACAGCACAGAGACGGCATTGGTCGCACTGGTGAATGATCTCTGGCAGGCTCGGGACAGGGGTTCCTCTTCTGTCCTAGTCCTATTAGACCTCTCAGTGGCTTTTGATACCATCGACCATGGTATCTTACTGCGGCGCCTCAGGGGGTTGGGAGTGGGTGGCACTGTTTTACACTGGTTCTCCTCCTACCTCCTGGGTCATTTGCAGTCAGTGTTGGCAGGGGGACAGAGGTCGGCCTCGAGGCCTCTCGTTTGTGGAGTCCCTCAGGGGTCGGTCCTCTCGCCCCTCCTGTTCAACATCTATATGAAGCCGCTGGGTGAGATCATTCATGGTTTTGGGGTGGGGTATCATCAGTACGCTGATGATACCCAGCTTTTTATTTCCACCCCAGATCAACCCAGTGATGCCCTCTCTGTGATGTTCCGTTGCCTGGAGGCGGTGAGGGTCTGGATGGGGAGGAACAGGCTTCGTCTAAGACCGAGTGGCTGTGCATACCAGCATCTCGGGTTGTCCATTCTATTCTATCTTTATCTATAGGGGGTGAGGTGTTAACCCCCGTTGATAGGGCTCACAACTTGGGTGTCCTCCTTGATTCACAGCTCAGTTTTGAAGATCATATAGGAGCTGTGACCAGGGGGACTTTTGCCCAGGTTCGCCTGGTGCGCCAGTTGCGGCCCTATTTGGACCGAGATGCCCTACGCACAGTCACTCATGCGCTCGTGACCTCTTGGATAGACTACTGCAACGCTCTCTACATGGGGCTGCCCTTGAATACCACTCGGAGGCTCCAGCTGGTTCAGAATGCGGCCGCGCGAGTTGTGATGGGGGTCTCCCGATACTCCCATGTAACACCTCTGCTCTGCGAGCTGCGTTGGCTTCCAGTTGTCTTCCGGGTGAGATTCAAGGTGCTGGTGATGACCTATAAAGCCCTAAATGGCATGGGTCCGGGTTATTTACGGGAGTACCTTTTGCCGGCGTTAACTTCCCATCGTCCTGTGCGCTCCCACAGAGAGGACCTCCTCAGGGTGCCGTCAATCAGGGAATGTCGACTGGCGGCCCCCAGGGGGAGAGCATTCCTGCCCTCTGGAATCAGCTTCCTGTTGAGCTCCGGATGGCTCCCGACCTTCGCTCTTTTCGCCGCGACCTGAAGACTTGGCTATTTGAACTTGCCGGCCTGGACTGATGGACTGGGATTTTAGATCTTAAATTTTAAAAATTTTAAATTTTAGAATGTGTTTATTGTTTAGGGCTATTTGGTTTAATTTCATTTTATTTTTTGTATATTTTGTATATTATGTATATTATGTGTATATTATATATATAAAGACTACTTTCATTTACCCTGGAGCCAGGTCAATACTGATGTTATCCACCTTTTGGAGTCAGTTGAAGATTCTTTTGGTAATGAATGTCAGCTCTTATCTGGAAATTATGAAGGCCAATATGACTTTTATTATAAGGTTACAGTAACAAGAACCTTGAAAGTCTGAATATTCTACCCCAGGGGCCTTCAAATGTGGCCCTTTTATGACTTGTGGACTTCAACTCCCAGAATTCCTCAACCAGCGTGCTCCCAGGAAATCTGGGAGTTGAAGTCCACAAGTCATAAAAGGGCCAGGTTTGAAGATCCCTGTTCTACCCCCTCCCTGCTTTTATCCTGAAAACATCATAGAGACTGGACAGCCATTTGCCTGAAATGGTATAGGGTTTCCTGCTTGAGCAGGGGGTTGGACTAGATGACCTCCAAGGTCCCTTCCAACTTTATATTATTATTATTATAAATCATATTTCTTCCTTAGACTCAGCATTGTATCTCACCATTGTATTGGTCTCCTCTTGTTCCTGAAGAGTTATTCCTTCTCCCCGTTACACTCAACAGGTTATAAATATCTGAAATGAAAATAAATAACATTGTTATTAATGTCAATTATTTGCATCAGACTAATCAGTAATGATGTCCATTTTGTTTGTGAGTGTTCTTGCAATTTCATTTGGTTTTCAAACTGATTGATGTACAAGAAAGTTTTGTTTAATACTCTTAATATTCTATTTTAGCAAATTCACTGGCAATTTCTTCTATGACTTCATGATGGGAATTGAATTTAATCCACGCTTGGGAAAGTGGTTTGATTTCAAATTGTTTTTTAATGGCCGACCTGGAATTGTAGGATGGACTTTGATTAATTTATCCTATGCTGCAAAACAACAGGAATTGTATGGACAAGTCACTAATTCTATGCTACTTCTCAATGTCCTACAGGTAAACGTTAACGAGGATTAATGTTAAGTGCTATCAATAACAATTTCCCCCAATTAATTTCCTCATGTGATACGTTATATGTTTGTGTGTGTGTGTTTGTGTTTGTGTGTATGTCCACACAAAAATACAGATGTATGAACTACATGCGCACACCACTTTTCCATCTGTCTGCAATTTAATCAGTCTCTTAACTCTTTCAGGAGGACTGTAGTTCCACAAATTTCTTCCTTATATAAGTACCACCGTTTACAAGATAATGCCCACAAAATTATTGGAATTGTGAAATATCTCAATATGCTGTTGATTTCAACCTCAAAATCTCATAGGTTCTCATATGAGAATAGCAAAATCTCATGCAATTGTTCACAAAACAATATTCTTGCACAAGATTTCAGAGTGAGATAGGTAACATCAGTGTTTTTTGGAATGATTTTTTTCCACTCATACCATGATGAAAACATTGAAAATCTCAATATAAATCATTATATTGGAAGGTAAATTGGAATGTTTCTCTGACAGTGCAGTAATAATTAAGCACTAACTTACAATAAAAAGTTAAAATTAAAGAGAACATTATCTATGGAGATTCTCAACCATCCAGGTCCCAAAATCATACTTTTCCAAAAGGCAACTGAACTTTCTTGGTTGTTAATTGAAAACTTTTTGCTTCTCATCCAAGAAACTTCTTCAGTTCTAAGTGAGGACAATGGAAGGATTTATGTTCTTTGCAGTGATTTGGTCATTAGCTCTTTCAGGGTTGGTTGGTAGGTCTCTGAGAGTAGTTGAGGCCACTTGGGGGTTTATCTATATCTCAGAGTCACTTGAATAAGAGTGCCAACGGCGTGGAATCTTTTTGGGACTGCTGAAACAACGGTATTGTAGTAGACAGGCATCAGGTAGCATCGTATTCCTCCCCCTCTGATAAAGGAAGGCTGTTCAGTTTTAACATAGATGACCTCTTTGACCCTTCTTTCAAACCAGTGGTCCTCTCTGTCTGGAATATGAACTTTGCTGTCTTCAAAAGTCTGACCCTTTAATTTCAGATGCAGATAGACTGCTGAATCCTGTCCTGATGAGTTCGTTCTCCTGTGTTGGGTGTGTCATGTTTGTGAAGAGTTTACTTTGTTTCTTCAATGTACCGGTCTGCACTTGTGTTGCTGCACTGTACTACATACACATTGCTCTGTTTGTGTCTGGGTGCTCTGTCCTTGGGGTGGACAAGCTTCTGCCTTAATGTATTCCTAGGTTTAAAGTGTGCAGGTATATTTTGTTAAAGGTACGCGGTGGCTCAGCTTGTCGATCAGATGGTCGGCAGTTTGGCGGGTCGAATCCCGAATGCCGCATAACAGAGTGAGCACCTGTTACTCATCCCAGCTTCTGCCAACCTAGCAGTTCAAAAGCACGTAAAAATGCAAGTAGAAAAATAGAGACCACTACGGTGGGAAGGTAACAGCGTTCCGTGCGCATTTGGTGTCGAGTCATGCCAGCCACATGACCACGGAGACGTCCTCGGACAAGCGCTGGCTCTTCGGCTTTGAAATGGAGATGAGCACTGGCCCCTAGAGTTGGAAACGACTAGCACGCATGTGCGGGGGAACCTTTACCTTTACCTTTTATGTATTGTTGGTTGAAAATCCTCTTGAGTTTTTCAGTTATTCCTGAATATAATTATTCCTATATTTTTGTTCCTTTCCCCCCACCCCTTTGCTGGTAGGTATACCTTCACCCTGATGGTATAGGATCCTGATTATTCCCAGTTTGTGGTCCAGTGGGTGGGGAGAATCAAAATGAAATTAGTGATCTTTGTATAGGTTTTCTGTGTACTTCAGTGTTGAGGCTTGATATGTACTTGCACAATCCAGGAAAGCCACACTATTTTCCTTAACTTCTTCCTGTGTGAAATTAATGTTTCTGTCCACAATGTTTATATGTTTGGTGAAGGATTCCACTTTCTGTGTTTTAATCTTGACTCAAGTGTTATCTACATACCTATACCCTTGAGTAGATGGAATCAGATGCTTGCATTGGATGCCTAATTCTACCTACTCACTGTGGATGACACTTGATTCAAGATTAAAACTCAGAAAATGGAAGTGGAAGCCTTCACCATAGGTTCACCCAGGAAGATGTTAAGGAAAATAGTCTGATCTTCCTGGATTGTGCAAATACACATCAAGGAATTCAGAAGCCTCATCACTGAAGTATACAGAAAACCTATACACTTATTTACATTTTCATTCTCACCACCCACTGAACCACAAACTGGGAATAATCAGGACCCTACACCACCGGGCTGAAGGTATGCCCATCACCAAAGAGGCCAAAGAGAAGAAACAAAAACATATCAAGGAAGAACTTGTGGCTATCCTAACTCGGCCTTCATGAAAATCACAAAAAGATCCAGCAAGAGCTCCTTCATAATAAACAAGGGAGAGAACAACAAACAGTAACGTTGTCATTCCATACGTTGCAAGGAATAAATGAAAAATTCAGAAAGATTTTCAACCAACACAGCATACATGTACACTTTAAACCCAGAATACATTAAGCGTATCTAGTACAAGGATAAAACACCCAGATGCAAACTGAGCAATGTGGCATGTAGCAATAGCACTTAGACTTATATACCACTTTACAGTGCTTTACAGCCCTAAGCCGTTTATAGAGTCAGCATATTGCTCTCAACAATCTGGATCCTAATTTTACTGACCTCGAAAGGATGGAAGGATGAATCAATCTTGAGCAGGTGAAAATCAAACTCCCAAATGGCTGGCAGCTGGCAGTCAGCAGAATTAACCTGCAATACTGTATTCTAAGCACTGCGCCACCATGGTGCAGTGCAGTAAGACATGCAGATCTGCGCATTGTGAAAACAAAACCACTTCACGAATGCATGACACCACACAGGAGAACAAACTCATCAGGACAAGATTCAGCAGTCCATCTTCATCTAAAAGAAAAGGGTCACTCTTTTGAAGACAGCAAAGTTCACATCCTGGACAGAGAGGACCATTGGTTTGAAAGAGGGGTAAAAGTAGCCATCTATGTTAAAATCCATCTTATCGGGGGGAGGGGGGTATATGATTCCATGTATCTCCTGTCTACAACCCAATACTTTCAGCAGTCCCCAAAATATTTCACACCTGTTTGCCCTCTGATTCAAGTGATTCTGAGGATATAGATAAACCACCGAGTGGCCTCAACTACTCTTGGAGAGCTAACAACCAACCCAGAGAGTGCTAATGACTAGATCAGAGGTCCCCAACCTTTTGGGCACCAGGGACCAGTTCCATGGAGAGAAGTTTTTCCGTGAACCAGAGGGTGTGTGGTTTTGTGTGCTGCCTGCATCTGGTGGATGGGGCTTTGCTTGTTTGTGTGGACTGGTTTCTGGCAAGCTGAGGCCAGGTACTGGTCCATGGACCGGGGGTCGGGGATCCCTGGACTAGATGACTAGAAAGAATATAAATCCTTCCATTCCCCTCCAGACAGTTAAAACTGAAGAAGCTTCTTGGATAAGAAATGAAACATTTTCAAAGAAAAAAACCCAAGAAAGTCCAGTTGCCTTTTGGAAAAAGCACCTTTGTGATAAAGAGGACATTGGAGTATCATGTTCTTCAGTTACAGGGCTCTATGAAAGCGCTGATAGAATCATTAATTTAGAATTTTAATTATTAATCCTATATAAATGTAATTCCAAAAACCATAACTTGCATTTTATATCTAGATAAATTTGAGCTTCTCTCTCTCTCTCAAAGATAGCATTTATTCACATGCCTATTTTTTTTATAAGTGTAATAATAATGTGCATATTTTTCAGGGTCTCTATGTTCTGGACTTTTTTTGGAATGAAACCTGGTATTTAAAAACAATCGATATTGCTCACGATCACTTTGGATGGTATCTGGCCTGGGGAGACTGTGTTTGGCTTCCCTATCTCTATACTCTGCAGGTATTTCATCATATGCGCTTACTCTGGTTTGCATTCAGCTGCTTCTAGAAACAGTCGAATTTTCCCCCCTTTAAGAAAGCACCTTGGGTATCACGATGGCTGTTCATCTTTAAGGATTTTTTTTTGAATGTTTGGGCCTACTGCTGCAGGGAGTAAACTGCCCTGGCAGTATTATTTGGGGGAGGTAATGGGCAACTCCTACTGTGATGGTTGCTATTATGTGGCAGTTGGAGGTTAGCTAGGAAAACAACTGGAAGCTGATGTTTTGTGTGGTAGCTCTAGGCCAGTGCCTGATAGCTGCATGCCAGAGTTGAAAAAGTGGAACACAGACTTTCAGAAAGAAACCAGAGCTGAGGAAAAGGGAGAGAGAAAAGGGGAGAGAGACAGAGACTCAAAGAATTTGGATGAAGAGACCAGAGACTGGTGAAACTAGGATGAAGTGGGGGGAAAATAGAAAATATACAAAAATGTGATGATAATGTGAGGTTGTTTAGGAAGCCAGCTGAGAGTGGAGATGGTGAGAAAAGAGTGGGTTGAAAGGTGATAAGAGATAGGGAAAGATACTGAAGAGAGCAGAACAGATTGGAATTGAAGGTGGAAGTGGTACAGGTAGTCCTTCTCTTACAACCATAATGAAGCCTACTCATTGCAGTCATAAAGTGGATATGATCAAAAAGGGTTGAAAAGGAGGAAGACCCCTTTAATGAAAGGTGGAAGAGACAGGTTCAGAAAAGGAGGCGAGATTGTCGTGCAGGAATACAAGCTAATTTGAGGGCTAATGGACATGGAACTCCGTTTCTATCTGTCCTATTTGCCATCATTTGCTCCCTAGACAATAAAATGGATGATCTGAAACTTGAACTGGCCACGAACAAGCAGTGTATATCAGAGGTAGTGGCCCTTTGAGAGCTGTATGGAACGAAATTTCATTTTGATGTATGCCGTTCGGTGTACATTCAAAGTGACAATAAAGTTCTTCTTCTTGTTGTTATATTATTATTATTATTATTATTATTATTATTATTATTATTATTATTATTATTATTATTATTATTATTACCTGCACATTGTGGTCATAAAGTGGGCCATAAAGTGGATGTGATTGATCCAATTTTATGGTCATTTTTTTTGTAGCAGCTGTAAAATGAACAGTGTGATCATTAAGCAAATTCATTATTCACTATTGGATGTTTTGCTGGAAACTGCAAGTAAACACCAATTTTTGGTAAAAACATCTCAAATCATGGTCATATGACATTGGCACTACAAACAGCCATGCTTGGTTATCAGAACTTCAGATGTAAATCCCTTTTTCAGGGTCCATTATAACTTCAGAAGGTTGCTAAGTGGCCAGTTGTAAGTTGAGGACCACTTGTAGTGTTGTTGTGAAGAAAGGCACTTGGCACAATTCTGAACCTGATAAGCTAGCAGATAAAGTAAGCAATGGCTATGAGTTGACAATGAATTGTCAGGTCAGGATTGCCGTGGCTGATAAAGATTGGAGATTGCTGGTGAAGTCACCTGTGGTCACTGGTGATTAGAAGGTGCATTTTGTTATTACAGAGGTATGATCCAAGTCTGGGTGAGAGACAGGGAAGAGTAGTAGGCAGGCCCCCTTGAAACAGAATAAAACTGCCCTGAAGTTGAGTAATGGGTCAGTCGGATGGGGTTCCAAATAGGTGTGGGAAAGGATCAACATGATTGTTGTGAATGTGGGGGAAGTTCACAGGCTAGCAAGAGTGGCTTTGGCTTCATATGTCTATGGCTTTTTCCTTGAAGACGTTTCGCTTCTCATCCAAGAGGTTTCTTCAAACTAAAGAAGCTTCTTGGTTGAGAAAGGAAACGTCTTCAAGAAAAACAAAGAAAGTCCAGTTGCCTTTTGAAAAAGCACCTTTGGGACTTTGGTTTCATAGCTGGAAGTTGGGATACAATAACAGGAGTTGAAAAGGATCTCATAGTCAGGGTTCCAGAGATTGACATGATTGGTCAGATCACTTTTGCAAACTGATCAAGTGAGCATCTAGCTTAACTATTGCAAAATCTTACAAGCCAAATTCTGGGCCCTGCTGTGGTTGTAGCAGCCATGTTCCTAGTGATCTCATTTGGTTGTGAATGAGCATAAGAACTTCTGAGTGCTAGTGAAACACAGTTAAGCACAGGGATGTGGCCTGTTTGAAATTTCCTTTCCTAAACTTTGGGTTCTTTAGCAGCTGTGAGACCAAGGCAAGAGGAGGGGAGTAATCAGAGGCCTTGCTCTGACTGTGAATGGAGGTTTTGCTCTATCTGCCTGTTTATTAGTGCAATTGTACTTTTTTCATTAAAATGTTTAGACTGCCAAAGCTCTCTGGGCAGTGTACAATAAAACACACAAAAACATAATGTAAAACATGTATGATAAGACCAAAATACCAAATAAAAACATCACATAAACTAAAAGCGTGGTACTGAAAAGCCAGTTAAAATCCTGCGAAAATGAAATGGTCTTCACCTAACACTAAAAGGATGATATTGTGGATGCCAGTTGAGCATCTCTGGGGCAGAAATTCCTAAGACGCATAGGGCCCTAAAGGTTAAAGTCAACGCTTTGAATTGCTTTGTGGATGAGGTTAGATATTGTGGAGAAAGTCTATGTGTTTGTTAAAAGTTGACACTGAGAACTTAAGCAAGAAACCAGATAATGTAAAGGAAAATAAAGAGTGCTGACTAAATCTGACAATATGTTAACATTTTTTTCATTCTTTTTTTTACCTCAGGGGTTGTACTTGGTCTATCATCCTGTCCAGCTTACCACCAGTTATGCAGTTGGAATTCTTCTAACGGGTTTGATGAGCTACTGTATTTTCAGAATTGCCAATCATCAGAAAGATCTCTTCCGTCGCACTGATGGCAACTGTAAAATATGGGGCGAGAAACCCCAATATATTGAATGTACCTACACATTAATCAATGGAACTAAACAGTACAGTAAATTGTTGATTTCAGGATTCTGGGGTGTGGCCCGCCATTTTAACTATACTGCAGACTTGATTGGCTCCCTGGCATACTGCCTGTGTTGTGGTTTTAATCATATTCTTCCTTATTTCTACATAATTTTTATGATTATTCTCCTGGTCCATCGCTGCATTAGAGATGAACATCGATGCTCCCACAAGTATGGCAAAGACTGGAAAAGATATACTGATGTAGTACCCTACCGATTCATTCCAGGGATTTTCTAAATGCTTATTTTAGACTTAAAATATTTTGCAAAAACAAGTTTGCAAATACATTTATCAGCAGTATTTTTGGCGCATATAATGGTGTATGATTTGCTTACTTCTTAATATGTTAAAATAACATATTTACAATAAAATAAAATACACATTATATAAACCTTTAAAAGTTATTTTTGTTTTGTTTTTTTAATGTTTCTTTTTGTACTGATTTGTTTTGCCTCCTCCCTGCCCCAAATTAAAAAAAAACAAACCCAGCCAGTAATTTCAGTTTTACTAATCTGGCTAAAGGGAAATTGTGATCTATAACTGCCAAGAAGATTATTTATATTGCCATGTGATGATTGTCCCATTATTGTACTTGCACTGAAGATTCTGGAGTCTTCAACACCCTCTAAATCCATACATTTCCATTTTGAAAATGATTGAGTAATGATAAACACTTCAATGAAAGTTTTGACGCACTGTATATCCAATGTAAAATAGGCCAACAGCATGTTAGGGATAATAAGTCATGGTATCGAAAATAGAGATGCCAATCTCATAATGTCCTTTTACGAACCATTGATGCAACCCTCTGGAATATTTTGTACAGTTCTGGTCACTGCACCTCAGAAAGGATATAGTGGAGCTAGAAAAGGTTCAGTAGAGGGCAACTAAGCTAACCAAGGGACTAGAACATCTTCCCTTAAAATATTAAAAAGAATAAAAACCTGGCACCAAATCAAACTTCTAAAGTTCAGATTATCTCCCAGCACATGACCGGGGAGGGGGGGGAATGCTACAAAGATTGTTAAATGTGAAAAACAGTCCTAAGTCACTTTTTTTTTGAAAATTTTTTATTAGTTTTTATAGGGTTAAAAAGGAAGGTAGGGAAATGGGAATTTGGGATAGGGTAAAGGAAAGGTTAAGGGTGAGGGTTGGGTTTTCCCCCAATAACATTCAATATTTGGCAAACAGCATGTTGTCTGGGTAAATATACATAAATAAAGATAATGAGGCTAACAATAACGCTGATAAGGTAAATTATCAAAATCAATACTAAAATTTCAATGTATAACATTCTTACTCAAATAAATTCAAAGTTGCATATCACATTCCTTTCTCTCTAACTCATTTATCTAGCCACTGATAAAATTTATTCCAAGTTCTGTAATAAACTAAATGCTTTTTCTCTTTAATCTCTAACGTTAATCTATCCATTTCTGTACAATCCAATATTTTCTTAATTAATACTTCTTCAGTTGGTGACTTTTCATTTTTCCAATATTGGGCATACATAATTCTCACTGCTGTTAATACATGTAACATTAAGTATCCACTCTCCTTGTCATAGTTAGGTCCTATCATTCCTAAGAGAAACAATTCTGGTTTAAATTCTATTTGTTTCTTAATCATCTTCTCTAACCATAAATGTATCCTAAGCCAAAACCTTTTTGCTTTAGGACATGTCCCCCAGATATAATAATAAGTGCCTGGTCTTTGCAAGGCAATTTCCAACAAACTTTTAAAACAGTGCTTTTTTTGTGAAAGAAAAAGGTGCTGGAACTCACACACGTCATACAACCCGCCTTGCCTACCCTACAAGGTTCCATCCAAAAAAGGTACCGGAACTCCATTTTGAGCGTTCAATGAGAAAAAAGCCCTGCTTTTGAAGTATTTTTTAGACATTTCAGCTAGTCTCACTGGTGTCATGTGCCATCTATAAAATATTTTATACAAATTTTCTTTATATGATACAGCTTTGGTTAATCTAAGTCACTTTTTTGAAATTTTCTTTATGTGATACAGCTTCGGTTAATCCAAGTCACTTTTTTGAATGCCGTTGTAACTGGTCACCAAATGAACTGTTGTAAGTCGGGGACTATCTCTACACCCAAAGTTAGCCACAAGTTCTCAGGGGGGCCATTTAAGCCCTTCCTTCCTTTTTATTGCTATTTTAAAGAAGGGTTCGTTACAATTACACACGTCTCCTTCCAGCTCTGAGGGAAGCTTGTGTATATTACACGGCAATTTTAATCCTCGGCAGCATTTATCCGAAACTCTCAAAACGGTTCCACTAAACCAGGGGTAGGCAACCTCGGCTCTTTTATGACTCGTGGACTTCAACTCCCAGAATTCCTGAGCCAGCCAAGCTGGCTCAGGAATTCTGGGAGTTGAAGTCCACGAGTCATAAAAGAGCCGAGGTTGCCTACCCCAGCACTAAACGAAGGGCAGAGAAAAGCAAGTCACCTCCAGGCCGCCAGGGGCCTGGTTCAGAGTCCCGGCTGCAAGTGGGCGTGGCCCGAGCCCCTCCTTTTCTCTCTCGAGGGGCGGGTCCGAGGGCGTGTTTCTGGCCGTAACCAGGAAGTCGGACCAGGAAACTCCTGGGACCGCCGGGCCAGCGGCGACTCTGGACCGCTGACCATGGAGGGTGCCGGCCGGGAGGTAAGCAGCAAATGGCGGGAAGGCGAGATGAAGTTGAGCGCGAGAGGAGGCCTGGAAGTAAGGCAGGCAGGCAGGAACCACAACAAGGGTGTTCGCTGCGTTTCGGTCCCGCTGGTTCCCACGTGATCCTCGAAAGAGTCTGGGGCCAAGGTTGAACGCGGTTCTTAACCCCCCCCCCCCACAAAGTCGAGGTCAGCCACCGATCTCCCAGCTTCATTTGTAGAAGGATCGTCAGGGTGGGCAGCTACAACTAATAGAAGCAGAGGGGCGCAAGTTCGCTATGCCCTTCCCCCTTCCTCTCCGGGCAGATGTACTGAGCACAGGAAAGTTTGTTTAAATCCCCAAATGAGAAAGGAGCGATTACAATAGGCGGTCTCAGGAAAAAAAAATAATGTGCTGAAGTTCATGTAGGAGGAGAAGTGCTTTGAGAGATCAACTTGTGTCCGGATAAATTATGGATTAATGAAGTCCCTCTCGGATGAACTGCTTGCTTGCCCCGTCTCCTTGACTCAACACGAACATCCCAGGATGGAAATTCTCCGTCATCCAGGTGATGGTTGTCCCAAAGGCGGTTGGAAGTCTTCCTTTCTGAGATCCCCAAGGCATCTTTTTCAAAAGGCAACTGGACTTGCTTTGTTTTGGCTTGAAGATGAGAAGGAAAATGGCTTCAAGCAACAACAAAGAAAGTCCAGTTGCCTTTTGAAAAAGCCCCTTTGGGATCTCAGAAAGGAAGACTTCCTACTGTACATGCAGTCCCAAACCCAACTTGATGCAGGGTCTAGCCTGCCTATATGCCTCCATATGGTGAGCTGTGATTCAGTTTTCCTGTCTACAGGAAATTTTCCGGATTTGACAGAATATCAGCAGGTAGAAAAGCCAGCACTACATAGGCAGAAATAATTGGTGGGTTTTCAACACGAATGTTTTCTATATACAGTTATTGAGACCCGAAGACCCTGTCAAGTCTATTAGATCTTTTGATTACCATACTGAAATCTTAAAACAAATATCTAGTTGAACAAGGTATCAGGGTATCTGTCTTTTAAAAAAATAACTGCAATGTTTGAAAAGATTATTTCCTCTTCCCATGATTGGGAGTATGTCAAATGCAACTATGAAAGGTAGCCTTATCTTTTAAAAATGAAAATTATCTGACTTAATAGTATTTGTATTGCTGTTTCCAAAAACTATTTTCATGAATGATTTTTGCTACCTCAGGTAGCAAGGAATTGTTTTTTTGAAGCCAGGTATCCCCAAAAGTGTTTCTGTGGGAAAGAATGGCTCACACTTTGATATGAAAATTTCCTGGTATTAAACTAAACTAATTTCCTGGTATTAAACTAGTTGGCCCATATGCTTCTCATGGAGATGTCAAGATTATCTTTTTTAGTTACAAGACTTACCTAATAGAAGGGAAAAGTTATTTAGTAAAAGCTTTTTTAAAAAACTGTCAGTCACATCACTGCCCTGCCCTACACATTATTTATTTTGAGATTCTCTCAAGACAGCAGTTTGTTATTTCCGGTAACTATCTAATAAAGTGTTAGCTACCTTATGTAAAAAATAATTAAGATGCTCAACATCACATCTTCAGTACTACTGAATAAATGCATCAAACAAGACTAAATTGCTCACTTTGGTTAAGGCCTAATATCATGCAATTGTCACTTATATGTTTCATCCCGAGGCAGGTGCACACCAAGAGTAATTTATTTAGGTTCCTTAAAAAAACACCATTCAAAGGACAATTGACTGATTTTAATTCAGTTTCCTGGTTGAGCAAGTTCCTATTTGTCAATGCTAAAATTAATTCCTTTGTTAGTGAAATAGCATGGGATCTGGTGGTGGTAGTTGTCGTTGCAGTTGCAAAATCATTTGATACTTTGGTGGTTTGTGTGATGCAGTGGGGGTATTTCCACAAGCAACATTAGGATCAGAAAAGAGATTTTATTCAGAACCATAGTTGAGAAGAAAACATGTAACTTTTTATATACTGTTGGCCCTTTTTGTGAAGTAAAATTGGCCATTAATTTGGGCTTGTGCTAGTTACTCTTTCCATTCTCCCATTATGTTAACTCTTTTTAGGTATGAATTCCCACTGATCTGTTTTTCAGGCAGGTAGGAACTGTGTCTGCCCCTACACTTTGTTCACATCTTTTCCCAGGATTGCTGTAAAAAGACATATAAGCATATTCCATTAGAACATAATTGAATGTGGAGTTTTCTTTGTGATATATTTTTCTCTTTTTGTATTTATGGTAGTCATTTAATAACAGAATGATGTCCCAAGGTACAAAAAGGCAATTTCCTCATTACTTGCAAGGATACAATTTGTAATGGTCTAAAAATTTTGGATCAAGAAATGTATTGTTTATTTGTTTTAATTTTCAGTGTCAAAGTCACAGCCATGGGCCCTTTCGTCATCATGGCCACACTTGGCCTAATCCGTATGAAGATAAAGATCTATCAAAAGAGCATGACATGCTGCCTTTTGTGGAGGACTACAGTAATTGTGACATTGTCAAAGCAACTCAGTAGGTTTCTTGAAACATCACATTTATTCTTATACCACAATTATAAAATACAAATCAGTTGTTAGCCAAAGTATATTTTATAGGAATGTGTGTAGATATAAAAGAGGATGTTAACGGAGAATATAACACTAAATGATTTCTACAGCTGGAAAAAGGTCTATTTATTGTAGAAAAATAAGTTTTCTCACATATTCCAAGTTCTGTTTCTAGGGCTTTGTGAGAAGAAGTTAGTATTTCCCTGTGGTAAGTTCTTTTACACAAACCCTTCCATTGCAGTTGTAAACCATGATGAAGTTTTTATATAGATGTAGTATAAATATAATATCTTAACCATGATTTGGAATGGCAAAGTGTATTCCTAAGAAATATAAACACACCTATAGTTGAAGTAAGTAATAATTTTAAAACCTTCATTTATACATGTTAAAAAGTTAGATCAATATTTTAATTTCAGTTTTTGAAAATAATTGGTTACCTAACTAGAAATTAGTCTTTTCCACGTAGAGAGAGAGAGTAGAACCTTCATGTAACAGAAATGAATAGTTAGCTGAGTATCTGAATACTAAAGCTGTTTAAAGATGCAAATAAGAAAATAGCAGAAGTCTCTTTCAACTAGAGCTCAGTGTGACTTCATGGACCCATCCATGTAATTTTCTTGGCAAAATAATATAGGTGTAATTAGCCATTTCCTTCCTAGGAACTTTTTTAAAATTTTCATACTCTAGCTTAAAAGCCTGTTTTTTTCTGATGTTCTTCCATCCAGTTACTAACCAGACCTGGCCTTGATTACCTTTCAAGCAGAAATAAGGTCAGACAGGTTCTACCACATCTTAAATATAAAGCAGGAAACTATTTCATAGGTATGACCAATAATTAGGATCAGTTGCTAGATAAAAATCTACAGCTTCATTTTATAAAATCTGGAGTGGTCTGTTAACAAATTTTAATATACTTCTGAAACTTGTACATTGCTGAACTCCTGGCAATTAAGAGCAGTAACACAGAATAGCCTAATTATTGCTTCATATGATGCACTAAGGCAAAACTAAAATCACTTTATGTCTTATACATACTGAATAATTTTTGAAAATTGTACTTCTGGATGTCAGAATATTGTTCGGAACTTTTGAATGTTAGAATATAGATTCTCGCTTCCTTTTGTTTTGCTATTGTTTGGAATAACCAAGCAACATATTATGTCAATAGTACATCTCAAGCATTTTAGGCTTGGATGCCTATGAGGATATTTTGTTTATTTTTGTCCCTTCAAGACAGTTTTAATTCCTGGAACTAAATGGACAAGTATGTGGACACTTCATGAAATTTTCTTTGCCATCGTTTTTGGAACTGGTTTATCATTGCAAAATAATTTAGCTCATTTCATGCCTAAGGCAAGGGTTAGATTCATTGTCTTTTGGTTCGTGTCCCAGTGCCTTTAATTAGTATACCAAGCTAATTTTGTTATGAGAGATAATTATGCTAAACCTCAATAAATATAATAGATATAGTATCCTGTCACAAGACTATCTAAAACTGTGTAGTGGGGTGCCCCAGGACTCTGTTCTCGGCCCAGTACTCTTCAACCTCTTCATCAACGATTTGGATGAGGGGATAGATGGGAACTCATCAAATTTGCAGATGACACCAAGCTGGCAGGAATAGCCAATATTCCAGAAGATAAGCTTAAGATACAGAAGGATCTGGTCAGACTTGAACACTGGGCGCTATCTAACAAAATTGAAATTCACCGGTATAGTATAGGTGGTACCTTGCTTAATAGTAGTGACTGTGAGAGGGATCTTGGAGTCCTACTGGACAAACACTTAAATATGAGCCAGCAGTGTGCTGCAGCTGCCAAAAAAGCCAGTATAGTGCTAGGCTGCGTTAACAGAGAAATAGAATCAAGATCAGGTGAAGTATTAATACTTCAAGCGCAAATAAGGTCAGACAGGTTCTACCACATCTTAACTATAAAGCAGGAAACTATTTTATAGATATGACCATTAATTAGGATCAGTTGCTACTTGCACTTTACAATGCCTTGGTAAGGCCACACTTGGAATACTGCACCCAGTTTTGAGCAACAAAGATGATTAGGGGATTGGAGGCTAAAACATGTAAGGAATGGTTGCTGGAATTGGATATGTGTAGTTTAATGAAGAGACTCTAGAAAGAGTACAGAGAAGAGCAACAAAGATAATTAGGGGACTGGAGGCTAAAACATAAGGAATGGTTGGTGGAGTTGGATATGTGTAGTTTAATGAAGAGAAGGGTGAGGGGTGACGTGATAGCAGTGTTCCAATATCTCAGGGGCTACCACAAAGAAGAGGGAGTCAAGCTATTCTCCAAAGCACCTGAAGGCAGGACAAGAAGCAACGGATGGAAACTAGTCAAGGAGAGAAGCAACCTAGAACTAAGGAGAAACTTTCTGACAGTTAGAACAATTAACCAGTGGAACAACCTGCCTCCAGAAGCAGTGAATACTCCAACACTGGAAGTTTTTAAGAAGAGACTGGACAGCCATTTGTCTGAAATGGTATAGGGTTTCCTGCCTGAGCAGGAGGTTGGACTAGATGACCTCCATGGTCCCTTACTACTACTACTACTACTACTACTACTACTACTACTACTATTATTATTATTATTATTATTATTATTATTATTATTATTATTATTATTATTTTCCAACCAGTCTTATAGTAGAGACATAAACATCCAAAGTTTGTTCTAACCATCCAAGTTCATATTTTTATTTCAGATTTGGTCTATTAGAGCGATGTCAAGAATTGGTAGAAGCAGGATATGATGTAAGACAGCCGGACAAAGAAAATGTGACACTTCTTCATTGGGCAGCAATCAACAATAGGTTGGATCTTGTAAAGTAAGTTGTCAATATATGAATTTATCAGACTTTATGAGCAAAAGAAGGGCTTGACTAGTGTAGAAACAGAGGCAAAGAAGTACAGTAAAGGCACACATTGCAGTCAACGTAGCGGTAGTGGGCAAGGCTGATAGCAGCAGGTGGACAGGCAGCCAAAAGGGCAGAGATTGAAGTTGAAGAGGAGTTGAAGAGGAGGCAGAGAAATCAGTCCCTTATCTAGTCAAAGCTGGGTGCGTCCTTGGCTAACAACTGGTAAGATTTAGTTAACAATGGCAATGAGGAGTTCCAGGTTGGCCATTGCTAAATGTTTCAGTAACATGACTTCACATTTTACAACTGCTTTTCGCTTAGTGACAGACATTCTGCTGCTACTGGTAGTTGCTATTGTATTTTAAGGACTACCTGTATATTTCAGAAATACTCAACTCCATATTGTATAAATATTGTGACAATAAAAAAATTACAGTGTGTTTATTAGTATAAATTTTAAACCTCTTATAGCTTTGTTGCAAACAATACAATAAGCATTATACTTCATTGTAGATTTACAAATATACTTATAAATGTTTGTAATAGAGAAGGGAGAAACTTGAAGGCCTTTTGCATAGGTGGGAAACAAATGCTCTGTTCAGGGTCAAGAATTCAGTAGCTACAAAAATGTTTCAAAACTAAAGATAAATGTAGTTTAATGATAAATATCTTAAATATAATAAAATACATATTGCTGATTTTTTTTCAATTTAAGTATTTATTTAAATACTTAATGAAAGGTAAAAGTTAGAGAAAATAATATACAGATGATGTATATCAATGTACATCAACATCATCATTTAAATATCAAGTAAACTGTCAACATACAAGTTTAATTGATGATGCTGATGGTGATGGTCCAATATGAAAATTGAGTGCAAAGTTGCCCACTATTTGGAAATAATGATGATAAACTTGCTTCTTTGGTTAAAAAGAGAGGCCCATCAACTTTTCCCAAATGGAAAGACTGTCATCCTTTTCAGTGAAAGCAAGTTAAACAGAAGGAAATCCATTAATTTTTTTAAGAGTTAGGATTCCAATTTGTCTAGATTTAGAAGTGAAGAAATATATAAAGCTCATTTCATAATTTTAAATATTTTGGATCTTTACCATCAATACTATAAATGACTAAACTAAAATGGTAGGATGGAAAACATTTTCTGCTTTGGGAAACCATCTTTTCATAGAAGGGCTGTTTCCAGCAGTAGAATTATGTTATTTGAGAAAAATCACTTTAAACCTAGAGGATTTAGTATAAGCTCACAAGAATGATATACTGTATATAGAGGACTTCTGCTAAAAGAGAAGGAAAAAAAACTAACTCAGTAGTTTATAATAGATTTTTTTTGTACTTGTCTGTTGGTATTTGTTTATTCCTGTTTTTGAACTATACAGTGTTACTGCAGTACTTGCCATTAATTGGTTATGGAAGTACCAAACCACATGACTTACCACATGACTCTTTCTTTAGGCTGGGAAGAACTTTCTGTCTGCCCCTTTTCTTATGTCAGTGACTTCCCAAATGGCCGACTTTCTGTCCATTCTCTATGGCCGTCCCCCTCTTCCTATTGCAACATGGCAAGTATCAAAAAACAACGAGTACTGGGACAACATTTTTGCATCAAAATGAGTCGAGTACCAAATTCGATGAGTTTTAAAGCAGTTGAGTACTAGGGTACCACTGTATAATTTATTAAGACTCCTGTGTTGATAGATTTGTCAAAATTATTTTGTGACTTTTTAAATATTTCTCAATTATCTGTACCCATATTTAATAATAAAGGGATTTTTGATTGAACTGCAGACAAAGCTGCTTTCTAAGAATGTATGCTATATTATTAAATATTAAATAACTTTATTTCTAAAAATATTGTGCATGAAAAGCCAGGGAATAATCCACTTTCAGAAGAAGCATTCAATCAAACGTAATATACAGGTAGTCCTCACAGTGACCACAGTTGGGACTGACAACTTCATAATCACTAAACACAAAATCATATGAGCGCAGCATGATTTTACTTCCAGATTCTCCATTAACTTTGCTTGTTGCAAGCCAGTTGGGAAGCATGCAAATGGCAGTCATGTGAGTGCAGGACAGTGCGGCGGTTGTAAACAATGGTTGCATTGTTATAACTTCAGACGGCTGCTAAACAAAACGGTAGGTGAGGGTTATCTGTATATGTCTTATATAAAAGGATTTTCTTAGATGTTAACAGTGCAGTTTGACCCTGTGTTAATTCATCATGTATTTATAAACCAATTTTCCTTTGTTATCACACAGGTATTTTATCTCCAAAGGTGCAGTAGTCGATCAACTAGGAGGAGATTTAAATTCAACCCCACTTCATTGGGCAATTAGGTTTGAAGCAAATCCTTCTTTTGATTATTGAAATGCTTACAGTTGCCTGTGTAGTATTGTGATACATTAGGGCAAACTGAAGTTTTGATTTTGTGACAGTGACTTTGCATCTTTCATCTCACAGCCAAAGACTTGCTTAAGTGGGATTTTACGTCAACCTAGAGTCCTGTCCTTCTGCATACAAAAAATGGGGCTGGGAAATAGAAGCCATTCAGTTGTTAAGAAGACTGACATAAGACAGAGTGAACATCAGGAAAACCTAGTCGATGTTCTGAGAGGTTTCGTGCTGACATCTTGCAAGCCAAACATCTTCCCATGTTCCTATCTTCCATACTGACTACAGATAGTCTTTGCTTAATGATCCTAATTGAGATCAGAATTTCTATCGCTAGAGTCAACAATAAGCTGAGGGTCTGAGGGTAGGTTTTGTTGGTGCTAGACTTGCCTCCACGCCTCACTGAATCCTGCAAGCCAGCCCTCCAGGACAACTTTTAATGTGCGCTTCAGAACACATGCCAGAAGCGCTCCTGGAAAACCTGTCTGTGGACTTCAGTGTGCTAGAAGCTGTTGGCCCTTTGCAGGAGGAAAGCTGGAGCAAGAGCAAGCACGTTCTTGCTGAAGCCTGCCCTCATCATTCCGCTTTGTCCAATTCTGCCACCACCTTTGCTGCCTCCTCCCCAGCTGGACCCAGCAAGCTCTCTTTGGCAGATGAGAATCAGCCATTTTGCTGTACTCACTGCATGCATCCCCTGGCTACACCCTTGCCCAGCTCCTGGATCATGGGCCAGTAGCAGGAGAAAGAAGATACTGGGCTGGGGATGGCAGGGAGCAGCAGTGTTTTGTGGCAGAGTGGAGGGCAGAGATGGGGCTGATAGGCGCATGGGTGGAGTTGAAGTTTGTGCGGATAGGCTGCCAAGTGCCCGAATTTTAATCACAGGAATGCTGCAAAGGCTGGAACTCTTAAGACCAGTGATAACTACCATTTGTTCACTACTGTTGTAAGTTCAAGTGGTTGCTGAACAAATGATTTTTATGTGAGTTGGAATGATAGTTTGTTAGTTGGAATGATCTCTCAGGCTTTATGTGTGACTCACTATGCAGGTAGTCCTCGACTTACAACAATTCACTTAGTGACCAGAGTTACAATGGCACTGAAAAAAGTGACTTATGTCCATTTTTCACACAGCTGTTGCAGCATCTCCAGGGTTATGTGATGAAAATTCAGATGCTTGGCAACTGACTCGTGACATAAATAAAGGTTGCAGTCTCTTGGGGTCATATTTTTATTTATTTATTTTAATCCCATTTATATCCTGCCCTTCTCCGAAGACTCAGGGCGGCTTACAATCTAAAGCACAATATGCTTAGCTATATGGGAGCATATGTGTTTTGTCCATACGTAGGTCACCTGTATGCACCAGCATATTGTTCTAAGCGAGGAAATGTTAGCGATAAAAGCCAGTGGAGGGGCGGATACAGTAGTGGGTAGCAGAGGAAGAGTGGGAGGTGGGTTCATGCGCAGAATGCAGGGGATGATGTGAGATCCTAATACTTTTCCACTATTTATCCCTTAAGACTCCTCCGGCTCTGCCTCAGCCAGATGTGATCAGCCCTCATCTGGATCTTACTCAGAATGGCTGGAATGAACGTCTAACGAACAATAGAGGCAACATTTTTTGCCTTGCACACACATATACCTCCTTTTAGCTGGGATTTGCACTTGGCTATTACTAGTTTTCGGCTGACCCTTAAAAAACTGTGACAAATTTAGAGCTGAATCAATTTCTTATGTGTTTGTTCCATAACATTACTTTCCTTTTTTTCTTAAATGTTTTTTAATTCTATATTTAATCATTTATATCAGGGCTTTTCAACTAGTGGTACGGGTACCACCTGTGGTACATTGGCACCTGGCAGGTGGTACCCGACCATCCTAGAAAAGTGGTAGCGGGGCAGGGGAATGAGCTGAACTGGTGGCAGCACCGCACAAGCCTGAGCGAGAGACGGCTGGAGCTGCAGGGCTGTCAGAGCTCAGTGGAAACGCCAGGATCAGCGGTTCTTCGGGGCTGTCAGGGCTCAGTGGAAGCACCAGTCAGGCTCCAGGTGGAGCTTGGCGCTAATACTAGTGCTTCTGCTGAGCCCAGAAGAAGTGCCGATCAGGTGGAATGTTGCAGCATCTCCAGGGTCTTGTGATTTACATTCAGATGCTTGGCAACTGATTTATATTTATGACGGTCACAGTGTCCCAGGGTCATGTGAAATGACCAAAACCTGCTGCAACCACCCAGCAGAGGGGGGGGGGGATAAAAACCAAACACCCCCCCCACCCCACCCCCGCTACCAATCCTGAACAGAAATCCTCACAACAATGAAAACCTCAGATAGGACAAAGAGCGCCGAAGGGTGGGGAGGCAGGCGTCTTGCTCGGCTGTAGCTTCGGGGGCAATTTTTTTCAGTGCCATTGTAACTTCGAACAGTCCCTAAGGGAACTGTTGTAAGTCAAGGACTACCTGTACTTCATCACTTTTTTCCTCTTTTTTTTGTCATCAAGTTTTTGACAGCTTGCTAGGTGACTGGTGGTACTCGGATGAGTGGTACAATGGATGAAAAGGTTGAAAAGCCCTGATTTATATTAGCTCACACATATTTTGGTTACCATTGTTCCATAATTAGGATATTTTTGCTTTTGTTAACTTTCACTCTCACTCTGAAGTTTAAATATAAATTCTGAAATTTAAAGCCCCCCCCCCCCGTTGACATGTATTAGTATTTCTTTTCCATTAGAAATAATGTTATTTTGTCTCGATAAGAAAATGTTTTAAAATTAAACGTGCTCTCTTTTTCTAGGCAAGGGCATTTATCTATGGCCATATTGTTGTTAAAATATGGAGCGGATCCAACTCTTATTGATGGAGAAGGATACAGCAGCCTGCATTTAGCTGTGCTTTTTCAACACATGCCTATCATAGCTTACCTCATATCAAAGGGTCAGGTATGTGACTTTATACAGTGCTGTAATTAATCATGTAGCAGGCATTAAGTTAGCAACACGGTTGTTAAGTGAATCTGACTTGCCCACTGACTTAATTTTGTCATAGGTTCACGTGACCCTGGGATACTATAGTAGTAGAATATTCACAGAGAAGGTATTCCACAGGAGGAATGCCAGCATTAAGGAATCTCTCTTGTGAGATCACCAAACTCCTTAGGCAGCAGTCCCCAATCTTTTTGACACCAGGGACCTGAGGGAGGGGGGCAGAATGGTTTTGGGTTGGGGACCCTGGCCTTAGGAGACAGGATCCTCAGGAGGATCTCTATCAAAGATCTTATATGGGCAGATTCATATTGAAATATTGGGAATGTCAGCCAATATTGTAATACTGAAAAATATTTTTAAAAGTTGACTCTTTAAAATCCTGCAAAGTTCTATGTTATGGGCCTATATTAAAATAAACTGCAAGGCACCTGGGCCATAATGAAAGTACTACTAAATTACAGATTGTTCTTGAAACGCAGGACATTAATTGAATTCATTGCATGGGTTTATGGCTTCAGTTTCTGGTTGGGTGGTTAATTCCATTTCCTGAAATGTTAATATTTTGTCATATTTAGAGTGTAGATACTACTGACCTCAATGGATATACCCCTCTTATGCTGTCAGCCCACAAAGTAATTGGGTGAGTAATGATTGCTACTGCTCAATTCAGTGAGAATGTCTAAGGGGAGAATACACAAAAGATAGTATTACTTTCAGGAAGGCAAAACAAGTTACATTATTTGTTACCAAAGCAGTTGTTCTCATCGGTTTAATCCCTGGAAAAAAAGTTTTATACAATACATAACTGAGCTACAATAGTATGACATTGAGGAAAGAATCTATTTTTATTTCATTTTGATAGCTTAATTCAAATTTCTTGTTATTTTTTTCTTGTTTAGTTTTCATATTTTTGGATGAAATTTAGAGTTTTGGAAACATCTTTGTAGGACAAAGTTTACAGTGTAAAACCATTCTCCTACCTCATCCTAGAATATTATAATATTGAACTACTTTATTGAATCATTTGCTAAGCACTCTAGTCATTTTATAAATGCTTTACTTCCTTCAAATTGCTTTGTTATTACTGCATACCACAACCAGTCTTTAACTCTACATTCACACAACACAGTCCGTGATTCAAGCCTATTTACATCATTCTCCATAATCTGTAAATGTAAACTGTGCCAACTTTCTTACATTCACATATTCTCACTATCTTGCTGCAGAGCAAAATCTGGCCTGCTTTCTCCCTGGCAGGATTACATTTTCCAGGTTGTTTTCATTATCACCTCTTGTACCTTTGCAATCAGAATTCTCTGCCAAATATCTTCCCTGGTATCCTTAACTAAATCCTGTAAGTAACTGTCCATTTATTCTTTGTCTTTTTTCCCCTTTTTTTATAATGAACCATAACAACATTCTTCCGGTCATTAGAAACAGATAACAATCTTAACATGCATGTTAAACAAGTTGTAAATTATTCCACAAGCAAACCACACATATTTAACATTTCTTTAATTGCTCTGTTTACATCTGCAGTCTTACCATTATTCAACATTCTCACGACATTTATTGTTTCATTTCTTTCATGGGTATTTTTTGGGGGGGATGCTAGCATGTATGGCATTTATTTCAGGTCTGCTCTTTGATATATTGTTACTACTGCTGTGTAGATTTCAAATGTTCCTCCCAACAGCTCCTCATTTCAGTTTCATTCCAAGTAATTTTAGCCCTTTCATTTTTAATCCCATTCATACTACTAAAGAACTTATTTTATTTTTATCTTGTTTTTATTATGTATTGCCCTGTTCACCGCCCTGAGTCCTTCGGGAGAAGGGCGGTATACAAATTAAATAAATAAATAAATAAATAAATAATAACTCTTTTCACCCACTTATAATGCAGACTTTTAATTTCTATCAACATTGCTCTGCATTTTCCATGCCTCTTTAAGTCTTACCCATTCCTTGTTCTCTTTCACCACATTCTTTTAACTTTGTTTTCCTCCTTATGTAAATTCTTTCTCTCCTCATTTTGCAACATTCGTTCTTTTGTATGCGTTCTCTATTCATGTCCCAATACACTTTTACAGTCCTTTCAACCTATTAATATGCAATTATTACTCTTGTATTTTGTCTTCAGGATCAGTACTGCAGGTTTGTTACTACAGTATAGAAAGAAATTATGTAAATATTGTCTTATTAAAAGTTGTAATATCTTTGCTCTTCTAATTTGTACATTTTTATTTTCACCAAGGCGGGAACCTACTAATTTTCTAGTAAAGTTTAATCCAATTGTCAACGCTGTAGACAATATAGAAAAGAACACTGCTTTGCATTGGGCTGTTATAGCAGGAAACGTTAATGCTGTAGATGTATTGCTAGAAGCTGGATCCAGTCTGGATATCAAAAATGCCAAGGTATTATTTTCTGACAGTTAGAACAATTAATCAGTGAAACAGCCTGCCTCCAGAAGTCATTTGGACAGCCATTTGTCTGAAGTAGTAGTAGTAGTAGTAGTAGTTAGTAGTTAGTAGTAGGTGCCTTGGGTGCAATCCCAAAACAACTGGAGCACCACTTGAACACCATTGGCATTGACAAATTCGCCATTAGTCAATTGCAAAAGGCGGCCTTACTAGGAACTGCTTCCATCCTGCGACGATATCTGTAATACCATCAAACATCCACATCTGCCTATCCCAGGTCCTTGGTAAGGACTCGATAGGTAGACAAAAATGCCAAATCCAGTCTGAACATCTGGCTGACTGTGCCAATAATAATAATAATAATAATAATAATAATAATAATAATAATAATAATAATAATGATGATGATGATGATGATGATGATGTTGGAAGGGACCTTGGAGGTCATTTAGTCCAACATCCTGCTCAGGCAGGAAACCCTATACTATTTCAGACAAAATAAATTGTTTAATTAAATCAGGGTAATTTCTAACATCTTTAGAATAAATAAAGTTTATATCTCTGTTGATCTTTATTTTGTTACAAAATGTACTTTCTAGAATATACAAATTAATTTCAACTTGGGAAGCTGTGATTGTACATGACAGGTGATTATGTTACAATAGCTCATCATGTTATTAATGCATTTGAGTATCAACATTTTATTTATTCTTCCAACTCCAGATGTTAAACATTGGGATAGGTTTCTCACTATGCAATATATATGCAACATTATGCTTATTCAAGTTTCGTAGTAATAAGGTAGGATTTTCAAATGAAGCAGCCCAAAAGATCTGTTTTCTATTTATATTGTTTTTTTAAAAAAAATACTGTTGTTTTCACCTAAGGGACAAAGACCACTTGACCTTGCTCTTCAAACGAAAAATCGCATAATTATTCACATACTTGACGAAGAAGAAAAAATTAGAATTAGAAGAACATCAATGTTTCTTCGGTTTCTGGAAAAAAATGAGGTACCATAAATTGAAACAAATAATGAAATGCAGTTTTCTAGACAAAAATTGTTGCTGAGTATATTATTGACCATATTAAATTTTACTACTACCAAAAAAGATATTTCAGATAGAAATGGTAGCAATTCACAAAAAAATAGCCTTAGAATCTCCTGATAGAGTCACTATAAAAAAATTTGGCAGAATATAAATGAGGAAAGCAAAGAATAAAGACAGATGAGGAAAAGAGTTTTTGTGGAGTGTAAAGAATTGATAGCCAATATATCCAAAACTGCTGTGAGAAGGGTTTTACTTAATTTCCTTGCAGCAGTAATTCTATCTCTTTCCCTTTCGGTAGTAACAAAGAAAAAATAGGAAATATCCTTAAATCTATTGATTTTGCTGCAAAACCAGCCTGTTCTGTTTCTATTTCATTTGGGCATTATATGAATTACTACTCAACTAGTGCTTTTGCCACTGCCTTTTTCATTCCACATTTTTTGAAATATGTATTTATGTTTAAAGTAGATAGGGAGAGGTGTTTTGAGGTATTTAGGAACTAGATCAAGGAGATAACAAAATAATTTAACAAGCTTAGTTACATAGATTTGTTAAATATTTGTAGGTCTTTATATTAATAAATTGATTAAATTATATTTTGCATGTTTTTAAAACTTCAATAATAATTGATTTATTGTGATTTTGTTAATTGCGATGGTGTTCAAGTAGTGCTCCAGATGCAATCCCAAAACTTCTGGAGCACCAATACCACCGGCATTGACAAAATCACTGTCAATTGCATAGACATCTTTATTTAGAACAGCTTGCATCTTGTGCCAACACCATCAAACAACAACTATTCCAGCTCCTAGGGAAGGAGTTGATAAGTGCTACCAAATTCAGGCTGAACATCTGGCTGGCAGTGCGACTAACAATAATAATATGGATAGAGGACAGCAGTTAGTTCAGAGACAGAACCAAAATGAAATATCACATTTAACAGAAGACATTTGTTTTCAGACTTATATATGAGGCTACTATGTAAATTTGGGAGGTCTGAGGCTTTTTTCCCCTTTCCATGCATTATATTTTTGCTCAATTTTTCTCATTTTGTAATGAAGTTTTTTTAAATTTAATTTTATTTAGTTTTTGCTATTGTTTGGCTCATCGTTGCTATTGATATGGACAATAGGATATGTAGCAAGCTTAAATTCTGACTCATGGCTGTTGAAAGGAAGCTTGCTGATCTTCATATTGGTTACTCTGTCTTTCTTTGCAAGGTAGGCATATCTAGTTTTCTTATAGTTATTTCTGCAGCATGTAGTATATTCTTTTCTTGGTTCCTGGAGATGAAAGCAGCAGGGAAGGATAGAGTTAAGACTGAGCTTCACATTTTTTCCTGTCCCATGGAGGAAACACCTTCCTTTCAGTCTTGTATACTGCCTTCTCAGGGAAGCAATAGTTTTCCATTAGTTCTCTCCACACAAAAGCATCTCCTTGGCAACCATATACCAGCTAATCAGCATGCCAGCAGGAAGCCACCTTCAGGAGAGCCACAAGCTAAATTAGGAGAATGACCTAGAAAATGGAGGAGAACATTGACTGAAGAACCTGAGGGGACAGAACATGGAAGAGGCAAGTGACGGTGCCATGTTTGAGCCTTCATGCAACACAAAACTGAAAACCTATCAAAATTCCACCTCCCCTCCACCCCTTGACAGAGTGGGCACCTTGGGGTCCCAACTATGTAGAACTTCCAGAAATTCTAGACAATATCCACAAGAAGACAAGCAAGGAGAGAGAATGGACAGCTGAAAGAGCACAAACCCAATAGTTTGTTTCTCCTAAACAGGAAACAGGCAAGATAAGTTTCCCATCCTGCATCTACTGGGTGGTTTGAGAATGCATTGCCTTCTCACAGCTAGCAAAATGCTGCTTTTTTCTCCCTATGTCACAACACATTCTGCAAGAGGTGAGGGCAGCATTGGGATTCAGGCAGTTTGCACCGGTTCGGCAGAACCTATACGTAATTTTTTGTTGAGTTCGGCGAACCGATTATGATAAATCTGCGCAAGCCTCCCCTGCCACCTCCCTCCATCAGGCCTGGTATCTGTCCACCGGCCCTCCGTCATTGCCGCCACACTTTCTTGCGCGCACTATCTTGCCGCCCTACATCAGCCAGCATCTCCCTTCTTCCTTCTGGAAATGGCAGCCCCGCTTTCTGCCTCTTTTCTCCCGGCAGAAGGGAGGAAAGGAAGGACGCTAAACTCCGGGAAAACTACTCCCATCTGGAGCTGGGCAAGGAAGGCCAGGCTTCCCTTCCCCGATGGTCCTGCAAAGCTCTTGAGAAATTGCTTCACTTCCCACAAGGCTGGCCTCGGCACCTGCTTCAGATGGCAAACAGATGGCTTTGCTCTTTTTCTCCAAGAGGCCCTTTGAAATTGCCTCCCCCCCCAAATTGGCTTTTCTGCCTTAAAATCCAGAGCAGACATGTTTTCCTCCTGATTAACTGAGGATATGGTAGCTACTGGTATGATTTTTGTAAGGTGCTGAGTGCCTGCTGATTTTGCAAATGCAGATTTTGCACTGCATTGTGTCCCAAAAAGTGCTATAACCTTTTACACTGACCTCACTCTGTTCGGTCGGCATGGATGTACATAGGGAAAGTGGAGTTAAATGACCCCGTCATCTAAAGGTTGCTACATAATCTTTATTTTCTTATCAATTTTGTATGCTGCTATAATCACAAAAAAAACACTCTTGAGCATTATGACAGAAACTTACGTTTGTAATTTACCTCACTGGTGTCATGCTCAGTATGGGCAACAACATTTTAATGTCCTTACAATTTCTGCCAGTTACTTGTGGCTTATAAGTCTCTTTCCTGTCAGTTTCATCTCTGGTAACCAAGAACAGTAGCTAGACTTAAAATAAAATACTTTCTGGTCAACAGAAGATGCTGAGAATGAAAAGAACATTAAGATGTAGCCAAGTGCCTCAAGAGTCAACATGCACATTAATTCATTGTACTGGTACAGAATGTTTTTCCATTTTCACGCGTCTTCCAAATGCAACTTTTTGTTATGACAATAGAATGTAAAGTAAAGGAGAAGTTAAAACACAACCAGCTAAAGTCAATATATGCAATTGAAGGTAAGTTTCCTCTATGAGGACAGGAAACTGCCTTTCAGCTGAAAGAGGAGGTTTAACCTTTCGAAGTCCAGCTCCCTTTTCCACCAAGTCCATCTTCTGGTGATCAGAAAAGTAAATCACTGTAGGCAAAAACACCATCCTTTTATAACAAATGTTCTTAGAAGTTCGAGGTTCCGGCGAAAATGCTTAGTTAAAAACATTATGTCTTAAGTCATCATAGCAACAGTTTAGCTTCCAAGGTATTGTCCAAGATCCTTTTCATACATTGTGTTTTCTAAACAGAAATCACTTCCATATGGAAAATGTATGAAATCCCTATTTTAGATGTTACAATTATGAAATTATTTATATCATATGGGGTAAATATACTACGACAATGATCAAATACGTCTCTCTAAGAGTGCATGCATCCATTGGAGTTTCAAAAAAAAAAATCCCGCATGCAAATAAATCTGAGTTTATGTATTCTCTTTCCTTTTGTGTTCTACTTTCATTTTTTTATCCGAAACCAAGATTTTTGAATTTACGTAAACATAGGTATTTTTTTTCTAAATTTTTACATGCGATATTGTAGCTATTGCAGAAATACGTTTGGATAAATGTATTAATTCATCTGAGAGGTTCATGTGCTGAACATTTGTAAACGCTGCTTGACATGTTTGTGTCTAATAGTGGGTAAATTTACGCCAGCAACTCTTTCTCGGCTTAATTTATTTCATAGAGTTTTCTTGTGGGTGTAAAATTAGGTGATAGCCTATATATGCCAAAGATAGGTGGATATAAATGTGCTAAATAAATTAAATACTTTTCAATGTTCCATTTAGGTTCTTCATAGGATTCAACACAGTAAAATATTTCCCAGTAGCGTTTTTGATTAGTTCCATCTTTTGGATATTATGGACCTGTTTCATCTGTTTCCTGCCTAATATCCTTTGCTGAAACAATAGTACAGAATGAAGAATTTCTTTAAAGTGTACGTGTGTGTGTGTGTGTGTGTGTTGATTTTTATAAGGAAGTTCACTGGAAATAAATTGTAACATTATACTATAAGCTGCCATGAAACCTTCAACATATTTGCTAAGAAAAAAATGAGTTGCTAAAAAAAATATTATTATTAATGGCCAGCGATCTGGATAAACTAAAAAGAAGTAGACTTTTTAAAATGGCATGTCTGTCCTACTGGCTGGCTGTTAGTAGTGTCTTGATTGTTGTTTCCCCATGCAGCCTCTGCCACTTTTCCATCAATGTTATCCCACACTACATGTCATTGCCCCATCCTAATCTTTTCCCTTTGCTACTGTGCAGCTTTTGCGGCTTCTCCTTCCTTCTCTTCTGTCTCATCACCCCGTAATTGCTAAACTGGTTACTGGGAAACTACAACTTTAAAAGTATGCATTTTTCTGATAAGATACCTAGACAGAAAAGTGCACTGAATTTTAAAATGGAGTGGGGTAGATGCCATTGTTTCACTGGTTGGTGGAACATTTTATTAGCATGGTGGCTATTTGGAGGTCATTGAAAGTTTCCTTCTCAGATCTGGGTCTATGATTTAGGCCCAGTATTACCAACATTAACATGCCTGAGGGGTTCATTCAGTACTGTAAAACTTCTGTTTGTATTGAGTATTTTTCTAGATTACCGCCAACAAATCTAGAAAACACATCCAGTTTTTTGACAGTATCCTTTTCTGCTGGTGAGAAGGAAAAACCATGGACAATTCATTGTTACAAAATGCAGATGATTATCAGTAGCAAGGAGATTAAAAAAAAACGCTGGTACCTGAACCACAGATCATTGTGCTATGTTATCTGTGCATTTTTTTTAAAAAAAAATAGCCTTTAGCAGACAGCAAGCAACATTACAGTACTTCTCAACTTGAAGATGCATTTCCCTAAAGCAGAGGTCCCCAACCTTTTGGGCACCGGAGAGTTTTTTCCACGGACCGGAGGGGGTGTAGGTTTGCATGCTGCTTGCATCCCGCAGATGGGTCTTCACTGGTTTGCGCGGACCAGTTTCTGACACGGACCGGGGGTTGGGAGCCCCTGCCCTAAAGTTTCTGGATAGTATAATCCAGCTACTTTTCAAGGCAAGATTTCTTTTTGGCCTTAGAACAAGATGTTCTCTTTGCCTTCAAATTTGGTGCAGAGTTGTGTTTTGTAAGTCAAATTCTTTGTGTAGTTTATTTACTCAGTTTTTATACAATATTCACTGGTGTACAACATAACATGGGCATATTAAAATATGTAGTATGAAAAAATACTAAAACAATTTAAGTTTTCAATTCAAATTAAAATAGAAAAAATATGAATAATATGAAATATTGTACTGTACCTTCTATACAGTACAGTTTCTTGTCTTTTATCCAATCCAGTTTATAAAAATCATGTTTAATATTAAAAATATAATAGAATCAAAATAATTATTGTTTTAAAGTGGATTTAATTTGTTCTGTTAAACAGTATTTTACTGTTAATTACCATCTCCAAAGAGAATTTCTCTTTTAACGTGCTTTTTAATGAGATCTTATTAATAGTTTTTTATGAATTAGTTCGTGAGAAATATTTGGGCATATTCCAACTGCCAAAGGAACATAAATCTACTTAGCTCTTGAGAAAGATATCTGGTAATTTTGCAGTCACGGCTTCTGCTTTATGACTTTTAAACATCCTTTCACAAAATTGCATTTACTATGTTGTTTGATATTCACCCTACTGACTAAGCTATCAATCATAGTAGGTTTTATGTATCTTCTGAAAAATCATTTGAATCATATTATATAAAGAAGTAAAGGGGTTCTGAGGAAATAGGTAACTTTTAGATAACACATTTTCTTTGAACTTTTTTTAATGCCACATATTAAATAACCTAAGATTTGTTTTCCTGTGGCTGAACAATTATGTCTCAAACTAAGATATTTTAGTCATACATCAGCTGTGGATTTGATAGATTCTCCCAAGGGCCCCTTCATTACAAGAGCCTGGAATTGGCACACTAATACTTGACACACACTTTGTTTTCTTGCATAATCATATTTCCCTCCCTCCAAGGAAAACCAGGATTGCTATTCCAATTTTCATAAAATGAGAGTCAGTACAAAAATCTATCAAAACCAAAAGGCATTTGGCAGCTGTAAGACAATTTCATGATGGGTGACAAAACTTGTGTCTGTTATCTATTGGTGCCTTATTGTACTATTCCTAATTTTTGAGATATTTTATCTGCTTTGCTCCTGCACACCTCCTTGGCTTGTTCAGGTTGCTACGGTATTTTTGATCAAATGAGCAATGAAATGTGCTAACTAGGGTTCTTGTAAATTTAAAAGCTTTTTAAAACATGCATTATAATTTGTTTATTGCTTCTTCCTGCCATGTTGTTTTTGTTGTATTTAACTTTGAAGTATAGCTTGGAGGGCTGTTTATGCACTTTGATATGTGAATTATGGAAACAGAGTCCTTAACTAGAGGCCACATTTTCCAGATACAGCTTCACATCTTCCTTTCTTTTTTGGCATGGTGGGCCTTATCTATTATTTTTACAAAACTTTCAGAACCGATCCTGGATTTATTACAAGTACAGAAGAAGAGATTAAAAAGGTATTTTCACACATTCAGTAGTTCTTTTCAAGTAATTACAATATAACAATAACGAAAAGCAATATTTCAGCATTTGCTATGTTTTCTTTAAAATTAATCAAGTATTGCCAGTGAGACGAACTTAGAAAAGTGTTACAGGTGGTCCTCAACTTACAATCACAATTGAGCCCAAAATTTCTGTTATTAAGTGAGACATTTGTTAAGTGTGTTTTGCCCCATTTTACGACCTTTCTTGCCTCAGTTGTTAAGTGAATCACTGCAATTGATAAATTAGTAATCCATAATTAGTAATTAAGTGAATCTGGCTTCCATATTGACTTTGCTTGTGAGAAGGTCGCAAAAAGTGATCACATGACTTCGGGACACTGCCACTGTCATAAATATGAATCAGTGCCAAGCATCTGAATTTTGACCATACGATCATGGGGAAGCTGCAACAGTCATAAGTGTGAAAAACGGGTCACCAGTCACATTTTTCAGTGTCATTGTAACTTTGAACAGTCACTAAATGAACTGTTGTAAGTCGAGGACTACCTGTACTCTGGAAGCAGAGAAAAGTCGGTACTTCAAATATAAAGGAACAAAGCCAAGCCATAGTATGGAGACTCATTATGATGTGGGAGAGAAGGCCGTTAATGTAACTGGGCAGTGTACTGTATTGGAAGCCTTAAACTATGCTTTGCTTTTGCTTGTACAAGTAGTCCTCGGTTAGCGACGGTAATTGAGACTGGAATTTCCATCGTAGTGCAACACAGTCGTAAAACACAATATTCCATGACTTAGCAGTGGCAATTTTGATTCTTCCAGTTGCCATTAAGCATGACATCATGTGATTGCTATTTGCAGTCCCCTCTTAGCCTCCCCATTGCCTTTGCTTGTCAGAAGCCAGCAATGAAGGTTGCAAATGGTGATCATGTGACTTCCGGGTTGTCATTCTGAGCCAGTTGTTGAGCGCCTGGATGCTGCAACAGCCAGAACTTCAAAGATCGATCAGAAGTACCACTTGTTCAGTGCCATTGTAAGTTCAGTGTCGTTAAGCGAGGACAGCCTGGTTTGAGTTTCTGAAGTGATATGTAGGCTTTTCCCCAATTGTTCGACGGAATAAGCTCCAGTGACAAAATAGCGATAGCATGTTTTTGTGGCTGGAAATATCTGGATAGAATGTTTATTGACATCAGTCTTTCAAATGTTGCTGAATTTATGAATGTGAAAACAAAAGCAGGGCAAGGTAGTAATTGGGAACTAGGTAGAAACATACCTTGAATAGCTCAGAGGGAGGAAAGTTTGTTCCTTGTCCTCCAAGAAGTACAAAATTTACACAAGTGTCAAATTTGGGACTGCAAGGAAGGAGAACACTGTTTGAGTTTTTTAATAGTAGTAATATCATTCCAAAGTATTTGAGTTTTAGCTTTAGGATCTGGCCTTCTAAAGAGCAGTCAGGGTTGATCTCCTCTAGGACTGACTTTGGCCACCTAATGAGAAGGAAGGACTCACTGGAGAAGAGCCTGATGCTGGGAAAGATTGAGGGCAATAGAAGAAGGGGACGACAGAGAATGAGGTGGCTGGATGGAGTCACTGAAGCAGTAGGCAATGGACTCCAGAGGATGGTAGAGGACAGGAAGGTCCATAGGGTCACGATGGGTCGGACACGACTTTGCAGCTAACAACAAAATATCATTCCATTTGGTATAGGAATGAAGATAAAACACTGCCCTGAAGTGCAAATCCACCCATTCCTCCCCTATACAGAGAATTTTCAGAAGGGAGCAATAGGAAAGGATTTTTTTTCTTCTCTTCAGACGCTTGTTTTCCCTGTCCGCCAAGACTGTTAATTTTATATCATGTTTCCTGAATACAAACATGCTTACATATTACTTAGTGGTTGGTGTGTGTGTATGTGGAGGGGGGTGTTTGTGCTATGTGTATATTTATTTTATTTTTATTTATTTTAATTCCATTTATATCCCGCCCTTCTCCGAAGACTCAAGGCGGCTTACAAGCTTATGTATAGCCTTACATTCATAAATAAGATACGAACCGTGCATTCCTGGGACCTAGATTTGCAGTGGGATAAATTATATATAAGCAGGTCAATGATTATTTACTTGCTACATAGAAGAAATGGACTATTGGAGTGTAAGAGTAAAGAAAAATGATTTGTATTTGAGGTTGGGTACCATAAATGTCATAATCACTCCTCGGCTGAAAAATATTATAAAACAACCCAGTATTTTCAGTAATCCCCATACTGAAGGGTACTGGAGGATACTAGCTTAGGAAAGGATTTTTTTTAAAAAAAAGAATTATGTATATTTATTAACCTAAGTCTATTTAATATAAATTTTGTGAGCCCTGTTATGCCTTCCCAGTTCCCTAAAATATATTTTCATATTAATCATTTTTTTAAAAAAACTATTTTCAGTTAGAGTACTGTATTATTTATGGTTTGAAATGGACAACATTCTCAATCCCATCTTAACTGTCATCACCTCCCTGCAATTGTTGTGTTGTAGAAATACATGAAGTCTGTTAATAGTTTGTAGGTCAAGTTATGATACCCTGAAGCATTGAGATATAAATATGTTGCAAAACCTAATCTGTCTTTCAGAATATTATTAACCTTGGAGAATCTGGCTCTTTGGACTTCAGAACATTCTGCACATCCTGCCTTGTAAGTTGACTAGTAATGCCTTAAAATAATTTGATTTTTTTTAAGAGAGGCGTGTTTCTTTAAGTTATTTTTTGCATTTTTACACTTTGGTTTAAACTTGAGTATAGTGTACTATAATATCAAAACAAAATATAAAAATTATCTGGTCTGACACCCTATTAGTAGCCAGTCAGATGTTTACAGGAAAGATATTTACAGATTAGTTCTTTCTGGAGAGCCTAATTTCATTCTGGCCATTCCTTAGAGGATGTGCAATTATATTTTGCTGAATACTAACGTCTAACTATCTGTATTTTAGAACCCATTTTTGGAGCTTTTCTCTCTGCAAATAGTAAAATTTTAAAAGGAATATGGGTAGCAGTGGCTCATCACTACTGAAAAGATTTCTCCTTGTTAGGACTGGCCCACTTCAATTTACTTATTTTGTTTTTAAAAAATCTACTGGTGAAAGCGTGATATGGAATTGCCCTTAGTGAGGTTGCTACATCATGAACAGTAAAGCCAGTTTCACTAATGAAGATTGAGTGTAATACACTTCCTTCCTACCGTGGTTCTTTCAAACATAATGCATTGTTTTTTAGGACCAGTCCTGCCATATTTCAAGTAGCATCAATTGATGAAAGCAGCATCAGTATCCAAAGATCCCTTCAGGTCACCTTAAATGTTGATAACAATGGGGAAGGGGATGAAAATATATGCCATTTTAACTCTCCTGCAGAATTTTTTTGTTTTGCTAAGAGTAAAAACAAAGTTTATTCTCAGTAATCAGTGACAAAAAAAGTGGTTAAACATAGTCTAAATGCAGCCTTAATAATAACCTTCATATTCAGCCTCCATGAGAAGGACTTAATTTTCTTTCATTTACAAAATTGAACTTTACAAAATTCAAATTCCATCCTGGTAGCTCCTCAGGGCACAACTGAAATAAGAAAACCTATTTTTTAAAGGTTATAATTTTACTTTGGGATTGACTGTTTATAGCGTGTTCCATAATTTGAACATACTCCTTGTTGCCTTACTGCAGTAATGGCAAACCTTTTAGAGACCGAGTGTCCAAACTGCAACCCAAAACCCACTTATGTATCATTGGGTGCTGGGTAGGCGTGGCCCATTGGGTGGGCGTGGCCCATTGGGTGGGCGTGGCTGAGGTAACAACAGACTGGATGGGACTAAAAAGTTCAGTCAATCCCAACTTTTTGAGATCTTTTTTTCCTGAGAGAAGTTGAAATTGATTGATTGATTCTTTTTTTATTTTTGCACACAGCGGCGGAGGCCTAAAGCAAAAAAGTTTTATAAAACCCAGCTGAAGGCCTAGGACTGGGGCGACGGCATACGTGCCCACAGAGAGGGTTCTGCATGCCACCTGTGGCACCCATGCCATAGGTTCGCCACCACGGCCTTACTATATCATACCTTTGTTGATACTCATTCTAATTCATAGCAATCTGTAAAATATATTTGTCCATCAAAACACTTGTCCCATTAAAAGTACAGTGACACTCCATAATGTCAATAAATGTTATGTCAACAAACCATTTCTGACCCAGGCTAAATGTACCGTATTTTTGGTTCCATAAGACTCACTTTTCCCCCAAAAAAAGTTGGGAAAAGGAAGGTGCGTCTTATGGTACGAAGGTGATCCGTATGGCCAGCCCCAACCTCCGCAAGTGGAAAGCAAGGGAGATTGCCAGGAACATGAATCAGCATGTGCTGAGAAACGCCGATCTCGCGTTCCTGGCAATCTCCCTCGCTCTGTTTCAGCTTGCTTTCTGCAAGAGAAAGCCGGGCCGCAGGGCCGCCTCCGCGGGTACTGCTCTAACGCGGAGAGGGAAGGACAAAGACGGAGGGAAGGAAGAAAGGAAGGAAGGAAAGAAGGAAGGGACAATGGGAGAGGGAGGGAGAGAAAGAGAGAGGGGGGGAGAGAAAGAGAGGGAGAGAGAAGGAGAAAGAAATAGGGAGGAAGAGAAAGGGAGAGAGAGAAGGAGAAAGAAAGGGAGAGAAATAGAGGGAGAGAGAGAGGGAAAGAGAGGGAGAGAGAAAGGGAGAGAGAGACAAGGAGAAAGAAAGGGAGGGAGATGGAGAGAGATAGAAAGGGAGAAATAGAGGGAAAGAGAAAAAGGAGAGGGAGATAGAGAAGGAGAAAGAAAGGGAGGAAAATAGAGGGAGAGAAAGGGAGAAATAGAGGGAAAGAGAAATATAGGGAGAGAAAGAGAGAGAAAGAGAGAGAAAGAGAGAAATATAGGGAGAGAAAGAGAGAGAAAGAGGGAGGGGGAGAGAGGGAGAGAAAGAGAGTGCCGTCGTAACTTTGAACAGTTACTAAGTGAATCGTAAGTCGAGGACTACCTGTACTTTATCATTTTTTTCCTTTTTTGGTGGGCGGTGTCAAGTTTTTGACACCTTGCTGGGTGACTGGTGGTACTCGGACATTGCCTTGTCCTAAAAGTGGTACAATGGATGAAAAGGTTGAAAAGCCCTGTTTTAGTATACCGGTACTATTTAGTTCATAATATTTTTTTTCTTGTTTTCCTGCTCTAAAAACTGGGTGCGTCTTATGGTCAGGTGTGTCTTATGGTCCGAAAAATACGGTAATCAGCTAATTTCAGGGTTTTTGGAAGAAGCTTTCAGAATACATGATCTGAATGGAAAGCTGCCCAGCCACTAAGACGTGAAGTATGGATATGGGTGGAGGCCTCTTTGGATCCAAACAATGATTAAAAATGGAACTGTGGCTCATATTGTAAGCAGCCATTTTTCTAGGGTGAACTTCAATTTATGATAACAGTCTAATATTTGAAATGCAATATAGAACATTTACTAATACATTCATTGAGATGTGCATAATCTTTTTTCTGTGTATTTTTAATTAGATTAAGAAACCTCTAAGATCTATGCATTGCCATACTTGCAATTCGTGTGTAGCTAGATATGATCAACATTGCATTTGGATTGGACGATGCATAGGTGAGTTTATTTTAGCACAACTATGATTCCTTTCTTGGGGGTTTGTGCCAGGAATATTTCTGAAGTCTTAAAAGGGCAGCCATTAATAGATCACATAGAAAAAGCTCTAGTAGTTGAGTGTTGTGTGAAGAGATGCTGACAAAGTGCCCAGCTTGGCAATGTACAACATTAGATAGTGTTAGCAGAGTTGGTACATGATTAAAGACCTCAGTTTAAAATAATTCTGATTAAACTTACTGAAGACAGGCTTCCTTTGGAGTGTCAAGTGTAGGACTGCATTGCATGTTTTGGTTTTGTTATTTTTGTTGTAGTTTAGATGAGCTTTGAAATATAGGTAGTCCTCAACTTACGACAATTCACTTAGTGACCATTCAAAGTTACAGTGGCAGTGGAAAAAGTTACATGATCAATTTTTCCATGACTGTTGCAGCATCCCCATGATCATGTGATCAAAATTCAGACATGGGCAACTGATTCATATTTGTGACGGTTGCAGTGTCCCAGGGTCATATGATCACCTTTTGTGACCTTCCGACAAGCAAAGTCCATGGAGAAGCCAGATTCACTTTTGCAACCATGTGACTAACTTAAAAATTGCAGTGATTCACTTAACAACTATGGCAAGAGAGATTGTAAAATGGGGAAAACTCACTTGGAGTTGGGTATCATCAATATGCCGATGATACCCAACTTTTCTTTTCGACCCCAAACCACCCCAGTGATGACCTCGCTGTGATGTCCCGTTGCCTGGAGGCGGTTCGGGTCTGGATGGGGAGGAACAGACTTCAACTCAACCCTGACAAGACTGAGTGGCTGTGCATTCCGGCATCCCGGGACATTCAAAATGTTCCATCTCTTTCTGTGGGGGGTGAGCTCTTACCCCCCGTGGATAGGGCTCGCAACTTGGGAGTCCTCCTAGATTCACGGCTTACCCTGGAAGATCATGTGGTGGCCGTGACTAGGGGGGCTTTCGCCCAGGTTCGCCTGGTGCGCCAGTTGCGGCCCTATCTGGACCGGGATGCCCTGTGCACGGTCACTCATGCGCTCGTGACCTCTCGCCTTGACTACTGTAATGCTCTCTACATGGGGCTTCCCTTGAAGACCACTCGGAGGCTCCAACTGGTACAGAATGTGGCCGCGAGAGTTGTCTTGGGAGTTTCCCGGTACTCCCATGTTACACCTTTGCTCCGCGAGCTGCATTGGTTACCAGTTGTCTTCCGGGTGAGGTTCAAGGTCTTGGTTATGATCTTTAAGTCCCTACATGGCATGGGTCCGGGTTACCTCGGGGACCACCTGCTGCCGGCGTCAACTCCCCTCCGCCCTGTGCGTTCCCACAGAGAGGGCCTCCTCAGGGTGCCTCCGGTCAGGGAATGCCGACTGGCGGCCCCCAGGGGGAGAGCCTTCTCTGTGGGTGCCCCGGCTTTGTGGAACCAACTGCCGGTGGAGCTCCGGATGGCATCACACCTCCGAACTTTCCGTTGTGGCCTGAAGACCCATTTATTTGAATTAGCTGGTCTGGCCTGATGGGGGAGTTGGGTTTTAAATTGTTGTTTTAGAATAGTATTATTGTTTTTAACTGGGCACTGATTTAATCTTTTTTTTAACTTTTGTATTGTATTGTATTGTTATTTATATGCCCTGTGAACCGCCCTGAGTCCCTAGGGAGAAGGGCGGTATACAAATTAAATAAAACGTAAACGTAAACTTAACAATTGTCTCGCTTAGCAATAGAAATTTAGGGCTTAATTGTGGTCAGAAGTTGAGGACTACCTGTATACCAAGCCTATTTAATTTTTTATACCAGAGGTGGTGAACCTTGGCTCTCTTATGACTTGTGGACTTCAACTCCCAGAATTCCTGAACCAGCCACGCATAAAAAAGTCATAAAAAAGAAAAGGTTACCCACCCCTGCCCTATATTACCCATGTATAATATGTTGGGAGAGTACCATAGATACCCAGAAATATTCTATACCATTTTTAGATAGAATAATTATTCTGTGAATTTTATATTAACAAACTTTTAACCATTCTCTTTGATCCAGGTGTAGGCAACCATGGCTATTTCATCCTGTTCCTCTTTTTCTTGATCTTGGTTAATATTTGGGCCATACATGGAACTATTATATGTATGTATTTCTAATTGTTATTTCATTGCTTAGAGAGAAAATGTGATGTGTTGATCTTCTAGTAAGTCTAATATGTATTTCAACAACAGTATTGTTCAACATTCTAAATTGTTAAAAAAGTAGCATCCTTCTGGAAAATATGAAGGGCTGGCAGCAAGAACTATGTATGCAATATGCCCTTCTATTTATAAATAGCAGGTTTGGGCCCAAGTGCACACATAAGATTTTTTTATATATAAGTCAAATGAATATACCGTGTTTTCCCGAAAGTAAGGTCTACACCAAAAATAAGTCCTACCTTGATTTTTGGGGGTGGGCCTAATATAAGCCCTACTCCCCCCCCAAATAAGCGCTTGTTTTGGGGCAAGGCACAAACCTAAAAATCAAGCTAGGGCGGGGATGGGGGGGTGGAGCTGCCCCACCCGTCCTGCACCCACTTACCTTGCAGCCAGGCCTCTTCTTGCCGGCCCACTTCTTCTTAGGCCTATTCTGCAGCCAGGCCTACATTTCTCAGTCATAGGGCTTTCCGGAAGTCCTGTGCAGCCAAGAACCAAGCTATGGATTCAATCCATAGCTCAGTTTTGCAAAATGTCAGCAGCCGAACACCAAGCTACGGATTGAATCTATAGCTCGGTACTCGGCTGCTTAGGACTTCTGGAAAGACCTGACTGCAAAATGCAGGCCCGAATACAGCTATAGAACATCAGCCCCAGAAGAAGTGGACTGGCTGGGTGGGGCTGTAGGTGCCGGAGGTGAGGTAAGGCCTACCCCAAAAATAAGACCTGGTGCCTCTTTTGGAGGCAAAAAAAGACCCGGTCTTATTTTTGGGGGAACACAGTACAACTACTGAACTCGAGTAAAAGATTGGCAGCTATGTGCCTATATCATGCCATTTATTCAATAAACCAGTGAGTTTTTCAGCAACGAAAGTAATCCTGGATTTATTTGGATATTCGAGCTGTAAGTTGACAACTACACTCTTTCATTAGGCTACATTGTGCATGTAGAACCTTATCTCTAGTGAATGTGGTTTGCATTTCAGAGAATTTTGCTAAATAGTTCTTTGATCCTATGACTGCTGCTTATATTTATTATTAGAGTAAGCTAGTCTTCCTGTTAGTTAAATATATCAATACACATGTAGTACTTATGGATAGTATAAATAATCCATTTGAGGATTGTTTAATTAGTCAAAATAGGATCGAAAAGTTGTAAGTAAAAACACCGTTCACCATGGGTTTTTTTAAGTAAACTTTTATTTAAACTTAAAATTACTTCTCTTAGATTGGTCAGAACGTTGTACAACAACTTACCAGAAAGATGGAGCTTGGATGTCTTTCACACAGATCGTATCTTGTTCTCCTTGGGTGTTATATGTTTTCACACTCATAATTTTTCACACTTCGTGGGCTGTGTTATGGCTAATTCTTCAGATTTACCAGGTACACTTTTTTATGTATATTTCTTTAAAGCATTGCACTGAGTGTTATTTACTCAATAGCCTACACTGTATCACTTTTAATTAATATTTCAGAATTACTAATTTTGTGCATATTGAATCATGATATCGATGAATTGGTAATGATCAGGACTGCATCAACAAATGAAGAGATCACATGGAATGGGCTTAAAAGACAGGAAGAAAAATTGCCTCCAAAACAACAGTCAAACAGGCGGAACTTGAACTGTTCCAAGAAACTCATTTGAGAAAATAAAGTAGGGATGGAGGAAGAGCATTCAGATTAAAAAAATTTGGTTAGTAGTTACAATAAGAGTAGTCCTGCCCTATATGTAAATTGGTTTCTTAGTTTAGTCTACTACTTAATAGGTCTGACTGTAAATCAGAAAATATGTTTTCCATTTGCTATTTAGGATTTCACTAGGGATATCTACCATAAAGTGTCCAAGTCTGATCAACCATAGCCTTGTCCATTATATTTCTTAATGTTCTTAGTTTTGTTTGTGTGTAAGTAAAACAAAAAAGGGAGTAATATTCTTCCTTAATATATCAGTTTGGCACAGTTTATCCTCAGTTTACAAAATATCCTCTTGAAATGATTGCTTGTTCCTAACAGCACCAATTCTAGATTTAGGATTTTTCTGCTATAGATAAATTAATGTTGTATGGTTTGACTGTCAGTTTAATTCTAATATGTGGCAAAGATTTGCTCCTGAGAAAAGCAAGTCCTCCTGAAGGAACTTCATCTGTCTGTCTATCTTGTCATCAAGCTTCCAAAAATATGGTATGAAGAATTTATCCTCTCCTGTGTAGTGTTTAACTCTCAATTGAAAACTGCTTTGTTGGGCAGCTATGTCTAATTTTTCTATGCTAACACCTCTAAAACCTCTGGGATTAGGTGACTAGGAGCATTATGCTGCCTTCTTTATTTGTTCTGCAGCCAACAGAGGGTGGTACTTTGGCTGTCCAGGATATTTATCTCTCTGCTTGTTTTTAGTCAAGAAGTATATATTGAGAAAAGCTTCTGAAGCTTTCACAACATAAGACAATTAGGCTGCTTTCTTTCTCCCCCACCCCTCATATATTCTATTATAGAATATCAAACAATACAGAAATAGCAGAATAGTATGAATTTTCCTTGACAGTGTAGAATTCTACCTGTGTTGGGTTTTTTGCATAGAATTTACACAGAACTAGGCCAGTATTTTTCAACTTCAGCAACTTCAAGATGTGTGGACTTCAACTCCCAGAATTCCCAGCTGGCATAGTAGACCTATGACTACTGTATTCTACTGTCATACAGTTGCCAAGAATTCACCCACTATGTAATTTCTTTCTTTTAAAAAAAATCCAAAACCAAAAAGAATGTCTTTCTGCACAAAACTGATTATTAAAGACAGTAATTTTATATGTAGGATATCTTTTTTCATGCTGTTTTATATTTACTCCGCCAAGAACTAACAGATAAACATAAATTTTGGTAACCACACAGTGGTTTTTTTTCCTAAAAACCAAACTTGAAAACAACAAAACAAATGCACTAATTTTGCTACCAAGGTATTAATGATTTAATGGAATAATTTGTCATTAGGATAAAAAGAAATAAATAATACATGGTTTATTCACACAAACGCACACACACATCCATAAAAACATTTATTTATATATACATTTAAACATATGTGCGTATGTCTGTGTGGCTATATATATATATAAATGTTTGTGCGTATGTGTAAAAAATATCAGGACACGAAAATACCCCAAAAGCCATTTCTATCAGCTTATTTTGGATTTTGAATTGGAGCCTAGCTTAGAGAAAGTTCTTGTCCCAATACAATTGCAGTGCATTGTCACTGAAGAATGAATTGCATTATATAGTCTTTCAGATACAGACTTCAATTTATTTATATTTTTGACTTCTATTAACAGATTGATTTATTAGGGTGGTTCCTCTGTTTTTTTCATTTATCAGTGCATTGTTCTTTTGCTTATTTAAAAAGGAAAAAAAATGGTATCAAGTACGTTTGACATTTCATTTTGTCAATATATTATTAATATATTAATTGGCATTCATGTAGTCTTTTCCCTTTTAACCCTTTCATTTTCAGATTGCATTTCTCGGATTGACTTCCCACGAAAGGACTACACTCCGGAAGCAGAGTAAATATTCCAAACATCCTATTTCACTTAGGAAGACTCCATATAAGTAAGTCATTTTGGAAAGTATCACTAAAAGCATCCCATCCAATAACCGCTTTTGCTTGAAGTAATCATAGTTGTTAAAGTTGGTTTGCTTAAAAAAAATAATTGCTTTAAAATATGCAACCACCACCATTAAACCCAATAAAAAGCTGCTGTATATCTTACACATCAATAATAAAGTGCTCAGGGCAATTGTTTGCAGACTGAGTTTAAGATATTCTGTGTATATAGAGGAGAATGAGGCAACATTTCTACAGAATTAACAAAATATTCAGTCGTAAAAAGATAATTGGCGTGCATACACTCCCTTTCAAATGTAATTAATGCATGGAACCCTAGTCACTGTTACATGTCACATGTTCTTCTGTTTTCAACCAAAATGCAGATTTGGGAGGAATGTGATGGAATATCACATGTTCCCAGACTAATATACAGATTCCCAGGTGGGAGGGGCTGCCTTCCAGAGGACCGAGAGACACAAAGTTTAGAAATTCTGTGAGTTCAGTGTCAGAATAGAAAGGTATCTCTTTTTTTAAAGCATTTTCAGTGCTTTGGAACTCAAAACTTATTTCTACTTTGTTTCATAATTTCAAAAAACTGCTTATTGAAAAAAGTGATTTTTAAAATATTGTAAATAGGAAATTCACTTTTTGTCATGGCATTCTGTTAGGAAATCACCAAGCCACAAGTGTTTTCTCATATTCCAAGTGTGTCACTGATCCAAACAATGGGGAATGATGAGTATACATTAGTATACAAATTCTAACAAGCACCTTACTTGCTTGAAAGCAATTCATTTGTAAACTTATCAATAGTTCTTGGATACTTCCATGATATTGATATACAGCCAGTGAGAAATGTTTTTTTTAATATAATATGAAGGTTACTTTCAGTCTGTGTGACTTTTTTTTCTTTTCTAGTCTTGGATTCTTCCAGAACATTGCAGACTTCTTTCAGTGTAGATGCTTTGGGATTCTCAAGCCCAACATAATTGATTGGACTAAACAGTACACTTTAATATTTAATTTGGCAAAAGATCGACACATTCATCCAGTGTGAAGGCAAAAATCTGCAATCGACTGCATGGAATTTACTGGATGTTTTCAAAAGAGATATTTAGAATATTGTAAAGTATATTACAAATTATTTTGTTATTTGCTATGTATCTGATTGCTATTTCAGAAAAAAATAAAGTTTACATGGTTAAACTGAAGCAAATTGGAAATGCAATGGCAACCATGGCTCATGTATAATACCTTCAAATACTTGGATTTGGAATAAATACAGTTGTGAAATGCTAAACTTCTTCAGCTTGCAGAAAAGATTATTTTTTAAATAAAGCAAGAAAATCTATCTATGATTCATTTATTTTCAGCCTTCAAAATTTACACTCGGTAAAGAAAATAAAGATGGTTTGAAATATCAAAATATGCTATTATAGGAAACCTAATTTATAATTCATAGCAAGTTATTATACTTCTCTGTTGATGTATAGCTATGCAGTGCTTCGATCAAATTCCTCAAAGTGGCTTGTGATCTACCGTGGGAAAAATGTAACTGCTTTATAAAGTATTGCAGTCGGGTCCTATGTTGGAAATCTCATGGTCTTTGAAGCACCTTTTAGAAATAGTATCCAAAGCACTGCACACCCCTAACCTACATTAAGCCTGTTTAGATTTGACATATTTATGCTCACATTTCAGTTAAAACTTTAATGTATTACTGGCTTTAAATATTTAAAGGAAAATATAACAGTCACTGACACTGAACAATACATGCAGTAATGTCATACTTTTTTTTTGAGTTGATCTAATGCATTTAAAAACAGATAAAATAAGATTGACTATGATTTTTTTTTGATGTGTGACTATTGCACAAGATGTTTTTCAGTAAATTTGATATGCAGTGCAAGTCTGGTGCATCCTGAACTTCATGCCAGAGTGGAACAGAATAACATGCAGATTACAACTGTATTTTTGATTGAGTGCAAAGTTTAAGTGAAATTACAATAAGAGTACTGTGTTAAAAGTAATTTGAGAAATGATGAATGAAATATTTGTCTTAGTGCTCACAGTTTGATTACATTTCTATCTTTTATGCATCACAGCACATTTATAAGTAGTCCTGTCTTCAGTAAAATATGCTTAAAGATGGAAAAACCAATCAGCTTTTCCCAAAAAAGACAACAAAGTTTTGAGAGGATTAAAATTAAAAAAATAATACAGAGATTATACTTGCTGGTAGACTTGCCTATATTTCATGTTCCATCTTCACTTGGTTGATGTTTCATATGATGTATGATAAGGAATTGAGTTTTGCTTAATTAGCACAACTCTAAAAATAACAGTGTCAGGATTGTCTGTGCAATTATCTTGATAAAATAACCAGAATTTTGATTCAAAAATTATTTATGAACAGTCCACATCTCAATGTTCTGGGGTTCTCTTGCTTAGGAATGAAATGCTATTTTTCAAAAATGATTTCCCACATCATGTTGTAACCACTGTGTAAAAAATTAAATTTTTCATTGTTACTTATTTAGATAGGCCTAAATGAGATCTTAGCATGGCATCTTATTCCATCTTCTCCACTTGAGTGAGGCCACCAAATCCAATTCCTTTAGGGCCAAAATTCTTTGCATAGCAAACTGTAAAACAAAGGAATGATAGATTTAGCTATTCTCATAAGCATGTCAACATAAAATACATTCATAAATCCAACTTTTCTATAAAGCTTTGGGAACAGTACCATGTTGAAATAAGCCTAAATACATACAACCCAAATAACTCCATATTGCTCCTTTATTTACCCCTTGTTTCCATTTAGTCACTTCCCTACTTGACTGGTACTGATTTAGACTTCATTATTTCTTGTTATTTATATTAAAAGTGCAGCAATTTAAAGCAGTCATAATAACTTAGTACAACATTTCACATGCAGACAGGGCCATCAGATCTGCTCTACAAAAATGTACTGTAGATGACCACAGGAAGACAGCAAGCAGCCTTGGGGAACTCTATCTCTGCTTCTACCTGAATTTTTATAGCTTTACTTTAAAAAAAACAACTTCAGGAAAGCAAATATTTATCACACATGGAGCTTCATGGGTTAACTACAACATGATCATTATTTCATTTTTTGCTAGCATGATTACTAGCATAACCAAAGGCTTGTCTGCTGTGATACATCGTACCGCACTGTGATTTGCTTCACCATTATTTCTTGATCAGACCAAATTTGGTTGGGTTCACACAACAAGGTAAGCCATAAACAAGTCACTGCCCTTTTTCAACTCATAATGAGGCTCAAGCTAATACTGGAAACATTACATTGCTTAAGGAGCATGGAGAAAGGTACAGTACTGAGATGGGGGGGGGGAAGATAAAAAAATTAATGAGGGAGAAGTTGGATGTTTATCTGCTTTTTTTACTCATAGTTCTTTCTTTTTTTAGGGCAGTAAAATTCTTTGAAAATTTGAATGTAATTTCAAACAACCAGCATTTTTTCCATATATTTTTTTGTTGTTATAAGCAAAAAAAGTGAAATTAAACATTAGGTTTTTTGTTTGTTTGTTTTTGTCTTCAAGTCAGTGTTGACTCCAGGTGACTAGTCCCTTCAGTTTTCTTGGCAAGAATTTGGAAAGGTTCATGCCTCCTTCCTGGGGCTGAAAGTAGTGAATGGCCCAAGGTCACACAACTGGCTTTGAGCCTAAGACAGAACTAGAACTCATAGTCCTCCAGTTTCTAGCCTGATGTCTTAATCACTTCACCAGACCTGTTCTCCATTGAATTTGGGATGAAAATGATGAATCTATCACTGATGTGTGGATGTATCCTTCTCCATGATCTTTGAAAGAATCAAGTTTTAGATGATACTTCTTTGAATATCTTTTTGGGTCTAAATCCAACATGTATAGCCTAATTGCATGCTAATAAGCTTCTCTGAAATATTTTATGTACTACACTTGCCTTTGCAATAAATCTCTCCATCTTTGTCTGTAACATTTGTAGATTCTAGACTTTTTCCACAAATAGCACATCGGAAGCAGGTCTTGTGCCAAGGCTGAAACCGAAGACAAAAAAATAAAATAACTCACATAAAGTATTTGCACAGCAAGGTTTATATTTGGCAGTCCATCAATAGATTAAGAAAAGGATTATCTGGCCTTAAATTACCTTTCACAAGCTAATCTGGACTTCAGATAGTACATTTATGCTGAATAGATATGAAAATCATAGTAATAATTATTGTTGCCTCATACAGATCAGAACTGGACTATCAACTGCAAAATTAGTGTCATTTTAAAATGTGGAATATATAAGAAGTGTCTTTTGGCAGCATAATCCTTGGCATATCAATTTATGGCTTCCCTTTAGTTGTATAGGCTTGGAATATTAATCTGGTATCTAATGCACATGTGAGAACATGAAGCAATTAACTCTTAGTTAATTCTTCTTGAGTTGTGATAGCTGTCAGCTAAAGTGTTTTAATACTGTCTGTGTACTGTAACATATCTAATAGATTTCTTACCTTTCCTCCTCCTATTATCTTCTCTGCAGCATATACTGACTTTCCACAACGAGGACATTTTTCTACATCTCCAAACTTTTTGGCAAATTTTGAAGGGTTGGTAGGGGTAGAAGGACGACCTGGCTTTGGTGAGCTGGTGGCAAGAAAGTTTAGCATGTATTAACATTTTTGTCTCAGAGATCAACTAAATTTAGGAATATCTGACCTAACAATGGATCAAATGAGAGAGAGGGAGGGAGGGAAGATTTATACTTTTAATAGAGCCAGTCAATATCAGCAATGTAACAAGAGAACTATACATTCTGAAGAATTTATTTAAACCACAATTGCTGATTTCATGCTGACCATAGTTCATAGCAGAATCGAAGATCTATTCCTCTGAGAAATCCTGATAAGCCTGAAGAATAATAGAAATATAAAAGTAACAATTCTTAATGGCTAGAAAGGTGTGGGCAACAAAATCGCAAAGAGTATGCTGTTTTGAAGAAGAATAAATGTATTTTGATACAGATTTTTGTAGGTTCTGCCAATGAACCATAGGTACACATTTAACACAGATAACATGTAAAGGAATTAGAGACATCAAAGGCACAATTCAAAAGCAAAGATACCTGGCAAAATAAAATAAACTATAATAAGGATAATTCAGTACCATGTAGTATTATGGTTATTGCAGATTACAAAAGAAATGACGATTAAACCTTCAGATTTGCCATTTTGATAAAAAAATAGTGATAAACATCCACAGCTTTGTCTATTATAATTCTATAGTTGTGTAATTCACACTATTGTTTAGTCTGTGTCAACGTTCGACAGCAGGAGGAACAATACGCTGTTGTAGTTCATGGAAATCTTTTTAAGCCTTTTCCAACCCCACTCCACCCAGCAAATATTGTTCTAAATTCCTTTCCTGAGATAGGCTACAATCTCCTTGTCCTTTGCATTTTTCATTGCTTAGAGTCCTTGATGTTCTCTGAGTTGAGAACTAGTCTCTGAGCTCAGCTCAACCCTGAGCTACATATATTGTCTCCCATTGATATCATTGCTCAGACTTAAAAAAATGCAGTATAGAAATCTGAATATCCTTGCACAAATGTTTTTGGAGCAGATGATTTTAGATTAACCTGATCTCCTAAACAGAATCCAATGCAAGAAATTATTGCCAGAGGTTCCATATTTGAATTCTGTTGTCTCTAGTCCATCCCCACCATGCCAGTTCTCTCCCCAATCCACTTACAGTAGGGGAGGTTTTTCTGACTGGACTACCCCAATTGATCTCTTAGAATCTGTATTTAGACAGCACACCTACATACATGAAAAGAACCAAGGTTGTTAAAAATAAAGAGCGATTCTTTAAGAAGAACTGCCCTGCTTAATATCCCTGGTCTCTCTCATATCCCTTTCTAAATAAAAAGAATCATGGGCCAAAAACATATTGGACCCTATGCTCTGGAATGCCTTGCCCTTACAAGTGCCTTCCATGTTAAGTTCCCACAAACTGGTAAAAATCATTTTCTTTCTAACAGACATTCAAGGTGAGGGGTCCTTGGTACTCTCTGAACTCGGTTGTTAGCTTGCTAGCAATGATGATATTAACTAGTTTGGGTAATGAAATATCTGCAAAAAAACAGCCAAGCTCAGAGAGCACCAAGGACCCTTCCTTTCAACCCTGAGCTACAAATATTCTCTTTAATGAGACATTCAAGATGTAAATGGTTGATGTGTGGTGTACAATTTGTAGTGTGTATTAGTTTTATTGCCAGGAGTAATACCAAACTAAGCAGTAAAAAAAAATCCTGGAAAACAAACAATTGAACAAAGAACCAATGGAATGTGTGGATCACATCTATAAATGCACATTGCTTTGTGGCTTGTAAGTTTTTCCAATGAAGGAATAGGCACCAAAGGAGTCCCATATTAAGATACGAGGACAATTCGGAAATAAACCACTGTTTGGTTGTCATTGACAGAACTTTTATTATAAAACATTAGAAAACTACAACAATACATTACTTTTTGACATAATCGCCATTCAAATTAAGGCACTTGTCATAATGTCTTACAAGGTTTGAAATCCCTTAGTAGTCGTTGCTCAGTGCCAAATCTGAGCTACTGGTGTGTGTGTGTGTGTGTGTGTGTGTGTGTGTGTGTGTGTGTGTGTGATCAAAAACATCCCAACGGAACTGCTTCAAAAGTTCTTGGTTGCGTCTAGCAGTGTGCGGGTGAGCATTATCATGAACCAACACCACACCACAAGTGGTGCCATAGAAAATCCCACCAAATGTGAAGATGCCAAAGGAGTACTGCTAGTGAAGTTCATGGGGCATGGTTTGACCATCAATTCAGAAGTCTACTGTGAAACGTTATGAAAACTCAGACGAGCCATCTATAACAAGCATCAGGGCATACTGACTTCTGGTGTGGTGTCAGTTCATGATAATGCTTGCCCGCACACTGCTAGACACCCCCAAGAATTGCATGAAAGACTGAGTGTCAAGGGGCACCATTTGTATTGTAAAAGTTAAATGACTGAAATAAAGGACAAAAGTTAGTTTTTGAAAAATAATTAAATATAAAGGAGGGCTTCTGGAAATAAAGGATTGCAATTTATAATTAATAGGGTCACTGTACCCTAGAGGGAAAGTTATTAGCAAATTGTACTGGGGCTGCTATAAGAATGAGGGAAACTTCAGAATAATGTGACCGGACAAAGAAATCAGGGGAAAATTTATTGTGGGGAAAATTTAAAGAGAGGGCTTATTTAATTCAAATTTAAATTTGAATCATACAAAGTAAAGGTGGGTAGAAATCATAAATAAATAATAATATTCCATTCACTGTGTAATGCAATATTCATCTATGCAGAGCTCCTAGAGGTCAGGAGGGCTTGGCCTCCAGTTCAGAGAGCTAATATTTAGATTCTACTCATTTTTTTTTACAAAACTTAAAATGATTGTAAATAAGACTTCATTTCCTGGTGCCATGTAAAAGAAATATTCTTTCTCTGTGGTAGCACAATTGCCCAATAGAATATGTAATCGTTGTAAAGTAATACTCCTGAAGGACTATGTCTCGTTAAAATGGTTTTAGGAAAATAGATTGTATCAATTAAAGAAAAACATCCAGATAACTATTTCTCAAGCATGTTGTTATGGAAACTGAGCAACATGACTGGATGCAACCACAGCTATAATTATAAAACAACCCAGAATTTCACTCACTGCTGCTGTAGATCCAGCCCCAGATGATCTCCTGTGTCCGTGCTGAGACAACCAGCACCTTGCCCGTAGCCAATTCCTTTGGGACCATATTTCCTCCCATAACATGTTTTGCAGTAGATCTCAGATTCATGAGCTGCCACTGTTGTGCTGTCCAGAGCTTTTCGGCAACCCACTGAGAAAGAAAGATGAAAACACACATTATGGTCCTGAACTGCAAACAGAGGCACCTGTACTTTACTGTTCTGCATTGTAGGTTGTTTGAAAATGAGAATACTAAAAGTTTCCTAACAATCAAATCCAATAGAAACTAGTTGCATCTACTCTTAGAGAAATGAGAAATAGTCATGGGTCCAGAAAACTAGGATGGAAAACACGTGTCTGTTTTCCTCACCATCACAGCCCACGAGAAGGGCAACATACAAAGGCAGAATAAAAACTAGAATTTATTGATGGCAACAAGGATAGCAAGCTTTGAGTTCAGAAAGTCTTAAGGTCTCTTTCTGGAGAACTGGTCCTATGCACCTGAGTGCTCTGTTGCAACTTTAAGCCATGCCTAGCTGCACATAAATTTATAACTAAAGTAGCATTACAGAAATGCTAATAAATCTCTAGTGATACTTTTCTCCAAAGGAAACCAAATCTGGGTGCCCAGTGGACCCGGATCTGCTACATAACTCAGGCAAATTAAGTTTATGTCACACAATTTGAGAACATTTCCCCAGTGAAAATGCATTTTGAGGAAGTGTGGTATTATAATGAAGATTATGCATGGGACAGCTTCTCTTAAATATCCCTCTCTAGCCACAAACCAGGTTTGTCTACCCAGCTTTGAAGTGAAGGTCACAAAGAATGCTGACCTTATAAAGCACCGTTACAAAGTTCCCTAAGATTATGTGAAGTGCTTTGAATACTCATAGATCCTTTGAAGTCTAATGCAAATTAAGCTTTATTTGTATTTTGGCAATGTGTATTCGCAGGCTATGTCTGGGTCACAATTGTAGGAAGTAATGCTTTTCTGAATTCCGCCACTACCCCCATGTGACAAAAATAAGATTTATTCTGACTATATTGCAATAATATTGCTAGCTATATCACTATAAACATTATTTGCTTAAGAAATCAACAAAGGCCATTGCAAATGTTTCATATTTATCCTAAGGACAGAAAGGCAGATATTCGTAGACGTTACAAATAAATTTTCTCCAGTGCATTCAGATCACAAATAAAAGTTGATTATTGAAGTAAATCGGAACAGATAAAATCGAGTCCTCTAAAGAAATAATGTTCTGTGATTTTGTGAATTTCCTTGACTATTTTGCATTCTCATCTGGGAAGAAAAGATAATGATGTTTGCTCTGTGAATTGTTAAAGAATGGCTCCAGCAGCAGATAAAGTGCTTCTATTTCTGGTGTCTTTGGAATAGAGGGTCTGTGCTGCAACAGATGGCCCCAAACCCTTGCTGGCTGAGAAGACTCATGTGTCAGAAAGTTTGAAGATGACAAATTGTGATTGAGCCATACAGCCACCACAGATGTCCTTTAAGTCAAAACTGACTTGGACAAATCAGAGGTGTTAATGACAGCAAGTCACATCATAAGGGGTGGATTCCCCCCACCCACCCACACCCACAGGAGAGGCTGTGTCTTCTGCCAGCTTTGTTCCACAAAATTAGTAACTAAAGGCAATTTATTATTTATATGACTTTCCTACTAATTATACATCAAGCTGCTGTGAACACCACAAAATCATATAACAATTTAAAGAACAAACTAGCTCACAAACATTTGCTAGAGGAATTAATGTAAACATGTAATGCAACCAACCAAGCAGCAACAACATTGATGCCTTTTATACAGAAATGTGGTTTATTGAGTTTAATAAGAATTTAACTCCCAGATAATTAGGATGCAGCTGCAGTCTAAAACTCTCTACAATAAAGCCTAATGTTGCACATTAAAAGCCATTGTATAAAAGACTTATTTTCTCATTTCTTGTAAACAGAGAGAAAGGGATGCTGTCTACTGTAGCTCTCAGTTTTCAACTCAGAGGAGAAGATATTCATCCACTGGGTGTGAACAATAGATAAACCATTTTTTTTGGAGAAATCAATTACTGATCAGGGACTTAAGAGACAGGAAGCATTTCCTAATGTTTCATCATAAATCAACTCTCTTGTACTTTAAATCCATTATTCCTTGTTGCCACTAGGACCGTGGTGGCGAACCTATGGCACCTGGGCCACAGGTGGCACACAGAGCCTTCTCTATGGGCACGCGCACCATCGCCCCAGTCCTAGGCCTTCAGCTGAGTTTTATAAAACCTTTTCGCATTAGGCATCCGATGCCGTGTGCAAAAAAAAAAAAAAGTTCAACCAATCAATTTCAACTTCTTGTGGGAAAAAAAAGATCTTGCAATTTTGGAATTGATTCATTGAACTTTTTAGTCCCACCCAGTCTGCCATTACCACCGCAGCCACGTCCATCCAATGGGCCATGCCCACCCAATGGGCCACACCCACCCAATGGGCCATGCCCACCCAGCACCCTACGATACATAAGTGGGTTTTGGGTTGCAGTTTGGGCACTCGGTCTCTAATAGGTTCGCCATCACTGCACTAGGATGTCAGTTTCAATTATATGAAAGGAGAAGTTGTGTTGAACATTAAAGAAAATGCCCACTTTTCAACAAAGATCGGAAAGAATACAGTACAGGTTCTGCTCCCCTACCATCAGCCCTTCTTAGGCTTGCTAAATTATTCTTTTATCAATTCTACCCTGTTCTCCAATTGCTCATTTTTATTTGTTATGCAACATCTGGATTCATATAATATCTGTCAGTGTTCCTTATTCAGTCTCCTTATTCTCCTTCATTCCTGCACTCTCCAAAAACACTGATCAATTTTTCAATAGTCAAAACCTACTCTTAACATGGATACAGACATTTAAGTAATTGTCAGACCCATGAATGAAAATAACATTTATTTTCTATCAGTATAATATGCAATCTTTCTTATGGCAAGACATACATTGGTCTTTAAAATGAGGATGACAGGGACAAAAACCATATTAACGGTATTGAAAATCTAAATTAAATACATGTAAGATGTTTATATCCATGCATCTAATAATATTTGTAAGCTGCCTCAAGACACCTCTAGGCAAGATGGGCAGCATGTAAGTTAAATAAATGAATACTTTTCTTTTGTCATATTAAAATTAGTGTTTGATGTAAATTTTCAGCGAAGCTCTGGAGGACTCATCCCAGATCTTACATAGTTACAGTGTAGAGCTTGAACTGACTAGAAGTAGTGAATACAAGCTTGTTTTTCCCAGAGTGAATTGTTATGTTATCCAACATGGCAATAGTCATAAACAAAACAGAGATGTCAGCAGATAGAAGGCACTGGAAGTATGGCGGTTTAACTATCACATATATGTTACATATTTTTCCCCCAGAGGATTTTAAGCAAAGAGTTGCTAATCAAGGCTTCTGGGAAATCATACCGGTACCAATGGATGTTCTATATTAGTGGAGAATTGGACCAGAGTACATTGAAGGCTCTTTCCCATGCTACAATTGGATTCACACATTATGTTATGTCATAATATTGCTTCATTTTTTAAAATTTACTTTTTGTTTGCTTATTTATGTTTATTCAATTTCTGTAGTTATCCATGTCAATCAATGACTCTGAGCAATTAATTCTGGCTTGTTTTATGGTCCTAAAAATAGTAGTCAATAAAGGTATTTATAGTTAACTTTATGCAAGATCACCTATTATGGCTTATTTAACAAACCATAATCCTTCCGATGTCGGTAAAATGAAGACTTAGATTGTTGAGGGCAATATCCTGACTCTGTAAACCACTTAGAAAGTGCTATAAAGCACTATGAAGCGGTACATAATTCTAAGTTCTATTGCTATTGCTAATATTATGACTTAATGCTCTGTGAGTTAATCCACTTGATTGATCTTATGGCTCTATAAAAGATTTTATCTCAAGCACTATAAAATAGGTTTCTGAAAACTTTATAAGAACCAAGGATTGATTTATTATTTATTATTTATTCATTCATGAATATGGCATTTGAGTACAATAATTATTTTTAGCTGTTCTTTTGGTAGGCAGAAATAAAGAATATTAACTATTATTCCAGGAATTACAATGAGGAATAACAATCTACAACTATCTGATGAAAGAAAAAACATAGATGAACTTACTGCATAGGAAACAGGTCTTATGAAAACTCCGTCCATTACACTGAATTTCCTCAGCATGGTAGACTGTTTTGTCACATGCACCACATTTGGCTCCACCTCCCCAATTTGGCATCCTTGAAATTGTCAATTGGCTTGAGTTGTCACCTTTAAATCCAGAAATAAATAAAGCATAATTAGAAGAAATTAGTCCTCCAGGGTGCTATACTAAAACATTTTAACATGATGCTATGTGAGCTATCCAGCTGTGTCATAATGGAACTCTTAGTTGGGACTACCATATCTGCGCTGCGAACATTCAGACAACCATTAGATGATGGAGAAAAAGAATTTTTTCTCTCTCTTTGCTGTAGTCCAGCTATGGCATGCCTAGGATGGTTCCCATAAAAATATAGGCCTTGACTCTGGTTTGGTTGACAAATTTAAATTATGGGAATTGAAATGCATCACAAGGTCAAGAATTTATGGCCTTTTATGAAGGGCCAAGTCTGAAAAGTAAAAAGTGGATGAAAGATAGCTGATAAAAATCCTCAAAGATTGTGAAAGTTACCAAACATGTGACAGGTTCTGCCCACATCTTGCAGTAGAAGCCCTTCCTTCCTTCAAGCTACTCAAAACATCTAGGAATTATTCCTATGCTGAGCAATAACTAGCTGTGTCCCATTTTAATTAAATTACCATGAAAGCATTTTCCTTCTGAGCAGGAAATACTCATTTCAGTTCAAGAGAAAGAAAAAGCATTTGCTTTCCCTTCAAATATCAATCAATTTTTTTTTCATCATGTGCATTTAATAAAAATAAGAACAAGCTCAAGAATAACAAAATGAGGGAAAGGATAGTCATGTTGCAGCTTGGGATTGCTCTCCCTTAACACATTTGGCTTTGTTCTCTACTGCTATATATTTAAAGTGTGACTCTTTTCTTTCTTTAGCTCAGCGTCTCCTCTCTTATTTCCCTGTGCTATTTTGTTTTAGCTCACTTGTGTTGTTGCTCAGCAACCAAAGTTAAAAAGAAATCCCTCTCATGCTCCCAGGTCTCTCTGAGTTGTTGAAAAAGCAGGATGTAGTAACAATGCATTGCAGAGGCACATCCTTTCAGATTCCACAAGTGAATGTGTAAATTTCCTCCCTTTGAAAATTCGAGCTTTGCCATGTGGTATGACAAAAGTTTAGCCTTGGCATTCAAAGCTTGTTCACACAAGAAACTAAGAATGGCATCACAGACTTTAGAAAGCAAATGTTGCCTGTCCTAGAAACATAGCAGCACAAAAGAGGAGTTGCTATGAACAGCTGTGGAAAGCAGATACATATGTAAAGAAAGAGTTGGGGTGGATCTGGATCTGGCTTCAAATGGTTAATAAATTGTTCAGTGATAGTTCTGATAAGCTAAAGGTATCTTTGTGCTAAAGGTTCTTGGTCCAAATATTTCATATGAGAATTTCTGAGCATGATAATGTACGTGCTTTAATTACTGCCTATCTAAAGAGTCTCCTATCTCATCAAATGTTTGTTGTCAGAGATTAAAAGTCTAAGAGGTTGGAGGTGGATCAAAAGGGAGAAGAATGCAGAAGAGATAAAAGGATGAGGTGAGGGGAATATATTTAACTTGGCTGCACTTGCTGTGTGTAGAACTGAGAATAAGAAAGCAATGGGCTTAAGACAATGCTTCATCGTTTGAATCAGTTTGAAATTATTTTTGTTGCATTGCTCTTTCCTTTCCTTCTTTTTAATAATAATTCCAAGGGCAGCAACAAATTTATGAAGGAAATGCAGCATTCTCAACTTCTTAAAGCAGATAGGTTAGGGATCATACTTGGAATGCCCATCCAGACTCTTATCTGCAGATGAAGAAGCCACAACTTCTGTAGAAAAGTCTATTCCAATATTGTACAGATTTTACAGTTGTGACATTTTTTTATTACACTAACTTGACGTTTTCTCTGAAAAGCACAATTGTATATCATTAATTAAACATCCCTGCCCGAGCTTCTTGACGCCCTCTCAGGATTGGCAGTTGAGTTTCCCAGACTTATAGTTCTGGGGGACTTTAACCTGCCTTTCCTGAGGGGGTCATCAGAGTTGGCTTGGGAGTTCATGGCCTCTATGACGGCCATGGACCTGACCCAAGTAATTCAGGGTCCGACTCATGGAGGGGGTCACACACTCGACCTTGTCTTCTTATCTGGACAGTGGTTTGATGATCTGGGAGGGGGTTCACCAACTATTGTCCCCCTGTCATGGACAGATCATTATCTCCTGCGGTTGGTCTTTCACTTTGCCGCCCCTCGCCGCTGGGCTGCGGAGCCAACCAGGTGGTTCCGCCTCAGGCGCCTAATGGATCCGGAATGGTTCCAGACGGCGAATGGGTCTATACCTATCTCCCTCACTCACAGCCCGGCCGATGCCTTGGTGGATGCCTGGGAACGGGCGGCCACCGAGGCGCTCGACCGTGTTGTACCCTTGTGACCCCTGACCCGGCACAGATCCCGTTGGGCTCCATGGTTTTCTGTGGAGCTCCGGGAGATGAAGCGCCGGAGACGGGGTCTGGAGAGCTGTTGGAGATCCAGCCAGTCCGAATCTGATTGATTGTGGTTAAGAACCTCAACGAGGTCTTATCTCATTGCAATGGAGGCGGCGAAGTCTAACTACTTTGCTGCCCTCATCGCTTCTGCAGATAATCGCCTGGCCGCCCTGTTTAGGGTCACTCGCTCCCTCCTTAATCAGGAGGTGAGGGAGGAACCCTTGCAGGGGTGGGTCAAGGAGTTTAGTCAGCATCTGACGGATAAAATCGCTCAGATCTGGGCCGGTCTGGACTCTGACTGGGCAGAGTCAGACAGGGGGGAGATGAGCGGTCTTAGAAATATTATCTGGGATGAATTTGATCCTGTGACTCCAGAAGAGGTGGACAGGATCATGGGGAGGCTGAGTTCCACCATGTGTTTGTTGGACCTGTGCCCCTCCTGGCTGGTGTATGCAGCTCGGGAGGGGACACGAGGCTGGATCCATGCAGTAATAACTGCTTCCTTGAGGGAGAGTAGCTTCCCTGCCGCCTTGAAGGAGGCGGTGGTGAGGCCCCTCCTCAAGAAGCCTGTCCTGGATCCAGCTGTTTTGAACAACTATCGTCCTGTGATGGGGGTTTCCCGATACTCCCATGTAACGCCTCTTCTTCGCGAGCTGCATTGGCTTCCAGTTGCCCTCTGGGTGAGATTCAAGGTGCTGATGATGACCTATAGAGCCCTAAATGGCATGGGTCTGGACTATCTTCAGGAGCACCTGCTGCCAGCATCAACTTCCCATCGTCGTGTGCGCTCCCACAGGGAGGGCCTCCTCAGGGTGCTGCCAGTCAGGGAGTGCCAGCTGGGTGGCCCCCAGGGGGAGAGCATTCTCGGTGGGCACGCCTGCCCTTTGGAATCAGCTGCCTGTGGAACTCCGGATGGCCCCTGACCTTCGCTCGTTTCGCCGGGACCTAAAAACTTGGCTATTCGAGCTTGCCGGCCTGGACTGAGGGTTTTGGGTTAAGGTTTTAATTTTTAATTATTTTGGGGCTATTTAATTTAATTTAATTTTAACCTGTATATATTGTACTGTTTTAATTTGCCCTGTAAACTGCCCTGAGTCCCTCGGGAAAAGGGCAGTATATAAATCGAAATAAATAAATAAATAAATAAATAAATAAATAAATAAATAAATAAATAAATATTCACTTAATCATCTGAAAACCATCAAGCTCTTCCAATTAGGTTAGCCTTTTAATAAAGTCCAATGTGACAGCTTGGTATATTCTATCCCCAGAGCTCCTGTTTTGCTTTTATTACTTCACTTTTTTGAGCACATCGTCAGTGACAAAGGTGAGATGGAACAATTTTTTCCTTTTATTCTAGACTCTGGGCAATTGAGTAGTTTGAGCCAAATAAAATTAGAAAATGTCATTCAGTTCAAAGGAAAGAGGTCTCCACTTTTCCTCTCACCATGGTATGAAATAGGATTAATACGCTACAGATTTTCCAAATTGCACAAAAAAGGAGCTGAAAAAATAACGTTGGCCATTACTTGTTATGACTCAGGGCCAGCCGGTAGGTCCGGCAGCCGGTTCAGATGTATCGGATGACTCAGATGAGGGGGAGGAGGAGGGTGTGGAAGACGAACCGGCTGATGATGGCTTGGAGGCTTTGCAGAGCCCTCAGCCGGGGACCTCTTCTCAGCTGCGTGAGCCCGATAGTGCGGAGGATGATGACCCACAGCTGGCCCTGTTCAAGGACGCCCGACGCAGGAGGCAGTCGAGCAGGAACAAACAAAGAAAGGCTGTGGGACTCCTCGGGAGGAGGCACAGGGAGACCACGCCCTGAACTCTAAATAAAAGGAGTGTTTGGGGAGGGGCTGGTTGCTGAAAGCAACCCTTCCGCTTGAGGATTCAAGTTCCTGTGTTTTTGTTTCTTGTTCTGTTAATTGACTAATAAATCTTGGCAGACGCTTTTCAGCCTTGGACGCTCTCCAGTCTCTTCTGTTAGAATAGGGGTTTGCCTTATTATAAGGCCGGAAGAGGGCTGGTTCAGAACATTACTAACATATGGGAAGCTAATAACATACCCAAAACATTAACAGTATTAACTCTAGTTAAGATACTAAGACACCAAGATACTGGTTCCAGTTTTTAAATTTTAGTGTCCCATCCTGTTTGGGAGAAATACAAATAAACTCAAATGCTATTTGAATGGTCATCCATGTTGCATCCCAAATGTTCCATGATTCATTGGAGGAAAAAGGTGATCCAATGCTCTTCGCCTCTGCTTTTCTAAGTTAGGTGAGTGATACTGTCAGTAAATCCACACAGAAAAAAATTCCGTTGGACAATAATGATGTCAGCTGGTAGGCTGCAGCAAGCAAATATAACATTCAAAATATAGCAGTGACCTTTCCCTTGTCCTTTATTTCAGATGTACCACAGAAAGGAGCTGAATTGCTCATACTGCTTTCTTGATGTCTTGGTGAGTCATATTTTCTAGCCTTAGTCCGTTACATTATGATCAGTTGGGTTACTCTGAACTTCTGGCTCAGTCCATCTTTTAACTCTCTTGGCAAGCCAATCACTTTCTTATTATAGCTTTCCCCTCAGAGATAGCTTATCTAACTGACAATGCGCCAAAACACTATTAAGATTTTTTTTAACCAAGTCCAAGATAACAGAAATTGCATTGAGATTCACCGAGCACTTTGCTCCTAAAAATTGCCATCTTGATGTCACAGAAAAAGGGAGCTAGAGAGAAAAGTATAATGCCTAAGAATAATACAGAAATGAGTTACATTACCAGTTTCCCAATTTAAAGTATAAGAGGAAATATTGTGAGGCAGAGTTAAATACAAGTTATGGAAAGTAACCACATATTGCCTTCCTGTATTTACCTGTGTTAAATTTTGGCACAGGGTTTGTTTAGTCAAATATGTGTGTACCTTACTTTGTCATAATCAACATTACTTTTGCCTGACAATACTTGGCAATCTATTTTTCCCAACTACCCACAGAATATATGACGATGGTCAGTTCAATCAGTCCATTTACACACGGGTCAATAAAATTAAAAGTAAATGTTTTTCTCTCTTCACTTCTGGGTTGTACCTGCTGCTCTAATCTGCCAAGAATGTGGAAAAAAAAACTTTGGGTTGTAGAAAACACTTGTGGTTCCAAGGGTACATCTGTATCAAAAATCACCCCCAACCTTTAAGCCTGAATTTGGTGGGAGGAATGTAGCCCCTTATCATATAGGGCTAGCAGAACACAATTCAACCAAAGGAAAAAAACATGCAAGAACTTAAAGATCATGGAAGCAACCCTGCATATTAAATATCATCTCCATACATGAAAACCGTCTCCCCCAAAATAGCTAGACACCATCTGTTGATTAAAATTTTGCCTAGAAAAAAATAAAAGAACTGTTCTACATAATAAAAGTGAATGGAGAAATACCTTCCTCTTAATCTGTCCTACAATAAACCTTTGATTTTGTTCAGTAACCTTGAAACTGGAGTATCTTTATTGGTTTGTCTAAAAGCTGCATAGGAGAATCCAAGCATTCAACTGATTTCAGTAGAATATAATTCAAGGCATGTAGCTTTGATTTTCCTTCCTCAGAAAGAGTTGCAATGACTACAAATAGAATTCAGTGTTTCACAACACAATGGTACTTTTTATGATTACAGGAGAACTGTTTTCCCAGAATGGCAGTAGCTAAAATGTTTTGGAGATTTTACATCTTCTCTTACTTCAGAGATGCACAAAAACTACCTGAAGCTTGCATTCGGCTCCTACACCTTCAATTCTACGCGGGGAAAACCTGAATGACCAAAGATCCACATACAAACACCCGCGAAAACCTCAGAAAACATATATATATATATATATATATATATATATATATATATATATATATATATATATATATATATATATATATATATATATATATATATATAAAATTTCCCCTTAAGTTCTAGGCTGAATCTCTCTTTGATAAGTTTCCATCCATTATGTCTTGTCCTGCCTTTAGAAGACTGCTATCATGTCACCCCCTAGCCTTCTCTTTGTTAGAATAGACATTCCCAGTTCCTGCAACCATTCATCTGTTTTAGTGTCCAATCTTCTTTCCTCCTGTTTTCCCCACAACAGCCCTGTGAGGTAAGTTGGACTGCAAGGGAGGAACCAGCCCAAACCTTCACAGCCAGGTTTCATGCCTAAGGCAGGACAAGAATTCATATTCTCTTGGTTTCTAGTCTGGTGCTTTAAACACTAGACCAAGCTAGTTGAGTTGTCCTGGTTTTTACTAATTGTGAAAATATATTCTATTCGTTAAAAGAATCCCAGACTGCAGTCTTAAATGAACTTACAAGCAAGACACTACACTAGTTTTTTTTAGGGGTGGGTGGAAATGTAAATTCCAAATTCCCAGATTTGGCAAAAAATAATTGCAACAGTAGTAAACAAATTCTAGCAATCTATTTCTCCCCTCACTAAACCATAGCAGACAGTACCCTTTTTTCCCCCAGCAATACTTACAAGAAGGAAATGTATGTATTTTCTTGTCTTCTTTATCTTTTTGAAGAGACCAAGCCAAGATCCAGCTGACTTTAAATATTTTCCAGGAGAGGCGGGCTGTGTAAGTTGGGACAGGGGTATGTGAGCAATGTTACTGCTATCAGGTAGCTTAAAATAACTTGTGACAAAGCCTTGAAGATCGGTTATGAGCGAGTAACAGAACAATGTGGGCCCCTCATATTACAGTCAATGCTTCCAACTGCAGTTGTTTAGACAAAAAGAAACCAAATGAATCAATAGGACCCAAGGCCTGTGCTGGGTTGTATCAATTATAATTGAATCCTTAAAAATAAAATGCAACTCAGTTACAGACAGACCCACTCAGCTATGGAAAATGTGGGTTGCATAGGAACTGAAACTATGGTATACTATCATTATATGAAGACCTTGTAGAAACTTGTCACCCAACACCCCCCAACTGAATAGGAAAAAAAATCTGTTATCACCTTGATCATTTTTTATACCCAGAGATGATGCTCATCGTATCACATACTGTTGTCACTTCTCTGCTTAATTAAAGGCTGGGGAGGGTGAGGGCGGGGGTTGTTTTCCATTTGTTTCTTCTTGGAGACAAAGTTAAAAAAAAGAACCTATGTAGAGCTAGCATAAATGTTTATTACAATGACCAATTAAAACAGGTGAGGCAACCTAATACCCTTTAATTCCCATCAGCTCCAGCCAGCATGACAAATAGTGTGAGGCAAGTACAAAACATCTGGAGAACACCATCTTGCCGACCAATGAAATAAATTAAGCCTAAACTAAATGTAGTACGAATGAAGGTGAATGTACGTGGCCCAGGATAATGTTGCAGGATCCAATCTGGGTTGGTCACTGGGACTGAGTTTTTTGACTCGTGCTGGAGCCCATCTTCAGGGAACTTCTCTCTAGTCCACGTGTCAGCAACCCGCGGCTCTGGAGCCACATGCGGTTCTTTCAGCCTGCTCCTGCGGCTCCCAGTTTGCAGAGAGAGATAAAGACAGAGGCACTTGCTCTTCCCTTCTCTCTCTCTGTGTGTGTAACTCACGCTGTCCTTTGAGAAGCTGACAAGCTTATTGAGCGGGGCTCCTGCTCCACAGGAAGCAGGAAGAGAGCCAGCCCAATAAGAATGTGTATCAGCTTGTACAAGAACAGCATGAAGCCAGCTTGCCAGGTGAGCAGATCGGAGAGGGAGAGTGGGGGGAAGAGGGAGAGAAGGGAAGCGCAAGTACGTCTCTCTGTCACACAACACACAACACACAAACAGAGTGGGGGAAGAGGACTGGCAGACCAAGGACAGAAAGAGAGAGGGAGGGAGACAGAGAGGAAGAAAGGAAGGGAGGGAGAGAGAGAAAATATGAATATATGTGGTTGTCTTTACTGGACTTTTAGTAAAGAACATTTAATGAACATTCTGATGGTTTTTTTTTAATTAAGAGGTGAGGTATGGGGACAATTAAGCTGTATTTAAAGATGGTAGATAAGCTACTAAAATTGTTTTTACCTGTTGGGATGGAGAAAGGTTTTTTCCCCCTCTTTCTCCTGTTCTTTTCTTTCCCCCCACAATTTTCTTCTTTTCTATTTTTCTATTTGTAGTTTTTATAGTTTGCACCGGCTTTTTATTTCATAACTACGAAGAGGACTCAAATAGATATTTGAGTTTTTTATTTGAAAGTAACCTTCGACCCAGCGTCTGTTTTTTTGGAGTTCAAAATGCTTTTGTTGCACGCAGAAATAAAAATTTGTTTTCTTTGTAGCAGTTCATTGATTTCATAAATGCAGCACACTATGGTTTTTTTATACATAGCATAAAGGTAAAAAAAACAATATATGCAGTGTTATCTTCATTTTAGATGTTAAAAGGGTTTTGCGGTTCCCGGTGTTTTCTTTTCGGTGGGAAATGGGTCCAAGTGGCTCTTTGAGTGTTTTAGGTTGACTACCCCTGCTCTAGCCCTTCACTCTAGGACCCAGAGTGGTTCCTAAAAGTAGTAGTTTATTGAATTAGTCATGCAACCTTATCAATAAAATAATATATAGTACATAGTCCAATTCCAAAATAAATTGGATAGTTCAGTGAGCTATTAATAAGCATCTGCAGGGATATTTGAATAGTAGGAATAATCATTAAGTCTCCCTTAGTTCATATTTACTCATGTTGACTACCATGCTAGGAACAATGAAAGAAGGCAGATATTGTCAAATGTAGGAAATCAGTTCAAACAAATAGTTATTGCGTGCTAAAGCTCACTACAAGAATCTGAACTACTAATGTTCAAAGCAAATTGGCAGTAGAAGTCAATGGAGTGCAAGGTGGGCTGGACTTCGATCTCTTGTGAGCACAAAGTGCCTTGAGACTAATAACACACTTGACCCCTTCCCCAGGCTCAGATTGGTCATCTCCTACAGATATTCAAGGAGGATGACACTAGCCTTGATCATATTGGTTATATATTGCCTCTAGAAGTGATCTGACTACCAACTGCTAGGGAATTCAAGTGAGAGAATTAATGTCTTTTCGTGGCCTCCCCATAAACAGAATATTATATCTGATAGACTTATTAAGGATCACGCATCTATTCTTTTCTTATAAATGTATGTTTAAAGGTAATTTTTAGTGCAATAATGTCATATATATCTACTCCAAAACAAGCTCATTGAGTTCCTAAACCCAAGTATGAAAAATTGCAGCAAAGAATAGCAATCATACAACTATGTACAATTAAGTTATAATTTAAGGAACTCAAAAGATGTCTAGTGATATATAAAAGACTTCTTTAAATGTTTTATTTATCTAGGAATATGTGAGTATGTGACAATTTTTCATATCATATTTTTCAAACCCGTATTTAATTGCATCAGCTATAACATTTCAGCTGGCAAACATGCACTATGCAAGTGATCAATATATTACAGCAAGATTCACCAGAATGCTATTGCATACATCTTTTTCCCAAGTAAAATAGATAAGTACCTAAATAATGTCATCTATACTATAGTCCTAAGTGGAAATACAGACTGACTTTAAAAAATGATAGAAAGTGCCAGATGCAGTTGAGTTAATCAAACATGCAGACTACACATATCATACCAATGATTGAAAGAAGCATATCAAAAATGACTTCATCAGTCCCAGAAATGACTTCATCAGTCACAAGATCATATAGCTTCATAAAAGAACTCAACCAAAGTAGATAACTAATAATGTAACTTGCATGATAGGCAGCAGGATATAAATCAAGACTGAAGTACATATTTCAAAAGTCATACAATACCAATAAGGAAGAAATTGCAGGTACATTTCTGTTTAGGAGCCAGAACCAGAATAGTAACTTTCAAGGAAATACTTTTTGATCTGAGGCTGATTTTGCAGTAATATAACAACAAACAACAATTACTGTATTTTTTCTATACACAATAAAGATAATTTGCTGAGGCTGATTTTGCAGTAATATAACAACAAACAGCAATTACTGTATTTTTTCTATACACAATAAAGATAATTTGCTGAGGCTGATTTTGCAGTAATATAACAACAAACAGCAATTACTGTATTTTTTCTATTCACAATAAAGATAATTTCCAGGAGTTAAAGAAGCAAGATTTCATGAAATAAAACAGAGAAATAATTTATAAAGGTATTGCATACTCTTGACTTCCAACTACTTAAAACATGTTGGAAAAAAGCCCAAAGGATAGTTAACCAATCATCCATAGAATTGTCCCAAACCACCTCTGACTACTCAAACCCTAGAGATTTCAGGCTGAACTTACAATATTTGTATTTAGAAACAAAATTTGGGGAGTATTGCAACAAACAAGACATAAGATATTGATTATGAAATCATTTGAACATTTATCATAGAAACTTAAAAAAATAATTCCAATTATTAATTTAAAATAAATTAAATAAACATTAAATTATATATTGCATTTAATTTACATTGACATGATAAAATATCAAGACTTACAACAAAGAATTACTGTGGCATTTAGAACTAGAGCTTCTATATTTTTAAAAACAGTCTAGGCTTGGTACTTGGAATGTACTCTTTGTGTATTATTAGCTTTATATTTCATAAAGTTATAGTTAGATAGCCAATGAAATTCTAAATGACTTTTTAAAAAATATTGATGAATGATATCCTTCATTCAAAAAAAGAGTAGCTCAATAAATGACTGTAGATAAAAGTAAAACAAAATCTAGCATGGGGAAAAAAACACATCCCTATGCCTAAAAATAATTTCAAAGAACAATTTTAATGTGACAGAAACAAAGTATTGCAATTATATTTGTTGCAGGTGGGGATACAGTATTTTCTTTGAGAAAACGTATGTTCTTTTGATTTTCTTTAGAATTAGCAATGTTTTGGGAAAATTCCTTCTGATTCACAAGAGGATCAATGAGAGCCAGGATCTAGGCTTCGATCACTTGACGTTTCATTGCCTTTCTTAGAATCTTTGAATGTCACAGGAACACTGGTCTAGATGAAAGGGGGGAAAATGATATTTGTAAGCTAACCAGCTAAAGAAACTTAAGTTCTTTAGCATGAAATAAATAAGAGACATATTTAGTTTATTATTGTTAGTATGCAGATCATTCTACCTGGGACTTGATGGTACACAATTAATCAGCATGCTGCTATATCTTTGCTTTTCACCACAGGGAGATGTAGAATTTTAAAAGTGTTTCTTGGATACATATACAGTATGCTAATATTTGACCTAAATGAAATGTTCTGGATAGGTAACAACAAGGCTTGGAAGGAGTTACAATTGAAGAACCAATGTCACAGCTACCAGTTCCACTAGATATCACGTTGTCTAAGGTAGGAGTCCCCAACCCCTGGGCCACAGCCCACTATAGGTTTGCTGCCCATTCGGAACCAGGCCACAGAAGTGGCGTGTGAGCATGCACATGCAAACTCCACTTGCACATGGGTGAGCATGCACACAGCTCCATTTGCCAGCCACTTGTGCAAATGGAGCTGAGCAGGCACTCGCCAGCTGCTCACATGGAACCATTCCCTCTCGTCCTCCCTCCGCTGGTCTGCAAAGCCAGAAAGGCTGGAGATGCTGGTCTAAGGTGTCTAAGTATTATCTGGGTCTAATCACCTTTCCCTCTTTGTGAAAAGCTAAGAATTATTCTCTGCAAGTCATACACTGATGTCATACAGATTAGATATAGCAAAGGATTTTATGCAGAGCTGCTTTTAAGGACAGTTGATAAATTTCAGTTGGATCAGAACACAGCCAAGTATTAGTAGTACAATGTACAGTTATTTTATCAATTGCATTAGGCTGCAATTTCTAGGATCAATGCTAGCTCACTGAAAGAAAAAGCCTCAGGTAAGCTCCAGAATTGGAAAGTTTTGTGGAAGTCTCTCCTACATTGGTCTAGCAACTTTATGTTATTGCAAGGGAATAAATGCCCTTCAGAATAATGTTTAGTCTTATACACACTACAACTTAATAAAAGGAAAAGCATTTTAAAAAGTATACATGTGTATTTTTTATTATGAGCCTCAGTAGAATACATTCATATATTTAGTTCCATTATTAATTTCTATTATTCCTAATATCCCCTTCAACTAATAACAGAATTTTTGTATGTCAACTTAAGTCTAAAAACCATATTTAATTCTAAAAATGTCTTAATAAGAATATAGTGGTTTTGTTTCTCTTAAAGCTAGTAAAATATTTTAAAATTTGGCAAAAGTATAAGGAATAATTTATATTTTTTTCCAAATTCCATTATAAAATCAAATATAACTGAATATGAGACAACCTATGGGCTTATACACAAGTATATATGGGATATTTAGGCACTTTTAAAAAGTATTTCTGTAATGTACAATATATACTTGTTATCATTGATATACAATGAGAAATATTTATTTAGAGTTCAGATTGCAGTATGTTAGGCTGCTTCTTATTAGAGGCTTAAGCAATGCAAGTACTGTGCAGGCTACCAATTAGAAAAATGCAAAGCAGTTACAATATTCAGTTTTTTCAATGGTCCTCTTGCTGCTTTTCTTAGGATTCTAATGTGTTTTATATACGTACTTGTTAATCAGATATTTTTGCTTAGGCAAGTATTTCACATTCTAAGAGCCAAAACAGATGACCAGCCAGTTAAAAGCTCAAGGAATGCTCTAGTATGCACTTCTGTGCCTCTTTGAAAGGATTGGCAGAGCCCCAATTACTTAATATTTTTTTAAAAGAATCTTCTTACCTCCTGAGGAACAGTTGGAACCAATTCTTCATGTAAATCTCGGTAATCCCTTAGTAAGACATTCTGCGATACAGTCGCTTGCTGCAATCCTACACTTACTGGGACAGGGCTAACATGTTCTGCTCCTTGACAGATGAAAGCAGATCGATGTAGGTGATCTGCAGACATCTGTACATTGGCTGGCATCATTCCTAACTGTTGTAGCATAATGTTCAGAACTAAGGTGCTCTGAGGCGGGGTAGGGTTAACCTGGACTGACGCAACAGCACCATTCCCTGAGGATGTGGTTGCTACAGAAGGTGGCGGTAGCATTAGGTTAAGAGGTGTTTGAAAAGTAGGGAAATTAGATGTCACTGGAATCTGACCTATAGCAAAGAAGAGAGAGAACACACTATTACAAGGGAACGTACTTTATGCCATGCAACCTGTATTAATACGCAAAAAGCAGTTTAGTTCCACCAGCTACTGTGAGTTTGGAGAAGGTGGCAATTAAGCATGAAGAAGCAATGGGTTTAAGAGCTATTGACCCAACCTCTATGCAGCCAGAAACTTCATACAGTATATAGTCATTTTATCTGGTTTCATTGTTAAATCCCTGTATTCCTTAACCACTGATAGAAGATGTCAAAATGAATTAACTTTGAATAATCCTGTGGCATGGTCAACATATAACTTACCTAGATTGGAAGAACTGTAGGATTTCTTTTCCACTGAAAAAAACTCTGTTTCCTCCTTACCGGACACAGCAACGTCACCGGGGACCTTGATATCCTGAGGAAACATAAGAGAGGTAATAGGACTACAGAACTCATAGCCTCCTGGTTTCTAACCTGGTGCCTTAATCACTAGAGCAAACTAGCTTTCCAACAAGATGTAACCATAGTCTGCATGTAATTTAATTTAATTTAATTTTAATTCCATTTATATCCCGCCCTTCTCCGAAGACTCAGGGCGACTTACAAACTTAGCAGTAGCCTTCATTCTATGTATATGCCTGCTTATTAGGGCTTTCACACACACACCCCAAGCGGCATTATTACAAAGTCAGCTTATTGCCCCCAACAATCTGGGTCCTCATTTTACCTACCTCGGAAGGATGGAAGGCTGAGTCAACCTTGATACGGTATAAAACTAAACCTTAATACGGTATAAAACTAAAGAACAAAAATGGGCCTGTATCTGTGGTTGCTATCATTGCTACCTCCTGCACTGATCTTGAAGATACTTTCATACTTTAGTATGAAAAGAAAAACATCTTTTGAATGAGTATTATTAAACTCCTGAGCCTTTCAGGAGAAGATATAACTGTGTAATGTCTGACAGGGAACGTGCCTTTGGTAGAGGAGCTGCAAATCCTGGAGGCATTTTCTGTGCCCTGCTGAGTTGATCGTATTTAAAAGTATCTCCTTGCTCCTCCTGTTTACAACTGAATTTCTTTTCTCTGTTTATTCTCTGTTTAATTTTGCTTAGTGACTGGTGAAATTAAGACTTCCTGATTGACATGAGAAGTTACAGCACCCTGGTGATTTTTATCTTTAACAGACTTACCCTGAAATATATAGGAATTTAGAATTCTGCTTTAGAGAGCTTTGGTATGTTTTAAATATATAATATTTTGGTTGCTTTATCGCTAAAAAAAGCTGCTTTCATGGGTAAGAAAAATGAATGCACAGGAAAGGCATTGGAGTAGCCGCGTTTATTAAATACTTTCTCCTGGGCTTTCTGTAGTATCCTATGTAATTTAAGAATGACTTGTGAAATGTTCTTAGGTTTTTCTGCAACAGAAAATTATTTAACACCTGGAACAATTACACCTAAAGACACACTTACCAGCAGTGAATCTTGAAGTTCCGTCTTTTCACTCTTACATTTTTTAATTGGACCATCCTCTAGTAGAAGGTTAGATCTTTTAAAACATTTCCCAGATATCAAATCATCTGTTGTTCCACAGGGTTCCTTAGTTAGCCAGAGTTGCAGCTCTTCAGCTTTTTTCCAATCATTAAAACTGTCTTTCGTAAATGTTTCAGTGAGAGTTTCCACAGGAGTCTTAATTTTGGTCACATTAGTAGTAGAAACTGGATATACCATGTAACTTGGATATGTGGTCACTACCTGTATTTGGGACGGATTCAGATATGCTGCATATGGCAGAGTAGAAAGGACAGGGGGACGTATTGAGTTGAGGGTCGGGGATAAGATTGCAGCTTGAGAAGGTAACAAGACTGCTTTGGGCTTCCGACGAGCTTCAGAAGGCGAAGTCTCTTCCAATTTCTTTTTTACCTTTTCACATTCCCTAAAAAAATGAGTTCAGTGTTAAGTCTTTAATCCAAATTTTCTCTCCTGATAGGCAGCACAAGACAATAAAACCTTCTGGAAAATAACACCCCCTATATATTTATATATTTCTAATATTTACAATAACTACATTATGAAGTGTAAGTAAAAGTAAATAGTAAGTAAAAAAAGTCAATAGACTTCAGATTTTAGAAGCTGTGGTGATATTACTATGTCATAATGATGTTAACTGTTGGTATAAACCAGTGATGGAGAACCTTTTAGAGACCGAGTGCCCAAACTGCAACCCCAAACCCACTTATTTATTGCTGGGTGCCAGGTGGGCGTGGCCTACTGGGTGGGCATGGCTGTGGTGCTCATGGCAGATTGGGTGGGTGTGGTGAAGGTGGGCGTGGTCACCTCAATGTTGCTCGTGGGGAGGGACACCTGTGGGGGGTGGGCAGGGATGTAGAATACCCAGGGGGTCTCTGGCAGGTGGGGTGGTAGGCAGGAGGCTTGTCCTGCAGGGTGAGGCGAGGCAGGGTGGGGGTGCCATTGCCATGGGGCAAGGCAAGGACTGGGGTGGCTGCTGCCTGACACCATCGGCCCTTGCACACAGAAGCCTGTGAGCGCATGGGGACTGATGGTGTCCCTCAGTAGCCACAGCCTGCCGGCCCCTCAACCGGCACACTCTGGGGCTCCGCAGCCCGTCGCCAGCAGTTCAAAGAAGCCGCCTCTGAGCTGGATGGCCAGATGACAGCTGAGGAGGCGATGCAGTGGGTCGTGCCTGGGAAAAGGAGAGCATGCGAGGCCAGGAAGGACGGGATGGGGGGGAGGGAAACCAGCCGTGCTGGGATGCATCCGGCCACGTTAGCAGGCGGCTGGTTGCCACCTCCAGGGCATGGCGTGGGTGCCCACAGAGAGGGCTCCGAGTGCCGCCTCTGGCACCCGTGCCATAGGTTCGTCACCACTGGTATAAACAGCAGCTATAAACTGCTGATTTCAACAGATAGTTTAGTTTATTACATTAATTAGCAACCACCATGCCTTGTGCAGAAATATACCTTGATTGTTCATCTAATTGTTGCTTGCATATTGCTGCAAGTTGAGCCATCTTGCTTGGAAAAGTTGAACGATTTGAGTCTTTATAAGAAAAGAAACAGAAGCATTTAACTTACATATTATTTAAGATTTAGATCCAACTGAACCTCCTTCTAAAGTCCATCATTGATGGTACTTACATGGTTTTGGCTTATAGCCTTTCCTTATGATCTAAATTAGTATCCTTGACACAGCTTGTTCCATGAAGAGATAAGATGACAGAGAGAGATGTTATATGTATCTCCTTATCAATTTATTTTATCTACCTAAAGCAAACCTCCAAGTGGAACACACACACACACACACACACACACACACACACACACACACACACACACACACAAATATATTTCATTCTTATAAAACAAGTACAGGTAGTCCTTGAGTTACAATCACAATTGAGCCCCAAATTTCTGTTGTTAAGTGAATTTTGCCCCATTTTACAACTTTTCTTGCCACACTTGTTAAGTGAATCGCTGCAGTTGATAAGTTAGTAACCTGGTTGTTGAGTGAATCTGGCTTCCCCATTGATTTTGCTTGTCAGAAGGTTGCAAAAGGGGATCTCATGACCCCGGTATTCAGCAAAAGTCATGAATATGTTTAAGTACAGATTGGGCGAGACCTGGCTTAAAAACACTTAACTGTGAGAGTTGGAGTCCTAGTGGACGATCACTTGACTATGAGCCAGCAGTGTGCAGCAGCAGCAAAAAAAGCTAATACAATCCTGGGTTGTATAAACAGAGGCATAGAATCAAGATCACGCAAAGTATTAGTACCGCTTTATAAAACCCTAGTAAGACCACAAACCTGTAATACTGCAGCCAATTTTGGTCACCTTATCACAAAAAAGATGTTGATACCTTGGAAAAAGTTCAGAGAAGAGCAACTAAGATGATCAAAGGCCTGGAGACTAAAGTATATGAAGAAGAGGGGTGACATGATAGCAGTATTCCAGTATTAGAGGGGCTGCCACAAAGAAGAGGGGGTCAAACTATTCACCAAAGCACCACAGGACAGGACAAGAAACAATAGTTGGAAACTGATCAAAGAGAGAAGCAACCTGGAATTAAGGAGAAACTTCCTAACAGTGAGGACAATTAACTGGTGGAACAGCTTGCCTTCAGAAGTTGTGGGTGCTCCATCACTGGAGGTTTTTAAGAAGAGACTGGACAGTCACTTGTCAGGTTCTCCTGCTTGAGCAGGGGGCTGGACTAGAAGACCTCCAAGGTCCCTTCCAGGTTTATTCTATTCCAATGAACCAATTGCCAAGCATCTGAATTTTGATCACATGTTCATGGGGATGCCGTAAAGGTTGTAACTATGAAAAACGGTCATAAGTCACATTTTTCAATGATGTTGTAATTTCAAACAGTCACTAAATGAACTGTTGTAAGTCAAGGACTACCTGTAGTCAGAAAAACTGCTCAAAAACAAAAAAACAGATTTGGAGATAACATCCTCTGCTTATGAACCATATTTACACGTTTTGTATTCTACAGAAAGAAATTATGAACAAATACCACCATTCCTTATTTTAATATTTTTTTCCAGAACTATATGAAACATTTTGTATCCTACATACCTGAATGTTTTTTGACAGGGCTTCCTGGAGCCGAATGACTCTTTCTCGGATCATTTTCTTTACTCTTTGCCGGTTTTATCAAAGATGGATGCCGTGTGAAAAATTGTTTGCTATTATTAGGGAATAGATTCTTAGAACAACGTTCTTTAAAAGATTTATCTTCCACAGCAAGTGGCATTGCATCCAATTTTGGCTGGGTATCTATGATGCAATCTACAGAGAATTCTAACATTAATATACTATTTTTATATTCTTGGTTTTGACAGTTATCACTTCTAAATATTTATGTTAAAATGAGTAATTAGTCCTCTAATTATGAATATGCATGCTGATATATTATGTTAATATAGTGACCCCCAAGGAGAAATTAACCATCTTAACTCTGATATGGTTTTTATTGATTGGGAGTAGCATAAGTGAGCAGAAGTTAATATTAGTTGTTCAAAAGTAATAATGCACCTACCTTTAATATCAGAAAAAACATTTGGTCCTATCCATTTAAATGCTGGTCTGCGGCCCTTCTCTTCTACAATGTGAACCTTCTTGATGAGCTCAAGGCTACTGAGAACATTAGCAATATCATACAGCCTTCGAATTTTAGCTGAAATAAGTTAAAAAGCTAATGAAAAATATAAAAACAGAAATTCAAAATTGTTAACGCTAGAGTCTTTCCTCCCCTTCCTGCTATGTTGTTCTAAATGTAGATACAACAGGAACATTTCAGTTTGAGGGATCTTTGACACAAGGCATATAAACAGGCCAGGGTGGACAGTCAACATTTTGCATTCTACCAAACCCCATATTTAGTATTCTTAAAACACAATTGCTTTTTTTCCCCCTTTGGAGAAATATTTAATGCAGTGATTTGGAAACAGAATTACAATTATTATTCTAATTTAAAACAGAGAATTAAAATTATTCAATGCAGGTTATAGAAATATGGATCCTAAACCTTCTTCCCAGGAATGGCCTTTGAAAGAACATTCTCAATTCACGTTATAATGATTTGGATGCCTTTTACAGCAACAGAGGCATGCAACATTTTTGTTTTATTCAGTGAAAATTAAGAGGAGGACTGAAAGTTTTTAAAAACCAGGAATCAAAAAGAACAGAGCAGAGCAATAAAAGTACTGTGGGAAAGCTTTCTTCTTTAAAGCTAAGGGAAGCAACGTCAATAACCAATCAAATGCTTGTTACGGTGGCCTGAGCAGTTATGTCAGAAGTGCTATGGAGTGTTGTCACTGAGATTTTGGTCAATTATCCTAGCAGTCTATCACAAAGATGGGATGGTTTAGTATCATTTCTGCTGCTTGAAAAAAAAGAGCATGATGGGCAAACAAGCTGAATAGATGGGAGCAGGTGGCTGCAGTAAAATGAACATTAGATTTTCCAGGCAATTTTTATTAGGGTTTCATCCAGTCTGTAAGAAAAGATTTCTTAAGAGATAATAATGGATAATTTAAACCCCAAAGAGAGATGCACTTTTAAGATGAAGGCTTTCTGAGCAGTGCAATTACTCTCATCACATTGACTGTAGTCACACATTCTCATAATATAGTTTGGTTTTTTTTAACCTAATCATGTTGTGAGGATGCAGCCACTGTTTCATGTAAAACCATGGTTTATCATAGCAGTCCACAATCCATATGTTGCCATCATCCATATGCAGTTTTACCATGGCAGTACATAATGCATACAGTATACACCCTGTTAGCACCCTGCCATTGAAATTTCACAACAAAATTCTGGTAGCAATGGGGTCAGTTAACTTCCTGGTAGGCAAGGAAGTTAATTTTTATAAGTTTATGGCTCAACGTAACTTTTTTCATCATGTAAACTAAATCAGGCACACAAGACAGGACTTTTTACCACTTACTTTTAAACTTGCTTTTATCCAGTGATTCACAATGGTCCTCGCCAATCAAACTTTTAGCAGCAACTTCAAGGCTCACAACTTGGGGATATGACACAAGAAACAACATTACAAATTTCTGGCTCATCACTCTTAAAGACTTGTCTTTGCGACTATTTACTGAAGCTGTACAAAGAAAAGAGACAACAACCAAATATAGAAGTAAATCCAAATCACCTAGTAATTGGAAAATGGCATATTTCACTAGGATCTGATTTTGGTTAATTACTGGATAGGTTTTAGTTTATCAATTGTTGATATTTGCATCAATAAATTATGTACAGGTACACATTTTGAGACTGCCTCAGATAGTGACCATTTGCATTTATGATGGCGATAAAAAAAATAACTTTGTGATCAATACCTGTCTTTATGACCCCCTCAGAGAGAGAGAGAAAAATGCCTAAATAGGCTCTCTTCCTAGCTGCTTTTCTTCACAGCATAGTGCATCCCTACAAAGTAGTAACCACAAGTTAACAAGCTTAGCTCTGTGAACTTAGCTGATTAGAAACCTCAGGCTCTCTGGCACTGCTGCCTGATATTGACAAGACTCTAATCAGTTTCACAGTAAAGGCTTTTGTTTGCTTACTAAGCTGCTTACAACGGGCACATTAGGGAAACTTCTGGTGTTAGTGCATTCCTTTTGATGTTTTTTTCCTCTACTGTGTACCTACTTACTCTCTTGTAATCTCTTCTCCTCCAATGAATGTAAACACAAATATCAATTCCTTTGTTATTAATTATCACAGGGTCAGAATGAGCATTCCAAAAAATGGGGAATAGGAAAAAAGGGTATAAGATTTCCTCTTTTACTCAGCTTCCTCAAGAGTCAAGTTTCAGAAACTTTCCCCACCTTCTGGGCTCATATCCTTCAGAGGCTTTAAAGCAAAGGAAAGCTGAAGTAAAGTCAAAAGCAGCTGTGGTCAGATGACTGTTCAGTTAGCAACCACTTTGGTTAACAAACCCAAGCGTGGTTACTAAAGGACGATTATCTGCATTTTTTTCCAGCCAGATTATTTATAGATTTTACAATATTTATCTCCAATTCCATTCCTAGCTGATTCTGGTATGATATCACACACCATTCCAGATGTGATTTTAGAAAAAGGCTCAGAGAGAAGGTTAATGTCTTTTAGATTAGTTTTTCAATCTTCCATTTTTCTAAGCACTGGTGTTAAAACTGCTTTTAAAAATAGTTAATCTAACTAAAGGATTATACTCCTGCATTTTAGCAAATGGAATCATAGGACATCTCCATCTATAAACATGCCTTTCCTAGAATTACCTGCTTGAAGTTCCATCCCAGGAAGTTCCACAAAATCTGTGTGATAATTTGACCTAGTGTGCTTTGCCATCCATTCAATATTTCCATCCTCTTGCCCATTTTTTTCTTTTTTAGTCAGTTCGATTTGCTCCAAGTACTTGCTTTCCTCAGCTACTTTTTTCAAAGCCTGCAGTGTTTTTTTAAGATTATGACGCCCATGCCAGGAATACCTGTTTTTGGCAAATCGGCTCACCATGTGAAGACTTTCTAATACATTCATTATGTCATAGATTCGCCTGCGCTCAATATCTGTAACGATGGAAAAACATCACAAATTATTTTACAGTTTCTTTTTCAATCTTATCAGTTTCCTAAAGCATGGATTGAAATACTTTAACAGTCAAAATTAATGACAGGACGTCAATTATAGAAAAATATAATCAAAGGTAGCAGCAGATGTTTCTTTCCTAGAGTGCAGAGAAAAACTATCCTCTATGAACTGGCATCCAGCCAGTAAACACTCAGCTCCAGCCAATCATCCCGACACTCCCCCCGAATCAAGGGATTACAGGGTTGTAAAAAGGTCATATAAAATATAACCATAAATATTATTAACAATTTGAATGTAAGTTATTTTTGAGGAAGCAAAGGAGGTGATACATAATTGATCTTTATACATTGATTATCGAAGCCTGAAAACATTTTTTTCTTGACTGCTAGAATACATGAATAGTGTTTTATTGGCTCCCAGTAGCTTCTATCTTGTTCCGTTAATATAAACATAAGTCTCTTTAAAACCACCCAGATGGGATTGATAAATTGGGCTATAAAATAATATGCTTTTAAAGATATCTCTGTAAACCCGCCCCCGAAAAAAATCAGAGTTCCTCAAACCAGCAAATATTATCCCCAAGTGTCAATGGAATTATCTAAAGGTTTGATAGTTAGCAGTCAAAAGGGAATCTGTATGGGGGTGGGCAGGTTAATAGGTGGTTGATAAATAATAGAAGATCGATAGGGGTCAATTCAAGAGGGACGCGGTGGCTCAGTGGGTTATGAAGGTGAGCTTGTCGATCAGAAGGTCGGCAGTTTGGCGGGTCGAATCCTGAGTGCCACGTAACAGAGTGAGCGCCTGTTACTCGTCCCAGCTTCTGCCAACCTAGCAGTTCGAAAGCACGTAAAAATGCAAGTAGAAAAATAGTGAACACTATGGTGGGAAGGTAACAGCGTTCCGTGCGCCTTTGGTGTCTAGTCATGCCAGCCACATGACCACGGAGACGTCCTCGGACAAGCGCTGGCTCTTCGGCTTTGAAACAGAGATGAGCACCGGCCCCTAGAGTTGGAAACGACTAGCACGCATGTGCGGGGGAACCTTTACCTTTAGGGGGTCAATTAATCTTTTAGAGTCTCTAAGAGGTCCATACTAGTCTCTAGTCCTGAAGATGGCTAGTGGTAAAACAGTGTTACCCAGGGTTGGGCGATCAGCTGCTGTAATGGACTGTATGGATGACCTCAAGGGATGAGAAAAGATGCTGCTTAGGAAACTAGATAAGAGAAGGAGAGGCCCCCAATGGATTAATGGTCAGAGAAAGAAATTTAGGAAGGCCCTGTTCTAATTGATCAGGTGGTTAAAAGTGATGGTGGAAAGTTTGTACTTTCAGACTTGCAAGAATCTGTTAGTGCAGCTTTATAATAAAATAGAATTAATTCATCTGGTTGTGTTTCCTATCTGTTTACCTGGGAGGATTGACAGCCCCCAACGAGGGTAGCCTTGAGTTGTCCCTATTTTATTATTTTTCATAGCACTATTTGTTAAGATAGTATTTATTATTCTCATATAACAAATATTTGGTGGTTAAGGAATAATTTGAAACTTCACAAAAGAATCAATGTTGAAGAATTTGGGACCCCTGTTCTAGATTTTCTAGGAAGATTTTTTTAATGTGTTTAGTTTGATACTTTCTAGTTATGTGGTTTTTACAAAATTTATTGATGTACACTAGTTTCCAAAACTCTTGTATCTTGGGCCTTTTTAATATGCATAAAAATAAGTTGAAAGGGGAAAAATGATTATTGACCTTTTAAAGATATCAGAGAACAAAACATCTAGCTGTTTTGTGGTTTGAAAAGCCAATTATCTTTTCACAACTCTGCATTTAGCAAGTGATAATTCTTTAGGGAGATATATTTTAGAGATTTATATGTTAATTAAAACAAGCAATGTATTTCTAGCACTAAGCATGTATAATGTATAACCCGGCTCTGTTCCCAAGCTGAATGTGCCAAAGCCCTGGCTATATTGCTAACAGGCCAAATACCTTGCTCTTGTGTATCTTGAATTGGATGTTTTTAATGTTTTTTTTTTACTGTTTTTATTCGTTTAAAAGATTTTAATTAATTATAATGTATTTTATGAACTGTAAGCCTTCCTGAGTCATTGACTGAGATGGGCTGCAATAGAAGATGAACAAACAAATAATACAAAACACAGTAACATTATTACCATTTGAAATAAGTCTAAAGAATAAAAAATAGATATTTGGAATGTAAATCCTCCAAACCAAAAGGGGTTTGAGAAACTCCAGACATGGTGCTATGAACAAAATAACCTTGTTTAGGACTACTCCAGTTGCTGCCAATTCGGAGGATTTATGTTCAAAAACTGTAAATTACTCCAGAACAGCATAGCTGGAGAGATTCTGCAAATATGGAGAGGAGTAGAATTTTTAATTCTTGAATTGATAAATTTTGCACATCCATACACACCTTTTAGTAGCCATAAGATTTGCCCAGAAAAAAAAAGATGACACAATGCTCAAACTTACTTAGGTCTTCTGCTACCTGATCAAGACATATTTCATTGTTTTTAGAAAAATTGGGGTAACTGGAATAGCGAGCTAAGAATTTATGACACAGCAATCCAAGGCTTTTCTCTTTACGGCTTGGTTGAGACTTTTCATATTCTTCTCCTGACAAATGATCCTGCAGAGAGAAAGGGGAGGGAAAGCTCTCACAGAGGATAATTGAATTAATACAATGTCAAGCAATGTACATTCAAAATACATATATAATTTAGTCTTGTTTTTACATTTATTTATTTACTTAATTTACATGCCACTCATCTCATTGTTGAAGCAATGACTACTACAAGTATGGCAAAATGAAACAATAAAAATGTTTTACCTCAAGGCTTTCACTTTTATTATCGGACCATTTTTTTTCCTGTTCTCGATTTCTAATCTCAGGACTAGCTGCACTAATCAGCATTTTAAGGTTAGCGGTTGGGGTCCATGGATCGCCAGGAGTACTTTCATTGGGCTTTGGTGGTGTTGTCAGATGGTCAGAAGCAGCAGGCTGGATCTCTGCCAAAAGCCAATTGGGGGCAGCTTTTTGTTTTAGAGGTGTTTTGACTGGGCTTTCACGCACTTCAAAACACTGATTTTCCTGAGCCAAGAAAGAAAAAAGTGTGACTCAAAAATGGAACAATACTGAGCATTAAAATGTTGACTCAAAGCCTGATCGTAATATTTAAAAACACCCTTGTTGCCAAAACTGACCTTACTGTATTTTTGGCCAAAACTGATACTTATTTCTGCTGGATTTTACAAAACACATTTTTATTTAAAACACCTAGCCTATTTTCTTTTTCACCCTGAGCATTTATCAGAACGATTAATGCCCAAAGATGATACAAGAATCAAAGATATTTTTAATCAAGTTTTCTTGGCTTAAAATAATATACAAACAGTCCCAATGGGACCTAGCTTTTCACTGCATACCCTATTGTAAACATTCCTGGATTAATGTTATACATGAATGCAGCCAGTGTTCTATAAAGGTACAGGTTCCCCCGCACATGCGTGCTAGTTGTTTCTGACTCTAGGGGCCGGTGCTCATCTCTGTTTCAAAGCCAAAGAGCCAGCGCTTGTCCAAGGACATCTCCGTGGTCATGTGGCCGGCATGACTAGACACCAAAGGCGCACGGAACGCTGTTACCTTCTCACCATAGTGGTCCCTATTTTTCTACTTGCATTTTTACGTGCTTTCGAACTGCTAGGTTGGCAGAAGCTGGGACGAGTAACAGGCGCTCACTCTGTTACGCGGCACTCGGGATTTGACCCATCAAACTGCCGACCTTCTGATCGACAAGCTTAGCGTCCTAACCCACTGAGCCACCACGTCCCTCAGTGTTCTATAGGGAAATGCAAAACAAATTACAGGGTACTTCTGTTGAAAATGTAATGTTTTATATTTTTTAGAATGATAATGAATTAGTTAGTATACTGATATAGTGCAGTTATATAAACTGTTACAAAAGGACATGGTGTTTCTATATTCATCCTTTGTCTGAACAGTAGCACAGTGTTTCTTAGAGGCATGGGACCAATTTGGAATATTTGACATCATTCAGTTCAATTGGCTAAACAATGTTGCAGAGGCCAGCAGAAGATAATAAAATATTATACTTCAATGTAACTCTTTGAAACATTTAAATTAATTAAGGCAGAAATTACTGATGTCACTCTTTTCCTCACTGTTATTACATATATTGCAAAGACTATTGTAGCATAGTTATTATATTTATTAAATATTTCAATCAAACAATATTGAGTTCTATGGTATAGAAAATGGATATATCTATATCTATCTATCTATCTGATGTATATATGTATTATGTGATATATATATCTCACATATAAATCACATAATACATCATATATATATATATACACACATACATACACACACACACACACACACACACACACACACACACACATATATATATATATATATATATATATATATATATATGTAATATATGTGATATATATATAATGTGATATATATATATATACACACACACACATATACACTGTATATATATATATATATCAGCTAGATATTCCAAAGGCTTCAATCTAACCACGCCATGAACACATTAGTATTCTAAAAGATTCTCAGCTTTTCTCACTCACAGATTGTGTGCCACTTAAGAGGCCTGTCATCCAGCACTATCTTGTTATTTTTTTTTCTATTCAAATACCTTACTTGGTAAAATACAGGAATGTTTTATTTCTATATTAATTTATACAACTTATATAGGTGTCTATAAAAGCCGTGGTAGCGTAGTGGTTAAAATGCAGTACTGCAGGCTACTTCTGCTGACTGCCAGTTGCCAGCAGTTCGATTCTCACCGGCTCAAGATTGACTCAGGCTTCCATCTTTCTGAGGTCGGTAAAATGAAGGCTCAGATTGTTGAGGGCAATATGCTGACTCTGTAAAACTGCTTAGAGAGGGCTTTATATAAGTCTAAGTGTATTGCTATGTTATATAAAATAATCCTAGGCAGCTCACAACAAAACCCCTAAAACAGCAAAATTACTCTTAGAAAGGATATTTTTCTAACATCCCATCAACTCTGTTGACCCATCCCAAACTACTCCAATGATTTGGGGGTGGGGAAGAAGCCTGCTCTTAATTACTTTCTGAAAGGCTAAAAAGATAGGGGCTCTGAGAATCACAGAGGCTATTCCAAATGGCCTAGGCAGCAATGGAGAAGGCACACCTCTGAGATCCAGCTGGACAACAAGCATTAAGAGAAGAAGAACTGAAGCACGCCATCTCATCCAACCAAGCAGCCACTTAATACAGATGCCTACTTGCTTTAGCTAGACAGCTGTGTGACCTTCACGCGTTGAGTGACCCTGCTGGGATTATATATTCTTGGCATTTATATCTGTCATTCTTTGCACATTTGTCCCAGAAACACTGCCTGGGATGAGACAACCAAGCATGACTTGAGGGGAGAGGTACAGTTTCTCAATGTCTATAAAAAAACACCCTGCCTTGATTTCTGTGCACATATAGATAGAGTGTAACTTCCTTTTTTCATAAGAGAAACTGACAGTACTGCAACTTTGAAGCATATTATACTTGACAGTGCACACAATTGCTGTAAAATTGTCTTAAAATAGCCAATGGCAAAAAAAAAAAGACGTAAGAGGACAACATCAGATAGGCAAGGAAAAATGTTTGTCCCTAGTAAGCTATTTTCTTATCTCCTTCTTTTATGTCAAGAGTGACATATAGCCATATTGCTCCATCAAAACACAGGATATCTAAAACATAACAATGAATGACCCTGGGGTTGCTTCAGGTATTCTTACACTGCAATTTGCAAACAACATTGGCCTATAATTTGAATATAAGATATAAGAGATGACAAAAGATAGTTTGAAAGGGCTTAGATAAATTACCTTGTTCTCTTTATTCATATTGCCACTATTAGCTTCAGCTTTATATACATTTGTTTAATTACACATTATGTTGGCTTATATGCTGGGATATGATTTTTAGCATTCTGAAAGAAAAAAGAAATTAGTTAACACATGAACTTTTAATGAAGAAATTAGAATTGGAGAGAAATCTGGATTTAAATTCACTAAGAGTATCAACATTTTTAGACCAGTACTGTCCTTACTGCTACTTCAGAATGTTTTGTTATCGGCATAATAAAGGCTGGCATCTCTTTCTGATATTTCTACTACAATCTACTTTTTATTGTTGCCCATCTCACACAAAGTGACTCTGAGCAATGTCCTGAACTATCCTTCACAGGCTTACTGAAAAGCATTGTGTAAAAAACTTATTTTACCATAGCCATAATGGAAGGTAGATGTTAATATTTATGGGCTTTATTTATGATATTCACAATAGAGAAGATTTTCTATGCTTTGCATAATGTTGCTTCCGCTGAAAAGTATTAGTGCAAGGGGGAACTAAATAAAAGCAATTATTTTCTAGAAGAAAATGCAACGTTCTCAAACAGCAGTGTTTGGCCACTTTGTCTTTTGAGCAGTATTTATCATTTTTCCCATGTTTCGTAGAAGATGTGAGGGAATGGATAGAAGTGGCAATCCCACAAAAGTACAAAACAGGATTGTAAGTGTAGCATAGGAGGAACTAAATTTAATTTGACAGACCTTATATTGCCTTTCAAGACAAATTTTACAAGGGTCTGTTTTTGTAAAAGAGAAGTTGCCTTGAGTGTTGTATGACAAGTAGCCTAACAATACAATAAAGACTACAGGGTTTATAATAAGACAAACATTTCCAGCGATGCTACATCTGGCACAGTGCAGCTTTACATTCATGTTCACGACACTCAAGGACGAGCAGTGTCACACTGAGAGACGTTTGTGGTTGCGCTTTTTTTTATAATTCCTACCTAGGCACGTTCGTTGGTCGAGACTACAGTAACAAAAATCACGACAGTCCAGTGCAGTAGCTAAAACAAGTCCTTCAAATGTGCCTCTCTAACAGATACCGAGGTTTTTTGGGGGTCACTTTTTTAGTTGTCCTTGTTGTTCCCTTCCCTTCGGCTATATTTTATTGTTTCTTTCTCAAATTTAATAAAGATTTTTTTTTTAAAAAAAGATTACAATTTCTGTTCTCGCTGCTTCCTACGTTGCTTCGAATAAACCCAACTTTTCTCCAGGCTTCCAGGAACGGTTTTTAATTTTATTTTATCAAACTGGTCCGGCGCCCATCTGGCCGAGGCGACTTCGGTGCCAGCCATGCCCAGCAATCTTCTGCTGCAGTACCGTCCCCTTTCCCTGGAGCCCACTCACCTACTTCGGACGAGCAGCCCTCGACACCGGCCACCAAACTTCCTCCTTCGCTTCCAACTTGAGAATTCTCCCCGCGCTCCATCATTCGGACCGGGCTCCTCCCCATTCTTCGCCATCTCGTTTCCGATTGGCTCTTGAGAGAAGGGGGTGGGGCGGAGGCATCTCGCCGCTCCGTTTAAACATTTGGCGCCACCAGGATTATTGTACTGTACAGTGCCCTACTGTATTGGCTCCCTTCCGCCTTCTCCATTTGCCTTGCACCCAGATGCGAAAGCTTTAAAGGCAGAGCTGCCACCATTCAGACGAAACCGCGCGCCCTTCTTTCAACTTTCTTCCCTCCCGTCCCAGGAGCGATTTGAATTCATCAGGCAGAAGAGTACAATACGGCGAGGGAGAGAAATAAAAGTTTCCAACCAATCAGATCCTCAGAAGGTTTCCCCTCTTGGCCAATCAAGTGTTTTTTTCTCTTGGACTGGGAGGGAAATGTGGGGGGGGGGAGCGGGAAGAAAATTGAGAATTCGTTCGGTAGCGCTTAAAAACGTCGTTTCGTGTAGCTTTGGGTGTCTTTTGCTTCCCTCGGTCTTCCGGGTTGGCCGGTTAAAGGCTCAATACCGAGGATGTGTGAATCTGACTAAACAAGTACGGCCGAAGCGCTTCATCTGCTTTCTTGCAGAGCAGAGTAAAAGGCAGGTTTTCCTTAAGAAGAGTCCTCAGCGTCTGTCACTGATTTCGTTTCTTTTTAAAAGGAAGAAAATGTTGGTCCAAGTAACATTGTTCCTTCCCCAAAGAGAATTGGAGCTCGCAACAAGTGAAGATTTTCTGTTCTGCTGTTCTTGTGGAATTTATTTACTGTTATGTTCCATAGTTTTTGAACTGAATAGAGGAGAGGCATAGAAATAAGATAAAGTGTGCCAAACCTACACTTTTGATTCTTGGTTTGTGTGTGTGTGTGTGTCTGCTGTTCTTGTGGAATTTATTTACTGTTATGTTTCATAGTTTTTGAACTGAATAGAGGAGAGGCATAGAAATAAGATAAAGTGTGCCAAACGCTACACTTTTGATTCTTGCTTTGTGTGTGTGTGTATGTGTGTGTGTGTGTATGTGTGTGTGTCTGCTGTTCTTGTGGAATTTATTTACTGTTATGTTCCATAGTTTTTGAACTGAATAGAGGAGAGGCATAGAAATAAGATAAATGTGCCAAACGCTACACTTTTCATTCTTGGTTTGTGTGTGTGTGTATGTGTGTGTGTGTGTGTGTATAGTGTATATATAACACTATCAATTGTAAATCCATAACCTTGGGCTAATCATAATCCTGATTTATCTCTGGTCTGTTATGCTGATAAAATGAGTTAACCTTATCATTCATGTTTAATCTCTGGAGCAAAGAATATAAATGAAGAAAGGGAAAAGAAAACAATAAAGTAGTAGTCTATCAATGCAAACAACTTTGTTCTTGCTTTCCTTTTAATGCACCAGAGAGGCATTTGGCAAACTCGTCTATCTATCAACACAGCATAAAGATACTAAACAAAAACAATCATCCAAATAAAAATGTATAGAAAATTTAATATGAATTTCTATCATATGGGGATGGCAGATTCCTTCCCCTCTCTAGAAGATGTTTTGGAAGGAGAACCACCTCAGGATTTTATTTTTCACAAACTGAATTTAGATATTCACACTTTTCCAGGATGTATTGTGTTATGTATTGGGCTTGTGGTGTTACACCACGTGCGTTGCTGGAGCAGCTAACGGCTCTCCAGCAACCCAGACTAGCTGTCTCTGGTCCTGCAATTGGCTAGCCCCAGGCGGCAAGAGTGGGTTCAAACCCATTGGCTGCTGCCTAGGGGCTAGACTATATATTGTGGCTGGTTGCAGCCCAAGTTCCAGTACAGTTCTAGCAAGAATAAAGTATGTGTTATTTTGCACTCAGCCTCGTGTCTTCCTTCCTGCACCCAAGAGCCCACGACTTAACAGTGGCAACAAGGATGGGATCCTGCTTCGCTGATTAAGAGCTGATGTCAACGAGTGGTCGGCAGCACACGCCAGAGGGAAGAGGCATTTTCCCTCCCCTCTCTAGGCCGGCTAGTAAGCCACACTAGCAGAGACTGTTTGCTAGACCCAACTTATCCTTAAGAAAGGATAATACTCCTCAAATACCTGATTTCAAAGCCAGAGAATCCAGTATCATGTTTAAGGAAGAAAGGAAATTGATAGTTATTAGATTTTGAAATGCTGTTTTCCTTAGCTGTGCAAATCAATCTGCTTTGTTCTCAAGCGATTCCAACAAGATATAACCGCACTTATCTGGCATTCTTAGTTCTAACAATCACTGGGTGATTTGGTTTATACTGATTGTTTCAGTTCAACAAATTATTAATGTTTGTAATGTACACAGGTATCACAATTGCTTCGGTATTATATCTTTATCATTTTTAAATTGTTAAATACATTTATTTACTTAGAAATCCTGTAAAACTCAAATGAGTCCACTTAAACAGTACTACATATGTGTAAAATGATACAGTAAAGAAATTTATTTATTTTTATTTATTTATTTATTTATTTTATTGGATTTGTATACCGCCCTATTCCCGTAGGACTCAGGGCGGTTTACAGGGCAGTTAAAACCATAAATACAAAAAATTAAAAACAAATAAAACAATTAAATTAAATTCAAGCCCCAAGAGTAAATCTAAAACCCAGTTAAATTAACAACCCCACAGTCTGGACCAAACAGATCGAAGAGCCAAGTTTTCAGGTCCCGGTGAAATGAGCGAAGGTCGGGGGCAGTCCTAAGTTCTGTGGGTAGTTGGTTCCATAGGGCAGGCGCACCCACAGAGAATGCCCTTCCCCTGGGAATAACCTGCCGGCATTCATTAACCAGCGGTACCCTGAGAAGGCCCTCCCTGTGGGGGCACACAGGACGATGGGAGATGATGCCAGCAGCAGGTGTTCCCTTAGATAGTCCGGACCCAAGCCATTTAGGGCTTTATAGGTCATTACCAGCACCTTGAATCTCACCCAGAGGGCAACCGGAAGCCAATGCAGCTCACGGAGAAGTGTTACACTGGAGTATCGGGAAGCTCCCATCAAAACTCACGTGGCTGAATTCTGCACCAGTTGAAGCCTTTGGGTGGTCCTCAAGGGCAGCCCCATGTAGAGGGCATTGCAGTAGTCTAACCGGGAGGTCACGAGCACATGAGTGACTGTACGTAGAGCATCTCGGTCCAGATAGGGATGCAACTGGCGCACCAGGCGAATCTGGGCAAAAGCCCCCCTGGTCACGGATCCTATATGATCTTCCAAACTGAGCCGTGAATCCAGGAGGACTCCCAAGTTGCGAGCCCTATCAACGGGGGGTAATACCTCATCCCCTATTGTTAATGATGGAGAAGGCTGGTCAGCCCAAGATGCCGGTATGAACAGCCACTCAGTCTTGTCAGGATTGAGACGAAGCCTGTTTCTCCCCATCCAAACCCGGACCGCCTCCAGGCAACAGGACATCACAGTGAGGGCATCACTGGGTTGGGTCGGGGTGGAAAGAAAAAGTTGGGTATCATCAGCGTACTGGTGATACCCCACCCCGAAACCACGAATGAGCTCACCCAGCGGCTTCATGTAGATGTTGAACAAGAGGGGAGAGAGGACCGACCCCTGAGGGACTCCACAAACGAGAGATCTCGGGGTGGACCTCTGTCCTCCCATCAACACCGACTGCGAGCGGCCCAGGAGGTAGGAGGAGAACCACTGTAAAACGGTGCCTCCCACTCCCAGCTCCCTGAGACGCCGCAGTAGGATACCATGGTCGATGGTATCAAAAGCTGCTGAGAGGTCTAATAGGACTAGGATAGAGGAACAACCCCTGTCCCGAGCCCGCCAGAGATCATTCACCAGTGCGACCAATGCCGTCTCTGTGCTATGCCCAGGTCTGAAACCCAATTGGTACGGGTCAAGATAATCAGTTTCCTCCAGGAACAGAGGAAGCTGATGCACTACCACACTCTCAACAACCTTCGCCAAAAAGTGAAGGTTGGAGACAGGACGATAGTTATTCAAAATCGCCGAATCCAGGGTGGGCTTCTTGAGGAGTGGCCTCACCACTGCCTCTTTCAAGGCAGAAGTGAATATCTTGTGTTTGAATATAAGTATTTAATAGGATAGACTGATCTGATGTAATTGAAGTGTATTGCTAGTGAGAATATATACGTAAACTGCATGATAGATCATTCTTCAAACATGCTCTGGCATTTGGTTTACTATGGTTTAGATGGTGCTGGGCCATAAACTGAAATTTTTCCTTCAGAATATGTTTTGCTGAGTTTAATGCAGCTTACTCTATAATAAATGTGAATAGAAATGTAAGCTTATACATGTTTATTTGGTAATAAATCTCAGTTTCGTAATAAATCTCTGTGTTCAATGGAGCCTACTAAAGGACAATTTCCATAATTTCATGTAATATTTCATAAATAGCTTGGCAGCTCCTGAAAGTAATCTAGTGAAGATCTTCATGTCTTTTTTTTCTGGTTAAGTCCCACTGAATGGGAATTTTCTAGAAGTAAATGTTTTGTTTCCCCAATAATCATATTCTCAAATTCGCTTCCCAAAATAGGATTGCAGCCTCACCTTTGTGATTTTAATTAAAAAATACATGTATGTAAAACTGTGCACACTAAAGAAAGGCGTCATCCTTTGGAGCATGTTTGTATTAGCTTACTCCCAGTAAAAGAAATTACTGGAAAGTATTACCACAAAAACTAGTTTATCTGAAAAAACCTGAGTTAATTTTAAGGTCAATTTTTCCCCCTTTGCTTTATAAACTGTTTTTTTAAGCATAGAAATTGTTTTCTTGAATACCTATGGGCTTTTATGGCTGTATTATTGAAATAATCAGTTAGAAGTTAATGGTTGTAAGGTCTTTTTAGTGATAGGTATTGTCTTGTGTGGGACTGATTATGTACCGTTAAGAATCCATTGAAGAAAGAAGAAAGCATTGATAAATGTTTCAGTATATTGAAAAGTTCAATGCAATTCATTGTGGAAAGCCGGGGTTTAGATTTTTAGGATACAGCACAGTTGTTTATGGTAGATGGCAGCTTTTTGGTGATCTTGAAAAAAGTTAACCAAGATCAGTTACTACTTGGACAAGAAACTGCCAGAAAATTCTAAGGCTGAAAGCTAAAAGCTAGAAACAAGCAACAGCAACTCACTGTGCTTTGAAGGAGCAGGCAGGACAGCAAAGTTAAGCAAACTTAACTTTATTAAGAACCAGGCAAACAAACAGAAGAACATCACTCTATTTATACTTGCAGCTGTCAGACGTCTGACCAATCGGGGCTGTGCCGGCTTCCCGCTTCGTTCGCTTCCGCCAATCGGAGTCAGGCTGGTTTGACAGCTCGGAGCTGTCATTTGGTGGCGCGTGCGCTGTAGCCGGCGACTTTGACAGCCGAGAGCTGTCAGTCGGTTAGCGCCTGCGTAGTTCTCTCCGGCAGCTTTTGACAGCTGTCAAAAGCTGCCGCGGTTTACCTCAGCCCCGTTGGTTTATATATTAAGTATGTTTAATGTTACATTAACATGTAAATACATAACACCCCTTACCCCTCCCTCTGATTGAGTTGACATTTCTCCAACTGTTTCTTTTTTGGGTTTCCCCATTTGAAGTCTTCCAAGTAGGCAGGGGGTCTTTTTATTCTTTCGGAGCGTCGGGGGGGTGTCTCCTCTGGTCGTTCCTTGCCCTCAGGTGTATTGCTTCTATTAGAGTCTGGCTCGGGGGGCAAGGGGTTTGGCTCCGTCGTTTCTGAGTTTCTTTCGTGTTGTGGGAGGAAGTCATTCTGTGCGGGGTTTTGCTGTGGTGACATTTGTTCCGGGGGGGTTGGTGTGACAGTGTTTGCGGGGGGGGGGTTCTGATAACATTTCGTAGTTCCCCCTTTCCCCCATATTTTGTGGGCTGCGTTGCCGTAACTGGTCGATGTGTCTACGGAGGTGTGTTGTTCCCGATGTCGATGATGTATGATAGGGGCCCCGTCTGTTCTATGATGACCCCCTGTGTCCACTTATTGCCGCCTCCGTAGTTCCTAGCCCAGACGGCTTGCCCGGTACTGAGAGTCCTGTGCCGGAGGGGGAGTTCTGGGTCTGCTGGGGTTCTGTCTGGATGTAAACGGTCCAATCTGGTCGTAAGTCGTTTGCCCCAGCGGAGTTCTGCCGGGGACTTCCCGGTGGTCGTGCAGGGGGTGGTGTGTTGCGCTAATAGAAATTGAGCAAGTCTGCGGTGATGATTTTCCGCAGTGCCTCTTTGGTTGATTTCACCATCACCTCAGCCAAGCCGTTCGTCGAGGGGTGAAACGGAGCCGTGGTGGTGTGCCTAATAGAGTTCGCCGTTGTGAAACTCTGGAATTCGTGGGAAGTAAATTGGGGGCCGTTATCGGCGACTAACACAACCCGGAAGCCCATGTGTGGCAAACAACCCCCTTAAAACTTGTATTGTGGCTGCTGAGGTTGTGCTTGTGACTGGGGCCACCTCTAACCACTTAGAATAACTATCTACGACTATTAGGAACATTTGTCCTTGGAAGGGACCTGCGAAGTCTAAATGGACGCGGGACCAGGGTGTTTTTGTTGTTTCCCATCTGTGTATGGGAGCTTGGGGCTGAGCTGCTCTGACAAGTTGGCAGGGGTAACACCCAGCCACATGTGTTTCTATTTGCTTGTCGAGGCCAGGCCACCAGACGTAGCTTCTGGCTAAAGCTTTCATTTTGACAGTTCCCGGGTGACCTTCGTGGAGGCTTTCTAGGACTTTCAATCTGTGTTTTTCAGGTATTATTACCCTGCTGCCCCATAATAAGCATCCCTGGTGGGAGGATAATTCTTTTTGTTTTAGAAAGTAGGGCTGGAATTCTGGCCCTGGGGGTGTGGTTTGCCACCCTGAAGTGACGTAGCCTAAGACTCTGCCCAAGATTTTGTCCGCAGCTGTGGCTGCAGAAATGTCCCTAACTGATAATGGGCATTCTGGCAGTTCGGATATAGCTAGAATTTTTCCAGCTGGTGCGGGGTCTGGGTAGGGGTAGCCTGCTAAGCCCATCTGCGTGACCCATGCTTTTCCCTGGTTTGTGTTCTAATGTGAAAGAATAGGCTGACAAGAAGGTGGACCATCTGAGGATGCGGGGAGATAATATTTGGGGCGTTTGTTTATTTACTGTGAAAATCCCTAACAGGGGCTTATGATCCGTAAAAATGGTAAATTGGCGACCATAGAGGTAGTCGTGAAACTTTTTCACGCTGGCCACTATGGCTAAAGCCTCTTTATCGATTTGAGCGTAATTGTGCTCAGGTTTTGACAGCGTTCTGGAATAGAACGCTATAGGAGTTTGGGTTCCTTCCCTGGTTAAGTGACTTAGGACCGCTCCTATGCCGTAGGGAGAAGCATCACATGCCAAACACAGGGGTAGCTGTTCGTTGAACAGTGCCACCGTGGCGTTGCTGGTCAATAAGTTTTTTAGAAGTCTGAAACTTTCATCGTGCTGTGGAGACCAAGACCAGGGGTTGCCCTTATCTAAAAGCCTATGGAGGGGTTCTGCAATTGAGGCTTTGTGTGGCAGGAAGGTATGGTAGAAATTAACTAACCCCAGAAAGGCTTGCAGTTCCTGTTTATTCTTTGGGATAGGTGCTGTTTTGATGGCTTTTATCTTAGACTCAGTGGGGTGAATCCCTTTTGCATCAATTTTGAACCCTAGGAATTCCGCTGAGGGTACCCCTATGGAGCATTTGTCTCGCCTTAATTTGAGCCCTGCTGTTCTGAACCTAAGGAGCACATTTGCCAGCTTGGTTGCTAAGTCCCTTTCGGATTCCCCTGCAATTAGAATGTTGTCAAAATATGGGCAGACCCCAGGGATTCCCTTTAGTGTTTTTTCCATGATTTCCTGAAAGATCCCTGGGGCTGCAGAGATGCCGAATTGAAGGCGGTTAATTTTGAAGGCTCCCTTGTGCGTGACAATTGTCTGTGCTAGGGCGGTGTCAGGGGTGACAGGCAGTTGTAAGTACGCCTGCGCCAAGTCTAATTTAGCGAAAATGGCGCCTGACTTAATGGCCGCGAGGATGTCTTTGACAGCCGGGACCGGGTAAGCATGGGCATTTAATGCACGGTTCAGGGTAGCTTTATAATCAGCGCATAGTCTGATTTGGCCATTGGGCTTGATTGGGGTCACTATGGGTGTTTCCCATTCGGCCCCTTCGACTGGTTCTAAAACTCCCAATTTGACTAGCCGGTCTAGTTCGTTTTCTATTTTTTCTCTCAAAGCCAAGGGGACTCTCCTAGCCTTGATTCTTATGGGCATTACATTAGGGTTCAGTTTTAGTGACACCGGGGGTCCTGTATATTTCCCTAGCAAGCCGTCAAAAATGTCCGCAAATTGAAGGCAGACGGAGTCTAAGTTTGACAGCTGAGTGGCGTTGATGCCTGTAAGTGCTATCCCTAGTGCCTCGAACCAGTCCAGCCCAAGCAGGCTGGTCCTGTTTTCTTGGGTGACTAGTATAGTAAGGGGTCCCTTAAATTGTCTAAACTCCGTTGGGACTGAGGCTTTTCCCCTTAGCTTAATGGGCGTTTTTTTAAAATCCGCTAGGCGGAGTTTAGTGGGATGTAAGGCAGGTTATTGCCGGCTGCGGCTACAAATGTTCTTGTAAGTTTGCCAAGAAATGAGAGAGACGGAGGACCCTGAGTCAACTTCCATCTCACAAGGGACTCCGTGGATTAGGACGTCCACCTTGACTTTGGGCTTAAGGATGCTGTGGACCGTATTTTCCCTTGCTTTTCCCTTAACATTTTGTACTAGGGGTTTAAATTTTTGTTTTTCCCTGGGTATGGGTCGGTTCGTACCTGCAGACGTCACCTCCAATTCATGTAGGTTTTCTCGGCTCCGGCTCCGGCACACGGCTTTGAGGTGACCTGTTTTTCCGCATCCGTGGCATTTGGCACTGCGGAACCGGCACGATGCCCTCGGGTGGCTTCCACTGCAGCTGGCACATTTGGCTCTGCTAGGCTGGTAGCTAGCGCTCTTGTTGTTGTTGGAAGGGCCCCCTCGGTTGTTGCGCTGGGACTTGAGTCTCTCGAATCGCCACTGAACGGCATCGATGTCCGTAGAGATGTCGTCGTCCTCTGGCCCGCTGAAGGTGCTGTCCTCCTGGTGCACGGACCCACTGAGTACGCTATCAGGGGGTCAGGGGTTGTCGCCGTGGCTGTCTTCATAGGCGATGACTTCCATGGCCACTTCTGCCAGCGTTAGAGCGGGTTTGGCAATCAGTTTCCTCCGCAGGCGCTCGTCTTTAAGCCCGATGATGATTTGGTCACGGATCCGGTCCTCCAAGTCGGGGAACCGACACCGCCGTGCAGCGTGTCTGACCCGGGTTATGAAGTCATTAGCGGGTTCGTCAGGAAGTTGTACGCGTCGGGCAAAATTCACTCTCCAGAACAGCTCTGACTTCGTGGGCATGAAGTGTTTGCTCAGTCCCTCGGTGAGTTCTGCGTAGGAAATCGTTGCGATGGGTTCTGGACTGAAAAGTCCCACAGCGGCATCGTAAACGGCTGGCCCGCTGAGCCAGAGGAGGGCAGCTGCTTTGGCCCGATCGTCGGTTATCTTCTTAACCACCAGGTACCCTTCTACCTGGCCTAGGTGTGATTCCCAGCATTCTGGGTGGCGAGTGTTAAACTCGCGAATATGGCCGTGGTTCGTCATGCTGTCCGGTCGTGGGTGCTGCTTGCGTTGTTGTGGAAGCTATGCTTCCAGTTAGTGACTTCAGCGAGTGACTAGCTCGGGCTAAGGGAAAAAAATCTCTTCTCCCCTTAGGCGGTGACTTCAGCTACACAAGCAGGAATCCCATCCTCGTCACCAGTGCTTTGAAGGAGCAGGCAGGACAGCAAAGTTAAGCAAACTTAACTTTATTAAGAACCAGGCAAACAAACAGAAGAACATCGCTCTATTTATACTTGCAGCTGTCAGACGTCTGACCAATCGGGGCTGTGCCGGCTTCCCGCTTCGTTCGCTTCCGCCAATCGGAGTCAGGCTGGTTTGACAGCTCGGAGCTGTCATTTGGTGGCACGTGCGCTGTAGCCGGCGACTTTGACAGTCGGTTAGCGCCTGCGTAGTTCTCTCCGGCAGCTTTTGACAGCTGTTAAAAGCTGCCGCGGTTTACCTCAGCTCCGTTGGTTTATATATTAAGTATGTTTAACGTTACATTAACACGTAAATACATAACACACTGCATACAGTACTTGTGATCACAGCAACTCACCTGCATACAGTACTTGTGATCACAATCACTAAACAAACCTTTGTTAAGTCGAGGACTACCTGTATTATTTCCAAGAAAACTCCTCCAAGCTACCAGAAAACAAGAGAGAGCTGGTGTTCTATAGTAGCTAAGGGAGACAGCTACAAATACAAATACAAACCATAAAAACTATAAACAATATGCAATCCTTGGTAGCCCAGCCTAAAACAATCAAACAGGGGCCCCATAAACACATCAATCCAAGCGTGAGACCAAAGCCAAGTCTTAAGTAGTTGGGAAACCCTAGATGTGAGGTGTTGTCCCTATCTTGGGGGTGGGGATGAAGTCCCATATATTATTCTATAACACGGTGTCAAACTTGCCGTGTCTCGTGACGTGTCTCGACGTATCGCAACTTCTTTTGCGTTGCCGGAGTTGGGGTGGGTGCAGCCTCTATATGATGCAACCGGCCCGTGGGCCGGCAGTTTGACACCCCTGTTCTATAAGAAATGAAATGAAAGAAGCACCTCCATTCAGAAACCCTTAAAAAAAGTAGACTCTGCATCTAACAATTGTAATTCTTATATGGTCTAACATAGAGTATGTATGCCAAAGTCTTCTGAGTTTAGCTAAATGCATAATCTTAAGAAAATAAGAAAGGGGAATATGAGAACTTCAATACTATTGCAAAATTGTTATTAGGATTTTTTTTTTTGTTAATAGAGACAGTGTTAGCTTTTATATTATTCAAAAGCATTAATGTCTGAAGTATTTATAAGTTAAATATTTGACCAGTCAAAATTGGGTGGAGTAAAATGCTATCTAATATTGTAAAAACATGATGATTATTAGGATAGCTGCTTTTATCATAACAGTTAATGCTTGCACGCACCAAGGTAAAATACAGTGAAATGATAGCAACATTTACATGTGAAATCAAACTATACTTTAATGCCTCAGTTCAAGTAGAAGGGAACCTTGCAAAACAACAGATTGGAGTGTTATGTTTCTATATCTTTTTCTGTGTAAGTAGAATAAAATGCCCAGTTTGTCATTACATTCAAACAAGGATTGGAAGTTAAGATATTATAATTTGCTAACCAGATAACTCAGTGATTGTAGCGGGCTTATTTAAGCAATTGCTTAGAATTTAAGGAGTGTCTGCCTAAAGCAAACCAGGAACCATCCTGTCTTTTTCTTTCTGTTGCTGTAGCATCCAAGAAGGGAAAGAAAATATATAAGCCCAAGATTTTGTTTGGACTTTGGCTGCTCATACACCAAATCTGGCACCATTGTTTAATATTATACATCAGCATTCCAAAAGAAGTAAACAGTTAAAACGTTAATGAGTAATTACAATTTTTAACCCTCCTAGCTAAAAATTCTGTGACTGTAAACAGTGGATCATTTTTCCCTTTGTTTGTTTTTATTTACTTCAAAACAGTGTAATTAGCAAAATTAAACCAGCAAGGTTTTTTCTCCCTCAAACTAAAATTTTGGAGGTAGCAGAGGCAAGTACAGGTAGTCCTTGATTTAGGACCACAACTAAACCAAAAATATCTGTTGCTAACTGAGACAGTTGTTAAGTGAGTTTTGCTCGATTTTACACCGTTTCTTGCCACACTGGTTAAGTGAATACCTATTGTTGTTAAGTTGGTCAATGGCTTCCCCATTGACTTTGCTTGTCAAAAGGTCACAAAAGGTGATCACATGACCCCTTGACATTGCAATTGTCATAAATATGAGTCAGTCGCCAAGTGTCCAAATTTTGATCATGTGACTGTGAGGTACACAATAAATGTACATATTGTAATTTTCCATTTCTGCTTAAAGAATAGGCACGTAGAGGCACTTAGCTAAGGTACTTTTAGGAAAGGAGATGTAGTAAGCTGGAGGAATAGAGAGGAACTATATACACTGACTTAAAGCATATTTTTAGAATAGTGCACACTATTGTAGAATAGCATATAGTTTATGAATAACATATTATTCAATTTATCTAAGGTTTATTCTTTACTGCCTAGAGTTAGAATTTTAAAGTATAACTATGAACCAAAGTGCAGCCATGTTTAACCGAGGCATAAACTTTGTTGCATATATAGCTTCTAGATGAAAAGCAGGCATTCTTATAGATAAACAAGGGAAGATATAAATCCTTTTTAACTGCAATTATCCAGTTTAGGTTGACAGGCTCACCTTGTAGATAAGCTCCACCCTGAGTTAGCTGGATGTTACAAATCATGCCACAGACAAGGAAAGGGAGATAAGACAGGAACAAAAGGGGCTTTTGAACTAATAATTGGAGGGTCTGGTTGCTAAGCGATGAGAAAGCATGTGACTAATTCAGACCTATCCACTGGGCTTGAAGAGGAAGGATGTGGTATAATTCTACGGGACAGGTTATAAAAGTTTAGGCTGAAATTGATTCAAGTGTGGTCTCTGGGATTTGCAATTACCAAGAGATCCACCAGCCTTTGCAAACACTTCAGTAAAACTTATTTTGTTTTCCAACACCCTTGGAGTTGAATTTTTATTCCCCACATGACCATGGAAATGCTGGAACAGACGTGAGTGTGAAAAACGGTTATAAGTCACTTTTTTCAGTGCTGTTGTAACTCCGAACAGTCAGTAAACGAACTGTTGAAAATTGAAGACTATCCGTAATTGGGAAACTGTTACCAGTTGCTGAATTCTAACTGGATGTTTCCCGACCTGCTGCTTCCCAACTCTGTGGAGGGCTACTCCTTCAACACTCTATAGCTGGCATGAATGCTCATTGTGGCTACAACTTTGAACTTTGCATTCTAGAAAACACAGTAGCTTTTACCACGGAAAAACTGTGCTTGCTTCTCTTTAGGGAAGCCTGCAGTTATAGTGGATACCTTTATGCAGCTAAGCTTTCCTTTACTGCTCTAGGGGAGCAGATACCAAATCTGTGTTCCCTATCGGGTGATATAATTAAAAGTGTTAAAAGTGAGCTGCCAGTTGCCTGATTTCATAACTTTTTGACAATGTTTGATTAGAAATAGGCAGTCCCTTCGGTTTCTGTTATTCTACATTTCTTGTAGAATTTTTTTTCAAGTGTTGACTGACAGCAAGAAATAAATTAGTTGTTGCTATAACATTTAAATATATGTAAATACTTTGAAGAGGAAAAAGAAAACTGACACATGATTTTGTTAGCTGAAGAAGCAGAGCTTTGTCTGATCAGAAGAACCAAGAATGGCATGTACACCATAAAGTTATGCCTGTGTTGTGAATTGACCTAGGGCACAGGTCTGCAACCCACGGCTCCGGAGCCGCATGCGGCTCTTTCAGCCGTCTCCTGCGGCTCCCAGTCCTCTGCCATGTGCAGTTCAAAAAAAAAAGTGGGACTAAAAAAGTTCAACCAATCAATTCAAATATGCAGGGTAAGTGCATATCTCGCCTTGGCTCCACTCTTCAGTCAAACCCTGTTCTGCGCATGCACGCATGTACGCGCATGTGCACACATTTTTTGCGGCTCCCAGTTTTTCCTTTTGTGAGGGAACCAGTTCCGAGTGGCTCTTTCACTGTTTCAGGTTGCTGACCCCTGACCTAGGGAATACATGTGAAGGTAGTAATGTGATTCAACCCTAACTACTGTTTGCCAAAGGCAATTTCCAGAGCATAAAGGAGAAAGACATCATTACAGGCATGGTCTTTGAGATGATTCAGTATATGATCTGAGATAGCAAAATGCCTGTTGGCTTATTGTAAAGTAATACATCTAGTGTTTGGTGAAAAAGTAGACTTGTATTTATTTATTTTTTGACATGTTGCTTTACAGGAAATACCTGTCCTACTTGCTCTGTTCAGAGTTTCTTTTGCATTCTAAATCCTTTCCCCTAAAAATTAGAACTGCTTTTACCTAATTTTTTGTAGCTAATTAAGAAAGAGACAAATCTCACTCTGTATATATTTGAATGGCATCTATATTTAAATAGGCATCATGTATTGAAATGAGCAAGAGCAACAATCTTCAGAGGTAATGTCATACAGCACTTTGGAAACCAAACTGAACTCTGTAAAACTATTAATGCTGCTATAGTTTACCTGTGTATGATTTTGTAATTCATACAACAATTTATTTAAAGACACAAATACTGTCCTAACGTAAAAACCATTGGACTGACTCTCTTATATGAACTCATTAACTCTAGGATTTGTTGAGCTTATCTTCATTTATCTCTGACACATCAAATTCCCTTTCAGAATCTTATCACTATTGATTTGGGTGTCACCTTGTTTTAGATCTTAAACTCTGCATGCTACAGAATCTCTTAAAGGTAAAGGTTCCCCCGCACATGCGTGCTAGTTGTTTCCAACTCTAGGGGCCGGTGCTCATCTCCGTTTCAAAGCCGAAGGTCATGTGGCCAGCATGACTAGACGCCAAAGGTGCACGGAACGCTGTTACCTTCCCACCGTAGTGGTCCCTATTTTTCTACTTGCATTTTTACGTGTTTTCAAACTGCTAGGTTGGCAGAAGTTGGGACGAGTAACAGGCGCTCACTCTGAATCTCTTACTCAGTGCTTTTTTTGTAAAAAAAAAAAAAAGGTGCCGGAACTCACATATGTCATACAACCTGCCTTGCCTACCCTACAAGGTTCCATCCAAAAAAGGTGCCAGAACTCCGTTCTGGGCATTCTATGACAAAAAAAGCCTGGCTGTTACTTAACCCTCTTGCCTTAACAAATCCAAGACAGCTTCAAGGTAGTTTAGTGGCCATCGGAGTTATCCACAGCTCTGAAAGACACCAAAAGCAAATACTGTATAAAACAGAAGCAGCCAATAGGTGGCACTGTGTAATACAGAGGGTGAGTATACAATCCATTCAAGGTTTGGAAAGCATCTCACGTTTTATTCAAGAGCATGGATAACATTAAATCACAAACTGTCTTGTAGAAAGAGCAGGTTTCATCCTTTCAATTTCGGGTATTTGCTTTTAATTACTACATAATTTGTAAATCAAAATAATTTGGCTCAGAGCTTCTTGTTTATGCTGGAAAGTATAGTAAAGAGATGGAAGATCTGGATTCCTAAATAAATACTTCCAGGGGTTAATAATTACATTTCTTCAAACAAAGCAGGAATCCTAATTAAAAGTTAATGCACACAGCTAGAACAATGCTGAGAGAATGCTAAACAGTTGGCATAAACAACAAAGCAAGACAACCTTTGCTGTTCTGCACTATAGGCCATATGTACATCTCACATAATCTCAACCGATAGGAAATAAAACTGGTAAAACTAGCCTGTGCAGAATCAAATGATAGTGGTTGGAATTACAAGATGACAGATTTTTCATTTTATTTTGAACGCTAGTAATACATAATCAAAACATCACTTCTGAGTTGTTTTGTGCTGCTAACTGCTAATTTCAGGAACAGGAGGAGCATAAGAAGGCAACATTCAAACAGAATTCCAAATAAAATTAAGAAAGTCCACATAGATTCACACTGTCTGCTTGAGGACATGTGCAGAATTCATTCTGGAGAGAGTAGTGTAAGAAAAATCTTAGTGTCTGGTTTCTTTGTTTCTCTGAAACAAGGAAAAGGCACCTTGTTATGGAAGCTGATTATTTTGCCCAGTCCTTTACATTCCGTCTCTGATGTCAAAGTCAGCAAATCAAAAGTGCTTTCTATGCAAACTCTGCTTCCTAAAACCCTACAATGATATGATGAAGATTCTGGCTAGATATGAGAGGCATTGTGTGAAAAGGAAGAATGTTTCCTAGTATGGGATATACTTACCAGATCCTGTAGGGGGCGGTATTGAGCCATATATTGAGTACAGAATTGAGCAATCCACCAAGGAACTGAGAGAGAGGAGTCATTTAGAAATATAGATGAATAAAACTTTGTGAACATAATCCCCATTTTCTTACAATGGAATATATGAGAGTATGTATCTTAATCGTGATCTAGCACTCACATAATCACTTGCAAGTTGTCATCTCATTTTGTCTCACTGGGGATCGGAACAATGATAAGACACTGAGAAGCTGTTGGAAAAACTTAATACTTTCGTACTTGTTATAGTAAGATCTCAGTTGTAACCCCTAATCTCATAGGTTCTCATAGGGAGCCTATCCATGTTATCTGATCAGGTGGAATGGATGGGTACATGTCCTTAGAAGTGGTCCTGCAGATACCTTGGCCCTAATGACCAACACCTTGAATTGCACTTGGAAGGAAACTGGGAGCCAGTGTAGTTCATGCAACATTCTTGACCAATGGTAACTTCCAGGTGGTCTTGAAGGGTAGCCCTGTGTAAAGCATATTGCAATAATCCAAATGGGAAGTGATTAAAAATGATACGTGACTGTGAGCAAGACTTCTCAATCCAGGAAAGGGCGCAATTGTCTGTGCAAAGTTCGCCACTCCACCCGCAGCCCCAGCTGCCATCTGTTCCTTGAGAAGGAACCATGAAATTGCATAGCAACTCCCTCCACCCTGTCCATAATCAAAGCTGAAATATCATCTGGGATGGGGGAGGCACTGATCCCTATAATCCATCCTGACAAAAAGGGATGTCAGGAACAGGGCCCCTAGTAGCCACCAGGCACTCATGGATGAGAACAGCCATATAGTACATTCCCAACCCTGCCTTGGAGTCATGGTTGATGCCACACTTGAAACCTCAGAGGGCACATTTCATAGAGGGGGACCCCCTTCCCTCTGTACCCAAATAGTTTTTAGTGATATAGGGCAGGTCAGCATCCTCATCCATAATTAAGATGTAGATGAGGGAGGCTTTGTTGCATATGATCTGTCATTCAGCAGCAACAGACAGAGTCCAGAACCACTGAAACTCTGGAAACCAGGTCTTAGGACTGAACACAAGATGGCCCAGAATGTGGTATCGATCTTAAAATGCCAAGCCACTTTCTCTGAGACAGGTCTGCCCCAAGTCTCCTATCATATATGCCCATGGCTGTCATCAGCATAATGCTTTCCCTGCCCTCTCCCCCACCCCTTTTCACCACTCAGCCTTGCCTCCCTGCTCTCACCCTCCTCCCCCAATGCAAAGGAATAATCTAGCACTCATCACCGAACCAACAAAGATATAGAAACATAGACCTAGTTAGGGGTGCTTTTCCTCCCCCTCCGCCAAACTGACCACCTTCCTAACTCACTCCTTTCAACTCCCTCCCCCTCAAGCATCTCATTCTCACCCTGGTGATTAGGGGAGTTCACCCCTCATGAGATCGATTTCAGTCTATCCGTCTCTCTCCTGTCTTCAGTGAAAGAAAGGCCCAATCCCACTTGGCCCATTCCTTCTAACAAACAGTTCATAAAGGTAGTCTTAGCTACTCCAGATCTTTTCCCACGAGTAGCCAACAGCCATGAATACCATTCGGTCCAACTGCCATAGGATCTCCAGTCCACTCCTGACCCCAGGCAATCACTGTCCAAAGTCTCAATCAAAGAGAGAGGGAAATTCCAAAATACACACTTTGTCTTGTGACCAGTGAAACATTGGCCTTTTAGCCGCAACTGCCAGTTCCCTCCAGCTCCCATTGCCATTAATATTCTGATAGTCCCTTCTAAACTGACTTCCATAGCCTAATAATTCTGAAAAGGTTATTGCCGGCCTCAGAAAACAATTACCATATCTCATAAATGGTTGAATGCCCCAGAGCCAAAATAAACACGAAGAGGGATTTCTCCGAATGCAAATAACTTTATTACCAATATTAATGGCTAGATTCCAAGTTGGATTTGTTGCTTTGCTTGAGTTATGGTAAGGAATGTCGCTTGCGTTTGATATAAACAGTGTTATTCTTCATGGAACACAATTTGAGGTTTTTTGAAGAATTGCATTGTGGATTTAAGTGTTCCAGAAAATATTTCAGATTTCCCTCTGTAGCCTCCTAGAAAGCACTTTGTGGTATACAGCTATAGCAGTGCTCAATAGTGTCTTTTTTTCTTGTCTGCTTTTTTTCTAGTCTGAAAGCAGATTTTCATTGTTCTTCATTTTTAGCATTTCATGCTTTCATTTATCTTCAAATATCCTGCCTTCTCTTAAATCTAATGCCTGGTTGCTCCTTTGAAAAAATTGTACATGTTAAAACTGAATAGAACCTAAAGCATAACTTCAGGTTTATGGGCCATTTAATATGAAAAGTAAGATTGCGTGGGTCATATTAAATGTTTGAAGAAATTAAGTTTCTTAACATTAGTATGTTAAGAATAACAGCATTACAGGCTAACTGAAACAGTATATGTGTGAAGACTTTCCTTGATCAGTTATGAATGTAGCACAGTTGGGTAGAAGGAAGAAAGTGAAGTTCTGCAACACCCATCCTTGTTCATCTGAATTCAAATGCATGGTTCAGTAATTTGAGAGAAATTAAATTAACTAGGTGGTCCTCTCATGGCATTACCCATAGCATCCCACATTAAATGCCTACAAACCATCCACACCTTTTGACTAATTACTGTTTATATCCTCTGCTACCACTATGAAAAAGGGGTCAATGATACCACTGTTGTTACTGAGGATCACAAGCAAAATGATGCCTATTTTCTCATACATATTTGTTGAGTTAATTAAACATTAATTACCAAAGATGGGCTCATGTTGTCATATTTTAATAGAATGCATGATTCAGTAATCTTTGTTCATATGCTTGACTGGATCATGGGTGAGGTTAGAATGATTTGTAAACAGTAAGTAGATTAGCCACAGATTAAACTCATCTCCCTAACAGATTCATGAATAGAGTTAAAGGCTAGTCTCCACTTTGCTCTCAGAATTGCCCTGCAAAATATAAGATCATTTTAAGAGCTCCATCTTTCCATTTTCCATTTTCCTGTTTAAGTCATAAGAGGCATATTTGAAGGACCACCTTATTCCCATTATTTCTACCTGTCCCATTAGGCCGGGCAGGAGGGCCATGCTCCAGGTCCGTTTATAGATAGTCCTTGACTTATGACTGTAATGGACCCTGGAATTTCCATCATAAGTCATGATAGTCATACGACAGGTCTAACCTTAGGAGGTTTTCTGCAGTTAAGTGAATCAATGTATTCCTATGGGTATTTTTGGCTAGAAACTGGGTGAAAAGATTGCAAACTGGCAAAAAATTGAGCCTTGGTGGAGCAGTGGGCTAATGCCTCCTTAAGTAACACCAGCTGCCTGCAATTAGTGCAGGTTCGCGTCCCACCAGGCTCAAGGTTGACTCAGCCTTCCATCCTTCCGAGGTAGGTAAAATGAGGACCCAGATTGTTGGGGGCAATAAGCTGACTTTGTAATAATGCTGCTTGGGGGGGCGAAAGCCCTAATAAGCAGGCATATACATAGAATGAAGGCTATTGCTAAGCACATTGATTTGTGCTTTAAATTGTAAGCTGCCATGAGTCTTTGGAGAAGGGCGGGATATAAATGGGATTAAAATTAAAAAAATTAAAAATTAAAAACATCATAAATCATGGTCATGTGACCAAGAACACTACAACCTGCTGTAAAGGTGAGCTGGTTGCCAAGTACCTAAAATGCAGTCACGTGACTACAGTATATATGTGCTGCTGTTAGAATTCTGGAACTGGATTGTAAATAACTTTGGGGGGGACTTTCATAACTTTGATCAGTCATTAAGTGACTGATCATAAATTGAGGACTACCTGTATTAGGGATTGTCATCAAGTGGGACCAGGAAGCATGCCTTTTTCATAGCTGTCCTTGCCCTGTGGAATACTATACTACCTGAGGTTCAGTTAGTTTCACCTTTCATAAAGTTTTGAAGATCTTGCTGGGGACCCAGGACAGTAATTAAGCCTATGCTATTAGTGGATGGTGTTTGGGGAGTCATGCGGTATCAGTTGGTTAAGAACATTTTTTTAAAAAAGAAAATACATTGTACCAAAGATGTTTTTTTCAGGAGACAACTGGACTTTCTTGTTTTTCTTTGAAGACGTTTTGCTTCCCATCCAAGAAGCTTCTTCAGCTGATTAGATGTGGGGAATGGAAGGATTTATATTGCTAGCTCTCCTTCCAGTCCCCACCATCCAGTCAGAGCTCTAGAAGCTTCTTGAATGAGAAGCGAAATGTCATCAAAGAAAAACAAGAAAGTCCAGTTGCCTCTTGAAAAAGCATTTTTGGGACAATCATATTTGGATGACAAAATAGACATAGTATTTTGATTTCTGTTTGTTGTCATGAGTTATAATGGTGAGTTAGGTGGCCATATAAATTGTTATAAATGAATAAAATGAACAATGAGACGAAAGGGATGAGGTAAATAAGTCTCCTCTGCTTTTGTTCATTCGACTGAGGCATCATAGGATTTCTTTTATTTTCTTTAATCCCCCCCACCCCAATGTTAAAGTGGCAAGGAATAACAGCAGCTGCTGAGGTTTCCTATTAGACTGGGTATACATGATTAAGAAATTTTTTCTGGAATAACATCTGAACTGAGGAAACAGTTATGTTACCTGAAAATAGCCAATAGTGTCCTTAATACTTTTAGCAGAGCAACAATTTGGAACGGAGTCAATGTGATGCAGGGGTTAAGATGGACTAGGGATGGGGAGACTCAGGTTCTAGTCCTCCTGGAAGCTTAATAAAATTGGGCAGATTACCAAACAACATTATTACTATTAAATACTATTCCAAAGTTGTCCTGGGTTCCATCCAGCAAAATGAGCCAGAGGGACTAAATTTAATAGATCTGGATTACCATATTTTGAAATATGTGAAATAATATATTACCATGAATAGAATAGAATAGAATAGAATAGAATAGAATAGAATAGAATAGAATAGAATAGAATAGAATAGAATAGAATAGAATAGAATAGAATAGAATAGAATAACAGACTTGGAAGGTACCTTGGAGGTCTTCTAGTCCAACGCCCTTCCCAGGCAGGAAACCCTATACCATTTCAGACTAATGGTTGTCCAATCTCTTCTTAAAAACGTCCAGTGTTGGAGAATTCAGAACTTCTGGAGTCAAGTTGTTCCACTGATTAATTGTTCTAACAGTCAGGAAATTTCTTCTTGGTTCTAGGTTGCTTCTCTCCTTGATTAGTTTCCATCCATTGCTTCTTGTCCTGCTTTTAAGTGCTGTGGAGATGAGCTTGACTCCCTCTTCTTTGTGGCAACCCCTGAAATATTGGAACACTGCTATGATGTCACCCCTAGTCTTTCTCTTCATTAAACTAGACATAACGAATTCCAGCAACCATTCCTTATATGTTTTAGCATCTAGTCCCCTGATCATCTTTGTTGCTCTTTTCTGGAAAGAATGAGCCATTTCAAATTTGAAAATTACATATCTGTGTTAACTTTCCAGAATCCTCTGAAGCAATTAAAATAAAGGTATCAATAGCTATTGTCACTAAGACTGTAGTTCAAGTTTCAGAATCAAGCAAGAATATCAATTCCAATTAAAAATACATATTTAAACAGACTCTTCTATTAAGGACACTGCTGAAGAAAGTGCCTAATTATTCATCCCCCTCTTCTGCTCACTGAGGCAAAGTGGATTTAAAAAATGCATGAAGGCATGAGGGTCAGTTGATTTGAGGGAAAGAAATGCATCTGAACTGAATCAGGAAGTGTGAAGTAAGAATTACTGCCTTGAATTGAGACTGAGATATAGAGAGAGCAGGTGCAAAGCAATCACTTGGCTGGACTCCTATCACCCTTGCTTCTACATTTTGTACTAATTACAGTCTCTGGATTTGTTGCACATCAACTGATTAAACAGGAAGAATAGCTCTAAAAATTCATGAACCATCTGAAGCCAATAATCATGGTACCTTCATTATGCTCTGTTCTATGGAATATTTCTATGCTGGAGATTGATATTGTATAGAGCAAAAATCTGATGATGATGTTTTGCTAGAAAAAATAGATCTCTTCGGAAAGTTGTTAGGCTGTGACTCAATAAAAAAAGTGAAGTGAGTGTTTTGGTCAAGGAGACTGAACAACAGGCCCTCCCAATTCATCAGGACAATGGATAATCCATCACAAGATTGAAATCCCCTAGGTCAGCATGGAAAACAGCTTAACATCTACTCAGTTTAACTCTGAGAATGCCTGGAAAGAGGAATGGTCCAAGGTAACTCCTTGTGGCCTGACCATTAGTGATCCCTCTACCAAACCACCTGGTTTTAACCTGCCTCACTCAATCTAGTTGAAATTAATGAGATTTAGGTTTGATGCTGGAAGAAAGGTCTCTGCTCTTTATCAGTGGGGATGAAAAGATTCCCTTTGTTGTGATTATACTGCTGATATGCAAACTATTAAACATATTGTGCAAGACTGCCCATGACATACATTGTCTGGTTCCTTAGAAGATCTGCATGAAGCAACACCAGAGGCAATCGCCTAGATAGCTGAATTACACATCCAGTTATGAGGTCACTGCCGCACCCACGTAGAAGTTTTGTATATAATTATGTGGATTGTGTGTATACATTTACTTTTCTTCTGTCATGTTCTCATCATAGGCTAAGTAATAATGTGCTGAAATAGTGTAACAAAAGAGCATTGGGGGGGGAACGTAGCACAGCTTCCTGTGTTGATTAGATTTTGGCCCTTCAATGTGTCCTTGAGTAACACATGAATATGAGAAAAAAATATGTTTATAGCTTTAGGGAAAGTTTCTAATAAAATAAAGAAGCCTGAATTATGGATTGTATTATGTGCATATAACAATGAAAGCTGGTTGCTGCAAGCAGCAAGATTATTATGCAAAAGAAGGAAAGTTTGCATAGGATAAATGGAATGGCAAATTAAAAATTCAGCATGCAGCAGGAAAGTTAGAAAAAAAGAAACTTGAATTTCCTTATTGTTTAATGTATTTAGGAATAACTCCCTAAGGAATGCTTATATATCTGTTGGGGGCATGAATGTGTGTGTATTTTTGTATGCAGATAATTCTGTGTTGTTTGCTGAAAACCAAAATGATTTGCAGTGAATGTTAGAAAGATTATATGATGCAATGAGTGGTATGCATCTGAAAAGGAATGCATCAAAGAGAAGGCAGTTGGGTCTTTGGAAATGGAATGAATGATTGCAAATTGTATTTAAATGGTGAGAAGGTATAGCAAGTAGATAATTTTCTGTATGTTGGTATAATGTTTACTAAAAATAGAAAGTGGGTTAGAATGTGGTCTGATCCAAAAAATGAACGTATTTTGAAAAGAAAAAAAAAGCTGTGGATTACAGCATGCTACTTCCTATATTCTTATAAGGAAGTGACCTGGGCATGATCAATATAAAATTAAGCTAAACTCGACTTCCGGTGGCAGCGCGGCGCCGAAGACAGCCTCTCCGGGCTGCCCGCGGCTCAGCTGAGTTATTTTCGCCCGAAACAGCGCCGATCAGCTGTTCGGGCGAATTTGAAGCCCCCTCCTCGGGAGAAGAGGAGGGGGTGAGCTCCCAGGTAGGGGTAGAGTTCTCCAGGGCCGCCTGAGCTTATGGCTTGGGCGGCTGAAGGATTGAACTCCCCCGTAGCCTGGGCTGCTCCCAGCTGGCCAGCGCCTCTGCTCCTGATTTCTTGGAGCAGAGCCAGGCGTCTGCGACCACCCCTGCCTGAAGGAATGACTATGGATTAAAGGAGCAGGCAGAGCGATACAAGAGGAAAAGGTGAAGAGGATTATTATATTTTACTCTCCAGCTTGATGGACTTTTTTGGATTATAAATCTGAAGTGAAAGTGCGTCACAATTGGTAAAAGATGGCGGCTAAACCACCCCCTAAAACTCTTCGGAGTGCTGGAACTTCGCCGGTGCAACAATCATTACTGCAGGCGCTGCATCCTCCTGATGTATTGACATCAAAGGACTTACAAGATGCTCTTGAAAAACACACCCAGGTAATTTTGGAATCAATTAATGATAGATTTGCACAGATGGAGGAGAAATTGGAGAAATTGGAGGAGAGAATGGAGGAGAGGATGGAACAGAAGTTTAGAGTGATGAAGGTAGACATCTTGTCTTCAGTGTGTAAAGTGGCTCGTTGTGTGGAAGAATTGGAGGAAAAGCTAGAAGATTTGACTCAAAAGAATGCTATATTAGAAGCAAAAGTATTGGAGAATGAAGATAAAATGGAAAAGGAACTGAGTCTTGCTCAATATTACCAGATGCAGTTTGCCATTAGAATTAGAGGCTTAAAGGAGAATATTAAGGAAGATCTAAAGCAGCTGGTTTCTGAGGCTTTCGAAGTAGTATTGAAACAGCCAGCATCTGAAATAAAAGGAGGCATGGATAAAGTGTTTCGTGTGAATTCATGGATTGCTGGACAGAGAAAGTTGCCTAGAGATGTGGTGGTATATTTTGCAAAAAGGGAAACTAGAGATGAAGTTATACGAGCTGCTTATGATACTAAAGTTGTGATTGCTAATCAAGAAGTTTTGGTCTTAAAAGAAATTCCTCCAAAGATTTTAAGGAGAAGGAAGGATTTTACATTTCTTGTGCAAGAGCTCAAGCAACGAGATATAAGGTTCAGATGGGAGATCCCAGTTGGGTTGATGGTGACGCACGAAGGTAAAAGGTACCGTCTGGTTACTGTGATGCAAGCGCGTGATTTCTACAATAATGTTTTAAATGCAACGCCATTAACACTTCTGGAAGCTGAAAAGGGATCTGGAGAAGGAGTGCATCAAGAGGCTGAAGATGGTCAGATAGAAGACAACGGTGTTGGAGGAGATCAAGATATAACCTCGTTGGATGATCCTATAGAACAGAGGGTGACGCGTGCTGCTGCAAAACGATCTAAGAAGAGAAAATAGCAGAATTTGCAGAAGTCTATGGAATTTCTATGACGTATTTATAGTCAAGTATGGGAGGTGGGAAAAGGTTTGGGTGTAGACGCAATATATTTTTATATGTGGTGGTTTTGTGGAAAGGGTGAGGTTTTTTGGATTAAAGTTTGGTGGAATATACAGAAGATTCTCAAATGGAGGTTAAAGTTTTGTTCGCAAATTTTTTTTTTTTTTGTTTGGAATAATTATAGATGTGGCACTGGAAGAGGAACGGCCGATTATAGAAGAGTTGACTTTAAAGTTTTCTGATTTGGTTGAGGTGGTGAAGATTTTGGTTAATTTGAAAGATTATCTGTAAGAACGTTATATCATGGAATGGACAAAATGGATGGAGTCTATTTAGGATAAGTATAGGGTTGGGAAGTATTATGTAGTATTTGAATAACTCTTTTTTCCTTTTTTTTCTTTTTCTTTTTCTCTTTCTATCTTGGGGTTTTTTTTTCCTTTTTTTTGTTTTTAATATATATTTAATACTATTAAGGTTTGTTTTATCCTATATAAGCTAGAGAGTGTTTCTTTTTTTATTTTAGTTTTTTATATATATTTAATATTGCTAAGGTTTGTTTTATCCTATATAAGCTAGAGAGTGATGGATTTTAGAATTTATAGTTGTTAGTATATGGTTGTTTATGTTTGCTTTTTTTTATATATACCTTGTATTTAGCTCTGGGAAGTGGTGGGGGGGAGGGGGGGAGGGGGGGAGGGAGGGGGGGGAGGAGGGAGGGGGGGAGGGGGGGAGGTAGGGGGGGAGGAGGGAGGGGGAAGGGGGGTTTTTTAAAGGAAAATTGTATCTTAAAACTTTTCAATAAAAAAAAATTAAGCTAAACTCAATGAGAATGAGATAGTTAAGAAGTTATGTGCGATAAAACATGGGTAGAGTCAAGAATGAATGGGTGATGTGAATGCCTATAAAAACGAGTAATCAATACAAATTAAGTATAGGTATTCCTTGATTTAACAACCATTGGTTTAGTGACTATTTGAAGTTACAGCATCATTTAAAAATGTGACTTATAACCCCCATGATCATATGATGAAAATTTGGACGCTTGGCAACCAACTTGTATTCAGGATAGCTGCACTGTCCCGAGGTCATGTGATTGCCATTACCAAGAGCCTTGGTGGAGCAGTGGAGCAGTGGGCTGATGCCTCCTTAAGTAACACCAGCTGCCTGCAATTAATGCAGGTTCGCATCCCACCAGGCTCAAGGTTGACTCAGCCTTCCATCCTTCCGAGGTAGGTAAAATGAGGACCCAGATTGTTGGGGGCAATTAAGCTGACTTTGTAATAATGCCGCTTGGGTGTGTGTGTGAAAGCCCTAACAAGCAGGCATATACATAGAATGAAGGCTACTGCTAAGCTTGTAAGCCGCCCTGAGTCTTCGGAGAAGGGCGGGATATAAATGGAATTAAAATAAATAAAATAAATAAAATGTGCAACTTTCCAGCTATCTTCCAACAAGTGTAGTCAATGGGGAAAAATGGATTCACTTAATGGCCACATGATTTACTTAACTGCAATTATTTCTTAGCAACCATGGCAAAAAGGTCATAAAAACCAGCCACAATTCACTTAACAACTGCATTGCTTAGCAATTGTGGTCATAAGTCAAGGACTACCTATAAATTAGATTTATTTATAATTAATTTACTTTTTATCTCACACCTTTAATTTCTTTAACTTAACTATTTCTTATTCTTTCTCTGCATTTAGATAATACTGGTTACCCAAAAAGTAACGGCATTAGGATTGTACTGCCATGCAAAAAAGAAAAACATTCTTTTAATGCTTCTGTAGTAGAAAAACTTCAGCAGCTGAAAAATTATGGTTATATCTCTCTTTCAGTATAAATTTAAAAAGGTAAAGGTAAAGTTTCCCCCGCACATGCGTGCTAGTCATTTCTGACTCTAGGGACCGGTGCTCATCTCCGTTTCAAAGCCAAAGAGCCAGCGCTTATCTGAGGACGTCTCTGTGGTCATGTGGTCGGCATGACTAGATGCCAAAGGCGCACGGAACACTGTTACCTTCCCACCGTAGTGGTCCCTATTTTTCTACTTGCATTTTTACATGCTTTTGAACTGCTAGGTTGGCAGAAGCTGGGACGAGTAACAGGCGCTCACTTCTGTTATGCGGCACTCAGGATTCGACCCGCCAAACTGCCGACCATCTGATCGACAAGCTCAGTGTCCTAACCCACTGAGCCACCACATCCCTCTTAGTATAAATTTACATCTAGCCTTTTCCCCAGGCTTGTCAATTGGGTATATTGCATTCTGAGAAGATTACTACAGTTTCCCCTTAAAGGCACCAACATTGGTTTAACTAGAATAGAGAGATGTCCATAAAAATGACAAGGGGCGGAGAGACACTCGACATACTATGTACACAGTACGAAGTATAATAGATTGTGTCAGTCATCATGCTGACATCTTTTCAAGGGCCATTTGCTCTGCAAACAGCACAATGCATCTTTGCAAATAAAAACTAGGATTTCATTGTGAAACTTAAGGAAAGGGGATATGTTGCCTTTCTGGAACACCATATATCAAAAAAAGGAGAACCTTCTTCCTGTTGACTATCAAGACTGCTTGACTTTAGCTCTTGACTTTAGCACTTGACTTTAGCACATTAATTTTTGCTACAGTACATAGAAGGCTATTCTGCATTATATCGTTGCATCATGTAGTCAGCCCTGTACTCAGTTAAACGGATCTGAATGCAAGCACAGTTATGGTGGTATACCTTGGTATGCTTCACATACTGGCAGGGCTCTATTTTTCAAAGGAATATTTCTGCCCAAAGCATTTCATAGCAACAAAGGGAGAGACAAATGGAACAACTGCTTTATTCTTTTTGTATTAGCCTCCCTTGGCTAAATAAATGGTCTAAATAATAAGACAGACATAACCAGGGAAGGAAGAAGATTAACAGGAATGGAACAAAACTATGAAATTTTAGCAGGCATTTATACTTGATTGGGGCCAAACAGATCTTATTACCTTACTGGTGGTTTCTTTGTGATTGAGACTTTGCAACTGATCCAGCAACATCCAAATGCTGTATATCTCTTATATTCCTTATCCTGAGATGGTTGAGAGAATAGTGATATTCAAGCTTCAAGCTTCTTCCCGGTTCCCAGCTTAGAGCAGCTCAGCACTTCACCTGCTCCCTTGGTCTTTATTTGCATTAAAGTTTGATTCCATATCATCTCCTGGTACAGGGCAGGGAAATGCCCAGCAAAATTGTTATCAGGTGTACAGGAATGTGGACATACAGTATTAGTAATGAGGCCCAGAAGACATATTACAGGCCTGCCAGATTTAGCAGTGGTCCACGTTTTTGATAGTGCATAGTGAGTTACTCGCTGAATCATGAGTTGTGAACACTAGTGCATAGCAGTTGTGGGCACAACTAAATAAGAAAGAAGCAAGGGCTTGCCCTGCTTAGGCTCAAATTTCATTTGAAGTAGTTTACACAGCAACATCTGCTGCTGAAAAGCCTTGAAGAGAAGCATTGTTCTTTCTAATGCGAATCCTGCTTTCATTCCCTGTGGAACATAAAAGTATTCCACAGACCCAAAGAGCAGCTTCTTAGAAGAAAAACTGAATGCTGGCTGGGAGTGTTAAAACTTTAGAGCCTTGGATACAGATAAAAGCTAACCAGAATCTGGATTAGATAACATTCCATGCTCAGGCATGATCTCTTTGAAGAAGCAGTCAGGTATACTTCTTCCTGGAATCCCAGTCTGGAACACAGCAGTTCATATCTGATCATAAATAACTTGGTTCATAAACCTGCCCAATAGATCTCCTATGAGCATGAAATTACTTCATACAATATGTTAATCACTGAGCTTCTCACTGTCCCAGTCACCCTTGGGAAATCTGAGAGCATATCCCACTAATATACTTAGTTGTCATGATTGTCAGTTAGCAATGTCTACTCAGATTATGATCTTAAACTTGAAAAGAGCAAAACCCCGGGTGATTTTTGTTCTATTAAACAAAATCTAGGCTTCTTGGGAAACATCATTTTGTCTCTTTTTGTAGAAGTGAGAAACAGCAGAAGGGAAAATGCAAATATAACTTAAATTTTTGTAAGAAAAGTCCTTTCTGTTATGATCTTGGATGTTTTAGCAGCTCTTTGACCGATAGCTTTCATAGTGTCTGAATCAGTAAGACTTAACATTATAATAATAAGATTGGAAATCAGCCAGATCAAGAATAAGAGGAGGCAAAGCATCCACTATGTGGATATTTCTGAGAGCCATTGGAAGCTTCAACAAGTCCAGAAGGCAGCAAATGACAATTAATTGTTCTATACGTTTTGTATGCAATGTTGATATTGGTTGCTGGTTTACTGTTGGACTTGATTGAAAGCCTGAAGTATTATCTTTGGGGTTCTTAATAGCTTCTATCCAGAGATGCCTTTTCACAAATCAATTGTGAAGGTTTATTGCTCCCACTTTTTAGAACAGTGCCAGTTTTGCCTTTTGAAATATGGATGAATCCCTCTTAGTTCAGCTTCAGCTGGTTAGTAAAGACCCCTCTTTCCAAACCTGAGCTACAAATATTCTCCTTCATTAGTTAGTAAAGACATTTTTATTTTGGCAGGTTTTTGCTGCGCTAAAAGACAAAAGGGTGTGTTTTATTAAAAGCATCTGCCTTTATTATATTTTTTAACTGAATGCACTAGCTGTGAGCTGCCCTAAGTAGTGTGCAAGTATTAGGAAAAAAGATAAACATTACTATATAGAATACATATATATCATGTTAATAGGCTTTGAACTCTCAGAATAGTAACAATTGAGACACATCACAATGTATTATCACGGAGTCCTCTAAGCACTGATGATGTTACTTATTGGGTAATAAAATGTCTGCAAGCAAACAGCCAAGCTCTGAGAACACTAAGGATTCCGCAGCTCAACCCTGAGCTACAATTGGGACTCCTAAGCATCACTTGAAACTGTTCAAAAGTCTTTTGTACAAGGCTTTAAATCAAATTGCCAGCAATCTCATCCTTGAAGCCAGACCCTGACAAGTGCCTGATTCCATTTAGAATATATGGGTTTGGCTAAGCTCAGAAATGTTGGATCAGCATCTGCTTTATTTGGGAATTGTTCCAAATCCTGCAGCTGAATCTCTTCATTGGCCTTCTGCTCTGGATACATTACCTGGAATGAAGAACTGCCTTCTAAGAAATCTCAACTCACAGCTTAACAGAAGTATATGTTACAAAATGTGAAAGCAGAAAATGAATCTTCAGTGACATGTTGCACTTCATGGTCTTGTGTGCTATAAGACGTTTGTCAGTCAGCTGAATGGAGTTTGATGCTCTGTAGTTGCCAAGAAAATTTTCAGTGACATCCTTGCATGCTTTCCAGGTGATTGCCCACTGGCAGATCTTCAATCCGCTTGTCATTGATGGCATATCTCACGGGTGTCAAACTCGATCGCGTCACGTGGCCAATCGTGACGTATCCCAACATTTTTCCCCTTTACGGAGCTGGGGTGGGCGTGGCCTGTGTGTGATTCATCTGGCCCACAGGCTGCCAGTTTGACATCCTAGATGTATCTCATCTGTGGACCAACAAAAATGCCTTTCTTGATCATGGCATCGGTTATTATTGGAAACATCTGCTTGAAATAACAAAAAACTTTCACTTTCCTTGGTCATCAGTTTCACAACCTTTTTTTTCATCAGACTGAGTTTTATGTGAAGGTTCTACCAGTGATTCATGTGTCACGTTTTTCTGCCCTGAACCAATTCTGTCACAATGTCCATTTCTTTACAATGTAATGTGACTCTTTTGCATGGCTGGGAATTCACACATGTAACAATGGTGCTTGATACACTCCAAGCAGTAGAGCAGGGCTCCCAACAGTTAAGTGAATTTTGCCCCATGTTATGATCTTTCCTGCCACCGTTGTTAAGTGAATCACTACAGTTGTTAAATTAGTAACACGTTAAGGGAATCTGGCTTCCCCATTGACTTTGCTTGTCAGAAGGTTGCAAAAGGGGCGCATGTGATCCCAGGACACTGCAATTGTCACAAATATGTGACAGTTGCCAAGCATCCAAATTTTGATCATGTGACCAGGGGGATGTTGCACAGGTCGTAAGTGTGGAAAACAGTTGTAAGTCACTTGTTTTTGGTGGTGCTGTAACTTTGAATGGTCACTAAATGAACTATCATAAGTTGAAGACTACCTGTATTTGTAAGCATACCTCTTGGAGTTCCTACCTTTCTCCAGAACTGTTGAAAAGGCAGATTCTTGACTGTGGCGAACCCCTCCTTTTGTATTTTACCCAAAGCATCTGAACTATCATGATTAGTTAAGAAAACAAAATAATGGATCAGTCAGTAGAGTTAGGAAGTAGACTGCTGTCAGATTTTTAGATATACTTTAATGTTTGGAAAGAATGAGAGCTGGATTTTAAATGAGTTCATTCTGCTACTGGTTTCAGTAAAACCAGGATTGGATCTGGAAATGTTATTGTTGAAGATCAGATATCTTGTAAAAGAACTTTTAATCTCTATCTTATTATTCAATAACTTATTGAGTTGTTGAAGTTCAAACTGAGCAAAGCTAAGGAAAATGTTTGATGGTAAATTAAAACTGGCAGCCTATCACTTTGGAGATAATCACACAGCTTATGCAATGTTTACTGAAAATCCTCCCGCTCTTTCCAAATCATTTTGTCTGGCAATCAGGCAGTGGCAGAACAAGATAAACACTTGTTCAGAGTCAATAATAATCTAATCTTTTATTTTAAAATTACAGAGGGAGAAACAGCTGGTTTTCTATTTAGGATCAATAATGTAATTTGAAAAGCAGAAGTAGCAAAATACATGGGGCCACTATCTTCAGTTAAGATTTGTTGCCAAGAAATTAATCTCTATTTATAACATAGCAGCAGGGGAAAAAATAGCATTTCCAAAATGAGCTTTTCAGCAAGATTACTTAGAGGAAATATGGCGGTTGGAAATATTTGTATTTTGGATTGAAGTAAGGTGCATTCAAAGAGAAACAAAAGCTTCTTAACATAAGCTAAGGGAAGTAAAAAGGAAGCTAAAACCTTTGTTGTGATTCTGATCCCACTAGATCAAATGTAGCAGCCATTCTGATATGTCTTTTCTCAGTTATCAACTGACCATATTCAAGTCAATAATAGATAGTTTCAGAATCCTTACATATTAGCACATAAAATACAATATTGCTGAAATAATATAGATTTTATTTATTTATTTATCATATTTGTATAGCTGCTGATCACCACTTATCGTGATTCTGGACAATATACACAATAAAAGCAAAGCATAGAAAACCAAAATATTGCAAATAAACTTAGAAATAAGATTTTTTTAAAAAAGAATGCGCTTGCTTGGATGTTTTTCCGAAGACCAGCCTGTTAGCATCTAGTGGCCTCTTAATTGGTATGAGAGATCCCTGAATTTTTGCTGTTATGCTGAGTAGTATATTTTTTGTAGTCATACAACACATTTGGAGGACACCATATCTGGGGAGTTTTGGGTAGATTATTCCTGTTTTGACTTTGGATGTTTTTAAAGAACTGACTGTGTAAATCTTAAAAAGAGAGGAGAGGAGTGAAGTTTCCAAAACTCATTTCAGTCTTGAATCTCTACATTTCTGTGTTGGGTGATCATTGGCAACTTAAAAATAAAGATCCATGCTACAAAAAGTATTGGGGTAGAGGAAAGCAAACGATCGTATACAAGATATATTCTCCCTGTTAAGAATAACAGAATGATAGAGCTGGAAGGGACCTTGCAGGTCTTCTAGTCTAACCCCCCACCCCCCACCCCCACATTAATGCAGGAGACCCTATGCCATTTCCAACAAGTCGTTGTCTAATCTGTTCTTAAAAGCCTCCAGTAACAGAGCATCCACAACTTCTGAAGGCAAACCATTCCTCTGGTTGATTGTTCTCATTGTTAGGATATTTCTCCTTATTTCTAGGTTGCTTCTCCTCTTGATTAGTTTCTATCCATTGAGAATAGAATAGAATAGAATAGAATAGAATAGAATAGAATAGAATAGAATAGAATAGAATAGAATAGAATAGAATAGAGCTGGAAGGGACATTAGAGGTCTTCTAGTCCAGCCCCCTGCTTGAGCAGCATTGTTTCTTGTCCTGTCTTCAGGTGCTTTAAGAAACGAAAAACCTCCTACAGTAGTTTATAATTCAACTGGTTTTCTAATTTGTATCTAGCAAAGCCAGTGAGGAACATGCCACTTTTGATTCCTTAAATCTCTAATTTTGTTAGCTAGAACCCTGATAGTATTATCTTTAAACCAGGCCTCCTCCACTGGGTTGTGCTGGATTTCTGTTCCCAATATTCCTAGCCAACATGGCAGTCCAACATTCTTGAAGTGCATTGGGAAGGCTGGTTTTAAAGGCCCCAATGAGTGCTAGCAGTAGCCAGGTTACCGATTTCAACAAGTGGTATGTTAATCACCTTTAAGGCAGTTCTGTGACAAAATAAAGGAAGTTAAAGAAGCAACCAATTTTGCCCATGGCACTTTCCTCTTTCTTTTCTGCGAGTACTGAAACTGCATTTTGGATAGGAAAATGCACTCCTAGTTTATTAAAAGTGAGATCTCATTTCACAATCCATTTCCTTAAAAGGCTGTCAAAGTAGCAACAAACTGATGGATTGGATAAGATCGTTGACAATAAAACTTCTGCTGTTACACTTTTACACAGAAGAAGCTGAATATTTTCCAAGTCAGTGAAGATTCATCTACTTGCATTTTCCCACTTGACACCAGTTTTATAATAGGGCATAAGAACAGGTGAAAAGATTAAAGCTTTATGTTAGTGACACTGCAGTTATGTATGAAGAGGCACTTTTGTTCAAAGCACCTATTTCCATGCACTTAGAGCTATCTCAGAACATTAACCTTTGGGATCATATTTATCCTTAATATCTATCTAGAGGAACACCCTCCTGGTTTTAGGTTCTATGGATATGTATTCTCTGAATTATTTAGTGTGCAATTGTATTTGTGCCTACTGAGAAGATTTTTGGATCCCCTGGTTTTGGAAATTCTCCATCTGTTGTCCTGGACAAGGTAACATTTCTCCATTTGGGACTACTCTGCAACTGGATTTTCCTGGACTTGTAGCTTTTACTGATTGAGTGGATGGCAACCATGAACATGAGATGTTTGCACCTCAATTTGTGTCCATTTTTAGACAGGGAATGACCTCCAGAAAGTCATAATAATAGTAAAGTTGGAAGGGACCTTGGAGGTCATCTGGTCCAACCCCCTGCTCAGGCAGGAAACCCTATACCATTTCAGACAAATGGATGTCCTAACTCTTCTTAAAAAACTTCCAGTGTTGGAGAATTCACAGCTTCTGGAGGCAGGTTGTTCCACTGGTTAATTGTTCTAACTGTCAGAAAGTTTCTCCTTAGTTCTAGGTTGCTTCTCTCCTTGATTAGTTTCCATCCGTTGCTTCTTCTTGTCCTGCCTTCAGGTGCTTTGGAGAATAGCTTGACTCCCTCTTCTTTGTGGCAGCTCCTGAGATATTGGAACACTGCTATCATGTCACCCCTAGTCCTTCTCTTCATTAAACTAAAGGTAAAGGTAAACGTAAAGGTTTCCCCACACATGCGTGCTAGTCATTTCCAACTTTAGGGACCGGTGCTCATCTCCGTTTCAAAGCCGAAGAGCCAGCGCTTGTCCGAGGATGTCTCCATGGTCATGTGGCTGGCATGACTAGACACCAAAGGCGCACGGAACGCTGTTACCTTCCCACCGTAGTGGTCCCTATTTTTCTACTTGCATTTTTTACGTGCTTTCGAACTGCTAAGTTGGCAGAAGCTGGGACGAGTAACAGGCGCTCACTCTGTTATGCGGCACTTGGGATTCGACCCGCCAAACTGCTGACCTTCTGATCGACAAGCTCAGCGTCCTAACCCACTACGCTACCGCATCCTTTTTCATTAAACTATACATAACCAATTCCAGCAGCCATTCATACCGAGCCTGTCGCGCAGCCTCCTGTCTAGGTTGGAGAACTTGCAGAGGCGGGTGGCCTGCTGCAAGGCCCCAATGAAATCCGCCGCCGATTTACCCGGTTACTGAACCCGTTGGGTGAACTGGAACCGCCAGGCCAGCTTGGACATTTGGGGCTTGAAGTGTCTGTTCAGCTTCTCAACGAGGTCGCGGTAAGAGATGCTCTCGAGGGTAGCCAGTGAGCACAGGCCTATGGCCAGATTGTAGATGGCAGACCCGCTGATGCAGAGCAGGGTCTCTGTTTTCAGACTGTCTTCTGCAATCTGGTTGGCTCATAGGTAGAGTTCAACCTGTCCCAGGTGCGATTCCCAACATTCAGGGTGTCGGATGTCGAACTCTCGGGGCTGGCCGATCTTCGCCATCTCTGCATCGGGCGTCCTTGAGTCCTGCTTCACGGATGTGGCCACTAGTGTGGTGACTAGCCGGTCTTCGAAAGGTGGAGGGGGGGGGAAAGATGCCTCTTTCCTCCAGTGAGTGATGCCGTCCCCTAGTGACTTTCAGCTCCTCCGGTGATGCAGGATCCCACCTTTGTCGCCACTATTGTGTACTGGGTTCTGGAACGCAGGAACAACGCCAGGCAGAGGAGTACAGCATGCAGCTCTTTATTGGTGGTAGAAACTGTACTGGGAAATCGGGTTTACCTGTGCCCCTTATATACCTGGCCAGGTACACCTTCAAACCTCAGATTTTCCGCCGAAAGCTGATCCTTGCTACAGCAGTTTCGGTACAGCGCCACCTGATGGTATCGGCTGCAACAGTTCACTTTAATCCAATATATAACAATATTATTAGGAAGTTCAGGTCTGCCAGACATATATACCAGCCGGCACACTGGGAACAGGGCTTCTTTTTGTATCAATGAATGCCTGTCTCTGAAGGCTTGAAGGCATCAGGGACTGGATTCTCTATAAATCCAGTGTGTGCTTGGATTGTGTTTCAAGACAATGAGAGAACAAAGATTTTATAGGAGTTTGAATAACATGAGAGACCATTAGGACTGCCACATAATGTGAGCAGCATTTTGTAAGCAGGTGAGGCTATTGGGACAATTTCAAGAATATAAAAATGTGTTTCTTGCTGTACATTAGATGAAATTAGATGGAGTAGGAAACAGTGGTGCATAAAACATTACAATGAACCAATTTTAATCGTGAAGGTTTATGGGGCTGAAAGTACATTATCGGATACTGTTTGCAGGAATGAAAATCTAAATCAGATCAGCTCCTTTCATGATAGGAATTTCTTAGAGCAATGGGGAAAAAAGATGGCATTAAAAATACAACTCTGAAAAGATCAGAAGAATATTAACATTAAAGACAAACTGTTTCTTTTTCTCTTTCTCTTTCTCTCTCCTCCCCTTCAGTTGGGTCTTTGTTTAAATGGAAATAGCTTGGTCAAGAGGTGTTTTTTTTTTTGCTTCACTGATTATTTTTTTAAAAAAAGATTTCCTACTCCCTGCTGTTAGATTATTTCCAAGAGACTTCTCAGGTTAATAGGCTCAACAATCTTTCTCATCCAACTCTTTTTTGATACTTTCACTCTTCCGCTATATGCAACCAGCCAAAGAGGGTATCTGTGAATCCAAAGATAAAGCAACCACATTTATATATGTTACTTTAAAACAGCAACTTGTCATACCATTTTAAATGCAACTAACTGTTGTGATTCAGGGTCAGCCTGTGGGTTCGGCAGTTGGGTCGGATGACTCAGAGGAGGAGGAGGAGGGGGGTGTTGAAGAGCTTGATGAGAGTCCTCAGCCAGGCCCCTCTCATCTGGTCACGACGCAGACCCAGCTGTGTGAGCCTGACAGCGTGGATGAAGATGACCCACAGCTGGCCCTGTTCAAGGACGCCCGACGCAGGAGGCAGTCAATCAGGAGTAAACAGAGGAAGGCAATGGGGCTCCTCAGAAGGAGGCAGAGAGAAGCCACGCCCTGAACTGTATTTAAGGGGGAATGCGTGGGAGGGCTGGTTTGCTGAAGGCAACCGCTTGAAAAGCTCCTGTTTCTTGGTTTGTGTCTTGTTCTATTTGTTTTTGTAGCAATAAATTTGGCAGGCGTAATTCCAGCCTCTTGCTTTCTTATAAAAGGGGTTGTCCCTGCCTTTTCTGCAGGGCCGGTAGCAGGCTGGTACAGAACACTAACTTCAAAATCTCTGAATCCTGCTTCTCCCTAGCTATCTTTAAATTTTGCCTAGAGAAAATTGGGAAAGGGGGAGGCTAAAACCCAAGTCAGGTTACAGCTTTTTTTTTTAATATTTAGAGTTATAATTATAACATATGCATTCTGAACTGATGATGATGCCTCTTTAAGCATAGTAATGGATTTTTGTGTGTGTACTGAATTCATGCAGTAGTTTTCAAAATAAATACAGTATTCAGATTTTCAATACAATCAGATAAAACTTCCACCACTCTCAGATGTTGGGTCACTCTCCTGTAAAGTTTAATGATGGAATCAACCTTCCCAGTGATGGGATTCAAATATGTGAACAACCAGTTCTCTGTGTGGGTGCTGCTTCCAGAAGTCCATTCTGGGCCTGGGCAACAAAAAATTAGCTACCGGTTCTGCCACAGTGGTGCGAACATGCTGAATCCCACCACTGAGCCTTCCTGAAGTTCATTTCACTCATGTATTTGGGAAATGACTGCTTCTTGGTGCCTAACTGCTATGTAATTCTGTCAATGGAATTAATGGCTGCACAAATGTATAATGAGCTAATTTTAATAACAGATTGGTCTCATTGACGCAAACTTAAAATATTCTGCTGTTCAATTTTTATTTACATCCAATAGTTCAGTGCCAAACCACTGGAATTCTTTAATGGGTGTTTCTAGACTACTAGCTGGCTAGAAACAAGCTAGAAAACCAGAGACTGTGAGTTCTAATTCTTCCTAAGGCACAAAGCCAACTGGGTGATCATGGACTGGTCACTCTCTTTCAGCCCTAGGAAGGACGCAATGGCAAACCAATTCTGAAATCTTGTCAAGAAAATTGCAGGGAATAGTCAGGAGACTGACTCAAAGGCATAAATATATATATATATAGAAGAATGGTGGAGGATAATTTGAAAGTGGCATTAATTGATGAAGCAAGCATTAAGTGAATATAATGTTAGTTGGGTTATGCAGCACGGAGAATAAATATTTAACTTTGATTTCTGGCATTATTCTCCAAACCCAATCAAAAGACTCCAAAACATCTTCCTTTTAGATCGTTGATTCCATGACCCCAGTTCTCCATTGTGGGTTATGTAATGTATTGGGCTTTGTCTTGCTAAAGGAATATCATGTGGGGTTAATTGCTGGAAGGTTGCACAAGCAGCAATAGGTTGCTTTAAACCTATTGGCCGCCGCCTAGAGGCCAGGGTATAAATTGCTGCATTTGCAGCCCGGTTTCTCAGTTCAGTTCCTGCAAACAAATAAACAATGATCTTTGCTGAACTCACTCGTCTCGTCAATCAATGCAAAAAACCCAGTATCTAACACTGGCGACGAGGATGGGATCCTGCTCCTCCAACTGAGCTGAAGAGTCACTAGGGGAGAGGCAGAACTCGCCTGGCGGGAAAAGCAATTCCCCCCTATGGTCGGTCTAGCACAGCCACGCTAGCGACCACGCGCCCAGAGGAACTGTCCCTGGGCAACGGAGAAGCAGGACAAGAAGACAACGAGCCCCAGCCGTGAAGACCAGCAGAAATAGCAAAGGTCAGAAAGCTGGAAGAATTTGACATAGCTCACCCGGAAAGATGGTCTTTGTATCTATCCAGGTTTGAGAACTATCTACGCATGAATCAAGTTGCCGAGGATGGTCTGAAGGCCGCTACGCTCCTCTGTATGTGCAGCCCAGCCACGTTTGACATCCTGGAGAACTTGTTTGTGCCAACGCCATTGAAGTCAGTAAAGCTCACGGACTTGAAGAAAAGGCTCGGAAACCACTTCCAGCCCAAGCTATCGGTAATCGCTTGGTGCCATGCATTTGAACAGAGAGTTCAGCAACCAGGTGAAACAGCATCTGAATTCATTACAGCGTTGAGGCAGGCAGCACGCCTGTGCCAGTTCTCCGACATGGAGGAGAGGCTACAAGACCGGCTTGTCTGCGGTCTCTGGAATCGAGAGTTACAGCAAAAACTCTTCGCCAAAGAGTCTGTCGTTTCCAGATGCGCTGAAAGAGATGGTGGCAGACGAAGCTGCCGGCAGGGCTGTACGAGCCATGTGGCCCACCAAAACAGCACAGCATGAGGAAGCCGTCCACCACGAGGACGCCAAACACGTAGAAGACCCCGAAGTCAACACAGAAGTTGACAAGCTACAAAGTCACAATGACCAACAGTGTCACAGTGACAAGCAACAAGGGGCGACTTACAAGGCAGATCCCTTCCTTAGTTGCCCAGGGTATGGTGACCGCCACCAATGCATGGACTGTAGGTTCCAGACAGCTCATGCTGGGCCTGTGGAAAGACTGGCCACATCGCGTCCATCTGCAGAGGTCGCCAGAGGGACTGGCCATTGAATCCCCAGTTGGACATCCTGACTAGGAGAGGTACCGGGGCCCCGGGACATTATAGCATAGGGTTTTGCTCCAGCCGCAGAAGCATTTGCCGCATGGGAGCTCGCTGCCCTATTAAGCTGAAGTTTAAACTTCAGGTGGAGCTGCAAGGGTCGCCTGCAAGATGGAGCTGGACATGGGCTCTGCCGTATCCATTATTTCACTTGAGACATTTAATTTCGTCTGCAACCGCAGCAAGAGATGGGCAAAGCTGAGGCCATCTGACATTATACTAACTGATTTCCAGAATGCCAGAGTCACAGTCAAGGATGAGGCCACACTAGCTGTTAAATTTAAGGGGTTTTCTGGGCACCTGGACGTTGTCGTAGTAGGGGGTCAGCGAATGAGCCTGATCAGGCTCGACTGGTTTGATGCACTAGGCATCCAAGTAATTGGAATCAACCAGATGCAAGTCGCGAGTCTAGCGACAGTATGCGAGGAATTCGCAGAAATGTTTGACTCAGCCCTGGGGACGTACACAGGCCCACCAATAACATTTAAACTAGATCCTACTGTAATGCCAGTCAGGATTAAACCTCATTGAGTGCCATTTGCTCTTAAACACAAAATAGATGCTGAGTTAGATAAACTTGTAGAACAGGGAGTACTGCAGCCAGTAGATGGGGTGAGTGGGAGACCCCAATCGTAACACCACTAAAGCCCAATGGGGAGGTCAGAATCTGTGCTGATTACAAATGCACAATTAATCGTGCACTCAAACAGCACGCATACCTGGTACCAGTAGTAAGCCACATCCTGGCGTCCTTGCAAGGGGGTACAATTTTTGCAAAATTAGATTTGGCTCACGCCTACCAACAACTTCCTGTTGATGAGGCCACAGCTGCAGCACAGACAATTGTGACCCACAGGGGGGTGTTTTTAGTGAAACGCCTGCATTTTGGGGTCAGCATAGCCCCTGGCATTTTTCAAGGCATCATGGAGCGGACGCTTAAGGTCATTCTGGGGGTTTGCCCCTATTTTGATGACATGATCATCTCCAGTGAGTTCACTGAGGTACTAGCAAGGAGGCTCAGAGCCATCCTTCAAAGGCTGTGTGAAGCAGGCCTCAAGCTTAAAAAGAATAAGTGTAGTATTAGAGTCCCCTCAACTGAGTTCTTGGGGTTCCGTATAGGTGCCAATGGCATCCACCCTGCTGAGTCAAAGGTTAAAGCCATTCAGATGGCACCCAGCCCCAAAACGAAGGGAGAGCTTCAGGCATTCCTAGGCCTCATAAATTTTTACCATGCGTTCCTTCCTAACAAGGCTGCAGTGACAGAGCCGTTACACCAGCTCTTGGACAAAAATACTGCGTGGAAGTGGACTAGTGTTCAAGAAAAATGTTTTCAGGAACTGAAGGCTCTTCTGTCAGTCAGTTCCACGATCACTCATTTCAAGGAATCAATGCCGGTATGCCTAGTGTGTGGCGTATCCCCATACGGGGTGGGGGCTGTCCTAATTCACTTGGAGAATGATGGAACTCAAGTTCTGATTGCCTTTTATTCCAGGATACTGTCCTCCGCAGAGCGTAATTACGCACAAATTGACAAGGAGGCATTGGCCATAGTAGCTGGAGTAAAAAAAATTCCATGACTACTTATATGGCAGGGACTTCACGGTCTTCACAGACCATAAACTGCTATTGGAGTTATTCACTACAGACAGACAGACACCCATCTTATCTCCTAGAATGGTAAGATGGTCTGTTTTTTTATCGGCTTACAGCTTTAAGCTAATTCACAAACCCGGCAAGGATATGGGCCATGCAGATGGCCTGAGCAGGCTTCCTCTGCCTCAAATAGAGCCAGATCCGGCCCCAGCGGTCCGTGTTTTGTCCATTCAGGACTTGCCAGAGTTCCCCCTCCACGCAGGGGACATAGCCGCAGAAACAGCAGCAGACAAGACTCTAAACTGAGTGCTATCTTGGGTCCACATGGGGTGGCTAGAGAAAAGCCTGGGTCCTGAGTTCCAGAGCTACTTCACAAGGAGACATGAGCTCTTAGCTCATAAGGGTTGTATTCTTTGGGGGAACAGGGTCATTGTTCCCACCTCATTAAGGGACAGGGTATTGCGATTGCTTCATGAAGGTCATCTGGGTATTGTTCGCATGAAAGTTTTGGCATGAAGCTATTTATGGTGGCCAGGATTAGATAAAGCCATTGAGGCCCAAGTTCATGGGTGTTACACGTGCCAGCAATCTAGGCCTGAAATGCCGCATGCGCCAGTCCACAGGTGGGAGGAGACACACACACCCTGGTCAAGTATTCATATAGACTTTGCTGGGCCCTTTCAGGGACAGCTTTTTCTTATTGTGGTCGACAGCCACTGTAAATGGCTGGAAGGTATACCAATCACAAATATGACTACTGCTAGGACCATCCAGGTGCTTAGGAAACTCTTTGCAATGCACAGGCTACTGGATGTCGTAGTGTCCGATAACGGGGCCCAATTTACTGCAGCAGAATTTCAGGCTTTTCTGAGGGCAAACCTCACTAGGCATGCGACATTGGCTCCATTTCACCCATCTAGTAATGGTCAAGCCGAATGAATGGTTCACACCATGAAAGAATCATTGAAATGCATAGTGACCGGTGACTGGCAACATAGACTGGCTGACTTTTTGCTCTGCCAACATTCCATGCCATGGACGGCAACGGGAAAGAGCCCAGCAGAGCTGCGCTGGGGGAGGTGACTAATCATGAAACTGGACAGGTTGCACCCAGACCGGGTGGCAGCTGAGGCCTCTCACCCAAAACCCCTGAGGGGGTTGCAAGTGGGTGACGGGGTGTGGGCCAGGAACTACGGGCATGGGAACTTGTGGGTGCCAGGGAAAATCACCAAAACATTGGGCCCTCTCTCTTACGAAGTGGGCCTAGAGGGTGGGCGAGTCGTCCATCACCATATCGATCAGCTTAGAAAGTGTTTTCCAGAATGGCCACAAAGCGAGGTCTTCATCCCAGGTCCCATCCACGGACCGCAAACCGGCAGCCAGGCCGATCAATCCATAGGCTCTGAGGTCCCAAGCAGTCAGAGCAACGGGGAGGTGGCTATAGAGAGGAAAAGCCCAGGAGTGCAACATGGGGCCCCTGATGGAAAAAGCCAACCAGAACACTACAGCCGCTGTGCTAACTTGGCAGAGCAATTGGACTCTGGGGTGGGCCGACCTGAAAGGGCCAGCCAAAGAATTCTGAGTCAGCCTGACTCGCTTGAACTTGTGGACCCTGGTCTACCCAGGCTGGCAGGCAATCTGGTAGGCCAGGGAGTGCCTGACTCTCCCAGGCAATCCACAAGGGTTCGCAAGCCTCCTGCATATCTACAAGATTTTGTTCTGAAATAACTGAGCTATAATGTTGTATGTATCATTAATGTGCTGCTAGCCAAGAGAGTCTCTGTATTAGCTAGTATAGAAAAATGTGTACATTGCACGTTACTGTTGTACCTCTGTAAAACTTGTAATTTCTGTAATCATTCTCTTTGTTGTTATAATATGTGTTCATTCTACGGGGGAGGGGTGTAATGTTTTGTTTTTTTTTAATCCCATTTATATCCCACCCTTCTCCGAAGACTCAGGGCGGCTTACAATCTAAAGCACAATGTGCTTAGCAATAGCCTTTATTCTATGTATATACCTGCTTATTAGGGCTTTCGGGCCCCCCCAAGCAGCATTTTTACAAAGTCAGCTTATTGCCCCCAACAATCTGGGTCCTCATTTTACCTACCTCGGAAGGATGGAAGGCTGAGTCAACCTTGAGCCTGGTGGGATGCGAACCTGCACTAATTGCAGGCAGCTGGTGTTACTTAAGGAGGCATTAGCCCACTGCTCCACCAAGGCTCTGTATTGGGCTTTGTCTTGCTAAAGGAATATCACATGGGGTTAGTTGCTGGAAGGTTGCTCAAGCAGGGATTCTGGCTAACAGCTCCCAGCTCCTCAGACAACCCGTCTCCAGCACCACCACTGGCTGCCTCTAGGGTGGCAGTAGGTTGCTTTAAACCTATTGGCTGCCACCTAGAGGCCAGGGTATAAATTGCTGCATTCGCAGCCCTTTTTTCTCAGTTCAGTTCCTGCAACCAAATAAACAATGATCTTTGCTGAACTCACTCGCCTTGTCTTGTCAATCAATGCAACGAACCCAGTATCTAACAGGTTATTTTGAGGAAATTCACTGAGAAAAACAGTATTTTGAGTACCAGAAAAGAAGAGGAACTGCTGATTATGATCTGTATGGCTATTGTCAGAAATTATTGCCTTTTATTTCACTGGCGCACAAATTCTTGCTGAGCTGATACTTGAACACTTTTCTGGCACTTAGTTATGTTTCATTAAACTGCACTGGCAGCTTTTTTTTTTTCTTGAGCACAGTTCAAAAGAAAAGCACAAGTCTTCTTTATAACTCTCTGAACAATTTGGAATGGCATATCTGTAACTATAGCCATGTTGGCTGCCTTTGTTAAATGAGATCCTGTCTATCATTAAGGATCTGCTTTAGAAGATCGTCAGGATGTCTGATTACTGGCACAGGCAATGTTGGTGGGAAGATGGAAAAATACTTGAAGGAAGTTTCATCTGGCAATCCAAATCAGTTCTGCACCAGGAATAAGAGAAACATCTTGTCATTGCCCTCCAGCAGTGGAGTGTCTTGAATTGCCCTTGCTGTATCGAATGTCCCCCCCCCGCCGCCCCCAAATCTGGACAGCAATAGAAAGAAAGTGGCAGAATTACCACCAACTCTTTTTGTCTAGGGTGAGGATCTTTAAGCATGTCTTGTGTTACATCCCTGTCTTTACCTGCTTTGACACATCTCCTTTTATGCTACAGCTAAGATATCAAAAGAGGTGAATCAGTATTGCCTGGCTATTTTCTTAGGCTCGTAGACTGCAGTGATGGTCAGTTTGGGGTTTTTACTCAATGATTATCTTGCCTCAACAATCATAATAAAATTGCAGCAGGACTTTTAGGGAATTTTGTAGGTAGCTCTGACATTGTAATTTTCCTTTCTTTATTTTCTTCCAATGCTTCCAATCATTATTATTACCAGTGAAAAATGTTAAAAAGGAAAGACAGAATGAAATGTTATTTGATTGGTACTGTAGTCATCTGTCTGGAAGCATCCCAGTTACCACTTTAGCATTTTGTATAAAATATAACATACTGACAAAACTGAAGAAGTGATAAGGGATAATAAGGAACCATTTCAACTTATGTGTGAAATATTTGATTTCTTGAAGACATTTCACACCCTGGAGAAATAACTTAAAGGAATGTTTTTATAAGGGGGGAAAAAGGTTCAGAAACAAAGGCCTATAGTAGTTTGAGCCAAAATACTTTATGCATTATAATTTAGCCATTTTATATCCAATAACTCTAAAAGTTGGTTAGCATTTATAGATAGTACAGGGATCTTTTCATATTAAATTTAATATTAATAACATAAATCATTTCACTTTGGAAGGAATAACATTGCTCTTTATAATGGTAGAATGTTAAAAATTCATTCTAGCCTATTATTCTGTAATATAATTCTTCTTATATGTCTGTTGGGTGCTATGCACTGAAAAATATATAATTTTTATACAATATTTCTCAATATATTCGAGCCTTTTTGTTGAACAATATTTAGTCCTAGGATATTTACATTTTTCTAATTCTTCAAGAATAGATAACCCAGATTAACAAAAATGAATTGCCAACACCATTTTAATTATATGAATCTATCTTTGCAAAGCAACCATATTGAAAAACAACCCATACTAACCAAGTGTTCCAGTACCTAAGTAACAACCCACTCTCCCAAAAGAGGAACGGAGTAAGAACATTATTCCAACAGCACAAACACACTTCAGCAAACCAGAACACCAGAAAAAGGAGACTGACTGCTATACACCATCTTCCAATAAAATGGTTACCCATGCAACTTTATCTAAAAGTGCCTGTCCACTCAACCCAGTACAAACTATGAAAAGGATAAGACTTCCATACAATCAAAGCATCTCAGAAACAACCAACAGATTGTTGCAACCACATGGCAGCACCATAGCACACAAATCAGCTAAAGTTCTCCAACACATCTTAATAAGTCAAAGCATCCAGTGGCTCAGGAAGAAATCTGCAATGTACAGTGTAAGGACTGTAACAGCCACTGTGTAGAACAGACAGGCAGAACGAATAGCAGACTCCATATATAGACACCAACTAGCAGTCAGAAGACATGATGAAAACTCCTTAATCTTACAACACATGGACATACCCACGATCATAGTATCAGCCGGGCAACTGTGAGCATCCTAACCAAGCTAAATCCAAAAACACTAGGGAATTCTTTGAAGGTTGGCATTCAGATAACTCAGTCCTCAATAGACACAGGTAAACCACATTTAACATTCAAAAGCGACAATAAGAAAGCCAAGAAGGAAACAAAAAGACCAGAATACATCTCTTCAGCAGCCACCATCCAGATAAGCAAGTAATAACACCAGACAAATAATTAACCAGAAAACAATTTCCTAATCAAGGGACTACCAATGAGAAACACCAACACCTCCACCAAGAGTGGCAGGGCAATCTACTGTATAAAACCAGGGAGCAAACCCCACACTTAGCAGCACTGATGATGTTATCTAATCGGGTAATGAAACATCTGCATGCAGACAAGGAACTCTAGGATTCAGTATATAGGCTTTGTGCTTAACTCTAGTATCTAATGAAGAAAATGAAATTGTGACACATGGTTTTGCTTCAAGACTTCAATTACATCATACAAACATTTTTTCATGATAAAAGTGAGAGTGGATCTAGATTTGTGAAAGTGGAAAGTGAACATTTGGTTGGGGGAAAAAAAGATGCAAAACTTCTAATTTTGAATAAGTGGAGAAGCTTGTTCTTGCTTTGTACAATAGGTGGGCAAATACAGGCAGAATTTTGCCCAGACATTCAGGGATGGTGGTGAGGAGAAGCAAGCAGTACTCTTTCCTAGTCATCCTTTCTGTAATGTATTGGGATTTTATTTGAACGTTCACGGGTCTGTTTGAATGCTGCTTCAGGTTGCTCAATGGTTGTGTCTGTGTAATGGTCAGTGACTAAGCCAGACTTGCTGTCTCCAAGAAGATCACTGGATGATTTGGGGCTGGGTTCCTTTCAACCTATTGGCCGCCGCCTAGTGGCCAACCATATAAGTAGCTGCACAGAAGCCTCTGTTTCAGTTCTGTTCCTGTTTGCGTCAATAAAGCAATGTTTCTGTTTGCAACCTCTCGTCTCACTTACTGCCTCCAAAGAACTCACTACACAACACTTGCTGTGTACTGACCTATAAACATTCTTCTTCACCAATGTCCATACAGGCTAAAGATAATTAGATTTTTAGCCCCAACACATCTGGAGACCACCAGGCTGGGAAAAACTGGCTAGTGAATAAGAACTAGCTGGATAGGCAGTAATCTGTTACCTTGTCTATAATCCTAGAATGAAAAACTATTAACTGGCCAAGAAAAAGTTGTAGTGACTTAGAGTAACTATTTGCAGCCTGGAGTATGAATCTTTTGATAATCTGGCATCACTTAGCCACTGCCGTCTCTTTATGGACTGTTTTCCTGGATCGGAGAACCCTCATTATCTGAGGCATGAAATGTTACTCTTATATAATTCTAATGTCAGATAATCCCATAAATATAAAGTTTGTCAACAAAATATATAAAAGCCTTGATGATAATTCCAAAGATGGATTGTGCTGTTTGATAATCTGCTGCAGATTATCACAAAGGTTTAAGGTTTGTAATAAAATTTGTTAGAAAAAATGCTATCAGACTCTTAAATAAAATTGCTCTTTCAGAGGTGAGAGAGACATCATCAAACCCACCAGCTTAATTTCTTTTAATCTAAAAAAAATAATCAAAAGTGATACTTTTGCCAACAACTCACTTCAAGTACGGTACTATGTTCATGCATAGCAAAGAGAACCTTAACTGCTGGATTGTACTTAATAATTGATGCTGCTTACTATTCTCAATGGCAATCTATTGGGTTTGTCACTTTCGGTATTATTTCCCTAGGTGCATCTGAAGTGAGCTGAATGTTTTCTCTTCGTATCCATCTTATCTTTTGTAATCAACTACAGCTTTTGAAATAGATATTCTTGCTGTAATTTGTAGTTACTGGCAGATACAAATCCTATTATAGCCAAAACAATTTAATTTAGGAGAAAGAAGTGTTGTGTTTCTGCTTAGTAGTCTACTTCAATATAGACAAATACAGTCGGCCCTACTAATATACTATAACTTGCCTGATATTTTGAATTAATGTTCCTCAAATAATGTAAAGTTAAAGTATTCAGTAATAACAGTTGCTGGTTTTAACAGAGTAAAAATCAAAAGAAAGACAGAAAACCAACTGGAAATAAAGGGAGGGAGGGAGGGAGGAAGGAAGGAAGGGAGGAAGGAAGTAAGTTAGAAAAACTAATACAAGACAGAGAAATTAAGTTGCTTACAGAATAGCACCAAGGAGGGAGATAAATTAAAATTCAAACAAAGGCACTGGAAGAAAGCCCAAACTATAGCTATGTTTCTATGTTTCTTAAAAGTGTGTTCCTTCTCATGTAAGAATTAAAATGTTTTTCTATTGTTTTGTACTCCGAGGAACAGATGGCAAAGAAAACACATTGTGATGTGTACTGTATATGGAAATTGTCTTGTGCCAAGTCAAGATAATTGATTTTCTCAAGTCTTTTTTTTAAAAACAAACAAACAAAAACACTGTGCTAATTTTATAGCTTTATACTGTACTGCATGGATTTTAAAATACTGTAATTGTAAAATGTATATGGAACATTCATTTGTATGCCTACAAATAGTTCTGGACTTTCAATACCCATACAAACAAAGAGACTTATGACCAGTCCCCAAAGTTATAGGAGTTGCAACATCCACCACCTCCACTCCACGGTCACTTCAACTGGCCCTACTCCACTTCCTCTGCTCTGTAGCAGTTGGCTGGTACATGTTCTGGCAGGGGACACACATCCTGTTCCCTCTTCTCTCTCTACCTGCAATGGCCATTTTGTGTTGCGGAATGGGACAACTTGGTGCATGCAACTTGCACTCTTCACAGTTCACCTTCCAATGATCCTGACCTGACATAATCTCCCCATCACAAGACCCATTACCAGCCTCTCACTAATGACTCACTCCTGACCTAATTCATACCCTCCAGTGACTCTGACCTGAAGTACCTCCCCATCACAAGCCTCTCTCTGATGACTGACACCTGGCCTATCACAAGACCCTCACTTGACACTCCCACACTTGAAGTCCTTATATACGAGGGCAATTTGGAAATAAACCTCCATTTGGTTATCAATGACAGACACTCGCAGATACAGAACTTTTATTATACACATTAGAAAACTACAACATTACATTACTTTTCAACATAATCGCCACTCAAATTGAGGCACTTGCCGTAAAGTCTTACAAGGTCAGAAATTCCGTAGTACTAATCACTCAGCACCAAATCTGGGCTATGGGTTTGTGTGATCAAAAACATCCCAACGGAACTGCTTCAAAAGTTCTTGGGTGTGTCTAATGGTGTGCAGGTGAGCATTATCGTGAACCAGCACCACATTGAAATGGTGCCATAGAAAATCCTACCAAATGTGAAGATGCCAAAGGAGTACTGCTAGTGAAGTTCATGGAGCATGGTTCGACCATCAGTTCAGAAGTCTACTTTGAAACGTTACGAAAATTCAGATGAGGCATCTGTAACAAGCGTTGGGGCATGCTGAGTTCCAGTTTGGTGTTGGTTCACAATAATGCTCACCTGCACACCACAAGATGCACCCAAGAACTTTTGTAACAGTTCTGTTGGGATGTTTTTGATCACAACCCCCCCCCATAGCCCAGATTTGGTGCTGAGCGACTACTACTAAGGAATTTCAAACCTTGTAAGATGTTATGATAAGTGCCTTAATTTGAATGGCGATTATGTTGAAAAGTAGTGTAATGTTGTAGTTGTCTAATGTGTATATTAAAGTTTTGAATCTGTGAGTGTCTGTCATTGATAAGCAAGGGAGGTTTATTTACGAATTGCCCTAGTAAGTAGAACATGGACACAAACATCCACTAAACACCGCTGAAGATGTTACCTAGCCTGGTAACGAAACGTTTGGAAACCATCCCTCAGTCTTGGAGAACAAACCTTCACCCTCATGCAGCTGACTACGTGACCAGCCATAATAATATACAGTAATCTAGCAATTTGAATCTGGGTCAACAGCGACTAGGAGAGAATAGTTTACCACCACTCTGGCCAATATAGGGAAAGGGCTGAAAACCAAATTCCTGAAGCTGTTTTACCCAAAGAATACAAGCCAAAGAGAAGTGAAATGCAGAAAAATCCTTGGTTCATACCTACAAATTTTGAGCGTAGGGTGTAAATATTGATTAAAATATCATTTTGCACCATTTGATTTGGGAAAGGTAAGGCCAAAGAGGAGGACCCATCACAAGAAAGCCATTACTTCTGTTTTATATAAATTTGACTTCTGATACTGAAAAAAAATCCCTGTGCATCCAGAGAGGCCTAATTACATATGAAAAAATGTGATAAAGCACAGATACAGGAGTGCATATTTTAGTCCTGAAGTTGACAAAAAAAAGTGCAAGTGTGACTAAACAGCTAAGTGGAACTGTGACAAATGGAACTTCAAAGGGAAACATTAATGCTGTTTGCAGTGAAGGAGGAAAAACTCAGAAGGGCTGGAATTTTCCTCATTTTTAACTTATTTTATGGCTTCTGATATCAGGCAGCAATGTCTTACTTCTTGAAGACATAATGCCACTGGCACAAACAATATTCGCTTACAGAATTATACCTCACTCCTATCCGATGTCTGGGGGTAATTAATTCTTTGCATAATAATAATAATAATAATAATAATAATAATAATAATAATAATAATAATCCACTCTTTTATGCATACCATTCAATCATGATCCTAATGGGAAAAATGCCTAGAGAATATTTTGCTTGCCAAAATTCATTTTGTAAAACAACAAAACAAAAGAAGCATGGTCAGATTAGTTCTTTCTCTTACTATGAAAAAAATTCTAATCTCATTCTTGCGAAGAGTCAACATATTTTGGTTTGGGGTGAACCTGCTACAATAGAACAATAATCACCCTGGCGCAATTCCATTAGTCCTCAAAAATGCCAGTAATAATATTTGAATGCTGGATTTTTGAAGACTGAAAATGCAAGTAGAAACCACTTATCCTTTCCATTTGATCCAGTAAATTGTGGGAACCATTATCCCTATTTCCTCCAGCTGATTTCCCTGGTCTGAGGCTTTGGGGCTTTGATGCTGAGACTATAGAATATATTCTCTTTCCTTTCCATGTTCTTTTCCTGATAGAAACACAGAAGCCTATTAGGAGGGCAGCCCACTGTGACCGAGAGCCCAAGAGCATATAGTAGTGCAATCTCCACAACTCGAGGGAGAATTATTACCCAATGGACCGAGATAATGGTAGAAGAGATGGTATTTAATTCACTTTTGAGAATTTTATGAAAGGAGATCAGAGAGTTGAATGAAGTTATGACCAAAAAAATAAAAATAAAAATGCCCAGAGATGAAGATAGCTTCTCTTCCAGAACAGATTTTCTACAGTTTTTTTCCATCACCATTTAAAATCCTTCTAAAGTACTTTCCAGAGTCTCGACATATTTTTTATAATATGGTGACCAAAACAGAATACTGCATTCAGTTCTGGGTACCATATTATAAAAAAGATATTGAGACTCTGCAAAGAGTGCAGAAAAGGGGAACAAAGATGATTAAGGGGCTGGAAACTAAAATATATGAAAAACGGTTGCAAGAATTGGGTATGTCTAATCTAGTGCAAAGAAGGACTAGGAGTGACATGATAGCAGTGTTCCAATATTTGAGGGGCTTCCCCTTAAATATTGGAACACTGAAGAAGGGGTCAACCTATTTTCCAAAGCACCAGAAAGCAGGACAAGAAACAATGAATGGAAACTAATCAAGAAGAGAAGCACTAAGCACTAGAACTAAGGAGAAATTTCCTAACATTGAGAATAACCACTGGAACAGCTTGCCTTCAGAAGTTGCAGGTGCTCCATCACTGAGGCTTTTAAAAAGAGACTGGATAGCTACTTGTCTAGAATGGTATAAGGGTCTCCTCCTTCAAGGTCCCTTCTAACTCTGTTATTCCATTATTATTTATTTCTTAGAATAGGGAGACCCACAAACAGCATGTAGAATGGCAAATCTAGACAGCACACTAAAAAGCAGAGATATCACCCTGCTAACAAAAGTGTGCACAGTCAAGGCTATGGCTTTCCCAGTTGCAATGTATGGCTGTGAAAGCTGAGCCGTAAGAAAGGCTGAGCACCAAAAAATTGAGGCCTTTGAACTCTGGTGCTGGAGAAGACTCCTGCGAGTCCCTTGGACTGCAAGGCGATCAAACCGGTCAGTCCTAAAGGAGATCAAACCTGACTGCTCTTTAGAAGGCCAGATCCTGAAGTTTGGCCACCTTATGAGAAGGAAGGACTCACTGGAGAAGAGCCTAATGCTGGGAAAGATTGAGGGCAAGAGAAGAAAGGGACGACAGAGAATGAGGTGGCTGGATGGAGTCACTGAAGCAGTAGGCGTGAGCTTAAATGGACTCCAGAAGTTGGTAGAGGACAGGAAGGCCTAGAGGAACGTTGTCCATAGGGTCGCGATGAGTCGGACACGACTTCGCAGCTAACAATAAGCCAATTTCAATTTTTTTAAACAAGTTTTATTAAGCGATTTATTACTTGGATTCACATAAGGACCTCTTGTGATTCAGGGTCAGCCTGTGGGTTCGGCAGATGGGTCGGACGATTCAGAGGTGGAGGAGGGGGGTGTTGGAGAGCTTGCTGAGAATAATATTGAGGCTCCACAGAGCCCTCAGCTAGGCCCCTCCCATCTGGTCATGACGCAGACCCAGCTGTGTGAGCCTGACAGCGTGGATGAAGATGACCCACAGCTGGCCCTGTTCAAGGACGCCCGACGCAGGAGGCAGTCAATCAGGAGTAAACAGAGGAAGGTAATGGGGCACCTCGGAAGGAGGCAGAGAGAAGCCACGCCCTGAACTGTTTAAAAGGGGAATGCGTGGGAGGGCTGGTTTGCTGAAGGCAACCGTTTGAATAGCTCCTGTTTCATGGTTCGTGTTTGCTCTCTTTGCTCTGTTTGCTGTTTTATGTTAATAAATTTGGCAGGCTTAGTTCCAGCCTCTTGCCTTCTTGTAAAGGGGTTGTCCCTGCCTTTTCTGCAGGGCCGGTAGCAGGCTGGTACAGAACAGGACCTTAGAAAAGCCTTTGTTTCTGGATTTTGAGTCTATTTAAAATCTGTAAACATAAAAAGTGGAGCCTGCTAGCAATACATTCATCAATGAGAAACACACACACACACACACACACACACACACACACACACACACACACACAGAGAGAGAGAGAGAGAGAGAGATTGCCAGGACCCAGGAAAAGGAAATGATGCAGTGTTAAAAAGAAGTAAACCAGAGGATTCAGCGGATATGTGAAGAGTTGATATAGACGAGCATAGAGATGACCTTGGAGAATATATGGGATAAAATAAGCTCATGTTTTACATATCATACATATAGTAAAACATGAGCATAGCTCAGGCAAACAAGAAAGCATGAGAAATAAATATTATTCCATTTGGTATACATGGGAAGGAATGGGAAATACTGTCCATCCAAGATTGAAATCAGCCCTTGAAGTGAGTCAGATCAGGAAACAGTTCATAAGAAATGATAGATTTCCCTTGATGTACACTATACTAAGTGAATCCTGAAAGACAGTGTTTAGCCTCCCTCCCTCTTATAACAAGGGGAGGGGGCATTTTGAGTTTCTTTCTCATGCATTATTTGTTTTCCTGGGCTAAGTCCAGTGATGGGATTTAAATATGTGAACAACTGGTTCTCTGTGTGGATGCTGTTTCCGGAAGTCCATTTTGGGCCTGGGCAACAAAAAAATAGCTATCGGTTCTGCTGAAGTGGTGCGAACCAGCTGAATCCCACCACTGGCTAAGTCCATGTTTCACTAATTGTCTCTATCTTTTCAAAGGCCATCTCTGTCCTCCTCTAGACTAGAGTACAGTATCTATACTGGTACTGTTAGGCTTGTGCCTCCTATCTTGAGAATCCTGAACATGTGTTCCTCCAGTTGAAGAAAGTTTGGACATGTGAGTGCATGCTGAAACAGAGTGGGAAAGCATCTCAAAACCTAGTGTACAGATCACTCAAGAAAATTGGGTGTCTGGATCATCCTCCCTCTTGGCTGGGCTCAGAAACATTGTGCTAAACTATAAAGGGATTCATTTGCTTTTGGCTTAATACATTGTGTGAAGCCAGACACTGAGATTTAGGAACTATAGTTTTTAATTCATCTTGTTGTGTGAACTGCAGCCAAAGCAAAGCAGAGCCTGGTCAAAATAACCAGATTAGCACAATATGGCCTAAGATCCATTTTTTCATTCCAGCACTCAGAAAGCAGATCATTGTGCTTCTAAAGCCCTCCCTAATAACCAACCCCCACTCTTTCATGTACAGAGTGAGAATCCTTTGTGCTGGCTAGCAATTTTGGGAATTTTGTTTCTAGAGAGTTCAAGTGAGGCAGAGAGAAAAGGATCAAAAAAGAAAGAAAAGGAGGTCAAATAAGGGGGCTTTATTTCCATAAAGTCACAATAGAGATGAACACTTATGAACCTTGAGCAGCATGTGACTGGATGGAAGACCACAAGGAAATTCCAGGTGTAGATTAAATGAGGTAGCTGAAAAAAAACTTCCCAGAAGAAAGCAAGTGCAAGCCATCTCTTCCTCTCTACAATAGATTGTATCTAGGAAGAGAGAATTAGTGTGATGAACTACAGTAATGCAGCAGTTTCCCAGGAAGGAGGAATCACATTCTAAGTGGACTGGGTGAGGGGGGGAGGGAGAAAAGAGACAACACAATTCAGAGCTTGATCATAGAGAGAGGAAGAGATTGAGGATAGTCATCCTATTTTCATTTTATATAGATCTAAAGGTAAAGGTAAAGGTTCCCCCGCACATGCGTGCTAGTCGTTTCTGACTCTAGGGGCCGGTGCTCATCTCCGTTTCAAAGCTGAAGAGCCAGCGCTTATCCGAGGATGTCTCCGTGGTCATGTGGCTGGCATGACTAGACACCAAAGGCGCACAGAACGCTGTTACCTTCCCACCGTAGTGGTCCCTATTTTTCTACTTGCATTTTTACGTGTTTTCAAACTGCTAGGTTGGCAGAAGCTGGGACAAGTAACAGGCACTCACTCTGCTACGCGGCACTCGGGATTTGACCCGCCAAACTGCCAACCTTCTGATCCACAAGCTTAGCGTCCTAACCCACTGAGCCACCGCGCCCCTTATATAGATCTAGCCTTTGGCAAATTCAACAATGATTCAGATTGGGCGTAAAAGCCAAAATGAATAGCTCCCCACACCACTTGTTCCAAGACTGTTTTGTTTGGACTACTTGAGAAGAAAAAAAACCCCCACCTAATTTCAGCAGTAGTCCAAATTTTTCTGAAATAAGTTGCTTCCATTTTAGACTTTCCTCTTGGGTGATGCACATCCCCAGCAAACCCTCCTTTCAATGTTGACTATCAGGAGACCTTTTTTCTTCACAGTTCCCAACAACAAAAGATTCAGGTATACAGCAGAGTGAAGCCTTTCATTCAAAGTTAAGATTTTTTTTAAAGTCCAAATGCTGTTAAACGTACAATATACTGTATCTATCTCCTAGCTGAGTCTGGAAGTTATAACCTTTTGATCTAATGTAATTTTAGTAGGCATTGTGGCAAAATCTTGCCCAAATCTGAATCTGGCTATCTGATAATATATTGTCTGTCAAACTGTTTTAGTTTATAACTTTTATGTTCTGCAGCTACGATAGCTCTTGGGGTGTGGGGCCGGGGGAGAGAACTCTCAGACTGACCTAAAAAGTCTCAGTAAACCCCTCAGGAAATGCTGGCTTACAGAGTCTGAAGATCAAAGGAGAACTTGTCCCAAGTTAAATGATTCAAATTCTTCAGATAATATATGGAGTCTTAAATGACTTTGCTAATTATGATGTTTATTTAATACTTGGTCGCATATTAAAACAAAACAAAGCAAAAACACCTGGAGTATTAGCAGGCCAGTTCTTGTCACCTTCAGATTAATTAGGTTTCGACTTATATTCTAATTTTATCTTTCTCCATATATCAGATTTTATTTGAAAAAGGTCAGATTCAATGATGACAACGATGACAAGGGCAGGAAGTTCACTGAATTGCCTTCATTACTCAAAAACTCAGCTGTATCCTTACAGACTACTATGACTTTCAGCACTCTCCATCTGACTTTGCACCACATGGAATTTATATACCAGCAGATTGGGAAAACAGAAAGCTAAACATCCCATTGCATGCAAATTTTTGTGGACTGCTAGAATTACTTCACAAATGTTAATTTTGTAACATTTGAGACAGTTTTATAATTGATTTACATAAGATCTGTGTTAGATATTGTTTAATTGATTTATTTCTAAACTTTGTTACTCCTCTCATAGCAACATACAATAAAAGCACTAAAGCAATCGATCAGTTAAGACAGTGTTTGAGAGATGCGTTTAGCAATGCTAGTCATATACACATCTCCTACTTTTAGTCTGAAAGTGGCCTACTAGCATGTGCTGTATCCTTTTTTTGCATCTCCAAGTCAAAGCCCAGGCAGCTTATTTGGAATTTATCTGAACCAATGTAGAAGTGGTGCTTTCTTTCTTCTGCCAACACAACTCTATCTATTTGTTTGGTGGGCGGTGCTTTAGCAAAGCCTTTTGCATTGATGAGGTCAGTGGAGTGTTCCAATCTCCCATTAGCTCCTTTCAACACCAGTGTATCGGCTTCCTGCTGTCCATTCTTGTATGTGCTTCTGTAGAGATAGCCACAAGACAGGGGAAAAAAAAGCAGCAGCAGTCACTGTGAATGAAGATCATTCCTACCATTGCATGAAGTGGGAGCAAGAGTAGGCATGATACTTTCATGGTGGTTTTGTTTTTGATCTATGCAGTATATGGAGGAAGTGAGGAAGAGGAGAGAGATGCATCCTAAGGGCACGTGGAACAGAGGACGAGAAGAGAGCAGAGTTGTCTTCCACAAAATGGGATTCCCCATCCTTTCCATTGTTTCTCCTGTGAATTGTACCCTCTGACAATGAAGTTATATTAAGTGGGGGGAGAGAATTAAAACATCCAGTTTTTCTTGCTAGTGTTAGTGAGTGCCACAGACTGCTGGGAAGGGAGATGTTCTTCCCAGAATGTTTTGGGTGGTATGATGGCGGGCATATCAGAAGACACATCAACCATATCTGAGCTAGACTGAGATGGATGAAATGCACAGGTAAAAAGCCTTGCTGGTGCAGTTGAATTGTAGATAACTGTTGTGATTCAGGGTCAGCCTGTGGGTTCGGCAGTTGGGTCGGACGACTCAGAGGAGGAGGAGGGGGGTGTTGAAGAGCTTGCTGATGATGGCCTTGAGGCTCCGCAGAGCCCTCAGCCAGGCCCCTCCCACCTGGTCACAACGGAGACCCAGCTGTGTGAGCCTGACAGCGTGGATGAAGATGACCCACAGCTGGCCCTGTTCAAGGACGCCCGACGCAGGAGGCAGTCAATCAGGAGTAAACAGAGGAAGGCAATGGGGCACCTCGGAAGGAGGCAGAGAGAAGCCACGCCCTGAACTGTATAAAAGGGGAATGTGTGGGAGGGCTGGTTTGCTGAAGGCAACTGCTTGAATAGTTCCTGTTTCATAGCTCCTGTTTCATGGTTGGTGTCTGTTTTATGTTAATAAATTTGGCAGGCTTTATTCCAGCCTCTTGCAGCTTGTAAAGGGGTTGTCCCTGCTTTTTCTGCAGGGCCGGTAGCAGGCTGGTACAGAACAATAACAAGGCAGAACCCTTCTAAGAGCTAGACTACTAAAGATGACAGTGTTGGTGGGAACTTGTGTACAGACATTTCCCAGTAGTAACCCTCAGTACAGCTACGTGGTTTCTGCTGCAATAGGAATTTCAATGTGATGTTCGCTGCTTCCACGGCTAGAGACATAGCTCCAGCTTTGAAGAATGGGCAGGCATGGGTAAAATGCAGTGTTATTTCTCTTTCTCAGTCCATGTTAATTTTATCACCCAAAGCAATTTGAAAAAGGTCTAGCACAATGACATATTCTTGCTGTCATTTCCTTCTTTTCCGCTCTGATGCTCAGGGATGATTTGCCTGGTGAAGCTACAGATGAGAAGAAACACCTTGTATGTAGCCTTGTTATTCTTTTATCAGCTTAATTTTGACAAAAAACCTGTTTCACATTTGGGAAGAGAAGTCTATAACCAAAGATATGATTTCACACAAATCACAACAGCTATTAGTTTGTAAAATTGTCGATTCAGCAACCAAGATGTTGATTATTATATCCTCACACTTCTAAATTAAGAAGACTCCAAAGGAATTTGTTCTAAAAATCATGTGTTAAAATGGTAGAAGTTAACATCTGTAAACCCAATCCAATCTGACTAACTGGAGATGTCAGCAAGGGCTAATGGAGTTACATTACCCATTATTGATCTGTAATGGAGTGCCTTAATGCTTAACCTTTAAAGCAAACAATGTATTAATAAGCAGAATTGCATGCATTAAAACATCCACACATCTCTGGAATAAGATATCTGTTTGCGCTTTTGAGCAGACTTCCTTCCAAAGTAATTTGTAACATTTGCAAATTATGCTTCCTTCATAGAACTCAGTAATGGAGATTTTATTTCTTTTTTTGCTTCCATTTTATGTTCATAATATACGTTATGATACATGGTGGCATTCTGATAGTTAATGGTTGGCCCCAGATGTCCCATTCAGCTGGTGGGATTGAATTATATCAAGTCTGAATATAACTTTAGCCACTATATCAAAAAAGAGAAATCTTTTGTTCTCTGAGGGCTACACAAGTGTAGGACATGCTTTCAGAGGTCATACAGGTTTGTGCGTATTTGTCTGCAGAGCTTTCTTACACACAAACACGCCCCCCCACAGATAAAGTTCCTCATCTACAGAAGAGAAATTCAGTTCAATTATTTTTGCTGCCAGAGGCAGGTTTTTGCTTGAAAGAAGTGGGGAAATAAAAATATTTTGTTGATTTCTAAATGGTTGTTGGAGTACATTATATGTTGGCCTCTTTGAGCAAGAATGGTAGTGAGAAAATCTCAGGGGCATGAAAGAACGGAAACATGAAACCTCAACTCTTATCAAAAAAGATAATCAGAAAGACAGCTGTTGAAAATGGTAAGAATTTTGGCAACTTTAAGACTTGTGGACTTGGACTCTCAGAATTCTGGGAGTTGAAGTCCACAAGTCTTAAAGTTGCCTAGGTTGAGGAGCCCTGATGTATCACATGGTTGCTGCATAAAATACTTATACAGGTAGACTTCCACTTACAACTGTTCATGTAATTTATTTATTTTATTTTTATTTATTGAATTTGTATACCGCCCTATTCCCGTAGGACTCAGGGCGGTATACAGGGCAGTTAAAACCATGAAATACAAAAATTAAAATAATGACTGTTCAAAGCTAAAATGGCACTGAAAAAAGTGATTTGCGACTGGTCCTCCCACGACCATCACAACTTCCCCACAGTCATGTAATCAAAATGTGGGCGCTTAGCAATTGGCATGTATTTACAATGGCTGCAGGCCCTGAGGACATGTGAATACCATTTGCAACCTTCCCAGCTGGCTTCCGACAGGCAAAGCTAATGGGGGAAGCGGATTTGCTGGATGATCACATGATTCATTTAACAACAGTGATTCACTTAATAATTTTAGCAGAAAAGGTCGTAAAATCGAGTGTGACTCAATTAACAACCACCTTGCTTAGCAATGTAAATTACAATCCCAATTATGGTTGTAAGTTGAGAACTACCTGTAATTAAGCAGTTTGATTGGCATTGTAGGCAAATTGTTCCCTCGCTTCAGGAACCTCATCTCAGTGGCATCTTGGGCATAGTGATATATGGCATGGACTGATCTTCTGGATGTGGTCAATTATTGCCTTTCATTCTATTCCATTTTTCGTCTGAATTCAGGGAATCTCGGAGAAACTGTGGATATATAATTCAATTATTAGGTAAGAAGCAAAGGAACAAAAGGGAATACTCACTCTCTCGCTGGGGAACTGTTTAAAATAGGATTAAATTCTGTATACACAGTATTTCAAGGTTATACTTCTATGTCCTGTGTTTTGAGAAGAGCATATGTGCTGTTTCTTAGATATCATGGAACACATTTTAATTAGATTTAACACAATGCCTTGCAGAGTGAAGCATATCTCTAGAATCTTAGAATTAGAGTGGTCTTGAAGGCCATCTAATCAAACTTTGCACTTGATGCTAGCCTGAACCTGACAAACAGAGGGCAATTTGGTCTTGTTTCACTCTTCCTGTGGCCATGTATAACTTCTTTCTAAATATACTATAATAGAAAATGGAAAGGTAGATTATTCTCTAACATTACTCTACACCAGGGCTTTTCAACCTTATCACTCATTGTACCACTTTTAGGATATGGCAATATCCAAGTACCACCAGTCACTTAGGAAGGTGTCAAAAACATGATGACCCAAAAAAAGGGGGGGGGGAAGTGATGAAGTACAGGTAGTCCTTGACTTACAACAGTTCGCTTAGTGACTGTTTGAAGTTACAATGGCACTGAAAAAATGCCACCCAAGCCACAACCGAGCAAGACACCTGCCTGCCCACCCGGCAGTGCTCTTCCTCCTGTCCGAGGTTTTCATTGTTGTGAGCATTTCTGTTGAGGATTGGCAACGGGGGTGGGGTGCTTGGTTTTTATTCCCCCCCATCTGATGGATGGTTGCAGCAGGTTTTGGTCACTTCACATGACCCTGGGACACTGTGACCGTCATAAATATGAATCAGTTGCCAAGCATCTGAATGTAAATCACAAGACCCTGGAGATGCTGCAACATTCCAGCTGATCGGTGCTTCTTCAGGGCTCAGCAGAAGCACCGGGATCAGGTGGAGCCTGGCGCTGATCCTGGTGCTTCTGCTGACCCCTGACAGCGCTGCAGCTCCAGCCATCTCTCGCTCAGGCTTGTGTGGTGCTGCCATCCATTCAGCTCATTCCCCTCCCCTGCTACCACTTTTCTAGGATGGTCACGTACCACCTGCCAGCTGCCAATGTACCACAGGTGGTACCCTTACCACTGGTTGAAAAGCCTTGCTCTACACATCCTCCAAACAGCAATATTGTTTTAAACAGCACAACAGCCAACTGTGAAGCAGTCCAGGATTTGCTTTTCATATACAACTCAAGGTGGTAATTATACCAACACTCCTTCCTTCTTCTATTTTCCCCACAACAACTCTATGAGATGAGTTGGGCTGAGACAGAGTGACTGGCCCAAAGTCAGCCACCAGATTTTTCATGCCTACGGCTAGGTTAGAGACGCATAGTCTCCTGGTTTCTAGACCAGCACCTCAACCACTACACCAAACTGGCTCTACATCAAACCTTCTTTAACAATGTCCACAGTTTTTTATGGCTTGCCTCTCTGCTTCCAGTAGTATTTAACAATAATTCTAATTTCTTCCTATATCTTCCAAAGAGTTCTGGCTGGTTTACATGGACTATTTTTTTTATTTGTATATTAATGTTGGGAGCAAGCTGAGCTCAGTGATTTGCTTAACAGATTTTATTTTAATTAATTTGGTTTTCTGGGCACAGGCTCAATACTCTAGCTACTACAGGGTGCTGAGGTTGATAAAATTACAAATAGTGGCCATATTGGATAACAAGCCTAAGGTGCTGTATTTTGTTTTCAAGGGATTGGTTACCGAGGGCATGCATATAATTCCTTCCTATTCTGCAATTCAATTAATCTTGTGATGGGAAATATACCTGAAAGAATGTCACACAGAAAGTTTCCCGATTTTCATAGATGACTTAATTTTCTAATGGGTCAGCCACAAGTGTCAATGAACAGCTAGCTAGACTAAGCCACAATATCTCCAGGAACAGCAGAATAATCAACAATCAGGTTTGAACTTCCTTTGTGGGGTAACACCCAAGTAATATTGTATGCACCTAAACAAGATAAGCCAGTTTGGTGTTTTATAGTTTATCTGGTTAGAAAGGAAAGGCTACATTCTGGTCCCATCCTGGGCATAAAGCCTATTTAGGTGACTTTGGGCCAGTCACTTTCTGTCAGTGACTTGGAAGGAGGAAGCGATGGCAAACCACTTCTGAAAAACTTTGCCAAATAGACTGCCGGGACTAGTCCAGGCAATCTCCGAGAATTGGACATGATTCAAGAAAATTCAAGGGCAAAAATAAAGACAAGCTGAGTTGTGTCTAATTGGTACTTGTATGGAAAAGTGACTTGTCAATCTAAGGACTGTAGGCTGCGGGGGAAGGGAGAGGGGTCGGGGAAAAAAAACTCCTGGAAGAAAGAAGAGGGTGGAAAACGACTTCTCTACTGCTACCAAGACCACACCAAGGTTTACACCAAGGTAAACAGGAGTTAATTTCGACTGGACCGGGTCTTTTAATTCCTTTCTCTTTGTACCATAGTAGATTTTCATTCCACAGAGGGGCGCTGTAACTCCGCGGTAGCTTCCCGACGGCTTACTGCAGTTTGGGTCCGGATTGGCTACCCCGGGTTTCGTGTAAGAAGGTCGGGTCAAGCACGTTTTCCCCTTCCCCTTCTGCAGAAAGAGATCGCTGCCCGTGCAGGAGGATACTCCTCTTCTTCTCAGGCTCCTCATATTTCATGCAAACCCTTTTTTTTCGTTCGTCCGTGCAGCGTCATCCTAACCACCCTTTAACAGGTGACTGTGGACAAAAGCCACAGCGAGGTCGTTGCGCTCGTTAGCTTTCCCAGAACGCCGTCAAACTTTCCCCCCCTTTTTCCTGCTTTTTTTTATTAGCAGGGATGACTCACACCCTGGACCAAGGGTCTTCAAACTTGGCCCTTTTATGACTTGTGGACTTCAACTCCCAGAATTCCTCATCCAGGTATGCTGACTGAGGAATTCTGGGAGTTGAAGTCCACAAGTCATAAAAGGGCCAAGTTTGAAGACCCCTGCGGCCTGGACGGTATCTCTTTACTCTCCTACCATCCGGTAGGAGATATAGGAGTATAGCCAGCCGTACCAACAGGCTGAAAAACAGCTTTTATCCGTGGGCTGTTAGGCTTTTGAACGGGATATAATCTCTGTGAACTTATGCAGAATTGACTTGGGAGGCCGGTGTGTGGTGTAGTTGGTTCACATGGTGTGGTAGGATGGAGGGTTTGTTGTCACTGTGTGTTGGGGGGGGGAGAGAGCAGGGGGGGAGGCTCAGCTAATCTCAATGTACACATGTTGTACTTTGACAATAAAGGTTTATTATTAGTAGCAGGAATCCGAGGATTCTGACGATCCGGATTAGTAGCAGGAATCCGGATTCTGACGATCCGAGCTTCCCGGGAAAGAGCAACTTTCTTTTCCCGCCGCCTTGTCTCTTCCCCGAGGCCGACACGCGTAACCGTTCGAACTCTGCCCCAAACTCTCTACTTCTCCCCCACCCTCGAGGCCAGCCGGCGCTCGAGGCCCAACCCCCCACCCCCAGTCCCACACTTGGAAAGGGACTACTCCTTCGAAGCTCCGCAGAGGGGGGGGGGGCGCGCGCGACCCCAGCACGATTGGCCGCCGTCGCGGGCACGTGCGCGCCCGGAGGGTTGGGCTGGTTGGCTGGCCGGTTGCTAAGGCAACCGGGAAGAGCCAAGAGCAGCCTCAGTTCTGGAAGAGCCGCCCCCCCCCGCGCCCTTCTCCCCCGCCCCCCCTCCTCCTCGGGTAGCTGGGATTCAAGGACGGCGTCCCTCCGCGACCCCGGGGTTATGGAGAGCCCTGGGGTGCTCAAGGCGCAGCGGCAGGTCAAAGCGGGACCGGCTGCCGCTCTGGAGGGGCGCGCGCCCGGAAGGGCAGGTGAGACGCCGCTTGCAGCCGCCCGAGTTGCGGAGTCAGAAAGAGGCTTTGGCTCAGGGCTCTTCAAACTTGGCCCTTTTATGACTTGTGGACTTCAACTCCCAGAATTCCTCAGTCAGCATACCTGGCTGAGGAATTCTGGGAGTTGAAGTCCACAAGTCATAAAAGGGCCAAGTTTGAAGACCCCTGCTTTGGCGGAAGAAGGCGGAAAGTTTTGGAGCCTTGGCTGGCCGGCAAAGAAAAGAGCGGAGTCGGGGGAGGGGAGAGAGAGAGAGAGGAAAGGCTGCCGGCGCGCTCCTTGAGGCGCGGCTGGTCGGCGGCCCCGAGAGCGCGGGGCAAGAGTTGACGCTCGAAGACCTGCTCTGGGCGGCTCTCCCGGGGCGCCCTCTCTATCCCGCGGGGAGATAAAAGCGCCGGGCTGGGGGAGAGGCTGGGGAGAGGGCTGCGGCTTTCCCTCACCTGGCGAAGGAGGGAAGGCAAAGGGCGCTGAGGCTGAAGTAGCCCCAAGGGCCCCGAAGGGACCCGGGTGCTTGCAGTCGTGCGCTCGAGGAGGGCGGGAGAAGAAGAGGAGGAGGAGGAGGAGGAGGAGGAGGAGGAGGAGGAGGAGGCGAGAGGGAGGGAGAAGAGGAGGAGGACGAGGAGGAGGAGGAGGCGAGAGGGAGGGAGAAGAGGAGGAGGAGGAGGAGGAGGAGGAGGCGAGAGGGAGAAGAGGAGGAGGAGGAGGAGGAGGAGGCGAGAGGAGGAGGCGAGAGGGAGGGAGAAGAGGAGGAGGACGACGAGGAGGAGGAGGCGAGAGGGAGGGAGAAGAGGAGGAGGAGGAGGAGGCGAGAGGGAGAAGAGGAGGAGGAGGAGGAGGAGGTGAGAGGGAGGGAGAAGAGGAGGAGGAGGAGGAGGAGGAGGCGAGAGGGAGAAGAGGAGGAGGAGGAGGAGGAGGAGGCGAGAGGAGGAGGAGGAGGAGGAGGCGAGAGGGAGGGAGAAGAGGAGGAGGAGGACGAGGAGGAGGAGGAGGCGAGAGGGAGGGAGAAGAGGAGGAGGAGGAGGAGGAGGAGGAGGCGAGAGGGAGAAGAGGAGGAGGAGGAGGAGGAGGCGAGAGGGAGGGAGAAGAGGAGGAGGAGGAGGAGGCGAGAGGGAGGGAGAAGAGGAGGAGGAGGAGGAGGAGGAGGAGGAGGAGGCGAGAGGGAGGGAGAAGAGGAGGAGGAGGAGGCGGGCGGGCGGGCGGGAGGAGAGGTAGACGCCGTTCCCGGCTGCCTGCTATTCCTCAGCTGGGGCTGCTGCTGCTGCTCCCTGCGTGAAAAGGGCATCAGCAGCCGCCTCGCCTGGGAGGACCAGCTGAGCGGAGCTTCCCATTGAGACTCGTCAGCCAGCCAAAGCTGACGAGAATAGATGGTGCGGGCGGCCGCTCGGGAGGTGTCGGGTGCTTCACGCCAGCAGACCGAACGGTGCATCATTAACAGCAGCAGCAGCAGCGATTGCAGAGGCATCCTCTCCTCCTTGCCCTCCGCGGTTTGGGTGGTGTTTCTTCCTTTTTTTGTTGGTTTGTTTGTTTTTAAACCGTGAACTCTTTCAGGTTTGTTTTTTTTTGCCTTCCGGTCCAAGGTGAAGGGGAGATCAGGGCCTCGTGGAGACGAGAGGTAAATGAGCGCAAATGGAAAACGGGTCTTAATGCTGGGAAATCGGATCTGCAAGTAGCTGCTGAAGCCATCGATGCCGGGTCTTTTTCAAAGTTTGCTTGCCAGTTTTGAATGTGCGAGGAGAACACCGCAACCCTTTAACTGATACTCGATCCTGTAAATTGAGACAGAATTTGCATTTGCGGCACAGTCAGTAAGGAAGCCTGAATACATCTTTTTGAATACATTCCGCTAAATAATGGTTCTGGGGGGGGGCGGGGAATTGCTGCTGAGCAGGAAGTAAAATGTAGTCTTTCGTTGTTACTGTGGATCTCTTAGTACTGTACCTGGTGGATGCTGGGACCCTTGTAAAGAATACTGGCCAAATGTGAGCTCAATCTGATCCAACTGGGTCTTTATGTTCTAAAATTCTTAACACAGCAAGGATACATAACCAGGAGCAGCCATTGCAGGCTGGTTTTGTATTTCAGCTGTTAAGAAATCTTGTATGCAGTTCTTGCTTCCTACGATATAAATACATAAATACAGGGATTCTGGGACGTTGGTGTTGATGATGGAATAGATCACCCAAGACTGAAATCGATCCACTCCACTCCATTCCTGCTTTAAAACATCCATGCTTAAAAAAATCTGTCTCCTTCCATCCCTCGTTTTCATGCTGGGTTTTGTACTTCATAAAAAACTGAGTGTAAAATCTACATCTTTTCTCGACACAATTTATGTTGGAATGATGTGCATTTTGTTTCTGTCTTAGCATTGGAATTAGAATTCCAGTCAGAAATAGTTTGGAGTATAATTTCTGTGGCTGGTTTCATGCTTCAGGGGATCCCTGTATTAGCGGTTGGTTAAGATTCTAGGCCTAGACCCAGAAAGTGAGACCTTGTATGCAGCCTTCTCTATACAGGGAAAAGGTGTTATGCAGCTTGGGTGTAATAGGCAGTGTTTGCTAGTATAATTACCAGCTCTTGCTCCTGCAAAAATCTAATTGCATGCTTAACTTCCCTAAGTATCTCAGTAGCTGGATTAGGATATTATCAGCCAAGGAGTGACTAGGGAGCTGGTTTCATGTTGTTTTGTACCACCTGTATTGGGTCTTCAGTGCTTAGCTCCAGGCAAGGATCAGCTGTGAGTCTAAGCAAAATTACCTGGCACTTATGGGTGTACTACATGAAAGCATTCAGTCACTATAATAAGGATCGTGTAGGCATATTGTAACAGTGAAATTTCTATCAATCTTGTTCAGTGTATAGATAATTTATGTTTAATCTTTAGATGTTTGCAGGATTTTTCTAGTCTTAAGGTTTTCATATTAAAACCATATTTAAAATAAACATGATATAGCAGGTTGAGTGTCATATTTAATTGGGAAAGATAGTTTGGAATTCTGATTTATCCTTCAAGTTCAGCTTTTGATCTTGGGACAATGTTTCCCCCCCCCCTCATTGCTCCACATGTTTGGATATGGATAAAACAGAAAAAGCTATTGGATCTTCACAAATATTTTAAGCTGATGATAGTAATATAAAAATCTAATACTAATTAAGAGAACTGTGGCATTACATTGTTGTGTTTTGATAGAAGAAGAAAGTTTTCTTTGAAAATTAGAATTTTCTTCTCATTCTCTATTGGTAATGAAAGTTTTAAAGGAGTTTTTGCAACTACGTTTATTTCTTTGCTGTGGAAGGATATAAGGAGAGAGCCTTGAAGCTTGTCTGTGAACTACTTCCTATTTCTGCTCATGCATGGCCTGAGATTAATCTTCAGGGGTGTTGATGTAGTCACAAAACTGAAAACTGTAATACAAAGAGACTGTAAGAGAAAAAGAAAGACCGCACTTTTTCTGCCTCAGAGGTTTGTTCCCATTGTCCTTATTTGCACTTGGTTATGTCATACTGTCGCAGCAGGGCATAACTTGATGTGACTGATGCAGTCTCATGTGCCACATCGTAGTGAGGTCACTATATGGCCATGGCAGATTGTGAAAGATTATAGAAAAGGTGCAAAAAAATTAGTTTGTGCCTGTATAATTTTTTGTTCAATTAATTTTATGAACCTCCATCTTTTTCCGTAGATATTTCAGTGATTTAAACTGCGTTGAACTGCATAGTTTAATTTTAATTTTAATTTTTAATTTAATTTTAATTCCATTTATATCCCACCCTTCTCCGAAGACTCAGGGCGGCTTTACAAACTTAGCAGTAGCCTTCATTCTATGTATATGCCTGCTTGTTAGGGCTTTCACACACCCCCCCAAGCGGCATTATTACAAAGTCAGCTTAATTGCCCCCAACAATCTGGGTCCTCATTTTACCTACCTCGGAAGGATGGAAGGCTGAGTCAACCTTGAGCCTGGTGGGATGCGAACCTGCACTAAGTAATTTATTATTACGTATTTGGTACAGGAAGCAACTCAGCAATCATGGTGTTTCAATGGTACTGAGTAATGTTGGCTTGATTGTCTTGGTTGTTTTAGTAGTTCTTCTTCTCTTCCTAATAAGATGATATATTGGCTGATACAGTCTCATTGTATGCCTTTATAAATATCATTTGTACTAGTGGAAGTACTTGTATCTGAACAACAGTAGGCAAAAATCAGGTTCTCTTCTTTAGCCCTCTGTATCATATATATGGGCATAGTTTAGTGGCATATCACTCATGGGTATCAAGGATCCCATGATATCCTCAAATTATGTCTGTGAAATATCAAATTTAAATTTTAAACATTAAAGTGATCTAAATAAGCAGCAAATCTTACACCGATTTGCTAATATCAAATCTTACAGGATGTTGTCATTCTCATATAACATTCTGCAAAATCTCAGGGTGAGATTGTTGACCTCTGGCAAGACTTGGCTGTGTCATGGTACTTTAAAAAGTACCGAAGTTACTTATTGTCGAACAGTTACATGATACTGAAATGTCTCATTGTTGATCCTAATCAATCTTCTCCCAGGAATAGAACCAAAACATTCCTTTAATTCAAACTGGCAACAAAAATTGGATGACTCACTTTGTACAAGTAGAAGTGGTTTTCATCAACGGGAAACCACTCTTGACTTTCATTTGCTATTGGAGTGGATATAGTGCTCACTACAGTCTTCACCATGTAATGAATTTTTCCTGTAATATCTAGGTAGAGTTGTGACCTCAACATGTATGTTTCTTTGGTTTTAAGACTTCAGCTTCCAAGAGAGGAAAAAGATGTGGCTTAACATTATAGGGTTACAGGATAAAATTTGCCATGGCTTTGCCACAAGACAGCTCTTTTCCAAGTACCTTTACCACGCCATTACTCAGATTTCTGAAGAATTAATAGGGCACACAAAATGATTAACAGTTTTTTTTCCAAAACAGAAGATGAAAATGATAAGTTGTTTCTTTGTGGCTTTGTTCACACAAAACATTCAATATGGTTACTGAATTTGCCAATTCAGGGTTCACGCAAGATGCCAAGACATTAAAAAAAAAGTAAGTCTAACATGATTAGTATTAGCCAAATTTATCATTGCTGTGGAAAATCATATCCCAATTCTGTATTTGGCCTGGTTAGGTATGCTGCAGTACTTGATAGAGTGAAAAGAAATGTAGCTGTCTGGAGCAAAAGGAAATTGCTATTTTGTTATTTTTTTTACTTGTATCTTGCTTTTGCAGAATTCCATTCAGCAGCAAATTTCACAGTGTTCATGTTCAAGGAAAATTACAGATTAGATAGCAAGCCATAGTCACCCAAATCTCACAAAATAAATTTCATATATTATTTTTTAAAAATACGATATACCTTACTAAGACTCTACATCAGGGGTGTCAAACTGCCGGCCTGCGGGCCGGTTTCATCATACCAAAGCCGTGCCCACCCCATTGCCGGCAATGCAAAAACAGTCGTGATACCTTGTGACATGTCACGTGACGTGGTGAGTTTGACACCCATGCTCTACATGGAAACTAACCAAAGAGAGAAGCAACCTAGAACTAAGGAGAAATTTTCTTACAATTAGAACAATTAATCAGTGGAACAACCTGCCTCCTGAAGCTGTGAATGCTCCAACACTGGAAGTTTTTAAGAAGAGACTGGACAGCCGTTTGTCTGAAATGGTATAAGGTTCCCTGCCTGAGCAGGGGGTTGGACTAGATGATCTCCAAGATCCCTTCCAACTTCATTATTATTATTATTACATATAGTAGATAATAAAATAACTGCACAGTACTATTTTTATTAAATATTATTAACAGTACAGTACTGAGGAAAGAGAGTAAGGACATTTCTTTTATGTGCTAATTATTGCCCCCAAAAGTTGCTGTAATATTTTGAATATACAGGACTGTGAAGTGTCTAGTGAAACACGGGTATATCACTCTTTTCCATTTTTTGGTAGAGTTAAAAATTGCTGAATAATTAAAGCTGTGTTTCTTAGCTATGAAAAACATGATTTCACAAAGATACAATACAGTTATAAAAATAATAGGCCAAATTAATTTTGCATGCACCATTCAAAGAAAGAAAATGACATACAAGGACAAAAAAAATAAAGTTTAGCTTTCTGTATACTGTGCTAGGAAGGAACTACAAGTGACACACCAAGAAAATGGCACACACCAGAAAGAATATTAAAGAATGAAAGACAACGCAAAAGGGTAGCCTGAATGGCCAAGGAACATTTCAGTTTTGAGGGGTTTTTAACTTAGGGAAAAGGCAATTTAAGGATAACATATATAGTTGTTTATGGACCTGTACATGATGAGGAGAAACATAGATATCACTGTACCTTATTTTATAGAAGATAGTGCTTTATTCCAAAGCTTGTCAAAGGGGACAGTCTTCTGCTTATGTAGAGAACCACAGTGATGTCCTTGGAGAAACTATGCAGAAATAGTAACATGGTCAAAAACACTGTATATTTTAAACTGGAAAACAAAGAAAATATTGGGATGAAACTCAGAATGGTTATTTCCCTAGGGTCTGAAAGGGAGGGAAGGGAAAATGCAGTCAGGCTTTCAAGATTCTTGTACTATGCCCTATGTCAATCAATATAATACCAGTCAAATTTCCGCAGTTTCCTGGCTTGGCCTATCTTGAAGAGTTGACAGCAAGGATTCTAGCCTGCAATCAATTTTTAAAAATGTAAAAGAGAGTAGTTACTTCCTAAAGAGCAGATCAGACGGGCAGACAGGTCTACCTCATAATGGTGAACTGTGTTATATTTCTATTTAAATATAGTTGTTATTAAGTCACATTATATAAATAATGTGCAGATTTTTTTCCTTTTTCCTTTACTAGGTCCATATGACAAAATTTATATGAGCCTAATTATATTTGTTTTCTTTGTTCTTATTACAGTCTTTGAGATAGCCTTGAATCTCCAGATGCTATCAAACAATAATTACCATCATGTCCAGCTGGCACAGTCAGTGTTAGAGATGAAAGAATTTGCTATCAAACAATTTTTTGGGATCCGAAGGCATAAAAAGTTGCTCTAGTCTAGATCATACCACTCACTTATGTATACTAGGATTAAGCAACAGTAATTGTTGTAGGATTTATGCTAGCCTATTTAAATGTTAGGGACGCGGTGGCTCAGTGGGTTAGGACACTGAGCTTGTTGATCAGAAGGTGGGCAGTTTGGCGGGTTGAATCCCGAGTGCCGTGTAGCAGAGTGAGCGCCTGTTACTCGTCCCAGCTTCTGCCAACCTAGCAGTTTGAAAGCACTTAAAAATGCAAGTAGAAAAATAGGGACCACTACGGTGGAAAGGTAACAGCGTTCCGTGCGCCTTTGGCGTCCAGTCATGCCGGCCACATGACCACGGAGACGTCCTTGGACAAGCGCTGGCTCTTCTGCTTTGAAATGGAGATGAGCACCGGCCCCTAGAGTCGGAAACGACTAGCACGCATGTGCGGGGGAACCTTTACCTTTACCTATTTAAATGTTCCCTAAGCAAAGTGTGATAACAATAAAAAGTTCACTGTGCTTAACTCATCATTAAATAATTATGCATTGGTAATATTTGCTATGTTTAGAGGAGAAGCGTCATGTGTAAAGTTCTTCGATCAAATCTCATCTGATTTGCTCATTCAAAACAAAGATAATTTATCCTGGAGATCACTTACATCTTTTCCTCCCTTTTAGGGCTTTCTAAGTTTGGAAGAAGAAGAAGCTGATGACACCATTGCATGGATGATTTTACATAATTTACACATCCTAGATTCGCAAAAAGCAATTATCATTGTGAAGTATTTACCCTGATTTATGGGCAGAAGGAAGCCTAGGAAAGGGATGCTGATGTTATCAACACAGTGGATTAAGCACACATTTGCACCTTTATTGACATATAATTTATCCATGCCAAGAATGCAGTGAGCAGAATGCTGCTGGAGCAATGAGGAAGATGCTACTGGAGCAATGATGTGGCACAGGCTATTAGATATGGATTCAGCCTGGCCATTCCCCTATAAAGCACATCAATGGAATTCTACATCTGAGCTAAAATAGGGGATAACAATATGTACAATGTTTGTCTGTGGAGACAATTAGAAGTGATGGCACACCAGAGTTCTGAAAGGATTATAGAAAACAAGGAAGAGAATTGAAGATTTTATATATATATTTAATTTCCCATTAATATTTTCTTACCCATACTGTGGATTTTGAGGAAAACAACTTCAGGAGACGCAAGGAATTTTATTACTGGGAAATGGAATCTGGATTGGAATCTAGCCAGCAGAAGAAGAAAAAGCCTGTGACCCATGGACTGGAAGATCAAAAAAGGGTAAGTGACCTAGACATTACCAGTGGTATTTGGTGTTTCAACTTAAGCGTCACCCCAAGCTAAATTTGAGAAGTTTGAATTCCACTGGCAATTTCTGTATCAGTTACAGATTTTCAGTGTAATGGTTGGTGGTACGTGAGTTTCTTAGTACTGAACTCACGTTGTTGTTTAATTGGTCTAGTTGCTTTCTTCTAAGGCAGGAATATAGAAATGAAGGCCACCTAGGTATTTATGAAAGGGGCAGGAAGAATCAGTAATATGTTTGTGACCGCATGGTGACACCATTAAAGGAGATAAATATTAAGCTCATGTATTGTTTGCCTTGCTGAAACAGTTTGTATATAAAGGGCTTTGTAATTGTTACTAACCTGCACGTGTTTATTCACAATAACAATCATGTAGTATTCATTGGATTTACTCCCAAGAGAATGTAGGTAAGATGACCTCCAGATGGAAAAAAGTTGGGTTTTTGGATTGAGCAATTGATTTGAAATACATTTCGCAGTGTCTTGAACATTAGAAATTCATATTGAAAAAAGGATTGCTTAAATGTATGCAAGGTTTTCTGCTTAATGAGAATGACACATGTCTGCTGGTAGCTTAACACTGCCTTGCTTCTGTATATGTATATAAGTATATATTTATGTATGTATGTGTGTATTGATATATAATTCTCTACAAGATATTATCATTAGTCATATTGGAAAGTAGTGATTAGACAGTTGAATTAAAGCTTTCTTTTTGCCATGTCAAGCAAATTTTAAAGTATCCCTTAGCTACAGAAATCAATGGGGATTACTTTTCAGTAGACAATCTAATGTATTCTAGTTCCTGGAGAGACTCTCTTTCAGTATGGCTTAAACAGATAGCTTTATAAAAAAACACTGAAATATGTAAGCAATAAATTTCTCATTTACTCTCATTTACTCTGTCATTTTAATTATATTAGCTGATTTGAGAGATTGTGGAGAAAGAAAGTTGATGCGTTTCATTTTCTTTTGCTAAGTCTCTTGACAAAGTTAATTTGTCTTGGGAAATAAAACCCATCTTTTGGAAACAAAATGCAGCTTTTTCCTTTTCTTTAGGGAGGCCCCCCCAAATCTCTCTGTGCTTTTTAATATACCATGTTAACTATACCAGCTGAAGCTGACAAGATCCTTCTCCCATTTTTATAGCCCTCTTCCGAGGTGAAAATAATGATCAATAGACATAGAAAGAAAATCCTCCTATTGACTTAATTTCCAAGAAGCCTTTCGAATATATTTTAAACCATCTCTACACAAGGCTTTCTGATATAGGAGCAAACATTTTGTGTCCTTGACAACGCTGACACCAAGATTCTGCTGAGCAGGTTTACCAATATTAATATGCAATTTTGACTTCAGCGCTGATACATCCCAAAGCATCTCCATCTCCCATCTGCTCTTGGCTCTGGGTGTTTGGTGCACATGTAAAATGGGGCCTCTGAAAGTATAATATAACCCCAAGTGAGGCTCAGTGGCAGCTGGGATAACATCAATTGGTCATGCTTAGCTGACATTCATTTTAACTTGAACTCTAGCCATCATGCAGATTATTAAATTTATAATGATATATGTAAGATCCATTTTAATGACTCTTCACGCCTGGATGATGTCTTTCTTCCTTACTTATGTTTGCAAACCAACACTTAATAGGGTATTGGGTTTCCTTTTCCGCCGAACTTTTCAATTTTTTATTTTTTTTTCAAAGTTGTGGGTAGGAAAGTTTGGTAAAACAGATTTAGGCTTGTGGAAGGAAAGGAAATTAGGCTGTTTATTCTTTTGATAAAGACAGAGCGTCTTCCTGATTCTCTGGGAAATGTGCAGGCGGAGGGACTGTGTAATGAGGCTGCTGTCTAACATTAATAATTAATCCTTGGAAGAGATTTTGTTTATTTGAAATAAACTGGATTCCTACTTGAATCAGTGACAGAGGAATTTTGCCTTGTATTTTTTTTTCTTATAAGTAAATAACCTGGTGTTAGGTGCCTGTAAGGTTTTACCCTCACATATCTTGGAAACATGAGACTGTAACAACAAAGTGCACAAGGTTGCGGAGCGGTTTTTTTTTAAAATATAAGAATGAGCTAATGTGATTTTGTCTGTTCCAACACTGGAACTAAATGAGCAATATTGTCCTTTGCATGTATTCCCAGCACAACTTTTAATTTGCTTTTTAGGATTATATTTTGTGTACATTGGCTTTAAGTAGTTTTCTTTTTCATTTTTTTAGACTAATACTGAGAGGATCTTTCCTTATTTTCTTGTAATAGATAGTGCTCCAGAAACTGGAGTTTCTTCCTATTCTCCCCAAATCCTGTAATGGAGGTGGTTGCAAAGAAGCTTGATTGATTAGGTCCTGGCAGTATTGAAATGGCTTTGACGTCATTATCTCAGAATTACATTGGATTTATCTACCCCATTTTAAGGCCTTTAATGTGAAGTTAAATCCTGGATGAGTCTTATTTTTGAAGTTTCACTTGAAAAAGCTTTAAAAACTCTGTGAATTTATTTTCTAAAAAGGGAAGGTGTTTATTCAACTTACTATTGTGTTTCTATCTTTTCTTTGGGTGCTCTTGTAGATGTATTGTTATAGGCAAAGCAATATCTTTATTCTGTCATTGCACGAGAAAGACTGGTGGCAGTCAATAATTCTTAGAAGATCACTGGATTGCTGGTTGCTGTTTTTAATCACTCTCTTCCTTGGCTGGTGAATTAAGTGCTAATACCTTAATGTACCTGACTATGAACCATGTAAAATATGCTCTAAGCCAGAGCCTAGTATTGTTCTTAGTTTAGCAAGATCTATTTAACCATTGCATATGAGGGAAAAGGAAATTTTCTCTGATTGATTTATCTTGGATACATTTTTTTCCTTGCTAACTTTTTTTCATTTAGATTTTCAAAGACATGCATGGCTTGAATATGGTCTCAGAGGATACAACATGTTTCATTTTGTTCTTTAATAAATACTTATTATTGATTGATGTTTAAATGAGATGGTACCGTATTTTAGATGTAAAAATAAATTGATTCTGAAGTCTTTATGTTTTGTCTTCTGTTGTTAATTTTGTTGAACAATACTAACCATCTGAGAACCATTTTATTTTAATAATAGCTTTACGGAATTGAAAATTTGAAGACTTCACCTATTCATCTTCTTTCTTCCTTTAACTTTTTATTGACCACAGGCATGATAGTACCAATAGCAATAGCATTTAGACCTATATACTGCTTCACAATTCTTTCTAAGCGGTTTACAGAGTCAGCATATTGCCCCCAACAATCTGGGTCCTCATTTTACCGACCTCGGAAGGATGGAAGTCTGAGTCAACCTTGAGCCAGTGAGACCTGAACTCCTGGTAGTTAGAAGAATTAGCCTGCAATACTAAACTCCAACCACTGAGCCACCACAGCTCGTAACAATAATGGGAGACAAATAATTAGTTAAAGGGATTAAAAGCTATTTCAACATATTTCCATGAGACCTATAAATGCAGTGTATAAGGGCTTTTCATTCTTAATGTACAAAAGAGGGTTTAAAAAATAGGTGGTTTTTTCCCTGTGTATTTTTTCTCTTGAGAAGTTAGTTTTGGTGGATTTTGGAAATGCATAACCATTACAGGTAGTCCTTGAATCATGTCCATAGTTGAGACTGGAATTTCTATTGCAAGTGGTTGTGGTCATAAGTCAAGTCAGACCTGACTTTACAATAATTTTTATGGCCGTTGTTAATTGAATCACTTGGTTGTTAAGCGAACCCAGCTTCCTCAATATGCATTGCTTTTACTGTAAATCACAAAAATGTTTGCAAAGCATGATCATGTGATGCTGCAGCTTGTCATAAAATGCAGCCATGATCATGATGATCACCATGGTTGTGGAGGTGATATGATGCTTGTAAGCGTGAGTACAAGCTATACAAGTTATAAGTCACTTTTTCCAAGGCTGTTGTAATTCCAAACAAATGGTCATAAGTTGAGAACTACCTGTATTTAACCATCAATCAGAAGCCCATTTCATTTTTAAAAAAAGGTCAGATGCATACCATTCAGCACTTATTTCTTACAATTGTGTTACATAGGATGTGGGAGATTGGTTGAGTGAATGGTGCAAAACTGTTGCTTGAATAAATCTGGCCACGAGCAGCCTTTATTATTAAGTGTGTCATAGATTCTGTGATTTTTGCTACATCTTTTAAACATGCCTACTGATTTCACAGTACTCTTTTCCCCTTGGTTGGAGCTGTATGTACTCTATTAGTTAGTGTTAAACAATGCTGTCCAAAGATCACAGATATTAATCAGTGTATCATCTGCTCAAATCATTTTTCAAATAAACAGTTGTGATCAGGAACATGCTGTGTTAAAATAAATGAAACATTGTCTATTTTATTGAGGCATGCCATTGATTCCCTTTGGATTTTCTTTGAGATCTTAATATTCTTTTGTGTTCTAAACTGTCCTTCATATGCAAAAACTAAACAAATTATGAAAAATATGTGCTATCAGCCTAATGTGAACAGAATTCTCTTGTTATAAGCTGTTCCAATATTCTATTGCCAACATGTTGCAGAAACAGGATGAAGTAAATATGTTGAAATAATAAATCTTGCTGAGGGCTTATGTAAATCAAGGTGAGGCTGACGAAGCTTTGCAGATTTACTTCCATGTAAAGACTTTTCTTATTCAAATGACATAAGGATGAGCATGTATGTTTGGATGTGTGTGTGAGAGGAAAAGAGCCAGTAGATTTAATCTTTGCTTAATTTAAAGTTGAAGAAAATTTTGACAGTTTAATAATGCTCTTTTGTCATAATGATCTGTACCATAGGAAGACTTCAGGTTTTATATTTGAGATAACTTTCTTTTTCTCTTTTCTTCAAGGCTCAGACTTCACAATCCTTAATCAACTGCTATACGAAAGGTTGCTTTCATGTTTAGAGAGTAAGAGTTCATTACAGTGTCTGTGACCAAGCTTGTGCCTCTTATTATAATAGAGAAAGGAAGTCATTGTTCCCAAATAATTTCTTTTCCATGAGCTAGTATCCCAAACACGATAATGCATGCATGCTAGTGAACAATAATTAACATTTTAGTAGCTTTGTTTTTCTGCCTTTTTCCTTCTTATTTGGAAAGTTTATTTTTAATTAATCAAAATTTCATGCTTTAAGTCAGGGCTTTTCAACCAGTAATACGTGTACCACCTGTGGTACATTGGCACCTGGCAGGTGGTACGCGACCATCCTAGAAAAGTGGTAGCGGGAAAGGGGAATGAGCTGAAGCCGTGGCAGCACCGCACAAGCCTGAGCGAGAGATGACTCGAGCTGTAGGGCTGTCAGGGCTCAGTAAAAGTGCCAGGATCAGCACCAGGCTCCAGCTGGAGCTCGGCGCCGATCAGCTGGAATGTTGCAGCATCTCCAGGGTCTTGTGATTTACATTCAGATGCTTGGCAACTGATTCATATTTATGATGGTCTCAGTGTCCCAGGGTCATGTGAAGTGACCAAAACCAGCTGCAACCACCCAGCAGACGGGAGGAATAAAAACCAAACACCCCCCCCCCCGCACCTCCACTGCCAATCCTCAACAGAAATGCTCACAACAATGAAAACCTCAGACAGGAGGAGGAGCGCCGCCAGGCGGGCAGGCAGGTGTCTTGCTCGGCTGTGGCTTGGGGGGCACTTTTTTCAGTGCCATTGTAACTTCTAACAGTCACTAAGCGAACTGTTGTAAGTCAAGGACTACCTGTACTTCATCAGTTTTTTCCCTTTTTTTTCATCATCAAGCTTTTGACACCTTGCTAGGTGACTGGTGGTACTCGGATGTTGCCATATCCTAAGTGATCACATGACCCTGCCATATTGGAACCATCATAAATGCATGCCAGTTGCCAAGCATCCAGATTTTGATCACCAGCCACAGAGATGCTGCAACTACCATAAGTGTGAAAAATGGTCACAAGTCACTTTTTTCGTAACTTTGTTGTAACTTTGAACAGTCACTAAACAAATGCTTGTAAGTTGGGGATTATCTGTATAGTGTGGCTTTAAGGGAACACTTCTCTTAGATTAACCCTATCATGTTGTTTTGATCTATATTGACCTTCCTTAATTGGATTTTTTGAAAACACAACACTCAGAAATTCTGTTCATGCTAAAACTGGGATTGGAAACCAAATTCCCAGTTCATATGAAGAAGATCTCTCATTCCTTTCTTTTCATATTCAAGGGTGGTGCAGGGGGTCCCAAATCTGCTAGTGCCTCGATCGCACATAATCAGTTGTCATTATTGCCCTGAGAAGAACTGAAGTTGCAAACCTAGGGGTATCTAAATGCTTTTCTTTTTCTGGGTTTCCTCATTGAGCTGGATGAAGTACAGCATCCAGATGTTGCTTTAGCTGTTAATGCACGTATGAAAAATATTTCATTCTTTGACAGGATATCTCTGACTATAGGAAGTTGGTTCTATAATTGCAAGATTTAATTTATTTAATTACTTGGTTTGTTTTTAGTTATCCACCCTGTTCCTGGCAGACAGTGTTAATGAGAATTGTTCATCATTCCTCTTTTCTTGTTGGCTGTTTCAGGGCTCCATTATATGCTGGTTCCCATTCGTTGGTTGCACTAAAGAATTGCAGCTCTTTAAATTCTCTGTCCTTGTGAGTCTTATCTAAGGAGGAATATATTGGGTTATATCCAACATGTACAGCATGAATATGTGAGGGGGAGGCATGAGGAAATGCTATGAAAATGTTTGTCCATTCTGTCCTTGTGAAGCTGTGATCTTGTTTCTTTTCTTTCTGTCTCTTTTGAAGATTGACACAGTGATATAAGATCTCACAGAATGGAGAAGCCTAGTGGTCCATCTGGCTTAGCATCCTGCCTCTGGCAATGATCAATATCTGGTGCTTAGGAAAAGAAGCAGATCTCATCCTTTTCTCTCTAAGTGCATGTGTTAATAAGCTATGTCAATCACACAGTGCTGACTAGGGGAAAAGAGTAATTTGCTTTATTCTCTTATACTCTGGAGCTGAGAGGCGTTCTTATTTTAGATTAAATATCCAAAAATAATAGTGGCTATAATGTTATCTATTCATTATCTTTAGCACTATTGTAATAATTTTACCCAGTGTACAAAATTCTGTGTGTAAACTGGCTTGTGCACAGAATTCAGCTTTGGTTAGTTGCTCAAAAATATATTTTAAAAACTATGGGAAAGATTTTCAGTTAGAATCTGAGTTGTATGTTTGTGTGCTGCTATCTAAACATTTTTAGACACAACATGGCCATCAAACCAAGCCCAAATTATTACATAAAATCTTATTACTCCTTGAAACCAAACATTTAAACCCAATGCCTATAATTTCATTGGCTCACATTATGCATGTGGCACTGAATCCTTTGCTGTTTTGGCTTCTAGGATACTCAAAAGTCATTTTTGGTTTATTGGCACCTGCATTTAGTAGACGTCTCTTCTTGGAAAAATAAATCCCATCTTATTCCTTTTCCTGCTCTATATATTCCCCAGATCTGAGTAGATTTTAAACTCAGATTCCATGACTGAAACCCAAAAAGCCTTAAGATATTTCTTTGCATGGATCATGTATCTGTCAGCTTCTCCTCATGCCTCCAACCCTTCACATCACATTAAAAGCTGCTTCTGAGAATCTAACATTTTGGAACAGCTCCTAGAACTGAGTCATCTTGGTAGGAGAAAATATAAAGTATTCCCTAGAACAGTATGGACAATCTCATTAAAAAACATGCAGTGTAATGTTCATTCTGATCTGCAGATGGCACCTTTTTCTTTATATTTTGTGTGTGCTTGTGTGTGTATGTGTGTGATGGTATATTTTATTTAGTTTCAGACATAACTTTTGTACCCAAACATAATATTGCCTTGGAGCAAGATAATTCCTGGCCATTTGCTTTTGGTCTCCTTGGGGAACTAAGATTATTGGTAAAATAGAAGGCTTCAGGTCAACCTGACCTGGTGACTTCATGTACGCAAAGAATGTTGACTCAGTTGGCCTAAAACCATGACAAAGAAGCAATATATTTCCCTAGCAACAATGCAGTAGTGTTTTTGCCACTATCTTTTTCCAGGCTGTTTTCTTGACTTACTAATCTAACTTGAAATAGTAAGCACATCTACCCTATTAGCTTCTTTGAATATTGGCCACAGTCAAATAGATCAGTGGTCCCCAACCCCCCATCCGTGGACCAATACCGGGCCACGGCATGCCAGCAACTGGTCCACACAAACAAGCAAAGCCCCATCAGTGGGATGCAGGCAGCACACAAAATCATGCACCCTCTGATCCACGGAAAAACCTCTCTCCACGGAACTGGTGCCCAAAAAGTTGGGGACCTCTGAACTAGATGCTTCTCTCTGAGCTGGGTCTCCTATCAGTAGGTTCAGACAAATATCTGAGTTACGTGTGAATGGATCAACCTATTTAAATGGTTGTGTGATGTAGCATGGACCCAGGTATTGTTGCTCAGAGTCACTGAGATGAAATCTTTAAATTGGAGGTCAAACTGGCGGCCTGCGAGCCAGATGCGTCACGTGCAGGCCACACCCACCCCGGCTCCACAAAGGCAAACAATGTCACAATATGTCATGATACATCAGATGACACGATCGAGTTTGACACTTGTGCTTTAAATAAAGAAAGCAGCAACCAAATTAAATGCAACTGTTATTTCCCTTAATTTTTTTTTGTTTTCCTTATTTGCCAGACTCTCTATTTTTTCACACGGCCCAAATGTCTAACTCAGATGTTAGACATCAAAATTCATTAGTGTGCTGATTTCCTTTAGCACTTTTTAGGGAATAAGTCATTATCATGCAAATGGATGGTGTTAAGCTCCAGGCCAATTTCCATGGGTCTAACATAACAGATTACAGTCTTACATCCTTCAGGACTTCAATAATAGGATCCTTTCCTTCTGTGTCGTGAGTGCAGATGTAAGAAGGAGTGTTTCTTGAAATCTGGATAAAACCCACTAATATGTCTTCACCTGTTTTGATAAACATGCTGTGAGAGCAGGTCAATGTCACTTAATCGGTCATAAGTGTGAAAATAGTCATTAGTTATTTTTTTAAATATTGTAACTTTGAACAGTCACTAAACGAATGGTTGCAAGTTGACGACAACCTGCATATGCAATGGAGACATTGAATAGATTGCAGCAACTCCACCAGAAGAAACAAGAATAAGCAAAATAGGTTATGGCATCACACAGAACACTATTTGTATTATTACTCAGAAGGAAGTCACACAAATATCAGTGAAGATGTTCCCAGGTTAATGTGCATAAGACTGTCATTGTAGCTTAACAATTGTGATACAATTGTTCATACATGTTCAACAAAATTTTATTTCGCTTTCTGTCATATGCAGTTTTATTTGGTTTTTCATACTTATATTTGGCTTACTGATTATAAATGTGCTGTTGACATTTTGAGAAATAGTTATGCTCATAATCTCCTAGATGAAACTTACTTTCTTTCTTTCTTTCTTTCTTTCTTTCTTTCTTTCTTTCTTTCTTTCTTTCTTTCTTTCTTTCTTTCTCTGCCTGCATACCACAACTTTCTTCTTTCTATAATGCATTCTGCCTAACACCTTATAACAGGAAAGAAGATTAAAAAAAGATCTAGGCAGGCTTGAATAGTAGGCCAAAATAAAGTGTGAAATATAATAAGAAATAATTTCCTACATTTGGAGAGAGAGAAAATAAAATAGAAAGCACAAATATATGATGTGAAGAATCAGCCTGACAGTAGTACCTTTGAGAAGGACTGTTTGTCCTACTAGGTAACAGGTTTTGAGGATTTCCTTTTTTCCCCAACCATAATGTCATTAATATTTTAGTTTTACAAATTTCCCATCCCTTGAATGGAGATGATCAGCCATTTTGTCTTTATCAATTCCTTTCTTCCAATCTACAGAGAGTCCTCAACTTACAGCCGCAATTAGGACTGGAATTTTGGTTAATAAAGTGATTTGGTTGTAAAGGAAGATGCCACATGACAGCATTGCTAAGTGATGGCAACCCCAGCAGTCCCTGTTAAGCAAATTTTATTTGTTGTTAGCTGAGGACCTTTCCCAATCCAAGCTATTCCAGACTTAGTCTTCCCAGTCACAAATCTCAGTAAAGTAAGGGTCTTCTTCTTCCTCCAACGGCCCCTCTTTCACCTATTTTCCCAGTTTCTGCCCTTTTGGCAACCTATATCCTGAGACCCTTGCCACCCCGGCCCCCACCATCCCAGCTTACCTTCACCTTCTTTTCACTTCCGCTGCTGATGAGCATGCCCTGCCTGGGGCATTGGGCTATGAAAAATAAAGCCAGGAGCAGCTTCAAGAGCTGTGGGATTCAGAGACCAGTCATAGCAGGGTGTCCCAAAATGTCTGTCTGCCTACGCAGAGTTTATTGTATTTATACAGTTTTAACAAGCAGGAAATAACACACAGCAAAAGCATTGTTTATTGGTGTACTCCCTAGTCAATCTTAGAGAACATCCGAACATCCCAGCCAGGGCAGAGTCTCTCATATCTAGCTGGTTCCTGGCAGTCCTTGGCAGTGCTAATTGGAATGAGCTCATAGACATGCGGATAACAAGATACTGAGGCAGGCAGTTTTCTGCCCACGGTCCCATCATATCCTTGACCTCCATCTCTACAAAGAGCTTGCCAGGTTTTTGCTTTTATTCTTCTTTTTTGCAGCATGGCCTAGCACAGGGGTAGGCAACCTCGGCTCTTTTATGACTCATGGACTTCAACTCCCAGAATTTCTGAGTCAGCTGACTCAGGAATTCTGGGAGTTGAAGTCCATGAGTCATAAAAGAGCCGAGGTTGCCTACCCCTGTCCTAGCAGGTTAGCAGAAGTATACAGCAATAGGCCAAAAGAGCATAAATGGGGGGGGGGGGGAGGAATATGCGCTTGAACGTATCCCGTAAACACTGCTAAAATAAGATTCCACTATAGAATGGTCGATTTTCACTTTATTCCTTAGCCTTAAGCAAAACATCTTGGGTGGTTACAATTACATTATTCAAGAATACTTCTCAATGCTTATCATATTGCTCATATGGCCCCAGCATTTGAGAAATCCCAGCCTTCTAAAAAGATAAAAAATAAACCCAAGGCCTTCTTTCTCCAGTTTGTTATTTAGGCATTCTTCTAAGTATGTTTTTTTTAATCCTGGATGGGAAGCCATTTATATCCTAGTAACAGTATACATAAGATCTTAACTGAGAATTCACTTACCCAGGAGAATACTCTTTCTGTTCAGCAGGATTTATTCTGATTTATGTATTGGGATTGTGCAGAGTGTGCCATACCCTTGAAACATGGAAATCTGGTCAGTTTGTGAGGTTTATCAGTCTAGAATTAGATTTCTGTCACAGCAAAACTCCCTCTCTTGCTACAGGGATGATTTATTCCACAGTTTCTAATGTTAGGAAAAAAAGATGCCCAATCTCAGACAATAGCCTGAAATGATGGCATTAAAATGACATTGTTCTGGAGCCTAGTTTTCTTAAATTGCTATCTGAATATTAAACTCATCTTTTCTCAGATGAGGCGTGCTCATTATGATAACTATATATTGTGGTTTGCAAAGCTTGGGATTTTTCAGCATTTTCCATGAAAAGAGAAAATGCAATATGAAAAAGAAAACATCCTCCTGAAGTATTGAATAATAAATTTGGGAGTGATATGCCCAAGAAATGCATTCAGTCTGTGTTTTTCATGCAGAAATACAGTGTGGAAAACCTGAGTGCTACATCTACAAGCTTTTACTTTGCTTTAGGTTCATCTGAATAAATTTGCTAAGTAAAATCCTTCTCCCTGTGATGATTTAGTGGCAATCTGAACTTTAATAAAAGGTGTGTATGCCTTGGGAAAGCAATAAATTCTCATATTTCTGACCTGGGAAAGTTAACCTGGATAAAATTGCATGCTTTTGATTTTTTCCTAAAAAATATGCAATTCAACTTCTAACATCATGCTTATGACTTTTCTCATTTAAGCTTGGTAAATGATAGTGCTACTGTATTTTCCGGCGTATAAGATGACTGGGCGTATAAGACGACCCCCTACATTTTCTGTTAAATTATAAGGTTTGGGCTATACTTGCCGTATAAGACTACCCCTCTTCCAATGCACACTAAGTAAAGATTAAAAAACATCAGATTTGATTTTAATATGGTAATTTTAATTCAAATGCTTATGACATGCAGGTACTTAGTAGGAAAACTGTCACTTATAAACATAAGGCTGTTTGTCATCAAACATGTAAACATAAAACAGTGCAAGTGGATTAAACTTTTCCTAATTCACTCTAAAGCTTTACCTGCGCAGACCAAATGGGAGATCCGCTCCAGGTTTTCCAGCCAGCCCACCCAGTTCCTGAGTCAAATGTGTCCTTAGAGCTAAACGGCTGCTCTGGCTGCTGCATTGCCCACCTGCCTTTCAAGTTGGGATAGACTGCAGCTGCTCTTCAACTTTAGAAGGAAAGATGCCCAGACCCCAGCCTGTAAAAAATCACAGACTGTAGCTTCTTCTCCAATTGGTCCCGCTTTCCCTGCGCAGACCAAATGGGAGATCCGCTCCAGGTTTTCCAGCCAGCTTTGTCCCTAAAGTTTCAGCACCCGGCATATAAGACGACCCCTGACTTTTGAGAAGATTTTCATGGGTTAAAAAGTTGTCTTATACGCCAGAAAATACGGTATTTTAAAGGATGGATTCAAAATACTAATAGCAACATGTTTTCCTTTGGTCAGAGCTGGGCTGTAACAATCTAATTTTTTAAAAGTGATCTCAAGAGAAAGATCCAAATGGTTATCAATAACTGTAGGAATAACTGCTGGTTTCCTAACAGTAGCAGGCTTTCTGAAGTATTGTCTCAATCACTGATATACTTTAGGAAATCATTCATTACTGTCAGATTATTAGCATTTATTTTTTAGGTGGTTATCCTCTTCTCTCCTAAGGACTTAGTTTCAAAATGAGAATCATGATTGAAAACCTAAAATGTATTTCACTAATTCCAAGTAAAAATAGAACATTCTACAAAGATTAACTCATGCAACTTTAAATACTGGATTACTAGCTGGTTATTTATGAGTAAAAATTATCTGAGCCAAAAGACTTACTCTTGCAATTCTTACTATTTAGCTACTTCCTTTCAAAATGGAATCCCAGAATACAATAAGGCTGTTCTATAAAGGACATCTGTCTTTCAAGGTGGCCAATATAGAGATAAATACAACAAACAATGTGCACATTTGGTATGCATCGAAAATATGACACTCTTGACTGGATTTTGGAATTGCAGTCTTTCAGTGGAATGGCTTTTAGTTTCTTGGGACTTCATAAATCAAGAAAACCATCTCTAAAATGACTAGATTACAGTAATTTAAAAGGTAGATTACAGAAATACACTTGGATGACACAAGGATTTTAGAAACAAAAGTATTGAATTCAAGGAGAACCATAGCAGGTATAACAGAACTTTGTGCTTTACTTATAGATATGTCTAAATACCTCTCAGATGTGGCAGAAGAATTCCAATTGTTTTAAGCCAAATGGTTTCTTTAAAATATATTTTTCTAAAAGCATCGTCCTCCGAATCTTGAAAAATATGAACCCATAAAGCCATTTTTTTGCGTATGGCTTCCTTTTCCTTTCCTTTTTTGTTTCATCTTCACAGATGTATCAGATGAGTGAATATACAATACAGTGTGTATTCTTCTGTGAGGCTGGATAGTGTAATTTTCTTCTGTAAGATTATAGCCCATTTAAATTGCCCATTGCAAATCAATTCCTACAGTGCAATTTAATGAAGCCTTTTGTCAGCAATTAAGATTACTAATCTAATAACATTTTTACATTGCAGTCATGGCTAAGACTGGGTCTCTTTTTAAAACCGAAGAAAATGCAGTGTACATTTTGTTAGCATTTATTTCTTTAAATACTTCTTAATTCAGTATTAATATTTAGTCAAATAATAGTATTTGCTACAAATGCATACAGTATTCTCTTTTATTTAAACTTTATGAAAACATAGTTACATCGTGAATTGACCAATATGGAATAAAGTAGAATTTATTTCATGAAAAGTCTGAATCCAGAGATCCTTTTATAAAGTCTTAGGCCTATGAGTACTTGTGAAGCAAAATAGAATCGTTCTCAGTTATAACACTAATCAGACTTTTAGAGGCCTGTAGTATGAGAAATCATCCCATTTCTGCATCATTGCAAAATCACGTCACTCATGGTTCATCTCAGTTCACCTTGCAGCAGAAGCTCAAATAACAAACCTGTCTACCATATGCTTTTGTGTGTGGATCTATGATTGGCAGTTGAAGTCCCACGACCGCAACCTTTTCATTGCTTTGGAGACACAATCCTGGAAAAAAGTTTTATGTGGCAAAGTATCTTTCTGCATCACCTGTTTTCTCGGAGTGATTTCATATGCTAATTTTTACCATCTGTACGTTTTATAGCAGCTGCTTTCAAACTAAGTGTCCTGATGTACACGAGTTCAGTTTCCCAACTGGAAATTCCTGGAGTAGAAATACACACATCTGGAGGGGATCAAGACTGAAAAGACTCAACTTCATCCAGCTCTCCAGATGTTTTTATGTTTATTAATTTCTTGCAGACATGATTGAAGATAATAGTTTCACAATAGACAAAGCTATTCTAGATCTGTATCTATCTATCTATCTATCTATCTATCTATCTATCTATCTATCTATCTATCTATCAAACTTGTATGCTGCTCATCTCACTAGCTCACCATTCTTGGTCTGATTGTAATACCCCCAGGGATTTCCAAAGAAGGTGACACTGATGAAAACAGCATTGTGGTATTATGATGGACTTTGCTCATTTTCTATGATATTCCATTGCTACATGCATATTTAAAAGGAAGATTGATAACACCATTTTGTCATTCTCATACTGTTTATTTCTGCCACCCCCTCTCCCAATTTATTATAAGGTGTGTGCTCCTTTATTTTTTACATGCCTAATCCCACACTTAGGGTGATCTCATGAAATTTAAGACAAAAATAGAAATTTCATGACATCACTTGAGAATGTTTATTTTATTGATTTATATACCATGTTTCATTCAACAGCAACAATCCTGTGAAGTAGTTTGGGCTAAAACAGAGTGAATGACTCAATCAACCTGTAAATTTGCATGTATAAAACAAACTAGAACTAGTTCAACAACTGAATTGCTATATTGGATAGACTTGCATATTGAAAGCTTATGAGTTTGTGAGTGAAATGTCATTAATGTCATTAAAATTTCAGACATTAAAACTTGATTATTTAGTAATCATCTTTTAATTAAAAACATTTTATTTGGGGCATTGGGAATATTGTCTTGTGGATTCTATTCTGAATTCATGTTTGCAGTGGCAAAGTCTGAAGCTTTAGAATGTAGAAAGCTGTCTTTACACTGAGTTAAATTGGTTCTTCTAGCAAGAATTTTACTAACTGACAACTTTTCAGTTTATACAGCAGGGTTTTCTAAACCTTGATTACAGATGTAAAGTATAGGTTGCATGCAAGGTATATTTTACTATAAAAATATATTGCCTTCTGGGATTTTCCAGCAACCCTCAAGACTTTTTCTTACGGTGAGCAACTTTTTAATCATCTCTTGCAGCAGTAATTATAACTAGAAGTACTGACAATAGGCAAAGACTTAAAAAAATAAAAGCTTTTATGAAACAGAACTATTAATATGTCATACATTTTAATTATTGAACTTAGCCAAGTAGCTATTCATAATCATTGATGATAATTTAATATCTATTGATTCTTTGCTTCATTTTATATTGGCCTATTGCCCAGATTCCACAATAATTAGTAGTTGTCTGAGCAAGCTTTCCATTGTTGCATGTTTGGTAATACGTAGTGCATTTCCCCCTCTTTCCATTAAACATTTTTTAGATAATGGAGGAAAGAATATCTAATTAAGGAACTACTTTAATTTATTTAAAGCATGTTACTGCCTGGAAAATATGGAACAAAAATTTTAAATGAGGTGGTAAGACTAGGTTTTGGAGCTGTATTATCTTTTTGCTGAAAAGGAATAATTCCTGTTACTATACAGGAATAATATTATGTATTATACACAATATTATACATAATATTATGTATAATTTTCATGTTCAAGTTCACAAAACATGAGTTTCATACTTGCTCCATTATAAGGCATATTATATGGAAAAATTAAGCATCATAAGCAAAGTTATCTGTAATGCTAATTATATCCATAAGTTGAGATAGAAAATGCTTAGATTTCCCCACAGCTTTATCTGAACTCTGACTTTCTTCACAGTCAGTATAATTAAAAACACATATCACATGTTGCTAAGCTGCAGCGCTACACAAAGAATTTTATTTTGCAAGCTATTAACACATTTTGTTACTCTTGAAGATATAGTGAAACAGGCTGGATTCCAAATATGGACACACATACGACTTGTTTGTTGCTTTTTGTATATGTAAATGTATTATTTATCTTCTCTCTTTAAAGTTATGTCATAATTCTCTTCTTCCCATATTTTCCTCTGTAATCATCAAATCCGTAAGTCATCAGTTCATTTTTTTCTGTTTTCAGCAAAAAGTTCATAAAGGGTAGTAAATGTACTTAATGTTTCCCCTGATCAAGCAAAATAGCCATTTCTGAAGTTTTAGTCATTACACCAAGCATTCCTCCATTTTGTAGCTTTTTTACAAGTTCAAAAAGCGTGGTAAAATGACACTTCATGTTTTTCACATTTCCAACATAGATTGGAAGTACACTCTCTGATGTCTTATAACAGTAGAACCTCATTTTGTAAAAAAAAATTCTCTCTTTAGTTATAGCATAGTGTGAATTTCAGTCCCTTCCACTACATCTTTTCCCATTGGTCCATCTCTACATGTATAACCAAAAATCTTGATCTATATGCTTTATGCTTCCATTTTCAAAACACCCATGACTAATCTGGATATCCTGTACTGATCAAGTTGAGTGCCTGTTTGAATTAAGATCCAGTTTAGAATGAGCCTTTCAGCATTTACCAGAAATTTTCAGAGAAACTTTGTTGTAGTGAACAAGGGAAGTTTAATTTTTCAGGATGTAGGGAAGTTCATATCCTAAAAAAGCCAGTCAAGGCACATATAATAGCAGTTGTTTGGAGGAAATCAGGACCTTGGACAGTTCACTGTAAGAATGCTGACTGAACTTTATCCATGAGAGAATTGTGGATTTATAAAGTAAGTCTGTCTGAGAACATATCAAATTTAACATGCCTAACTGCATGCCTAACATGCTTCTCCCAACGAAGGATTTTTTTTTGCCCTTCAAGAATGCCTGCCTCTTTCTCTAGACTTTACCATGTGGGGAAAATGGGTACTGAATCAGAGAGTTGGTAAATTCAAGTTCTCTGCTGTAGAAAGATTTAAAGCGGGAAGACAACAACTCTTGAAGAGTTACTTCCTATTGTGTCTTCTATACTTGAATGTGAGTCAAACATTCAGAATAGCTCAGTGGCACTATTTATCAGAAGGAGAATAAGAATAATATATTTGGTGTCTTATATTTTGATTAAAGGGGAAACAAACTTCAGTGGCCCTCTGTGTCAAAGTCAAATATTTCATTAAGAAGTTTTTTTTGAAAAAAAGGTGTGCATGTGTTTGTACACACACATGAAAAAATAGGGAAAAAAATCATTTTATGTCCAGATTTTTAAATGATATATTCATCTTTGTAGACTATTGATAATTACATCCTTTTTAATATCACCATTCAAATTATGATTTTATTTTATTTAAGCACTAGTCACCAAACATCCTCAGTCTAGAGTAATTATAATTACACTAAATGAGTGAAAACTGCAGTTTATTTTGAATATTGTCATAATCATTTGTGACATTTGAGAGGTTAATTGTTTGCAGAAAAACTCATATGTTTTTCTAGAGCAATTCCATCTTACCAGCTTTTTTTTGTCCTGGATAATTTTAGGAGACTGTTCTTAAAAGTTAGCTGTCAGTTAAAACACATATGTATCATTTTTTCTACCACAGTGTAAAATTTCTTATTATTTTATAATTTTTCTTACTTGAATTCTTTCTGTTTCTCCTTTAGGCATTGACAAACCAAAAGAAAAACAAGTTATATAAAACTATTTTTTACATAATTGTATTTAGTGTACAAAATACAGTTTTGATCTTGTTGAATTACCCATGATTTAGATCCATCACTTTTTGATGGATAAATAGGTATACATATCTATCTAGGATACTAAAAAGAGCAGAATTTTGTGTACCCACCAAATTAATTTAAATTTAATTTAGTTTGCTATACAGATTTACCTATTTCATTGTAAACTTGGTAAGTAAGTGATGTTTCTACAACATATGCATGTTTCATTAACTAACTAATTTTCTGGGAGAAACTATTTCCACCTCACTAATGAGGCAAAGAGGTAGCGAGATATTATCTTCTAACTGTGCTTCTAGAGTTGTAGTTACCAGCAAAAGCTCATTGATGATTAATAAGCTTTCAGGTTCAAAAGCATGGAAATGGAAGGTTAGAGTATGTTTCTTTTTAAAATGTCACCATGACATCTTCTCCACACAATCAAACATTTCTCTAAATGTGCAAGTCTTTAGAAGGAACTGAAGCAAGCAAGAAAGAAATTCGGTTCTTATCTAATCATTCTCTAGATATGCTAATGGCCAAACAAGGAGATTGAATTGTAATCTGGTATAAAGTGAGTATTCATCTGATCCCAAACAGCAAAGTAAGTGATCGTGGAGATAGATTTGTCCAAACTTTCTGTTTTGCCAAGTTTATTGGAATATTTTTTTCCCTTTATGATTGTAGGCACAGTTTTGGACTTCAATTCCCATAGTATGGACAATTGCAAAAGGCTGTTAGAGATGCATATCAAGCCTTGGTGGAGCAGTGGGCTAATGCCTCCTTAAGTAATACCAGCTGCCTGCAATTAGTGCAGGTTCGAGTCCCACCAGGCTCAAGGTTGACTCAGCCTTCCATCCTTCCGAGGTAGGTAAAATGAGGACCCAGATTGTTGGGGGCAATTAAGCTGACTTTGTAATAATGCCGCTTGGGGTGTGTGTGAAAGCCCTAATAAGCAGGCATATACTTAGAATGAAGGCTACTGCTAAGTTTGTAAGCCGCCCTGAGTCTTCGGAGAAGGGCGGGATATAAATGGAATAAAAATAAATAAATAAATAAATTTGAAGATCACCAGATTTACAGCCTTTATGGTATATATTTGGTGTGCATTTACAATATTAATCAGATGGACAAAGTGGGTGATCCAAGCATATCCAAAGATTTATGCCTGAACAATGAATTAAAGCTTAATTTTCTGCACTTAGAACTAACATGGTCTATTGCGTACAGGTAGTCCTCAATGTATGACAGTAATGGAGGCCAGAATTTCTATTGTTTGTCATGACGTTTATAAGCTGCAGTCATTAAACAAACCCATTGTCTGCAGTAGGAGGGTAATTATATATAATGATCCACTTAGATTTTTTTTTAAAAAGGATTTGTCTTCTTTTGTTTTAACCATCCACAGTCTTTCAGAGATGCAGAACAGTTTTGGTACAAGTGGCTTCATGAACATTATAATTAATTTTGTGTGTTTTGATAATGTAATGGCATCAATTTTTTCCACTGGCACTCTTGACTGCCCTTGTTTCAATTGTCTTTCAACATTAGCAACACCTGAGGTTGGTCCTCACTGCCATCAATCATTTCTTGTTCTGTCCTTCAGCCTTTTGGATGATATATGAAAACACCAGTATGATAGATTGAATAAGATGATGGTGGCCAATCTGCAAATAATTATTGCAGAAGTTGTGGTGGAGAAAGTTGCTGCATGATTATAATAATCATTGATTCCCCCTCCCTTTTTAAAAAATCTTCAGGTAATTTCTAAGTTGTAGAGTTGGGGGCAGTCAAACTATGAGAAATATTAAGACAAATTTCCAGCCTACTGAAGACAGCAAACAGTTCCATAATTAGTTGAATGATAGAATCTTAAAACATTAGAAATTAATTGCCCAAAATTCTTAGCTTTCATTTCAGATATTCCCTGATAAATAATTTCATTTTCATTTTTAGAATGGAAGTATTGTGTGTCCCACACCCAATATTAGAAGTACACTATCAACTTGTAATAGTATGATAGATGTCGCTAATCATAAATGGAAATATATGATGTTTACATTCAAGGAATAAGTTTAGGATGACGATCAGAGGCTGGCTTCATTTCATGGCTGAAATATCATAGCTGTCTTTGCTTTTTCAATATTAAATGATAGTATTCAATCAGACTTTTTGCCCTACATGTTTGGTAACAGGATGCAGTGTAGTGAAATGAAGAATTGTGGGCATTTTTTCATTTCTGTTCACCATGGGATGGCTCTTTTGTTTTTCTTATAGTTGTTATCAAGCCCACTTTAGATAGTTTAGTATACTATCTCTTTGCATGTGGTATTTTAGGCCTGTATCAGAATAATGTTTTAGGAATTGCTAAGTGCGTTTCTATAAAAAAAAACATTTCTATGACTTATTTTATGAAATATGTACCTCTTGCAAACCAGTTGTTGATTGTTTTTCTGCTTTGTTGTGTGTCAAATATATCTTATCAGTTCAGACCCAGACAATGACAACTAGGTAAGAAAGCCATACATTTTTTTATATGTACTTCAAGGATGATGTATTTGCTAAAGTGATAGAAAATCCAGTATTGCTGTCTGCTGTGATACTGGCATAGCGATAAGAAAGACTTCATTAAGGTTTGATTATTTGCAACAGCAATGGTATATCCTTTCTCTGCCTTGCTAATCCTCCAAATTGTGTTTGAGGTGTCCCTCAATTTGTCATGAATTTTTTCAAAGACCTAACCTAAAATTGGTTTCTGATTTACTACCATGCTTCCTTCCTTTCATGATTTGTGTTTAGAATGATAAAGTACTAAAATATAACAGTCAGATGCTTTGAAGCTGTCTGGTTCATATTTTAAATGGAGTATTTTTTTCATTTATAATTAATAGCCTATACTACAAATACTAGAATTATATAGAGCATCATCATTTCAGATATGAAACAAGCATTTTATATTAATATCAGTATTAGTTTGCAATACTACATGAATTGAACTTTATTAAGAATATGTGCAGGGTACACCCTTTTGAAGAAGAAATGAGAAAGAAACATTATTTCAAAGCATATAAACAATTTTCCACATTCCAAAAGATTCTATTATACCCAAATTCTGTCAATATTACACAATGTAATTTTTTTTAAAAAATATGTTTTATTGATTTTTAACATAATCACCTTAATATTTGGTAAACAGTGTGTTGTCTGGGTTAGTATTTCAAAAACAGTAACAATTAATTTCTATAATTCTATAGTCCATATAATGGCTTTGCTTGATTTTCTCTTCTTCCAATAGTATTCTCTCTTACTAACCTTAAATTAATACGCTTATTATTTGAATAAATGACAATTAAATATTGACATTATTCTCATGTTTCTGCAAATAATAACCACATCAATATAAAGCTTCTTTTCTAATTGATCATCTTGATTGCCTCGTCCTAGATCCTGTTTACAAAATTCTTATTTAAATTTGTTTTCCCCACAATATTCAAAACATTCTTACTGGTTAAGATTTTCTCAAAATTAGTTACACTTAGGTATTTAAGTCTTTCTTCAACACTTTTACGTTTCTCATATCCTAAAAAAGGGGGGGAAAACCCAGAGAAAACATTTCTTTTATATAAACCATCCCAACATTTTTATATTTCTCATGTCAAAAAACAAAACACAAAGGAAAAAAGAAAGAAAAAATACTATGTTACTTGAGGGTTTCATCCCTCTTAAACTAATCCTCATTGTAATTTATTTTGCAAGATTGTTATTATGGAAGAAGGAATACTGTGTATGCTGCCTTGAGAAAAGGCTGGATATACTGTAAATATAAGATAGATAGATAGATAGATAGATAGATAGATAGATAGATAGATCGATCTCAAGTTATGTTGACACCTTAGAGAGCTACTTCGGTCTGGTGGTTAATCCACCAGGCTAAAAACCAGGAGACAGTGAGTTCTAGCCGACTGGGTGATTTTAGGCCACTCACTCTTTCTCAGCCTGTGACCTATTACAACCAATGGACCAACGTTTGGTTGATCTAAAAAAAAAAAGGACCTTCATTTGTGAGAAAAATGAGAAGGAGAAAGTGAAGAAGACATGGTGATATCTAATATAGGGTTTAAAGCTGGGATCCTCAACCATTGGGCCAGTTTGGGCCATGCAAGCGGTGGGTGAGTGTGCAAAGTTTCATTTGCGCATGTGTGGGAGCTAGATTGCACGTGCAAAACCATCTTCCCCCACCACCATTGGCATCACTGCTGCCAGTCCATGGGGACAGAAAGATTGGTGACCACTGGTTTAAAGAGCCGCTTTTATTCTGGGAACAGAAGAGTAGTACTTTTAGACAATTCCCATGGAAATGTGCACATGTGCAAATGCACACTGAATCATCATTTATTTGCATACTAAATCATAATTTAGTTAGCTAGTCTACCATGTTTTTCCGAAAATAAGAACCAGTCTTATATTTTATTTTTGCCTCCAAAAGAGGCATTAGGGCTTATTTTCGAGGAAACACGTGCAAGCTGAGACTGTTGGACGGAGGGGATGGGCGGAGGTGGGTGGAGGCAGAAGCATGGGGCAGAGGCAGGTGATCCCAATTGTCCCTTGGCTTGCCCACAGTACTACTGGTTTCACCTCCTCCCTCTTTCACCTGCTGCTTTGGTGGCTGTGTGGGCAGAGCTGCAAAGGAGGTCAGTAGGCCAAAACTGCCAGCCCAGGGATGAGCCAGAGCTGCAGGTTTACAGAGCTGCTACCATTGAAATGGCAAACAGGGAGCAGGCAGCACAAAGTGGCACTACAAAGCAGCAGGTGGAGGAGGAGGAGATGGCCACCGCCAGGCAGCTGATCAGTGGGGTAGGGGCAGTGGGGACCGAAGAAACAGACATGGCTGATGTGCAGTGCCAGCAGAGGCTTTTTGCTGTCACTCCCTCCGAAAAGGCAGAGGGGGACCTGGTAAGGGGACCAAGCTTCCCCTGCCCATCCTCCAAAACACAGCAGTCTGGCTCGGGAGGGGAGTGAAAGGGAAGAGATGGGTGGGCAGCGGGGTCATTGAATGGGCAGGGGCAGCTCACCAAGTGGGGAATGGCCTGGCTGTGGGGGCCCTGAAGTGCGGGTGGGGGTGGGTGGGACAGCTCTAACCTCCCACCTGCCTTGCCTCACCTCGTGGCAGTGCTGCGTAGCCTCCTGCCCCATTGCAACCTCAAGCAATGGGACAGCACAGGCAGAGTCTTAACTAGGGCTTATTTTGGGGGTAGGGCTTATATTAGGCACACACATAAAAATCAAGCTAGGGCTTATTTTTGGGATCGGTCTTATTTTTGGGAAAACACGGTAGTTAGATATTTGTTAATTGATCAATATATACAGTAGTTCTGGTATTAAGTGGGACTCAATCATAAAACATTTACCAGTCCCAAATTATATTAGGTGTTCAGAATTTCATCTTGGAATTCCTTCTTCTTACATGCACATTTATTGAGTTTTCTGCTACTAGGGGGGCTTTCGCCCAGGTTCGCCTGGTGCGCCAGTTGCGGCCCTATCTGGACCGGGATGCCCTGTGTACGGTCACTCATGCGCTCGTGACCTCTCGCCTGGACTACTGTAATGCTCTCTACATGGGGCTTCCCTTGAAGACCACTCGGAGGCTCCAACTGGTACAGAATGCGGCTGCGAGAGTTGTCTTGGGAGTTTCACGGTACTCCCATGTTACACCTTTGCTCCGCGAGCTGCATTGGTTGCCAGTTGTCTTCCGGGTGAGGTTCAAGGTCTTGGTTATGATCTTTAAGTCCTTACATGGCATGGGTCCGGGATACCTCGAGGACCACCTGCTGCCGGCATCAACTCCCCTCCGCCCTGTGCGTGCCCACAGAGAGGGCCTCCTCAGGGTGCCTCCGGTCAGGGAATGTCGACTGGTGGCCCCCAGGGGGAGGGCCTTCTCTGTGGGTGCTCCGGCATTATGGAACTAACTGCCGGTTGAGCTCCGGATGGCATCGGACCTTCGATCCTTCCGCCGCGGGCTGAAGACCCACTTATTTGAATTAGCTAGTCTGGCCTGATGGGGGAATATGGGTTTTAAAATTGGTTTTTATTATTCTATTGTTGTTGTATTTTAATTGGGCATTGGTTTAATTTCTTTTTAATTTTTGTACTGCTATTTATATATGCCCTGTGAACCGCCCTGAGTCCCTCGGGAGAAGGGCGGTATAGAAATCAAATAAACTTAAACTTAAACTTACAGCATGTTTTTCCAATGTGAAGTAGCTCTGACTCAGTTAAGTAGCAAGATTCTCCCTGGAAAGTCTTTCATGTTCATAGTCAATCTTTGTTCTGATCCATCCTGAACCCAGCACAGGAACCATTAAATTTCTTGAATTCTGAAGGCTAGAATTTCCCTTGAATTTAAGCAACTAAGTAATTTTTGCTAAAGACCTAGCATGAGATTTGTCTTTATTATTCTTTCTCAGCAATATCTGCATTTGAATTTTAACCCATATTTCATGTAACGGTATGTGGGAATGATCTTAGGAACCCGGGCAGAGAGATACAACCAAGAGAATGGTCAGATAAAAGGTAGCTGAGCCCACAACAGAACTATGGGTGGGGCAAGAGTCTCAAAAGGGACCCCCTCCCCTAGTTTCTTGGATTACAAAGGAGAGACAGGGGAGGCTTGTAAGGTTCTGTTAATTATAGCTTTACAATAAAATAGAATTAGATCATCTGCATTGCTTTTTCTTTTCTGCCTCAAAAGATTGACATTTCCAGAGGGCAGTGTATTATCTTCCTTCCTAAAAGTGGTGGAAAGTTCTCTCTATAAACCACAATATTTCCCATTGACCTTCTGACAGCAAGATTGTAAGCTCTTTTATACTAAATTTACATCTTTCAGAATTCAGCTTCTCCAAAAAGTGGCCTTAATTGTAGCTCCTGATGATCTTCCCTATAATTGTTTCTGCTTTTTCCTAATTCTCATTTTGGCTCAACTCATTACAATTTCTGTTTTCTGTCCAAACAAACTTTCAATTAATTAGTGGCACAAATTTTTGAATCAGAGGCTTATTGGTTTCTTTCGCAATTATTTCGTTGGCAATGAGTCTATTCAGTTTTACTTTGTGGGAGACAATTTTTTTCGATAAAACCAAGTTTATATTTTCAATCTACTGAATTAATTTTTAGAGTTGGGTGCAAAATATTTCAGCTAGAGCATACCCCTTTTATCACCTTTCCTTTAAGTGACTGACTCTGGCATAAATAGTGTCTCACAATTGTCGGCAAAGGCTGTGCCTCACACAGATTTTTTAAAAATAAGTTTTAATAAACTGATCGCTTATTTGCAAATCTGCTATACTGATTTTTGCAAATTAGTCTGCTGATGTAGCACTCAATGGCTAGAACAAATTTAATCTCTTATCTTCCTTTTGGTTATTAAGTGATTAATTTTGCATCATTACATTAAAAGTTATTTCTTAATATTTACTACATTTTTTAAGTTGTTTGGTAAATAAGGAAAAAAATTACCCCCTTTCAAAGAATTTCTATTTAGATTATGTTGAAAGGAATCCAAAGCTGATAGACTCTTTTCTATGCCATACAGAAAGCCTTAAATATATACTGGAAATAGAAATAAAAATGTGCCCCTTATTTACATTATTTGATAATAAACTGTTTTTCCTCTTTTGATACTTGCTCTGGGCTGTTCTGACAATTTTCAATATTCATCCAATAATATTTTTCTTGATACATAGTTTTCAGTTATGTTAAGAACTGGGATTTTTCTGCTCCAGAAAGTAGGTTATGCTTTGATTTTACTTGCTGCAACTTCTTTTAAAGTGGAAGGAGTATCAAAATAAAAACATAGATTTCTAATTTCAAAATCAGAATAGTTTCTTAAATTAAATATACAGCTCAGTCATTGAAAATTTCTGTATCCTAGGTGCACAAAATCATCTGTTTTTCACTGGTGCGACTTTGAACCAGATTGTATTTATTTGTTTCCTTCTAATAATTAGAAAAACAGATGGTTGAGAAGATGAAACCTCAACTTCTCAAGTTCAGTTTAACCCTTTCTGATAATAATACTTGGTCTCTGCTTTTCCCCAGCTGCTGCACAGTCAATTTTGCACTAAAACTGGCAGTGATTGTAAATATTTTGCACCTCCTGTAGTTAGACTCCTCATGGATGGTCTATAAGAATGCTGCAAATCATTGTTAAGGAATCAGTAAGAGATTCTGTAAGACAGGCAAAGCTGATCTCCACTGTTTGCTTATTATATTTGCATGTGAGGAGCACCTTTGATTTCATTTCTTTATTCCCAAGTTTAGCTGCAAAATCAAACCATCTGTAGCAACAGACTTAACTTCTAATTTTATTTTGAAATAGTAAAAAAGAACAGTAAAAGTAGTGTCCCAACTATTCTTTTCTTCTTCTGAATAACTATTTAATTTAATGTTTCATATTTGATCAGTGTGCTGGAGACGTGCTGTATGTTGTAGAAAGTGAAAAGGCATCAGCAGGCTAAGAGGCTTTTGTCAAATAGATGAAGGCAGCTGGATGCCATCACATCCTAAGCTTCTCCCCATTCACGCGAACATGCAACATCAAGAGACATGTATCTTGGCTAGAGCTTGGCGTAGATGGTGCAACACCCTTTCCCCTATTTGTCCCCCTCCTGAACCTCCTGCAGACACCTCCGATAATGCTTGTTCATGAATATTTGGCCTGTATAATTTATGATCTGTCATGGCACAATTTCATTGATCTTTGATAAATGATTAAAAGAATGTTGTAGCCATGCATTTTAGAAGGTTAGATGTTATGTATCCAATTTTTCAAAATGCCAATGTAATGAATACATTGTACATTTAGTTATAATATTTGTGTGTTATTATATGTCTTGCCTTTACGTTTATTGATTTTCAGATGCAAGCCGGGTATCTGTCAGCCAATCAAATGGATCACTCAAGTCTTTCAAACTATCATCTTGGGGGCAAGTCTCTCGGGAGCGTTACCACTACAGGTTTTCTAATTGAGGAAAAGAGTGTAAGGTCATTCTGCTGAATGTACAGTACTTAGCAGAGGGGGCCACATATGGCCTTTCAACACCTTCAAATTTGTGGCCAGAGCAATAATGTAAATAGTTTCCCCTAACCCAGGGGTTCACAACCCCTGCAGCACTGGGCTGCGGCATGCCAGAAACAAACAAAGCCCCATCCGCGGGATGCCGGCAGTACATGAAACCACGCCCCTTCCGGTCCACAGAGAAAACACTCTCCACGGTACTGGTCCCTGGTGCTCAAAAGGTTGGGGACCTCTGCCCTAACCCCTTTCAGCAGGGATAGCAGCACTGGTCTCGAAAAAGCCTAATTAAAAAAGTTTACTCATGATGCCTTCCCTTGGGATTGAGCTGAAGCATGAGTAGCCAGGAAGGGTGGACACTCTAGGGAAAACGATTATGTAAGGAAGTATCAGAGCATTTCACACAAACCTCCTTAAAACTGGCTGAGCAAATGAGGAGAACGAGAGCCAGAAATGAGCTTCAGAAATGTAGAGCCATTTTTTTCCCCTATTGTCTTCCATATGGAAACTGTTTCTAATGAAAATTTCCCTTTTATAATGGAGAACCAGTGGGAAAACTGTAAGAAAAATTACATGCTAGGCACCACTTTTCATTTTGTTGTAAACTTTCAACCAAATGCCTGAAGATAGCTCCCAAGCATGCAGGGGTAAGAAAGTAAGATGCACCTACTGTATCTGTTCTAGCCCACAATGCTGCATAATAGTCAGACCTTTGCACTGGAGGACAGTGATCAAGAGCTAAGCATATTTTTATTTAGCGGTCAGCATAGTTTGAAAATATGTAGGGATTCAGCCCCATTCTTGAACTAGCAAAGGTGCATATAGGCTAGCAGTAATTGCTTACCTGCCATCAAGTGTGAGGAACCTGGTGGGTCCCAGCAAAACACAACCTATTTAGCAGGAGATGTAGTGGGAGTAGAAGCTTGATTCCACACACATGAGGCAGAGGCTACAAAGATAATTTCATGTCTTGGTTGAATCCATAGAGCCAAGGGAATTGGAAGCATAGCTGCCATCATTTCTCTTTTTTCTATTGATGCTGCTAGTTTCCAGCCTCTGTGCAATTAATAGATATGGCAGCTAACTGGCTGTACTGAAACACTTTTCCAATTTCTTAGATAGCCTGAGGCTTTATTATCTGCAGTCTATTATTTTTTTTTAAACTTGCCGTAAGGATTTTTCTCCCTGTCATTCTTTTTTTACCTGCACCCTAAGGAATATTGGTCTGCCTCTGCAGGCTTTTTGCATCTCTTATTCAAAGCCTTAATTGACTTGAAACTTCATGTAGTGTGCACTGCTGGAGAGAGAGAGAGAGAGAATCTATGTGGGGCAGAGGTGGGGGAGAAATTCCACTAAATTGCGCAGAAGGAACCACTATGAGTTTGAATGACAAAACGGAAGAGAGGGAAAACCGAATAGTTCCCTGTCTTTTAGGGGAGATTCATGTACGGTAAGTTGGCAGACTGGGTCCCTTTGCATTTTCCCAAGATTTTCCAATCAAATGTATTGTTCTTTGCACAGCCATGTGTAAACTTCAAGTCTCCCTTTTCAGTTTTAATTAAGTGAAATGATTAATTAAATACCTCAATTTTTCACCTGTAATTTACTAGAAATTCTAATAGCAACATGGCTTGGCAGGTCTAGAACTGTACTGTTTTTGTATACATGTCTTTGCTACATGTGATTTTAGCAAAAAGCCTAAGAAATTTAATTTCAAGGAAGTAATTACCCTGGAATAATGGGAAAAGCTATGGGAAAAAAATCAATAACACTCACTTCAAGCTATGATTTATTGGAAATATAGTGCAAAATGTGTTATAGATGGTATATAACCCCATCAATGATTAACAAGAAGAACAAATCATATAATAACAAATGACAGATCTACCATTATAAAAAAGGAACATTCTACCATATGTGATGGGTTTACCCTAATTTAAAAAAACAAAACCAAAACACACAGAAATTAAAAATAAAATTTGAACTGAAACAAAAATGAATTAGAAATAATTACAAAAAAGATTCACAATCTACTAAGATGCCTATTAAGAGTGGCAAGAAGCAATTTGGCACAATATTGGAAAAATGAAACAGACAGTACAAGAAGAGATTAAAATAGATGAATAAGCAGAGATCACACACACTATGATTCATAACATGTTTAAGTAAATTCAAGCAGAAATGGTTGTCTTACTCACATCACAAGCAAAGCAAGTTTAAACACTTAGAATAGGTTTTTAAAGAAAGAGTTAAGAGATCAATTTAGAAAATCATACAAAACAATTTAAATAAATATATACAACAATCTTGAATATTTCAAGAAAAGTCCAAATAGTTAAGTGTTGACCAGTAGGTAGGGACAATAAGGAAGTGAAGAGAAAAATGAACTGTTGAACATTCTTCTTTATGACTTGTTAAATATTTTACCTATTTTGTTTCAAAGTCTCATTTTTCTCTAGCTATATTCTTTATACTTTTCAAGAATGCTTCAAGAATGCGAAGTGTTTGCATATTTATAATAAATTAGTATATTAAAGATTGCAACATAGGATCACACTATATGGGTTGCTCAAATCCACATGTTTCTTAGATACTAAATCTCAACAATGTGTTAACATGTTCTATACCTCTTTGCTGCCATCTGGGATTCACCTGGCTTTTTACAACCTGGTCGTGGTAACCCTAAACTCTATCATATACTGTACATAATCATATTGCAAATCTACCTCCTTTTGTTCTCATTTCTTTTCAACTGATTAGTGGTTTATAATAGTTGAGATTCAGTTTCTGATAACCTCTATTAAATTGGGCTAAGGAATTAGCCGCCTGAATGACTAGACCACTTTAGATTGTAATATTATGACTTTGCATAAGAGTGTTATTTATGCGTGATTAACATATGCTAACAGTTTTACATCCTGGCTCTGTTAACGGTGACCATTTCTTCAAACATTGCTGAGGGTCCTTCCCTTTGTTACTTAAAAAATGAGTTTGAATTTGGGACATGCTTAAAAATTAGGCAGAATCCAAGAAGCTGATATATCTGACATATTTAAAGAGACCTGTTTCTTCCTCCCTGCTTAAAATTTCCTGCTGATCCAAGAGCTTTTATTATAAGGGTGTTGTATCTCAGATTAGGATTAAAGGACCTACAGTGGTAATAATATCTGACACCTTTTGCCATAATTAGGTGGGTCTCCACCACTCTGGCACCATAAAGAGAATGCATTCCATTGCATTCCAAAGTCACAGGCATGCACGTTCCTCTAAAATCCAATGAGAAGAATGGTAATGAAAATCTGCCTAGATTTTTTTTTTATGCCAGCCATCAAATTAGGCTTTGGCTGCAGGGACAGAAAGAAATCAGTGTGTGCGTCATCAAAATAGACACAAATAGGACTCTGTTTTAAAAATACAAAGAAGGTTAGATGCTTGCACAGTTTGAGTTGCCCTGACAGTTTTGCAAGAAGCTTAAAATTATAATAAATTGTTAGGAGTTTCAGACCTCTAACAAGCACATGGAAACAGACTTTATTCCATTCCATTCTATTCCATTCCAGCCTTTCTCCCTCAGTCTGGTACTTTCCAGAAGGGCAAACTTCAGTTCCTAGAATTCTCTGTAAAGTCACCCCAGCTGGAGAACTTTGTCCTCACATCTAAAGAGCACTTGATGTGGGAAAGGCTGTCCCACTCCCCCTTCCTGCAATTCAAATATTTTATAATGATATAGTACAGGACTCCATGAATTTAAATAGTCTAATTCTTTGTTGAGATAAAAAAAGTTAGACTCTTTTATTTGAATTCAGTGGATTGTATTTATTTATTTATTGCAAAAGATTTTCAGAAGATCCTCCTTTTTTGTACTTCCTTCTAGTTCTGTAGAGCACAAAAGTGATGCAAAAGCTTTCCGCTGCTTGCTAAAGAAGCAGAACCTTTAAGGGCTGTATATGTAGGACATTCTGTGTCTGGCCTTATCCATACATTTAAACTAAGGTATACAAAACTAAGGCACTATTAACAAGATAAATAATGATTTAAATCTTAATTAAACATTCTTAATAAATATTTAACAGATATAAAATTCAGTTCCTGTGTTCCAAAGCATGCCCTAGGTCTGTTTTTACTCTTGTGAGTAGTTCCTCATAGGGGTAAAAACAGACCTAGTACACACCTTGGAATACAGGACACTAGTCACTTATCATTACTGAGACAACTTTACCTGATCTTGATTGCCAGGATTGTATTAGCACTTAACTCAAAGGGCTCCTTGGAAGCCTGGGATAAAAAATAAAAGCCAATACGCACAAAACCCATCCCTTTTGAATTGGAAAGGTCACTATCACTTTCCAATCCTCATACTGTATATGGAGTTTCAGCACAAAACAAGTGCCCAGCAACTGGCCTCTAAGTGCTGAGACCAGTTACTGAAGTCGGAGAATATTATTTTTATCTTCAAATCCAAGTTTACTTTTGTTTTGTTTTTAATTGGCAGTTACAGCTACAAAGTCAAGGATGCGAGTTCCCAGAGTGGATACTTCATAGTTCAAATTAAGGGACCTAGTTTTAATAGAGCCAGAGAAAAGAATTTGGGGATATATTTTCTCAACACATGAACTCCTGTTATGCAATTATCTTAAAGACAAATGGAGAAAATAGGACTACTGGGATTACAAAGTCCAGACTGTCAGCCTTTTAAAGTAATATAGAAAGGAGAAAATCATCCAGTGTGGCTTCTTCCCCAGGACAGAGAGCTATTGTGTGTCCCTATTAAGAATGGTTGGGCAGCAGTGCAAGGGGAAGAAAAGTCTAGTGCCTCCATTTGCAGAATGATTGCTCATTAAAACTTCCAGAATGACAGCTCTGTAGAGTTTATAGCATGGAATGAAAACCATAATATTGTCTCCTAAATATTGGCTATTAAGTATCTCCTTCGGGTCAGAATTCTTTTTCTCCAGTATAAGTATGCTAGTTAAATAGCAGAAAGCATCCAATATAAGCTGACAGCCACAAGAAGGTTAGGTTGAGAGGTAAACACAATATTGAGTAGAAAGCAGAATGGAGATAACAGAAAATTGCCAATAAACATCAGGATTTAGTTGTTATATACTCCTCCATAGTATCTAAAGAGATTTCTTGTTATTTATATAAATTAATATAATAATTCCAAAAAAGTATTTGAATGTTTTTGTTATCCACGTAAGTCTTACTCCCCTCTTGAAGCTTGGTTATCATCTTCTCTGTCTGTTTTCTTGGTTTGTATGCCAACCATCTCCCTTATTTCTATGTTCAAAAAAGTGTTGTTTCATATATTTAAGTTTCTTTTCAACATTTGAAACAGTCTTTTTTGTTGCAATAATTTTACTTGACTAAGTACCGTATGTTAAAATCTTCTGATGAGTTCTGGAGTTCCCTCTCCTTCAGTTTAATTTAAGATGTAAAGACACTGGATTATGGTCAGGAAAAGACTTTGGGAGAATAATGGCTTTAGTTGTTTTGTGAAGCAGATTTTTTGTAATCCAAATCATATCAATTCGAGAAAAGTATTTATGTCTCTCCGAAAAGAAGGTAAAGTCTTTTGTTAGTCCATTTTATGCCTCCAAACATCGATCAAACCTAAAGTATCGGTCAGCTCAAAAAAGGTTTGGGGCAGTGTCCCTTGTGTTTCTTTGATTCCTTTATCAGCTGATCTGTCCAGTTGTGGGGTTGCTACCCCATTGTAGTCTCCAATTACAGGCCAATATTGAAAAGAATAGGAGACTAAGTGTTCAGACAGATGTTTAAAAAAATTAGCTTTTTCTTGGTGTGGGTGTATAATCCCAGCACAATAGCTTTTATGCCCTGTAATTCAATTTGCACAATTACATACCTGCCTTGATCATCAGCAGATAATAAATGTGGATGTACTGTAGTTGGGATTTTATATACAAAACTACCCTGTTAATTTTTTCTTTGTATTAGCAGAAATAAATTCCAGACCCAAAGTGTTATTTGTTAGATACTTTTTGTCAGTCTGTTTAATATGAGTTTCTTGCAAACATATCATGGTTCACTTTTTTCAAGTAATGAAATAACTTTTTTTCTCTTTTGTGGGGAATTTACCCCATTAACATGCCATGTCAAAATCTTGAAATCCATCTGTTATGACAGGCATATAAAGCTCAAGGCCTGCGGGCCCGATCCAGCCCACGAGGTGTTTAGATATGGCCCACAAGCGGACTAGTAGGAGGAGGTGATTGACTTGTTACCTCCTCACTTCTTCTGGTGTCTTGTCAGTGGCAGCAATGCTGGCAAAGGACAGCAGTGGGAGCCTCTCCAACACATGGAGCTGTGTGGCAGCAATAACCACAGGGCTAGGTGGGCATGAGTATGATGACTCACAGCGGCCAGCTGGGCATGGCTGGGTTGGCATGGCTGGGTAGGTGCAGCTGGCCCGGCCCCACTGACTCAGGATGGCTGAGTTGGCATGGAACAAGTCACACTGGCTAACTCTATGTGGGGACAACTCAGTGCCCCTCAAGCTCCTTGTCTCCCCAAACTGTCGACAGAAAAGCACAACACACATGCACACACACACACACACACACACATACACACACACACACACACACACACACACACACTGCATTCCAGGTTTGGGGGCTTTTATCTACAAAGGAAGGAAAAGTCCTTCTCCCCAAGTCCAGGCATGATTGGCAGCTTGCCAGCTCAAATATGGATAAAAGTTTCCAAACTTGGAATGGTGTGCGAGTGTGTGCATGTGCACAGCATGCCAAAGGAGACATTCTTCCTCCTATCCCAGACATCTGAGCATTGGTGTTTCCCTGTCCGGTGCCCCCTCCTGGCAAAGCAGGCGGTGGAGGGGTGACGCTGCTGTGCATGGAAGTGTGGAGTCAAACTCCTGCCTTGACAGATCTCTGGAGAACAAGGCAAGAGGAGGCAAAGGAACAGCATTCCCTGAACCTACATGAGGGAGGCTGGCCCTTCTCAAAAGGGAATCATTTTGAGAAGGATCCTGGCTTGTTGGGACAGCCTTCCCTCATGTAGCTCCCTGCCACCCTTCCTTCTCTCCAGATATATTTGTAATTCAACCAAGAACTTTGGCATGCTGCACACCTGCCCAGCCACACCCACCTGGCCATATTGAGTCAGCCACACAGAGTGAGCGGCATAGAGCCGGCCATGTTGAGCCAGCCATGCCTACCTACTCATGGCGACCTGGCTGTGACCACCCAGCCACACCTATCCAGCCACGCCCATCTGGCCCTTTGAGGGTAACCATAATGCTGACTGACATGGCCCTCAATGAAATTGACATCCCTTGTGTTATGAAGAGGAAGTTTCAGGGATTCCAGCTGAGGCTCCCATCTCCACAGCCTATCCTCGATAAGAGTCAAACCCCTTTTTATCTTTTTCTTTCTGATCGTTATCTTTTGAAAAATAATCTAGTTCAGATCCATGTTTTTTCCAAAAACTCTTGTGCTTTAAGAACTGAACTTAGTCTATATTGTTGATTTCTAAAGATAAAAAGATAACCCCTTCCAGCCTATCCGAGCAAAAGGGGACATTATTTTGTTTCAGGAAATCTGTGAGGGAAAACTATTCTTTGTATATCCTTAATATTGTAATTGGAATTTCTCTGAATATTTGCACCTCTTTTCCAGAAATGTTAAATCTCTGATGATAATATTTCTGAATTATTTGCTCTTTAATAGATTGTCTTATAAATTGGATCATAACATCTCTTGATATTGTTTTCTGGCCACATATGCTGAGTTTATTTTGTAAATCTTGTCTATTTCTTTAGAGAAGTCATGTAATTGTAACAGAAATGACTAAATGGTTTAATGATGAGAAAACAGACTTCTCTAAGGAAGTTTGTCATTTTTCATCTCTTTCCATTGCAGCAATAAACCAATACGATGAGCTGTGTGTGGTGTAGGGCCAATGTCTGCTGGTCCTAGAGATCCCATTGCGGGATGGGAATGCTGAGATTTCCAGATAATTCTTGACATTTTTTAAAATGTCATTTTATTCAAAGGGAGATAAAATAAATAATATGAACTAACATAAAGCAAGAAGAATGGAAAAGAAAGAGCAAAAAAATCAAAAAGAAAGTAAAAGGGTAATTCAAAATGTAAAAAAACAAAATAGAATTTTTAAAAAAAAAATACAAAGAAGTGGCTTCCGATATTTTTTTTTACACCAGTTGTAAATACAGTTATAAATTAGCTTGCAAGTGACAACAACCGGAGGAAGTTGGCACTTTGAGCAGCAGAAGACAATAGAATGATGGCAAACAGTGGCTGTTCAGAGGAAGAATATGAGATTTATCATGCTTAACCAGTCAAGAGCCTTCAGATCTGGCAACTGCATGGAATTCTTCAGGTAAAAGGGTTTAGGGTCAAGGCAGTTGTCTAATAGGGCGGATTAAAGTGAAGGTGGCTTGGTGGTTAGAGTTTAAAGGTCTACCAGCTTTGAAAAAAAACATAATTTGTCTTCAGCAACCAGAGGACTTTCAAAATAAAAAAAAAAGATGTTATAAATGAAAGGCATGCGCTTGGGTCCTCCTTCCGAATTGTTCACTGAACAATAAATATCCTTTTGCCACACTATTCAAGTCCTATAAATAATCTAAAGAAGGAAAACTCATTAACTCTTGCCAGAAAAATCAAACAAACAAACCTTCCTGAATCAAACTGGAATCCTCTCCAACCTCTATACTTACACACTTATAATTTGAACACACATTTTACAATATGTACTTATCAGTAGTTCTGAGAATAGAAATGTCTACATATGGCTTTATTAATAAGACCATAATAATTTTATGGCTTCATTGTTAAGAGCCATAATAATTCTGCAGCCTCACTATTATGCTAGATGCAGCATTATCGGTGGGTGTGAAGAATGATAATCACCATACCCTACACTGGTAATTGTAGCATGACAACACTGGCTTGTATCACCAATGAATGGGGCAAAGCATCTACTAATCTGTATGCACATTCATTAATTTATTCACACATCAATATACACACACAGAAATGTTTTTTTAAAAAATCCCTGCCATTAAGTAGTTAGGTTTAAAAGAAGCCCCTTGTAGCTTAATTGTGATAAAATGGATGGGGAACGAGCCACATTAATTTGGCAATAAACTCATCTTGTGAAAGGAACAAGTCTTGAAAAATGTATTAAATTTTGGTTGGACTGCACTCCGTGTATTTTAAATCTGAGAGTATGACTGGTAAAATGTAAATCATTTTAGATTAATTGTCTGTGGATTTGGATATACATCAGGTTCTTTAAGGAGATAAATTATTAGCAAAGGGATTTATTTTTCCTTTGTGTGTGTGTGTGTGTGTGTGTGTGTGTACACACACACACATCAATTGTGATGGATTAAGGGGGGAAGCACATCTGCAAGAGATCATATAATTTGCCTTGGATGCCAAATTCATATTTTAAAAAATGAATGAGGTCTTCTTCTTGTGGTATTTTAAAGCATCTTTGTTAAATGTAGAATAATAACCAGGTTCTCCTTTTCCTGATTTTAGCATTTTGAAGTGTGCGTCATCAATCACCCTGTAAATGGGTTTGGAGCATGTATTCTGTTATGATAGATGATGCTGTCTTACAGAAAGAGAAGATCAAGGGAGGCTTGTATTCTGGTATCTGTCTTTCAGAATTGGAGAAGAAAGAGATAGAATAACTAAAGCTGATAGTAGTTGATATGTCTGTAGGAGAATACAAAAATAGCAAAGGTATAGTTCCAGAGACTCTGGGATGCTTTAAGCAGAGCAGCAGTGCGTGAATCCTCATGAAATGCTGTAGTTCTGTGGTTATTACACTGTGGGTCACAAGCAATTGGGGGGCGGGGGAAGTTGCATACTTCACTTAAAGCTGATTAAGGTTAGGGCTGCATGGACTTTGTGGGAGCACTAACAAAACTTGCTTTCACAGACAGAAGAGCAAAACCCACAGAAATTTTTTCCCAACTGCTGACTTCAGTTGTGATGTATAGCATTTTAAATGTAGTCCTTGGAATATCTGTTTTTGTATTGGTGAAGTTCAATATTTTTATTTGTAATTCTATTATTTTTATTTGTTAAATTTGTAACTTGCCTTTCAGTCAGGAGCTCAAGGCAGCATGCAGAATGCTACCTCATTCCATTTTCTCACTACAGGTGGTCCTCGACTTACAACAGTTCATTTAGTGACAGTTCGAAGTTACAGTGCCACTGAAAAAAGTGACTTATGACTGTTTCTCACACTTATGACCATTGCAGCATCCCCAGGGTCATGTGATCAACATTCAGATGATTGGCAACTGACTCACATTTATGACGGTTGCAGTGTCCCAGGATCATGTGATCACCATTTGTAGAAATTTTGGGCTCAGTTGTAGTTGTAAGTCGAGGACTACCTGTACAACAATCCTGTGAGGTAGGTGGAACTGAAAGAGTGACTAGCGCAAGGGCCCTCAATTATCTTTCACAGCTGAGGGTGGAAGTGAACTGGAGTCTCCTGGTGACAGTCCAACATCTTAATCATTAGATCATGTTGGCTTTCCTTTCAAAATATGAGGGCAATTTTGAAATAAACCTCTGTGTGGTTATCAATGACAGACACTCGCAGATACAGAACTTTTATTATGCGCATCAGAAAACTACAACATTGCATTACTTTTTGACATAATTGCCAATCAAATTGTGGCACTTGTCATAACGTCTTACAAGGTTTGAAATTCCTTAGTAGTAGTCGCTTGGTGCCAAATCTGGACTATGGGGTGGTGGTGGTTTGATCAAAAATATCCCAACAGAACTTCTTCAAAAGTTCTTCAGTGTCTCTAGTGGTGAGCATTATCATGAACCGACACCACACCGGACGTCAGCATGCCCCGACGCTTGTTATGGATGGCTTGTCTGAGTTTTCATTATATTTCACAGTAGACTTCTGAACTGATGGTCAACCCACGCTCCATGAACTTCACTAGCCGTAATCCCTGGGCGTCTTCACATTTGGCAGGATTTTCTATGGCACCACTTTCATTGTGGTGTTGGTTCACGATAATGCTCACCCGCACACCGCTAGACACACCCAAGAACTTTTGAAGCAGTTCCGTTGGGATATTTTTGATCACCCCCCCATAGCCCAGATTTGGTTCCAAGCGGCTACTACTAAGGAATTTCAAACCTTGTAAGATGTTATGAAAAAGTGCCTCAATCTGAATGGCGGTTACGTCGAAAACTAATGTAATGTTGTAGTTTTCTAATGTGTACAATAAAAGTACTGTATCTGTGAGTGTCTGTCATTGATAACCAAACGGAGGTTTATTTCCGAATTGCCCTCGTAGAAAAGGTTTTGCTGGTTGATTAGAGAAAAGGTACAAATCCGCTGTTTATAGCGGATTAAAAAAAAACTTGGTCAAGAGAGAATGAATGAAAGTTAGGTATGTTGTATTTATTTATGAAAGTTATGGGCCAACCAACTGAATCACATCAAACCTGGGGATAACAGAAGAAAACCATAAAACTATACTGAACATAACCTAAAAATTAAGAGTCCAGAAGAAACATCACCATCCAGTTAAATCAGAATCCAGCACATGGAGTTCAACTGTATCCAACCGTATCCCCAATGGGAGAGGATGTGCACCAATTCATTTACATCTTTAGGGAAGATGTTATGAAATTTGAGAACTTCTTTTTGTGGCACAACAATTGAGCTTCCTTAGCTACTTGACATTGTGGTTCTCTGGACCTAAATATTAAATAAGTTACAAGGATTCTATTTTCTCTCCTTTATCTACGGAATTGAATTTCAGCCAGTCTCATCTTCCATCAGCTCTTGCAGCATAGCCCATAGTGAAGATAATGAGAGTTACAGTGCAGTGATATCCAGTGGGCTTCGTGTTTTTCATGCCTATTTAAAGCATGAATTGCACGTGCTGACTTAAAATGGAGTTCTTGAGTCTTTTCTTTAGGAAATTGAAATGCTTTAGGAGAAGAAGCCTTTCGTGATTTCATACCCGTTTTAATTTCTTGTCCTTTTAGGGTTCTATTCCTTTTAGGGCAGCGGTTATTAATTTTATGAGCCAGTAACACACCCAATAAATCAGGAACCACCAAAGAGGTTTCTCTTGTTTGTGTCTGTCAAAGAAGCATACAGAGTTTCCCACTTAATTTAGTTTCCAGAAGTTGGCTTGTATTCTTTGCCTTAGTGTCTTTTGCAATCTATTGAGCGTGAAGTAACATGTATCTGAAGTAAGAAACTCATTTTTGCTCACTTGTCACTTATTTTGTTGCCTGAAGGGAATTTCCATTAGCTGAAGGAAAGAAGGCATGTAAATAATCTCATATTCATTTCCCTTTTGTCCTAGAAAAAGCAGAAATTGCCGTCAGGAAGTTATTCTCTTTTTTTTCCTGAAAGAGCTAGCACTATGGGAAAAAAAGAAGGAAGAAATATCAGACTTAAAGCCAACACTCTTGTTTTTTTAACCAATCCAGTTGGGTAATCCTTGGATACTGAGTTATTTATGTTTTACAAATGTGAGTTCCTTTCATGGAAATCATGGTAATTAGAACTTTATCATCTGAAACCATCTGCAGCCAAAACCTCAAACTGTTCTGCCTGCATCTCCTTGCAGACTGTCTCCAGGTATTTCAGAGCAAAATGACCTCTAATGGCTATGCTAAGTAATCAATACTGCTAGAGACATTTGGATTAGAGCACATAAAATATTTATTCCCTGAATTTTTTATTTTAAAAATATATTTTATAACTTTAATGCATTATTGAAGGATGCCTATCATATTAGATTAAGTAACTTGAAAATTCGAAAAGATTTTTATGTATCACTCTGCAATAAAATTTTAAATTAATTGGTTTACATTTCCTTTAACTGTTAAAATATGAAAAAAAAGAAAGCCAACATACTACAGCTAATATTCTGTCTTGCACAGAATTCCCAAACTCTTTCAGAGAAGAGACATTAATTGCACGGGCACAAACGTTTCTAACTGATTGAAGGTAGATCACTCTTTGTACATGGCAGTAAAGATGGATTGGGCTATCTTATGATCTTGTAGCTTTGAGCACCTTTATGTGGGTGCTAATGTAGACAAGCACATAGCAAGCAATAGGTGCACATACTTCTTTCTCATACAATACATAATAGAACTGCACGGTATTGTGTAGTGGGTTCTGGACCGCATGGCAAGGAAGAGACGGATGAGTACCTCATGACAGCTCTTTATTAGTGGTAGGTGCATACTGAACAAAGGGGGTTACCTGGACCCCTTATATACCTAGCCAGGTATCACTCTGGCCAATCCATCCGTCCGTATCTCCCGCCGAAAACCCTTCAGCCAATCCAGCCACAGCACAGCGCCACCTGGTGGTACCTGCAGAGCTGCTGCTCCTACCCCATACATAACACACAGCATCTCCATCGCTTGAAATTGTTAGATGCTGGCTGATGGTGCTTGTCTGAGTAGAACATAAAATGGCCTATTCAGGAAAGGAAGCAAATATGACTCCACCAATAAACAAGGATGTCTGGCAGCCCAACTAACTCACAATTGCTCAATGGAAGCTGCTGATGCCCATAAGATTTTTTTTCTCCTAGATCCGCTTTCAGAAAATCTGCTCCCTTGCAATCCTTTAGAGTAGTAGACCCTCTTCTTGCTAATACTCTTGGACAGCTGCCCTGCTCTGCAGGACAAGCATTAAAAAAAGTTTGCTGTCCAGCTGTATACTGTTGCTGCTTTCTCCAGCTGCAATATTCCTAGCACACTTTCTTAACAGCCTTTCAATTTTATGTTTCTACTCCAGTTTAGTTTCAAAGCTAACAACGAACTAATTATCTGTTTTGCTCATGTTAAGTTTACAAAACCAGGTATACACTTTGGTCCTTCCCCTCCACACCCCGAGTTTTTCACTACTCAGAAGACCTGGCATTTCAGGATAATTTTAGGATTTATTCGTTTTGTTCAGCCTGTGTGAATATTTCCAGTCTGGATATGCACAGGCAATTTAATGATGGTAGCTGGCCTGTAAATATTCAGCACTGCAGTGCTGAAATCTGTTGGCAAGCAATGTTCACAGACAAGTTCATGTGGATGCTGTCAAAGTCACAAACATTTTAGTTTTCTGCCAGAATGTTGGCCATAAAGGAATAATGTAACTGAGATGAGGGCCTTCCATATATAAAAAGAAAAAGAGAGATAATGAACAAACATTTTAGGAAAAATGGGAATAAAATGGGTTAAAAAGTAAGATTGAAGAAAAAGAAAAGAGCGGAGAAATGATTTTTTTCAAGCATATTATTAACTATGAACAACTGAATGTATTATATCATCTTAAAAATCTGAAAATCATCGTTGAACTCAGAACAAACTATAACAGATTTGGAAGGGACCTTGGAAGTCTTCTAGTCCAATCCCCTGAGCAGGCAGAAAGCCTACACCATTTCAGACAAATGGCTGTCCAATCCCTTCTTTAAAATCTCCAGTGTTGGAGCATTCATAACTTCTGGATGCAAGTCGTTCCACTGACTAACAGTTCTAACTGTCAGAAAATTTCTCCTTAGTTCCAAACAGCTTCTCTCCTTGTTTAGTTTCTATCCATTGTTTCTCATCTTGCCTGCTGATGCTGTAAACGTCAGAAATCCTGGGGAATGCAATGTAATTAATAAAATGAGACTGTAAATTACTGTACGTTCCGTCCCTAAATCTTGTAAAGCCTAAATATTAATACATTACTAAAGGGATATCCAAATTTTATGCTATAAATCCATGTATAGGTAGTGCTTGGTTAATGATTTCCCTGTTTAATGACCATTTGAACTTACGATGGCACCAAAAAAGTAATTTCACAATTGGTCCTCGAATTTACAAGTCGTAATGTCCTCTCAGTCATGTGTTAGGGATCCAGTGCATGGCAGCTGGCATGCATTTTCAATGGTTGCAGTGTCTTGCAGTCCCCATTTGCAGTCTTCATACTGGTAGCTGGTTTCCAACAAGCTAAGTCAGTGGGGAAGAAGTCACAAGTTGCAATCATATGGCATCATACTTAACAACATCCAGTTATTTGTTTCATGAATACATCTGGGACTGACATCATATGTTGGTACAGTCATGTATTGTTTCACTTACTGACCTTAACCGATTTGCGATGAAGTTGCTAGTCTCATTTGTGATCGGTAAGTGAGGACACCTGTACAATATTAAGAAACAAGTAGGTAAAGAATTTGCATGACCTTTAAATGTAAATAAGGTTATCCTGTCCATCTTATTTTTTAAAATACCTTTGATCCTCATTAACTGAGTTATAATTATTGCCTTTAATAATTGTTTAGATTTTAAAAACTATATGATAACCACTTTAAATTTTTGGTTTAGAAGAAAGACAGGATACAAATTAATGTATAACTGTTTATTGCATCCTTTCAGACAAATTAATTTTACTTCTCAGAACATAAATACTGTAAAGAAGGAGACACTAATGTGATTCTGAAGGGAATATTCAATGGATAATAGATAGTCCATTCCCTGCTATGATTTTCAAGGAGAACCCAGTGTGCTTTTGGTTTCTTAGTCTTTTGTAATACAGAATTGGGTGAAATTCTGAAACGAACTTAAATTTTTATCTCTCCCCATTCCCACATTAAAAATAAATAAATAACTCAAGCCAGATTTGGGTCTCATCTGAACAGTTTTCATTCAGCTACCTTGCTGAAGATCAGAATACTTTAGGACTGTGGCTGATTTAACCTCTAGGACAAACAAACAAAGTGTTGAAGATTGGGTAGAGGGTTTTGGAAAGAAAATAAATAGGGATGAAACTTTAGACTATACCTTTAAAATGTGGACTTAACTGAATTAATACTAGAAAGGTCCTGAGAAGCAAATATAGATCACATAATAAATATAAAGAATATTATTTATTGTAGGCTCCGCTCTCAGTTCTACAGAAGGAACAATGCTGCAAACAAAGTGACTATTAATCTCATCAATACAGTTCAGTGTCTGTGGTTCTTCTCTTCTTCTGTGGAGAAAACATCTTATGTTCTGCTTTTAACCAAACAGCCCTTAAAAGAGACTAATAGGCAGCAATGGGATTGTGCACTATAATAAAATAAGCCCGATAAACATTCTTTCGTATGAGTGAAAAGGAAATTACAAGCAGACTCCTTGCAAAAGCAAATTGCTTGAATGGAAACCATGTTTTTATCTGAGCCTTTTATCTTTTGACTTATGATATTGTAGGTATGAAGTTGGCCATTGCTATGAGGTTCTAGGAATGACATACTGTAGGAAAGTCTTGTTTTGCTTTGAGAAAACTGGCTGCAGCTCTGTTTTAACTGGAGCCTAGTCAAGCCCTCAACGCTTCAGCAAAGTCAAGCATTCAAGCCTGGATCAGCCGAATGATTCTCCTGGGCAGGACACAGAAATTGCAGAGATTGAAGTCAAGTCTTTTAGGGAAATGGAGGGAGAATCTGGTAGCTGCCCCAGAGCAACTTGAAATACATCAAATGAGGGAATGAAAATGCAGAAACTGGCTTAGAACTGCACCTATACAAAGGTGGCTTCTCAAGGAGCGAAACTGTCTCAAGATATAATTTAGGGTTACCTGATACTCCCATTATCAGTGTGAGAAGAATTAGTCTCCCATTTTTAAAACCGTTCAGTAATACTGCGTCTGCCTCCGTGCAGAATTTAAGTTATCTGCTTCCAACTTGTGATACCTCAGGGAAGTATTAAATCTACTTTCAAGATAGAGGCACTCATGAAGATTCAAAATCCCTTTAAGGGGCTATAAAAACCATGAACCATGGAATATCAGGAACACAGAGGTTGAGAAAATCTCTTCTATGCTTTAAGTCTGCCTTTCCTCCTTTTAGCTCAAGAGTAATCAGCTAGTTAAATTCAAGGAGGAAAATGGTCTTTATGGTGTTGGAGAGTAAACTGATTCAAATAAGAAATCCTATAAAATGCTAAGTCCTTCTCAGTTAACAGCTGTTTTTCTATAGTTGAGATCCTAAAATGGAGAAAGAGAATAAATAATAAGACCATAAGCAAGGAGACATACCTATTGTTGGTATGTCTCACTCCAAATCCAAATATGATTTGCAGGAAGAACTTATTGGAGAAATTAGTGCCAATGTAAATCAGATGTATATTTGATTGCCTTTACCCAAGAATGAAAATTGGAAGACTTAATTCCCCCTTTCAAATAGTTATTGTGCTTTTCAAATAAAGATTCACCTTTGATTTGTTGAAAAAGCAGTAATGGAAACAAATGAGCTTTTTTCCTTGTCTAATCTTTGTTTGTATGTGTGTGTGTGTGGGGAGGTAGATTTATCTTTTGATGTAAATAGAAAGATGTTTGTTAAAAAAACTTTTTTATTTTAATCCAAATCCAGCTACCTTGATATAGCTGATATTTCTTACATCTGTAATTGACTGTTTGGTGACTGTTTTCTCAAAAGTTCTACCCCATCAGCGTTTTTTAAACAGAGGCATTTAAACCATTGTATATCTTTCCTTACAATTAAAAATAATGAAGGAATTTCAAATTACTTCTTGGATTTGCATTTCTACCCAGCTCTTATGACACCCCCCTTCCTTGGTCACTGTGATGTAAAAAATACTGTATAACCTTTACAACTGTCAGGTGTGAAAGATCAGGTCCATACATAAAGGTCTAGGGCAGGGGTAGGCAACCTTGGCTCTTTTATGACTCATGGACTCTATGCTATGCTGACTCAGGAATTCTGGGAGTTGGAGTCCATGAGTCATAAAAGAGCTGAGGTTGCCTACCCCTGGTCTAGGTAAACTGATTTACATTGTATTGCTAAAAGGCCCACGTACAGAAATCTCAACTAACAGATGATGCCTGTTGGACTTAGATAAGGGTCAATGGAATTCAAGGCTGTTGGACTTAGTCCACTTGTGTCTGCGTAGGGATTCTAGGCTGATTTCTCTTTTAACTCTACCCCCAGACTCTGCCACCCCTTCTCCTTGGTTTATTTCACATCCCCAACTCACTCTCTACCTCCCACTGCATGTTTCTCCTTATTTTTTTCTTATAAGAATAATCAGTAGCTTGGTTGTCAGGTATCTCTTGTCCATGTGAAAAATTGCAGGGAGAATCTTCCTGAAGAATCAATCTTAGCTTTCATAAATCAGACTTGACATAAATCTTGTCACAAGGAATATGAAGAAAAAGTCATATGAACCTTCATCTTTAGCATTTTTCTTCCAGCTAAGAGAACAGTAGATCTGCTTCAATCTAAGAAAGAAACACACTAGAGCAGACATGTCAAACACAAGGCCCGGGGACCAGATCCGGCCCGCGAAGTGGTTTCATGTGGCCCGCAAAGCCATCCTGGAAACAGTGAGGGAACGGCCCCCACTGCCTTGGCACTTGCCCCGGTCCCATCTCCTTCTGCCAGAGACCCTCAGATCTGTCCCACTCCTGCCCAGGCCCCCATAGGCACCCTTGATGCGAACGATGTAGAGCTGGCCATGCCCACCCAGTAGGCCATACGCGCTCTAGCCACCCCCACCCAGTAGGCCACGCCCACCCTGGCCATACCCACCCTGAGGGCAACCGCAGTGCTGATACGGCCCTCAATGAAATTGAGTTTGACACCCCTGCACTAGAGCAAAGAACCTGAAAGTTAAGGTATAACCAATCATTTAAAGTCATGCTACACAGTCATAGATAAAAGTCACAATTATTAGGCAGCATATATTAAATATGAATTAAAGAACATTCTATCCAGACATTCAAAAGGGAACAAAAGGGAACAAAAAACTAGTGCTGTCATAGTGGGGCTTACAGGTAAGTCCTCCTTTCATAATTTTATTCAATTTTACAAAATTTACACATAAAAAAACAACATAAACTAACAATCAAGAAAAAAAGATAAAAGAGTAAAAAGAGAATAGGGATAGAGATGCAAAGAGGTATAAAGAAAAAGGAAAGAAAACATATATACAAAGAATGGCTTCCAGTTTCTTTTTTTTAAAATCCCATTTATATCCCGCCCTTCTCCGAAGACTCAGGGCGGCTTACAATTTAAAGCACAAATCAAATGTGCTTAGCAATAGCCTTCATTCTAAGTATATGCCTGCTTATTAGGGCTTTCCCCCCCCCCAGCGGCATTAATACAAAGTCAGCTTAATTGCCCCCAACAATCTGGGTCCTCATTTTACCTACCTCGGAAGGATGGAAGGCTGAGTCAACCTTGAGCCTGGTGGGATGAGAACCTGCACTAATTGCAGGCAGCTGGTGTTACTTAAGGAGGCATTAGCCCACTGCTCCACCAAGGCTTCTTGCAAGGATAATAAGAACACTTACATTAGATTCTTAATTTAAGACTATAATATAATGTCCGTTTCCCCCCTCTGCCCCCACAAAAGGAGAAAGAATAAAAACTTTTTAAATTTTAAAAGCCATCAAATCCATATGTCAAAATTCGATTTTTCTCCATCTCCTGTAAAACATCCACAAAGGGCTTCCAATTATAGATGAACTTCTTCACTAATTTTTCTTTCACCAGTGAGAATAGCTATCATTCCCAGTTCTGCCATCTTTATTAACTGTTCTGCTAATGTGGTTTTGTAGGATCTTTCCAAAGCTGGCCGTATAAAAGTTGTTGTGCCACTGATATTATACATAACAATAAAACACCGTGTGAGTTTTCCAATGTTTTATCACTAAACCTTAACAAAAAAAGTTTCTGGTCTGAATTGCAGATTAAATTTTCAAGATTTTATCAATTACATTTCTAATTTCAATCCAATATTGCTTATCTCTTTTGCATGTCCACCAAAGCTGATAAAAGGTTTTCATTTGACTTTTAAACTTCTAGCTAGTCCCCGACTATAATTGATCCTGGGATTGCAGTCATAAATCATGCTGATCCATAAGCAGATTGTCACATGGCTGACCCGATATCACAACACTTTTTTGCAGTGCTGTTAAGTAAACTCTGCAATTGTTAAGGGACCCCATTGTCCACAATGAACGTTTTTATTGCCAGAAACCAGAAGTAAATGCCAGTCACATGTGGATTGTGCAAATAGTCATAAATACAGCCAGTTGCCAAGCACCCAAAACGAAACCAGGTGATGGTGGGAGAGCAATGTTTGTCATTTTAAATTGGCTTGTAAATACCTTTTGTGACTTTTGTGACTTGCGACCAGTCACAAGTCTTGGACTGTCTGTATACCACTGGGCTAGGGCGTGCTCTGATATTTAAGCTGCTTTGCCCTCATAGGCTGAGTTGTTGCTGACTTGCCTGTCAGTTTAAATTTCCCATAGTGAGATGCAAGATGGCTATGTCAGCACATTGAGGCAGTTACATTAGGTGCTTTGCAGCAGAGGACAGAACATTGCATGACTTCTGCTACCAGTGACAGGAGTCAATAACTTTAAATCCTTCTCTCTTTGGACGCCCCCCCCCCCCCCCCAGAATACAACAATTTACTCCACATTCTGATAGCAGTAATGAGATAACCAGTTAACATATTGGGAGAGGGAACAGAATGACAAAAGCAGTGTCAGTCTGTTACGACATCAGTTCCGCCTTCTAGGTTGTGACATTGCAAGTAAGTACAAAAGAAGTAGAGCTTTGAATAGCATGCTGCTTCCTTCATTTAAGTGAAAGCAGCCCATGGAGACCATATTATCGTGCCCTGACTGATGTTGTTGGTACTGCAGGTGAAAGCAAAAACTCATAGCATCCCAACATTTGGTCTGCCTTGTGGAACCGCATTCTTCCAGATATCTAGCTGGCCCCAATCCTGTTAGGCTTTTGTGAGGTTCTGGAGACTGGCTGTTCCTCCTGGCATTTGGACCAGACAGATTTGGTGAGGTCTGTTGGTGATAGGGGGTTATTCTTCAGGTTTACATTGTTAGGATGGTTTTAATCTCTGCACACTGTCCAGAATTAGTACTATGAGGCTCTGTAAATTGTGTGTATAAATAAATAAATATTTTAAAATCTGAATCTTATCGATTATAGTGAGAAGCATGACATGAAACTGTTGATTTTGGTGATATTGTTTTACGAATGTTTTATTGATTGGTTTTATGAATGTTTTATTGTTTGCTTTTATGACTGTTTTATTGTTTGGTTTTTTTTATTTCCATTTTGTGGCTTTGTCAAATTGTTGGATACTTGGCTTTGTGATACCTATTCCAAGTTCTGACATGTAACTGATACTCTTTTCAAGAAGTCTGGTTGTGTAACTAACAGATTAAACAAGATTTCTTTACCTTATTTATTAAATGTCAAAATTTGACAACAAGGTTAAACTTAAACAGATAATATTTCTTATTTATTTCATAATAGAATTTAGTTTGGTGATAAGCATAGTTGAAAGCCTTGGAACAATATGTAAACATAAAAATCATTGCAGTTGCTCACACACCTGCTTTTTGCTTACATTTTGATTTCAAGATTGGGCTTATATGTTATGATAAAGCATAAAGTTGTTTGGTTTTGGCTTAATATGAGCATGGAAACCAATCATTGTGATTTGTTTACTTGATTTATGTCCAAAGCCTGAAAAGAGTGTCTGAAGTTCATGGTTTAATATTATGTGTAAATCAAGCCACTATGATCATTCAACAGACCTTGCATTAAAAAAGTAATAGCTTACAGTGACATTTGATCCAGGCAGAAATTTACACCACTTAGGATATTGCATTTACACATGGGATCTCTGAATATTATGAATACAATATTACAAATACAGTGCCTTGATTGATAAATCTCACTGAGGAATTTTATGCTTAGTTTATTTTTTATTTAAGTTGATATTTGGGTTATATCAGCATGCTTGCAGTGTTTCAAATCCAATCCAAATCTTCAATTCCAGAGGGTTGTCCCATAGTTGATGAAAGGATATAGACTGTTGACAGTGAAGGACACACCACATTGCCCTATTTTTGGGGAGGCGAATGGATTTTAATTACTTCTTTTCAAGACCCCAATCAATAAATTAATCAAACAATGATGCGATAAGCAATTCTATTAGAATGGCGTATTTAGAAGCAATAAGCAGCTAATGATTTGTGCATATCTTTTGTTCAGAGGTTGACTTCCTGCTGCTTAGCTTTAATTTTTTTTCTGTAATTTTGTGTGACTAATAGTGATTTTACATACGGCATTCTTAATAGATAATTGCACCATTGGAAGACAATTTTAATGTATCTCTCATCAAATTCTACAGGCAATATTTCCTTATCTGGCCTCAGATTATAATGTTTCTTCCAAGACTGTTCTCCCATTCAGCTAGACCAGGGGTAGGAAACCTTGGCTCTTTTATGACTCGTGGACTTCAACTCCCAGAATTCCTGAGCTAGCCAGCCAAGGTTGCCTACCCCTGAGCTAGATGTTAGGATAGCAGCATGGGTTCTTCTGCAGTGTGGTTTCTTCTCTGATTCACAAAAAGCTATAGGGAAAATGGGTGGAAGTTATTGGCGTCACCTGTGGTTCTAAAATTGGCCAAGAAAACATTAGCAAAGGAAGACGTTGCATTTATTGTCAGCCAGATTTTTGCACATTATTCTAACTGCATGGGAAGGCAGTAGAATGGAAGAAAGCCAGAATATCACCCCATGATATAATCATCTTTCACTATGAAATTATAGAACATGGTTTATACGGGAAGGATTCTTAGATATTTGTAGTGTTAGCAGTTTACACTGGAAGTATACCTCAGTGAGAGAACTTACATTTTGTAGAGAAAAGATCTCCTTTACATCTCTAATTATGACTGGGAAAACATCCTTCCAGAAATCTTAGAGAACACTTGCAAGAAAGTCACATGGGCACTCGCGGACCATAGGTTTGTGCAAAGGTTGCTGCCAGCAACTCTCTTCTTCCCAAATAGCCCCTTTGCTTGCTGCTAAATTTTCTAGGAAATTGTAGTCTCCCTAGCCTTTTAAGGGGTGGCAGAAAGTACAAGATTGACATGTGTTTATGTGGAAATGGCACTTAGCGAATATTGCCACTGCAAGTATGATCCCTATCATTCTTACAATTCCTGCACCCTGCCAATTAACTGTTTGATGGGTTAACAGAGGTGCAGCGTTAAATCTGATTCTTTATAGTATATGATAAGTTGCTGTGCTCCTGAACATTTGTATATGAATTAGAACAGTCTATCCCATTGTGTTTGTGTGGGGAAAAAAACTGGTTACTTAATGCACATGTATTAGGCTATGATTTGCTTAACTACGGTTTATTAAACTAGACATAAATGATTCAGTTGCACAACATGCAAAATCAAAGTCAACTTGACTATCATGAACAGTCCTTTTGTTTTAGTACAAAGGTGGGCAACCATTGATCTCTCATCACAATCTGTAGGGCCCCAGAGCCTTCAGTGATTCTCAGAAACCCCAAAGTATTGGATACTGCATAGATTAGAATACTAGTTCTGTTGTCACTCTTGCATCTTCATTTTGAGATAAAAGTAATTGGTAGAGAAGAATAACATGAAATACTATGGTTTTAATTTTCCCCCCTAAACATCAGATTTTAGGATTAAACCATGATTTATTGGAAGAAAAATGCATTGGTTTTGCTTACTGGGTGGTTTTTCTGCACAGGGCTTTTTTCTGGGATCAATTATTGTCCATACAAGCAGTATTTTAGCCTGTCAGTTATTCTTTCTATCTGGTCAATAACCTGAAATGTATCCTACCTGACAGATAACCTATTCTAGACTGAAAAGCGGAAATTAAAAAAAAGATCATATCTCCCCCACCAGTGGACAATTACTTAGTCCTGCTGAAGTCAATGATGTATGTAAGGCAGTCAATGCAAGAACCCAGTTCAAGATGTGTGGATTGTATTTCTGACATTTTTTTTTATTGGACCCATTTGTAGATAGAGGTCAGTGGTGGCGAAGCTATGCCATGCGTGCCATAGGTGGCACGCAGAGCCCTCTCTGTAGGCACGCGCACCATTGCCCCAGTCCTAGGCCTTCAGCTGGGTTTTATAAAACCTTTTCGCTTTAGGCCTCCACCACTGTGTGCAAAAAAAAAAAAAAAAAAGTTCAATCAATTTCAACTTCTCGCGGGGAAAAAAAAGAACTTGCAAAGTTGGAATTGATTGATTGAACTTTTTAGTCCCACCCAGTCTGCCGTTACCACCACAGCCACGCCCAGCCAATGGGCCACACCCACCCAATGGGCCACACCCACCCAGCACCCGATGATACATAAGTGGGTTTTGGGTTGCAGTTTGGGCACTCGGTCTCTAAAAGGTTCGCCATCACTGATATAGGTCATGGATTCTGTTGCTGAGATTATTCAAGAATTAATATAGGCAACAGAACTGTCAAGCTCTTAGTGGTAACACCATTTTTGGTTGGGGAGGGACAGTTTAATTAAAATTGGACAAATTTTAATTAAAAACAACTGTTAGCATTTCTCAGTATATTAATATTTTCTTGTATTAATAGTGAAAAATAAATCATATGAGATTACTATGTTGTTCTTTGAGCTGTGGCTCCATCTCTGACAGTTAGCAAATAGGTTATCTTTTGCATTTTTCTTTATTTTCCTTCATTCATCCTTTTAATGACTGTTTCTCTGTGTGTTTTATTATGTGCAAAACATGATAAAACACACAGCTGGAGAGCCACACAGAAAAGCGATGACTTGCAATGGCTATGATCAAATAGATGTAACTGACAGTAATGCCAGATTGCATAGTGCTAAACAACATTCATCACATTTTGTCTCTCCTCAGCTTGAAGCATTGCTAAAGCAGTTTAAAGTGAGATCATTATCATGACCCTAGGGGGGGGAAAATTGTGCAATTTGACCCCATTAAAAACTGTCTCTAGCTCTCTGAGAACTTATATGTTCTAATTCTTTATGATTCTGATATGATCAAATTACACTTAACTATGTCCATGGTTCTCAATTTGGAAATTACAAAACAATAACACTTTTTTTTTAAAAAAAGTTGAAAAGCTTCAGCATTTAAGTTTACCAAGTAATATATAATATGTAATCTGCACTGTAACATATTCTTTCCATAGATTGCAATGTATATCTAGTTCTTTAGGAGTAAGTCACATGAAAGTTCATTCTTTTAACAGCATCTCATTAAATAACCATTCTGTACCATTGACTGCTTTGTTATTTATTATGCCAACAAATAAAGTACACTTTTAAAATATGAATTCAGGCATTCTTCAATCCAGAGAACACCCGGAAAGTTCCTGCTTCGGCCAATGTTGCTCAGCTTCCACTGGTCTGCTACAGAAAGAAGGCTAATATAACTGAGTTTGAATTCTGCAGAAGAAGAGCTGTGTTGTGGAAGTCAGTAGGTTTTCAATGATCATTGCAAAGACTTACCTCCTGTGAACATTAACACCCAACACGCAAATGATCATAAGAACTGGAATTATTTGAGCAACAGCAGCCGAGTGAGGACCTTCTTTGGTGAAAACTTCAGAGTGTTAGAGAGTCTGGATGGGCTATAGTCTGAGTTATGGATTAATGTTGAATATCACATGATTGATTGGCTAAGCTTTGAACAAAAAAACTTGGGAAAGAAAAATAGCACAGTAGTGCTAATAGTAAAATGTAAAAGGAACGATAGAAGATTCTGGAGACATAAGAAAAGAGCATGTGAAGCAGTTGGAATGAGTCTGCAGACAATGTGGTGTCTGGTCTTAGAGCAATTGTGCAGTCAGCATGTATATTCTGGGGGGGAAAATAGTATACCACCTGACTAGCAAACAGTGTCATGCTGTGTCTTTAGCTGCTACTGTTCATCCAGTAGAATTTATTTTAAAAAATGATGTAAAATCAAATTGTTATTGGAAAATTATTTTTAATATGACATATGTTTATCATATTTAATCTCTAATTATAGAAATTTAAAAAATATAAAAAGAAGCATATCCATTATGTCCAGTATGTGTAAGAGTTTTGTGGAACTGTCCATTTTTTTCTGGCATCTTTTTTGCTTTGTTAACCTTTTGAATTGTTATTGATTTGCCTAACATTTACCTGTGTTCTTCAAGATATTTTTAAGCTCTGAATGTTCCATATGTTTCCAAATTTTCTTTGTTAATTTTTTTGCCTGGGATATAATAGTTTGCTATTTCTGTTCTTGTATATAATGGTTTTTTGTCTTTATCTATTTCTTATTATCCTTCCTTCATTCTCTTCCTAATTTTATATGCCAAACATTTTCCCAGTTTATTTAAAGTTTCAAAACGATTTCACTTGGCATATTTTCTTTTCTTTGGGAGTTCTGCTGTTCAGTAAATGTAGTTATTTAACTTCAACTAACTATTTCAGTGTTTGTTAATCTGGATTTCTGTGTTAGAGATACGTCATTCTGAGGGTGAGATAGGCAGTACCTAAATTTGATAGTAAATAAAGAAACCTAAATGTTTTCTTGTTGTGTGGGCTTAAGCACATTATTAGCCACAATGCCTATTCCACTTAGTTTTGTGTGCCACAAGTTATACAGGCTATGTCTAGCATGAGCGACTTCTTTACTCCAAATACATTTGTAATGGCTTTAGTATTGACCTCTGGAACTCTTCTCTAATTAATGGGCATTAGGAGTAGCTTTTTGGCTTAAGGTTGTCTGCCATCCTAACAGTGACAAATCCTTTGTGGTTCTATTACTCACTAACTGGTGATGTTTGGTGAAGAGTAGGCAGCAATCACTGAGGCGGTCTCATTCCAGGCAGATGTAACTTGTCATATCCCCTGGGGATAACAAGCTAATGGTTTATCTATAAAGCTATGCAGTTTTCGATAGTACTCTCTGAAAGTGAATAGAGCAGCAGTGCAATCATATGCTGCGTAGTGATAACATAATACCCTTACAAAGCATTCATTATACAAGCCGCTTTGGTGGACAAATTAGACATGCAGAATTTTCAGGTTTCGCCTTATTCAAAGTTTAATTAATTTAGTGTAATAAGATATAAGTGCATTAATATATGTAAAATGCTTTACAGTGTTATCTGTAATTCTTAGATGAAAAGCTGCTTATTCACTCTTATTTAAAATAATTAAAGTGATGTTATAAAAGTCACTTTCTAATGTATTGTAGTCTGTACACAAAGAAAACAAAATCAGTGGCCAAACCAGTATGCTTCTTACAGGAATATATTTTGTAATATTTTTAAAAAGTAATTTTGTTAGCATAATAAACATCAAAGCAGTCAGTAGTAGAGAATGGTTATTTTATGAGATGCTGTTAAAAATAAACTTCCATGTGACATTAGCTGTAATTGCTAATATACTAGAAGGCTTTGCAAAGTATTGTAGTTTAAGAGAAATTAGTTCCGTTCACATTTTAAATATAAGTTTTCACAATCTGTTTGGAGACTGTAACCAACTGGTGTACTGGTGCACTGATAGCCACATTTTCCTAGGTTTTGCAATAAAAAAATCTATATTCTAAAGCAGTGGTGGCGAACCTATGGCACGCATGCCAGAGGCGGCACTCGGAACCCTCTCTGTGGGCACACGCACCGTCTCCCCAGCCCCACCTCCCCCCATGGCCCCCTCCTCACCAGCAGCCTCCCCAGAGGACAGTCACCACTGGGTGCGGCCTGTGCACAGCAGTGCAGCCAAGGACATGGCAGCCAGGCAGCAGGGACAAGAATCCGCCCTCACACCCTATCGTGCACAGATGATGCTGCGGGGCGCGGGTGGAGGGTGTGGCCACCATGGCACTGCAGAGCCGCCTGAGTCATCTGCTGTGGCAGGCCGTGGAAGCTGTGGGTGGCCCTGTGGACAGGTGGGGGCAGGTGGAGCAGGCAGGGGGTGGGTGGGAGCGGTGGGGCGGTTTTGGGGCACTTGGTCTCTAAAAGGTTCGCCATCACTGTTCTAAAGAAAGGGATCCGTTCACATTTGTAGTTTAGAGAAAATTTCACATCAAATACATAGTGTTGGGGACAGTTGTTCACAAAAATGTGTGTATCAACAAAAGTACACAGAAAATGAATAGTAAACAAGACAGTAACAAGTACTTTTTGGACTAACAATAGTAGCATTTCATACTCTGAGATGGTAACGAGGCAGAAGGCATTAAAGGCAGAAAAATGAGAAACTGAATTTGAGAGATGGGTGCTGAATTTGCTCTTCCAGGTTACAGGTCTTTCCCCATAAGACCTCCCAGGTCAAATGTTGTCATTCAAGGCAAACCGTGTGACAAGAAGAGAAGCAGTTTAATTTCAGATATCCAACTATTTTATGGGGATCCATTGGTAGATATGGCTGGCTTGTTGAAACCAGAAACAGGAGTTGTGTCCAGGATCATGAATAAGAACGTAAAAACACAAGGGAGCCAGGAAGGCTTAACACGCCTTTTATTGCCTGTCTTATCTAAAAAAAAAACCAGTGACTATGTAAAACTGGAGAATATTGTACTCCCTACCTATATATCAGTGATGGCTAACCTTTTAAGACCGAGTGCCAAAACTGCAACCCAAAACCCACTTATGTATCGTAGGGTGCTGGAAGGGCATGGCCCATTGCGTGGGCGTGGCTGCAGTGGTAACGGCAGACTGGGTGGGACTAAAAAGTTCAATCAATCAATTCCAACTTTGTGAGATCTTTTTTTTCCCCGCAAGATGAAATTGATTGATTGATTGAACCTTTTTTTTTTGGCACATGGCAGCGGAGGCCTAAAGCGAAAAGGTTTTATAAAACCCTGCTGAAGGCCTAGGACTGGGGCGATGGTGCATGTGCCCACAGAGAGGGCTCTGCATGCCACCTGTGGCATGCGTGCCATAGGTTCGCCACCACGGCTATATATACACTGCTGTTCAGTGGCTCACCACCTGGGGCAACTGCACATAAGACTGGAGACAACCTGTTCTTGATGCCATTTGCAAAGCACATTGTCCAAGAAACGATATTTATGCTTTCATCCTTCTATTTCTGTACAGAGAATTTTAATATAGTCTGTTCAGTTACACATAAACCCCATGTTTACAATTGGAACTGTGATTTTCAATTCTCTCTTGCAGTTAATATCTGGGTTGTGGAAAAACATCAATTGTTATGTGAACTCTGGAGAAATGCCTTCAGAAAATGTATATATGCAAAACTATATCCTTGTAGCGGAGGATAACATTGTGTTAAGCCGCCAACATATACGAGCAAAATCAATGATTTCTACTTATTTATATTATACTAACTAGCCATCCATAAAACCTCAGGCTCAGCCCTGACATTAGGTGGAATCTCTCATTTCATAGACCATTCATTCCTGCAGGGTTTTTTTTTTGGAGGGGGAGGGGGATAGATGTTAGTATTTCCCATGCCATCAGAGTACTCTTTAATTACAGTACTTCCAAACTGGCAACATGGAAATTGTACAGAGGACACACTCAAGGAGTAATGCTAACTCTTAAAAAAGTCCCCTATGTCTTTTTTTTGTAAAATCTTCCACTGACATAGCAACTCTTGGATAACTGGTACTTGGTTTTGAATCAATATCAAAGATAATTTATTCTGTGGCTAGAGAGCAAAATAACTCTGCTAGGCAGAATCTGCCTATTCAGTGCGATTAAGTTAAGAGGGATTGCTTGGCAATTCTTCCCTGTTCTGTTGTTCACCACAAAAGTGGGAGGACTGGGAGCTGGCAGATGAAATAGCTTGTCACCTAATACTCTCCCTTCCCCAATATTTTCAGGAAGACAATGAATATGTTCTATTTTGCTAGACATTTGGGATCTATATAGCTATTTGTTGCACTTCTTTTTTGCTGGTCATTTTTTCTTATTTCTAATTTTATATTTTTTTTAAATTAGATTTCTTGAAATTGGATTCTGGGTTTTATAGTGTCAGCTGCCGTTTTTTATCTGTTTTTTTAATTGATTGTAAATTGCCCAGAGCCTGGTGATTAGGGTGGGATTAAAAATACAGTAATAAATGAATAAAATATGTAAATAACTGTTTTAGCGTCTCTGAATCATGGCAGTAAAGCAGATTAATGGTGCTATAATAATGCCTAGCTTGGCAAAACAAATGCTTTGTGTAAAACATGTAATTTTGTGTTTCTTTTTCTTTTTTCTGGGGAACTTGGTGTCCCTTAGCTTCACAATATTTATAAACAGTTAATTGGGGACCATTGTTCAGTTCTCCTGCTCTTCAATCATGCATTTACACTGTTAAAACAGACATGCTATCAGTATAATTTTTGTCTCATCCTTGGAACATATACGACATAATAAATAGGTTTCAAGGTTGTTGCAGATGAGCTGTCAAAAACCTGAATAGGCTGGTGTCTACAATATAGATTTAGAATGGAAATAGAAAATATTTTGACTTTGGTTTCTGTTGCTATTCGTAATGTTCTTTTGCAGCTAATAATGACATGTCATGTTCAAGGTGAAGACTGTATATATCCTGCATCATCTACTTGTTGCAAATAGAGCAATAACCCAGCCAGAATTGGCTCTTGAGAATAGGATTTAGGTTAAATGAAAAGATGTTCTTATTCTCAGTAGAATATCTTAAATGCAATTACAAAATTGTCTCCTTGTGGAATCATCCTAAAAACAATTAACAAAATACAGCTTATCTTTTTCATTATTTTTTAAACATTTTTCTTGATGAATTCATCTAATTAAAAATAATTGGGTTTATGTTTACAGTATGTGTGTTGTGATGGGTGGAAAATAATTAAATTTTGTTGAAAGTCAAGGAAGCAACTGCAGGAAGAACTTCCTCCTTTCATTTAGAAATGCAAAGGATTAAATTGCTTTGGTTGCTTTGCCAGCCCTGATCCCATAATGTCGTACAAATCTAAGGCAAAAGTACGGAGGAATAGAAAGCAATAAAGGCAAAGACTAGCAGCACCAAAAATTACTGGCCTCTCCCTCTCCTTCATTTTCTTAGTTGCCTTTTCCAGCTGGAATGGAAGCCCCTGCAGATATTTCTTCTGGAGCATATTATAGTACCAGCTTTGGCTTTTTCAACCATATCCATCTTCATCACCAATGTGCTAGGACTCAACAATTCCTCATAGGTAGTACACATCTTGTGTTTGTGAGAATAATTGGCTTGTTTTGATTTTATTCTTCCAACTTTGGTCAAAGTGAACTATGTTGGGGTATAGCTCAGCATCCCTTTCCCTTCGTGGCCCCGTTATGAAACCCTTCCCACACATTTAACCATTAGCAATAGCAACATCATTTAAACTTATATACTGTCCTGTAGTGTTTTACAGCATTCTCTGAATGGTTTACAATGTCAGCATATTGCGCCCGACAATCTGAGTCCTCATTTTACTGATCTCAGAAGGATGGAAAGCTGAGTCAACCTTGACCCCTGTCAGGATTGAACTCCAGGCTATGGGCAGAGTTTGCCTACAATACTGCATTCTAACCACTGTACTGCCAGGGCTCCATTAAAACCATTAACCTCGTATTAATAATTGAGTATTTTTAAGACTCAGGCACAAATCACACTCTGTGTCAGCTGTCCTGCCGTGTGGAAATATTGGCAGTGTCACTGAAAGTATACTTTTTAAATTTCTGCAAAATCTCTTTCAATTTTCTGCAAAATAAAAGTGGAATGACAAAGCATAGCTACTTATGGCCACTGAAGTTCAAGTTTATTTGATGATAATGTTTTAACATTCAGTGGATATGAGTTATACCCATCCTTGCCACAATTTTGATATCTATGTTGCCCAAAAAACAGTTATGACTTGAGTTCTGATCCTGGTCCTAACAAATTAAATACATTAACTTTCACAGCTCTCTGAATTAGCTGAAGCAATATTATTGTCCTGATTCTGAACTCAGCTAAAACTGGATCACAACTGATTCGATTTTTCAGATCAAAATATTTGCTATGTTGATTCTGTGGATCTAAGAAATGTGACATTAAAAAAATGGCTGTAGGTTTGGTTAAACTTTCAATATTCTTCTTGCTCACCAAGCTAAAAGCCACGAGTTCTTGCCTGATCATGAATTTGTTAGTTCAGGACACCAAACCCCCCCCCCCAAAAAAAACCCAAACAAAGTAGCAGCTGGGAAAAGAACAGGTTTGATCTGTGTGAAATGATTGTTAATGCAGTGGTTTTCCAATTTTGACTCAGCTGTGCCAGTTTTTATAAACAAACAATTTGTTTTCATATCTTGGTGCTGGGCGGGCATGGCTTTTAAAGCTTCTGGACCATGACCACTCGCCTGAATACAAAGTACTTGTTTATTTTTTGCTTGGTTAGAGAACACTGCCGAGCAGCAGAAGGTGCTTTTGACAGCTATATTAATGAGAAAGCATTTCTATTTTATTAACTCTTTAAATAATCCATCTACATTTTTTGGAAAAAAAATCTAAATAACAATACAACGCTTTTTTTGCATCTCAGTTTACTAAACTAATATCAACAGCACTACTACATTTGGCTTCCCTCCAGATTATTTTGATACACTTAGCACAGGGGCAGGTGACCGTGGACACCAGGATATGTCCAAGTTCCTAACATTTAATGAAAGTTTCTCTTAATGAAGTGATAAGAAGACTAAAATGCTGCAAAAAAGAATATCGTCTTTACTAGCAAGAATGCCACTGAACCTGTCAAAGATATCTTTGGGATAACAGAGAGTATCCTGGATGGCTTCATTGTCTTTGGTGATGTCATAGCTGTAAATTTTATTTACAAGCCTATCAAAATAACACTTTTATTAAAAAATATACTTCGGAATGAATAATAAAACTATACATAAGTCTATAAAACTATATAGAGTGTCACATAATGATTTATGTTACTGCAAAAAAGTACATATCTGCTATGATAAAAAAGGTAAAGGTTCCCCCGCACATGCGTGCTACTCGTTTCCGACTCTAGGGGCCAGTGCTCATCTCCGTTTCAAAGCCTTGTCCAGGGACGTCTCTGTGGTCATGTGGCCGGCATGACTAGATGCCAAAGGTGCACGGAACGCTGTTACCTTCCCACCGTAGTGGTCCCTATTTTTCTACTTGCATTTTTACGGGCTTTCGAACTGCTAGGTTGGAAGAAGCTGGGACGAGTAACAGGTGCTCAGTGTGTTATGCGGCACTCAGGATTCGACCTGCCAAACTGCCGACCTTCTGATCGACAAGCTCAGCATCCTAACCCTAACCTAATCTGCTATGATACTGACGTATTAATTTAGTGATATAATGATGGGAGATATTCACTTGCTCATCAGTTTCTTCTCTAATAATTCATATTGATAGTAGGCAAGACTTCTACGGCAGCTGTTTTCTCACCAAAAGTACTGAAGGCATAATCACCCCCCACCCCAACGTAATATATGAAACATGGGTAAATGCGGGCAAATGTTTTACTTTGATTTCTTCAAACAAGCCAATTTTAATCCAAAGTTTGTTCAAACTGATGTTGTTCAAATACACTGTAAAGAATTAAGAGTTTCTGAGGACCCAGATTGTTGGGGGCAATTAAGCTGACTTTGTAATAATGCCGCTTGGGGGTGTGTGTGAAAGCCCTAATAAGCAGGCATATACATAGAATGAAGGCTACTGCTAAGCTTGTAAGCCGCCCTGAGTCTTCGGAGAAGGGCGGGATATAAATGGAATTAAAATAAAATAAAAATAAATATACTTCTAAATTGCAAATAATCAAACATGCAGGCAAAAGCTGTATTCATGTCAGAAGGTGTTAGCATTTTTTGCTACATCTACTGTACATACACTCAAAGCCACACTCTTGATTTATAAACACTTACTTAAAAATTCCATGGCTTTGGGAATTCTTTCCTATTATCAGCAGTAACTGTATGTACCGTATATACTTGAGTATAAGCTGACTCGAGTATAAGCCGAGACCCCTAATTTTACCCCAAAAAACTGGAAAAAGTTATTGACTCGAGTATAAGCCGGAGTATAAGTATAAGCTTGGCCCCTTCTTAGCAACATATCTATATTCTGTGCCACGATGAGCTGCTCGTTGACTCCGCCGGCGGCTGTTTCTTGCCGCCTCTCAGCTGATGGAGCTGCGCAACCACCGGCAGCTGTCTCCAGCCTTCTCCCAGCCATCCCTGCCGGCACGTGTGCTCTGTGGCCGTTCATGGCCCCCCGTTCACCCCCGACCGTGGGTGCAGCTGCGGGTCCGGCGTTCGCCCGCCGACCAGCTGATGGGCGCGGGCGTGGCCGGGCTGTCCCCAGAGCCAGGCGGGTTCCACCGGCGTTGGCCCGCCGAACAGCGGATGGGCGCGGGCGTGGCCGGGCTGTCTCCAGAGCCGGGCGGGTTCCACCGGCTGGGCTCCCCACGGCTGCCTCAGCAGTTGGCACGGCCGCGGGTCCGGCGTTTGCCCGCCAAACAGCTGATGGGCGCGGGCGTGGCTGGGCTGTCCCCAGAGCCGGGCGGGTTCCACCGGCGTTGGGCGTTCGCCCGCCGAACAGCTGATGGGCGCGGGCGTGGCCGGGCTGTATCCGGAGCCGGGCGGGTTCCACCGGCGTTGTTCGGCCGCCGAACAGCTGACGGGCGCGGGCGTGGCCGGGCTGTCCCCAGAGCCGGGCGGGATCCACCGGCGTTGGGCGTTCGCCCGCCAAACAGCTGATGGGCGTGGGCGTGGCCGGGCTGTCTCCGGAGCCGGGCGGGTTCCACCGGCGTTCAGCGTTCGCCCGCCGAACAGCTGATGGGCGCAGGCGTGGCCGGGCTGTCCCCAGAGCCGGGCGGGATCCACTGGCATTGGGCGTTCGCCCGCCAAACAGCTGAAGGGCGCGGGCGTGGCCGGGCTGTATCCGGAGCCAGGCGGGTTCCATCGGCGTTCAGCGTTCGCCCGCCGAACAGCTGATGGGCGCGGGCGTGGCCGGGCTGTCCCCAGAGCCGGGCGGGATCCACCGGCATTGGGTGTTCGCCCGCCGAACAGCTGACGGGCGCGGGCGTGGCCGGGCTGTCTCCGGAGCCGGGCGGGTTCCACCGGTGTTGTTCGCCCGCCGAACAGCTGACAGGCGCGGGCGTGCCCGGGCTGTCCCCAGAGCCGGGCGGGATCCACTGGCGTTGGGCGTTCGCCCGCCAAACAGCTGATGGGCGCGGGCGTGGCCGGGCTGTCTCCGGAGCCTGGCGGGTTCCACCGGCGTTCAGCGTTCGCCCGCCGAACAGCTGATGGGCGCGGGCGTGGCCGGGCTGTCCCCAGAGCTGGGCGGGATCCACCGGCATTGGGCGTTCGCCCGCCAAACAGCTGATGGGCGCGGGCGTGGCCGGGCTGTCTCCAGAGCCGGGCGGGTTCCACCGGCGTTCAGCGTTCGCCCGCCGAACAGCTGATGGGCGCGGGCGTGGCCGGGCTGTCCCCAGAGCCGGGCGGGATCCACCGGCATTGGGTGTTCGCCCGCCGAACAGCTGACGGGCGCGGGCGTGGCCGGGCTGTCCCCAGAGCCGGGCGGGATCCACCGGCGTTCAGCGTTCGCCCGCCGAACAGCTGATGGGCGCGGGCGTGGCCGGGCTGTCCCCAGAGCCGGGCGGGTTCCACCGGCGTTCAGCGTTCGCCCGCCGAACAGCTGACGGGCGCGGGCGTGGCCGGGCTGTCCCCAGAGCCGGGCGGGATCCACCGGCATTGGGTGTTCGCCGGCCGAACAGCTGATGGGCGCGGGCGTGGCCGGGCTTTCTCCGGAGCCGGGCGGGATCCACCGGCATTGGGTGTTCGCCCGCCGAACAGCTGATGGGCGTGGGCGTGGCCGGGCTGTCCCCAGAGCTGGGCGGGATCCACCGGCATTGGGTGTTCGCCCGCCGAACAGCTGATGGGCACGGGCGTGGCCGGGCTGTCCCCAGAGCCGGGCGGGTTCCACCGGCTGGGCTCCCCACGGCTGCCTCAGCAGTTGGCGCCGCCGCGGGTCCGTCGTTCGCCCGCCGAACAGCTGATGGGCGCAGGCGTGGCCTGGCTGTCCCTAGAGCCGGGTGGGATCCACCGGCGTTCGGCGTTCGCCCGCCGAACAGCTGATGGCCGCGGGCGTGGCCGGGCTGTCCCCAGAGCCGGGCGGGTTCCACCAGCTGGGCTCCCCACGGCTGCCTCAGCAGTTGGCGCGCCCGCGGGTCCGGCGTTCGCCCGCCGAACAGCTGATGGGCGCGGGCGTGGCCGGGCTGTCCCCAGAGATAAACTTCGTGAACCACCCAGCACATGCATAAAACAGAAATGAAATGTCTTAAAAAAGTTTTGCGCGGATAAATAAACAGCATTTGCATATTGTTTCTCCACGGAGCACCAACAAAATTCGCTCGAATTAAGGAACGTGGGGAGCTAAAGAATCGGGCTATAGGGAATGTCTGGCATGACGGGCAACCCTGGGAAACACGAGGACTGTAGTGCAGTGGCGTAGCGTGGGGGGTGCAGGGGGGGCCGGCCGCACCAGGCACAACATCTGGGGGGGCGCGACTGGCGGGCTAGGGGTATCTGTGCCTGCGCCGACACAGAAACGCTTCTCTCTCCGGGTGGGGTAAGGCTCGGCGGCTCCCTGGGTCTATATACGCCTCTGTATGCGCACGCCGCCTCGCGCTCCCGCAAACGAGAAAGAAAGAACGGCAGCGTCTGCGAGCCTCGCCAGCGGCGGCGTTCCTCGGTGTGGGCGTGCCTGCGTCTTTGGGTGTGAGGCTTTCGGAGAGGCTGCCTTTGGCTCCTGGTACTTGCAGCCGGTGTAAAAGAACAAGTCTGTGAAAGCGGGCGAGAATTCATTTCTTTTAAACCGGCTGCAAGTACCAGGTGGATCCCGCCCGGCTCTGGGGACAGCCCGGCCACGCCTGCGCCCGTCAGCTGTTCGGCGGGCGAACGCCGGACCCGTGGGCGCGCCAACTGCTGAGGCAGCCGTGGGCAGCCTAGCCGGTGGAACCCGCCCGGCTCTGGGGACAGCCCGGCCATGCCCGCGCCCATCAGCTGTTCGGCGGGCGAACGCCGAACACCGGTGGATCCCGCCCGGCTCTGGGGACAGCCCGGCCACGCCCGCGCCCATAAGCTGTTCGGCGGGCGAACACCGAACGCCGGTGGATCCCGCCCGGCTCTGGGGACAGCCCGGCCACGCCCGCGCCCATCAGCTGTTCGGCGGGCGAACGCCGGACCCGCGGCCGCGCCAACTGCTGAGGCAGCCGTGGGGAGCCCAGCCGGTGGAACCCGCCCAGCTCCGGAGACAGCCCGGCCACGCCCACGCCCATCAGCTGTTTGGCGGGCGAACGCCCAACGCCGGTGGATCCCGCCCAGCTCTGGGGACAGCCCGGCCACGCCCGCGCCCATCAGCTGTTCGGCGGGCGAACGCCGAACGCCGGTGGATCCCACCCGGCTCTGGGGACAGCCCGGCCACGCCCGCGCCCATCAGCTGTTCGGCGGGCGAACGCCGGACCCGCGGCCGCGCCAACTGCTGAGGCAGCCGTGGGGAGCCCAGCCGGTGGAACCCGCCCAGCTCCGGAGACAGCCCGGCCACGCCCACGCCCATCAGCTGTTCGGCGGGCGAACGCCGAACACCGGTGGATCCCGCCCGGCTCTGGGGACAGCCCGCCCACGCCCGCGCCCATCAGCTGTTCGGCGGGCGAACACCGAACGCCGGTGGATCCCGCCTGGCTCTGGGGACAGCCCGGCCACGCCCGCGCCCATCAGCTGTTCGGCGGGCGAACGCCGGACCCGCGGCCGCGCCAACTGCTGAGGCAGCCGTGGGGAGCCCAGCCGGTGGAACCCGCCCAGCTCCGGAGACAGCCCGGCCACGCCCACGCCCATCAGCTGTTTGGCGGGCGAACGCCCAACGCCGGTGGATCCCGCCCAGCTCTGGGGACAGCCCGGCCACGCCCGCGCCCATCAGCTGTTCGGCGGGCGAACGCCGAACGCCGGTGGATCCCACCCGGCTCTGGGGACAGCCCGGCCACGCCCGCGCCCATCAGCTGTTCGGCGGGCGAACGCCGGACCCGCGGCCGCGCCAACTGCTGAGGCAGCCGTGGGGAGCCCAGCCGGTGGAACCCGCCCAGCTCCGGAGACAGCCCGGCCACGCCCACGCCCATCAGCTGTTTGGCGGGCGAACGCCCAATGCCGGTGGATCCCGCCCAGCTCTGGGGACAGCCTGGCCACGCCCGCGCCCGTCAGCTGTTCGGCAGGCGAACAACGCCGGTGGAACCCGCCTGGCTCCGGAGACAGCCCGGCCACGCCCGCGCCCATCAGCTGTTTGGTGGGCAAACGCCGGCGGCCGCGCCAACTGCTGAGGCAGCCGTGGGAAGCCCAGCCGGTGGAACCCGCCCGGCTCTGGAGACAGTCCGGCCACGCCCGCGCCCATCAGCTGTTCGGCGGGCGAACGCCGAACGCCGGTGGAAGGCGCCCGGCTCTGGGGACAACCCGGCCACGCCCGCGCCCATCAGCTGTTTGGCGGGCAAACGCCAGACCCGCGGCCGCGCCAACTGCTGAGGCAGCCGTGGGAAGCCCAGCCGGTGGAACCCACCCGGCTCCGGAGACAGCCCGGCCATGCCCGCGCCCATCAGCTGTTTGGTGGGCGAACGCTGAACGCCGGTGGAACCCGCCGGCTCCGGAGACAGCCCGGCCACGCCCGCGCCCATCAGCTGTTCGGCGGGCAAACGCCGAACGCCGGTGGAAGGCGCCCGGCTCTGGAGACAGCCCGGCCACGCCCGCGCCCATCAGCTGTTCGGCGGGCGAACGCTGGACCCGCAGCCCGTGCGGAGCCCAGCCCTCCCTTCTCTCAGCAGCCTGTTCCGAACGAAGGGACAGTTCTTTTTTTTTGTTGACTGGAGTATAAGCCGAAGTGGAGTTTTCAGCCCAAAAAAGTGGGCTGAAAAATTCGGCTTATACTCAAGTATATACGGTATGTTATGTTCAATGAAACTATATGTTAACTTCCTCTGTGTTCATTTGTGTATGCATTTTCTTCCGAGAAAGTACCCAAGATGCATGCATATGTAGTACCTCTGTGCATGTATTTGGGTGTGAAAGCATAATCAGGACAAATGCAGATGTGTTTTGTGTATTTCTACCTCTACCTGTGTATTATGTCTATAGGACCACAAAGCATGATGACCAGGAATGAAGGAGGTTTAGAATGGAGCACTTGGTAAGACTGTAGCAATAGCAATAGCACAGATTTACATACCACTTCACAGTGCTTTACAGCCAGCCTTTTCTGGGTGGTTTACAAAAGTCAGCATATTTTCCCCAACAATCTGGGTCCTCCTTTTACCACTCTCGAAAGAATAGGAGGCTGAGTCAACCTTGAGCTGGTCAAAATCAAACTCCTGGCTGTGGGAGTTCTGCACTCTAACCATTGTGCCACCATGGTTCTTGCATTGTGAGCATTCTTGATTGTGAACCATTGTTCGGTTTCCTTTCCCATAGAAACTCACAGGGAGAATCTTTCATGGATTGTCCTCTGCAACCTCTGGGACAGATTCAATCTGTTTTTGAACTCCTTCTTTGACTGATTTCTCCCACCACACCCAGTCTAGTTTATTTTTATTTTTATGTATTTTAATCCCATTTATATCCCGCCCTTCTCTGAAGACTCAGGGCGGCTTACAATTTAAGCACAAACCAATGTGCTTAGCAATAGCCTTCATTCTATGTATATGACTGCTTATTAGGGCTTTCGGCCCCCACCAAGCGGCATTGTTACAAAGTCAGCTTATTGCCCCCAACAATCTGGGTCCTCATTTTTACCTACCTCGGAAGGATGGAAGGCTGAGTCAACCTTGAGCCTGGTGGGACTGGAACCTGCACTAATTGCAGGCAGCTGGTGTTAGTTAAGGAGGCATTAGCCCACTGCTCCACCAAGGCTCAGGACACGAAGCAACAGATGGAAACTAGTCAAGGAGAGAAACAACCTAGAACTAAGGAGAAACTTCCTGAAAGAACAATTAACCAGTGGAACAACCTGCCTCCAGAAGTGGTGAATGCTCCAACACTGGAAGTTTTTAAGAAGAGACTGGACAGCCATTTGCCTGCAATGGTATAAGGTTTCCTGTCTGAGCAGGGGGTTGGACTAGATGACCTCCAAGGTCCCTTCCAACTTTATTATTATTATTATTAAGGCTCAGTTAGTTCCACTTGATTTGGTTTTTCTGAGTTATTTTACTGATGGACAGAGAGACGGACTCCTAAGTTTCTTTATATAATTTATTGCTCTGTTGGGTTGAACAGAAAAAAAGTTGATAAAATCTTTCTTACTTGATTTAATATTCAGGACAAGTTATTGCTACCTGGCTTTCTTTTCATTTTATTTGAATGCTGCAAGGAAGAAGAAACCACTGAACTTTTAAAAAGTTTTCTCATCAGCTACACTGATAATGAGTACTTTAAACTAATTATTTTATAGGTCTAAGGTCTATCAACAGACACTTCTGTTACTGAAAGTCATGAAATTTTTGTTAGGCTTCGTAACTTTTAATGAATGGAACCAAAAAACCTTATCATGCAAGAAGGAGCTTACCGTAATTCTCTGAGATTACCAGGGCACAGTGGTGTTTCCTTGCTAGCTTGCTCCCTTCAGTGTTTGGTGGTTTTTCGGAATAATTTGAGTAGAGAAATTAGGCATTGTTAGAAGCTAGGAATTCTGAATATTTTAAAGAGAAAACATAGTTAAATAATTAAACTCAAGAGTTTTGCTATTGCTATTATAGGCAAAAGACTCACAGTGCATAGGAAGGGTCATTTCCTTTACTTTAGGTTTTCCCTCTTTCATCCTATGGCATGGCTATGTGTGCTTAGAGAGAGTGACTATTTGTCATTCTTCTTGAGTACTTTAGCTTATACTTCTGTTCTTATAGGATAATTTAACTCAGATCCTGTTTTAAATTACCGTATATACTTGAGTATAAGCCGACTCGAGTATAAGCCGAGACCCCCAATTTCACCCCCAAAAACTGGAAAAAGTTATTGACTCGAGTATAAACCGATCCACCATTCTGCAAGCCTCCGCCGCCGGCGGAGGCTGGATCCGCGCTCTGCAAGCCTCTGCCGCCAGCAGAGGCTCGATCCTCCATTTTGCAAGCCTGAATACACAGGAATACCCTGTGTGGCCGCGGCTCTCGGGGAAGCCCTGGCTGTCCGCTTCCTCGCTCCACGCTGCCATTTGGGGCCCGCGCGTTCCCCGGGCAAATCGCGGCGCCCAGCAGGCGAGGAAACACGCCCGCTCCAGTCGCCCCCCCTTCCCTCAGGAGACGCGAAGCAAGTGACCGCCCGGAGCTTACCGAGGACTTGCGTGCGGCCGAGGCTTCGGTGCTTCCAGGATCGCGCGCACCTCTCCCAAGCCACCGCCGTCCGGAGACCTGCCGAAGTTTGGGGAGGTGCGCGCGCACCTCCCCAAACCTCCCCAAACGTCGGCAGGTCTCCGGACCTCCGCGCCCTGCCTGCCTGCTTCTTTCCGCTGCGGAAAGAAGCAGGCAGGCAGGGCGCGGAGGTCTGGAGACGCGCCCTGCCTGCCTGCTTCTTTCCGCAGCAGAAAGAAGCAGGCAGGCAGGGCGTGGAGGTCCGGAGACCTGCCGACGTTTGGGGAGGTTTGGGCACCTCCCCAAACCTCCCCAAACGTCGGCAGGTCTCCGGATCTCTGTGCCCTGCCTGCCTGCTTCTTTCCGCTGCGGAGGTCCGGAGCGGAAAGAAGCAGGCAGGCATGGCACGGAGATCCGGAGACCTGCCGACGTTTGGGGAGGTTTGGGGAGGTGCCCAAACCTCCCCAAACGTCGGCAGGTGTCCGGACCTCCGCGCCCTGCCTGCCTGCTTCTTTCCACAGCGGAAAGAAGCAGGCAGGCAGGGCACGGAAATCTGGAGACCTGGGGAGGTTTGGGGAGGTGCCCAAACCTCCCCAAACGTCGGCAGGTCTCCGGACCTCTGCGCCCTGCCTGCCTGCTTCTTTCTGCCGACGTTTGGGGAGGTGCGCGCGCACCTCCCCAAACTTCGGCAGGTCTCCGGACGGCGGTGGCTTGGGAGAGGTGCGCGCGATCCCGGAAGCACCAAAGCCTCGGGCGCGCACAAGTCCTCGGTAAGTTTTTTTGTTGACTGGAGTATAAGCCGAAGTGGAATTTTTCAGCCCAAAAAGTGGGCTGAAAAATTCGGCTTATACTCAAGTATATACGGTAATTAAGACTGAATTCACGTATAAGCAAATTGGAGGATCTCCAAGGTGTAGGTGTCTTTTGACACACAGGAGACAGGCTATGTCCTAAGAATCTACTTCAAAGTGGCAGGGCAGCATTAGCATTTTTCAGCCAATAGCTTCAGGGGATTTGATTATAGAGAGAAGTATTGTTACATTGGAGGAAAAGTTTTCTAACCTGGCACAGATTAATAATGGTCCGAATCAATGATAGTTTTATAATGTAAATTCCTTTTTGAGCATGAGATGAATAACTACTTGGTTTCTTTTTTCCCCCCCTACAGAATCAAAAGGTACCTCTAAATGTCTTTGAAAGAAGAAAGAAAATAATTTTTAAAATTATAAACGGTACAGTCCAAAAACAGATTATATTTTTTTTAAAAAAATGAAGCAAGTATATCAGTTTTGAGTTTACATCTTGAATCAAGCTGGTGGTTGAGAGGTGGGAAGACAGTAAATGATTAAAGCACTTGAGGAAGAAAACTCTTCTTCACGGTTCCATCCAAGCTGGGGCTAAACAACATGGCGACTGCTTTAGGAAGAAGGTTGCAGTTTATTGCAGAGGAAAGCCAGACAGAAAGATGGTTCCAGCAGAAAAAAAGGACTGAACATATGTAGGGAATGGGTTTTGTACCCCCTGGACTCTTTTGTTTGGAGCTATTTCCTGTTTCAGGCTTTGTATTTCCTGTGTGTCAGGTATTCTGACCTGAGTCTGGGTGTGCCTTTCTGGTATTCTTGATGGTTGTGGGTCAATCCTATTATGTCCAAAGGTCATATCCTGCTTTCCTGGGGCTGGAGTACGTAGATCTTAGGTCTTTGTCTTCCTAACCTGGTTCCAACCTTCCTGATGGTTTACATTTGCATGTCTATAGAACTGGTTTTCTGCTTGGGGGTAGGAGACCTGGGACTATTAAGAAAACTGGGCATGCTTTCCTGGGTCTACAATATCTTTTTAGGAAATATATTTTCCTGCCCTTTTAATATTTCCTTTTCTGAGGAGCTGACTTCCCTCAGCACTTTAGAAGAAACATTTGATAGGAAGCTGCTCTAGGTTGCCAGAATAATATATTAGGGTTCTCATACAAGAGAAATGGGATAAATTACAGCACAAATCTACTGCAAGATTAGGCAGTATAATGCCAATGTCTTGTGTTTGTACTCAGTTATATTGCTTATATCAGAAAATCTTTACAGTACAGGACATCGCTTATCATTTGTGGGTATAGTTGCTTGATGCAAGGCAATCACAATTAACATAAATAATTTATCAATAATACCATGGGTTTTTTGATGAATAATAGTCTGCAAGATTAATAGTTTTATGCAGTTCATTTACCTTCCTCTGCAGGTAGTACTTGCACAATTCCATACTGTGAGATATGTTGGGGCCAGTTTTTTTCAAGCTTATAAAAATGTTTATTCTTTCCTCCTCCATCTTCTCCTCCAATGGTTTTTTTTTAATCATGATGGCAATAGCAGTAGCACTTAGACTTATATACCGTATTTTCTGGCGTATAAGACAACTTTTTAACCCATGAAAATCTTCTCAAAAGTCGGGGGTTGTCTTATACGCCAGGTGTTAGGGTTAGGGGCAGTTTTATTGTCCGATGTTACAGGAAAAACCAGAGGCAACACCCCTCCACACATACACACACGCAGGCAACCTCGGCAGCTCATTGATAAGGGGGGAGGCAGGGGGAGGCTGCACATGGCTCGCTCCATGACCCGGTGCTCCGGCAAACAAGGGAGGAGGTCGCCCGTAATCAGTAAGCCCGACTATCAGCTGATCGTCGGTTCCTGGCTCTGCAAACCTGACGACCAGCTGCTTCACGGCGTTTGCACACGCCTGCATCGCAGGGCTTTGCTGAGGACCCCGCAGGCACTCAGGAGGACAGCCCAGTCTGCCTTGCCGTACAGGGAGCCTGGGCACTACAAAACATGCTAGCTGTTCCCTTGCCTGCCGACGGACCTGTGCCGGGACTGCATGCTATAGCCTGCGCGCTGGAGGCAAGGGCCAGCTGTTTTCCATCGGTGTCAGATGGACCAGAGCCGGGGACTGCTGGAGGTCGGCCCTGGGACATGTGGACGAGCCCGCTGAGCCAGATACGGATGGGGGGGCAGTTGGTTGGAGAGGGATAGGCACACACTGGGAGCACGTTAGCGTTTTCACCCGGGTTGGGGTAGAGGAGTTTTGGAGAAGAGTCACCCAGGATACTAACAGCAGCAAGCTTTACAACGCTGAAGTTGTCGAGAGTCGGAAGCATGTGGAGGTTAAAGAAATGCAGGCAGGCTCTGGATGCCGGAAGTGTACTTTGTACATTGCTAAGCACATTGATTTGTGCTTTATATTGTAAGCTGCCCTGAGTCTTCGGAGAAGGGCAGGATATAAATGGGATTTTTTTTAAAAAAATTGCATACTACCGCTCGGATCATCTTGGAGACAGGGAGGGCTGGGCAGGCAGGGAGGGAGAGCTGACCCACCCAATCCAAGCAGACTTTGTATGCAGTGGGGTAGTCTTATACGGCGAGTATAGCCCAAACCCTATAATTTAACAGGAAAAGTAGGGGGTCATCTTATACGCCCAGTCGTCTTATACGCCGGAAAATACGGTACCACTTCACAGTGCTTTACAGCCCTCTCTAGGTGGCTAACAGAGTCAGCATATTGCCCCCAACAATCTGGGTCCTCAATTTACTGACCTCAGAAGGATGGAAGGCTGAGTCAACTTTGAACCAGTGAGAATTGAACTGCTGAACTGCTGGCAGCCGGCAGTCAGCAGAAGTAGCCTGCAGTACTGCATTCTAACCTTTGCGCCACCACGGCTCTTAGTTAAATGACATCACCATGCTCAGAAACAAATTTATTCTAGAACATCAGTTACTAGTGTAAAATTTCTGGAATTAGTAGAAGAAAATTTTTAAGAAGTGTAGATAGTCTTTTGCATGGTTTTTCAATTTGGTTGCTTTTGGCTTTTTTTCATAACTGCAGATATGGGACTAAAACAGAGAAAGGTAGCAATGAATTGCCAAAGGTCTAGTGCAAAGTGGGAGATTAAGTTTCTGAAACCTGAGCCCACAAGATGTAAATAAGACAGAAGATTGGAGTGCTGAAGTAAGAATATCAAATTGCAGCTTTTCCTCCATTCTTTATCAGATTTGAAGGCAATAAAAATTTTTTTGTTCATTCAATTTAGGAATTATTTTTTTAAAAAAAGTTTACAGAGAGAGCATGTAATGTAGAAATCACAAATTATGTGTTTAGTTGCTATGATCTCTATGATTTCTGCATTCAGCAGTGGTTTAGTGATAAGCATTAAATTAGGCTGTAATGGTGTAATGTAATGGGTCACAAGCTCAACACACCTTATGCTAAGCTATTTTTTTTCTCAAAATGTTATTACTTATTACTAGTTAATGACCAAATCACAGTTGGCAGAATTGTGTTAAGCAGGGATCTGGTTTTATGTGACATGCCAAGAGAAAAATTAGCCACATTATAACTTAACATGTAGGATGAACTGGACATTTGTTTTTATGTATGATAGCACCAAGGGACAAGAGAGCCAAGTGATCTCATGTGTAACATGACATCATAGCACCACATATTTAATTTGTACATCACGATGCAAATGACATCATGGATTTACACCATCATGGCTTGTATTGGACATGTGTATTTATGTACAGTTAAAATGAGATGACAGAGACATACCATAGCAGTGAAACATTTCTGCATCAGTTGTGCCAAGAATTCAATTAACTCCCATTTAGGGGGCAACACGGACTGTACAAAAGTTAAACACCACATTATTGATGAAATTGCTTATCATACATGAAGCGCCCTAATTAATCATACTTTATAGTCATGTTCTGTTAGATTCACCTATAAAAACTCAGCAGGAAGTTACAAGAAATACTGTTGGAATCAGAGCTTTTCTTTGCAATCCATTAAGTAGCCTGCTTGCTTGAATCTAAGCCAGTTGTAGGTGTGTGTTTGTACTGCATAGGTTAAAAGAAAGAAAAAGGCACTGTTTGATAGCTATTTATTATATTTGCTGTGTTTCTTTAATCAGTGAAGATTTTTGTGATTATATATCAAAGGAATGAGGTCTAGAGCTTCAGTGATCTTAAGGTTTATTTTGCACCAGAAACAGAATATCAGCAGTTAGTTTGTCTTCTGACCCTTGTCTGGTTGGCTGGATCACAAACCTTTTCTTGGCTATGTTCCATTTTGCATGGTCGGCTGGAGTTGGACTAATGTTTGTTTAAGTGCCGCAATACAATTCTGCTTAGTTTATCCGTGCCAAATACTTACAGTGTAAACAAGCGGAATTTAAATCTGTCTTCTTGATGCATGTGTGATATTCAAATGGAATAACTGCACTACCATAAATGTTCAGCAAACACAACTTGGCTTTGTATGTCATGCTAAATCATGGTTACGTAAGCCTGATTCATTGAATATACATTTTGTTCCATTTGCATAATAAACATTTTCATGAACCTCCTCAGGGTACCGCCGGTCAAGGATTGCCGATGGGCGATCCCCAGGGGGAGGGCGTTCTCTGCGGGCGCGCCTGCCCTATGGAATCAACTGCCAACGGAACTCCAGATTGCCCCCGACCTTCGCTCATTTCACCGGGACCTAAAAACCTGGCTCTTTGAGCTATCTGGTCTGGACTGAGGGGTTTTAATGTTTTTAAATTGTGATTTTAATTTTTTTGGGGGCTAGACTTAATTTTATTTTATTTTAATTTTATATTGTATTGTTTTTAAATTTTGCCTTGTAAACCGCCCTGAGTCCTTCGGGAGTAGGGCGGTATATAAACCAAATAAATAAATACATACATACATACATACATGCATGCATGCATACATACATACATACATACATACATACATACATACATACTATCCATAGTGGCTAGGCCTGTGCTCCCCAACTTAATCGTATCTTGGCTTAGCCTAATATGGAAGCCCAGCCTTTAGATATCCTTCTATTTTTGTGAATGCGTGTGTTTGTGTATTCAAGCCAACATTGATTCCTGGCAACTGCCTGGACAAGTCACTGCTGTTTTCCTGTCAAGGTTTTTCAGAAGTGATTTTGCCACTGCCTCCTTTGTAGAGCTGAGAAACAGTAACTGGTCCAAGTTCACTCAGCTGGCTCTGTGTCTAAAACCAGACTAGAAATCATTGTCTCCTAGATTCTAATCTGATGCCTTAACAACTGAACCAAACTGGTTCGTATTTTGTTTTCTGTTTTTTAACATGTTCAGATACTTAGTTAAAGGATGTGGGGACATTTATTCTTTGTGAAGAGCATACTCTAACTAAGGACTGGATATGGATCAACTGAGTAAACTCCTAAGCTTCATCAATAAGACAAGATAAAATAAAATAAGATGACTTGAGATGAGATGAGGCGAGGCAAGGCAAGGCAAGACAGGATAACCTTTATTGTCATTTTTTGCTGTGGGCACAATGGCACACATCAAAAATGAAATTTAGTTGCCTGCTCTCAAAGTGAACAGCTAAATATACTATATACAATATATGTACAGACCCACATCCCTACATATACATAACGAATACGTATTAAACACTGTCCATCTTGAATACATAAGGAAAGGAGGAAACCTAAGAGTTCAAAAGGTTAGTGCTGTACGGAATGAAACAGGATGAATCTGGATGTTCTGCTTTGGATACCACAAAGCCTCCTCCCAGAAGGTAATAAGGAAAACAGCTTGTGAAGAGGATGAGTAGTGTCCCAGATAATCTTACGGACTCTGCTCAAGCAACGCTTTTGTGCCATGTCCTGGATGGGAGGGAGGGAACTGCCAATGATCTTTTTGGCCATCCTCACCACACTCTGCACCACCTTCCTGTCTGAAGCAATGATGCTTTCAAACCAGACTATATGACAGGATGCTCTCAATCATCCCCCTGTAGAAAGTGATAAGGATAGGAGAAGGAAGATGTGCTTTTCTCATGCGACACAGAAAATGCAGGCGCTGCTGTGTCTGCTTCACCAGTGTCTCGCTGTTGAGTGACCAAGCCAGCCTACTTTATTTTTATTTTATTTTATTTTAATTCCATTTATATCCCGCCCTTCTCCGAAGACTCAGGGCGGCTTACAAGCTTAGCAGTAGCCTTCATTCTATGTATATGCCTGCTTATTAGGGCTTTCACACACACCCCAAGCGGCATTATTACAAAGTCAGCTTAATTGCCCCCAACAATCTGGGTCCTCATTTTACCTACCTCGGAAGGATGGAAGGCTGAGTCAACCTTGAGCCTGGTGGGATGTGAACCTGCACTAATTGCAGGCAGCTGGTGTTACTTAAGGAGGCATTAGCCCACTGCTCCACCAAGGCTCTACTTGTTAGCTGCACACCCAGGAATTTGATGCTGGTAACCATCTCCACAGGTGAATCATTAATGCACAGAGAAGTGTGGCTGTGCTTGCCTTTTGTGAAATCGACAATGATCTCTTTGGTTTTTCCGGTATTTAAAACTAAGCTGTTTTCCTTACATCAGTTCACCAATCCCTCAACCTCCTTGTGGTAAGCACCCTCATTGTCATCATTATGGCATATGGCAAACATTTGTACATGCATTGATGGTTCTCCTTGGCTATGTTTATATAGTCTTTTCCTCCCAGAGTTCTCTGAGTTTTACCTCAGCCCCATAATGTACCACAGTTTTAGCTCCTGCTGCTGCCAGAATGGTGGTATTTTGTTAATAGTTTATACTCTCTTGTTATTGGGCTTTGCTGTCTGCTTGAAATTTTTGCCTTGAATTTGTACCTTGAGTTGTCACCTTTGAATTTACAAGACAGATTCCTCTTCTTTGCAGTCACCAGTTCTTCAGGGTTTTGTTTTATAGTGCAATTCTTTCTGGATGCAAGGTTTCCAGCAGTATTTCCTGAAACTATTGGCTCAATGGTCTTCAAATGAAAATCAAATCAACTGTTTCCCCAGTATCTTCATTTTATTGCATTTCCCTTGCTCTTAAAATGTTTGGAAACTTTCTTAACATGGCAGTTAAGCCGGTCACAATGGAATGTTTAGTAGACAGTGCCAGGCTTCATGATGGCTTGTTTCCAGTGATAAGTCTTTAACTCTGTACCTAAGGTACTTTGTAGAATTGTGTGTAGTGTATCTTGCTGTTGGCTCAGTATATTTTATTACGCTTAGTGTGCTTTTTTTCTGATGACAACAAAATCATCTGAATTTGTGCAGCTGAGATATGGTAATTCTAACATCTAGTACCCTGTCCAATTTCTACAAGGCAGAAGACAATAATAGTTTTGTGTGCTTTCTTTGAACAAGATTTTCCTTTCATCCATAAGATGTAAATAATAGAAATAGAATCTTTTGTACACAATGAGCAGGAATTAAGGTTCCTGTGTGTGATACTGTGCTACGTATTATTATGGAACGTAACACGAAGTAACCCGTAACAGGATAAGAGCAGTACTTATTGGCCATTTCAGGCTGATGCAGTTGCATCCTTCATTCTAGCCTCTGATGGCACTTATCTGTTCCTATTGTGTTCAGTTGCTGATTCAAAATGCTGGACATAGCAGCATTGTGCTAGTGGCTATTAGCATCATACAATAGTATGAAGCTGCTCAGCTGGTAACCTTGACATGATGAACAAGGTTCTACAGTCAAATCTGTACCATTCCTGCTGCAATACTTTGAATGATGGATTCTTTTGTTACTAACTGTTCCTGTTTTGTCAAAGAGAGAGAAAAGAAAAATTGACTGATCCCTTTGCTTTTGGAGAGGCAGCATATGCAATATCGGGACAGCACTGGTGTGCCAGAAGAGAAGCAATGGAGGCACTGAGAATAGAAGTGGAAGTACCAAGTTTCCAATTAGTAGAGCTTTCGGCTGAGACAAGGATGGGCGACAAGTTCTTCAAGCCAGCAGTGGGAAATGGCCTATGTCTGATACATTTGCATGGATTCCTCAGGAAAACTTTCAAAAGACTTGACCAGCTTGCCCCATTTGCTGTACTTCTGCATTTGAAGTGTTTGTAACATTAGGGAAGAACTTATGCCAAGAAAGAACTGCTCACTCTAACAAACCTTATTTTAAATAAAACTAATTGCTTGCTGGGCCCAGATACAAGCTTCTTCTTGAAAAGCCCACCTTTTCTTCTTTGTACTGATTTCTCTTGTAAGTCAATGTTGTCCTGGAATCCTGAGAAAAATGTGTTTTGTGAATCTGTGTGTCTCGTGTGATGCAACGTGAGATATTCTAGGAATCTGTGAATTTTGATCTAATGTTCCCGATTAGTCATAGCTTCCATCATATTCTACTATACAGTGCTCGGAGGAACTAGAAACCAATATTTTAATGCAACGCACATTTGAATATTCTTTGAAAAGCGGAAGAAAAGTGCTAAATTAAACTGAAAGCCTATTTGGATTGGCATTCTCCTTCTGCAGTAGCTACCTTAAAGGTCTTAAAAATAACTTCTATATCGAAGCAGTATGCTGTGGGAAATATAAATAATCTCTGTTGCACTCTTTTCCCCTGCCTGTTCTGACCTGAGTTTCCTGTTCAGTTCAGATTGAGAATATTGCCTTTGGGCGATCTGGTTCTTCTGACGATTTTCACACTTATCTTGTGTTTACAAGCAGAAGTATGCTCAGCACGATCTCACACCCTTTTTTTCTTTGGAAGTTTTCCAAAGCCTGTCATGATCTTCCTATTTAGAACAAATGCTTTTTAAGAAACTGTTAATGACCACTTGAAAAACACAATAAACAGTTGCTTGGATTTTCTTGTTTATCTGTGAGAATATTTATAAATATATGTCCGCGTGTATATGTACAGTATATATGTATATGCATATACGAACTTCCTTTCTTAAATACTAAATGTAGAGACTTTGGGTACATCAAAATCCTCTTTCTGCAAGACATTCCTGGTGCACCATTTGTTCTCTCCCCCCCCTTTTGTTGCCTATTTTCCTCACCATCTGCAGATTAAATGGACTCTATTGTGTCAGAGGGCATGTCAGTCATCACATGGCAAGATACCCTTAAAAGACTTCCTCCTGCATTGCTGCCAGATGATCAAGCACTGAAGGACCAGAATTCATGCTTGTAGGAGTTCTGTTGCATGACAGTAGTTTAGCTTGTGACCTCTTTCCCCCAGTCAAGTCTGCTGAACTGAGCTGTGAAGCAGATGGCACAGTAGGCAGACTATTCAGGAAAAACATCTTGACTGAACTGCTGAAGAATCTTTAAAAGTACAGATTGAATCCTTACTATGTTACAGAAGTGTAATCAGTTATGTTGCCATGGAGGTAATAAGCTGGCAGGGGATTGGAACAGAGCTGGTAGCAAAAGATTTAATGATAGTAAATTGATAGCAGTTGTTGTAATTTGTATCTTTCCTTTGGGGACTGTGTAGTAGTAAGAAAGCTATAAATGGGTAAAAATGACTACATGAAATATCCTCTTTGTTATAATGGATATGGGACTCTGTGAAACGGTAGAAACCATGCTTTGTAGTGGTCAATGAAAAGCCTTGCATGATGCCCGGTGATTAGCATTTTGTTTTATGTATTTATAACAGATTCTGCATATTTTTTTTGCAATTCAGTGTAGTTTACACAATGAAAATAAAGCTTCCGAATAGCAGAGCTATGATCTAACTTTACCTTTTGCCCCCAAAGCCCCCTGAATAAGATGGTTGTCACTTTGCAAACTAGGCCAGGAAGCAAGATGTTCCATAGTGGGAGGGATGCCACTGGGAAAGGGCTCTCTTAGCCCAGGGTTCAGCAACCTTTTTCTGTCTATGGGGCCATTCTGCTGCTGTCATCACCAGTTCCAAAGGATTTGTTGTTTGGCCCCTACTAAGCTGGCAGGTAAAGCTGTTGCCAAAATGGTCACCTAAGGAGATGATGAGTGCACTCTCCATTTTTCTCATAGGCTAGATGAATATATGCCTTTCTAGGATTAAAAAGGTAAAGGTTCCCCCGCACATGCGTGCTAGTCATTTCCGACTCTAGGGGCCAGTGTTCATCTCCATTTCAAAGCTGAAGAGCCAGCGTTTGTCCGAGGACATCTCCGTGGTCATGTGGCCGGCATGACTAGACGCCAAAGGCGCACGGAACGCTGTTACCTTCCCACCGTAGTGGTCCCTATTTTTCTACTTGTATTTTTATGTGCTTTCGAACTGCTAGGTTGGCAGAAGCTGGGACGAGTAACAGGTGCTCACTCTGTTACGCGGCACTCGGGATTCGACCTGCCAAACTGCTGACCTTCTGATCAACAAGCTCATCATCCTAACCCACTGAGCCACCATGTCCCTATATTTCTAGGATAGGGAGATATAAATTCAGGTGACAGGGCACATCTTAGTCCACTGGCTGTAGCTACCAACCTGCTTTAGGCATTCACCCTTCTCACGATCAACACACAGGGTGGACTGATTCTGCAAATTGTTTAAAGGTAAAAACAAGCACTTGCAGTCTTTCCAAGAAATCTCAGTATGTGAGAAAAGCTTTCTTACCAGCTCTATCCATATGCCTTTTGATATTGATGTTCATATCATAGCTATGTAAGATTGCTTTATACAGAAAAAAAATCCCAAGCTGTGCAAGTCATTGTGAATGTCAAGAGATGTTCACCTGTCCAAAAAATAAATGAGTTACATTTGAAAAAGTCACTTAAAAAAAGAACTGACAGAAACTCTTTACTAGTAATATGCCTGTGTAGAAGCAAAATGATTGACTTGCTTATCAGATGGTCCTTTGCAATCAGAATTCAAGGATAGTTCATAGTCAGTGGTTTAACACTAGTATTCACTATACTCCCAATCCTTCTAGTAGAAATCCATCTCTTTCTTTAGATTTTCCTCTGTTATCTCCCCTTCGCAGGAGAACATATTTAATATGAAAGAGTTCTTTAGCTTACTAGACAATCCTGGAAGTTTGCACTTTGATAAGCTGAAAGTGGAAATACAGCATTTCAGCAGTAAGAAAAATTCACCTGTCAAAGCACAATTGAGGTGGTTGTGTACTTTCTAGAAGGCAGACCAATTAAATCAGGATTAGTTGCTGATCTCTTGTTCCATATTAAAAAGTTATGGTCTCTGCTGTGCTGGAACAATGTAAGACGTCTGTGCACAGACCCTAATGCAGCCTAATGCAATAGCTACATTAAAGCCAATTTTTGTATTTGAAATGTATGTATCACCATTTATTCCAAAATAAGCAAAAAATAAAAGCCTTATAATAATTTGATTTGCAATTGTTAAGTATGTTTACAATTTTGATCAAAATCTCTTCATTAACTGAAAGTTTTAACTAGAGAACCAATACTTTGCATGCATTTGGTTTGATAACTTCTGATCATCTGTGAAAATCCTTTTGTTCAAATCAAGTTTGGGCCATTTATCCCATATGTTGCAATGATATTTTCAGCTAGAGTGACCAGAACAAAATGTGTTGTGTAAGAAGTAGGGCTGTCTTCAACCTTGGTGCTCCAGTTCCTGATTGTTTATTGGAAAATACAAATACAGACATGCATATTTCACACAAAAAGCAAAGGTGATTCTAAATTGATTTGAATGTAGCTATTGGAAAAAAATAGATAATCTCTTATCCGTTATGATTGATGAACTGATTAGTTACTACTCCTTACAGTAAAGGTGCCTTAGTCAAATTAAACAGATTCCTCTTGAAAACTTTATACTAGTGAGGGGGGAGATTTTAAAAATGTTTATTTCATTGGGGGAATGAAAATGCTAGTGTTGAAAAAAATATTGTGGCATTCACTAGAGACCAATGCTGACTTGCAGGCATACACACAACAAAGCAATTTAAAAGAAAATTTATCTCAAGTAATATATAACTGCTATACTATACATTATACAGATCTTTGATGCACTTTCCACCAAATATATATCATTTCTGCTTTCAAATCCAGGTATCCCATTTTGAATGACTGTTGCTTTTAATGACCTAGGGGAAAAAAAACAAGGCTTCCAATAGTGACTCACAGAGTTAATGCCAGATTTCCGTCTGGTGTCTCAGAAGCAGACAGACGGTTGATGTTTGCATACAGATAATATCAGATGGCTAGCAGGCTGTGTAGCTCCCTTAGTTAGCCAAAAAAAGATTGGTGTGTTCTTTTGTTTATTATTGAAAAATAAAATCAACTATAATAATCCATTTAAGATTACGGTAGATCTTTCAAGAGTATGAAACCCTTGCATTATGTTTTTACTGCTATAATCAGATACAAAAGTTGTCCTATGCAGAAATGCTAATTAATGTATTTGATTTAATGATTCTTTACACATTCCTATATTTTTAACAGTATGAGCAGGACAACTGTAACATTTCAGAAAACAGTTGTTATGGTTCGATTCTGCTGAGAAACCTGCTTCTCAAATAGCTGAAACCAGGTCAAGTACAAACAAGATTACAGCCTTCTTCATGTTGACTCCCATTTGTGGAATATCTTACACCAGAAGTATAGATAGCTCCGACCTTCCTTGCTGTTACAAACATGTCATAGTTTCACTATTACAGCAAAAATGAAGACTTTAGTTGTGTTTGGGTGACCATTACAGTGAAGGTATCTTCAAGATCCAGAGCTTCTGTTAAAATGATGAAGTAGCATCGCGATTAAAGAGATGTGCCATTGCAATGCAAGCTCCATTCCTTTCAAATGTGGGTGTGATGTTACAACTCACATGTAATGCTTTTATCATTTTCCTGTCATTTACCCTTTTGATATTCACCCCTCCCTCCTCCCCCCTTGCTGTAGGTAGCTCTGCATCCTAGTTTATTATTAACCAAAATCATGGAGTTGTTGGAATTTTTCATTAATAAACATAAATAATACATTATAATTCTCTGTATGATAGATGTCTACCATGGTTGGTCACACTTGTTTTTAGGAACTGGATGTGCTATCTTAAAAGGCTTTTGTTATGTTCTTCAAAAATGGGGGTTATATGGATTGGGGTTAGAGGTCAGGATTAGGGTCATTATAAAACAGAGTCATGCTGTGTCTAAAGAGATATGTATTTGAAAGGTCAAGGGGCAATGCTGAGTCTTCTTTTTAATGCAGACCACATCTCTCTCTCTAATATATACAAATATGTCCCCTCTCTGTTTCTTTGCCAGAAGCAGCTGGCAAAAGCTGGAAGTATCATTTCCTCTAATTCATATAACAAGAGATGTAATGCTTATTAAAATAATCTTCCATTCTTCCCTGTTTGTACATTTTCAGAATAATTTTCTGTGGTGAGTAATTTAATGAACTTCGCAAAGGAAAGGGGTTTGCACCCAAGTCTCCCAAAGGTCCAAGCCCAATGTTTTAACCATTAAACTACATTAGCTATAACAGCCGTTATATTCTTAATAACAATTTGGAATAGTAATCGCATATGCCATTGCAGAGAGAACGGTGCAGAAGATTCCCAGGTCACCCTATTCAACAAAATAATAAAGCTTTTTTTTTCAAGCCACTTGAAGCATCTTTTGAACTTACCATATATATTACTCTGATTCTTGAAACTTTGTTCTTTTCATTCAGAGCTTTTCCTAAGCAAAAACGTGTCAGCTTAATTTGACAAATTGCTGTTTATTGTTTCTCCCACTCAGGTAACAATATTGACATTTTCACACACACAACAAATAGTGTAAGCTGGGTTTTTTAAAAATTGCATTATTCAAGTTCATGGAGCAGAAGAGCAACACAGACCATCCATCTGGCTGACTCATTGCCTAGGGCGGGTGTCCAAAGATGGCTTTCATTATTTGAAGACACATGGAACAGGAGGACATTTTCCCTTTGGCCTAATAGAAGAGTGCCAACAGTGTGAGTAACGGCAGTGTTTTTGGCAAAGACCTGCGTACTGTTGCAGGCACAGACTGCAATAGCGCCTTGAGACCAGACATAGAACAATATATATCAGTAACATCTTTTTTATACTGATATGACGATCATCATGAGGAAGCAATGGAAAGAATGCCCCTAGGGTGGAAAGGGCTATATTTACACCTCTGTCCTTGCAGGCATTCAAGTAGGTGGCAAGAGAAACCAGCCAAGCAACTATCTCAATTTCATGTCAGGGCAATTGCAAGCTGTATATCAATCAGTGGGTTGATTGATCTGTAATGTAAAAAGCAGCCACATCTTCACATTCTGCCTTGGGTGGTTGATGGCTTAGAATGCCTTTTGCATTCCGGTTATAAACCTGGAAACTCTTGCTTGTATGTGTAATATTTATCCTGTTGTAGCTGGATTCTCCTTGTGTATGTGTGCTTAGCCGAAATATACAGGTAGTCCTTGACTTACAACAGTTCATTTAGTGATCATTCAAAGTTACAGCAGCCCTGAAGAAAGGGAATTAAAATTTCTATTTTTCACACTTACGACCTTGGTAGCATCCCCATGATCATTTGATCAAAATTCAGATGCTTGGCAACTGGTTCATACTAATGAGCGTTGCTGTGTGCCAAGGTCATGTGATCACCTTTGGCCACCTTCTGACAAGCAAAGTCAATGGGGGGCAGCCAGATTCACTAAGCAACCATGTTACCAACTGGACAACTGCAATGATTCACTTAGCAGCTGTGGCAAGAAAGATCATAAAATGGGGCAAAACTCACTTAACAAATGTCTCATTTAACTACAGAAATTTTGGGTTCAGTTCTGCTCACGAGTCGAGGACTACCTGTAATCGAGAGACTGAGATCAACACATAGGGATATTTTCTTACACCACAATGTTTTAATGACACTTAAACTAATGACTGGTGTGGTATTGGGTATTTTTCTTTAAGTTCTAGATCCATTTTAAATCCCTTCCGGTGTGTTTACACAGCAAGTATGTTTAAACGTTTAAACGATACCATTATTATGTACTGACAATAATCAATGAAACAATTCTAGGACCTCAGTAGTTTTTCAATTCAATCAAATAAAATAATAGCCTGCCAGGTCCTATAATTGGACAAACTGAAGCAGCAACCTTAGGCAGTTAAGAAGAAAAAAAATGTTAACTATTTATTTATGTTTAGTGACAGGAAAGAGCAGTTAAGTATTTTTTTAAATATATATTCCATTTTATTTTCCCATTTCTTCCACAAACAAGTCAACAAATATATCGCCATACATAAGTATTTTTGTAGCTACTTAGGCAGTTTTCGGGTTATTGGAAAAAAACTGGTCTTAATGTTCTTCAGAGAATAATATGCATGGAGCTATTTGTGGGCACAATCCAGTCAGAGTCAAATACCCATAAACCTTTTGTTCAGCTTTTAAGTTGAAATTCATGGATCATTACTTGCTTAATTTTAGATAACCAATGCTCAGTGTTTCTAGCCTTTTCTGAAAATGTGATTTTCTAAACATATGTAAGAAATTAAAAACAAAACCAGAGGTTGCCCTACTGTTTCTTGTTATTCTCTTTCTTCCATTGTTCGGTGACACATGCCCACACAAACATATATAATATGCAAACTCATATTTATGCACAAATGTGTGAATTTGTATATACTGTATATATTACACGTGTGCATCTGTCTAATGAAATTGAAATAAATTATTTTTTCATGGATGTTAAAAATATACTCTCATAATCATATTTTGTTTATTTTTCACAAAGAGAAACTCTGGGCAGTGTACAATAAAATGTTGAAACATGAACAGAGTATATCAATGTGTTAGATTAAAATCCTAGCCTACACTGTAAAGCAGGACTTTTAAGAGTTGTCTGAAAGAAGTCTACTTTCAAGTTATTGCCAGATCATCACTTTTTTCCTATGGCAAAAATAATGGAATTGTTCTCCCACTATCCTAGAGCTGTGGTGGCGAACCTATGGCACGGATGCCACAGGTGGCACGCAGAGCCCTCTCTGTGGGCACATGTGCCGTCGCCCCAGTCCTAGGCCTTCAGCTGGGCTTTATAAATTTTTTTCGCTTTAGGCCTCTGCCGCCGTGTGCAGAAAAAAAGTTCAATCAATCAATTTCAACTTCTCACGGGGAAAAAAAGATCTCGTAAAGTTGGAATTGATTGATTGAACTTTTTAGTCCCATACAGTCTGCCATTACCACCACAGCCACGCCCACCCAATAGGCCACATCCACCCAATGGGCCATGCCCACCTGGCACCTGACGATACATAAGTGGGTTTTGGTTTGTAGTTTGGGCACTCGGTCTCTAAAAGGTTCGCCATCACTGTCCTAGAGGAAGCTGAATAGTCTGGCAACTGAGAAAGGGATTAACTTTTGCTCCTTTGCCATATCATTTCTCTGAGGCATAGATAGGTTATAGGAATTTTAAGAACTGGCTGCCTTGGGAGATGAATAAAAGACTTTGTCAGCTAAGGATTCTTCTGCTGTGCTACATATGATATTAAAACAATTAGTCCCCTTAGTATCAGGAGCTCCCATGTTTACTTGAAAAATTCTCTGATATTTTGTGCCAACAAGAACTTTTCAGACTTTCTCAATTCTCTTCCAGTTTAGATGAAGCTCAGTGATAATATGTATCTATGTAGCTTGCAATGCTACTTATGTTGCATATTTAAATTGGATGCAGAACATCCTGTACAGTATTTTTTTAACATCTAAAATGTTGTACGGAGGAAAAACAATGCCCGTACAAAGAAAATCTGATAAATTATTACTGTACACAGTTGGAAGTTTCAACAATATTCTTTAGTCATGTCTTATAATTGTTGCATTTAGGGCTAACATCATCAGGATTTTTCATATGAGTCTGGCTCAGTTGTTGAACGTTAGATACATTTTCTTCTTGGCAATAGAACAGAACAGAACAGAATAACAGAGTTGGAAGGGAGGTCTTCTAGTCTAAACCCCCTGCTCAGGAAGGAAGCCCTATACCATTTCAGACAAATAGTTCTCCAGTCTCTTCTTGAAAACTTCCAGTGTTGGAGCATGCACAGCTTCTGGAGGCAAGTTGTTCCACTGATTAATTGTTCTGTCAGGAAATTTCTTCTTAGTTCTAGGTTTCTTCTCTCTTTGATTAGTTTCCATCCGTTGCTTCTTGTCCTGCCCTCAGGTGCTTTGGAGAATAGCTTGACTCCCTCTTCTTTGTGGCAGCCCCTGAGATATCGAAACACTGCTATCATGTCACCCCTAGTCCTTCTCTTCATTAAACTAGACATACCCAATTCCAGCAACCATTCTTTATATGTTTTAGCCTACAGTCCCCTAATCATCTTTGTTGCTCTTCTCTGTACTCTTTCTAGAGTCTCAATGTCTTTTTTAAGTCATGGTGACCAAAGCTGGATGCAGTATTCCAGGTGTGGCCTTACCAGGGCATTAAAAAGTGGTATTAACACTTCATGTGATATTGAATCTATTCCTCTGTTAATGCAGCCTAGAACTGTGTTGGCTTTTTTTGCAGCTGCAGCACACTGCTGGCACATATTTAAGTGATTAGCCACTAGGAGTCCAAGATCCCTCTCATAGTTACTACTGTTGAGCAAGGTAATACTGTACCTGTGCATTTGATTTTTCTTGCCTAAATGTAGAACCTTACTTTTTTCACCACTGAATTTCATTTTGTTAGATAGCGCCCAATGTTCAAGTTTGTCAAGATCCTTCTGTATCTTAAGCCTATCTTCTGGAGTGTTGGCTGCCAGCTTGGTGTCGTCTGCAAATTTGGTGAGTTCCCCATCTATTCCCTCATCCAAATCATTGCTGAAGATGTTAGAGTACTGAGCCTACATCCCCAGTACTAGTGACTTATCAAGATGCAAGAATTATGGATTTGGGGGCATGAGTTTTAACTAAAAGGATTCAGCATAGGAATGAGAAATCTACACTTAATCTGCAGAAACAATTTTTTATTTGTGTTAACTGTCAAAAGCTAATCTTTCAAACAAAGGGCAAGAAAGATAATATTTGATAGGTTTTCAATATTTCATATTTCATATGTAATATTCATAGGTTTTGAAGTTATTCTGTTTGTAACATAGTTTTCAGCTTTTTTCTTCTTTTTTGTCTTTTTATTACCATTTTTAATTAATTTTTAATACTGAGTGTGCATTGAAACTTTAATGCTATTATATTCATTTGTACTCTTCTTTGGTTCATTAGCATAATAAAAAACTTCTTGATAACCCACTCTTCCAAAATGATACTCATTTTGTCATTTGTGAGCTCATACAGAAAATTTATAATGAATGCTTTTCATTGCTTTTTTTTTTGTTCTATGTAGTCCAGGTCCCCCACAATAAACAGCAACAATGCCTATTATTAAGGAAATAAGAAAAAAGGCAAAAACGGGTTTTTCATGACAGGCAAATGAAATGTGTGCTGCAATGTGAACTCACCTTCCCTTGTATTTATGTCATGGTGTCATGTCAGGATGTACATTTTGTCATTTTGACAAAATGTCAGCTTGCTGCAGACACCCTAGCCACAGGACTTTATTTTTGCTCACTTCATTTCTCTGCAGTAATTGAAATTGCCATCAAATTCACCACTAGTCTGAACTTTTTATTCGAAATAAATGATAATGGCCACTATTCCTGTTCCATAAGAATTTGAGGCCTTTTCTTAGGATAAAAGCTGCCTATAGGAATTGATGGATAAGAATTCAAGATAATACTATGTGCTTCACTCAGTGGGACTTACTTGCGATTAATAATTTAAGGCTGCGTTGTAAAGTTATCCATTCTGTTGTATTAAAACAGAAAACCCACATTAAATAATTGGAACATGAAAACCAAACCAAATAAACAAATGACTCTATAGCTGTTACTGACTATGAAAGAGGCCAATTTTGAAATTATTTTTATATTTTATCTTTTCTATTTTCTAACTTCGGAGATTAAATTGCCACTATGCAATTGAAGCGTCTGCTTTGCCACTGTTGTGGCTATGTTGTTACTGTGGCTATGTAGTTACTGTAGGAAAGTGGTTCCAAACTGAGAACTAAAAGGAAAATAGAGAGAAGGGAGTTTGATAGACTTGTCCTCTTGTTTAAGGAGGACTAGATTTAAAGACTGGCGACAGCAGAAATGGTAGCTGCGATGAGAGCAAATGTGAGCAAAACCACGGAGTGGTTCTGAAAACTAGTTCTGGTGGTTGAAGAAGGAAAAACTCTGGTGAAGTTTCAAAGAGGGGAAAAAAAATCCGGCAATAAAAGGGAAACTTCAGGAAGATATTTCAGTTAACATGAAGGTCAGAACCAAGGAAGGGTCTTCACACAGAGAAAGACTCTTGCATGGTACATTTTCTTACTTACAGTGGATTAGAATAAATGTTAGAGAAATCTTCACTGAAGGAAAGGCTTTTAAGAGCTTATTTAGCCACTAAGTCATTTTACATTAGAACACCGGTGTCAAACTTGCAATGTCACGTGACATGTCGTGACATATCGCAATTTTTTTCCCATTGCTGGCAATAGGGTGGGTCAGCAGTTTGACACCCCTGCAAGAATAAATTCATAATCAAATGTGTCATCAAGTCAGTGTTGACTTTTAGCAACCCCAAAGGTAGATTTTTTTCCCCCCCAGGATCATTTGTCCCTAATCCTGTCCTTCAGACCTTCAGATGATGCTATAATTGAGAGGGAAAAAATAAATACCTATGTGATTTAAGAAGAGCACTCTTAAAGCATTTTATCTTTCCACTTGAAAAAACCCTTTATTACTTTAGTCAACAACTTTTAATTTTATCAGCTGCTGGTGGTGGAGTCCTCTGTTTTTAAACCATAAGGATCAAGTAACTGAATTTTTATATAAGGTTCACAGATATTATTTTACAGGTAGCATTTAAAGAAAGAGGAGGGACTCAAGCTATTCTCCAAAGCGCCTGAAGGCAGGACAAGAAGCAATGGATGGAAACTAATCAAGGAGAGAAGCAACCTAGAACCAAGGAGAAACTTCCTGACAGTTAAAACAATTAACCAGTGTTAACCTCCAGAAGTGGTGAATGCTCCAACACTGGAAGTTTTTAAGAAGAGACTGGACAGCCATTTGTCTGAAATGGTATAGGTTTTTCTGCCTGAGCAGGGGGTTGGACTAGATGACCTCCAAGGTCCCTTCCAACTTTATGATGATGATGATGATGAATGCAATATCCCTAAATAATGTAATAACTTAAACATCTATTAAGCAAAGTGTGAGTGAGTTCTTTATACCAAAATCTCAACATTTGTTTTAAAGGAAAGTAGACATCTTGTTTTACAAGAAGTTAAAAGCACTGATAAATGAAATACTTATGAGACTGTTGTACATTCCTGTTAGTAGAAGCTTGTCCTACTTTAATATGAGCTATATGTCATTAGAACAGTTTTTCCACAAGGCTATTGGGAAAAAGGGAATTTCTACTTTTCCTTAGCTACAGTGGAATTATTATTTTGCTGCTTTGAGTGAAAAATTGATGCTTTTGTGGAAAATGTTTCCAGAGTGTATCCTGCTCAAACAAGATATTTAATGAAATGTGACTGGAGAATATAAAGGCATATCTATGCATATAGTTAAAGATTCAAGGATTGGTGGTGGTGCAATACACAGAGATTTTGCTTGTCTATTGCTAAATTTGATGTGTTTGAAATGGGGAATACATTTTCTTCTCAAAACTAGAAGCTAAGTTTGCTTTCTGTTCTCTTCCATATCCTTGCGGCCTTTTGGCTTATTGGTTGTCTGAGAATACAAAAGGAATTCCAAAATAATGCATACTGTTTCCCAGAAAAATGGATGCCCCAAATCTGTGACTAATAATTTTGTGATTAGTAGCCCAGGATCTGTGTTACACTATTTTCCCAGGACCCACAACTATAAAGAGAGTTAATGTAAGTACTTCTTTTTTCCTGTCCAAAAGGTTTGTTTTTTTTGTTAACATAGACATAAAGGAAAAATTCTATGTTTGCACCAGTTTCAGCCCAAAAGTGTCTTTTTCTTGGAAATGGATTATACCCTGATGCAAAGTGATGTGCCAGAAAATTACAGATTTTACCATGACCATTCTTTTAACTTTGATGTGTTTATTCTTTTTTTTTTACTTTTTCTATTGCTCTTTGAGCTGCTCAGAAATATTTGATAGACATAGTACTATTCACTCTCAGCAGGAGAGAATTAATCTTTTTTTTTAAATGAAACCATCACAGTGTCTCCAAAGAAGAGGATAAAAGATTCTGGAGGCAGTTGTGTCAGGGGCACATGTTCAGTTTTCCATTAGGGGATAGACAGTAAAAGATTGATTTCTGGGCAAGGGCAAAGATTTCACAATGCATGTAATCAAATAACCAAATGTAACAATGTTCTTTCTTTGATTCCATTGTAGATGAAATTACACAGTAAGAAATGTCCACAAAATGAGTTATATTATTTGCATTACAAATTCCTCTAGAGCTTATTAAAAAGCCACAAAGCTACAGTAAAGATAGACCTTCATCATAATGCTACCATAGATGGCATCACCATTTTGAGTTAATCCTATATCCTGTAACATTTAAGCATATATTGGCCCATGCAGCAATCTATCATAATGACCCCATCCCCTATAGGGGCCAGAATCTGGCTCAAAAGACTTTGATGTCTGACAGCAGCAAATATTTCTCATCACCATAATGCGGAATACTAGCCAAATTATTTGGACATCTGATCCAGAAAATCCCACAAGAAATTCTTCTTCCCGGGCAGTAAAAATGAATAATAACCTATCATTTTCTCTGTTTTCCTGTTACCCAATACCATATCCTTAGATGATTGTCTTGTTCTAGCTAACGTTATGGCCAACAATGAAAAGAAACAAGAATCTCACAATGTGATAACATGTCATAGATAAATATGTCCAAAACAAACATGAGAGGACGAAAGGGAATTCAAAGGGTTTTGTAATGTTTTAATAGAAATATACTATGCCAGTAAGGAAGAAAATGCACATAGTTGAGAAGCTGTGTTCATTGTTGTGGTATTTCTTTTGGCTTATACAATGAATTCAGTGTTCTAGTTTAGAGGAAAATCAGATGTGCTAAATAACTGGGGGCTTGGATGTCTCTGATGCTTTATTTCTTTTTGCCTATCAGTTTGACTTGTAACTCTTTATGTTCTTTATGTCTTTGGGGAGAGGCCTATCTAATGAGGTGCTTAGCTATAAAAGAATTGGGCCAGATTTGGCACCTCTCATGGTGTTTTTGGACGTATTTATCTATGAAATGTTATTACATTTTGAGATTCATGTTTCTTTTCATTGTTGGCTACAACGTTAGCTAGAAGGAGACAATCATCTAATGATCTGGTGTTGGGTAACAGCAATCTATAGTTATGTTTAGCTCAATGAAGTATTTCTTCAGTTTCCACCATCTCAGGGGATCACAAATCCTGGCATACTTGCCTGGCATGTAATACAGGTGAAACTCGAAAAATTAGAATGTCGTGCAAAAGTTCATTTATTTCAGTAGTGCAACTTAAAAGGGGAAACTAATATATGAGATAGACTCATTACATGCAAAGCACGATAGTTCAAGCCGTGATTTGTCATAATTGTGATGATTATGGCTTTGTTGTTGTTGTTAGCTGCGAAGTCGTGTCCGACCCATCGCGACCCTATGGACAACATTCCTCCAGGCCTTCCTGTCCTCTACCATCTTCTGGAGTCCATTTAAGCTCACGCCTACTGCTTCAGTGACTCCATCCAGCCACCTCATTCTCTGTCGTCCCCTTCTTCTATTGCCCTCCCAGCATTAGGCTCTTCTCCAGTGAGTCCTTCCTTCTCATTAGGTGGCCAAAGTATTTGAGTTTTAGCTTCAGGATCTGGCCTTCTAAAGAGCAGTCGGGATTGATCTCCTCTAGGACTCACCGGTTTGATTGCCTTGCAGTCCAAGGGACTTGCAGGAGTCTTCTCCAGCACCATAGTTCAAAGGCCTCAATTCTTTGGCGCTCAGCCTTTCTTATGGTCCAACTTTCACCGCCATACATTGCAACTGGGAAGACCATAGCCTTGACTATACGCACTTTTGTTGACAGGGTGATGTCTCTGCTTTTTAGTGTGCTGTCTAGATTTGCCATGGCTTTCCTCCCCAGGAGCAAGTGTCTTTTAATTTCTTGGCTATAATCCCCATCTGCAGTGATCTTGGAGCCCAGGAAAATAAAATCTGTCACTAGATTATGGCTTACAGCTCATGAAAACCCCAAATCCACAATCTCAGAAAATTAGAATATTGTGAAAAGGTGCAATATTCTAGGCTCAAAGTGTCCCACTCTAATCAGCTAATTAAGCCATAACACCTGCAAAGGGTTCCTGAGCCTTTAAATGGTCTCTCAGTCTGGTTCAGTAGGAATCACAATCATGGGGAAGACTGCTGACCTGACAATTGTACAGAAAACTATCATTGACACCCTCCATAAGGAGGGAAAGCCTCAAAAGGTAATTGCAAAAGAAGTTGGATGTTCCCAAAGTGCTGTATCAAAGCACATTAATAGAAAGTTATGTGGAAGGGAAAAGTGTGGAAGAAAAAGGTGCACAAGCAGCAGGGATGACCTCAGCCTGGAGAGGATTGTCAGGAAAAGGTCATTCAAAAGTGTTGGGGACTTTCACAAGGAGTGGACTGAGGCTGGAGTCACACACAGATGGATCCTGGACATGGGCTTCAAATGTCGTATTCCTCTTGTCAAGCCACTCCTGAACAACAAACAACATCAGAAGCGTCTTACCTGGGCTAAAGAAAAACAGACCTGGTCTGTTGCTCAGTGGTCCAAAGTCCTCTTTTCTGATGAGAGCAACTTTTGCATCTCATTGCCCGGTTCGCTCCCAGTGGGATCTTGACAGACTTGAATACTGGGCCCTAGCTAACAAAATGAAATTCAACAGAGAAAAGTAAAGTCTTACAGTTAGGCAAGAAAAACCAAAAGTACACATATAGATTGGGTGAAACCAGGCTTAATAGCAGCAACTGTGAAAGGGATCTTGGAGTCTTAGTGGACAATCAATTAAATATGAGCCAACAGTATGCAATGGCAGCCAAAAAAGCCAATGCACGTTGCACTAACAGAGGGATTAAGACAAGATCATGTGAGGTACTAATACCACACTATAAAGCCTTAGTAAGTCCACACCTAGAATACTGCAATCAGTTTTGGTTTCCACACTATAAAAAAGATGTTGAGAGAATGCAGAGAGAAGCAACAAGGATGATTAAGGGACTAGAGGCTAAAACAAATGAGAAACTGGACATGGCTAGTCTAGTGAAGAGAAGGACCAGGGGAGACATAATAGCAGTATTCCAATATTTGAGGGGCTGTCATAGAGAAGAAGGGGTCAACCTATTTTCCAAAGCACCTCAAGGCCAGACAAGAAATAACAGATAGAAACTGATCGAGAGATTCAACCTGGAAATGACAAATTTCCTGACAGTGAAAACAATCAACCAATGGAACAGATTGCCTTCAGATGTTGTTGGTGTTCATCGCTGGAGGCTTTGAAGAGGAGACTGGACTGTCATCTGTCAGAACTGGTGTAAGGACTCCTGCTTGGGCAGGGGGTTAGACTAGATGACCTACAAGGTCCCTTCCAACTCTTCTATTCTATTCTGTTCTGTTCTATTCTATGTGCTAACTCAGCTTTTGGTGCAGTCCAATGCACACAGTTCACAACACGCAAATGTATTGTAAGTGTAAATGGAAGTTACTTGTTGTGTCACTCATCAAGATTTCCTATATCTACGCCAGTTGGTTTGGAGATCCACTTGTACTTAACTATGGATCATTAGACCATGGATATGCATAAAACCATCCAGGTCAGTCCTCCTTAATCTGATGCCCTTGAGATCAGAAACTGCACTTCCCAGAACAGAAAAGTGTCAAGTTGGAGACCTTAGTTCCAAGGGCCTCTTGCGAATCACCTACAGACATTATGGATATTATAGCATTCGCAGGACCATTCAGTTTATTAAGGCATAAACCTTAGTGGAATAAACTTACAAACCTTTACCATTTCTATTCCTGATCATTTTTCAACAAGGATATAAGAATAAACCTGTAAATTGAAAAGAAATGGGGGGCATACTCATGTAGTTACAGGAAATAAATATTCCTATAAAGAGAGGGTGGCAGGCAACAGCCATACAGAGATCCACTCAGCAGGTTGCTTTCCTTTTCTTCCCCCACAAAGCTATTACTGCCAAATGCTCTGTGGGAAAAGCCTAGAAATTTATTTCTTTTAAAGTAATCTTTTTACTCTTGTTGTGTTTTATACTTTATTTTATGAAATACTTAATATTTAATTCTTACTGTATTCTTACTCTTAACGTTCTTATAATTGATTATATTTCTTGTAAGTCTTTTTGGGCAGAGAGAATAGAAGATAAACAAAAAAATGCCACTTACTAGTGAGGGTAGGAAACAAATTCCTGATTATCATCACAGAGGAAGACATAAGAAATGTGGGTGCTGGGTTTGAATCACAGGAAAATACAAATTCTGCAATCTGCTTAATGGCTTGGCGATTCTCAGTAATTTGCAATGGCTACTGCTTGTTTGTTTGTTTGTACCCCACCTTTATTATTTTTACAAATAAGGTGGCAAACATATCTAACACACTTTCCTCCTCCTATTTTCCCTACAACAACAACCCTGCAAAGTTGAGTTGGGCTGAGTGAGAGTGACTGGCCCAAAGACACCCAGCTGGCTTTCATAACTAAGGTGTGACTAGAACTCATAGTCCTCCCACTTTCTAGCCTGGTACCTTATCCACTTAACCAAACTGGGTCTAGATCCTTTCTGTTGATTTTATAATACGTACAGTATATGGTTGAAGTCCCCAACCTTTTGGGCACCAGGGACCCGGTTCCGTGGAAAGAAGTTTTCCCATGGAGCAGAGGGTGCACGGTTTTGTATGCTGCCTGCATCTCTCAGATGGGACTTTGCTTGTTTGTGTGGATCGGTTGCTGGCATGCTGCAGACCGGTACTGGCGCACAGACCGAGGGTTGGGGACCTCTGGCATAGGGTTCTTAGCTATAAGAGCCCTGAAGTGCTGTTATCCAGTGTGGGAACTGATGGATAAGTACACTGGCTTAAAGAGCCTTGGTGGAGCAGTGGGCTAATGCCTCCTTAAGTAACACCAGCTGCCTGCAATTAGTGCAGGTTCGCGTCCCACCAGGCTCAAGGTTGACTCAGCCTTCCATCCTTCCGAGGTAGGTAAAATGAGGACCCAGATTGTTGGGGGCAATTAAGCTGACTTTGTATAATTCCGCTTGGGGGGGGGCTGAAAGCCCTAATAAGCAGGCATATACATAGAATGAAGGCTATTGCTAAGCACATTGGTTTGTGCTTAGATTGTAAGCCACCCTGAGTCTTCGGAGAAGGGTGGGATATAAATGGGATTAAAATAAATAAAATAAATAAAAAATAAAAAAATAAAGAAGCACTAGCTGCTCTTTCTACTCCTACTCTACTTCAGCAGTGAAGCAGAATGAGGATTCTGTCTCCTCAAGAAGTAGAGGGGACGAAGGGAGCAGGTGGGAAGTGTAGTATCAGTTACTGGTAGGAAAATATGATGACAAGATTGATGAGTGTACAAACTCAGGATGTTCAACTGAGGAGATGGAAAAGGCAACAGCGGGAATAAGAATCAAGGAGGGAGAGTGGCTGTTGACTGAATGCTGCTGATTGGAGCATTGTTTACTTCTGACCTTGTTGAGGAAGCTTCAGAGGCAGAAAACAAGTCCAGCTCCCCAAAAAGAAAAAAGGAGAGCATGTAATTAGGAAGGAATAAGATACGTCCTGTTCTAGTGTCTTACACAAATGCACAGACTACAATATGAGAAACTGGATCTTAATTCAAGACAAAAGGGTATACTGTATGTGCATTAAAATCCAGGAATCTGAATATGAGATTCCTGTTAAGAATATTTGAATAAAGATACAAGAAAGTGGAAAGAACAGAGACAATATTGTAGTGATACAGACGATACACACCAACGTGCCAGACAGATGAACTGGAATAGATTACAGAACTGTGTCACAGGAGTGTCATGGTAAATGTGGGACAGCTTTTGAAAAATCAACAGGGCCAAGATTTCAAGCCCCCCCCCAATATTTCTTAGTGGTCTTGCTGACTGTTTTATTTTTCAGAAGATAGGGGGAAAAACAAAAGGGGGAATCATCTCTTCTAGATTTGATCGTAATCAAAAGGGAAGAACTGCTGAATGACAGGAACCAGCATGGATTTATTATTTATCAACCATACCAATCAACTTTATTTCATTTCTGCCCCCTTTTTATGGATTAGTCAGGTTAGTTGATTGTGAGAATGTATACATATAATGTACTGTGACTTCATGAAAGCATTCAGTTCAGAAACATCTGCAGTGAGATTGTAATAGAGAAGAGGATGAAACTTTGGCTGGGCTATATTGCTATTAGATGAATAGAGAAGTAATTGAAGAATCATGAAGAATCGCTGTGAATCAATAGCCCTGCATTAAGCTAGAGAGGAAGAACATAGCACAAAACGCTCTTCTAAGCCCTGGGGTATTCCAACTTTTTTATAAATTACTTTAATGAGAGATTAGAAAAATATGGTAATCAGATAGAGAGATCGTGCTAGACAGCAATATATTTGAAAATGATTTGTGTCTTCGTAGATCACAAGATGAGCCAAGAAAAAAACTGAAAAAGAAAAAAAATTGAATCCCAGCTTAATCTAGAGATGTCACTGTTCCTCTCTATACTGTGATAGTTAGATCACATCTAGAATATTTAATTCCTTTCTTGGCACTGTATTTAGGAAGCACAACATGTCTGTGTTAAAAAATGCCTAATACTTTCTGTTCACAGATTCATATTAAAGATTCTGTTAGGAAAAAATAAAACAAGGAAGATCAAAATTCATGCAGTCTAGAAAGACTAGATAGCATGAAATGTAAAGCCTTATAATCCAATTATAATCTAGACTGCAGAATATAATCTAATATATTCTTAGAAGCCTTATAATCTAATTATATTCTAGGCTGCAAAATTATACAGAAGCTCCAAATTTGGAAGCAAAATTTGGAGAGCCTTTAGCTCTGGAAAAGATCACTGTAGTGGCATATTTTTTATTGATAGTAATCTCATATTGCTGTCACGTTAGCTGTAGTAGATAACTTATTACATTAACATTGTCTAAAGATAAAGCATTCTTTCATTACTGATAATAACCTGAGTAATAAAAGCTTTTTAAAAAGTTATAAAAGGCCTTGGATAAATGTTTTATATCATTCATTGTGATTCAAATGTAACTTCTATTTTAAAAAGATTGTAGTTGCAATTTAATCGTTGAAAATGTTAGTAACAGCTTGCAGTATTTAGGAATTCTGTTGTTTATAACATTGTTTTCCAAAGGTTATTTCCCTGGGGCACTATCCATGTGGAGTCAGTAAAGCAAAAACTTACTTTTCCCTAGCCATGCTTTGTATTGATATATGCAGGGCTTTTTTTCTCATAGAACGCCCAGAACGTAGTTCCGGCACCTCTTTTGGATGGAACCTTGTAGGGTAGGCAAGGCTGGTTGTATGACATGTGTGAGTTTCAGCACTTTTTTCTTTTACAAAAAAAGCACTGGATATATGAAATGCATGCTGCCTAGCTACACTGATACAAGCTTTGTACGTATATTTAGACTGTCCCAAAGGTGCCTTTTCTAAAGGCAACTGGACTTCCTTTTTTTTTTTTTAAACATTTTGCTTCTTATCCGAGGAGCTTTTGAAGATGACGTTTTTAGAGAAAAAACTAAGAAAGTCTAGTTGTCTTTTGGAAAAGAATCTGTGGGACAACTGTGACCTGGATGGTTGAGAATCTCCCTAGATATCCTTACATTACTTATTTCTCCTTTGTTAAATTCCAATGGCTCAAACTTTTCGTATAAAATTGATTGTGAGTGCGGACTTGCCACACAATTTGTAAACATGTAGTAAAATACAACATATAAACTTTCAATAATTATTATCTTAGCCTACCTTTGAAACAGCATAGAAATAACACATACTAATGAGATATTAATTTTCGTTTCAGTAATGGGTGAAACAGAAAGGCTCAAATAAGAAGGATCTGTACAGCTGCAAATTTTTATTTTGAAGAACAACTGAGATACATTATTGGATTTGGCCTGCCCCATTCGGTTAGTGGAAATACTGTTCTAAATTCAGAATACTCTGTTGGATATTGATACTTCTAAGTCATATCCATGTCCAGAGGTGCCGTGGTGCGTTTCCAATGGTCAAATGTCCAGAGATTAATTTGAATCCTTCTTGAGTCATGTCTACTGATACTCATGTTGAGGCTGGGTTGGGAGGTCTTTGCTCATGTTCAGCTAGTTGTGGCCCTCCCTGCAGTGGGAGGACCTTGCAATAGTCTGTGTCATGTCCTCATTATTATTTGCTTGAATGATTGCCAATATATGCAACATGGGGATGCTTCTGAAGGTAGCTGGGTTTGCAATTGTTACAAAATACAATTTGTATTTATAAAAACATTACAACCAACCTGTTCAGTCTCAGAAGAAGTTCCTGATAATATTCTACATTCACAAGGGGAGCAGAGTATATTGCAGCCAGACTTACCCTATTATTTTTGAAAGTTGAAAAGTGAGCTATTTTGAAAATCATTTGTTTATTGTCATTTCTATTTTACTTAATAATGAATTTATTTACTATGTTCTTTTCACTACATGTGTTTTATTTATTTTCAGTTGTTTGCTACACATTCAAGTGATTTTCAGTGCTTACAATTATGTATTAAAACAAAATCTGAACATGAAAATCTTTTTTAAAAAGTCTTTGAAAATCTTAACTTTATTCTAAATTGTAAGGATTCAATATTTTCCTTATTAGTAAGCCTTTAGTGTTGTAAACCTTCCGTGATTGTGCAATTACACCCAAATGCTTCTTGCTTTCTTTATGACAATCACCTTTTTTCCAGTATATTAACAAGCCTACTTTGTCAAATCAGCAAATCTGATTCTAATGTAATATTTTCTATTAAGAAAATCCTGACTTGTTGTTTAATGAGATAATTAAATTGGAGGGGAGGTCTCAGAAGATGAAAAGGAGTGCTTTAATTACAGAAAACAGGTGCATGTTTTTAGAATAACTTTTAGCTTATTAAATTCAGCATTGATGAGGAAGCTTATTAAATTCAGATGCAATGTGAAGTTGAGGTCAAATGTGGAAGAACTTAAGGAACAATCTGATAGAAAAAAGGACTGTTTTTATTTAAATGTATACCATTAGTAACTGTTTATAAATAGCATGGCAGTTAAAAGTAGGTACAAGCATGCAATAATAGATAATTGTTAGTGATTTTTTACACTTAATAATTAGAATGGAACTTTAATTGCAGTAGGTGAGATAAGCAGAGAAAGAGAAACTTGGTTTTTGAAAGTACTCAATTTAAAACATTCCATCCAAGTTGTATACTCTTTTTAAATTTTCCTTTATTGATAGATGGACATTCTTGCTCCTGAAGCGTTATTTATTTTAGTACCTATAAGTTGGCTTTCTAAGACCCAAGTACCATATTGTTGAGAGATTGTGGATGCATTATTATAACACAGTGAAATGTACTTACATACATAGGGCATCTATGTCTTTATAAAACTAACTTGTTTCAGGACTTCAAGGGGCATAAGGATTTTAAAAAAGGGTCAAGTTTTAATCAATATCATCTCACATTATGGGAATTGAATTTCTGCCTTTCTATTAATACATGAGTTATATTCTGGCTTTATCTCTTCTTGCAGAATTGATTTGCCAACGTTCAATTCTCTTGGCCTTGTAATGCAAATTGTGATGCTTCTCCCCCATTTACTGTGCAAGCTGAGATTAGAGTTGAAAAATCAAGTCTCACTGACCAGCTGCTGTGAATTTTTCATTTTGTTTTCCCTTTCCTGACTAGTTCCATTCCCTTGTTTCCTCCTTCGGGCCTGGTAATGTGCTGATAATGTGGGTCTCTGGGGAATGAAGGCCAGGAAGCTGTTGAGAATCGTTTGGTAAGCAGCTGTGCCTGGAAAGAGAGTAAGTGTATGCTATATTGCAAAGGTGTGGAGAGTCCAAAGGAGAGACTCATGTAAGAATTACTATAGATAATAGTTCTCTGTAAGGATGCCTACAAACTTTGATACCTATTCTTAACAGACATCCTTCTTTTTGTTGGAATGTGGGTGAAAGCAGTAGAATTCTAATACAGGTACAGCTCTACTATGTTTCTTTGAATAAAGTACGGTACTTCCTTTCTTTGGCGGCATTATTGAGTGGAATAGATTAGAAGCTAGAAATACAAGGCTCGTAAAACACCACATTTTCCAGACTTACAAAGAGAATATGGCTTAATAAGAAGCTGACAGAACATACAAAGATCCAGGTCTATAAAGCCTACGTCTTGAGCACACTCTTGTCCTGTAGTGAGTCTTGGACCCTTTAAGCACGGCAGGAGAGAAAGCTGAACACTTTCCATATGAGCTGTCTGCGACGTATTCTCGGCATTACCTGGCATGACAAAGTTCCAAATAGTGCAGTCCTGGAACATGCTGGAATTTCTAGCATGTATACACTATTGAAACAGCAACGTCTACACTGGCTTGGGCGTGTCGTGAGAATGGCTGATGGTCGGATTCCGAAAGATCTGTATGGAGAACTAGTGCAGGGAAAGCGCCCCAGAGGGAGACCAGAGCTGCGATATAAGGATATCTGCAAGAGGGATCTAAAGGGCTTGGGAATGGACATTAACAGCTGGGAAACCTTGACCTCTGATAGTTCAGTCTGGAGGCTAAAGACGCAGCGTGGCCTTCTCCAATTCAAAGAGACACTTGCGCGGCAGGCTGAGGCAAAGAGGCAGTCCTGAAACCAGCGAAATCTGGGGGCTGGACAGGACACAGATTGTACCTGCCCTCAGTGTGGAAGGGACCGCCACTCTCGAATTGGCCTTTTCAGCCACACCAGATGCTGCTTTAGGACCCCTTTCCAGAGCACGATACCATAGTCTCTCGAGACTGAAGGATACCAATGATGGTGAAAGCAGTAGAATTCTAATACAGGTACAGCTCTACTATGTTTCTTTGAATAAAGTACTTCCTTTCTTTGGCAGCATTATTGAATGGAATAGATTAGAAGCTAGAAATACAAGGCTTGTAAAACAGATTTCTTCCATGCACATGGAAAAAAAGAATATTTTGAACTTGGAAATTTTAATTCCATTTACAGTGCTCTGCTGGCAGCAGCTGGTAGACCTTAGGTGACTGTAGAAAGTCAGACCAGTTTGACTTGGATGGGAGACCACCAGGAAATCCCAGCTTTCTGCTGACTTCCAAGAGTTTGATTCGCACTAGCTCAAGGTTGACTCAGCCTTCCGACCTTTTGAGGTTGGTAACATAAACACCCAGATTGTTGGGGGCAATATGCTGGTTTTGTAAACCACTTAGAGAGGGCTGTAAAGCACTATGAAGCAATCTAAGTGCTATTGCTACTCACAATTCAGGTTTTAAAAAATCAATATTTATGCAGGCTAAAAATAAAAAATGTACCTACACAGATTCATTAATCAAGATGTTTGCACCCAATCATTAGGACTCATCCAAGTTTATCCTTTATTGGCTGTTGAGATCTTTTCCTTGTAGAAGAAACCATTGCTAAGACAGGCAGAAACTGAACCAATAATGATTCTGCTTTTCAAGGATAACAGAATAAAATCTCCCATACAGACATTCTATCTTGTCTGAAGGAAGAATCAATCTGCAGATGTTGGTAATCTGCCTCATTTGAATAAGCCTTGGGGATGGAGGGCAGGGGGGAAGTCCAATACATTTTTGCCCATTCTTTTCCACTTATGGATGCTGATTGAACTGGTAGTTGGTTCGTTAAAGAATGTCTGGTAAAATGCCTCTTTCATATCATCCAGCATATGTTGTCTGTTGCCAGGCTTATTTGATCAAATAGTAGAGTTCATTTCTTCAATATGAATAGGTCAATGCAGCTTATTTATGTTATTTGCATTCTATTCACTAACTAGCCAGAAAAGATAGATGAGTGAAGACTAATAGATGAGATCAGGTCAGTAACCTTTCCTTGCTGTTTGTATCTGGATTATGTCTGTTCCAAAGTGAGCTTGCATCATTGCCAAATAGTGGCAAGGAAAATGCCACACGAAAATAAGGCTTTTGGTAAGGGAAACTGTGTTTTAGCGCTACAAGCTGCTGAATTTTGGCATCTAAAGTGTCTTTTAAATTGTGTTTTTGCCTAACACCCCTGAGATTGAGCAAATACTTCCTGTGTATTGCAAAGAGAACACATCTGGCAACAAGCCTTTATCCTAGTTGTGGTTCAGGTTTACTGGATCAACAGGCCCAAAGTTCTATTTTACAAGATGATAATCAGGTTTCTAGGCAACCAACCCTATTTTCAGTTCCTTCCCATCGAGACAAATACATCCTTGTGCAGGCAGGAATGGAAGAGTGACAGATTTTGGCAGTCTCTAATTTGAGCTGAAATTAAAATTTAGCCCTTGAAATCACAGGGCAAGGCAGCATAAAATGCAGCATTGGGAGCAATAAGAAGTAAATGGTTCCCACTAATTAAGCAAAGCTACATCAGAGCCCTGCTGAGGGAGAGTTACCTCAGGTGTGTTCAGGAATATGTTCTTCTCTAGAGGATCCATCTTTCCTACTGTGTGCTCAGCCATGCCTTTCTGCAATTATCAAGGCACCATTTAAACAAAATAAATGTGTGTATGTGTGGGGAAATTCAGAGTTTTAATAGACTTAGTTTAGGGTACAATTTATAAAGAACGTTGTATATGCAAGCCCCCCCTGTGACCAATGCTGAAAAATACTGTGGTGGAAAATAGGTCCCATGTATTGATAGAATCTGTTTATAAAGCACAGTAATGTGCCTTTGCATATATTAAAATAACACTGTTGATGTTTTTATTCTTTTAATACACTCTCTAACTTTATTTGGATCTTCTTTAATTGCATAGATCTGCCATAAGGTGCCTTGTCTGGCTTTCTTTATTCAGAAGATGCATTGCTCTTGCTTAATTTTTTCCAACGCTCTTCTACTTGAGACTAAGGCTTGTCTGAGCTATGCAGTTATAGGGGGAGATACGGATAATCCTTGACTTATGACCACAATTGAGCCCAAAATGTATATTGCTAAGTGAAACAGTTAAATGAATTTTGCCCCATTTTACGACCTTTGTCACAGTTAAGTGAATCACTGCAGTTGGTAAGTTAGTAACACAGTTGTTAAGTGAATCTGGCTTCCCTATTGACTTTGCTTGTCAGAAGGTCGCAAGAGATGATTACGTGACCTCAGGACACTGCAGCCGTCATAAATATGAGTCAGTGGCCAAGCGTCTGAATTTCGATCTTGTTACCATGAGAATTTACAATGGCATATAGTGCAATACGTGAAATAGACTCTGAAAATTACTGTTGTAATGTAAAAATGAAAGGAATTCCAAATAAATCAACAAACTAAATATTACCTTACTGAACTTTTCTGGCAGACAGTATGATCTCCATGAGAGCAATTTTGCCTTCTTATTCCATGCTGTTTGGAAAATAGATGGAGAGGTATATTTATGGAAATCCTAGGTCAGTGACAGGTAGTTTCTTAATAATGTGATAACCTTCACTGGCTATTGTTTAACCCAAAGATTAAAAAAACTATTGGCCAAAACTATTTTCCTAATAATTTTGAACTTGAATATCAGAAGAGATAACTAGTTCCAGCAGGGCTTCATAAAAACAGAAAAAGAGCTTAATTCCCAAGTATATTTTCAGAGACAGCCTCCCCCACTTGCAAATACATGTTCATTTAGATTTTTTTGAATAGGTGCAACTTTATCAGATACTCTATTGCGGAGTTTAATCTGAGTATGTTGAATTATAGCAAAATATTAATCACCATTAAATAATTCTGGAATATTAACTATTTACCTGCCATCTAGGATTTCTAACTGCAATTCACCAAAAGTCTAATGATGGAATAGGCCTCCATTACTGAAGCAATGTTAAGACTATATTATTTCCTAAATGTCAGATGACATCAAATACATGTGAGTAATTGCCCTCGTAGTCATAACACATTTTCACATTACAGGATTATTTCAATAAGGATGTGGGAAACTGTAGCTTAGAATTACAGCATGTATATATTCATACTAATGATGATGGGCAACATATAGGTCATTTGCTGCACTGAAGCCATTACAGTGTAAGTTGAGGGCACTCTGGATGGCACAGCAATGTTGAAGCAGGTTCTTCATGAATGTTAGGTGGATGTGTAGACATTTGCAGCTCAAGATAGCGGAAAAATGAATCCATTTACACTGTTTCATCTTGTCTTAAACAGCATTACAAGCCTAAACTGGTAAAGAAATAGGTAAATTCTGAATAATGAATTCTAAATAATGAAATTCTTAAAAAGCTTTTTAAGATTTGACTTAATCCAAAATTAAATACACTAGTCAGATTTTTGCATGGCTGCAAGCTGATTATTTGAAACCAAAAAGAGCAAAGAGTTCTGTCTTTCTCTCTCTCTTATGCTTCTGAATAAAAGATGGGATTGATAAAACAAATGCATAGTTAGATAAAAACCTCTCCACTGCACTTCTTCCACTGTTGTGTGAGCCAGATAGATGAGAGGAGAAACATATCACTGCCTTTTCTTCTTCTTTTTTTAAAAAAAAACTAGCATTCAGTTTAAACAGAGAAACCACAAGTAGTCTTCAACATTAAATGAGTAAAGAGAGCTTAAAAATGCAAATTGCTAGTCAAACCTTTTATTTTGTAAATACTTTCTTAAGAAAAAATTGGATGATTCCTACCAATTGTTATACCTGCAGCTAGACTGATGATGAAACCTGCTGAATCTTAACAGACCAATTTTAAAGTAGGGTGACCTGCAGGACCTTCATACACAGGGAACAGATGAACAAGCTGCTAGAGTTGTTCTGAATCGTTTCTGGGGTCTTATATTTTAACTCTTTTCCCTTTTTGCTTTCTGATAAGCAGAACTACTAGGGGAAAGGTTCAGTCGTTAAATTTACATCTCTGATTACCCTAGTTTATTGACTTATTGGAATTCATTTACTGTCTAATAAGTTCTAAATTGAGGGCAAGAGGTTAAATGTTATCACAAATTGGTTCTGTGCTTCACAATTCATCAATCTTCTAGATATTTCTTCTGACCCCACTCCGTCTCATATAAAATGTTATATTGGGATATTTTAAACTGATAACACTCTGTGTGTGTGTGTGTGTGTGTGTGTGTGTGTGTGTGTGTGTGTTTGTGAATAAAACATTTGCTTATTTTTAATTGCCCAGGTCTTCTTGGATCAGTTAAATATTGATGCACTGCATTTCCAGTGCAGGAAATGCAAAGAAAATGTCACCTATAGAAGTTGGGCAGTGTTTTTGCTTCAGCTAATACTGAGGTCATAAAATTGAGCATTAAATATATTCATTAACAAAATGTTTCATTATCCACTATTTTGCAAACAACAGAATTGTCTAGTATGGAAAAGTCCATGGGATTGTTCAAAAATATTAACTCATGTTTTTCTACGACCCTGTTTCCCCAAAACACTAAATTGAAGATCAGCTAGAACAGTTAAAGTATGGTGGAAAAACCAATACCAGCTAATTATTTAGTCAACTAACTCTGAGGGAGTTAACAGGGTTAAACCAACTCACATTAGCCAGCTATAGTGTAGAAATGTCAAACCATGGTCAATTACTGTATTTTGCCTACAATATTTATTTCACCAAGATCCAGGCAGAATAAGAGGGTGGGGGGAAAAATCCTGATCAATTTGCTTAGACCTAAAAGCACAGAGAATATCTCTCAACTGCTATGAATTGTAGCAGCTAAGCCATACCTACTTTTACTTTACTTTACTGTCCTGAAGAATATGGACAAGAATCAGTATTTCTATTTTTTTTTAGAATTCCACACTCAAGGCAATTTGCAAGAATTGAAACAAAATGCAAAGGATAAAACTGGTAAAAACTGGTAAAAATGAATAAAATTAAAGTGAATATCATTAATATCAACAGTCAAAAGCTTAGCAAAAGAGACACGTGTTATTCTAAATACTAAATACTAGCAATTTTATATGCAGTTAGTTTGTGTGCTCTCTTAACTACTAGTATTGAAGCACTGGTGTCCATAGCATGGTGTCAAAATTGGAAAGAGAGATGGAGTTTCCAGATGCAATCCCATCCTCCCTTTTGAACATGTGTGCAATAACTGTGTGTATACAAAAGGGATGGAGTTTGTAATATAAAACTCTATCCCCATTTTCCCAGCGGTGTGGCTAGCATTTTTGACACTTGGAGCAGATATTTTAAGAATGCGCCCTTTCATTTCTGAGAACCATTTTAGTGTAGTAGTTAAGGTGTTAAACTAAAAATCAAGAGAATGTGAGTTTAAGCCTTCTCTTAACCACAAAGAAAGCTGTCTGATTTTGGGTCAGACAATACTCTCGGCTCTAGGAAGAAGGAACTGGCAAGCTGTTCTGAAAAATACTGCCAAGAAAACAGGCACCAGGATTTAAAATTGGTTTGAAGCACACAATTTTTCTCTATTGCTGTTGCTTCATCGCTAACCACTGAACAGGTGATTGATATGTGAACAGCAGCAATTTGACTCCACATTTGTTGCTAGCCTCTTTATTTTTTTTGGCATCACTCTTCTTAATGCTTGCATCTGGGGGAAAAAACCCTCCTTCTATGGTATGGCACTGCTTATTGCTAATTTTAAGGACGCGGTGGCTCAGTGGGTTAAGACGCTGAGCTTGTCGATCAGAAGGTTGGCAGTTTGGCGGGTCGAATCCCGAGTGCCGCGTAACAGAGTGAGCGCTTTCCTCCCAAGGAGCAAGCGTCTTTTAATTTCTTGGCTACAGTCCCTATCTGCAGTGATCTTGGAGCCCAGGAAAATAAAATCTGTCACTACCTCCATTTCTTCCCCATCTATTTGCCAGGAATTGAGAGGGCCGGATGCCATGATCTTGGTTTTCTTAATGTTAAGTTTCAACCCAACTTTTGCACTCTCCTTCTTCACAAGTAACACGAGGCTCTTTAGTTCTTCTTCACTTTCTGCCATTAGAGTGGTATCATCTGCATATCTTAGGTTGTTAATATTTCTTCCGGCAATCTTAATTCCAACTTTTGATTCATCTAGCCCTGCCTTTCTCATGATGTGCTCTGCATATAAGTTAAATAGGCAGGGCGACAGTATACAGCCTTGCCGGACTCCTTTCCCAATTTTGAACCAATCAGTGGTTCCGTGTCCAGTTCTCACTGTTGTTTCTTGGCCCACATATAGGTTTCTCAAGAGACAAATAGGATGGTCTGGTACTCCCATCTCTTTAAGAACTTGCCACAGTTTGTTATGATCCACACAATGAAAGGCTTAAGCATAGTCAGTGAAGCAAAAGTAGATGTTTTTCTGTAACTCTCTAGCTTTCTCCATGATCCAGCGTATGTTGACAATTTGATCTCTAGTTCCTCTGCCTCTTCGAAATCCTGCCTGCACTTCTGGTAGTTCTCGATCCACATACTGCTGAAGTCTAGCTTATAGGATTTTAAGCATAACTTTACTAGCATGTGAAATGAGTGCAATGGTGCGATAGTTTGCTTTTTATGTATTTTAACTTATTGTTATAGTTCTTGGGCATCTTGTTTAATCTCTTTTAATTTTTGTATTCTTGTCTTTTAACATGTATTGCCCTGTTCACCACCCTGAGTCCTTCGGGACAAGGGCAGTATACAAATAAAATTATTATTATTATTATTATTATTATTATTATTATTATTATTATTATTATTATTATTATTATTATTATTATTATTATTATTATTCTTTGGCACTGCCTTTCTTTGGAATTGGAATGTAAACTGACCTTTTCCAATCCTGTGGCCACTGTTGAGTTTTCCAAATTTGCTGGCAAATGGAGTGTAGCACTTTTACTGCATCATCTTTTAAGATTTTGAATAGCTCAGCTGGAATACTGTCACCTCCACTAGCTTTGTTGTTGCTCAGTTTTTCTAAGGCCAACTTCACTTCACATTCTAGGATGTCTGGCTCGAGGTCAGTGACCACCTCATTGTGATTATCAGGGACATTAAGCTCATTCTTGTATAGTTGTTCTGTGTAATTTTGCCATCTCTTCTTAATCTCTTCTGCCTCTGTTAGGTCCCTGCCATTTTGGTCCTTTATCATGCCCATTTTTGCATTAAACGTTCCCTTCATCTCTCCAATTTTCTTGAAAAGATCTCTGGTCCTCCCTATTCTATTGTTTTCTTCTATTTCTTTGCACTGTTCGTTTAAGAAGGCATTCTTATCCCTTCTAGCTATTCTCTGGAATTCTGCATTCAATTGGGCGTATCTTTCTTTTTCTCCCTTGCCTTTTGCTTCCCTCCTTTCCTCAACTATTTGCAAAGCTTCCTCAGACAGCCATTTTGCTTTCTTGCATTTCTTTTTCTTTGGGATGGTTTTAGTTGCTACCTCTTGTACAATGTTGCAAACCTCTGTCCATAGTTCTTCAGGCACTCTGTCTATCAGATCTAATTCCTTAAATCTATTTGTCACCTCTACTGTATATTCAACAGGGATATGATTTAATTCATACCTGAGTGGCCTAGTGCTTTTCCCTACTTTCTTCAGTTTAAGCCTAAACTTTCCAATGAGAAGCTCATGGTCTGAGCCACAGTCAGCTCCTGGTCTTGTTTTTACTGACTGTATAGAGCTTCTCCATCTTTGGCTGCAGAGCATATAGTCAACCTGATTTCTGTGTTGACCGTCTGGTGATGTCCATGTGTAGAGCCGTCTCTTGGGTTGTTGGAAAAGAGTTTTTGCTATGACCATCGTATTCTCTTGACAAAATTCTATCAGCCTGTTCCCTGCTTCATTTTGTACTCCAAGGCCAAACTTGCCTGTTATTCCGCTTATCTTTTGGCTTCCCACTTTAGCACTCCAATCCCTCACGATGATAAGGACATCATTTTTTGGTGTTAGTTTTATAAGGTGCTGTAGGGCTTCATAGAACCAGTCAATTTCATCCTCTTCAGCACTGGTGGTTGGGGCATAGACTTGGACTACTGTGATATTGAATGGTTTGCCTTGGATTCGAACTGAGATCATTCTGTCATTTTGAGGATTGTATCCCAGTATTGCTTTTCCTACTCTTTTATTGACTATGAAGGCTACTCCATTTCTTCTGAGGGATTCTTGCCCACAGTAGTATACCTGATAGTCATCTGAATTAAATTCACCCATTCGTGTCCATTTTAGTTTGCTGATTCCTAAGATGTCGATGTTCAGTCTTGTCATCTCTTGTTTGACCATGTCCAGGTTGCCTTGATGCATGGATCTTACATTCCAGGTTCGTATGGAGAAAAAATCTTTACAGCATCGGACTTTCCTTTCACCACCAGACACATCCACAGCTGAGCGTCCTTTCGGCTTTGGCCCAGTCGCTTCATTCTTTCTGGCGCTACTAGTACTAGCCCTCTGCTCTTCCCCAGTAGCATATTGGGTTTTCATGGCAAAGATACTGGAGTGGGTCGCCATTTCCTTCTCCAGTGGATCACGTTTTGTCAGAACTCTCTGCTATGACCTTTCCGTCTTGGGTGGCCCTGCATGGCATAGCTCATAGCTTCATTGAATTACGCAAGCCCCTTCACCACAACAAGGCAGTAATCCATGAAGGGGAAATAAAATGTACGTGTATCTAAATCTCAGTGTAGCATACAAACATTTTGAATTCTTCTTTTGTCAGCTTTTAGCTATTTCACAAAGTAACACCCATTCTGTTCATAGTGAATCAAATTGCAATGACTTCTCAGTGGGAGTCCCGAAATACAGTGTTGGGTGACCTTCTGGTATCTATCCATGTGATTGTTAGGAGTTGACAGCAACTTGGTGGCATGTAATCACTCAATCAAAACTTCCTGGTGGCCAACTGTTGCAGTTAATATAAGGGGGAGGAACTGAAATCTCCTTTGTCAGGAGCGATCACACAGTGTGAGCCCAATTATGTCATACAGATGAGAGGGTGAATGATTTGGCTATAGCTTTCTGGAATTTGAAGGAATATAAGCCTATGTCAGAGCATACAATAGAGTTTTTCAACTATAAAACTGTGGAAACCCAATTACCAATTTTAGGCAATAAAATATCTAGGAGCTGCAAGCAGTGAGTCTAAATGGATTGTGTGTGGGGCTAGCCTTGAAGAGAACCCATTGTCTTCTCTAGAACAAAATTCCTGCAGAATGCTACTGCAAGAATGTAACCAAGATTATTGGATTTTAACAAATTAGGCAGGCAGGATACCTTAAAGATCAGTTCAAGCTTCTGGTGCTCTTAAAAATATATCTCTATACACCAGTCTATCTAGATTAGGAATATCAAATTTCTTTCTGTGTCTCTTTGGCAACGAAAATTTATTTTATAGAAACAAGGTGAGAGCCTTGCCAATGGAGTTTGACCAATACCAGTACTGGAATATTTTACTAGTGGATTATAATTTGTTATTAGCACAGATATTACTTGATGGTTAGGATCTGCTTTGCTCTTCTTTGATTGCCATTTGATCTTACATGGCATATACCATACATGGTCATCTTTATTTATGCCTTTATCACTGCCCTGATATTTCTGGCTAGAGGGTAATGCAAAATCAATTTAGAATATAATATATTATTAACAAAGAGAAAGGAAGAGAACAAAAGGCCATTCTGGGGATAAATGGCAGAAAGAATAATATTGGGGGGGGGCACTTGAGAGAGGGGAAAGTTTACTTGCTTGGGGAAACTTCTGTATTAACTTACAGCAGATTGCACTGAGAGTCATATATAGGGTGTTTCATTTTCCCATAGCAACATCTGTCACTGCATTAGGCATGAGACTGTTGATTTCACTGGAGAGGAAACGAAGTTGCAAGGGTACAGATTGAGGGGAAATTAATGGAGAAAATAGGCTGGGCTGGATGAAAATTCTTTCAATCTTATTTCACCATTTTATAAGCAGGTCTGTGCGTGAGGTGAGTGCGTGTGCGTATGCATGTCCATGCTTCTCCATTCACTGAATTTGGTGTACTTACAGAAGTGTTGCTATGGTGACTGTTAGTGACAGCTGTTATGTTGTGCTCCTGAGAGAAATATATGATAATAATGGTTAGCCTTCTCATGGGATAGGCTGGCATTAAAAGCTGAAAATAAAATGAACAGATAGTGATTAACACAGAATATTTATATCTATATTATTTTCTGAAGTGGTTAACATCTTGCTATTCCCCAAAAAGGGTTCATTGTAATTTAGACAGAATACAAAATAAATCCAACTAGTTGGAAAACCAACCCAAAGTATCATTTTGGATCATGCTGATGTAATCTGGGAATATTTGCAATATAATAGATGATGTACAATTTAATTTCCTGGAGCCTTACTTACTGCTCTATAAAACACTCTTCTCCTGTTTCCTTCTAAATGTTGAATTAGTATGTGGAAGGATTAGCCCTTCTCTTAATTATTTGCATTCACTTCTGGCTTCCAAGTAGGAAGTATGACAGATCCTATATTTTTAAAAAATCTACACGTAGAACCATGCACACGAACAGGAAGTATACTTGTATTGGAGTCCCCAACTATAAATGTGGTCTATAAATTAAATATAGCTTATATAGGAAACACTCTTATGCTCTTCTTTTGATGGATCAGAAATATAGGATCTAAGGCAGGAGAATGCAACTAATTCATCGGCTGAAAACTGCAAGTAGTATTTTGTGGACTGCACTCCAAAAGATAATGGGTTCCATTGGGACAAAACAACATTTTAATTTAATTTAATTTACATTTTAAATTCAGTTAGAATTAAATACGATTACTCTCCAGTCATGTATTAATTTTCTAATTTTGCCACTGTAAATTCAGCTCTTGATTAGACTTGGCAAAAGGCTAGGTTTGGAAATAAGAATGAATCCTCAAACAGATCATCAGGACAAAGAAGTCAGAAATCTTTTTTCTATCTTCAGTTCAGAAATTAGGCTTCCTTCTTCTCTTCCAAGTTGACAGGTACTTGGTGAATTGTTTAGTTGGTAGTGAGAAGAAGCTGAGATGTATTTATATGATACATCCTTTTAGGCTGGAACTGCTAGTTCTTGCCTCCCCAGTTTCAACCTTTAGATCCTCAACCTTTCTAAAGCAACACACTTCATATTCTAAACAACCTATGGAACTATGCTGATTTTAATAATCTTGCTTTTTAAAATACCACATTATAACATCATTTAAAAAACAGCTTTATATTTTGTAACAGGGATAAGTACAAACTAGGTTTGCCTCTGGATATATTTTTTATTGACAAACTTCCATCAGCCCAGTGGGCCTACTGTGGAAAGGGATTGTGGGTTTGTCACCCCAAACACCAGGACCACAGCAGATTGTGGGCATGTACCCATGAGTGCCTGGTGAATTTCATGGCTTTATAAAAGTTTGTGGTTTCAATGCTGTGTTCATACCCTTATGCTATATTTGAAAAGATAAGATTGTTTATATCTAAATATAAGATTATGCGGATTGAACTAAAAAAAAAGCTGTGTTTAAATCTACCAATTAAGTCTTTTTAACATTTTAAAACAGCTATTAACCAGAGAGTGTTTCACAATACATCTTAGATGCCTCCTGTCAACTTTTTTACTTTTTTATTTTTTTAAAAAAAAGAACAATTGATTGCAGGTTCTACTATGCAGAACTCAGCTCCATATGTTGTGACTCTATTGAGGTTCAACGCTGTCCTTCCATCATCAGGACATAAGATTGGCAGTGATCTCCGGACATCTGCTTAGAGGCTTCTTCCAACAGTTTGATATACAGTCTGTCTCTTGACCCTTTCATTTCATTTCATATCTCCATTTCTTTTTTCACCGGGTTGGTGAAATGGGATCTTTTGTTTGGTCAGTTATGAAGATTCTCTTTAGAAACTTCTCTTTGGTTGATTTCTGTTCTCCCCTTAGATACTGTATTCCTTTTACAGAAACTAACCTAGCATATGCTTCCCTTTAGCTCTCAACAAGGCTCTTGACAAGAATATTTCATCTCTAGATAAACAGAGCATATCAGTGATTTAAAAGTATTTCCCTGACTCTTGTGTTTATAGGTTCCAATATAAGGTTTGCAAGTCTTTCCCCCCCCCCACATTCCTCTTAATAATTCACTTATGTTTGTTTTTGAGAGTGGAGCTGAAATAGGCTATCCCCATCTATTATTCAAAGACCATGCTTTGTATGGTGGTGGTGGAAGCAAGACCTTTGGGTATATGTCCATATTATAATGCTTTGCTTGCACTTGGAGAACATTGAATCAGTTCTGTCCTGAAGCCTTTTCTTCCATCCCTTCTGGTAAAACCAAATTTAGAACATAGTCTGCAGCTATATTCAAGACAGGGATAGGAACAATCACATTCATGTAAGGAGACCATGGGAAGAAATATCTGATGGAAAAAAAGATTAAATATATTTGAACTTTCTCATTTGTTTTGCATGAAAGAAATATGTTTCAATAGCTGAAATTTTCTGAATCTCAAGCACTAAACTGACACATGGAAGAGGAATAACTACAATCCTTACTACAAAAACTCAATATAGAATTACTACAATTATTTACGTAAGGCAGATCTGGAAACATGTTGTTTTCTTTTTTAATGTAAAGTTCTTCATTGATTTCATTACAGTATATCCTTGAGGATTCTAGAGTACCTACAAGGTTTATATTCCTTTTCTAAATTCATTGACTTTGGAATTAATGACATGAAATCCCAGGAAGATAATGTGTATATTCTCACTTTCCCAGTGTTGAGCTTTTCAAGTTGCACACACTCTCCCTCAACCATATGTACCTTCTGTTTTCCTTCCACAGAGTCATAATTTTTCATTAACGGTAACTGAAACCTGCATTGTGAATTCCCACATTTTAAGAAGCTGCTGAAAAATTATAGTGATGATTTAATTACCTGTGGAAAGCATGTCACCCCGATTCTCCAGGGAATGATCTCAAACCCAGAGGGAATTGCGTAAATAAGTGCAAAGTGAACAGTAATAATGAATGATGACAACTAAAGGCTATTATTACAGCAATTGGTTGATGCTAGATAATTATTCCACTTGGCAACAATTGGACTAATACAGTAAATATGCAAGGAGGAATCATCCAAAGATTTTCAAATTTCAAGTTATCATTTTATATCATAGTTTCTGGCTAATCTTTAAAAATGGCTTAGGTACGAAGGTAAAAAAGGTAGTAGGTCCACAGTGAAATATTGTTTCCTTTGAAGTTTGATTAAATCTATTTTAAAACTTACCTCTGATTTCATGCTTGCCAGTTGGGAAATCCATTCTGTATGTATAAAACTGTAAATGAATAGCGTATGATTTTCTGATGACTAGGAACAGCATTTAACAAAAGCTGCAGCAGTAGGGTGATCAGATGTCTGAAATTATGACAATTTTTTTTTGAAATTCAGTCACTATCTACCCCCTCTTCCAGACTCTGTTTTTTATTGGTTTTGCTTTAGTTTTGTCTCTCTTCTGTGGGAGGTGATTGGAATAGAGCTACATCTGGGCTGCAAAAATATGGTTAAATGCAGCAAAGAGCTTCCTTTATTTCAGAGTGGTCTCATGAATATGTACTAATAACAAAGAGAAGAAAGGATGACCATCCTCTATTCTACACAGAGTAATACAGACATTTGCAATTCCTTTCCATTTTAGAACTGCAGGCAGACCTCACCATTCAAAGTTATCATGGCACTGAAAAAAGTTACTTGTGACAGGTCCTTGCACTTATGACTGTGGCAACATCCCCACGATCACATGGTCAAAATTGGGGCACTTGGCAAACAAGTATACATTTTTCAACAGTTGCAGCATCCCAGGGTTGTGTGATCTCCCTTTGTGACTTTCCCAGTTGGTTTCTGACCAGCAAAGTCAGTGGTGGGAGCCACATTCACTTAATGGCCACATGATTCACTTAACGACTGCAGTGATTTGCTTAACAACCATGACAAAAAAAATGGCCATAAAGTCGGGAGTGGGTCCCTTAACTACCATCTTGCTTAGCAATGGAAATTCTGATCACAATTATGGCCTTAGGGTAGGATTACCTCAGTCTACGGTCATAATATTTTGTATATATTTGGGCATTTTTTATACCTATTTCAACATGGAAATCAGGTGGGATTGGAAGGGGTCCTAATTGGTTTGTCTAAATTGTCTAAATTGGGTCCCCAACCCCTGGTCTGTGGACCGGCACCAGTCCATGGCATGCCAGAAACCGGTCCATGCAAACAAGTGAAGCCCTATTTGCAGGATGCAGGCAGCACGCAAAACCACGCCCCCTCTGGTCTGCGAAAAAACCTGTCTCCACGGAACTGGTCCCTGGTGCCCCAAAGGTTGGGGACCTCTGGTCTAAATCTATGGCTGCATCTCACATGTAAATGGTACACATGCATGTTGCATAACAACCTATTTGCTATTGCCAGCAGAGCAATCTTGAAGCCACATTTTGCCATATACTTTAATCAGTTATGAAGGCCTTTAAAGCTTAAAAAACACTGACCAATAGAATTGAGCAGAAGATTCATGGACAGAGAGCAAGGAATAATTAATGGTCCATTTACCATTAGCATTTGCTCAGTGTTGACTGGCTGAAGACATAAAGCTACTGCAGTCTGTCACTATGGTTTCATCACTCATTTACTAATTGTAGTAAATAGCATTTCTATGGATCCCATGGTGCTCATTTCTGTGTAGTGCTAGCATCACATGGAAAAGGGATCTTCCCCCCTTCTTTTTGAAACAGCTGTTGGATCCATCAGTGAAAAGTTCAGCTGGGGTTAGTTGAGAAAGAAAGAAAAGGGTATATTTTTCTAGTTGTATTAGAATAAATGCTAAATAAACAGAGCAATATAAATCTATAATAATTGAACATCTTCCTTTACCAAGGTATACATTGCTATTTCTTAAAAACATCTGCGGTCTGCATCTGAAGTTTCCATCTTTTATAGAACATTTATGGCTACTGTCACAAAATGGTTGTCATGGTGATCATGCCAATCATAAATTTTATGTATTAATTTACTTTAATACATAAAGACTAAGAAATGAATTATAAGTATTTATAGTCTACATTTTTCATAAGTGACTTCTTTTGCTGAAATAAGTGTCTAGACAACACATTAATCTGAGTACCATCTCCTTCAATTTTAAGACACTTATAATATATTATAGAAATTCTAGTCTCTAATTTCTTCCTCATAAAAATGTTGTAAGGCTTGCCCATAGAAGATCAAAGGTTGTTTTTTTTTAAAGGACCCCTGGAGTATTGTGAATTCTACCTCTATATGAACAGTAGGAATAAAAGGTACAGTGAATTCTTGTAAATAATATTTTTTAAATTTTATCCTAAATTATTGGTATCATTTAAACATATGGGTAAATTTAATATTTTTGTCATGTGATTGTCATTCCTGTTACAAACTACATAACAATAGCAGTTAGACTTATATACCGCTTTACAGCCCTCTCTAAGTGGCATATTGCTCCCAACAATCTGGGTCCTCATTTTATCGACCTCGGAAGGATGGAAGGCTGAGTCCACCTTGAGCTGGTGAGAATTGAACTCCCGAACTGCTGGAGTCAGCAGAAGTAGCCTGCAGTACTGCATTCTAACCACTGCCCCACCAGGGCTCTTATAGAAAAGCACTAGCAGCCTTAAATTTTGAGAAAGATTTTTTTAAACCCTTAACATCTATGTAATTGTGATAATCCTGTAACCTATTAAACACGGATCCACTGGTTACAGTCTTAATTAACATCTGTGTTGAATGTGCCAATGATAGAAGCTATGAATGATTGTACAGAATAGTTTTGCTTTCATTCAGTGATAAAAAGTGACAGGTCCTTAGAATTGACTAATAACTGTAATAGGAAGTAGTTCTGGCAATTAATTATGTATATAATAACTGAAATTCTGTTTCTACTCAAGATTAACATGTTTACAACAGTGTTTTGAGACCTATTACCACTAGTCATTGGAGTCAGGAAATACGTAAATTTAATAAATTGTTTTTATGGTTTGACACATAGTTAGCCAGTTGTTTTGACTGGATTTATTTATTAAACTTATATCCCACCATCTCACCTAGAGGTGATTCTAGACAGCTTACCTTATGTAAAATATGAAACATTTAGATGGTAAAACAATAAATAATAACACTAAAATTGGTCTAAAAATTAACAAAGATGGGAAAGAAGGGAGCAAGAGGCACAATTTGACTGAGCCAGGTCTTTAGACCCTCCTGGAAGGCCAAAAGATAGGTGCAGATCTCTTCTCTTGGACCCTGCTAGCTGGAATTCCTTGACTGACGGATTTAACATTTGTATCCAATAAAGGAGAATATTTGTAGCTGATGATTTACCTAATTTGGGTAATGAAACATTTGCAAGAAGACAATCAAACCCCGAGAACACTAAGGAACCCTCTCATTTGTATTCACCTATTGAGTCCTTCCCAAGGACCTGCAATAGGTAGATATTTGAAAGTTACCTTTGGAGGATGTAAGCTGTTCCAAATAAAGCTGCCTTTTGCAATTGACTGATGGTAATGTTGTCAATGCCTATTGCAAGTATTTGTATTTTTTTTTAAAAAAAATTCAGTTCTTTTTCTTCTCTTGTGCTAACTCCAGATATTGTAACATACGCTATCCAGATTTTCTGTCTTTCTTATTCACAGTTCATATGTGGGATGTTATATGGCAGCTACTTGTCTGTTTGAATTCTAATGTCTCATAAATTTTAAATTTTCTCTTACTTGGTCTGTTTTGTGGCCTTCTTTCAGATATCCCGACTGACTTGGAATATCTGGCTCCTTTGTATCAACTTCTTTATATTACCTTGAATTTAATACTAATTTTTTTTTAAGGAATCATTTTGAAAGCATCCAATTAATTGCAAACAAGAGCGAGCAGACCTGATCGATCTCACCATTGTTATGACTTTGTCATGCCGTTGTTTGTAGCCAGTCTGTGCAATTTTTTTTCCACCTTCTTTGCAGAGGTGGCAGTTGCTGTCTGTTGCTGTTTTCTCAATTCTGGCTTTGTGTGCATTTGTTCTTGGTTCTTTTGCCGCCAGAATTAGTGCACCCCTTTCCCCCCCCCTCATTTTTTCTGCTCTTAGCCAGGTCTTGTTGTATCTGCTTTGCCTGCTATTTTTTAAAAATATACTGTTATTATATGTACAACAATGTGAAATCACACCTGCCAGTTTTTTTAGCTATGGTTCGCCTTCAAATGCATCAAATTCTTCCCAAGAATTTATGTGCAAATTCAAACAGTGCAGGTTTTTTTGTAATTGACAGATGGAAAATTTTTAATGTCTTGAGTATCATCCAGTATTTTTTGCTATAGCGCCTAGTGTGCCAATGATCACACCTCAGCTGGTTTTTGCCATAATCTTTCAATTTTGATTTTCAGATCTTGATGCTATCTGATCTCCCATCCTTTGTCTCCTATTCTACTATTCCCTGATATTGCCACATCAATTATTCATACTTTTATTCTTTTCAGCCACACTTAACTCTGGTGTGTTGTGTGCCAAGATTTTATCAGTTTATATTTGAAAATCCTGCTATAGTTTTATCAGCTCATTTTCAGCTATCTTTTCAACTCTAGAATAGTTTTGTGATATAGGTGGCCATAGAAATTTGATTAATGAATATAAATATATAAATAAATAATGCTGTAAAGTAATTAATGTTTTAGGTTTAAATAAATGCTTTATAAAATGATTGAATAGTTTTCTGTATCAGTTTCAGAACCTCTTGTAATCTCTGTACTTGCCTCCAATATAAAACAAATTAGAAAAAATTGTTTAGGAAAGCTGTACAGCATCAGATTCTGAAATAAAATTAGAATTATGTCCTTTCTGTATCTTAATTTCCATACGAATGATAATACTTCAAAACTCGTTTAGGGAATATGTTGTGCTGCTCATGTGATATAAGGTTCTGTATCTAAAATTTATAATTCTAACGTGTGCAGATTAAATTTTAAATATCTAAGGCAGAGCTCCCAAACCTTTCTGGGTTGGTGGCCCAGAGGGAAAGGGAGAAGCAGGGATATGTACGTGTGTGTGCAGGCGCACAAATGCATGTGTGCAAAATGGGTGCATGCATAGCGGTGGTACTAGTGTCCATGCGCATGTGCAAGTGGGCCATGCACATCCACGGTGGTGCTGGTGGCGATGCTGGAGCCCGTGCCCATGCACAAATGGGCTGCTAGTGCCCACACATATGCACAAACGGGCCGCTAGTGACTGTGTGAAGCTGGCGGCAGTGCTAGCGACCCTGCACATGCAGAAACAGTGCCACTAGCACCCGCACGGTAGCACTAGCGCAAATGGGGAGCAGCCCGGTAGCCAACAGGCCACAGACCGGTACAGGCTGTGGCCCACAGGTTGGGTCCTCTGATCTAAGGGATATGGGCAGTTTCAAAATTTGATATAGATAGCTAATTAATAGATTGATAGTTAGATATAACTATACAATATTTATAGATATAATATTTCCAATTTGTGGGAAATAAATCTCACCAAATAGGGCATCTACCTTTCTAATGCAGTTATAATAACTGAAGGTGAATGCTTGACTAAACTGGGTCAAGGATAGGAAATATATCATCTCTAGATTGGAATCAAAGATTTGTCTTTGGCAGAATAAAATATGATGAGGTTACAGTGTTGACAAGAAAAGCTGACATGATCCTGATTGGATTATAAAGGGATTAAGTAGTAATAGGATAAGGAAGATAGTCCCGAACTGAAAAGACAAAATGGATGATTGTTAAGAAAAGACTTAAAGGTCCTGCAAGTTCAACACTGTGGTGATGGGTTTGTCAATATCAGAAAACTGGGGGAAAGCCTGATAATGTCCATTTGAATGATTTCTAGAATTTAAATAACAGAATTAGTCAATGTCGGCTTCAAAATTTATACAGGCCACATAATCTCATTCCTTTTAATAAACTGTCACATGTGACAGACACAGGAATGGGAAAAACAAGATTTAATCATTCAAGAATTATTTTTGGTTTAAATAAACCAGAAAAGTATAATTAGGGATCATACTGATTATGCTGTTATCTAGAGAATTTGATCATTGCACAATGTAAAGTGAAAGAAAAGGACTTTTAGCCGGAGCTCAGCTGAAGAACGTTTATAAATTAAACAGGATCAATGAATGAGTAATTGGTGTTTCATATGTCAGAACACCCTTTGGATTTTTTTTAGCAAGAATTCTGTAAAACACCTGAGTTTATGGCCTTGGAATAAGGACTTTTAAGGTAATGAGAGAGAAAGTAGCTGGGTTCACCAGACTCTGTGTGGCTTTAATTATTTTTCTCTCTTATCCCTTCTTTTTTCTTTTTTTTTAAAAAAATATCACAAATGTAGGAATTTTGTGCTCACAAATGGCTGGAAGTCATGTCCCTCAGGGCTATGTGGTTTCTCCGTTGCACTTCTCTCTCTATAGCGATTACTTCCCCTCAAGGGAATCCTCTGTTAAAGAAAGTACTGAAGTTTGCAGATGATACTCCAGTCATTGATCTCATTTAAGACAGTGATAAGTCTGCATATAGATGGGAGGTTGAACAACTGGTGTTGTGGTGCAGCCGTAACAAACAAACATGCTTAAAACTGTGGAGATGAGAGTGGATTTTAGGAGGAACTCTATTTTACCACCTCTCACCATATTCAACAGCACAGTATCAGCAATAGAGTCCTTCAGGATTTGGGGGTCCTGTAATCTCCCAGGACTTGAAATAGACACTTAACATTAGAGCCATCATTAAAAAGGGACAACAAAGAACGTTCTTCCTGCATCGACTCAGAAAGTTCAGATTGCCCCAGGAGCTGTTGCTATAGTTCTACGGAGGAATTGTTGAGTTTGTCCTTTGTACTTCTATAACTGTCTGGTTTGGTACAGCAACTGAACAGGATAGGTACAGTTTCCAGTTAGGATTGCAGAAAAAACTATTGCAACCAGCCTGTCTTCTATAGAAACCAGTATATTGTGCAGGTCAGAAGGAGGGCTGAGAAGATATCTGCAGACCCCTCACATAAACTGGACATAAACTGTTGGAATGGCACTATAGGGCATTGGATGCCAAAACAACTAGACACAGTGACAGTTTTTTCCCCCCATGCCATCACTCTGCTGAACATCTTACAGTGCTGTCTAATGTCTACGTGTATTTAGTCATGCTGTGTGATTGTAGTATTATTTATCATTATTATCTTCTTTACTACACTATACTTAGTACTATTATACTTCTTTCCTTTATGATCTCCTCTTTTATTGGAATGATGATGATGATGATTCTGTAGCTTTGCATGTACATTGAGTGCTTCTGTAGCAGAGGCCAATTCCTTGTGTATCGAATCACACTTGGCCAAATAAACTAGCTTAGTTCAGTTCAAGTCAGTTCAATTCTTAGCAGCCACATTTTGTGCCCAGGTTGACAAATGTGAATATTATTCTTGGTGTTTCATAGATCATCCCTGCTTTGTCTGCTTCAGATTTAATGTTATTAGACTGTTGTCCTTAATAAAGATCAGTGGTGTGATAGTGTTATATCAGCACTATTAATCCATGTAAGTGGATATATTATTATACATTATTATACATTATGTCTACATATTTCAACATATTTTCTCTGCTCGCATTTTAGAACACTTTTGAAAATCTGTACAGATTGTCCTTGATTTCCAGTTTGTTTAGTGACTGTCCAAAGTTGCAACGGCATTGGGAAAAGTGACTTGCGATGGTTTTTCACACTTGCGACCTTTGCAGTATCCCCAATGATCAAAATTGATCAATATTTTGTGATCAAAATTCAGTTGCTTGGCAACCGACTCCTATTTATGACAGTTGCAATGTCCCAGGATCATGTGATCACCTTTTGTAACTGTCTGACAAAGTCAATAGGGAAGCCGGATTCACTTAACCATGTTACTAACTTAACAACTGCAGTGATTCACTTAACAACTGTGACAAGAAAAGCTGTAAAATAGGTCAGAATTCACTTAACAAGAATTTCGCTTAGCAAGAGAAATTTTGGGCTCCATTGTGGACATAAGAAGAGGGCTACACGTACTGCATTGATTCTGACTACTATGAAACAAGCATATAAACACCATGTTATATGGAAAATTGGTGATTAGGCATACTTACAGAAAATCTACTGTTTTCAGCCCAGCTTCAAAATGCAAGGCATCTGTTTAAACTCATCTAAGAGAGAGACACAAACAACTCAAGTTAATTTCTACATTTTTCAATTTGGAACTCATCCATTGCAAATGACCAAAATACAGCTATTTTTTGACTTGCATAATAATCATCCATCTGATGAAGTAGACTATAGTTTGCAAAAACATGCTAAATTAAATATGTTAGACTTGTAAGAGTCACAAAAATATTTTCTTTGCTTTGCATAAAATATTTTGCTGCAACAGCCTATTAACATTTATTATTTAGATTTTTCAGACACAAATTAGCACCAGTGATTTACCATGTTAACTAATTACCTAGCATCAGACTAATGCAAATTTCTTCCCATGGAATATCACCTGTATTTATACTTACCAGCATTATCTACTATTTGGGGGGGCAAGAATATAAATTTGATGAAACATTTTATATCTACTCACCTCCAGCCATCAGTAACAAAAGAGGCTGAGACTGAGAGCCTATAATAGCTGGCTTGTGGGAAATGACAGTAGCATAAATCTATTTTACTTCACTTGTCTTAGGTTGTCAGTTTACATTTTCAGTAAAGAATGGAAGTAAAGGTATCAGGTATATTTATAAAGCAGGATAGATTGCCTTGCCTTCAGAGATGATGCAGCTTGCAGTATTGGTCTAAGCATCACACCCACCACATGACCGTGTATTTTTTTCCCCACCCTATTTTTTGCAAGGTTGATGCATGCTTCATGTAACCTTTAAGATGACGGCTTGAATGTCTAATAAGATTGAATTATTCAAAAGCCATTAAAGATTGGTTTTATGGTAGTGATAACATGCCCTCCTGTACTTATGTTCCTGAGCTCTTTTTTTTTCATTTGAACTTTCAAAGCAAAACATAAAAGCAAGCATATAAAGCAATTTCACACAAAATGAATTATGCATATGTTGTTCTTGGCATCATGTTAAGAGTAATACCTCACACCCTTCTTTACTAACATTTGAAAAATATGATTTCAGAAAAGTACTTTTCTACAAAAAAAAAACCTGGGATCTGTCATGGTTTCCATAGGCAAAATGAAGTTAGCTGCCTTTGTACAATTGGCTAATTTTAATAAGAAAATGAACTGTGTACATTTTCTTTATACATAGCAGCTAACATAATAGCTGTTGCATCTTCTAAAACATTGAAACATTGGGCATTTGTATTTTTTATACTAATATGGGTGAATTAAAATTAGTTTGTAAATAGGCAAAGAAAAAAAAAAGATAAAAGATTTTAACTCGGTTTCTCGTGGGCAATTTTTGAAATGTGCAGCTCCAGTGGTGGGAAAATACACTTTACATAAAAATTATTCAATACTTGCTGACATAAGTGGGGAAATAGACACTCCCTAGAATTCTGTATTCTGACCTTTCCACTCCAATTTATACTACTGGAAAAAATGGATATCTAATAAAAATTGTTATTTATTAGATAAAAACAAAGTATTTATTTATTTAAATCTCTGTTCAAAGCAAAGATTAAATGAAAGTCTATTTTTACCTAAGACAATCTGGTCATTCCAGTATTTTGATTGTACAAAAAACAATAAGCATCCAGATCTGATTATAGGGCCATTGCAAAACTGCCAAAAATTTGTGACAGTTGGGACACTGGGGGGTGGGGCAACCTGTAGTATCAGAATCTTAGTTGTGTGTTAACTGATCAAAAAATTAATGGCTGTCCTTTAAGGTAAATATGCTACGGAATAATTATGATTAATTTTTAAAGTATGGGGTTGTTTGTTGAGTTGGGACTGTCTAACACCTGCTGTTGTTTCAGCTGTTCATGCTAATTAGCCATCACAGCTGCATGTTTGACTTTATTTACTATGAAAACAAGCATGGCTTGCTTTTACTCATTTCTTTTCATACTTGTATATCACAATAATCTAAGGAAGCTTTATATAAGTTCCTTGTCTACTCTTTCCTCCAATCCAAATGTATATGATAAATGACACCCACAAAGGCCAGAGTCTCCTAACTGCACATTAGTGTAGAGCAGTTTTTTCTACTTCAGTTTTGGCTGAGGGATTCTAGGAGGTGATATCCACCTATCTTAAAGTTTCCAAGCACTGGAATAGAGGACCCTTTTTCGCAGTTCCAGACAGGTGGCAAAACCAAGAGGGACATGCTTAACCAGATGCATTTACCTTTAAAAGTAAAAACTCCAGGGTGGGGAGTGTTTGTGTTAGGCTTAATCCAATATATACTGCCACATTGCCATGCCTTCCTTCTCTTACAGCTGTTTTGAGCTGCAGCAAAATTTTGCGGACATTGATAAGAATGACTTCACGTGCAGCAGGCCAGTTACAGCATGATGTCATTAACCAATGAAGAATGTAAGCTGACAGAAATGATGTAATTTTTGATCATTGGCATAGTGATGTCATCACACAAATGGCCCAAATTGCTACAGTGGCATACTTTCTTATTTAATAAGTGCTCGTGAGTAATGGAACATTCTTTCCTCCAATTAGTCTGCTAAAACACTCCAAGGTTCTGTCTCCAATGGTTTTGGCAAACATATTTTAACATATTATTTTTAAGTATTTATTCACATTATTTAAATATGTTTTCAACAGATATGCTATGTCTTAGGATAAAACTATTATTGTCATTAATGGACGAATTTTCTCACCTCTACCATATGTAATTTTAAAGAGGGAATTTTCCTCTGCTATGTTCAAGGATAGGAAAGAGATACCTTCTTATCCTGGTCTTTACTTTGATTTCTGATATCAACCCTTGCATTAATAGAAAATATATATTTTATTTATTTATTTTTTATTTTAATTCCATTTATATCCCGCCTTTCTCCGAAGACTCAGGGCGGCTTACAAGCTTATATGACAGCTCATATGATGTACCTTCATATTATTGGAATAGAACAGAGCTGGAAGGGACCTCAGAGGTCTTTTAGTCCAGCCCCCTGCTCAAGCAGGAGGACCTATACCATCTCAGACAAGTGACTGTCTAGCCCTGGGGTAAGGCAACCTTGGCTCTTTTATGACTCGTGGACTTCAACTCCCAGAATTCCTGAGCCAGCCGGCTCAGGAATTCTGAGAGTTGAAGTCCACGAGTCATAAAAAAGCCAAGGTTGCCTATCCCTGGTCTAGCCTCTTTTTAAAAATCTCCAGTAATGGAGTGCCCACGATTTCTGAAGGCAAGCTGTTCTACTGGTTAATTGTTCTCACTGTTAGGAAGTTTGTCCTTAATTCCAGGTTGCTTCTCTCTTTGATCAGTTTCCAAAGCCCTCTGGTGCTTTGGAGAATAATTTGACCCCCTCTTCTTCTCAAATACTGGAATACTACTATCATGTCTCCCCTGTTTCTTCTTTTCTTTAGCCAAACCCAAGTCCTGTAGCCGTTCTTCTATAAGGAAGGGGAAGTACAACCTGTTAATGTATATGTCATGCTTTTGATAGATGAAACCCCTTAAAGAACTTTAAGGCAAGAATTCTTCCTTAGAGAACATTTTATTCAGGAAACAAAGTATTGACACTACTTAGTTGAACCCAAAAGTAGATTCCCTTCTGCCAGATACAAAGTAACAAGTTGCAAGTCCCACCCCCACTAAGCAGTCATAAATCACATTCTCCAATTAGCCTGGAGCACGGGCTCTCTCCCCAACTCCTCAGCCCACTAAAACATTAATGGTTTGTGTCCTTGAGTTCCCATGGAGCTGCATTATTATTATGGCTAGACAAGCTCAAGCATTCTCCCCATCCCCCCCTTCAACACCTGATCTCTAAACAGAAGAAAAAGCATGTTAAAATCAAAGTAAAAATGGCTGCAATTTCCATTAGTTGTCAGAGCAGGAACAACCATTGTTACAGTATTGACACTATAATATGGTTTGGACTTAGAAGATGGAACATAGACACATAGGCCTTGGGATGGTGCAACCATTATAAAATACATGCCACTTGCCAAGTGCCCAAATTTTGATCATGTGACTTGTGGGGGATGCTGCGATGGTTGTAATTGCAAGAACTAGTCAAAGCTAATTTTTTCAGTGCTGTTGTAACTTCAAAGGGTTGGTAAGACAAAGACTACCTGTATATAGAATCTGTGTGATTTGTTAAGTGTTTATTAAGTATTTAGAATACCTTGCTAGGCCCCAAACACGGGGCAAATCTTATTTCCTGTTTCAGCCTAACTCAAGGCCATCAACAGGCTGTAGTCACATAGTGACAGCTCATATTTGTGTAAATTTTTTGGATTGCTAACAAAGAATTAAAGGGGGACTGATATAGCTCTTTCAAACTTATTTGTTCTCATCTGTGTGATTTGTTTGTCCACACTCCTTTAAGCTGTAAGAAAAAGAGATGCTTTATTTTAGAGGTAGTCCTTGACTTATAACAGTTTATTAAGTGACATTCAAAGTTACAATGACAGTGAAAAAAGTGACTTATGACCCTTTTTCACACATGACTCACTTAGCAACATAAATTTTGGGCTCAATTGTGGTCGTAAGTTGAGGGCTACCTGTATTAGGCCTCCCCTCCCTTTGAAGGAAGGGAGAAATTTATCTGTTTTTATGCTATGTTTATTTTGTGTAATACATTCTGTTGTAATGGCTATCAGAAAGCAGAACACAAACAATTTTATTCAGGGTTTTTTTTTGTCATAGAATGCACCGGAACAGAGTTCTGGCACTTTTTTTTTTGACGGATTTTCCAGAGTTGCGTTCTTTTCCTATTTTTTCTCTTCCTGTCCTCGTTTGTTTTTGAAAATGCCCCGCTGGCGGTACGGTGCAAGCAGGGTCCCTTCCGGCGCTGTCTGCGTCCTCTAGGTGGAGCCATGAGCCACAGGAGCACCACAGCCAGAATGTGGCTTGATTGGCTGGGTCGGCCCATGTGGTGTGGAAGCCCATGGTGGCAGTGGGAGACACATAAACATGGAGGCCATCTTTCACGAGAGGGTGAGTGAGCCTTTTGCCTTCCCTTACAGAAGGTGGGGTGTGAGGTTAAAAAGAGGCGAAGTGAGAGGAAAGAAAGGCAGCTGGCGTGGAAGCTTGCCCAACAGTGAAATTTTGCTGTTTCAGTTCCTTGGTTAGTTCAAAGGCTGGGATGTCTACGAAAATCTCTTTTTAGTCTCTTTTACTTTATATTCAAACTGCAGAGGGGAAGAATAAGAAAAAAGCCAATGTCTTGTGATTTGGAGGTAGTATTATTATTAATAATATATATAAATTATGTAAAGGTAGATGTACAGTATAAAGGTAGACCTATAATATAAGGTTTAATCAGATCTATTTAACTTAAAGATAGATTAAAAGTAATCTGTTCACTGACAAAGTTTCAACTTTAATTTGTTTCAAGTCAATATCCCTATGAAACTCTAAATGTAAAAGTTTCCACCTTGTTTGACATCTTCTTAAAAATAATTCAATCTTTTACAAGCAACCAAATTTTGTTTTATTGGGCCAATTTCATTCCACATAGAAAGCTAACATTTCCACTCATTAAACTCAATGGGTATGCCAGTGGTAAATGTCCCAAAAGATTAATAAAATGCCTTCTTGTAATTTAAAGCCACACAGTGCATGGTAACATTAATAGTATTAACTTACCTTGAACAAAATCCTAGTCTTTTGGATACACTAAAAATTGAAGGGTTGTTTTTTTTCAACTACAAAGGTAAACCTTGTAGAGTAGGCAAGGCAGGTTGTATGATGTGTGTGAGTTCTGGCACTTTCCCCCCCCCCCCAAAAAAGCACTGATTTTATTCTTAGTGGGAACCATCAGATGTATGTAGCCAGGTGTTCTCCTCTGTGCCATGACAGATTCTTCTTCTTCCATAAAAAAGGCATCCATGACAGATTTCTTTTGCCTCCCTAATACCACAACACTTGCACAACTCTGCTAAGCCTCATTTTTGCAAGAGAACAAGACTTTTGACATGAGCTGATTTTGCCTATCAGAAAACAGCTGCTCTGATCACATGTGAGAATATTCTACAGGCAAGATTTTTTTTAAAAAATGTACTGCTATTCAGTCATTGAATATTCACAATGTATTAAATGAGAGAAGGAATTATTTCAGGCAGCCAAAAATTGTCGGACTATAGTGTCTGCATATTTTGAATAGAGTGTTCTTTTTCTTAGGGCTTGTTGTTTACAAAATCAGCTATTTGAAAAGTAAACATACCATCATTGTGAAATTCATTTTTTTTAAAAAAAGATTTTGAAATCAAGTTTAAAATCTAGAGAAGAAAAATAAGGAATAGCACATAACATTACAATAAAAGTACTGATTTTGATGGGAAAAAATATTGGTTATAATAATTATGACTGTGTCATGGTTAAATCTCTGAGCTATTGGAATAAAACAACTACTGCATATTTACTGAGAATTTGTAGGAGGTTTATCACTGAAAGATAATCATAGCATAAAATCTTTGCATTTATGTTGAAGTGGAATTTCAGAAGCTTGAAGAGATAGCTTCCAGATAGCCTCTTCAGAGTCACCTTTTCTCTGCCTTCTTGATTTGAGTTGAAATACTGTATGCTCTATGGGATGCTGACTTTTGCCTGAGGTTAATCACCTTCTTTTAAGCTCCACAGGGAAGTCAAACTGCTCTTGATTTATAGGTGCAGATGGACATTTTGTAAGCTGCAGGGTATTGCCACTGCCAGAAACAGCCTGTGGATAGAAGACAAAGGAATGTGGAAATAGCAGAAACAAGAAGGATTTGTAAACTCTGACAAGTGATTGTAGGTGCATCCTGTTCCAGAGCTACAGTACCATCCAATCAGGCAGAGTGATCTGCATTGCCTATCTACACTCCTTCCTTTTATAGCCCATCTTGAAAGAAATATTACCCAAATACCAACTCCAAAGAAGGGGGTTCTTATGCTTGCCTTTTTCTGCATTGCTTAATCTTACAACCTGCCTAAGGACTGGTTAATGGTGCAATTACATTCTTTGGGGGATATTGTGTTGGCATTAGCCTTTTTTCTGAGTGCTGGAGCTCATCCTCTGTTCACCTTGTGAATTTCTCTTAAAATTATAAAAGTTCCTAATAGCAATACTCTAGCACAGCAGGATGACCGTTTAAGAAAATAATAAGTTTGTTCAAATAGGTGCTGGACAAATAGGTATAATACCAGGTTGTTGTTTTTTTACAAACTTGATGGATGATGTTTTCCCATCTAGGCAATGATGAGGTCTTTCTCAGTTTATTTGATGTTACTGTGACATTTCTTCTCTCCATCGTGCAGAAGATCCCTGCTGAAATGATACTCATCAGCCTATCTTTCTCAATGTTCTGTGTCAAACAGTAGCCAGCTGGGTGCTTTTGGAAAACTCATAAGCCTGAGCTGAAGGTTGATAACCCCATTCCTCCTCCCAGCAACTAGTACATATAATACGCTGCTTGTATTTCAGGAGTGATAAAGGGCTATCAACATTAGTAACCATTGAGTATATATATATATATATATATATATATATATATATATATATATATATATATATATATATATATATATATATATATATATATATATATGTATATATATATATATATATATATATATATATATATATATATATATATATATATATATATGTATATGTATATGTATATATATGTGTGTGTGTGTGTGTGTGTGTGTGTGTTAAGTATTTGTCAAGGCTTTTGAATGCTCCTTGCTTATATAGTTTCTAGCAGACCATTGATACACACACACACACACACACACGTATGTATGTATGTATATATATGTGTGTGTGTGTGTGTATCAATGGTCTGCTAGAAACTTTTCCAACTACTGCAACAAATTTTATTGAATGGCATATGCTTTTTTGAGCTGCAATTCACTTCATCTCATGTCTGAAGTTATCTGACTTTTGAGGTAGCCTAAAACCTTTTGATATATGTAAGTTCAGCAATTTTTTGCTCAACAGTGCTATTAAGGTTTCATTTTTTTCAATGGGCATTTTGAGATCTGCAATAGAATGTCTTGGGAGGCTGAATGCCCTGATATCAGTTTATCCTAGTTCTCATTCTTGCGGTCAAACATGTCTCCATTAATACATCTATGCAAAATTTGTCACGTTGATGTAAGGAGATTTGGCTGGCAAATGACGATATATATTGCATTAGAGGAACAGCATGTGAAAGCTCTTCTAATATTGTGTGTGTACTTATTGTTGTTGTTAGTTGCGAAGTTGTGTCTGACCCATCGCGACCCCATGCACAATGTTCCTCCAGGCCTTCCTGTCCTCTACCATCTTCGGGAGTCCATTTAAGCTCACGCCTACTGTTTCAGTGACTCCATCTAGCCACCTCATTCTCTGTTGTCCCCTTCTTCTATTGCCCTCAATCTTTCCCAGCATTAGGCTCTTCTCCAGTGAGTCCTTCCTTCTCATTAGGTGGCCAAAGTATTTGAGTTTCAATTTCAGGATCTGGCCTTCTAAAGAGCACTCGGGGTCGATCACTTCTAGGACTGACCGGTTTGATCGCCTTGCAGTCCAAGGGACTCGCAGGAGTCTTCTCCAGCACCATAGCTCAAAGGTCTCTCAATTCTTTGGTGCTCAGCCTTTCTTATGGTCCAACTGTCACAGCCATACATTGCAACTGGGAAGACCATAGCCTTGACTATACACAGTTTTGTTGGCAGGGTGATGTCTCTGCTTTTTAGTGTGCTGTCTAGATTTGCCATGGCTTTCCTCCCGAGGAGCAAGCATCTTTTAATTTCTTGGCTGTAGTCCCCATCTGCAGTGATCTTGGAAGCCAGGAAAATAAAATCTGTCATTACCTCCATTTCTTCCCCATCTATTTGCCAGGAATTGAGAGGGCTGGATGCCATGATCTTGGATTTCTTAATGTTAAGTTTCAAGCCAACTTTTGCACTCTCCTTCTTTACCTGCAACAAGAGGCTCTTTAATTCCTCTTCACTATCTGCATTAGAGTGTACTTGTTAGTGTTTAACATTATTGTCCTGTTGTTTTTTGTTGCTTGTGATAACCTGTGATAATCAGGTTGGGTGGTTATCCACAAGTAATCTTGGAGTGAAAGGTGATTTTGGAATTACCTTTAATGAAAAAGCAAGCTTTAAAAAAAAAAGAAACAAAAATGGCCCATGGGTCCGAATGCCTGCTCTTAGATGAGGTGGAATCATTGAACCCATACGTTAGATGGAATTTTTTGTGATAAAATGTTAGAAGCAGGGCTTTTTTTTCTCATAGAACGCTCAGAACTGAGTTCTGGCACCTTTTTTTGGATGGAACCTTGTAGGGTAGGCAAGGTGGGTTGTATGACATGTGTGAGTTCCGGCACCTTTTTCTTTTACCAAAGAGGCACTGGTTAGAAGTATATATGCTTTCTGACAAGCGACTGCTGCCATTACTGATCGAAAGCACTGCTTAGTACACGCTATCCTTTTTCATGTATATTCTCTGGAAAGAAAAAAATGGTCATGGTAAGAACATAGAGGTTGTTAGATTGAGGATGCAAAATTACCATGGTTACCACGTGAAATTATATGAATGAGACAAAGTACATAATAAAAACCTAACAGAAGCACTCGCAATTCTAAATCAAAGACGTACAAACCACCATAATATAATATTTTTTTAGCAATTCTGTTGAGTCAAATGAATTTTACCACAAGGTACTTAAATGTAACATGAGATGCAATTGGGATTTGAGTGTATAGCTTCTTCCTCTTCCTCCCTTTCCCCCCTTCTTCTCCTCTCCTTCTTCCATTTGTAAAATATATTCATTTAAAATATGTTTTAAAATGCTAAGTAGCAATGAATGATGTTGACCTCTCTATCTCACATGCTGTTTGCAACAGAAAAGCCCTCAGGCACTGTAATTAGTAAAAATCTAAAAATGATACATTGATATGCAGCTCCAACATAATTCTCTCCCTCTCCTCATAGTTATTGTGTATTCCCCTCTCCAAGAAACCAGGAACACAGCTTGCAGAAGAAATAATTTAGCACACCTTTCTTTCTTTTTTAATTCTATTTTAATGACATTTTTCCTGCTTTTCCATAAACAAAAAGGCTCTTGGATATTGCTGGTTATCTGGGATTTTATTTTGTGACTCAACAAGATAAACACTCAGAAGTTACAGCTAATATTTTACATATCTGTCTTTCTCCATTATAATTGTTCAAGTGATCTGATTATGAAAAAGATAAAACAAAAATAGAATTGATGCACAGACACTGGTGTGTTTTCAATAGAACATCACGTGTTTGAATTAGAGCTTCAGTTAATTTCGAGCCTCAGTTCATTTCTCTTATATGTGATTTGGAGCTTAAGTCCTCCCTTCAGAAATTTCTACTTAATTATCCAACTGTGTATTTTAGCTTTAATACGACCATCCTTCTCACTGGAGTCTGGTGAGGAGAATGTGGGTTGTTCTGAAATTAAAACATTAATTATATTAAGGTTGGTTAACACACCAGTTTATTACTCAGTGTGTTCTTAATTACAGTTACAATCATCTAACATTTAAAATTTTTACTTTGGGAATTTCTGTATTGCAAATCTCACTTTATAATTAGTTTATTTGCATTCTCTTTATCCCTGAATAGCAAATCAAATTTCAGTGGTTTCAGCCATGCCTTTGATCACAATGCAAGTAATTCACCAACTTGGTCTTGTTTTCCTACTGGCGTTTAAAATGCAATGATGCAAGGAAGTTTACCCCAGTCTATAAAATTAACATTAAATTAACATTTTTAACTCACTGTAAATTAGTAATGAATTCTTTGTTTTTGTTTATATCTGAATCTTGGTATCTATACAAACCACATTAACTGAGGTTCATCAATTGCTTGTAACTTAACCTCAGCAATGAATTCTCGTAAAGTGTTTATCTTATATGTTCCACAGCTGCAATCACAATTGATTTCAAAATGAATAAAAGATTCGTCTAAAAATTTCAATGATTTGCTTCTGGCAATTTTTTTTAAAAAAATAATTCTTCCGTAATCAGGATAAAAATAAAGGGAGAATCAACAGACCATAGACAGAAAGCATTTTTTAAAAAAATAAAAGGGACTTAATCATTTTATATAAAGTTATGTAGCATGATTAATTTGGAAGTTATGAATGGTACACCGTCCTCCATTATTTGTTGCTTCTCTCAGACTAGAGAGCTTTGGTTAATTAGTCTGGTGTTCCATACTATAGACTTCAATTTCTCCTTATTTAGAAGGCAGGTTATATAATTTTTGATCGTAGTAGTCAGTAGCAATAAACACGGTAATGATTTATTTTAGACATTGTGGTTGCATTGTTAGCTGGAACACAGGGTAACATCATAGGACAGAATCACTGGTTAAATACGTAGCTGAGAGGCGTTAACTAAAGTCTGTTTTATTATTTGACCAATTTAGCAATTCTGATGTGAAATAGTCCAAAAAACATGCCCCAAACCTAACTTTTCATCTCTTTGGATCTACTTTTCCCAGTATTCCTGACCCTCCAAACAAAACGCTCCCCAGCCAGCATGGTACAAGGAGAAATTTATTGACAGTGAGAACAATTAACCATTGGAATGGCTTGTCTTCAGAAGTTGTGGGTGCTCCAACACTGGAGGTTTGTAAGAAGACATTGGACAACCATTTGTCTGAAATGGTATAAGGTCTCTTGCTTGAGGTTGGACTAGAAGACCTCCAAGATCCCTTCCTGTTGTTCTGTTCTGTTTTCTCATGGTCATTGCAAGAACTGTACTAGAAAATATATTAAAATCAAAACTGAGCTGCTTTTGCTTTTCCATTTAATCTGATAAGAACCAGTAGAGATGACGCTCAATGTTGGGAGGAGAGTCATACTCACTCCATCCCCTTCTTTCTTGTTTTAACCCCATGTGATGAAATATGTGGTTGCATGTGGGAGTAAAGAATAAAATGATAATTTTTCCAGAGCAGCCCTGTGCTGGATGCAGGAAAAAAGGATTAATTTACTCTTCCTTGTTCATGTAACATGAATAATCAGGCTAAGTTACTTTAGCTCCAGGCACCCCTAAGGCTTTCTTGGGCTCACCCCTTATAACTCCAGCACTGGAATTATTTTAACAATTATTGGGTTATTGTGTTCATATATCATGGCGCCTGTCTCCAGTTTAGCATGTTGTGCAAACAAGTTCTTTTATTTCCCTCTGTCAGGCCTTTTTTTTTGGAAATACAAATAACAGCTGTATCTTGTTTCATACACAGTGCAGACACCACTTCTCAGAACCATGGGAAAGTTATTTGTTTTAAAAGTAAAGAGTAAATGAAATACTTAGGGGAAAAGGAGAGAAAAAAATGGAAAAATAGATGAGCAGGGAGACCAGAGGTTCTGACAATGAGATTGTGATGGGAAAGAAAGAAAAATTAGATATGGGTAAAGAAGATCAGTGAAGATCAAAAAGTTGGCAGAGTGAGATGTAGGAATCGGAGAACAAATATGGATGGCTTTAGTTTGGTGAAGGATCCAGTGAGAAAACAGCAGAAGAGGTGGTGAGCAGATGAAAAAGGTGTGACAAGTTGAGTAAGAAGAGAAGAATATGAAAGAAACAGAGGTGGAGAACATCATGAGATTTGGTCGATTGGGAGGTGATGAACTAAAGAAAAAGAAAAGTGCCACGAGGGAACAAAACACCATGATTGCACCGGACCTTTTTGGGCAGCTGCTTGAAGCTCTTTGACTGCACTTTTTCCACTCGTAGATTACATGGTCAGTTTTGTTTCATAATTTCAGAGGGAATCTAAGCAAATCAAGTTCTTCCTGACTGAGACAGTTGATTTAGCTTTACCTGCCTATGGGTTAGGGTTATAGTTACAGTTAAAAAAAGAGAATATGTAGGAGTAGAAAGTGCCAATTTGCCAGCCTCCAATTTGCAGCGCCTGAAAAGTCTGAACAATAGCCAATAGATGACTAACTGAATTATCTGTGATTTTATACTATTATATGGCGGTAGGTCAATTGACTGGAGAGAGAAGATACTTATCTGTGTCATGCAAACATGATCAATATTTCAGTTAATATGTTTCCTTGTCGTGGATGGTATTACAAAAAAACAATTTCCTAGAAATTTTTTCCATTGTATTTTGCATTGGTGCCAGATAGAAATCTATTTTCCTTCATCTTAATCAAATATTCTTTAGTCATAACAAATACGTTTCTTGCTTTTAGTTCATAGATAGGTTCTACATGATAGTAATTCATACTTAAGCAATATGAATACTTCAGGATGAAAGATTTTGGAGACATATAAATGATTATAGAATTGTATTTATCATGTTTTTGTTGCTAATGGTTGGAATAGGAGCTAAACATAAAAGAGGATATCTCACTACAGTATACTTGATAAATATTCAGTACTTTATGTTCTGAATGAAGGGAGCCAAATAGTGTTGCAGATTTTTGTTCATTGACAAAGAAAAAAATAGTTTATATTTGGTACAAAAAACATTATTGGATCAACAAAATCTACAGATAACTGCATGGTGGATTATTTTTTTGTATTTAATTTTAAACAACTTTTGCTGATATTATATCTACAGTTGTACCCAGATAATATGCATTATCACTGAAGGTAATGTCTATTGTATCCAAATTTTGCTTTTAGTTTCTAATCTAAAGTGGCAGTACTGGGGAGGAGTTACTAACAAGCAAAGGAGATAATCCTCAGAATATTTCCAAAATAAGAATCTTTTAATATAATTAGGGAGTTTATTGTACAATAAGTCAACTCTTGTCACTGAATTGTTGCAGAGACATTGTTCTGCCCCACCACGTCTTGAACTACCGTTGTTGAGCTTCCTCCTGATTTAAGACTCTTTAATCTACCATAGATAGCATAAACCAGAGGTGTCAAACTCAATTTCACTGAGGGCCGCATCAGCATTGCGGTTGCCCTCAGGGGGCCGGGTGGGTGTGGCCTACTCGGTGGGCGTGGCTAGAGTGCATATGGCCTACTGGGTGGGCATGGCCAGCTCTACATCGTTCGCATCAAGGGTGCCAATGGGGGCCTGGGCACGAGTGGGACAGATCTGAGGGTCTCTGGTGGAAGGAGGGTTTCTGGGCCAGGGCCAAGGCAGTGCGGGCCGTTCCCTCACTGTTTCCAGGATGGCTTCGCGGGCCACATGAAACCACTTCGCGGGCCGGATCTGGCCACCAGGCCTTGTGTTTGACATGTCTGGCATAAACTGTCCCATTCATAGTACGCCTGTGGCCAATCTACCCCACATCTATACAGATTTTCTTTGTAGAAGCCACCTGATCCAAAGATACCAGATACTTCTATCAACCATCTTTGTTATAGTCCTTTTTAAAAAAATCATCACAGGATCAACAGCTAAGCTATAATTCCTTTTTTAATTTTTTCAATCTATGTATTTTCTTGCAATCTTCCAATCATTTCAACAAATGGCAGGAACTTCATCTGCATTTCCAATATATTTGAAAATCTATTCTAAGGCCTACAAATGTCTATGGAGATTCTCAGTCATCCAGGTCATGGTTGTCCCAAAGGTGCTTTTTCAGAAGGCAACTGGACTTTCTTGTTTTTCTTTGAAGATGTTTTGCTTCTCATCCAAAAAGCTTCTTCAGCTCTGACTGGATGGTGAGGACTGGAAGGATTTATATTCCTTGCAGACAGCTGCAAGAAAGTAAATGACCAGTTATCTGCAAGGAGTATAAATCCTTCCATTCCCCCACCATCCAGTCAGAGCTGACGAAGCTTCTTGGATGAGAGGCAAAACATCTTCAAAGAAAAACAAGAAAGTCCAGTTGCCTCGTGAAAAAGCACCTTTGGGACAAGGCCTTCAAATGAAACTCACTGCAAACAATGAATTTGTTTGGGGTTACAAAAAAAAGCACAATGTGAGGTAATGCTGTCAGAACACATTTTAGTTCAGGGATCTTCAAACTTGGCCCCTTTATGACTTGTGGACTTCAACTCCCAGAATTCCTCAGCCAGCATGTCTGGCTGAGGAATTCTGGGAGTTGAAGTCCACAAGTCATAAAAGGGCCAAGTTTGAAGACCCCTGTTTTAGTTGTACGCACTCATGAATAGAATAGACATCAAGGAAGCAGTTCCTTTGCAGCTATATCACATTTGTTTGCTTTGAAAAAAATCGCAAAGTAATACTTTATTGCTGGCATGCTGCATGCCTCTGCACCCGTTAATACTCTGCTGAAGAGAATGCACCTGTATTGCAGCTCCATATTGATGAATGTCCTTCCCAGCACCAGCTAAGGAGTGATGCATTTACTTCTGTTAGTTGTACCACTTTGAGGCTTTTACTTATGGAGTGGTGGCTAGGGATCTGTACGTTGTATAAATCTCTTTCCCAGCTGCCAAACAATAAATGAAAAACATTGCCTACAGAACTACAGTCCTATTTCTCTTGCTAGAATTGTGAACAAAACCAAATCATTTCTTCTGTTGGTATGAACAGAAAAAATATTTTTATTTTACTTATTATACTTTTGCAGTGCCCAGGAGATTTCCGGAGTAGAAGTTGAAACAGACAAACCAGGGCAACAGGAAAAAGAAATAAAAAAGAACAACAATGGATTATATAGAACTGAAATCTCAGCCCTCTGGTTAAATACCAACCCATTCCCAACAATTTGTTGCTATTTTTTTCCAGCTGCTTTGAAGATTACTGTACTTTCTTCTTTGCCCTTTATCCATTTTATTATATTTTTTAAATGATACAACATGCTGCTTCTCAGCTATACAATGCTGTTTTCGTATCAGCTCATCTTGTTTCTTTCAGGAGAGAAGTCAACACTATACATCTTTATTTAAAAGGTAAAGGTAAAGGTTCCCCCGCACATGCGTGCTAGTCGTTTCCGACTCTAGGGGCTGGTGCTCATCTCTGTTTCAAAGCCAAAGAGCCAGTACTTGTCTGAGGACGTCTCCATGGTCATGTGGCCGGCATGACTAGACGCCAAAGGCGCACGGAACGCTGTTACCTTCCCACCATAGTGGTCCCTATTTTTCTACTTGCATTTTTATGTGCTTTCGAACTGCTAGGTTGGTAGAAGCTGGGACGAGTAACAGGCGCTCACTCTGCTACGTGGCACTCGGGATTCGACCTGCCAAACTGCCGACCATCTGATCGACAAGCTCAGCGTCCTAACCCACTGAGCGTCTTTACATCTTTATTTAGGCCTTTTCAATTTAAGTTTAGCGTAATAGTAATATTAGCTTTTTATGAGATGTTAGGTCTTTTATTGGCATAATTCTTTAAATAGCTTCAGCAATCTTTGATCAGGAAGGCAGATCACAGTTGTGAAAAACAAAACAAAAAACAAATGTATCTTTGCAGGGAAGTTTTTCACTGCAAAGGCTAAAAATATTCTGCATAAAAAAATACCAGAACTCTGGAGCCAACCAATTAAACTGTATCCTCTGTTCTAGAACACGGATATCAATCTAAAATACAAACAGGGACCACTAAATCTATGTAAGATTAGGAACCACTCATTTATATATTTCTTTTTATTAATTAACACATTACAATCAGATAGGAACTAGATATAATTAGTGCATAAAAACATTTCAAGAATCATAAGTATTATGAATTTGACTGTGTTTTCAATAATGTGCGTTGGTATGTGTGTGTGTGTGTGTGTGTGTGTGTGTGAGAGAGAGAGAGAGAGAGAGAGAGAGAGAGAGAGAGAGAGAGAGAGAGAGCTCTGCTCCAGAATAAAAGAAATATGGTATGCCGTTTACCATCTTTCCATAGATTGCAGAAGAATGGTAAGTTACCTGGTGAAAATGTCCAACAAAACATCATTTTCCTACTCGGCCATCCCAAGGACCTTAAGATACTCATGGAATTCGTGCTTATACATGGGGTTGCCTAGCTGCTTACTGTAGAAAAATATCTTCTGTTTAATGCACATGCAAGAGGATGAGTCTGTGGCTCTGGAAACAAACAGAAAGACTTAGCATGCAGGACATGCCAGAAGAAGAGAGATGCAGTGCCCATGGGAACCATTTCTTCCAGTGGGTCATTTTATTTTGTTACAATAGGACATTGCTATTGATCTGTGCTGTTTGCCACCTGGTGTCTTAGCTGCCTGCTATAATAGATCTAAATTTCTCTTTATCGAGAACAGTTTAGCTAAGAAATCTCACCATCATAAGCAAGTAATGTAGTCTCCTGATTCTACATTTCCTGTTTTCATCTTGCTGTATATTTGTGCAGTTACTGTTTTTTGTGTCTCTATAATATGTTCAAAACATAGAATCTAGCATTACTTTTTATTAGGGACATATTAAAAGAATAAATTCCAACTGAGCTTATGCAGTGAGAGAAACTTTGTGCAATTTTAGAAAGGCTGTCGGAAACTAAGAAGAGGCATATACAAGTCTAATTAATTATGCACAATTTCTGCAAGTGCACATCCTTTTTTTGTACTCGCTTGTCCTTGATGCTTGCCCTTATAGCCCAAATACCTAATTCAACTTTAGGCCTTTTAGTCATCACCCAGTCCCATAATCAGCCTTAGCTGCTGTTCTTTTTTAATCCTATGTTTGAAAAACCAGAATAAGTTTGGTGTAATAAATACGTAGGTTTCCCCAGTTTTAAATTTCTGACTGCAAAATGTTGGTGCTTGGGCACTAGTTCTGAGCATAACCCAGTTTAAGAAGAAACAATGGAAAAGTTTTAACAAAGGGAAGGGTACGAATATTTTTAAACAGAGCATGATTACAATAAAGAATGCATATAGAAAAAAGTTGGGGTTTTGATCACCCTGTTGCATCCTCCTATAGCAGATGCCTATGGAACAATATTTCTTTTTGAGCTACTTGTTACCAAACCAGGTTGGGATGATGCTTCTCTTAGAGTACAATCACATTCAGATACTGAGTTTAAGTAATAAACTATTCAGCTCAATATTAATGTTTGTTAGTTGCATAGGTGGTCCCTCAATGTTTTCTTTTTCTCAAATATTTTGTTGCAGCACATCTGGAAACTGCCAAGTTGGGGAATGGTGGTCTAATACAATTGTGCAATAACTATAAAATATCTTAGAGGGAGGAGAAATGTATATGTCAGCATAGTGTCGTATGTACATCAACTGCAGTTTCTGCAAATGCCAGTTTACGCGCTGTTGCTTGTACATATTCATGCTCACTCCATGCTTGTTGTGAATCAGTCAACCCAGCTTTCAGGCCTTCCTTTTTTTTTCAGCAGATAACAGTGACCTGTCCATCTCTCTGCAACCCACTTCACAGGACCAGTTTTTCAAAAATGTACATTGCCAAAATGAGAGGGCAACCTAATGCCACAATTCAGACTGATTTGATGGGGTCAGGCCTTGGCTTCTACATGAATCAACAAGTTATTATTATTATTATTATTATTATTATTATTATTATTATTATTATTATTATTATTTATTAAATTTTTATACCGCCCTTCTCCTGAAGGACTCAGGGCGGTGAACAGGACATATAAATAGAAATACAAAAGTTAAAAAAAGGATTAAATAATTGCCCAATTAAAACAATCAGAGTATAAAACCCATTAAAACCCTTACATTCCCCCATCAGGCCAGGCCAGCTTGTTCGAATAAATGGGTCTTTAACCCGTGCCGGAAGGAGCGAAGATCCGGTGCCGTCCGGAGCTCAACCGGCAGTTGGTTCCATAAAGCCAGGGCGCCCACAGAGAAGGCCCTCCCCCTGGGGGCCACCAGCCGGCATTCTCTGACCGGAGGCACCCTGAGGAGGCCCTCTCTGTGGGAACGCACAGGGCGGAGGGGAGTCGACGCCGGCAAGTTTGGTAGATGTTTGTGACACAAGCCTGGTTTGTGTCTGGTTTGAAGCCCAAGTTGCCTATGTGACTTTGGAAGGAAAATCAGCAAATAAGACAAGTGAAAGTGTTGAGGAATCTAACTTGCAAGAAGCCATCCCTGAAGAGGACATTATCATATGAAGAAATTTGTGTCTGCCTGCTCCTGCTAGAATAAATGAACATTTTAATTACTTAACAAAACTTAAGTAACACTTACTTACTTACTTAAGTAACACCAGCTGCCTGCAATTAGTGCAGGTTCGAGTCCCACCAGGCTCAAGGTTGACTCAGCCTTCCATCCTTCCGAGGTAGGTAAAATGAGGACCCAGATTGTTGGGGGCAATAAGCTGACTTTGTAATAATGCCGCTTGGGGTGTGTGTGAAAGCCCTAATAAGCAGGCATATACATAGAATGAAGGCTACTGCTAAGCTTGTAAGCCGCCCTGAGTCTTCGGAGAAGGGCGGGATATAAATGGAATTTTAAAAAAAACAGACGGGAAATGACTAAGTAGATATAACAAATGGCTGTTAGTCAGGTTAGATTATAAAGTCAGGTTGTGGTGGTCAAAGCACCAGCCTAGATACCAGCAGACAATGACTTCTAATCCTGCCTTGGGCATGAAGTCATCTGGATGAACTTGGGCCCTCTCAGCTCTAGGAAGGAGGCAATGGCAAACAATTTCTTGCCAAGAAAACTACAGGGAACTTGTCCGTGAGTGAAGACTGACTCAAGAGCAGCCCCCCCCCTGCAAAAAAAGGTTACATGTTAAACCAGGGGTGTCAAACTCAATTTCATTGAGGGCCGCATCAGCAATGCAGTTGCCCTCAAGGGGCCAGGTGGGTATGGCCAGGGTGGGCGTGGCCTACTGGGTGGGTGTGGCTAGAGTGTGTATGGCCTACTGGGTGGGCATGGCCAGCTCTACATTGTTCGCATCAAGGGTGCCTATGGGGACCTGGGCAGGAGTGGGACAGATCTGAGGGTCTCTGGGCCAGGGCCAAGGCAGTGGGGGCCGTTCCCTCACTGTTTCCAGGATGGCTTCACGGGCCACATGAAACCACTTTGTGGGCCGGATCTGGCCCCCGGGCCTTGTGTTTGACGTGTCTGTGTTAAACTGTTAGTAAAAAAAAAGCTCTTAGGAAAAAAAAGTTAGAAGACAGGTTATCAGATTTATAGGTTTCATATTTTATCATTGTGTATTATTTTTCATGTGGCTATAAATATGTGGCCGTGTGTATTGATTTTACTTTTTTTGTAATTTTAACTGTTGCCAGTTTTATTTGCTAATTTTTCTTGTTATTGTACCACACCCTGGTGTGAAGGTGATGCACAATAAATAAAGGTTGCTTATTCCCTTTAAATGGTTCTTACCCTTCTACATTTCCCAAAGACCTAGAATTTCAGCATAATCTTGTGTTCATTAATTTTAGACAAACCTGTCTTTATTGTAGATCTGATACGCAGTGGTATGTGATAAAAAGTTCTGTTCATCACTGGCTCTGCTGAATACTCAAGCAGCTGACTTCAGATACTTGTGTTGCCATGGTTGCAAATTTGGTACAAAAATGGCTGTACTTCAGAAGGATTTTTGAGTTACAGATCAAATCTGAATATTCAGAGAGGAAATTAGAAAGTTGCAAACCTGTTATACCCCTCCCTCTCCTTTTCCTTCTTATATTAAATATTTGTTTTGCATTTAGTCTTTTGTCTCACATAGAAATAAGATGATGATGATGATGATGATGATGATGATGATGATGATAGAAGGGACCTTGGAGGTCATCTAGTCTAACCCCCTGCTCAGGCAGGAAACTCTGCCTATACCATTTCAGACAAATGGCTGTCCAGTCTCTTCTTAAAAACTTCCACTGTTGGAGCATTCACAATTTCTGGAGGCGTTTCACTGATTATTTTTTCTAACTGTCAGAAAATTTCTTCTTAGTTCTAGGATGCTTCTCTCTTTGATTACTTTCCATCTATTGCTTCTTGTTCTGCCCTCAGGTGCTTTGGAGAATAACTTGACTCCCTCTTCTTGTGGCAACCCCTGAGATATTAGAACACTGTATCATGTCACCCCTAGTCCTTCTCTTCATTAAACTAGACATAATCCCAGCAACTGTTCCTTATATGTTTTAACCTCCAGTCCCCTAATCATCTTTGTTGCCCTTCTCTGCACTCTTTCTAGAGTCTCAACATCTTTTTTACATTGTGGTGACCAAAACTGGATGCAGTATTCCAAGTGTGGCCTTACCAAGGCATTGTAAAGTGGTATTAACACTTCACGTGATCTTGATTCTCTCCCTCTGTTAATGCAGCCTAGCACTGTGTTGGCTTTTTTGCCACCTGCAGCACACTGCTGGCTCATATTTAAGTGATTGTTCACTAGGACTAGGAGATCTCTCTCACAGTTACTATTATTGAGCAAGGTAGCACCTATATTATATCTGTGCATTTGATTTTTCTTGCCTAAGTGTAGAACCTTACTTTTTTCACCACTGAATTTCATTTTGTTAGATAGCACCCAATGTTCAAGTCTATCAAGATCCTTCTGTATCTTAAGCCTATATTCTAGCTATTCCTGCCAGCTTGGTGTCGTCTGCAAATTTGACGAGTATCTCCTCATCCAGATGTTGAAGAGCACTGGGCCCAGAACAGAGCCCTGGGGCACCCCACTACACACTTCCCTCCATGTAGATGCAGTTCCATTGAGGACCACACATTGAATATGGCCAGTCAGCCAGCTATGAATCCATCTGGTGGTGATGCTGTCTAACCCATATTTTTCTATCTTACCAAGTGGTAGGTTGTGGTCTACTTTATCAAATTCCTTACTGAAGTCCAAGTAAATTATATCCACAGCATTCCTCTGGTCCACTAATTTTGTCACTTGGTCAAAGAATGCAATAAGATTTGTCTGGCATGATCTGTTTTTGACAAACCCATGTTGGCTTTTGATAATGACTTTGTTTGCCTCTAAGTGTTCGCTGATTCGTTGCTTGATTAACTTTTCCAGAATGTTTCCAGGTATTGAGGTCAGCCTGATAGGTCTGTAGTTTCCTGGATCCATTTTATCTCTGCTACTTGCATATCCTACTGGGTTTCTATTTAGCAAATTCATTAACTAAAACTCCAGTTGGTTTATCATGTAGTCATTTCTCTTTAGCTTTGGTTAGTGTCCAGAATATACATTTTGTTAAATACTTAGAATATACTGTCTGTAGGTTATTCCAAAAACTCTCTTAGAGTTTGCTATTACTCCTTCTACTGAAAGTTCCTTTCAAAATCAGCCAAAAATAAAATGTCCAGATTCATGCTATTCTGGGATAATGGTTGCATAGTGATATGCAAAATTACTATGATGTCTTAACTGGAATACCAAATATTATCAAACTGCCAAATTCCATAGCAATTTCTGACTCTAAACCTTCTGCCAGTAATTTCAAATTACAGTTTGGAAACCACAAATCAATGGAAGCTCTCTATTCCAAAGCAATTTTCCTGGTCGTATGGTAAACAGAGTGCAGGCAATCTAATTATTGGAATAGAGATAGCGTTTTGTCATTTGGCCATAAAGGTAAATAAAAGCATCCATTTCAAAATCTATATGAAGACATTTTAAAATATGTATACTGCCTCAATTATTCACATGTGAAACTAGATTTTTTTCCCCAGTTGGCCTATGGCACCATTTTGCCAATAGATTAGATGCCTTCTTGAAATCAACTGGACAGTTTGTCTTTTTTAAAATGTAATTTTCTCTTAAACTAGTATGATTGTACCCAGCTTTATTAAGTAGTTCTCACATGCCTCTGCTGATCAAGCAATTCCTTTGCTACCCAACAATAGTAACATTATTCAGACAAAGTGCTGAGGTCACAAAATAATCAAAATCATCATTATATTCCATTAGCACTCTCCTTTGCAAAGTAAGATGGATAAGCCACCTTTTCACAAAAGATCACTGACAATTCACAAGCATTTTTGTCAGCTATGATGGACATCAGAAAATGAATCTGATTCAAATCAAGTGAGATTAATTGAAATTAAAGCTCATATATTTTGTTTTCTTCTTGAAGTAAGCTTGATGTTTTATTCAAAGTACACATCAGCCAATGGAGAAAACAAGTATTTGTTTTGTATTTTTTTAAAAATTAGGGATGAATTTCTAGTAAAGTAGCGAGTCAAGGTTTTTTGTGTTTTTTTCTTCTTTCAAACTTTTATTTTTAAAATTTGTGAATAAATAAATAGCTTTCCTTCTTTAATTGCCCAAGCCTCCATGTTCTTTGGAGTTTTCCTCTAAAAACTAGCGAGAAATCAATTCTCTACATGATTTAATTCTACTGGACCAATCTTTGCAAAAGCAATACGAAGCAACAACAGAGAAAATGTTTTCCATTATTGCTGCTACAACTCTGAGGACAGTTGTTTATGAATGAGTAATTATCTAGACATTGTGCAAACAGAACATCAAAAGCACTAGTCCGATCCATCTCTGCCACTCTTCCAACTTGCACTGCCATACCTTTCTGAACATATTCCGCATGCCTTCTCCATAATAAAATGCAGTATGTGCACCATTTCCTCCTCCATAAAGGGGAATCTCAAGATCAGATTTCTGGATGAACTGCAGAGGCAGCCAGTGTGTTCTTAACCAGTAGCTCTCAATTCAACGTTGTTTAAAAGCAAATGTGGCAGATGGTTTCTCCCAGCTTTTGCTCTGTCATCTCTGAATATTAAACTGCAAGCTAATGTTCTTTGAGCTTAGTAGTACTTTTTTTTAAAAAAAAATAGAAATCAGTAAAAATAGTAATTACTGTGCATTCATTGCTTTGAAACAGCTGTTGTATCAAAACAAGATTGCAACATGAGAGGCTGCATGAGCATCTTTTGTGTTTTTAAGATTCAACCATTATCAGCATTCGGAGCAGTAAATTGCATTATGGCAATTTTGCCTTACAATAATATATATTGTAAAGCCAGCTTTCAGTGACAGCTGTGAAAAAGCTTTGCTCTTAAATATATGTCTTACGTGGGTTTAATTCCTAGTCTGAATTCACTGATCTATTGTAGCAATTAAACACTTTTTCCCCCTCTGTTGCTAATTACTTGATTGGATTTGATTGTTTATGCCACAGTTTTGCTGTTCAGATTCACCCAGCTCCATAAACTCTGTATTCTGTCAGTTCTCTCAGCATTAGTTAAATCCTTTTAGTGCCCATGTGTTCATATTAGACATTTTTCTTTGTCTAAAACAAGGAAGAAGAGAACATGAATGGTATGGCTCATGGTGCCTTTTGCCAATGCTGGTAATACACTAATTAATGGAAGGTGCTAAATGGAAACTATGAAGCCAGGCTGATAGGGATAGCAGGAGGAGAGTAAGAGGTGAACTTTGAATGTTTGTTGAAATTGATATTCTACTTCAGGACTTCCCAACAGTAAAAATATGCTACACCCCATAGCTTTGCCATCCCTTTTCCCCTCTTTTTCCTTTGAAAGACAAGAGAAATGTCTTTTTTAAAAAAAGCGTGGTTGAAGATTTTCTGTCCTTCACCCCACAAAAGCTTAGCTCATTCTGTATTTTAACAAAGATTGTAAATGAATACACACATAGACACGTATAGCATATGAAGATCTTCTATCTTTAGCATATGAAGATCTTCTATCTTTACATTGCATGTCTTTTGTGATATAATGTAGTACTAATTGTAATCTTATTTGTACGTATAGCACCAGAGGGAAGCAGCAAGGCTGTCATTAAGAATGGCAAGATTAAGGGTTTAAGTCTCAGGTGTGAAATATTTTATAGCCCTTGATAGCTCTGCATCGTATCTCTGGAGAATTTAATGCCATGCTTCATCCTTCAGCAAACTGATTACAATACCCTGCATTTCAGCTGCAAGGAATACTTCTGAAGTTTGTTTGGATGTCAAGGTTTTGATCATTCTGATTATTCTATAAAACTGGATAATTTAAGAAAAAAAAGTTATGTTTTGTCACTTTAGGCAGAAAGTACAAATACAGAGAAAGAATTCTGGAGTGCTATTAAGACCTATACATTTATGAATTGCATTATCCTACTCCCTCTCCTTTCTTACCACTGTAGAAATTACAGTTAAAAATAATGCTGGTCTGAGTTCCTCAGCTTTGATAACAACGATACAAAGTTTATGACATAGCTCTACGAAATATTCAGTTAAATCTAGTTTGGACTCTGCTGTATTTACCAAGAATACTGGTGCAATCAAAACCTGGGACTGGCACTGTTCATAAAAGTGATCCCTGATAGTGCTGAGCAAAATCTGTTAGAACCTATTAATCTGCAAACAAGATTCAACAGAGGCCTTTGGTGCAAGAATTCCAGTGGAAAAATAGAGATATATGAACATGCAAAGGGGTTCATTAGCTGATGAAACACTAATGTGCTGAATGATGGTAACTACTTTGAGGGGTTCAGATACTTTAGATCACATGTTTTTATGGAAGCCTTCGATAAGGGTGGTTGAAATAAGTCTGGCAAAATGTTTCATTCATTCCATTTTTTATTTGCTTTATATCTATATAGACATAGAATGCTAAACATATTACCGTAAGTACAAAAAGATGGAGGGAAAATAGATCAAGACAAAAGTGCATCAGCATGTATGTAAAATATTCAGATTCACCACTTTTATCTTTATTTGATTGAAAGATATCTTGTCAGAATTTATTTCAGAATAAAAAAACTATGTGTGAACAGCATTCATTGTAAATTGCTTGTGGCAAGCCCCAGTGAAATAGCCTATATGTTTGTGGAAATTGTTTATTTACCTGAAATATTAAAAGGTAAAGGGAAATGGCTAGCAAATATTTAACATAGAGACACACAAACACAATTCCATAATAATTAATATCTGTAACTCTATACTAAGCTATAAAAATGTTGGAATGTAGTTAAAAAAGAGGATTTGCATCTTGACTTCAAATAAACCATAAAGCTCTCCATTCAAATCTTCCTTCCTTCCTTCCTTCCTTCCTTCCTTCCTTCCTTCCTTCCTTCCTTCCTTCCTCCCTCCCTCCCTCCCTCCCTCCCTCCCTCCCCCCATTTATTATCTATCTATTTATCTATATATCATCTTTGGACTTTAATCTTTTATCTGGTAAATTTTCGGATGCCTCTGATAATACTGAGGAATTGACTCCATTGTGTCTAGGTGTGTTCATTTCATTTTATACGGCATATAAGAGCAAAAAGCACCCTCTACTGATTGATAGAAGAAATACAAACCTTACTCAGTTGGAAAATTGTAACTGCTCAAGACCAAACTGTTCTTTGTAGTAGTTTTCTTAAGATTATTAACCCAACTAAATGCTACATTTTCTCATACTCCCCTTCAATGGTGGAAGTGAGAGCAGAACAGTAGAAAAGCATTTTTCTGCAGGCCCAAAATATTGACATGTAGCGCCAGGGAGTTGCTGAGAGCAAGAACTCCTCTTCAGAATTTGGGTCACCCATATCTTTATCTATTCCAATTCCCTCCCCCTCCCCATTTTTGCAGCTATTTGTCTTTCCCTGAAGCTTTCTGTGCACATTCGGTACTTGCTTATCTTATTGAAGTATTTATAAATACCACAGGTACTTCTGGAAACCTTGAGTTTTCTTCAAGCTTGGTGATTAGCATCCTTCTCCAAACGCAAGGACTTTGTGAAATGTTTTCTATACCTCTACCGTTGTCTTATCTTCCACCGTTGACAACTTCATCATATGTTGGGATTGCAGCTCTCGGTATCCCCACCCTGCATGTTTTACAATCCTGATTTCTTTTATTAATAGGCAAGTGCCAGTTGTGCCCTGAAGATGGCACAATCAGCTTTTTTTTTCTTCCATTAAATCCTGTCCAATTCTCAGAGACTGCCTGGGCAAGTCCCTACAGTTTTCTTGCCAAAGATTTTCAGAAGTGGCTTGCCATTGCCTCCTTTCTAAGGCTGAGAGAAAGTGAGTGCCCCAAGGTTATGTAGCTGGCTTTGTGCCTAAGGAAGGACTAGAGCTCACAAATCTCCTGGTTTCTACTCTGATGCCGAAATGACTTTACAGAAAGTCCTGTAGGATCATTCTGGTGCTACGTTTTTGATACCGACTTTTCAAATACATAAATTGTCTGTATTAAATTATTTTTTAACCCCCTACAGTAAACACTGCCAGAGCTTTGTGATTTATTGTTGGCATTAATTAGATGCCAGAAGTGCCTTCACTAGCCTGCCCTAGAATTAATTTGACACTTTGCAGGGATAAGAGAGACCCAGATTGATTCACCTTGACCTCCTGGAGGAGGAGAGTTCACATCTCTCTCTTTTACACATATTCATGCACTCTATTTGAGTCGGTCTGTTATCTAATTATGAAAGAGATGTTATAATTAGATGTTATCTAATTATGAAAGAGATATAGAGATATAGAGATTTGTAATAGGCAGAAGTAATAGACAATTTGCTCTATTTTGGTACAGTTTGGTAGAGTCTGTCTAATCCTTTTAAGAAAGCTACTTACAGGGGAAAAAAACACCTCACTGAATCCAATGTAGCTTACTCTGAAATAAGGATAAATAAAGGTTATAGCATCCATTTGGAACAATTGGAGAAAAAAATATTCAAGTATCCCAGTGAGATTCTGTTACTTTAAAAAGCTGAGATTTGGTCCACATGCACATAGATGTGTAAACTGGCGGACTCCAATCTATGCAAAGAACTATAATGGAGCATATATTATAGTAAATTAGATACTTTTTTAAAAATATGCATCCTATATACAAGGAATTAAGAATGGTTGGGCAGGTGAACTTCTGTGCTAACCAAGGGTCAGGAGTGGAGCTCCTTGGCTGGCAGAACTGTCACCCAAATCTACAGTGGCAGAGGATGAACAAGGTCTGGCCACTTTTACACTCATTGCTTTCACATTACGGCAAAAATATTTGGGTGCAATGGATTTTTTTTCTTGATTGGGCTGCATAATCATATTTAGTCTTAAGCATACTCGTCTGTGTATTTTGGTCATTCTTAAATTTATTGCTGCTCTATTTTATAATATGGAGAGTCAAATGAATCAAGCTACCCACAGCATGCTTAATAGAGAACATTTTTTTAAAAAAAATATCAAAATTAAATTATGAAATTGAATATTGAAATTTGAATTTTGACTTGCTTTTACTCATGATGAGTGTAACGTTGAAATTGTGGCCCCTACTGAGGCAAGTGACAGTATTCCTCCCTCAAATGTTTCTCCTACCAATTTTACATATACCTATGATTGATTCTAAGGGACGCGGTGGCTCAGTGGGTTAGGACGCTTAGCTTGTCGATCAGATGGTCGGCAGTTTGGCGGGTCGAATCCCGAGTGCCGCATAACAGAGTGAGCGCCTGTTACTTGTCCCAGCTTCTGCCAACCTAGCAGTTCAAAAGCACCTAAAAATGCAAGTAGAAAAATAGGGACCACTACGGTGGGAAGGTAACAGCGTTCCGTGTGCCTTTGACGTCTAATCATGCCGGCCACATGACCACGAAGACGTCCTTGGACAAACACTGGCTCTTCGGCTTTGAAACGGAGATGAGCACTGGCCCCTAGAGTCGGAAACGACTAGCACACATGTGCGGGGGAACGTTTACCTTACCTTTACCTATGATTGATTATGTGCCATCAAATCAATGTCTACCCTTAGCATCCACACAAACAGATACTTTCCATGTGATCTGTCTTTAGTCCTGACCTTCCATAAGTTTTCAAATGGTGTGTACCCATTGCTCACTGAAACAGTACAAGCCCCTGTCTGCTGGGCTTTGTCTTTTTTCCTCTTTCCTTCAGCCTTTTCCAGCACTAGAGCTTTCTCCAGAAAGCTAGGTCTTTGTATAAAGTATCCACTTAGGTTAATTTGAACCCATGATCTTTATAATCATGACATAGCCAATATGAAACAATAACTTACTGGTATAAATGCCCCCAAGAAAACCATTCCTTATGTTATTTTCATTTGTTATTGTCCTCTAGCTCTTGTCAATGGATGCTTTTATTTTGAAGACTTCACTATGTAAGGATCTGTCAGGTGTGAGTACAGTAAGCAGCAGGCAATCTATTTATTCATCTTGACTCCTGTCATACCCTTTATGACTTCAGTCCTCTACATGTAGGCATATAAAGATGGTGTAAAACCTTTGAACGAAGTAGAACTTAACTTCTGAATAAACTTGAATGGAACAGCATGTTGCAAATGAATAGAGCCAGTAGGTGCCCTCTGTTCAAAGGGACTGTAAAATAGTATATTATCTTTCTTTCTGTTAAATATTGTACTTTACAAAAGCATTGCCTACTGCTGTGGTTGGGACAATAAGATTTTCCCTTATCTCCCAGTATCTTCCTCCCCCCCACACACAGATTTTGATTCATATGACTCTATAGTTGAATTATCAGTACTACTTCTTTGTGACATTTACATTTTGCTCTCAGCTGAACTCCCTACTTTCAATTTGCTTTTATAATTGTGTTCTTATTTTTCCACTCTTGACCTTTTCAGAACCTTACAGCTCTGTTTCAGAATTGCATTTAATAAAGGAACGTGAGCGGGTCTGTCTGCTTGATATAAGTTGATGGCAATGGTACTCAACATGCAATCTTTTGTATGCTTTTCTAGCTGAAAATTATATACCAAATTGTGGCAGCTACAACAGAACTCCCCTTAACAGAAAGGTGTCCCATTGCAGATGCCATGTCCATCTTTGGGGTGCTGTCATACAGCTTATACATTTTGTAAAATGTCAGAAGCAACGGTCCTATTTCGCCTTTTGTATATGGTTATAACTTTCTATGAATAGAGAAATCATGAAGAGGATTTTGATGGCATTTCAAATAATGAGTTGAATTCCTCTCCATTTGTGGGAAGAACTAGAATTCAGTAGAAATTTCCTGCTTGAATTTTATTACATTTCTCCTTGCACCCTCACTGTTCCTTCCCTCCAAGCTCTGACAAAAACAGATGCTGAGGGACCTCCAGGGGAGGTATGGCAAACTGAAAATGGCCCTGCAAAAGTGGACCAGCAAAGGCCAAGGAATTGGTGAGTGGACTGGTTCCTTGGAATGTCTCTGGATAAGAAGAGGATGGGAGATCGCCCACATGTGCTCCAGGATCCTTGCAAGGAGAATTTACTTTTGGAAATTGTTCATTAACTTTTTCTAAGCTATTAAAGAATTTTGGAACAACAAGTCTGAAAACATGATCTCCAAGAAGCGATGATTATCCATTTTTAATACTATTTTATCATTCCCATTGGGGCGTATTCATTCATTTATTTAATTTATACTCATTGCAATCAAGCCTTTTTTGACAGTTAACATCAAAAATTTAAAAAAATGGGAAAAACCCTACATAAAATAAAGTTCCCTGTAAGGAATATTCATGGAGAAATATCTATCTGTGTGTTTGGTAGGAGATGAAAATGCCACATAATCAATTAATCAAAAGTAGGAAATATAATTAAGTAAAATTAATATTTTGATTTATTTAGAACTTCATTAAGTCTTAAGGTTTTTGTTTTGATTAAAATGTAATTTTCTAAAAGCAAGAGTTACATGTGATCACAATCCATATAAAGCAGGGGTCTTCAAATTTGGCCCTTTTATGACTTGGCTGGCTAAGGAATTCTGGGAGTTGAAGTCCACAAGTCATACAAGGGTCAAGTTTGAAGACCCCTGATATAAAGACACAAGGTTTTTGAACGCATGTCTACTCTGAAATAATAGTGTTCATACTAGTGTTGAAGATTTTAATCTTACATTTTAATACAACACATGGACAATCAAAGTAAACTATCTCTTTTATGTCAGCTAGACTCACTCCTTGATAAGATAATACATGGCTGCAGCCAAAGTTTGTTCACTAACTTCATCATGGATTTTTTTTGCATGCTAGAATATTTATTGTCTAGAAATAAATATTCTGAAGATCAGCTGGAACCTCATTGCAGTTAAATTGCCAACTCTCTTTTTTGTTTTGATTTAGGAGTGTAGCTGATGTACTCTTAAATTTTTTTTTTTCTTCAGTTGGAAATCATAATGAACTTATTAGCGAAGCTGAAGTTGGAAAATCAAATAGAAGCTTGATCGTAAAGAATTAGGATTCATATTCTGGATGTCATGGTTTCTTATTAGAGAAAAAGTGCAGGGCTATTTGGACCAAATTAGTTCAAGGATTTGCTTGTGCACAGGAAGACAGGAAGAAAAGGCTATTTTCTTCCTTTGCATTCACTGCTGGCATTACTTCACAGGGCACAAACTGTCTATTGTGTTACTATTGTATTTAAAAATAAAGGTGAAGATTCACTGGAGTCAAGATCAATTCTTGGTGACTTTATGTAGTTTTCCTGGCAAAAGTAGGAAAATGATTTGCTATTGCTACTTTCTGGATTTTTTAAACTTTGAAATTAAGCCTACAGCTCTGAAACTTTCTGGTAACCTCCCAATGTTGAAAATAATCCAAATTCTTTAATGCAAATGTTCTTAAGATTGGCAAAAGTACACACTAATCCTGTCTGGCCCACATTTCTGTCCCACTTTATTTATACTTCAGGTGGAATCCAAATGCTTGTGAGTATATAGTATGTTGAACAGTTCAGGAATCCAACTTAAATTTGAGTAATTTGATATACAAAAAAATGCAGAGATTGTTCACAATATACCTCACGGGGTATTATATTGCTGATTGGGGCCAATATGACATCTAGGAGATAGTTGTAAGGTAGATTAAGTTTAGTTCTTCTGCAAATGGCATTAAAGAAGAATGCCACTGCTTTTGATCTTCTGATTGCCATAATATAGGATGTCATTACAAAGCAGGATGAAGGATAATCTGAAATTTTGATTGAGAAATTCCTTTGTCAATAGATTCTACGGTAAACAATATTATGAATTGTCACCATTCATGCAGAACCTCTTAATGTCATCTAGTCTATCCAGGGGAGGGACTTCTCTCTTCTGTTCAGTTCTAAGATATATAAAGGAATGTACTTTGCAGCTTCCTACCCAAAACCAGAATGATAGAAATTAACAAATGTTGTGCCAATCCTGAAACAGAAGGAGTATGTTGAATAGAATAGAGCTGGAAGGGACCTTGGAGATCTTCTAGTCCAGCTCTCTGCTTGAACAGGAGACCCTATACTATCTCAGACAAGTGACTGTCCAGTCTCTTCTTAAAAACCTCCAGTGATGGAGCGTCCACAATTTCTGAAGGCAAGCTTTTCCACTGGTTAATTGTCCTCACTGTTGGAAGTTTCTCCTTAATTCCAGGTTGCTTCTCTTTTTGATCAGTTTCCAACCATTGTTTCTTGTCCTGCCCTCTGGTGTTTTGGAGAATAATTTGACCCCCTCTTCTTTGTGGCAGCCCCTCAAATACTGGAATACTGCTATCATGTCATCCCTATTTCTTCTTTTCTTTAGACTAGCCAAACCCAAGTCCTGAAGCCGTTCTTCATATGTTTTAGTCTCCAGGCCTTTGATCATTTTAGTTGCTCTTCTCTGAACTATTTTCAAAGTCTCAACATCTTTTTTGTAATATCGTGACTAAAATTGGTTGCAGTATTTCAGGTGTGGTCTTACTAGGTTTTTATAAAGCCGTACTAATACTTCATGTGATCTTGATTCTATGCCTCTGTTTAGCTGTATTAGTATTAGTAACTATAGTGTTACTACTGTTGTTAGTGTAAAACCTGTGGGAAGGTTTTAATGAGACATTCCCTTTTCATATCAAACCAATGAAGTCAAATCTGCACATATATCAAGGGATACTGTTAAAAGGCAAATGTAGGCAAATAAGGAAAGGCAAAAATATATGTATTTTTTGTATTTATTCCAAATAAAACCGAGCTGAGCTAGGTACTTATTACCTCCTTGAATCAGGTATTAGTACCTGGTCCTTTATAGAAATGGGATTATAGAGAGAGACTCTTTGGGGAAATGAGATATAAATGTATTCTTTTCAAGGCTATCAGTACAAGGTATATTTATCAGAATGAGTTAGGGGTCTCTAGAATTTTCTTACAAATGTTGATTCTATGCTCAGTCAAATTCATACAGAGATCTCGCACACGAGCTGCTTGCCCTCTTGCGGCAATTCTTGTACTGTGAAGCAAAAATGGATAGTTATTGGGACAAGAAGCACTTAGAAGTTACTGGATGATCTGCCCAGAGGATTTTATTTCACATCTTCACCAGGGCACTGACGGAATGGCGATGCAGAGTAATCATCTTCTTCTATCTAGGTTGCAACTAGAGTTATCCTCATGGGATGCTTCTGCCTAAATTAATCTTCGTGTTATATTGTGAAAAGAAGTGACCTGTCCGTGGCAAGGATATCACTCATAAATCACTACCTTCAAGGACAATATTCTGCAAACATCCTTCTGGTAAATCTCAAGTCTAGGACCGGGACCTAAAGCCACAGAATGAAGTCCTGTGCAATTGGTCGATAGATCTTTCCATCTTAGTGTTATTTCAGCATTGGTCCATTCACTCTGTGACATCCAGTGAGTTGCTTTGTCATAATCATGTTTGTGATAAGCTAGGAAAGTTAACAGAATCAGAACCACAACAAAGGTTAAGTATTGTAATTATGAAGTGTTTTGGAGAAAATCTATCATCTCTCCCCTCCCCTCCCCTCCCCGTTGATATTGCTGTATTCAGTATGGAAAAAAAGTAAAAGGTAAAGGTAAAGGTTCCCACGCACATGTGTGCTAGTCGTTTCTGACTCTAGGGGCCGGTGCTCATCTCCGTTTCAAAGCCGAAGAGCCAGCACTTGTCCGAGGACATCTCCGTGGTCATGTGGCCGGCATGACTAGACGCCAAAGGCGCACGGAACGCTGTTACCTTCCCACTGGAGTGGTCTCTATTTTTCTACTTGCATTTTTACCTGCTTTCGAACTGCTAGGTTGGCAGAAGCTGGGACGAGTAACAGGTACCTCCGAGTAATTCTTAATTAAGTCTTACGTGATTAGTGCATATTGTTATAGTTCCAAAGTTGAGAAAGGGGCCTAATTTAAGGTCTCTCCACCTTTCCCCCCGGAAACTGCACTTTCTTCTCTTCAACTATCTTCCTTTCAAATGGCCTGTTCTAAAACAGAGGCAATATATTAGAGCAATCCATGAACTGTAAACCAACAATAAAATCCCAGCATCCCTCTTTGATGAAATTCATGGGGATTTTATACCATAAATGGCCTGCAATCAAACCCCCAGCTCTATTTACCTCTCAAATAGGAACAGATTAGGCTCCACTGGAGCCTTTTTTTGTGTTTTCCTAGAAAGCAGCACTTTCGCTATACCTTCTATTAGCGTTTATCACGGGCATTTTAAAAATTCAGAATGCTATTGAGCAAAAGGCTGCATCTGGAATGCTATCGCATTTTAGTGTTCATAGAGACGTTTTCACTTCTCCTTGGGAGGAGCTTTTCATTTACTGGCAAATATTAGAAAATTGCTGTCATTGTTTACTTTGCAGACCTACAATCGGAGACTTTTGTTAGTGACTTACCTTTTTTGCCCCTTCTTAATGCAGAGGAACCTCTCACCCAGCATTTAACTATTATAGAGACCTCAGGGGATCTAACCATGTATTGTTTAAATGGAATTACGGTATTTGGATTGCTGGACTCTAGTTGTTTATCTACGGCTGCAGGATACAATTTGTAAATTTCAGGCAGTAGGGGGCAGACTGAGTTAAAGTTTTAAAGGAAAAGTCACTGCCCAGAGAGGCATTGAGCTGTATTTAGATACCCCCTCCCCACTTCCAGCTTATGAAACAGCACACGTGAAACTGCTTTTTAACTAATCTGTGTGTCAGGGTGCAGCCTCGTAAGTGAGGAAAGCTTCAACTTCTATCATATATCCCCTTTCACAAAGCAGATAGATTACAAGTTTGTATTCAACTTGGTTGATTTAAAATCTTTTTTATTAACTGTTTATTTAATTTTAGCCACCCAGTATGGCTCTGGCATGCTCTCAGCATACTTTTGGCTGCCTTGCCTGTCTAAAGAAACTTTTGGCAGAGTCCTTGGTCTGGGATTTGCACGCTTTTTCCGTCCTAACAAGCATGCTTCAGGCGCCTAACCATACTTAGAAAATAAAAAAGGAGCAAGCTTTACTTATCCATGAAAGGAGTATGAAGGGATTTTGTTGCTTCAGTTAATACCTTTTGTGAACCTAACTCTAATCTGAATCCTGATACCAAAGTAGGGGGGGGGGAAGTGCTTCCAGATCTCTCATCTAATCTTTTTACTTATCATTTGATCTGCTCATCTGCCTTTAGAAGTAAACTATATAGGACTTCAAAAAGTTAGAATATCTGCATTCCCCTGGAAGTAGTAGAACAATTCCTATTAAATAGAATATTAAAGTATGTAGGCTAAAGGTAGTAGGCATACACATATATTCCAAAGCTTGAACATGCCTAGTGGGATTTTTCTTCTTCCTTCAAATAACATAAATGCATATTAAAGCATTACCACAGTTAGCACAAGTTTTCCCGTTGCAAACATGGTTAGTTATGCTGCAAAATGCATCAACATCACAGATGCGAATGTAAGTCCTGTGCTCCACTCCATACACGAAAAATATGTCACATATACCTAAGTATTACCACAATATGTGCCATATTGTTCAGGTGATCACAATTGGGATGAAAATTTCCATTGCAAAGCAAGATGCTTGAGTGAGTTGCACCCAATTTTATGACTTTTTTTTTTGCCAGAGTTCTTAAGCAAATCACTACAGTAGTTAGGTGCAGGAGTCTTCACCCTTGGCAACTTTAAAACTTGTGGACTTCAACTCCCAGAATTTCTCAGCCAGCCACGCTGGTTAAGTGAATCATTAGGTCGTTAAACAAATCCCATTGTTAAGTTAGTAACACAGTTGTTGAGTGAATCTAGCTTCCCACTGACTTTGCTTGTCAGGAGATCGCAAAAGGTGATCACATGACCCCAGGACACTGCAACCGTCATAAATATGAGTCAGTGTCTAAATTTTGATCACATGACCATGGGAATGCTGTAACAGTCATAAGTGTGAAAAATGGTCGTAAGTCACTTTTTCCAGTGCCCTGGTATCTTAATGGACACTAAACAAATGGTCAAGCACCATCTGTATATCACTCAGTACTTGGTTACAAGTCAGACAGCAGTGTTTAAAGTAGAAGGTTCAACCATGAGAAGACCGCTGTAGAGATTGCTTAAATATAATAAGCGAGAGATGAAAGTGATAGATGAAAATTAAGGCTTGAGCAAAACTGGAAACACAAGAAAGAGAAAGAATGGGGCAAATGGGACAAAATGTTATAACCTGGTCTGGAGTCTGAGCCATAGCCAGGATTCTCACCCTGCTGCCTGTTTTAATGGTGCCTATGTTTGACTCTTAGCTTTCATTACCATCAGTGAGAACACAGTCTCAAAATCTGGCTACATGGTGGTGTAACTTTGATTTTTATTATATATAGTGAGGTGCTATTGCATGTAACATAAAATACAGTGCCCTGTACATTTTGTAAATAAGCAAATAAATAATGACATTACCTAAAGGACCATCAAAGGAAGTTAGCATAAATTTGTGCGTTAGGGAAATTGGGTAGGCAAATTTAAAAAGTCAAGGTGGCAGCTTCAAATAGTATATGTCACAGAGTTAAAAATGAATGGCATCACTAATCTGGCCTTTTTTCTTTCTTTCTTTCTGTCTTTTTTGCCTCTCTTCCTTTCGAGGAAAGAAGTGTTGTTTTGAAAATAGAGACATTTGTCAGATTTCCCCAGCAAATGTTTCACAAACAGTGCAGTCCTCTCTCCTATGGAATCATTGTTTGAGATAGGGATAAATTAGTGAATAAATGTTTAAAGGTGGGTGGTCAGACACCAATATATCAGAATGTACCATAGGCAAAAACAATTTAAATCTCCTGGCTCAAAACACTTGATTGAATCATTGGACTGAATATTTTACACTACCGGTTAAGCAATGCTTGATTTAATCAACTCCACCCTGGGTTCTAATGGATAATTTTAGGAACAAAGGCCTTTGTCATGCTAAGCACTTAGCTACAAACTGTGTTTGAACAAACTTATTAGATAGGATGACAGCTTGGTGCCCTAATGAACTCTTGACAAGGCTCCTATTTCCCCACACACACAAACCAACAAATGAAGGAAGTTGGGTTTGATGCAAATCTGAGGTGGTGGGTAAGGGATTCCTTATTGGCCAGTTGGCTAGAAGAACAATGATTTGCCATTAGTTTTTTGTACTGTAAAGAACATTTTAGTCTTGGTATCCATAAATAGAACAATCCATTCAAGCCCAGCTTAATTTTCATTATAAAATCATAAGACCTGGTTGACAGGAGAGCTGGCTCTCTGGAAATATCCCTAAAATATTTAAAGTCTTAAAGCTGTCTTCAAGAGACAGTTCCCTCAAAGCATCCATCAGAGTTTAATACATTTTAGGGTTATGAAGGCATGAACAAAACTGCCAGGTTGAATTTCTAAGAAAATGTTGCCTTTTTAGCAGTGTTTCAAAGACACTGTTTTAAAATCCTTCTAATCACAGTCACAATATATCATTGTTTCATTTTACATGGACTCTCCAGAACAGTGACATTTTTATTCTAGTTGTAAGGTGAACAGACCATAGAATAGGAGATTGGAAAATATATACTTTATATGGAAATGTTTATTCAATCTAAACTCAGACTCAAGCACTGGCCATCATTTTTCATCCCTCCAGACAATAGACAAAGACTGAACTCCTGTATTTACTTACCCACAGATCTCCTGCTAAAAGCTTTTTTTGTACCTGAGGTGGTACAAAACTGTCTCAGACTGGACAGTTCAATGGTAGAGGAGTTGTGTTTACAATCTGAATGAAGCATTCTGGCCAGTGTAGATTTTAAAGCTGCACTACAAAATAATTCTGGCAAATCCTCTCTCAAAGAAACTGAGAGAGATGGTGTGGTAATTTCTGACAAGGCCGTGTGTGTGTGTGTGTGTGTGTGTCTGTGTGTGTGTGTGTATACTGCTCAAAAAATAAAGGGAGCACTTAAATAATACAATGTACTGTATTTAATAGTAGGATGTCTTATTTTGTGTTCCCTTTATTTTTTTGATATGTATGTATATATAAGGTAAAGGTAAAGGTTCCCCCGCACGTGCGTGCTAGTCGTTTCCAACTCTAGGGGCCGGTGCTCATCTCCGTTTCAAAGCCAAAGAGCCAGCGCTCATCCGAGGATGTCTCCGTGGTCATGTGGCCGGCATGACTAGACGCCAAAGGCGCACGGAACGCTGTTACCTTCCCACCGTAGTGGTCCCTATTTTTCTACTTGCATTTTTACGTGCTTTCAAACTGCTAGGTTGGCAGAAGCTGGGACGAGTAGCAGGCGCTCACTCTGCTATGCGGCACTCAGTATTCAACCCGCCAAACTGCCGACCTTCTGATCAACAAGCTCAGCGTCCTAACCCACTGAGCCACCGTGTCCCTGTGTCTGTGTGTGTGTGTGTGTGTGTGTGTGTGTATAATGCTTGTTAACTATTTAGATTACCTTGCTAGGCCCCAAACATGGGACAAATCTTTATTTCCTGTTTCAGCCTAACCGAAGGCCATCGACAGGCAGTAGTCTCAACAGTGACAGCTCATATTTGTGTAATTTTTTTTAAGATTGCTAACAAAGAATTAAAGGGAGACTGATATGCATTTCAAACTTATTTGTTTTCATCAGTCAGCCATACGCTTCTGAGATTCGAACCTGGGCTAATTGCACATTAGGCAGTAAAAACAACTGCCTAATGTGCAATCAGCCCAGGTTCGAAGCTCAGAAGGGTATGGCTGTCTGATGAAAACAAATAAGTTTGAAATGCATATCAGTCTCCCTTTAATTCTTTGTTAGCAATCTAAAAAAAAAATTACACACACACACACACACACACACACACACACACACACATATATATAGGTAAAGGTAAAGGTTCCCCCGCACATGCGTGCTAGTCGTTTCCGACTCTAGGGGCCGGTGCTCATCTCCGTTTCAAAGCCGAAGAGCCAGCGCTTGTCCGAGGACATCTCCGTGGTCATGTGGCTGGCATGACTAGACACCAAAGGCACACGGAATGCTGTTACCTTCCCACCGTAGTGGTCCCTATTTTTCTACTTGCATTTTTACGTGCTTTTGAACTGCTAGGTTGGCAGAAGCTGGGACGAGTAACAGGCGCTCACTCTGTTATGCGGCACTCGGGATTCGACCCGCCAAACTGCCGACCTTCGTATTTAGAATACCTTGCTAGGCCCAAACACGGGAAAATCTTATTTCCTGTTTCAGCCTAACCCAAGGCCATCCACAGGCAGTAGTCACAGCATGACAGCTCATATTTGTGTAATTTTTTTTATTGAAAAGTTTTAAAATACATTTTATCTTTAACAATCCCCCCTCCCCCTCCCCTACCTATCCCTCCCTACCCCTCCCCCCTCTCCCCCTCCTCCCGACTTCCCAGAGCTAAGTACAAGGTATAAAAACAGAAAACAATCATAAACATCCATATGCTAACAACAATAAACTCTTAAATCTATCGCCCTCTAACTCATATAAGATAACTACAAACAATATTAATATTACACATAAAAAGAAAGAAAAAGAAAAAAAAGAAAGGAAGATTCATTCAAATGCTAAGTGAAACTTTTTAGTCCCATATTTCTTCTGGATATGTTCAATCCATTTTTTCCACTCCATAATATAGCGTTCTTGCGAGTGATCTTTCAAATAAGCCGAGATCTTTGCCATTTCTGCCAGGTCAGAAACCTTTAAAGTCCATTCCTCTATAGTCGGCAATTCCTCCTTCTTCCAATACTGACCTATTAGAAGTCTTGCTGCTGTAATTAAATTCAACATCAACTTAGTGTCCACAACAGTAGCTTCTGTAATTATACCCAACAAAAAGAATTGCGGACAAAACTTTATCTTTTGCTTAAAGATCTTCTGCATGTTCCACCAAATTTTTATCCAAAAAGCCTTAACCTTTTTACAAGTCCACCATATATGAAAATATGTTGCATCTTCATCACCGCACCTCCAACATTTGGGCTGATAATTCGGGTACATACTTGCCAGCTTTTTAGGATCTAAATGCCATCTATAAAACATTTTATAAAAGTTCTCTCTTAAACTTTGAGCTTGTGTAAATTTTACATTCCTCACCCAAATCTTTTCATTATAATAACTTCTTGAATATTTTGGGCCCATTTTATCATACAATCTTTAACAAGCTCTGTTTCTGAGTCAATTTCTATCAATGCAAGATATATCCGTTTAATATGTGCTGGACCCTGATTTCTAATTTGCTTTATCAGATTTTCATCAGTCATTGTAAAGCCAGTTTTCTGATCTTCTTTCCACCTGGCCCGTAGCTGGATATATTGAAACCAAGTTTGGATAATCTTCTCATCTCGCAAGAGGCTGTACGGTTTCAGACACCAAACATTTCTTTCCAAACTTAAAATCTCTTTATACATAGTCACATCATGTTTAAAACCAACATTTATATTTTCTATTGCGTGTTTTGGGATTGCCCACAATGGTATCTTACAGTCTAACTTATGTCTATACTTCTTCCAGACTCTCAACAATGCCTGTCTTAAAATATACACTTTAAACACATTATCTACCTTCTTATCATACAACAAATATGCATGCCAACCAAACAACAAGTCGTGGCCCTCAAGATTTAATAATTTGTGTAATTTTTTTTACATTGCTAACAAAGAAATGTTTGGGGCCTAGCAAGGTATTCTAAATACTTAACAAACACTTAACACATATCTCCCTTGCTTCTCAGCCAACAAAGCGAGAAAGAGCCAGTGGCCTAAAGGTTAGAACAATTGCCAAAAGTGCAATCGGCCCAGGTTCGAATCTCAGAAGGGTATGGCTGACTGATGAGAACAAATAAGTTTCAAATGATCATATCAGTCTCCCTTTAATTCTTTGTTAGCAATCCAAAAAAATTTACACACACACACACACACACACACACACACACATATACACATACACACACACACACACACACACACACACACACACACACACACACATATGTATGTATGTAAGGGACGCGGTGGCTCAGTGGGTTAGGACGCTGAGCTTGTCAATCAAATGGTCGGCAGTTTGGCGAGTCGAATCCCGAGTGCCGTGTAACAGAGTGAGCGCCTGTTACTCATCCCAGCTTCTGCCAACCTAGCAGTTCGAAAGCACATAAAAAATGCAAGTAGAAAAATAGGGACCACTACAGTGGGAAGGTAACAGCGTTCCATGTGCCTTTGGCGTCTAGTCATGCCGGCCACATGACCACGGAGACGTCCTCGGACAAGCGCTGGCTCTTCATCTTCGATTGTTGGGGGCAATTAAGCTGACTTTGTAATAATGCCGCTTGGGGTGTGTGTGAAAGCCCTAATAAGCAGGCATATACATAGAATGAAGGCTACTGCTAAGCTTGTAAGCTGCCCTGAGTCTTCGGAGAAGGGCGGGATATAAATGGAATTAAAATTAAAAAAAATGGAGATGAGCACCGGCCCCTAGAGTCAGAAAGGACTAGCACGCATGTGCGGGGGAACCTTTACATATATATATATATATATATATATATATATATATATATATATATATATATATATATATATATATATATATATATGTATGTATGCATGTATGTATGTATATATAAACAAAATTAATTGTAAAAGCCTGATAGATAACCACTCTTCTATGACTGAGCCATACGCTTCATTGTGGAAATGCTACAATATCATGAGAGTTCAGTCCCCCGAATTTTCAGACATTTTTTTAAAAACTTAATTTTTATTTGGTTTTGGTGTCTTGTGGATAAAGTATTAGATAAAAGGGTTAACTACCAATGGATATATTAAAATTGTCATATGGGAAATCACATCCCTAGGAATTCCTGCCTTGTTGCCCTCACCCAGTGGCGTAGCGTGGGGGGTGCAGGGGGGGCCGGCCGCACCGGGCGCAACATCTGGGGGAGGCGCATTAGATGCATTTTACTTTAATTACATCAGTATTTTCATAACAAACAATACATGTGCTTAGGGGGTAAGGGTTTCTTTAACTAATCTAGTGGAAGAGACTCAAGTGCTAAAATCCACGGGTTAGGGGGCGCAAATTACTTGCCTTGCCCCGGGTGCTGACAACCCACGCTACACCACTGCCCTCACCTTCCATAAAAAGCTTTACTTTTCCATTGTTCAGTGTCCCTCTTTCTTGCAAAGCTTGATTTAGTGTTTCTTCTTTTTCCTCCTCAGTATTGTATTCCTTCTTCAGATAGAAGAACATGACAATGTTTTGGCATAATGTACAACCAACAATAAAAAAACCTAATCACAGAAACTTCAAACATGGCTTTGGATGCACGGAACTTCAAGATCCGGAACTTTGACCTCCTTAGTTCCGGATGGGATGTCAGCAGCCACAACTTCTTGTTCCCTTGGCTGGAAGTTACAGTGAGATAGCCCTGTAGTTTCCACAGTCGGATTTACTTCCCTTAACTTTTATAAAGAGCCATGATGAGGGCATTGTGGAAGCTTGTCAGGCATCTCCTCTCTGAGCCAGATATCTTCCAAGATGACTTGGAATGTCTGTAAGGTGGTTTGGGTTTAGTGCTTTGTAGGAATGCCATCATCCCCTGTTGCTTTGAGTTCATCTGCAGGATTGCTTTCTTGATCTCATCAGTAGAGCAAGGCAGGTCTATGATATGCCACCTAGACTAGCAGCTGAAGAATCTGCTGTGGAACATCAGGATCAAATGTTCCCAGCCTAGTGAGTAGATTGGAAAAGTGTTCAGTTCATAGTTTTTCAGTCCTTTCTGGTCTCTGATCAAGCTCAACCCAGCAGAGGAGACTATCCTCTTTTAGGACAATAAACTGTCTTTCTGGTGCTGAAAAACTCTCTGGTGGCATGCATGACTGCATAGCTCAACCTTTCTCTGCTACCACTGGTCCTCGTTCTGCAGATGTTTAAAATTATCTTTCTTTGAGACAGATGATGGAACATTTTATGGAAGCTTTTATTAATTAATGAGACACATAGTGAGTTCTTTTTGGCTTTCTCAATCAACCAGAAAGAATTCAAGTCAAGGGAGTCTTCATTGTCTTCTACAAAATATGAATACTGATAATTTATTTTGTAAAGTTAAGCCATGGAACTGGATGGAGAATTCATTTTACTCTAAATGTATATATGATTTTAGTTTAATGAAGTAGTCTAATGAAGGGAAGGGTGAGGGGTGACATGATAGCAGTGTTCCAATATCTCAGGGGCTACCACAAAGAAGAGGGAGCCAAGCTATTCTCCAAAGCACCTGAAAGCAGGACAAGAAGGAACAGATGGAAACTAGTCAAGGAGAGAAGCAACCTAGAACTAAGGAGAAACTTCCTGAAAGAACAATTAAGCAGTGGAACGGCCTGCCTCCAGAAGTGGTGAATGCTCCAAAACTGGAAGTTTTTAAGAAGAGACTGGCCAGCCATTTGCCTGAAATGGTATAGGGTTTCCTGCCTTAGCAGGGGGTTGGACTAGATGACCTCCAAGGTCCCTTCCAACAACAACAACAACTTCTTCTTCTTCTTCTTCTTCTTCTTCTTCTTCTTCTTCTTCTTCTTCTTCTTCTTCTTCTTCTTCTTATTATTATTATTATTATTATTATTATTATTTATAACAAATAGAGCAAATAATAATAATAATAATAATTTTATTTGTATCCCACCCTTCTCCTGAAGGACTCAGGGCGGTGAACAGGGCAATACATGTTAAAAGACAAGAATACAAAAATTAAAAGAGATTAAACAAGATGCAGTCTTCAAACATAGTTGCAAGAAGAATAACTAGGCAGTTGAATTATGGAATAATAAAAGATTGAGGGTAATATTGGTGAGAGCATCCATGCAAACTTTAATGGCAAGATAAATACTGAAAGACAAGTATTTATCTCCATCCTGGGAGGTAATACACCGAGAAAGAAAAATCCTGTAAAGAACCTCAAAGCACAGTTGGTCAAGTGTTGGTGAAGCAACCGCTGTCAGATATCATTCCATATTGGACTAATAAGAACAACATCAATTACAGGCTGATGTTATCTTTGATACAACGTGCCAAAAAGTACATCTGTTTCCTATGCAGTTTCAAAGGAACAGATTTTGTTCTGTCTTTTTTTGCTAGCCATGCAACATGGGCTGTTTGAAATCTGTTGTTTCTGCTCACCCCTCTATTTGTGCAACTTGAAGTCTTAATAATTAGGATCGTGGTAGACGATGATATATGAAAATTAGAGCTGAAACAAAATGAACATGTTAGGAGAATGTGGGGGTGTGGGTGGGGAAACAACCGGTCGGATGGGTCTAAAGCCTCTTTAGGTGTCTGAGTGAGGGAGTAAAGTGTGTATTTAATATTTATTTCCTCACATTTTCTTGGTTTTGGCTTGTTGATGTGATGTCAGCTTTCTATTTAATTTTCTGAAAATGGCAGAGGTTAATTGCCTCTGTGTTATTTCTGGCAGGAGTGTCAAAAAAGAGGGAGAGAATTTCTTTGCAGATGCTGCTCTAGCAGAGTAAAATTGTTTACTGAAGATTTGATCTGGCACTGATTCAAAGATCACCAGTACAAAGGACAAGAGAGAAAGCTACGTATAATAGATGGTGCAGCTTTGCCATCCATTTTTTTAATACAGTAACAATTTTATCCTATGAGGAAATGAAGGAGAGAAAATTATGAAAGCCACCTCAAAATGGGAGGAGGAGGAGGAGGCACAGAAATTCATTATAGTCATATGCACTAATTGATATGTATACATTTAGAAATATACATTTTGCAACAATGGAGAGGACTGACAAAAAGATAGTTTGCAAATCTAGTTACCTCTTTTAGAGGTGCTGGTGCTAGCATCCCTAAGGTATAATTTCAGAGTCCCCAATCTATACTTTTATCATTCTTTGTCGCTGAATCAGATTTGCGCTGCACAGCATTCAAAAAGGGATGCCGTGATATCGAGGATTGCCTTGTGAAGTAGAAAAGATAATAAATATAAGAAAACTCATTGTACTTAGTTCTTCTTAAGTAAATCTTTTTTTCAGAAAATGGAATTGCACAGTCATGTATTAGATTTTCACGAACAGCAGGGAACTAAAACTTGGGGGGAACCAATAAAAAGTTAAATCCTGTTTAATAAACTTCCAAGAAATTTTATCAAAAACATTCTTAGCATCCATCTGTTCTGGTATAGGTCAGGAGGCCCTCTGCCTTCTTTTTTAAATTTATTTTTATCACCTATTGCATATGCCACTAGGAATTTTGAAAATATTAAAAGGGCTGCAGTAGGTGAACTAGAACATATAATAAATTCATCTATATGCAGATAGTTTATGCTGTGTTTTATAGAGAACTCCAAAACTTCAATCCAAATCTCATTTTCTTAATGTAAGATTTGTCTGGATAGAGACTTTAAACTGGCATATATTAGTCTTTATGCCATTGGGACTCAGTAATAAACATGCTCCCCATATTTAGCAGTTTGTTCTGACTCCTTCATTTATTTCTAGAACTTATTTAAGATTTCTAGGACGATTTTCAACTAGTACATTTAAACCTATCCCCGATTTTTACACAAGTGAAACCAGTTCCTGATGCATCTAAATGCTTTAGATATTGGAGGGTAAGATAAATATGATTAGAATTAATTTAGTTCCAAGACTGATTTGCAGTTTAAGACTTCTTCCTAGTTTTATTATTTCACATTACTTTAAGTGGAAGTATAGTCTATTAAATTATTTGCTTTTGTAAGGCATCTCTCAGACTTTCATTGTAGATATTAAATTGCCAGCTGGGGAATGAATTTTTTTTATTTTCCACATTTTTAAGCTATTAAACCCCCTGAAGCTAGGAATCTACTTTGGCTGGAAGAATGAATTTCAGAACTGAGATCGTCTTTTGGGTTTAATTCAAAAGTTGCTATTTGACTCCAGTGAAATCTTGGCAAGTATTTGGATTCTTGTTTGATCATGAATTAGTTTTGATGATTTCATTTAAAGTTTCAAGCTTTATAGAGCATACTGTATTGGGTCACCAGCATAATTTTGATCCTTTTGCTAATAAAATGCTTAATAGGTTCATTCTGAATTAAAAATAATCTGAAAATGTTTTGAGCACATTAGATCTGTATTACCTTGAAATAATGCATTTCTTGAATTATCATACAATGGATACCATACAACCTACAGGATCAAGTGTTATATAGTAACAAATCTCTTATATGATCAGTATGTCTAGACTAGATACCTTAAATTCTACAGGCTATGCATGGCCCTCCAGATAAATTTCTGTGTCTTATGAAAATACTTAACCAATAGCAATAGCACTGAAAAACATTCAGAAATAGATTTATTAGTGTCATGCTGGTTCCAACAGCCAGCTGGTGCTTGTTCACTTGTGTTACTCCCTCACTAATGTTCTTTTCCTCTAAGAAAGTGTGTTGCGAGTGGATGATGGGCAGAAATCACTATTAAGCTAATAAAATGCTTAATAGGTTCATTCTGAATTAAAAATACCGTAATCTGAAAATGTTTTGAGCACATTAGATAGATCTGTTATAAGAGTGTGTTGCGAGTGGATGATGGGCAGAAATCACAAACATAATGTTAGACCTACCAGCACTTAAACTTCTAAATAGAAACTATCCTTGGCTCCATTTGTTGTGAAAGGTATATTTGTATTAGAAGTCAAATGTATTACAGTAATGCATAGCCAGAGCTGAGAATCGTGTGCCAAAATCCCTAAGCTCAATTTCCATCCCTTAACGGTCTCCCATTGCTGACCCCACCCCCATGACCAATCAAGTTCAAGCAAGATGTGTTCAGAATGGTCACTTCAAGCATAGGGCGGTACGCAGCTACCTTCTTCTCCCAGCTCAATGACCTTGAAGCAGCATCTTGGGGAAATACAGTTACTTTCGCTTTCCTGCAAGCGTTTCCCCTCCCATCCACCCCCTCCCCAGAGTTCATGGCAGACTGTCACCACATGGTAGTGAAGCACACAAGCAAGTGTAAGGTAGCAGCTGATAGAAAGTTTTTTCCTCAAAAAAAAGTCCACTTCCCCTATGCCAGCTAGGCAAGGAAGACATTTAGAGAAGCAAGCTGTGGGCCATGCCACTACCAGAAAGAAAAGAGAAAGAGTCTGCCGTATTCTGCTCCTTCTCCTTGCAGGAATGGCAGTTGTTGTTATGGTGCAGGTCCAGGACTGATACTCTAAATCTGATTCTGAAGAAGCTGCTCCAGCTGAACCTGTGGAATGTCAGCCTCAAGAGAGACAAAGCCAGGGATCACATGAGGCTGATCAAAACCAGGCATTATCTGAACAGCTGGATCAGTCAGATGACAATTACATAAGGCTTCCCAGCCTTTGCACCTGGTGAGTAGAGTAGAGATGTTCCGCGAGGCTCTTTGCCAAATCAAAACTGATTTTAGAGGCAGGTTTGAGGCATGTGTTTTTTACTGGAAGGAACTGTCTGATCTCTAGTTTTTGCATGACACATGTGTGGATTCTTCCTGTGAAATTCTGACATCTGGACTGTCTGACAACCCTGACCTGACTCTTGGAATCTTGGACTGATTTCAGACTATTCTGAATGTTCCCGTTAAAAGCAAACCATTCAAGCAATGTTTTGTCAGTGACTATTTGCATTCTTTGACTGTTGTATTCTTGTTGATCTTGATTAAACCATGAACTACTATATCAACTGTTTGTGAGTCAGTGTTTTAAACCAGAAGCCGCAGAACAGCTGTCTTCTGTAGCTAGGCTGCTGGGAAAGGCAGAAACAATAGAGGCAGATTCTTATCTACCACAAGGAGAAGAGCAAAGTGAAGCTAAAATGCTTGAGCGTTAGTCCAGCTGTGAGTTGGCAGTACCATATTTATATATATAATATAATGAGTTTCCTCAGTCCTCCACATACTCCTTGAAGAAGGAGAACTTCTCCAAACACCATTCACACTTAGTGTTCAGAGGATCAGATCTAATAAGGTGCAATTGCCCCGTCTCTCAGAAAGAAGAGGAAACAGAGGATGAAAATCACAGCAGTACAGCAAGTAGTCTGAGCCTATGGAATGGATTACCAGAAGGCTTGTCTGGATGAAAACAATCCCAGCGAATTTTTTTCTGTGGGTGATTAGTAAAGTGGGCAGGTTGATCCTACACAATGAAAGGTAGAAAGAGACTCATTGGGGCTGTCCTCAAAGCTAAGAAGGCAGAAGAAATAAGCTGCAACATCTCTGGGTGGGAAGACTCTTGTGCTAATTTAATTTTTATGTTCAATAGCAAAAGAGTTGGGGAGGAGGAAGAATAAATCTGTGTTCCTTGGAAACTGTCCCTTTGAAAGATGACCCATCTTAAGGAGACAGAATAACAGGTCATCTATTCCAACCCCCTGCTCAGGCAGGAGACCCTATATCCTATACCATTTTGGACAAATGGCTGTCTAGTCTCTTCTTGAAAGCCTCCACTGATGGGACACCCACATCTTATGAAGGCAAGCTGTTTCATTGGCTGATTGTTCTCACTTTCAGAAAATTTATCCTTATTTCTAGGTTGAATCTCTCATTGATCAGTTTCCATCCATTGTTTCTGCTCTGGCCTTCAGGTACTTTGGAAAATAGGTTGACACCCTCCTTTTTGTGACAATCCCTTTAATATTGGAATACTGCTATCATGTCACCCCTGGTCCTTCTTTTCACTAGACTAGGATAAATTAGTTATAGTAGGTGCCACTCCTTCCAGTCAACATGTTCAGTATGTGCATCAGTCTTGAAAGAATATATATAACAAAGGAGGTGGGATAGGATGCGGATCAATCATAACCAAAATTTGTCTTGGTTTGCTATAACTCAAGAGATATTTTTCTTCTGTGGTTCTATGTCTCTTGTATGTGTGCGTATGTGTGCATTGCCTCACTTTTTAACAGCTTTATTTCCTTTTGTGTCAACAGATCTTTCAACCAAATGCGTTCCATCTCTCTTCCCCCCCCCTTCTTCCTCCTTCCTCAGCCTATTTTTAGCCTCTTATCACAGTTATTTCCTGCAGTAAATAGTTTCCTGGCATTGCTGCTGGAGCAGACTGATGTTAGGAACTGGAGAGCACATTGTGGCACAGTAGGTGACCAAGCTTGGGGGTGGGTGAGAGGAGGAGGAGGAGGAGGAGGCCCACAGCTGCAGGGACAGAGAAAGCAGCCCTACGTTGTGCTAGTCCCAAAGTAATAGCAGGATGGGGCTGCATTTCTTCTTTCTTTTTCTCTCTCCCGGCCCTGGCATAGTAGACACTAGGAATAATTCTTTCCAAGCCTTTATCTTGCATTAGTCAAGGGATGCTCTTCATTATTTTATCAAGAGAATGGCCTCTGCCCAAATGCCTTGTAGCGCAATAAGGGAAAGGGAAGAGATCCTTCATGTTGGAAAATGGACTAAAATGAATTAAAAATCTCAGTTGGACAGACTCAAGAGAGAAAGCAAGGACAGCAAAGGGAAACTTACCAAAAGCTGCAGCAGCTGTAGCATGGTCTCCCAATGCCAGCAGAGTGAATGGATAAATATCTTCAGTTGTAACTTTTAACAATATGGTCACTTAGCTCAAAATGAATACAAACACAGTTTCTCATGCTACAGGAGTCTGCAAGCCTTACAACGCTGGGGTAATATTTAACTTTATGAATTATTAGATTGATACCCTGCCAGTTGGCAGTAAAGAAAATGCAAAATGTAAACAAAGCAGCATTAACACAGCTAAAGTCCAGGTTTAAAGAAATCAAATATTAAAATGAAGTTAAACAACAGTTAAAAGCATGGTGGAAGAGATTAAAGAAGAGTGGGCCAACTTGGAACTTCCTAGGGCAGGGGTGTCAAACGTGCAACATCACATGACGTGTTGTGATATATCGCGACTTTTTTCCCATTGCCGGCAATGGGGTGGGTGCGGTTTCAGTATGGGCCGGCAGTTTGACACCCCTGTCCTAGGAAATGCCACATAAAAATTGCTTTTCCACACACCAGATAATTGGACTTCCAGCAGTGGGTTTATAATGAGAAGGTCACCTCCTGGTGATTTGAATAGTGTCACAGTGACAGAGGTGGTCTCATGGTGAGGTCCTAAACTGTTTAGAAATTTCCTAGGTCAATATCAACACTTTGACTTGTGCCAGTAAGCAATTAACAGCCAGTGCAGATTTATTAGTGTATAAATCACACGGTTCCTGTAACTTACACCGATTAAGTGCTATCTCCCAGGATCAACCATAAATATTTTGGGGCATCAAATTTATTAGCATTCAGAAGGCCACTGTGTTACCAAACATGAATTCAGAATCACAAATCAAAACTCACCTAAGGCTTTGTCAAAGAAGGTGAAGAAGATACACAAAGACAACATCCTATTTCCAGAGAATTAGAAAAAAAACCAGTGGTTTGATTGGAACTTTCAAAATTAGAAACCAAGAAAATGATTGCACACTGAAAAAATGTGATCAACATGGAAAGTACCAGGAATAAAGTTGTTCCCGTTCTGAACAAGTTGCAATTTCCAACAACTTTTCATTAATGGATACTACAAGAAAAGGTGTCAAATGGTCACTTGGCTGGGCAAACAGTTCAGAATCATCCATAGGAGGTAAAATTTGGGGAGTGATCTACATCAGAGGCCCCCAACCTTTGGGTACCAGGTACCGGTTCCATGGAGAAAAGTTTTTCTGCGGACCAGAGAGTGCGTGGTTTTGTGTGCTGCCTGGATCCCATGGATGGGGCATTGCTTGTTTGTGCGGACTGGTTGCTGGCATGCTGCAGCCCAGTACTAGTCTATGGACCGGGGGTTGGGAACCCTTGATCTACATTATGCCATAACATTTGTTTCTTGAGCTCAAAACAGGATTACAATCAGAATCATCATTGATAGATTGGATGGAAACTGTGGTTAGTGACATAGCACATATATGCAAATCATCTCCTCTCCACTTTCATCCAGGTTCAAATGGTGTGTGTGTGTGTGTGTGTGTGTGTGTGTGTGTTAATAGTACTACTGAAAACAATGGTTAAGGCATTCTCTGGGTTTGCACCTCATTTAGGCCTAGCCTTGCTGAAGTTTGATTCTTAGTGTAGCACGCAAACCAGGTCTGAATTCTAAACTCAATGATACCTAAGCTATTATCTAAGACAGTAAAATATGGAGAATATGGGGTAAAATTGTCCAGAATTGTTGCAAGAGATAGGACAAGACACAGTGGATTTAAGCTACAGTGAATAGATTTAAGTTAGATATCGGGAAAATCGTTATAGTAAGAGCTTTTCAACAATGAAACAGTGCTTCGGAAGTGGTGAACTTATCCTTTGCTTGGCATGGAAGCAAAACCTGAATAGCTATAAGTTGGAAATGCTGTAATAGTGGATTCCTGAACAGGGAAGGGTGTTAAACTAGGCACTCTCCAAGTCCCCCCCACCCCTTTACATTCAAAGAGTCTGTGTGTTTTGGAGTTTTCCATCACCCCTTTCCATCAGATTTGTACTTAATCCCAGGCATAGCCATGCTGTGGCTAACTTTATATGAACCAGGTCATGTAATCGTTCTGTTATTCTGATCTTCCATGGATACCTGGAGTGCCTTTTTGGACCACATAAATAAACTTGTATGCAGGAATTCTGGCCTAGCTTTGAATTCTGGTTGTGTGTGAATAATTAATTTTTTTATTACTATTAACTACTATTGCTGCAATTATCAGTGGCATAAGTAAGGCTAGAAAAGGAGAGTTACTCCTGTTTCATAGAATTGCAGCCTATTTACATAACATCAAGACATCAATTTTGCACTAGACAATCTGGAAAATCTGGTTTTATTTGCAACTAGAAATATATACATATATACAAACACAAAAGAGTAGCAGCACATGGCATGAATTTATTGGATTAACATGGTTGCTTTCCTATTGCTTTTACCTTATAGCAAATTCTATTGAACTCAGGGTTTTTGAAGTTTTTTTTTCTACCTCTCTGCACAGATCCATCTTATAAAACCCACTGAGATTTAGCAGAAAAACCTCCTGCTTTACTTTTTAATTAGAATGTTTCAGCATTTTTATAATAGTAATTATAAGAGAAAGCTTGTAATTCCGATAACTTAAAGATTTTTTGCTAACTACAATGTGTTTGTTCATACAGGCTGAACTATATCACGTGTTAGTTGGCATTTAAAATATTAGCATGAGGTAGATATGCCATTTAAAAAATTTAAATTTCAATACACCAGAGCTAAGATAACAAACAATAAATGAAATAAAAGATGCAGCTGCAAGAATCAATAACCCAACAAAAATGCAATACAACAGTGACTTTCAAATAACCCTTATCCTATAAGAATGTTTTCCTCAGCAACTTGTATCCTTTCCTGATAAGCAAACTGACAAAAAGACAGCCAGAGAAAGAAGAGCCTTTGTTATTTTAATTTCTACCAAATATTGAACATAAAATACTGAATGCATTCCCATGAAGATTCACATTGGATGGTCTGTCTGTCTGTCTGTCTGTCTGTCTGTCTCTCTGTCTGTCTGTCTGTCTGTCTGTCTGTCTGTCTGTCTGTCTGTCTATCTATCTATCTATCTATCTATGATCTATGTATTTATCATCTATTTATCATCTATCTATCCATCCATGCATCTTCTATCTCCCCATCATCTATTTTTCATCTCCTTTCCACCAACACTCTCTCTCTCTCTCTCTCTCTCTCTCTCTCTCTCTCTCTCTCTCTCTCTCTCTCTCTCTCTCACACACACACACACACACACACACACACACACACACACACAGTGGGTAGTTTACAAATAAAAAGCTATAAAAGCCATCCTTCCGAGGTAGGTAAAATGAGGACCCAGATTGTTGGGGGCAATTAAGCTGACTTTGTAATATTGCCGCTTGGGGGGTGTATGAAAGCCCTAACAAGCAGGCATATACATAGAATGAAGGCTACTGCTAAGCTTGTAAACCGCCCTGAGTCTTCGGAGAAGGGCGGGATATAAATGGAATTAAAATAAAAATAAATAAATAAAATCCGTACAAAAGACAAATTTAAAATACAAAGTTTAAAGGATGGAATTAAAAAGTATAGATGTAATGAATTGCTGGCAGGCCTTGCTATAAAAATGCAATCAGAAAATGTGCTCCACAGACTTCGCTTTCTATACATTACATGGACAAATAATCAACCAGAGAGGAATCCTGATATATCTTTTCTGCTGGTATTGCAAAACTATGAAAGCAGTTTGATAGGTATGTAGCTGCTACTAAGATCAAGAACTGGAGACTAGATCAAAAGTTGATCAAAAGTTGCCAAAATGGCTTGATAAGCAAGATAAAGCTATCTTAAGGCATTCTCTAAAAGTGTGAATTGTTAATTTATATATAAAATGTATTATGAAAAACGGTAGACTAGACAAAATAGAGTTTGGATTGGGAGCACCTTTGCCAACCTCAGATAGGCTGATGACTGGAAGCAAGGAAGATTTAAGGAATTTCTTCTTAGAGTTTAGAGAGTCCAAAAACTGAACTGCTGCTCAATATTATTTTGTAAACATAATGCCAATAGTGCCATTCCAATGCAAGTAGACCAAGAATAAGTTGAAGTAGACCTTTATTTCCCTAAGTTCAAAACTTCACAAAGGGGGCGATGGTAGGGGATGATCTGCAAAGGGGGCGATCTGCAGTTTGCGAGAAAGATTATGATAGATCTCAAGAAAGTATTAAATTGCAGAGATATTACAGTTCAATGACAACAAGATGAATATTGTAAGGCTATTGTTTTCCAGTGGTAATATATGGCTAAGAAAGGTGGACCAACAGAAAGCCTGAATTTTAAAAAAAATGGTGGCAAGTACTTTGGACCAAAACTACATAGCATTAGACAAAGTAAAACTTGACTGCCTACTGGAAGCACTAAAAATGATATGAAAAATATTTTGAAATGAAAAATATTTTGAACATAAAATGCAAAGGCTAGAATCATTGGAGAAGACTCTGATGCTTAGAGAAATAGAAGGCTATTGAGAGAGTCTGACAGAACATAAGGTGGCTAGATACTGTCACAGTTGACATATGCATGAGTTTATAAGTAGCAGTTACCAAAAGATAATGAAGCTCAGGTCAGAAAGAGTTGGAAGCCACTGAACTAATATGACAATATTTCAAAATCTTTGCTTTATTAGTGCAAGAGCAGATTTATGTCCCTTCTGAAAAGGACAGGAAATGATAGGTCTACACATGAGCTGTTTGGGCTACCAAAAGTTAAAGGTAAAGGTAAAGGTTCCCCCGCACATGCGTGCTAGTAATTTCCGACTCTAGGGGCCGGTGCTCATCTCTGTTTCAAAGCCAAAGAGCTAGCGCTTGTCCGAGGATGTCTCCGTGGTCATGTGGCCGACATGACTACATGCCAAAGGCGCACAGAACGCTGTTACCTTCCCACCGTAGTGGTCCCTATTTTTCTACTTGCATTTTTATGTTCTTTCGAACTGCTAGGTTGGCAGAAGCTGGGATGAGTAACAGGTGCTCACTCTGTTATGCGGCACTCGGGATTCGGCCCGCCAAACTGCCGACCTGATCGACAAGCTCAGCGTCCTAACGCACTGAGCCACCGCGTCCCTACCAAAAGTTACCAAGAGCAAATTTTGCTGTCTACAGGACAATAAAAATAGTCAAAGGACTGTCCCAAAGACATGTAACCAGAGCTTTAACACAAGTATCTATGCTTTTAGGGCACTGTGAGTCCCTGGAGGCATACTTTCTCTCTTGCAGAACTTGCTCAATAAAACAGTTTCCATAATATATATGTTAATGAGCCGGGGCATTGGGTAGAGTACTAGCTGAGCTGCTCTGTAAGGGTTAAGAGTGCAGTTGGAGTTTGCTTCAGAGGTTTTCTTTTCTTTTTTATTTATTTCTGGGGTTTTTTTGTTGACTTTTAATCCAGTACTATCCCCAAGAGTCACAGCTGCAAGTTGGGCGGCCATGTAAATTGATTACATAAATAAATAAAATATCCTGTCTTCAGTAGAGTGATTACTTGGAAAACATATTTTGGGGTATGCAAAAAAAAAGCACTTAAGAAAAATGTTGAAACTGACTCTGATTTGGCTCTGGTGGTACTTCCTAGATCTGAACAAAGGAGCAAAAGAAAAATTAAAATTAGTTACCAATGGCTTTTTAAAATTCTTTGGCTATGCTTATTTGTCCCAACTCAGATAAAACTTGGAAAATGTATTATCTCCTTATTCAGCGTTCACCATAATTTCTGGCTCTGTGGACTAACGGCAGTGGCAGCAGCGCAGCAGAGAAAGTGGTTCTGCGCAACTGGTGGAGTTGCGTGTGAGCATGTGGACACGTTGCTTGTTCAAATGGAGCTTTGTGTGGTTGTGCAGCCGGGGGTTGGGGGACCCCCCTCTTCTTATTCAGTAATCAGTAAAGGAAGAATCTAATAGAATGCTCCAGTATATGATTCTCTGCTTCTGTAAATAAAGTGTATGAGAATTTGGAAAAGTATCAGAGCCTACAGGAGGAGCTAGATAAGTAAAATGAAGGCTAAGGTGTTTCGAGAGCTGGTAGAAGCACTTGTGTCAGCCCTGGTGGCACAGTGGTTAGAATGCAGTGCTGCAGGCTATTTCTGTTGACTCCCGGTTGCCAGCAGTTCGAGTCTCACCGGCTCAAGGTTGACTCAGCCTTCCATCCTTTCGAGGTAAGTAAAATGAGGACCCAGACTGTTGGGGGCAATATGCTGACTCTGTAAACCACTTAGAGAGAGGACTGTAAAGCACTGTGAAGCGGTATATAAGTCTAAGTGCTATTGCTAAGATGGAAGACTGACTCCCAACAGATCCCAGAAACAACATCAGAGATCTCTGTGCAGTGTTGGAAACAGCTAAGATACTATTCAAAACCCTCAATCTCCCAGGCTTTTAGTAGAGGACCTGAGATTGAGGAAGACAAATATAACCCATAAGGGTGAGAACTGCACACAACACAACACAACACAACACAACACAACACAACATAACATAACATAACATAACATAACATAACATAACATAACATAACATAACATAACACAACACAACACCCTGGAGTATTTCTTTCCTACATTACCTATCACTTATCATTGCAGACTGCACATTTTTTTACTCTATAGATAATGAAGATTTGGTAAGAAAAAATAATTGGAAGAACACTAGATACAGGGCAAACTCAGGCCAATTGAAATACATGTTCCTGCTGAAGATTGTCATGTGTATGCCCCCAATTTATGTATTTGTTTATTTTTATTCAAACAATGATGAATGGTAGAATAAATTCATATTTAATCAATCTTTTGCAGAGACATTTTTACTGTGCTGTCCTCTGAAATGTTTTCATAGCTACTGGAATGCCATGATGTGCAATGTGTTAAATATACATGCCATAATCTTCTCCTGACATTTTCTGTTAATGCACAGTTGAGACTTTGATGGATCGTGTTTTACAAAATATGTCTGTATTATAATTGGCAGTTAGTGATAGATAACAGTAACAGGAGGAATGCAGCTATGGAGGGGGGCCCACTTCATAATATAATGTGCTATTCAGAAGATCTCAGCAGGTGGGTAGAGGTCAAGTCTCTGTCTCTTTCTATTGATCTTTCTCTTAAGTAAGCAAGCATGGCTTAAATGAAACAAAGACTCAACTGGCTTGTATTAGTACAGTTGCTCCTTTGGGTTTTTGTTTCACATGATAGGCCAAAGCTAAAAATGTGGAACCCTATTTTTCTTTGATTCTCTGGCTTGAGGAACCATTAGCTTTTAAGCGGCATCACTGGAGGTTTTCTTGATGCATATTAGCCTCGTGAACAATGTCCTGCTTTATTTCTCTAACCAATTGTGTATTCTTCATAACTACTGTAAAAAGACAGGGGAAAAAAGCATTAGGAGTTGGCCATACTAAAAAAAATAGCCATTTGTTATGAATAGTGCCATACTCTGAGCTCAGAGATTAAGAGATGCTGCTGATTTGGTGATAGAATAGAATAGAATAGAGCTGGAAGGGACCTTGGAGGTCTTCTAGTCCAGCCTCCTGCTTAAATAGTTATCACAGACAACGCACTATAAAACTCCATGTGCAATTTTAATGTTTCTCTTTTATGCTTCTCTGCTACAGTCCTAAAGAATCTTGATTTACAAGTGTTTAATGTGAGTTTCCATTTTTCTTATTTACAAAAAATTTCATTTCCGGTAAGATGAAAAAAACATCTAACATCTTCAAAATGAATACCAGGAAAGAATTTAAACTTTTTTTTCTGAAGGGTTGTAAAGCTGTCTCTTATACTCATCTATGATTAGTACACTTTTTCTGTATTTGCAAATAGCAGCCTATGTTTAATAAGACAGATATAGAATGTTTGTTCTAAGTAAATCTAGGAATCTGATGAGGTTCATTCCTTGATTTCTTGCCCCATATGCTGCAATAGGAATCACAACTTTGCAAAAAGCTATCATGCTTTCGTGAAATATAGCCTCTCTATAGGACATGCTATGCGGTACCACATCATATGACACATAGATAGGATTTAATGTGGGCTATTGAAAGATGTATTCATTTCACAGCTCTCATGTCTGATTATGGCCACTGTTACATACTATTACATACATTGGGTATGTCTAGTTTAATGAAGAGAAGGACTAGGAGTGACATGATAGCAATCTTCCAATATCTCAGGGGCTGCCACAAAGAACAGGGGGTGAAGCTATTCTCCAAAGTACCTGGGGGCAGAACAAGAAGCAATGGATGAAAACTAATCAAAGAGAGAAGCAACCTAGAACTAAGGAGAAACTTGCTGACAGTAAGAGCAATTGATCTGTGGAACAACCTGCCTCCAGAAGTGGTGAATGCTCCAACACTGGAAGTTTTTAAGAAGAGACTGGACAACCATTTGTCTGAAATAGTATAGGGTTTCCTGCCTGAGCAGGGGAGTTGGACTAGAAGACCTCCAAGGTCCCTTCCAACTCTTATTAGTAGTACATAGTTTGTTAACACATCCAAAACAAATAACAGTATGTAAGTGATCTGGTACTACATATTTAGCAAGAATAAACAGCAATAGAAGCCTGCTCCTATTAATCTTGAAATAGCATATTAGTTACTAGGGCAACAGCAGCAACCACAAAAGATAAAGTGTCCTTCTTGTCCAGTTCAACTTACAGTGATTTCATGCACATCTGCAAATAGCATCAGCAACATAGAAGTGTTTTGCTATTGCTTTCTTCTGGGATATTTAACTAAGGGTTCTGGTATTCCATGAAGGTTTTGCATCCCATTACTTCTGAGCCTAGTAACTGCCTGTCGAAAAATTCAAAGGCTGCAATTATGATTGCATGGTAGGGAGACCTTTAAACTTCTTCAGTAGCAATTATTTCACCACAAGGGAGTGCATAAAATGCTTTTAAAACTGATATTGTGACATTCATTTTTGTTCAGTACATTCACCTGGTCACACAGCTCCTTATTTTTGGATCTGGCACCATATATCCTTGTTAACCAGATCAACAGTGGTTGTTTTAGGGATTAGAGAATCTTCTCTCACTTCTAATCTTGTTTATTACCTCAATACTTCTTGCATCAGGAGAGTATTGGCAAGGCTTTACTATGTCAAATAACTCTTCTGCTTTTAGGCAAGTCATGACCAATAGACAGTGTTTCAGACATATTGTCTATGTCAGGGGTGTCAAACTTGCAATGTCACGTGATGTGTTACAGCGTATCGTGACTTTTTTGCCATTGCCAGCAATGTGGTAGGTGCGGATTCACTATGATGCATCCGGCCCGTGGGCTGGCAGTTTAACACCCCTGGTCTATGTTGTGAAGCTTTCAAGTTCTGAAAGCAATGCCTTCTATTTTCATCTACTCTAAATCCAGTTCAATTTCCTTACTAGGAACTAGGACAGACCTAAGCATTTTATGGCCCATAGGCCACATCCAGCCCTTCAGCTGTTCCTGTTCAACCCGCAGCATCAACAGCATCAGGGTCAAGGGGGGGCAGCATCGGGGGAGGGTTGGCATCATTGAGAGCAAGGCAGTGTTGGGGTGGGACATTGGGTGAGGGCAGAGTGGCAGTGGCAGCCCTCCTCAAAACAGCCCCAGTTTTTCATGTGACCTCTTGGCAAAATTATGTGTCCACCCCTGAACTAGGAAATGCTTGTGGTACAATCAACTGGATATTAGAATATGTGTGACCAGGTTGGCCATAGGAAGAGAGCCTGATTCACAGTAGGCTTTCTAGCCCTGTTCTGACTGTATGATGCGTCATATAATAGGTTGACATACTGGAACCAAAATGGACCTGGATGATTGAGCGTCTCCATAGACAATATTGACCTAGAAAAATTAATTGTGTCAGTCAAGCTAGGCTAGGACATGATCCAATTCCGATGGGAAGTCATCACCACCTTATATACTTTGATGAGTACTTCTCAGTCCATCTAGCTACACTTGTATTTTCAAAGCTAATTCAGAATACAAAATTAATACAGAAATTAATTTCAGAAAATAGTAATTTTCATAGTTACTACCCCTCTGCTGGGATGCGTACATTCTCTATTGCTGTCCATATAAAAAAAGTTTTGTAGTTGAAAGCTCTGTTTTGAAAGTTGAAAGCTCTGTGTTATAGAATGTATAGCTTTCAGGATGTACTTAGTTCTATCACTAAAAAAAATTAAGTGCTATATAACGATTTAGATCCAATATTTGTCCTATTGCTGTCTTTTAACTGAATTTCAACAACAAGGAAGTTTCAGTGATATTCAAAGACAGAACTGCAGATTTGATGATAAATACCACAGAGACATACATTGTGTATGTCTAGCTTAATGAAGAGAAGGACTAGGGGTCACATGATAGCAGTCTTCCAATATCTCAGGGGTTGCCACTAAGAAGAGGGGGTAACATTATTCACCAAAGCACCAGAGGCGGCATCCGACAAGAAACAATGGTTGGAAACTGATCAAAGAGAGAAGCAACCTGGAATTAAGGAGAAACTTCCTGACAGTGAGGACAATTAATCAGTGGAACAGCTTGCCCACAGAAATTGCAGGCGCTCCATCAATGGAGATTTTTAAAAAGATGCTAGACAGTCACTTGTCTGAGATGGTATAGGTTCTCCTGTTTGAGCAGGAGGCTGGACTAGATAATCTCCAAGGTCCCTTCCATCATCATCATCATCATCATCATCATTTTTTCCATGGGGCATTTTAAGTTTTCTTTCAGTATGGCTGCTGATTTGAATGGCAGCCATGGTGAAGTTGAAACTGAAGTTCCTGTACGTAACAACCCTAGGAAGAAAAAAAATAATACAAAAGTTAGAATGAATGTCTTCTTATATTTCAATTAATTTTTGCTTTAGGCTGTCCAGGATCTAAACTGAGCAGACTTGAACATAGGCTACATAGTCACACAGTATAAAATTTTAATAATGAAGGGTCAAGACTGGGCCACTGATAGAAAGGGAGTTTAATTTTTTTTAATAGCCACAAGCTATTGATGTAATACTTTTTCTAATTACTCCAAACCAGAATGCATCTGTAATTTAAAAAGGATAGAAAGAGCAAAGGATTACAAGCCATGAAATGTAGCCCAGTCTGGTCAAATGTCATCATGATTTTCCAATAGTAATTTAGTTGGAAAAATACCACTTCTCAATAAAAACACAAGCCTAACATGAAGTGTGCCATACCTTTCAGTTTCTTTCTCACCATCACTTCTCTAATTAGAACAAGAGATCACTTTATTAGCTTCTAATGTAGACAAATGAAAGTCACATCAATCAAGACCCAATGCAAGAAGGATGTTCTGTGTATGTAAACTGAAGTATTCAGAATCTCTCATTAGATTGTTTCCTCTTAGACTATGAAAAATACTGCATGTGCAGAGAAATTCAGGAAGTCTGTGTGTGTGTGTGTGTGTGTGTGTGTGTGTGTGTGTGTGAGTGAGAGAGAGAGAGAGAGAGAGTCTTTGTGTATGTGTGGTGCTTATTTGGTGAAGAGCATGAATCCCTTTGAAAATCCCACCCACACGGGAGGGACCATTATTTACATAATGCATTTTAATCCGGGTTGATCTGCCTTTCCCTTTTCTTTCCTTCTCTGTCCCAGTTGCCTCTTCATCTCATCTCTCCTTCATAAAGCTTGTTTTTCCCCCATCACATCCTATTCCATCTGCCCTGTCATATCCCTTCCCCTTTTTCAGCTATATCCTCCTCCATCTCCAATGTCTTTTTTATTGCTCATTTCTGGTGGAAGTAAGAATGGGTGTAGAGTCTTTCTGTCAATGTTTGGTATATGTACGTGGAATGTCACTTAATTTTAAGAGCGGGATATATATTTTATAGGCAATTTTAATCAGTACTGTAGTTAGTAATAAAGTCACTCTTACGATCTTTGTTGGAATGTAGCTCTTAAAAGGTACATACTATGCATATACTAATGTGGATACAAAGGGACGCGGTGGCTCAGTGGGTTAGGACGCTGAGCTTGTCGATCAGAAGGTCGGCAGTTTGGCGGGTCGAATCCCAAGTGCTGCGTAACAGAGGTAACAGCGTTCCGTGTGCCTTTGGTGTCTAGTCATGCCGGCCACATGACCACGGAGACGTCCTCGGACAAGCTCTGGCTCTTCAGCTTTGAAACAGAGATGAGCACTGGCCCCTAGAGTTGGAAACGACTAGCACGCATGTGTGGGGGAACCTTTGCCTTTACCTTTACCTAATGTGGATACATGCAAACATTTATAAGGGAGGGGAAATTTTTTAAGAGTAGTTTCAAGTGGAATGGACAGCCTTATCCTGGGGTTGGAAAGGCAAGGAAGCTGGATATTGTTCAGAATTTTTGTTTAAATTCCTTTGTTTTCTTTTCCATCTGCTCTTCCTTTGAGGCCAGGGGATCGACTTACATTTGTGCCATCTTCTTTTATTGAATATGGTATACGTTCTTCTGAATGATTCTTTTGAAGTGGGTAGAAAAGAATAAGTTTGTTAGTAATGAAAGCTTTAGTCATTTATTATAGAAGTTCTGGTGTCAAACCAAGTTCATAGAAATGTATTTATAGCACTGGTAAGCTAAACACTTTATGAACATGAGCGTTTTTGTAGTTTTGAGTTTCTTAGTAACAGTAACTACCTGTGTTATATCCAAGAACACATTCAAAAGCCCTTTGCAGTTTTTGAAACAGCTTACAATAATTGTTCCATAGAAACATTTCCACCCAACATAGAAATAACAGAATAACAAAATAAAAGAGTTGGAAAGGATTTTGGATGTCTTCTAGGCCCACCCCCTGCTCAGGCAGGAAACCCTATATCATTTCAGACAAATAGTTGTCTGATCTCGTCTTAAAAATCTCTAGTGTTTTTTTTTTATAATTCCATTTATATCCCACCCTTCTCCGAAGACTCAGGGCGGCTTACAAGCTTAGCACCCACAGCTTGTAGAAGCAAGCCATTGTACTGATTAATTATTCTGTCAGGAAATTTCTCTTTTTTTTTCTAGGTTGGCTCTCCCCCTTGATTAATTTCCAGCAATTGCTTCTTGTTCTGCTTTCAGGTGTTTTGGAGAATAGGTTGACCCCCTCCTTTTCTTTGTGAGGGTCTTTGAGATATAAAGAATCGCTGCTACATTTCCTCAACTGTATGCAAATTCCTTTGGAATCCAACTTCTCAGCCCAGATGAAGTGAGCAGGAGCATGCATCAAATCACTATATACATGACTGACTAATCAACTTTGGTTCTCCTCTTTAAAGACTGCACTCTGTTGTTGCTTGAAGGACTATGTCGATTCAAAGAATATTGGAATAATACCATTTTTGAATGCACAGTAAATCATTTGGCCCTTTTGTCTATATGAAGAAAATGGTTACATTGAAAAAAATATGAGGATAGCATCAGTCCAACACTTGTTTCTTATTTTGTTTTTGTTTTGCTCTTGGAAGATGGTTATGCAATATGTTTCTTACATGACAAGTATTTCAGGGGGAAAAAAATAATGGGGAACATTCTCCAGGAACAATGTACAGATGCCATAAATAAAACAAATGTGAAATTATTATAGAAACAATTTGATGCCAGTTTAAAAAAACTTTTTAGCCTTCCTAATCTTGATAAAGAAATTTAAATCAAACATATTTGTTTGGTGTAGGACCTAACCCTAACCCTAACCCTAACTCTTAATTTTATTTTATATGCATTTCTATAGCTATCACAGCTGCTGTTATTGCTATCAGAACTGGCTGCAGAAATCTGGAGAAAACCTACATGGAAACTTTATTCCTGTCTAATGAATGTCCAGATTTTCATTCAAACTTTTTCATTTTTTTTTTCTTTTCAGCTCATAAGTACATGTTAATGTATAATATTTTCAATCTGATGGTTCCTCTAATACTGTTTCTAGACTGCATGTTCAAAAGAAAACTTGAAGTTGTCTTTAGTGGGTTCCTTCTTTCTTGATCTAATTCACTGTTTCTTTAATATCCACATAACCAGTTAGAAGAAAGATCTTCTCTAAAACTCAGATATGTGGATTGGGCCTTAATAACCCCAGACATTTTAAAAAAAATGTCATGTGTGAATAGTAACTCAAGATGTCCTAAGTTCAAGTAGAAGCTCTAAATGCTTTTCATTCTGTGGGAACATGGTTTCAGCTCTATAGTTTTGTTAGAAAAAATGTCTTGAATAATGTATGAGTGACTTAAACAGAAATTTCAAACACGACAAATATCTGTTGGAGAACTATAAGAAGCTCTGTATAATCTTAGACATTGGAGTCCTAGAAGTGAAAAAAACAAGCAGTCACTGCTTGAAAGCTAAAATGAGAATGTTACCAGCTACACTTTAACTATTGCCTGAAGAAAAAAATTCACACTTAACTGTAAGTCTCAATTTGTTTCATATTATTTGAAAAATAATTAAACATGCTACTCTTTATTGTTTAGCTTCAGTTTTTTTGCACACCATAAGGTTATTTGTGGTTTTTCCTGACCATTTTCTACATTTTAAATTAGCAAGCAAGTAAATATTATGTTGTGGTATTTTCTGTAATATGTAGTGTATGCCAATATTAATACAGTGTTTACAACGAAACGTTTTTCAAGTCTTGAAAGAAAGAAATATATGGGGAAAAGCATGAAACTGATGATCATTCCTTTGCTTAAAAACAAATCTATCAAAAAAGTAATTCCATCAATTACTATTGTTTGTTTGTATGCAGCCATCCAGCCCTAATATGAAATTTGAGATCTGATCAGTTATTTATGGCAAAGATGGCTAACAGCTCATGTAGTCTGACCATGAAACTAACTGGTAGCTTATAGAAAAGAATTTTAATACTGTTGCTTAATTTCAGGCAAACTAGTGAATATGTCTGATTCTGTTTGGATAACATAGTAGGTGGGTGCTCAGGTAAAATTAATCAATTCAATATTTAAAAAAAATCAGATAGCAGCCAAGAAGACAATCTTAGATCAGTCAAAAGAATCCTGAACACAGATATATACAGTCATGGCCGAAATTGTTGGCACCCCAGAAATTTTTCCAGAAAATCAAGTATTTCTCACAGAAAAGTATTGCAGGAACACATGTTTTGCTATACACAGGTTTATTCCCTTTGTGTGTATTGGAACACAACAAAAAAGGGAGGAAAAAAAGCAAATTGGACATAATGTCAAACAAAACTCCAAAAATGGGCTGGACAAAATTATTGGCACCCTTAACTTAATATTTGGTTGCACACCCTTTGGAAAAAATAACTGAAATCAGTCGCTTCCTATAACCATCAATAAGCTTCTTACACCTCTCACCCGGAATTTTGGACCACTCTTCCTTTGCAAACTGCTCCAGCTCTCTCTTATTGGAAGGGCACCTTTTCCCAACAGCAATTTTAAGATGGGATTCAGATCTGGACTCATTGCTGGCCACTTCAGAACTCTCCAGCACTTTCTTGCCATCCATTTCTGGATGCTTTTTGACGTATGTTTGGGGTCATTGTCCTGCTGGAAGACCCAAGATCTCGGACGCAAACCCAGCTTTCTGACACTGGGCTCTACAGTGCGACCCAAAATCCTTTGGTAATCCTCAGATTTCATGATGCCTTGCACACATTCAAGGCACCCAGTGCCAGAGGCAGCAAAACAACACCAAAACATCATTGAACCTCCACCATATTTCACTGTAGGTACTGTGTTCTTTTCTTTGTAGGCCTCATTTCGTTTTCGGTAAACAGTAGAATGATGTGCTTTACCAAAAAGCTCTATCTTGGTCTCATCTGTCCACAAGACGTTTTCCCAGAAGGATTTTGGCTTACTCAAGTACATTTTGGCAAACAAATCTTGCTTTTTTATGTCTCTGTGTCAGCAGTGGGGTCCTCCTGGGTCTCCTGCCATAGCGTTTCATTTCATTTAAATGTCGACGGATAGTTTGTGCTGACACTGATGCTCCCTGAGCCTGCAGGACAGGTTGCATTCCTTTGGAACTTGTTTGGGGCTGCTTATCCACCATCCGGACTATCCTGCGTTGCAACCTTTCATCAATTTTTCTCTTCTGTCCACGACCAGGGAGATTCGCTACAGTGCCATGGGTTGCAAACTTCTTGATAATGTTGCGCACTGTGGACAAAGGCAAATCTAGATCTCTGGAGATGGACTTGTAACCTTGAGATTGTTGATATTTGTCCACAATTTTGGTTCTCAAGTCCTCAGACAGTTCTCTTCTCCTCTTTCTGTTGTCCATGCTTAGCGTGGCACACACAGACACACAATGCAAAGACTAAGTGAACTTCTCTCCCTTTTATCTGCTTTCAGGTGTGATTTTTATATTGCCCACACCTTTTACTTGCCCCAGGTAAGTTTAAAGGAGCATCACGTGCTTGAAACAATCTTGTTTACCCACAATTTTGAAAGGGTGCCAATAATTTTGTCCGGCCCATTTTTGGAGTTTTGTTTGACATTATGTCCAATTTGCTTTTTTTCCTCCCTTTTTTTTGTTGTGTTCCAATACACACAAAGGGAATAAACCCGTGTATAGCAAAACATGTGTTCCTGCAATACTTTTCTGTGAGAAATACTTGATTTTCTGGAAAAATTTCTGGGGTGCCAACAATTTCGGCCATGACTGTAATAGCTGATAAATACAGGACTTGATATCCCTTCAGAGATTTCATGTCACTGTTAATTATTTCCTTATCAAATTAACTAGTTGTCTATAGAATGTTTCCATGTTTTCCTATCGTGAACAGAACACCAAATCAGCTATAGGCTCTGAAGAGAAAGATGTGGTAGCAATTTTCATGGAAGAGAACTTCTCCTCGGTCATCCCAGAGTTCATGTTTAGAAGCAATGGGTCAAAACTGCAGGAAAATAGATTCAAATTAGATTCTAGTAGGAATCTCTGATGGCAAGAGCTATCAACTGGTGGAATAGTTTGCCTCATGAAATGACAGCATTTAGCAATAGCACGTAGACTTATATACTGCTTCACAGCCCTCTCTAAGTGGTTTACAGAGTCAGCATATTGCCCCAACAATCTGGGCCCTCATTTTACCAATCTCAGGAGGATGGAAGGCTGAGTCAACCTTGACTCCATCAGGATCGAGCTCATGGCTTCAGGCAGAGTTATCCTGTAATACTTCATTCTAACCACTGCATCACCATGGCTCTAGAGAATTATGTTCTCTTCTAGAGCAGATCCTCAAAAGCTATATAGCTACCCCGAATATTTTAACAGACCTGCATCCAGCATGTGTTCCTTTCCAGCTCTGTCATTCTTTGGAATGGAGTGTTTGTGATATTGTGAATGAAGCATGTGTGAAATACCAAAGGGCACTGGTATGAATGTCATCATCTGATCTAGTCTCTGGTGTCCATTAGGGAGGAGAGAAAAATTATAATAATGGCTGTCTCTTTCTTGAAGACATTTAGGGGAAAAAAGCATTATAGGAAAAGGGATAGATGAAACTATGGAGGCCAACATTGTTGTTAAAATGTAGCAACTTAGGTATCAACTTTCTAAACAGATACAGTAACAAGAAAGTTACTGCAACAAGTAACAGTGGTTATACATACAACTCTGTGTATACATATCTCCTTGAGATGTCAGGGTGTAAAACATCTCCTGTTTAGACTGTTGCAACACACTCTACATGGGGCTATCCTCAAAGCTTCAGCTGCTACAGAATGCGACTGTGTATACAATCTTGGGTGCCTACAGAATGGTGCCCGTAACACCTCTGCTACCCAGATCTAATTTAAATGCCGGTTTGTTTCTGGGCCTAGTTCACGATGTTGGTTATGACCTTTAAAATCCGAAATGGCATGGAGCCAGGTTAGCTATGGAATCATATTCATCCTGATTAATCATCCAATCAAGCAGGGAAAGTAGTCCTCATCAGCCAAAGAATTCCAATTAGGGGTCCAAGAAGGGAGCATTCTCTGCTGTTGCTCACCTTATGGAACTCACTTCTCCCAGAGGTGAGGTTGCCACCCTTCACTCTTCTGGCCTTCCCTAAAGCCATAAAACCATGGCTCTGTGCCCTTGCTTGGGGCATGCAGATGAGCAGTCATCTGTGGGGTTCATAGTCTGAAAGCCCTCCAGCTGCCTTTTAAATTAATTCTTAACATCTCTTGCCTCTTTTAATTTTTTTAAATACTTTTTTTCTACTTTTAATATTTTATTGTACACTGCCCAGATTCTTCTGTGAGAATGATGGATGATTCTTAAATATAACAAACAAACAAACAAATAAATTGGGAGACAGGAATGGAGGGAGTTTAACAAAAGGAACTAAAAAGGTAAAATAAGATGTTTAGTAATCATCCTTCTCCCATAAAGTAAATTTGTTAAACAAAAAAACAAAGGCAAATAAGTCCCGAGAAGTGTCTGTTGAGGAATGTAGGCCATAGGCTACCTTATGAAAACCTGTCATTTTCCTAAAATAATTTATTGAAATATTGTGCATTAGACCCATTCTTATGATTACTTGCTGACAAAAATTCTTTTATATGCCTGGGGTTTCCACACTAGCTTAAATAGTTTAACAGCAATACAGTGTATCATCCACATGGAATTATTTTGTGGCAATTATTATAACTAAGCAACCTATTTGAAATTTACCTTTAAATAAGATGTGAAGCATATGGGTAAAGCAAGTTATATGAAATAGAGGGCTTTATTGCTATCAGTATCAAATGTTTTCTTCACATTTTATGACCCCTTCATGAAGAGAATTAGATTCCTGTTAGGATAATTAAAAAACCTGATGATTAAATAATAAGGCAGGGATTTTTTAAAAATAGAAGATGCAGCTTTGCCAACAGTTTTTTTAACTGTAAAATCTCTTCTTGTTGTTAGTTGCGAAGTCGTGTCTGACCCATCGCGACCCCATGGACAATGTTCCTCCAGGCCTTCCTGTCCTCTACCATCTTCTGAAGTCCATTTAGGCTCACGCCTACTGCTTCAGTGACTCCATCCGCCACCTCATTCTCTGTTGTCCCCTTCTTCTCCTGCCCTCAACCTTTCCCAGCATTAGGCTCTTCTCCAGTGAGTCCTTCCTTCTCATTAGGTGGCCAAAGTATTTGACTTTCAACTTCAGGATCTGACCTTCTAAAGAGCAGTCAGGGTTGATCTCCTCTAGGACTGACCGGTTTGATCGCCTTGCAGTCCAAGGGACTCACAGGAGTCTTCTCCAGCACTATAGTTCAAAGGCTTCAATTCTTTGGCACTCAGCCTTTCTTATGGTCCAATTTTCACAGCCATACATTGCAACTGGGAAGACCATAGCCTTGACTATACGCACTTTTGTTAGCAGGGTGATGTCTCTACTTTTTAGTGTGCTGTCTAGATTTACCATGGCTTTCCTCCCCAGGAGCAACTGTCTTTTAATTTCTTGGCTGCAGTCCCCATCTGCTGTGATCTTGGAGCCCAGGAAAATAAAATCTGTCACTACCTCCAGTTCTTCCCCATCTATTTGCCAGGAATTGAGAGGGCCGGATGCCATGATATTGGTTTTTTTAATGTTTAGTTTCAGTCCAACTTTTGCACTCTCCTTCTTCACTCGCAACAAGAGGCTCTTTAATTCCTCTTCACTTTTCTGCTGTTAGAGTGGTATCATCTGCATATCTTACGTTGTTGATATTTCTCCCGGCAATCTTAACTCCAACTTTTGATTCATCTAGCCCTGCCTTTCTCATGATGTGCTCTGCATATACGTTAAACAGGTATTGGTTCCCAATTTTGAACCAATCAGTGGTTCCGTGTCCAGTTCTCACTGTTGCTTCTCAACCCATCTCTTTAAGAACTTGCCACAGTTTCTTGTGATCCACACAATCAAATGCTTTAGCATAGTCATTGAAGCAGAAGTAGATATTTTTCTGGAGCTCCCTAGCTTTCTCTGTTGTGTATGTTGGCAATTTGATCTCTAGTTCCTCTGCCTCTTTGAAATCCTGCCTGTACTTCTGTAGTTCTTGATCCACATACTGCTGGAGTCTAGCTTGTAGGATATTAAGCATAACTTTACTACCATGTGAAATGAGTACAATGGTGCAATAGTTTGAACATTCTTTGGCACTGCCTTTCTTTGGAATTGGAATGTAAACTGATCTTTTCCAATCCTGTGGCCACTGTTGAGTTTTCCAAATTTGCTGGCAAATTGAGTGTAGCACTTTTACTGTATCGTCTTTTAAGATTTTGAATAGCTCAGCTGTAATACTTGAATAGCTCACCTCCACTAGCTTTGTTGTTGCTCAGCTTTCCTAAGGGCCATTTCACTTCACATTCTAGGATGTCTGGCTCGAGGCCAGTGACCACCTCATCATGGTTATCAGTTCTTCTGTGTAATTTTGCCACCTCTTCTTAATCTCTTCTGCCTCTGTTAGGTCCCTGCCATTTTGGTCCTTTATCATGCCCATTTTTGCATGAGAGGTTCCCTTCATTTCACCAATTTTCTTGAAGAGATCTCTAGTCCTCCCTATTCTATTGTTTTCTTCTGTTTCTTTGCACTGTTCATTTAAGAAGGCATTCTTATCTCTTCTAGCTATTCTCTGGAATTCTGCATTCAGTTGGGTGTATCTTTCTTTTTCTCCCTTGCCTTTTGCTTCCCTCCTTTCCTCAGCTATTTGGAAAGCTTCCTCAGACAGCCATTTTGCTTTCTTGCATTTCTTTTTCTTTGGGATGGTTTTAGTTGCTACCTCTTGTACAGTGTTGCGAACCTCCGTCCATAGTTCTTCAGGCACTCTGTCTATCAGATCTAATTCCTTAAATCTATTTGTCACCTCTACTGTATATTCATTAGGGATATGATTTAATTCATACCTGAGTGGCCTAGTGCTTTTCCCTACTTTCTTCAGTTTAAGCCTAAACTTTGCAACAAGAAGCTCATGGTCTGAGCCACAGACAGCTGGTCTTGTTTTTACTGACTGTATAGAGCTTCTTCATCTTTGGCTGCACAGGACATAGTCAATCTGATTTCTGTGTTGACCATCTGGTGATGTCCATGTGTACAGCCGTCTCTTGGGTTGTTGGAAAAAAGTGTTTGCCATGACCATCATATTGTCTTGACAAAATTCTATCAGCCTGTGCCCTGCTTCATTTTGTACTCCAAGGCCAAACCTGCCTGTTATTCCGGTAATCTTTTGGCTTCCTACTTTAGCATTCCAATCCCCCATGATGATAAGGACATCCTTTTTTGGTGTTAGTTCTATAAGGTTATCAGTAGGGCTTCATAGAACCGGTCAATTTCATCCTCTTCAACACCGAATGTTGGGGCATAGACTTGGACTACTGTGATATTGAATGGTTTGCCTTGGATTCGAACTGAGATCATTCTGTCATTTTGGGGATTGTATCCCAGTATTGCTTTTCCTACTCTTTTATTGACTATGAAGGCTACTCCACTTCTTCTGAGAGATTCTTGCCCACAGTAGTATACCTGATGGGCATCTGAATTAAATTCACCCATTCCTGTCCATTTTAGTTCGCTGATTCCTAAGATGTCGATGTTCAGTCTTGTCATCTCTTTTTTGACCAGCTTGCCTTGATTCATGGATCTTACATTCCAGGTTCCTATGGAGAAAAAATCTTTACAGCATTGGACTTTCCTTTCACCACCAGATACATCTACAGCTGAGCGTCCTTTCGGCTTTGGCCCAGTCGCTTCATTCTTTCTGGCACTACTAATACTAGCTCTCTGCTCTTCTCCAGTAGCATATTGGATGCCTCCTGACCTGAGGGGCTCATCTTACAGCGTCATATCTTTTTTCCTTTTGGTACTGTCCATAGGGTTTTCATGGCAAAGATACTGGAGTGGGTTGCCATTTCCTTCTCCAGTGGATCACGTTTTGTCAGAACTCTCTGCTATGACCTGTCCGTCTTGAGTGGCCCTGCATGGCATAGCTCATAGCTTCATTGAATTACACAAGCTCCTTCACCACGACAAGGCAGTAATCCATGAAAGGGGCAAAATCTCTACATAATCTATAATTTCTTGGGGGGGGGAATTAGACATAGACATTGTGAGAAAATAACAATGTTCCTAATTGACTTACTTCCCAATTGTATATATCTCATACATGCTCAATTCAATAGAATATATTCCTAAAGTAGAGTACAGGGTAGGATTTCAGCCTGCCTCTTCCCTCCTTTGCTTTTCATGCATATATCCTTTTTTAAAGTACACGTATTCACTTTTGTGTTTTGCGTTGATGTCACTATTTCAAATATGTCTTTTTTGAAAAAAGTTTTGAAATAAACTGAGATTCAACAATTGGTTAGTTATTACTGTGATGGTTCTTCCTTTTTCCCAAACTGTTAAAAAAAATACTTTAAAACATCACAAGAATTAAAAAGTAATCATCAGGAACTGGCTTACTTTAAAGAATGATTCTCCCCCCCCCCTTATTTTGGTTCTACTGCATCCTGTTGATCTCATCCTAATCTTTCTAGCTCTGAAGTCATCCCATTAGCTTTCCCTGACAGAGATATGGTTTTGCTAGGCATTGAACTAAAGCAGAATCATTTGTAATGCCTACACATGTCCTTTTGATTGAATCTTTGTCCAGTAAATGGATGTTAGTGGTTGAAATCTATTAAATCAGTCTGAGCTGATGTAAGCAGTTGAACAAATTAAATTGCACTGAGAAACCATGAAGTACTGTAGTCACTTAGCAATGGGAGCAGGTGCCACCTTCTGTAATCCGAAACATGTTGAGCAGGTGCAGATATAACTGGATTAAGTATTACACACCTATTAGACTTGTAGACTTTTAACAAGAATCATATCTTCTGAAGAATTCACTGATTAGAGACCTATGTGACTCGATTGGTCATAACAATTTAATTGGTTCTACGGACAGCAGAGAAAAAACAAAAGGGTGTAGCTTATTTAGTACAATTTTAATAAAACTCCAACTATACCTGAATAGATTCAACACTAATGTGATGTTATAATATATAATGGGCTGCAAAATGCAGAAGATACAAAAGAAACATGCCCGATATTGTTATATGTTTTGTGTCTTCCTGCCTCTGTGGATTTCAGACTTAATGTCACTAGCATCAGTTGGAAGAACAGCTTTTAATGAGCAGGCAATGCCATTTGGAAAAAAAGGAAGTAGTCTTCTTTGAGTTCTATTTACGTGAAGGCTATGAATCGTCTTATCTGCCTTTGAGAAATTGCTAATATTGTAGCCAATAATATTATCAAAGATTCTGAAATACATGATAAAAGGAGGGTCTAGTATACATAGTTTTCATCAGAAAGAGAATGTCCATAGTGAGTCCCTCCAAATATGAAGGGCATGAACTGGAAATAGTGGCAACAGAAGTAAAAATGGTTTCAGGTCAGTAGCTTAGTGTTGGTTGGGAGAGTGGAGAATTTTAGGAAAATGTCAGTGTTATAAACAGGATTTCCAGATTAAAAGAAATAATAGATCTACTGTGTTCTGCATTTATTAGACCCCTACTTTGAATGTCCAGTTCTAGGTCTCACACTGAAGAAAGATTTCAGGGAAAGTGGAACAGTGTATAAAAGACTGATGAACGTAAATTGGGAGCTAGAAACTTCGGTCCTATGAGAAAAACATTTAGCTAATTATATATATTTGGTCTTAAAAAGAGAAAACTGAGCACTTTTTGTGTTCCTAAAGGGATGTCACATAGCGAAAACTATATTCTTCCATGAGTATAGAACCAATTCCTTAGAGATGGGATGGACTCTGTCCTCATGCAGAGATTAACTAAACATAGAGTAGGTATGCTTGAATCTGATTTCTGCACCAAATAGGAGACTTGACTTGATGGCCTACATGTCTCTTTCCAACATTACAATTCTAGGGAACTTTAAGAATGCAATGTAACTGGAATATATATTGATACCACTTTTTTAATTAAAAAGATTCAGCATGCAATGTCATGGTATCACAGGATAAAAGGATATATATTTATAATTAATATAAAGCACAGTAATGAACATTTTGAGATTGTTCAGTCACTCAGCCACTTATCAGTCTTCACAATGTACTAGACAAGAATTTGCTGGGATGGTCTGTTAGTAGCTATTTCTTTAAGACCTTAAAAGGCCATGCTCATTCATCAGTGGTAATATCTAACCATCTAATCAAAGGCCTCTTTCTGAATTACCTTTGATTTCCATGCACTGGGGTCCCCTTGCTTCCACATTATTAAATATGCTTGAGAGCCTAATTATATTATTCTATATAACTTAGTAAGGGACGCGGTGGCTCAGTGAGTTAGGACGCTGAGCTTGTCGATCAGAAGGTCGGCAGTTTGGCAGGTCAAATCCCGAGTGCCGCGTAACAGAGTGAGCGCCTGTTACTTGTCCCAGCTTCTGCCAACCTAGCAGTTCAAAAGCATGTAAAAATGTAAGTAAAAAAATAGGGACCACTCCGGTGGGAAGGTAACAGCGTTCCGTGCGCCTCTGGCGTCTAGTCATGCCAGCCACATGACCACGGAGATGTCCTCGGACAAGCGCTGGCTTTTCGGCTTTGAAACGGAGATGAGCACCGGCCCCTAGAGTCGGAAACGACTAGCACGCATGTGCGGGGGAACCTTTACCTTTATCTTTATATAACTTAGTATTGTAAATAGTACATAAGTCTGTCTTCCTCTCTCTTTCCTTCCCAGTCACACGCATTCACATATAAATATATACATCTACATTTAGAAGACCCTAATAGGCAATGTGTATTCTTTCCAAAGAAAGACACCATCACAGCTGAAACCCTGAGGGGCATATTGTTTGATCTGAAAAATGAAAGGTTATAGTATTTATTCTAACACTTGGATATATAAATCTGAGATAATCAACTATCTTGAATTTCAATAGCCACCAAAGAAAGCTGGGGTTTATTATGATAAAACAGTTACAATGCAAAAATAATATTGGTCTTTACACTTAATTTTGTAACATCACAGCTGCCACTTTGGCATCTGATCAGTGTGTTTGTAAAATAGATACAAACACTGGAAAGTTTTTCATGTTTCTTTTCAGTATTGTTCTTTTAGTGATCTTTAAAAATGCATTGGTTGCTACTGAAAATTTCTATCTAGCTAATACTAAGGAAAAATAAAAAAGGTATTTTGCTTGGAAAGGCTTAAACTTAAGATACTAAGATGGTGATTCATTGGGTCAGAATTCCTTCATATGAGTTAGAATTGTCAAGATTAATTGAATAAAATGATTGAAATAGGGCAGTATAATCAGATTGGAAATAGTGATGGAATCCAAAACCCAGATTTCTTTGTTTAAATGTTCTTTGCGCTAGAACATTGGTAAACTGGTAAGGGGTTAACCACTGGACGTTTTACAGGGAATCAGGAATAACCTCAATTTATATCTAAACCACTACTCACTATATCTCAACATCTCATGGGCTTTCAGTGTTTAACTGATGGAGAGAATTAGAAATAATGTTTGTATGTGAATATATTTTTCATGAAATTTAGAATTTTGCCAGCTCTATTATATTTCTGCTTTGTTTTGAGAACTATTTATAGTTCCTTTGACAAATCCTTTGTAATCCCTTTTTTTAAAAAAAATATCCCCTTGGAAATACAGAACACTATAGAAAACTAAAGGATGCAAAGTGACCCTATAGATCAGAGTGGCTGAGGAATTCTGGGAGTTGAAGTCCACAAGTCATAAAAGTTTGAAGACCCCTGCTATAGATTATAGAAAACTATAACTGAAGGAACATTTTAACATTCAAAGTAATGTTCTTTAAAAATTAACCTTTTAAAATGGTGATTTCTAAAATGTCTGTTCTGTGATTTCACTATTTAAAAGAACCTCAAATTTTAATTTAAAACCAGTTAGTGCAATATAGCATGACTCATTTAATTTTCAGAATAACTCTAATCTAGAGTTATAGTCTCTTTTTTACTTTATTTTCCCCCGCCCCTCTTTTTGGTATCCTACCAACACAACTGCCACCCAAAAAATGAAAGAGAGAAGCTTCTCACAGCTGATAAAAGAAAGCATTTACTGATTTCATCTCAGCCCCACAAACTACTGATTTTTACCATTTGGAGATAAGTTAAAAATAGGATGGTATAGTACATGCAGTAAGGCTGTGTACAGTTGGAGATTTTTTTCCCCCTCCCTCTTATCACTATTGTTCCCACTGCCTTTCACTCCTAGGTAGTAATTAATACTCGGGATAGTTGATGCTTCAATAAGAATGGAGCACATAACAAACAATAGCATTCAAATCCAACCAGATCGTGAAAAAAGATTACAGTCTCCGTAATCATAGGTTTTCAGATCAGTAAAGTCTAAATTTATACTGATCATTATGTGCCTTTTAAAGACTTTTTCAAACCCAAGACTAGGAGATTAACTTTATATAGGGAGATCTCTTCTTGGATATTTGTCTAAATAATTTTCAATTTAGTTATATGGGTTTATTCCAGTTGTTATCCCCAAACCCAAAGTGACCGATGGTACTTACTATTTAATCATTTAAATATATGTACTTACTTCTCATTCATTTTGCTGATGAGTCATTTGCCTTTAGCATCTAGAAAAGGGTGCTAGAGGTTCCTCTAGTCTAGACAATCAGAGTGGATTGCAGCACAAAGAGTGTGAGAAATAGAAAATTTATTGTTCCTTAATATGAATTGACGTGTGTCTTGCAGGAATCATATTGGAACAAATGCCTATTGGCATTGGCAACTAAGCACCATGGAGAAATATGTGAATATCAGGAACATATAAAAACAATATTTGACAACAGCTGCAGATGTTCCAGTGGTTCATTAAAGAAGTATTCACTGAGACAGAGATATCTATTCAGATGGCAGCAAGAGGGCAAATGATTGACATAATAACAGAGTTGGAAGGGACCTTGGAGGTCTTCTAGTCCAACCCCCCTGCTCATACCATTTCAGACAAATGGTTGTTTTCTTTAAAACTTCCAAGTGTTGGAGCATTCGCAACTTCTGGAGGCAGGTTGTTTCACACATTAACTGTTCTAACAGTCAGGAAATTTCTCCTTTGTTCTAGATTGTTTCTCTCCTTAATTAGTTTCCATCTGTTTCTTCTTGTCCTGCCTTCAGGCGCTTTGGAGAATAGCTTGACTCCCTCTTCTTTGGGGCAATCCCTGAGATATTGGAAGGCTTCTCTCATGTCACCTCAGTCCTGCTTTCTCCCTATTGCTTATCATCTTCTTGCCACTTTCTCCCATTAATGGACCAGTCATTTCCTTGACTTTTTTTTTCTTGTTTTTTACATGTTGAAAGCAGCTTTTTTGTTATTTTTGACTTTTGTCACAAGCCTTAGTTCGTGTCGCAAGCCTTTAGTTCAAAGCACTATTGATTAAAGTACTATTGTGTTGTTGCGACATGAGCTCCATATCTTTTCTGCATGTTTCATTATATTGCACATATGTAAGGAAGTGGTATTATGCTGCTTTCATTTCGATGGAAGCCTTTGATCCTGCAGATGCTTCTGCAGTGACAAATTGGATGGGATAGAATCCAATCTGATGCATGGTGGATTTCCACAGATATTTTACATTTGTAGTGAGCTCTCTCCTGAGCATTCCTTTCTGGCAAAGTAAACATTTGCTGGCTGCAATAACAGTGATACCCAAAGCACTTTCCAAGTCTGCTTTGGAAAGTTTGAGAAGGGGGAGGCTATAGAGGGGATGGGAAAACACTCCCTCTTGTGCCACCGGTGGAAAAAAAAACTTCACTAGATTTCACTCAAAGATGACGCCTTCTTCAGAAAAAAAAGTAGGATTTGGGGATTTATTTCTGTGCCATCAAAGTACATGACAACAGCTGATAAATAAAGTCTAGGTGCTACGCCAGAGCTGATATTAATCTAAATTTTGAGAGACGGTGATCCAAAGAGATATCAAGGGATAAATCTAAACAAAATACCGTTGTCATGGTTTTTCAATAGTGAAATTAGGAGGCGTGAAAGGTTTCACACAAAAAGTTGATTTGGAAAATCTTAAGAGCAATGTGACATATACTTTCTAGGCAGAGAAGGGGAGAAGATGGTTGAATTTTTACAGTATATGGCTTTTTTCTGCTTTCGGGTTATCTTCTGTAAGGACTTCTTTGTGATGTCTTCTGTTCTATCTGTTGTGGGCATGTATTGCAAAATACATACTTTTGTTCTGTGTATCTCTGACTTGGTGTTTGGTTATTTTGATTTTGAAAGAAAAATCATTCCATTGTATTTAAAGTATTAACAGAAATATTTTCAGGAAAAGTAGACATGAAGAAGATTAGAATCGTGAAAAAGTGACATTAAATTTCCTTTGATCTATGATATTTTATAGCTTTGGCTGTGAAATTTGTATTAGCAGAATTTCAATTCTTATTGAAAGCTTGTGGTCTTTAAAATGCCATTTCATCTTTGTTTTTCATGAAAACAACTAAAATCAATATTCTTATTTGTAAATGTTTAACAAGTATAGTTATGGATTTTTTTGCATAAGCCTTTATATTTATGTCTAGTTTAATGAAAAGAAGGACTAGGAGTGACATGATAGTAGTGTTCCAATATATATAAAGGGCTGAAACAAAGAAGAGGGGGTCAACCTATTCTCCAAAACACCTGAAGGCAGAACAAGAAGCAATGAAAGAAAACTAATCAAGGAGAGAACCAATCTAAAACTAAGGAGAATTTTCCTGACAGTTATAACAATTAATCAGTGGAACAACATGCCTCCAGAAATTGTGGGTGCTCCAACATTTGAGTTTTTTTAAAAAGAGATCGGACAATCATTTCCTGTTTGATCAGGAGGTTGGAGTAGAAGACCTCTAAGGTGCCCTTCCAACTCTGTTATTCTGTTATATGTAAGAGGTTTCCTGTTCTTTAAAAAAACATTATACATAGTCTGTAGTCAAGTTAACTTTTTACCTGTTGGCTTTATTGTGAGCTGCCCTTAATCAGTCTGGTATGTCATGTATCATGCAGTTTCAAATGTAAATCTACTTGAAAGCATAGTCTAACCCTAGTCAAGATCTGCCTTGAATAATTTGAATCAGTAAATTTTACTGGGATAAAATATTGATTTTTTTAAGACATGATGATATCCACACAACATACTGTATGTGCTATGTACTTACATAGTGATTGAGAAGGTGACCAGATTAATATCTTTCTTTGTGTTATGCATAAATGCTGCTGCTGAGAATGGGCATCATGGTGGCTGACTTGAAGCTTGTTTAAGTCTGAGAGCCGATTACACCAATGAGCCATAATTCTGTTTGCATTTTTCATCTTCCTTTAATACTGTTCTTAGTAAACTTTAGGCCATCTAGAATAATGAACAAAGGTACTATTGAGCAGTAACTGCATCAAATAGACCGCTGAAGCTTTTCTTTGTTTCTTAGGCTAAATAGAGAATCCATTGAGTGACTGATAGCAGTCACTTGCTTTATCTGCTCTCAGTGGAGTTTTTAGATTACTGATAATCTATTACATTACAACTAGAGAAGTGCTAGAAAAGGGCAAAAAGAGATAGTCAAAATGACCAGGAACTGGACCACATCGCTGCACTTGTCAAGAGCCAACATGGTCTAGTAATAAGAACTGGGTCAAAGGAGTCACTTTTTCTCATCTGAGCCTACATTGCAAGTGGCTGTGGAATTGAACCATCACCTGAGTTTTTGAGGAGAAAGGTGGACTAAGAGTGAATCAAATGAATACATAAGAGCTAGACAACTACTAAAGTGTTTAGTTTATTGGCGGTGGGGGGAATGAAAAGTGTACTTGGCATGTTATTTGCTCATACATGGTACAGGCAAGTTCATGGAAAGATTTTGTCTTCCTTTTTTCCCCCTCTAGAATTTGAGATCATTCCCACTGGGCTAAAGATTCAAAAGAGCACAAAACATCCTCTTATAACTCATAACTATCCATATTTGCCATGATTCATGATTCATCAAAAGGGAAGTGGAGAAGTTAATGGCTGTATGGTCTTTTAATGGCTACTTGTGATGACCATAGGTGAGTTTTAGATATATACACCTGAAAAATATTTGGCAATAGTTGAAGCTTTACGCAGTAAGTGAGGGCTGATGTCTTTTGTTGACTTCCCAGAAAATTACTTCGTATCGTCGTTAAAGAAACTATGAACATTTGGCTTAACCAGTGTTAAAATAAACCATGGCTTTATACAATGTGCGAACAATATCATTTACCCAAAGTATACAAATAGTATTATGGTGTATGTTAAATGAAGTCAGTCTTTTTAAGATGAAGTGTATATTTAAGTAGCATTGTTACACATTAACATTATATTGGCACATATAAGATTTCAAAATATATTTCATCCATGAGAGCCACATTTCATTACATTGGAGAATTCATTTAAAACCCTTTTCAAACTCATAATAATCATTTAGCAAATAATTGTAATCTTTACATTAAAATTCTTAAATAATTTCTCTAGAGTCTAGAAGAATACTTAAAAGCATTTGAAGCTGTTAAAAATATATCCCTCCTGCAGGGAGCTCAAACTTTTTTGTGTGTTCAATTCTTCTTCAGCTTGATCTTGGATTTTTCCCTACTTTGTTAATGAAATGAGGAATGCATATTTAAAAGAGATGGTATAGAGTTCATCGTGATTTCATTCCTCACTTCCCATTGCACCGTCTTTAGGAATCAGATTTTAAATCTTGAGGGCCACCCACACCATCAGCAAGAAGACTTCAAGAGAATGATGGAGTGTTTATTTTTCTGGCGTCTAAAATGTAACGCTGCACAAAATACCGCACATACAAATTGGCATGTTCATTTAAAACTAACTCAGGTATTTACTAGCTTTCCTTCACTCCAGTGAGAGTTAAATTTGCTGATCATGAGAAATATTCTTTTCTATTCTTCTTGTAGTATAAATATTTCTTACATTTTAGAATGGAAGAGCTATGCTAACACCCAGAGTAGAGTCCATTATATACTTCATTATTTTTTTTTAAATGCTAAGCCATGTGAGGTAAGCACTGTTTTCTTGCTTAGAAATGTTTTCTTGATTAAACATTTCTTTTTATTAAAAAAAATCCTCTCAGACTTTTTTTCTCCCTTACTCTTGATGAGTTGATGATGTTGTGATACTCTGGCTATGCATGATTGACAATTGTAGCTATATTTATGCCCTAGCTTGACAAGTAGATAACTGACTGTAGCAGAAGAAAGTGGTAAATCAATGCATAAAACAGTTTCTAAATGTATAACTGGAAATTTCAGCCTCGATTAAACATTTTGAAATGTTATTCTGTCCTCTCAAGATAATCATGATCAGGAATGAAAATTTCCTACAAAGCAGCCAATATGTTAGGATAGATAAAGAAACAATTATCATATGGCTCAAAGGAGACCTGAATCCAGGTTCAGGACACAGTCCATTATGTACCTCAGACAATTCTTGAATGTATACCTCATATTATTTATTGATTTACGAATATATATTATTTATGTATTTATTTACTTAATTACTTATTTTCTTTATTATATGTATATGGACACCCATCTCAAATACATAACCCTGGAGAGCTTTTAATAGTAAGATATAAAGAGGCTAGATCATTTATTAGTCTCTCTGGCTTCTAGAGTTACACTGGCAGGTTCTGCTTGTGTGCAATTACCAAAGATTGCATCAAAATCTCCCAGTGTGTGCACAGTATGGAACAGCCGTGCACTCATCAGGGTACTTGTGTGTCCTGCTGCACTCTATAAAATGGGCAGGTGCACTACTACATGCCTTTTTGTTAGGAAACCAAGATGCAAAAGTAGCATTGTAATATTCAATAAAAGAATGTTTTAGAGAAAGAAAAATTCTTAACAGCCGAAAGTGTGAGGTATGCATGAGTGAAGATTACAACCAGGGCAAAATGGGAACTAAATGAGGAGTTTTTAAAGAGTAAGAACTTATTGAACGCTGATGGGGCTTTCCAATTCAATTCAATCTCAGTGTCAGGTCCCCAAACCCTTATTCTTTACCTTACATATACATTCTGTTTTTGGGGCCTGCCATTCTGTTGGGGGAGGGGAAGCTTTGCATTAGCTTGGGATAACTTTCACTTTCTATTCTTTTTTGCTCTCTCCATCCCCTTGAGAAAGGAATGTGTCTCCCTTAAGAGGGAGATGGTTGCAAAGAAATGAAACTGGAGAAGACCTTGAGATGCGTGCCATCTGTGCCAGTTACCCGCTTCTCAGACCACCTGTGGATTGGCTGGATTTCAAATGGACATTATGACTTTGGTGGGAGGGGGAATATTGCTTGCTTAACTATACCATTCCGGCCGGCTTTTCCCCAGATCTTGCCTTGACTTCCCTGCTGTCACTGACCCCTAATAAAAGTATCCTTTTGAGACAATGCCTGTTTCAAGAGTTTTGCTTTTTTGGGTGGTTAGCTGAAGTGGATCCTTACACTCAAAAAGATCACATAGTTTATCATGAAAAAGCCAACCAATTTAGTTGCATCACAGATAAAAGCCGTGAAAGGATATGTATTCTTAGGTTTACTAAGACCCAAATACGGAAGAAAGGCAGGGTTGAATGCTCAGAAATTTGGCAGAATTACACTACCAACATTATGGTTTATTCTGCGGTATTGGTACATCAACTATTTCAGATTTCAAATATGTATTAATTTGTGGTTAGTATGGGATTACTGTTGGCCTTTCAAATGCATATAGTCAAAGAAATCAGATACCATACTAGTAGACAAAACTGCTGAAGCTAAAGTTTCTCAGTTTTATACCATATAGCTGTCTCTGATCTGAATTGTAAGGACAAGTGTCCTATCAGATTAATTATAGAATGATAGGACTGCTGTCTAAAATAATATTGTAACACTGAATGTATATTTTGCCAAATGAAAATTGAGAGACAAATGAGATTTTATGCCAAATAGAATTTGTAAGCTGAAAATTCTAGGGATAATTCAATTACCGGTATTAGAAGCCAAGCAACATGCATAAAGGCTGGCTGTGCTATTCAGTCCTTTAGTAACAACTTCCTATTACAAATTCACATAATTTTGCAGAAATTGATAACATATTCCCTCATTTCCCAACGAGCTATAAAAATAATCTGGTGTAGTATAAACTAAACTAACTTCCTTGAATAATTAAACATCAGCAGTTAAATAAAAACCAAACCAGGAAATCTAGAATATGGCAGCTGTCACTCAGCAGTTCTCAAAAGCTATTTTGAAAGAGGAATATATATCTATATACATCTTTGGAAAGACAGCAGTGAGAGGCACTTTTATAGGTGTTCCAAAGCCCTGGTCTCATACAAGAAATGGCCTACGTCAGGGGTCCCCAACCCCTGGTCCATGAAGCAGTACCAGGCATAGCATGACAGCAACCAGTCTGCACAAGCAAGCAAAGCCCCATCCGCAGGATGTAGACAGCACACAAAACCGTCCCCCCTCCAGTCCATAGAAAAAGCTCTCTCCATGTAACCAGTCCCTCATGCCCTAAAGGTTGGGGATTTCTGGCCTATGTGATGGGAAATATAGAGCTTCTCTTGAGATGCGGACCAAATTAAAGTTATTTCAAGGACTGGAGGGCTTTCATAGGAGGACATTTTTATTGATATTTCAAAATAGCTCAGAGGTATATTAATCTTAACAACAACAATAACAATAATTGAGTTGGAAGGGACCTTGGAGGTCTTCTAGTCCAACCCCCTGCTCAGGCAGGAAACCCTGGCCTAGACCATTTCAGACAAATGGCGGTCCAGTCTCTTCTTAAAAACTTCCAGTGTTGGAGCATTCACAACAAAATAACAGAGTTGGAAGGGACCTTGGAGGCCTTCTAGTCCAATCTCCTATTCAAGCAGGAAACGGTTGTCCAATCTCTTTTTAAGAACTTCCAGTGTTGGAGCATTCACCACTTCTGGAGGCAGGTTGTTCCACTGGTTAATTGTTCTAACTGTCAGGAAGTTTCTCCTTACTTCTAGGTTGCTTCTGTCCGTGATTAGTTTCCATCCATTGCTTCTTGTCCTGCCTTCAGGTGCTTTGGAGAATAGTTCCTCTTCTTTGTGGCAGCCCCTGACATATTGGAACACTGCTATCATGTCATCCTTAATCCTGTTAACAAAGAGGTTGCTGCATTTTGTACTTACCAAATTATCTTCAAGGCCAACCACATAAAAATACATGTATTTATTTTATTTATTAAATTTCTACAATCGCCTATCTCACCTCAGTGAGTGTGGGTGATTTATGACATTGCACAAATCTAACTTGGAAGTCTCCAAACATGACTTTTAGGCTAGGTTCCATAAATAAATTAATCCAAGATCATTGCTAACCAAAAAACAACAACAAGAAGACACAGAGTTCTTTCTATAACCAGTATTAGAATTTCAGGAGCAACACTTTTTTACTGATTTATCTAGTATAATTAATTCTATCTTCTTGAGAGTGAATTTAAATGTCTTTCATATTTATTTGGGATCACATTTTACAAAGCAGGTCATAAAGACCTAAAGAACTGGTCCTGGCATGGACTTTTGCAATCATCTTGTCTATGTCTTCTGGTGAAATCAACTGAAATTCCTTCAGGCAATATGAAACAGGTTTAAATACACTCTAGTCTATGTGTTGCCTCAGAGACCATTGTTAAAGGGGTGTGACACATAAATGCTCTATGTATAATTGCCCATTCTCATTTCTTTTCTTTGTGGAGTTCATACACGGGTCCCCAGTCTGTATTAAATTCATGATGCATGAGGATTCTTTCCATCAACCACTTTTATGGTTAAAAATTCTATCCCTCAAGAGATTAAGTTTTTAAAATAATAATAATAATAATAATAATAATAATAATAATAATAATAATAATAATAATAATAATAATAATAATAATAATAATAATAATCTTGCAGCAGTACAAGATTTTAATAAATAATAAGAAGAATAGGATGACCCTTCTTTCTGTGCAGTGATCTGATTCAAATCAGTCTGCCATACACTTATAATAGAGAAAGTGAAAAATAGAACAGAATCTGCATGATTCCATTTTCATATATTATTCAGTTTAAATTAAAATAGATATGAATGACTTCATCCTCCAGGTGTCTGCACAAATGTCACATAGAATATAGATATTCCAAGGAATCGTAAACAGACTTCATTAGCCTTTCGACTCCTCTGAATAACACAGTTGGATGTGCTACCGGTGCAGTGTAGCAGAAGAATAAAGTTTATTGCTGCTGATATAACCAAGGAACAGATTTTTCAATTCCTGACTAAAAGGGTAAATGCAAATGCTATGTTCCGGTTTCTTCTCTCTGTATTGCTTCACAGAATACCCAGGGCAGTGAGCGAGTCTTTTCTATACTTAATAGAGCACTAAGCATAGCTTTTGCCTTAAATGTATGTTCTGCAGAAGCATCTCAATATCAGATGAAAGTGATGGAGCTTTTTCTTAATTATTCTGAATAAGATAAAAAGAATATGATCACAGATTCAGATAAGAGTTCATCTTTATGCTATTCTGGGAGATAGTTTTGGGACTGAGGTTTGCCCTTTTAAGACTTAAATTTAAATTGTTATTTTTTTAAATTTCCACTCCTTGTCATAATATGGTCCAAATGTGTGTGTGTGTGTGTTTGTGTGTGTGTGTGTGTGTGTGTGTGTGTGTGTGTGTGTGTGTTTCAAGAGGGTTCAAGCAATAATGAATTATCACTTTCTTCATTTTTACTAATATTTTATGGAAATGTGAATAATGGATTAAAATATTACAAAGAATAAAAATCAAGTTATTTGCTTTGTTATTATGATAATACTGAGGTGCTATAGGTTTGAAGTTATAACTTATTATAAACATATAACCATGAGATAAACAAGTTGTGTACAGTGTGGATAAGCTTATTTCAAATCTATGCCAACTAGAGATATTTGTGGGAAACCTGATATCAATACGGAAAATAACCAAACTTCTTTCTGGTTAATCATCCATTGATGACCTGCCTAGTGGTTCTAGGACAGGAGTCTTCAAACTCCTTCAAAGAATTCCAGAAGTTGAAGTCCACAAGTCATAAAAGGGCCAAGTTTGAAGACCCCTGTTCTAGGATGTAAGCCTCAAGATATTTGATGTAGTTATCTTACTGCCATCAGGTAATACAGGTCAAAGCAGTGCTTATAATGGAAAACCACCTAAAATTATATTCGTGTTGAAGTATTTTTCATCATCTAGGATTCTAGGTAGATAGTAGCAGCTAGCTAACCATGGCAGATCTCAACAATTGGTTGGACCTGCATACACATGGATGGGGAGAAATATCAGGTCTGTATGCTAGATAAAGAAATTTTAAAAAAGAAAGAAATCTTAAAAGAAAACAACAAATCAATCCATCTTTTGCCCAGAAATACAGAGATATACAGAGCTGAACTCCAAGGAGACTTCAATGATTACACGTTAAGCTGAACTGTTTTTTTGTTTTTTTTAAAAACAAATTGATGTAATACATTTACAGAAGAATCATACCAGCTGCGCTGAGGAAATACAAATGTGAGAAAATAACTTGTTCCAAAACATGAACAGCTTCATATCAATAAGGCAGAAGGGAAAGAAGACAAAGCATCTTCTACTTCTCTTCTCTCAGCAATTTTCCTCGTGTTATAACTAAAAGATACAAGTCTCTGCTTTCGTGTTAAAGCTATGTCCGGAAATCAGGAATTCACAACATCATCTTGGTTTTCACTCTTTTTTTTCTTTTGTTCACCTAGTTCCTCAGATGTTTCCATAGACATCTAAAGGGACTATTCAGGTTAGTCTTCCTTGCTAAAGACAGAGTGGGACAAGGATCATGGAACACAAGCTTAACTGTATAATACTGTACCCAAATTTTCTCGGTCTATGTGGAATACCAACATGCAGTCACACTTTTTTTCATATGCCATTCAGTTGACTCTCAGTGAATATTCACCTTTAATATGTGAGAAATGCTCACATCAAGAGTGAGAATAAAAAATAAATAAATTTAACCTGACATCACATCTTCAAGGATGTCACCTGGAAATTTAAGAAGTAACAAGAAAACCTTGTAAAGTGATTTAACAAAGAAAAAATATTCCATAGAGGAACAGAAACAAATTATTTTAAATCGAAGTAGAGAAAGATTGATGAATATTCCAGCCTTTCAAATAATAAAGCTTACAGACTCCTTCTTAGTGGTAGATCATCTGTTAAGATTATTACTGTAATCTTTTCCTCTAGGTTATGATGTTTCAAAGCCTTTTTTTTCTTCCTAGTGCTTTCCTGCTTTCCTTGTAAATATTTATTTCATAGAGTTCTTTAGAAGCAAATAGTAAATGAATGAGTTACAAAAATCAAAATAGGCAAAGAATTATTAATGCAAATATATGACTACCCATTTCCTTCACTGAGTATTACATTAAGAGTTGTCCAACACAGAAATCAAAATTAACCTGCCACTTCAGGCACAGTGAAAAATAAATCTTTGCCAGATTTATATCAACTAGATGGCAGAATGAATAAGACCAGCATTTTTCTCCTTTCTTTCCTCTTCCACGGAGAGGCAGTGAACAATTTCTATTCCAATCAGGGAGATGAGATTCTCTTGGGCCACCTTCAGCACTGGTGTAGATCTACCCTGGTTCAGTGTATAGGCATAGTATTTAAAACGATAATATACATAATCCATCATAAGTATATTTTTCTGACCTCTGATTTTAGACAATAGAGATACAAGAAGGCTTATAAAACCATTGATATGGGTTTTGTGAAGGTATGTAACATTAGTTCCGACACCACTTCTCTCCCAACTGTGTTTGTCTCTAACACACACATACACACACACTCTTCTGGGTTATTATATACTACCCAAAGCCTCCAGATATGGAGTCGGTTGGTGTATATACCAAACATAAATTGGGAGGAAAAGAAGTCATGAACTGTGATATTTATCTACTGTGTGTCTCTGGGATTCTTGTCCTAAAGAATGGACTATTAATTTGTGAAATAGATAATATTAAGCAGAATAATTGGATTGCTTAATCAGTGAAAAAAAATCCTCATTATTTTCACCACATTGAAGGCCAAGCTAAACCTTCAAAATGATAGCTCTGTTGTTTTCTGCTATTCTTGTCTCATTGTCAGGGATACATTTCAATATATAAATAAAATGGGTTAGAACAGCCATCCCAACTTGGTACCCTCCATGCAATTCCCAACCAACCTGACCTGAGAGTTATATTCCTATCTCATAGTAAATATGCCAGATTGAAGAATGATGGTTTAAATGGCTGCCTGTGTCTCTTTTGCTCCCCAATATGCCCACTCTTTCTTCTTTTGAAGATGGATTCCAAACTACGAACTTTGCCCTTTTTGCTAAGACCTTGCCTTTCCTGTTGTGCTCTCCTGTTAACAGGGATTTCATTAGCCCTTCTTTCGTTCTGCCTCTGGCAGCACACAGAATCTAGGGCACCTTTCCAGGATGTGAAATTTTACAAGCAGTACGCAGTGGAAACATTTACAAATCTTTTCCAAAGCATATATAGTTTGTGGTGTGTGTGTTTGTTTCAGTGTATAAGCATAGGTTGGGTGGGGTGACAGTAGAACTCAGTTGCTAAAGGTTGTTAGTTGTTAGTTGACTTAGCTTTCCACTTTAATTCCAGCTTAAGTGCAAAACAGAGTTTCTTCTGTCTTTAGGATGTTCGGGAATTGAAGTAAACCATATATAGCAGATATTTCATGCTAGCAAATCAGATGTTCAATATGATTTGATTTCCTTGATTGTTGGTTGTCTTTTCTGTTGACTGAACAGTTAAAATGATTGGCATCTATCTGGTATATTACACTTAATATCTTAATGAGATTATTTTCTATTTCACTGGTAAAGCAAATGCCTTGTGGAGAACAGTTCTCTACTTACACTATGCTGTATTAGTAAATCACTGGCATTGTTTTCAGATTTTACGTAAACACAGTTCTAAAGGTTTTGTGCCAATCTGGAAATGCAGGACCACCAATGAGATGATTTTTCTTTTACATGTCATTAAATGGTTCAATGCTAAGTTTTTCAGATTTTTCAAATAAAATTTTAACAATAGTGATATGGATTTGGACAAAGATGGTTGTTTGTGTAGGAGTGAAGAGAATGGTCTAAGCTAGACATGTCAAACTCGCGATGTCACGTGACATCGTGCAACGTATTAGAGCTTTTTCCCCATTGCTGGCAATGGAGTGGGTGCAGTTTTGTCGGGATGCGTCTGGCCCAGGGGCCAGCAGTTTGACACCCCTGGTCTAAGCTATTTCAGTATTTATTGATCCAATACTAATCATAGATTTAAGACAATAACGGAGGCCTCAAAAATTAAGTTGAAGCTGATATCTACACATTTTGTTTCCTGTTTTAAATTAAAGATTTTTGGTCTAACTCTTATGTTAATTCCTTTGGGTAAAAGTATTACATTTCTTTAAATCTTATATTCTCAGTAGAACTTATAGTCCTACTGAGTAATCTTTCTGTTTACTTACTCTATACAAACATTTATATTCTTCCAAAAATGGTGCTTGCAAATCATCTAGCGAATAACTTTTACAAACAATAATATACTATAAAGTGCTTTAGACCATGAAAAATATGCAGGAAAATTTAAAAAAACAGAGAAAGGTACAACATATGAAAGAATAGGAATAAAGACCTAGCTGTCCAATAAAACCAAGAACTATCTGAGTAGGAAGATATGGCCTCTTGCAAAACAATATTAAAAAAAGAATCCAACTGAGATTTCCAGGCAATGTTCTAAAATTGCGGGTACTATATAATTCAGAGAACAACAACTGGGAATTCTTTGGAATTTTATTTATCTTACTGGAACGCAAGAGATTTCAGACATAACTTCTCTTTAGCACTTTGTTTGCACTTAATGAATCAATTGCAGAGCAGTTCAATTGTTATTTTATTATGGATTAGCATGCAGAAAGTAAGACATAATTCATTCTCTACAGGTTTGCTAAATTTTACATACTCATGGGGGCGCAATTTTGTACGGGGAGAGGCCCATAAACTAGGTGAATGCATACTTTATGGAGGTCTTATTCTGAAACAGAATTTGACTGAAGAAACTTCATACAAAGCAATCCTGCCTTAAGCATAACAGGATGGGGTAGGTCGGATCAGGTGAAGAAACAGCAATGGCCTGTCTGAACCAGGCCAGGCTTTTCCCATTCAAGCATTGTCACAAAGCTTTTATATGAACAGTAGGGAACTGCTTGTTGCCTTTAGAATCAGGCTGTAAATAAAAGAAATTAATACCCAGGTTAAACTGACCCTAAAAAACTTGAACTGTGCTGTGGAAAGTGCACTGTGCAATATGGCCACAAGCTACAAGGCGGTGGTGAGACCTCTCCTCAAGAAGCCTGCCTTGGACCCAGCTGTCTTGAACAACTTTCGTCCAGTCTCCAACCTTCGCTTTCTTGCGAAGGTTGTCGAGAGTGTGGTGGCACATCAGCTCCCTCTGGTCCTGGATGAAGCGGATTATCTGGATCCGTACCAATCGGGTTTCAGGCCCGGGTACAGCATGGAGACAGCATTGGTCGCTCTGGTGAATGATCTCTGGAGGGCTCGGGATAGGGGATATTCCTCTGTCCTGGTCCTATTAGACCTCTCGGCGGCTTTCGATACCATCGACCATGGTATCTTGCTGCGGCGTCTCAGGGGATTGGGAGTGGGAGGCACCATTTTACGGTGGTTCTCCTCCTAACTCCTGGGCCGCTCGCAGTCGGTGTTGGCAGGGGGACAGAGATCGGCCCCTAGGTCTCTCGTTTGTGGAGTTCCTCAGGGGTCGGTTCTCTCGCCTCTCCTGTTCAACATCTACATGAAACCGCTGGGTGAGATCATTCGTGGTTTTGGAGTTGGGTATCATCAATACGCCGATGATACCCAACTTTTCTTTTCTACCCCAAACCACCCCAGTGATGCCCTCGCTGTGATGTCCCGTTGCCTGGAGGCGGTTCGGGTCTGGATGGGGAGGAACAGACTTCAACTCAACCCTGACAAGACTGAGTGGCTGTACATTCCGGCATCCCGGGACATTCAAAATGTTCCATCTCTTTCTATGGGGGGTGAGCTTTTACCCCCTGTGGATAGGGCTCGCAACTTGGGAGTCCTCCTAGATTCATGGCTTACTCTGGAAGACCATATAGTGGCCGTGACTAGGGGGGCTTTCGCCCAGGTTCGCCTGGTGCGCCAGTTGCGGCCCTATCTGGACCGGGATGCTCTGTGTACGGTCACTCATGCGCTCGTGACCTCTCGCCTTGACTACTGTAACGCTCTCTACATGGGGCTTCCCTTGAAGACCACTCGGAGGCTCCAACTGGTACAGAATGCGGCCGCGAGAGTTGTCCTGGGAGTTTCCCGGTACTCCCATGTTACACCTTTGCTCCACGAGCTGCATTGGCTACCAGTTGTCTTCTGGGTGAGGTTCAAGGTCCTAGTCATGATCTTTAAGTCTTTACATGGCATGGGTCCGGGTTACCTCGGGGACTACCTGCTGCCGGTGTCAACTTCCTTCCGCCCAGTACATGCCCACAGAGAGGGCCTCCTCAGGGTGCCTCCGGTCAGGGAATGTCGGCTGGTGGCCCCCAGGGGGAGGGCCTTCTCTGTGGGCGCTCCGGCATTATGGAACCAACTGCCGGTTGAGCTCCGGATGGCATCAGACCTCCGATCCTTCCGTCGCGGGTTGAAGACCCACTTATTTGAATTAGCTGGTCTGGCCTGATGGGGGAATATGGGTTTTTAAATTGATTTTTAGTATTTATTATTGTTGTTTTTAATCGGGCACTGGTTTAATTTCCTTTTAACTTTTGTATTGTTATTTATATATGCCCTGTGAACCGCCCTGAGTCCCTAGGGAGAAGGGCAGTATAGAAATCAAATAAAACTAAACTAAACTAAACTAAACTAAATATTAGGCCTTTATGAATCAATGGGAGGCTCAACATCTCCTCTTAATTTCTGAGATGAAATTTTGAGGCAATAGTAATAATACCTCACACTCAAATTTGGAATTGCTTCCCTAAAGGAGGGGGGGAAAGATTGAGCTTTGACACCCAGAGGCAGGGGAAAAGATGGATGAAGAATGTCGAGTCCTTTCCCTATTCCATGTCAAGTAGTGTGGTTGGTTTGAAGAAAACAAATATCTGCAAGGAACTAGATGAGAGAAGGCACTATTGGCTAGCATTTTAGTAATTATTTTTATATTAAGTATTCCTTATTTAATCAGAAGAAACTACTCACATTGTTTCCTGAAGAAATCAGTAAGAGAAAATGCACTGTAGCTCTACTTCAGAAGAGGGGGGGGGGAAATATCTGAGTAGATGATGCAGGGGATTTTCTACCCAAATATTGGCTTTGCATAAACACTCAAGGGGTTTCTACAGCTCCAGGGGACTTGTGCTATAGAAGATAATTTTAAATGCTTCCCTCTTTGAATCCAATAAACAAAAACCTTAAATAGGCAGGCATTGGCTTCCATTGTTCTGAGCCTCTGCATTTTGTAGGCAGTCCAAATAGCATTCACCAAGAAAGTAATTACCCAGTTTGGCACCCCTCAACACAATCCAACCTGCCGCAAAATGGTTTTAACTGCTAAATATTTAGACTGAAAGGAAAATAAGGCATGTTTAATTAAAGCTGCCATTGTATTTTGTATTCTCTGTTGTGCCTGCATTTTGGAATACATCCTTTAGTACAGTCACCCAAAAGACAAAAATCCCATATGTGTTGAAAGACTTTTAATTAGGCAGAGTATTTCAATATGTGGCACTGCAGCAAAATGTTTTTCATTTCTAGTACATCCATTTGCAAATAGGTTCTGGGGAAAAAATAATCCTTTTTGTCACTGTTTTGTTTGGATTAAAGGCATGGCAGTACACCCACTTTCCTTGTAGTAAGCACATGTCCTAATTTACAAAACACACACACACACACAAAAAGAGCATAATAATTGAAATCAATGCCGTTTCACAAGAAATACGGTAGTTAAACAAGTATTTTATGAAAGAGGGAGGAATTTTATTTCCAAAGCCAACATTCTGAGTTGATAACACTGAGAATGACAGATTCTGAACTATGGTTATGTGTTAATCATATTGGTGTTCCTCCTGTTTCTCCATGGTGCCCAGATTTATCCATGTTTATTCTTGCCACTTCATCAAATATGCTAGTTTCAAGTTAGTGCCTTGCTCAACTACTTCCTTTTTTGATGAAGGACTACTGGACTTAATACTGAATTTATGTGTCAAAAATAAATTCAGTAAATGTTGCATATTACCTAGACCAGGGCTTCTCAACCGGTGGTATGCAGTACCAGACGTAGTTTGGCACTTGGCAGGTGATACACATGTAGTGGGGGAGGGGAATGAGTTGAAGCAGTGCCTGGGGGAGAGAGAGCTGGAGCTGCAGGGCTGTCGGGGCTTGGCAGAAGCCCCAGGATCTGTGCACATGGCTACAAGCTGATCGGTGCTTCTGCAGGGCTGTCAGGACTCAGCAGAAGCCTCAGGATCAGTGCTGGGCTCCAGCTGATTGGAGCTTCTGGAAGCAGCATGTAGTTAGAGGTGCACCGAAGGGAAAAGGAGAAGAGGCGAGAGAGGAGAGGATATAAAAGGAGGAGGTTTTGGTGGGAAATGGAGAGGAAAAATGAAGGGGGGTGGAGAAAGAGAGCAATGGAGAAATGCAGCCTTGTGGAGAGGAATCAGCTGGAGGTACACTGAAGAGAAAAGTGGGGGGGGAGAAAGGAGAGGATATATAAAAGAGGTGGTTTTGGTGGGAAAGGGAAGAAAAAAAAACAGGGAAAGAGAAGGTGATGGAGAAGAAGCTGTGGAAGGAGACCCCAGCAGGAAAGAAGGAAAAAGAGAGAGGAGAGGGAGAGAGGAAGAAGGGCCGACCAGCCAGCTGACCACCAAGTTAGTAGTGTTTATTAATAAATAATGGATAAATTCATCGTACATCAGTGTAAAGGGAAAGGGATTCAGCAAAGGAACTGCCACTGAAGAAATTAAAACCAGTACTTTTTCCCTTTTTTATGGTTTGTAACATTTTATTAGATTATAGAATAAAAAACAAAAACACAAAAGCAAATAGTGGGGAGGAAAAGGGGAGAAAAATTGATGGGGAGAAGGGAAAAAGAAAAGAAAAGGCATTGACTTCCAACTTCTTCTGTTGCAGTAGAATGAAGCATTAACATTGAACCTTGATTTTTTTTTACTTTTCCATAATAGTATAAACTAGCCATTTCTGTAACAACAAATGAATCTAATCAGTAAAAACCAAAATCCCCTCCTTTTTTTTTAGTCATCAAGTTTTTGACACCTTGTTAAGCACTGGTGGTACTCAGATATTGCCATGTCCTAAAAGTGGTACAATCTGGGAAAAGGTTGAAAAGCCCTGATCTAGATAAGCAAAAGTAAGAAATGTTTTATAGCATTTTAAAGAACAATCGATCTGTTTGGGACTACACTGGTAAACAAGAATATTTTCTGAGACATAATTTTGTTGACACTGGAGTTTTTATTATTGAGTCTGAAGTTTTATGTTGCATAATCAAATTCTAGAAAATTGCACACTAGAACCAAGGTTTGTGTAATAACTTTTACAGCAAAATTTTTGTCATTCGCATAAGTAGTATATTCAGTAAAAAAAACCACAATTCTTGAAGCTATTCATTTTAAAGATAATTTTGGTATTCCAGCATCTGAATTTGGGAAATATTGCTTGAAATATACTGTGAATTAAATAATCATTTCATGTTTTCACCTGGATCCTTGGAATAACAACAACTTGTTGTGATGCAGAACAGGTTGGTATTTCCATCGATATTTAGTTGTTAAGTCACATAGTGGTTGTTTAATTTTCCATAGTTGAAGTGAATTTCATGATGACAGATTAAAAATTACAAAGATCAAAGTTATGCCTTTTCTGTAGCAGCCCCTGCTGGTGAAACATTCTTCCCCTTAAGATTCGGCAGGCCCCCATTTCTGTCAACCCTCCAGAAAGCCATAGAGCTGACTTGTGTCCCAGGCATTAAAATAATAAGATTGGTGCCTGGACATTACACTGATGAACAGATGTAGATGATCGATTGGGGGTCTTTTTTAAAAAAAATGTTTCAATTGTGTGCTATTTTATCATTGTTATCTACCCAGAATTGTGTGCCATTTTACCCTGTGCAGCCATATAAATCTTTTAAATAAATGAACACTTTTTTTTTACTCAAGGGGAAGCTTCAGAAAGTTCAATTTAGCACTTGCTATGGAAACATGAAGTAGGTCTAATAGCAAAAGTGTATTCCTCTGGCTGAGGTGACTGTTGGCTTGAATTTATGCTAGAGTAACTCTCAGGGCTGATGGATAACATTCTTTTTAAAGCAGAAGAAATAGGTCAGCGGTGTTCTGAATAAAGGATATAGGTAATTCAAGTGTTATGCAGCTTTTCTTTTTTCTATAGTGATTTTATTAAGCATTACAATTAAAGAGATAAAAACTAATGCCAACTACAAAAAGGAAAGAATAAAAAGGAAAAAGAAAGTGCAGAACAAGAGAAAAAATAGAAATAAAAATAAAAAATAAAAAATAAGATTATAGTAAAGAAAGAAAAAGAAATATATAAAGAGATGACTTCTCACTTCATCATAAGAATTTAAAGAATTTATTGCCATTGAAAAATGATAAGAGCATTATTGTTAAAATACAACAAACAATAATTTCTTTCCATATCTCATCTCTTATCTGTAAACACATCCTTAAAGCCTTTCATTCTGTCCTATCAGCAAGTCCATTAAGAGTTGCCAGAAATAACAACCTATCTATTTTACACTTGATGAAATACATCAATTTTATATTACTTCCTTTTACTTTAATCCCTTCAAATAATATTCTACACCTTGTTTTATTTTCACTTTTTTTCTTACAAAATCCTTCAAAATTTAACAGTTCTCTCCAATAGAAGAAAGTTATCCATATCAGCTTTTTGGTTTGCCAATTGTATATCCCTTTTAAATATTATTTATTTTATTTATTTATTTTAATTCCATTTATATCCCGCCCTTCTCCGAAGACTCAGGGCGGCTTACAAGCTTAGCAGTAGCCTTCATTCTATGTATATGCCTGCTTATTAGGGCTTTCGCCTCCCCCCAAGCGGCATTATTACAAAGTCAGCTTAATTGCCCCCAACAATCTGGGTTTCATTTTTCCATATTATTCTTGTAACCTGTGATTTTTAGATTTATTTTCAGATCACTCACAATCTTGTCTGAAAAAATGTGTTCCTCTTCCTTAACACCTTTAAACACAATCTGTCTATAATGCAGATCTTCTTAAAATTAATTTCTGGGTCCATTGTTTTCGAAAATCCTTGAATACATACAGTGTTAAAGTATTTTGCTCCATTCTGTATTAGTAAGTCACTTTAAGTGTTCTTCTCCTTTAATTGTAAACTTTAATTCCTTCTGGTTATCTCTAGTGGCCAACTTTTAAAATCCCATTCTATTTTTTTTAAAGTACTGTATTAATTAATTTCAAAATCTTATTTCAAATCCATCTGGATCCTGGATGACAGATATAAATATGACTGTCATGGCATTTGACAAGTTATTGTCATGCACAGGTCATCTGCCCATGAATTCAATACTTAAGGTGTCTGTATGATCAAACAAGAGAAAAAATGTATAACTGCTGAATAAAGATAGACTGAGTACAACAATTAGTGACTGATATTAAAGAAGTACATTGAAGTATTTGCTTGTTTAGAGAGAATGGAGATCAATTTGCAAAACAAACATAGGAAGAAAGTTGAATAAGTTGAGAGGGAAGGCAAGACTGAGAAAATCATGTTTGATTGGAGTTAATGTGATCTCAAAAAAAGAGGTGAGAAGTTTAAAGAACTGAAATTGTATAGAGGTAATGGAAACAAGGGGACGTGGTGGTTCAGTGGGTTAGGATGCTGAGCTTGTCGATCAGAAGGTCGGCAGTTTGGCGGGTCGAATCCCGAGTGCCGCATAACAGAGTGAGCCTCTGTTATTCGTCCCAGCTTCTGCCAACCTAGCAGTTCAAAAGCATGTAAAAATGCAAGTAGAAAAATAGGGACCACTACGGTGGGAAGGTAACAGCGTTCCGTGTGCCTTTGGCATCTAGTCATGCCGGCCACATGACCACGGAGACGTCCTCGGACAAGCGCTGGCTCTTCGGCTTTGAAACGGAGATGACCACCGGCCCCTAGAGTTGGAAACGACTAGCACACATGTGCGGGGGAACCTTTACCTTTTTTAATGGAAACAACAATAGTTGCAAAGTTATGGAAAAGTTTCTTAAATTATCTTGAAATATAACAGTTTTGATTTTACCTATGTTCCTTTTCTTTTTATATAATTTTTCTTTAATTTCTTTAGATTACTGATTTGCTTTCTGCACTTTGAAAGCTTTGTAAAAGAATAGTGTGACAACTATCTACCATAGCTGTTGCTTTTCTTGCTGTTGTTTAGGGATATTTCAATGCTTCCTACTGACTAATTGTTCTGATATTTTTCTGAAAATTTGCTAGCCATTATAAACCTTCATGATAATCTATGATACGGTTTTAAAAATGTTGTGTTTGTATAAACTTTTTACTAAACTTCTTATATATGTACATGAAAATTGTACAATAATACTAGCAGCAAAGTGAAGCAAAAAAAGAGTGTATTATATTAAAGTTAGGTACTTCATGCTTGCTGGATAGGAAAAGCAGAGTGTGGTCCATTATAGTGATTATTCTTCTATTATCTCTTGCAAATATAAACATAATATGCTGGGAATCTGCTTTGAGTAAATTCCAATATTCTGCTCATGAGCATCTGATATCCTAAATACAAATGCTAAAGGGAAACATCTGGTTACATTAAACAGATGATTAATTCTTCAGAAATCTTACCCAGCAAATGTTCACTGACTTGGAATCTATCCTTATTTTAGATGGTTTTCCTGGCTTTTTATATGGGTATAACTCACCTTGCTCCAGTCCTTGGTTGTACACGGATGATTATTTTTTCTAGAAAACGGTCATATTCTTCACCCAATGTAATTATTTTTTTGGAACATCATTCAGTAGAAATGAAAAGCTCCAGTTATGATCCCCCTTCCAAGAAAGTTGGTTTCTGATGAGTACATGAATATTCACATATTAAAACCTGTTGAATTTTTTTACAAACGCAAGCCTGAAATCTGTATTTCATTCTGGAAAGCGGAAAGCATTATGAAAGACTTCTCCCTCCTTCCTCCTCACTTTTGGCAGGGCTTGGGGTACAGAGTAGGCTAAGGATGACAGAATACCCACAGGACAGAATCAACATCAGCCCAGAGAATAATGGCCTTTAGTTTCAAACAACACCGCATTCAGCTCTGTTCTCTTGGCTAAGAATTATGAAATTATCGACAGACAGCTCCAGGGTCTTCTGGATGAAATTGATTATTTAGAATTTTAGCAATTTGGCTTTAAGCCTGGATTTGAAAGAAAAAATCAAGCTGCTCTGGTAATTTATCATTCTGTTTCCTTGTCAGTTGTCTAAGAATTCTTCCATTCTTTGCAGTCATTCTGTACTGTCAAGTTATGGTGGAAGATGCAATACAGATAGTGCTTGACTTACAACCAATTGTTGGACTGTTCAATGTTACAATGGCACTGAAAGAAAGTGATTTATGACCAGTTTTCACACAACAGTTGCAGCATCCCCAATCATGTGATCAAAATTTGGGTGCTTGGCAACTTGCATGTATTTATGACAGTTGGACTGTCCCAGGGTCATGTGATTACCATTTTTAACCTTCCCAGCTGGCTTCTGACAAGCAAAGTGAATAGGAGAAGACAGATTCACTTAATCACTAAATGATTCAGCTAACAACTGCAGTGATTTGCCTAACAACTGTGGTACGCAAGGTAATTAAAATGGGCCACAATTAACAATTGTCTTGCTCAGAAATTGTTGTTATAAGCTGAGGACTACCTGAGGCATATTATTGTGACTTCAGTCCTACCTGACAATCCTAGGTAGAGGACAGTTGCACAGACTCTTCTTCCTGTGTGTCCAGAGTTAATTGCATGAAGCCCTTCCTTTGAATATGTAATATAACTGGCAATTGCTTTCTTATACCTTTTTAAAATAAATAAATAAATCTAATATAATGGTAAAGCTAATATAATTCGGTAAATAAATGAAGACATTTCCCCAATAATGACAAAGGCCACAAAGCAGGGAGGGAAAAGGAAATATTATATATGAAACTGCCATTAATATTACGTTTTTGCCCTGTCCCAGTCCACTCGCACACATGCAGATGCGAAGAGTATTTGGCAAGTTAAGGATACATTTCTTAGAACTTTACTGAGGCACTGCAAGCCCTTAGTGCTTTTCCCCAGGTCCCACTGATGCCAAATGCAAAATTCTGTTGCGTCTGATTCTTCTCAGCCTAGGCATAGGGTCACAAAGTCCAAGGGCAATGGCATCGTATGCAAGTCCACCTGCACAAGGTCGGCAGTCCAGGCATTAGTCCAAAGTCCACATCCAGTAGCTAAGCCAAGGTTCAAGTCCAGAATCCAACGAGCACGTCTGAGGTAAAATGTCAAATGAAGTACAGGTCCAGAGTCAAGGAAACAGGAATCATGTAATCAAAAGTACATGCACAGCAAGGGAAACGGGTGATTGTCTCCAACATCATGTTGCTTCACACATCAGGCTCAGTAGGCGTGTGCCAGTGTAGCTCATTAGAAGTGAGGCTGCCTCCTCACTAGTAGCCTTCTGTCCTCCATTTTGTGTCCCTCCGTTTGGCCTTGCACATCCTGAGAGCTGATGGAGGAAATGGCTCCTCTTCATCCCTGCTGATTGGTTGCAGCTGCGCTCCTTCTCCACCCTGCACTTCTGACTAGGCTTCCAAACTCTCCAGCTGCATCTCTCCCCTTTCCTCTCCCCCTGGGTGCTCCCTCAGTGGCTCTTTTGAGGCTCCTGGTCTCTCTTCTTCCTCTGGCCCATCCACTCTCTGCCTGGAGACCTTGGCCTCCTCCCAACTCTCTTCTGTACCCCACTCGAAAGTCCCCATTGCCGGCTCTTCCTTGTTGTCCAAGCGGGCGTCCACAGAAGCCATTACAGTTTTGGGCTTTTTATTATCTTTTGTTACAAGGGATTTCAGTGAATCAAAATAAAGTTAAACACTTATATGAATGAACTTGAATAAAGTTTAATTTTAACTTAAGTAAACTCTAGACCTAGATTTTGGCGATTGAAAGGACATATTTCTTGGATATATTGAAGCGTAATCTTATTTTACGGTGTTAGTGCTTAATCATTCAATATAGATAGCTTTTAGCTTTGTTTTTAAAACATGTATTTCTAACACTTTAAATTCTATTTAGAGTCTTGAGAGAAGAAAGTAATAGAGCTGAAAAATGATGGTCGTTTTTGATTAGACTTGAAATGTTACAATTACTGAAACTTCCTTTCCGGTATGAGATAAAATAGGGTTATAATTACTTGGCTAAACAAGATTGATATCCTGTTTGACAATTGGATCAATATGGGGGAGGGACATGTTTTGTACAAAATGCATCAGATTTTTGTGAAATAACCTGAATGGGAAGGAAAACATTGCACTTACTCTGATTTAACATCAATTACTAAAAAGAAGGGGATGCTGAGAGCAAAAAATATCTCATGCCATCTTTCAAAATACATCCCAGCATAAAAGAAATACTTGTAGAGAATGTAAATACATTAATTTCAAACATTTGTGCGCACATAATTACCTTCCTATCTCAAAACATTATACAGATGGTAACTATAGCCATGAAATGAAGTCTTGTCTACAATTTGGGAGAAAGACAATGACAGATCTAGACAAAATATTAAAATGCCAAGACATTACACTGACAACAAATGTGTTTATTGTCAAGTCCATTTCCCCCCAGTAGTAACCTGTGGTTATAAACCATGACATTCAGAAAGGCTGAATGAAGAAAAATGGGTCCTTTTGAATTAACTATAATGCAGAGGAAGATGGTTGAAAGAACAAAGAAGTTAACACTGGATGAAGAGCCTTGGTGGAGCAGTGGACTAATGCCTCCTTAAGTAACTGCAATTAGTGCAGCTTCGCATCCCACCAGGCTCAAGGTTGACTCAGCCTTCCATCCTGCCGAGGTAGGTAAAATGAGGACCCAGATTGTTGGGGGGCAATAAGCTGACTTTGTAATAATGCCGCTTGGGGGGGGGCGAAAGCCCTAATAAGCAGGCATATACATAGAATGAAGGCTACTGCTAAGCTTGTAAGCCGCCCTGAGTCTTCGGAGAAGGGCGGGATATAAATGGAATTATAAATAAATAAATAAAAATAAAGTAAAAGCAGACTACTTACTGGAAGCACTAGTAATAAAACTAAAATTTTATGTTTGATGCATAACACAAAGACAAGTTTTATTGGAGAAGATTGTTATCTTTGGAAAAAATACAGTATCAAAGACAATTCAAAAAGTGGAAGGAAGACAAGGTAGCTATACACTATCAGTGATAGCACAAGAATGAATTTAAAACATCCTCACTATTGACAGGATAGTCCTGGTGAAAGGACAACCACTGGATCAAAAACAATGAAAAGCAACTGAGTTACAACAAACTTCCTAAACCACGGGTTCACAGATGAAAACTACCCTAATTAATATAGTTCAGCACTCTAAGGATAAAAGAAATAGCCATCTAAATTATTCGAGAAGACTATGGTCTTACCAGTTGCAATGTATGGCAGTGAAAGCTGGACCATAAGAAAGGCCGAGCGCCAAAGAATTGAGGCCTTTGAGCTATGGTGCTGGAGAAGACTCCTGCGAGTCCCTTGGACTGCAAGGCGATCAAACCGGTCAGTCCTAGAGGAGATCAACCCTGACTGCTCTTTAGAAGGCCAGATCATGAAGTTGAAACTCAAATACTTTGGCCACCTAATGAGAAGGAAGGACTCACTGGAGAAGAGCCTAATGCTGGGAAAGATTGAGGGCAATAAAAGAAGGGGACGACAGAGAATGAGGTGGCTGGATGGAGTCACTGAAGCAGTAGGCGTGAGCTTAAATGGACTCCAGAAGATGGTAGAGGATAGGAAAGCCTGGAGGAACATTGTCCATAGGGTCGCGATGGGTTGGACACGACTTCGCAGCTAACAACAACAACAAATATCCTCTTCAGTCAAATCAAACTAGAATTCCAGATCAATAACTGGGAAAAGTTGTCTGAATTTTAAAGACTGCAGCTTTGAAGCTTTTTTTTATAATGCATCCACAATGGCTGGAACATGGGTGTCCCATTATAACATTTTTGGAAACGGATCAAGGGGAAAGAGGTATGTAAAACTCTGCCCTTTGGTTTGTCCAATTGGCCATTTATGTTTCAGAATGAAATTAAGATTTCATATTTTTATGGGTAAGGAAATTCTGTCTCATGTGTTTAAAAATGATCTAGTTTCTGAGTTTTTGCAAAATTAGTACAATACCTACATTTAATATTTTTTTTCCTTCTGCAGAGTTTATCTAACGTTGCTGTACTAGTTTCTAAGGAAGACAAGTCTTTTGATTTAGGGGATTATATTATTATCCCTCTCCTGAATTTTGAACCTAAATTATTTATTCATTTTCTAGATTCTTGAGCTGCATATCTCACATTATGACAATGTCATTAATAATGAAGAACAGAATAGTTTGAAGAAGGCCTGACTCAACAGCCTGGTTTAATGTGTTCCACCCTTTATTTTCCAAATATATAAAGTATTGTTTGTGGGATGCTTTTAATTCTATTGTTGGATTTTAATTCTGGCTTTAGTTTCGTGTTATTTATATTGTAAGCTGCTTTAAAAGAGTTTTACAGTCAAAGGCAGCCTATAAACATTTCAAGAAAACAGAATCTAATAAAGAGCCACAAGAAACATATATTTGCACTTTATTGATTTTTAATTTAGACTTCCGTCTGGTAAACATATTTATGGCATGGACTGGCTGCCAGTAATTTTGACAAAAGGCTGCTTTGGCTCAAATAAGTAATACGGTATTAGCATTAAAGCAAAGGTTGTTTCTAATTGCATTTTAATGCAAGTTCTCTGGGTAACAATGGGCGTAAAATCTGTGTACCAGCTTGAGGGTTGGGGTAAATTAATGTAAATTACATGGTTACAGAAACATCGTCCTTCCATTCCCAGTCAGAGAGAAGAAAAACCCACAATATCAGTTTTATTTTATGCCAGCAACTTTATTCTGTTTGCCTCAAACATAAGATTTATTAAAGGATGATGCTTAAATGTTATTCTCTTCATAGAAAGGAGCAATTAGTTGCTTTTTGATTGCAGATTCTATCAGATAAGCAATTATTTGCTGGTCAAGTAAGATAATTAACTTAGAGCTTATGTTTGAGTAAATGTTATCTTGGAAACAAGTACTAGCATTTTAAACATAAATTGCTAAGACAGCTTGCTACCTCACAAAGTATTTATAGTAAAGGAAAGGCTGATAAGCTCTGTTTTGAGTGTTTTCTCTTTGGTGATTCTTTTTATGAAGCTCTCTGTGGTTGGTTGTTTTATTGCAGACATTTCATTACCCAACTAGGTAACATCATCAGTTCTAGGAGCGACACTAATATTATATTATTAAGAAATACTATGTAAAACACTGATTTTCTTCCCTATGTGCATGGAGGGCTAGCAAATTTTGGCAGTAAAAATCCAGCTGACCAGTGGATGGCAGCAAAGAAGATTTTTCTCTATCTCTTCATTGCTGCTTAAGTTTGTGGCTTTTGTCAGTCCTGATTTGGTAGCCTTAGCGCAGAACGTTCTTAAAACTCACATGTAAGCAATTTTAAAGGGTGATGTGTACTTTCTGCATACAACCAAGCTGAGAATCTTTATTCATTGGATCCAGTCCCCAGGGAGAAAAAAATTACATCGCAAATTTTGGCTCCACGCCTTTATCAGCTTCTCTCACTGAGAGATGGATAGGATTGCCAAATGTTATATTGCATGGTACACCACCACGGCCTCATCAGGTCAGATGCATCATGGATACCACTGCAGCCAATATTGCCTATCTTCCCTTGCCTTCCTCTGATGGCATTGTGTAGGAAAGTGGAAACTGCCTGCATTGGCCTCAAAATATTGGTGGTTGATATACAGGTAGTCCTCCACTTACAATCGCAATTGAGTTCAAAATTTCTGTTATTAAGTGAGATATTTGTTAAGTGAGTTTTGCCCCACTTTATGACCTTTTCTGCCCCAGTTGCTAAGTGAATCACTGCAGTTGTTAACGTTAGTAACATGTTAGTTAAAATCCATTGATTTTGCTTGTCAAAAGGTCGCCACAGGGACTTTGGGTCACAGCAGCGGTCCTAAGTATGAACCAGTGGCCAAACATCTGATTTTGATCACATGATCATGGGGATACTATGAAGATCATAAGTGTGAAAAATGGTCAAAAGTCACTTTTTTCAGTGCCATTGTAACTTTGGTCACTAAATGAACTCTTGTAAGTTGAGGACTACCTGTATTTAAAACATAATGTATTTTTATGCCAGTATTATACATCTGTGAATTGATTGCAGTCAACAGTTAAAAAATAAAATAGAAACAGTAAATTAAAATGATATAAAAGCTTCTGAACCAATTTGAAAAATGAGAGAAAGAAAATAAAAATGAATCAAACCCCATAAATGGGGAAGGCCAGGGGTAAAGAGGTTGGTCTTCAACAGATATCTAAATATTTAACTGTAGATGCCACATGAATTTCAGGGGACGAGAACATTGTAGTATGTAGGCACCACTTCTGAGAAAATCTACAAATAACTGACACTGACTAGCACGATAAACAAACACATGTAAAAAAAATAATAATGTTGGAATTCTACCAAGTACTCTTTGAAAGTTCCAGCTTCCCGAATATTATAAAAACAATTGGCAAGTCTTAATTCTATGGTGAAACTATTCCATAAAGCCACGGCTTCCACAGAAAAGCGATACCTCCTAGTTTTGGTTCCTATAACTTCACAAAAATGGGTTAGCTTCAAGATCTCCTGGAATAAAAACATAGATCAAACTAATTCCTGTTGGAGAACATGGTCCTGCAGACACCAAGGCAGGACATGATAATAACTATCATCATCTTAATATGTTTTGATTTCAAGTCGTTTAGGGTCTTAGACTGTATGTCAAAATCAATATACAGAGGCATCCATGATGTTGGAAAAAGTTTAAAAAAAAAACCATTGCAACATCACAATGCAAATCCAAGCCTTCCATAGTTGCATCTTGATATCAATGCAACTAAGTAAACCATGTGTCCATGACTTCATAACACATGCTTCACCACTTGACCCTTTGTTCTACTTGTCAACTGCTAAACTTTGACCCTAACTTGGTAACTAGGTAATAAGAGCTGTGGTGGCGCAGTGGTTAGAATGTGTTACTGCAGGTTACTTCTGCTGACTGTCGGCTTCCAGCAGTTTGGCAGTTTGATCCTGACCAGCTGACTCAGCCTCCCATCCTTCCGAGGTCAGTAAAATGAAGAACCAGATTGTTGGGGGCAATATGCTGCCTCTGTAAACCGCTTAGAGAGGGCTGTAAAGCACGGTGAAACAGTATATAAGTCTAAGTGCTATTGCTATTGCTAATTGTAAGCCAGGTTCATTATTTTAGTAAATGTGCAACATATCCCTAGTTATTACTTATAGAAGTATGCGTTAAAACTGTATTATATCTGTAAACAGCTTTAATATATAAGTTAAAAAGTTAACCGGTTATACGATGAGGGAAAACAAATCTGACAGGAGAACACGCGGGAACTTTGACAGCTGTCAAAGTTCCCCGCACGGCGCAGGCGCAACCACTGACAGCTCGCGGCTGTCAAAACACCGAGCCATGCGGAAGCCTGAACTGTCAAGAACAGACGACGCGGATTGGTCCGGATAGACGCGGCGCCAAAATGAATGTTCCTGATTGGCCCTCACTGACAGCTGCCGGCTATAAAAGCCGGGCGAGTTATTCTGTTTTGTCTTGCTCTAAATAAACCTTTAATTAAGTAGCCTGTCGTCCCGAGTGGTCCTTCGGCTACTTCAAAAACTCTAATCATAATACTGTTGGGACAAAATCTTATTGAAGTCCATGGAAATTTCCTCCGAATAAGTAGTTATAAGATACCTTGTAGCTGAGTTTAATGCTCACCCTACTCACTCCACTGAGCAGAAGAAAAAAGGTTCTCCATTTTAATATGTTAAGTTAAATTCAGTGAATCAATGAAAAAGAGAAAACAGAAAGCCTGAAATTAAAAATAAATTCATCAGAGAAGGTTAAAAAGTAAGTCTCACTGATAGAATTTTCATCAAGGGAATTAAAAGGATGGAGACATATAGCACAGACCCGTGTAAAAATTCTCAATGTGATCTTTTTCCAAAAGCCTGGATCAATGGAAAGAAAACAGAAGAGCTGTGCTAATTAAACTCATCATAATACTAATCTCCCAATGTATATTGCATAAGATAGATAAAGGGAAAGTCATTAGTAACCACTGTATGCTATGAAGTTAAACACGCAGATAAAATTGTATAAGGTTTCCTGCCTGAGCAGGCGGTTGGACTAGATGACCTCCAAGGTCCCTTCCAACTTTATTATTATTATTATTATTATTATTATTATTATTATTATTATTATTATTATTATTATTATTATTAAATATATGTTATTAATTAAGAATAAGGTATTTTATATTTATTGGAAGAAGAAACAAGGCTGATAACAACATGCCGATAGCTGAAAATGTGAAAAAATATGCAAATTGTAGTAATGAAACTAAGGAATATGGTGAAAAAATGTGACTAAACTAAATATAAACATAATAAATTAATGTTTTAAAAAGCAGTGTTATACTAGACAAAAAGGATATTTACTGTAAGTGGTAGTTAGCTTCTGCCTTTTAAGAATCAATCATCAACGGTAAATGAAAAGCTGTCAACATGTACGCTGTAGACTAAGACTCAGTAATGCAACCATAAGGCCTTAGAAAAGATATTTAAATTCTGTGATGTGCAAACAGCAGTTTTCTCTGTGAATGCTCTTTGGAAGCAAAAGTTGGAGTTTGAAGAAGCAGGATAGAAAGAATGTTGATGCTTTTGAACTTTGGTGTTGGAGAAGACTCCTGAGAATACCTTGGACAGCCAAGAAAAACAAGTGGCTCATTGAACATATCAGCTGGTGCAGAATGTGGCCACACGAGTTGTGATGGGGGCTCCCCGATACTCCCGTGTTACACCTCTGCTCCGCGAGCTGCATTGGCTCCCGGTTGCCCTCCGGGTGAGATTCAAGGTGCTGGTGATGACCTATAAAGCCCTAAATGGCTTGGGTCCGGGATATTTGAGGGAACACCTGCTGCCGGCATCAAGCTCCCTTCGTCCTGTGCGCTCCCACAGGGAGGGCCTTCTCAGGGTACCGCCAGCAAAAGATTGCCGGCGGGTAACACCCAGGGGTAGGGCCTTCTCTGTGGGTGGGCCTGCCCTTTGGAACCAGCTGCCCGTAGAGCTCAGGACTGCCCCTGACCTTCGTTCATTCCGCCGGGACCTGAAGACCTGGCTCTTTGAGCTTTCCGGCCAGGACTAAGAATTTTAATTGTAATTTTATTTTAATTGGGTTTTAATTGGAGTTTAATAGGGGTTTTATTTTATTCAAGGACTAAATTTAATTATTTTAACTGTTCTTAACTTTTGTAATTTGTATTGTTATTTTAAATTCCTTGTGAACCGCCCTGAGTTTTACGGGAGAAGGGCGGTATATAAGTCCAATAAACATAAACATAAACATAATCCAGATTTCTCACCTGAGGGAAAATGGTCAGGCTTAAATTGTCCTACTTTGGGAACATTATCAAAGATCTACAACAGGGGTCTTCAAACCTGGCCCTTTTATGACTTGTGTACTTCAACTCCCAGAATTCCTTAGCCAGCCAGTGTGCCCAGCTGAGGAATTCTGGGAGTTGAAGTACACAGGTCATAAAAGGGCCAAGTTTGAAGACACCTGATCTACAACTACGGAAGGCTCTAATGCTGAAAAAGGTGACAGGAAAGAAAAGAGGATGATCAATAGTAAGGTAGATGGACTCAATTAAAGCAGTGATGAGTGCAACTTTGGGAGACCTGAAAGACAAGGTTGGGGATGGATTATCATGGAGAAAATTTACCTATGTGATTGATACCAACTTGATGACACATAATCAATCAACTTTGTATTTATAGTAGCATACGTGTAGGAGATGGATAATTGTCCAGTAATCATGTATGGCTTGTGGGGAAGCTTCAAGAGCTTTTTTGGGTAAATATTTGGTAAATATTAACCGTGTCCATTGAAAGCAGGATGGAGGGAAAAACAGGTTGTGTTTTTCAGGAAACTGATAGTCACAAACTACTAAATTAATTCACATGGATGATAGCAAACAGCAAGTAAATATTCTCCATAGCAATAAAGGAACAGGAATTTTTTTGGTTTTACTCCGTTGGGGGGAAAAACTGAGTAGGAATCACATAGAAGATAGCCAGAGGTGTAACATTAATAACAGTTGCAGCCTATATGAAATGTTAATTTTTGAGGAGATCTTAGGTGACACTACATCATATTTGTTAACAGCTATGTCTAAAAATAAATAATGTTTATTACTTATTTGAGGAATAATTATTGTTTATTTATTACCCACTCTCAATGAGTTTCTTTTGGCTGTTACAGATAGTCCTTTAAATAGGATCCCAACTGGGACCAGAATTTCCATTGCTAGACAAGGCAATTGTTAAGTGATTTGCAGATGATTTTATGACCTTTTGTGCCATGATTGTTAACTGTTAAATGAATCAAGTGGTCGCTAAGTGAATCCAGCTCCCCCCCCCATTGACTTTGATGAAAACTTCCTGGGTGGAAGGTTGCAAAGGTGATCACATGACCCCAGGACATTGCAATCATCATAAATGCATGCCGGTTGCCACGCAACACAATTCTGATCTAGTGATTGTGGGGCTGCAAATTTAAAGGGTTGCTAAATGAATGGTGATAAGTCAAGGAACTATTTGTATAGCAAATACAATTTGTCTTCTAGCAGTAATTATCTCTCATCAATGATTTGGCCAAACTGCTGATTCAAAAAGTCATTAGAAAACCTCAAACTAAACCACTTAGTTTTTTCTCCCAGGTATTGGTTAAGGAAGTTGATCTCCATCTTGATTGCTTTGTTGGCTTGAAGTTGTATAAACAGGCTGTGGTATGGTATAGGAAACCTTTCCTAATCTGTTGCTTTCTGGATGGGATGGACTTCAGTTCCCGTAATACCCTGTAATCTCCAGTTAGCAGGATCTTTTGTCATGCTTTTAGGGGATTATGGGAGATGAAACCTGATACATCTGGAAGGCATCAGGTTGAATAATGCTGGCTTTGAAAGACAAAGCGAAGTTGACAGAAGGAGGCAGAAACCTTCGCTCAGTCTATCAAAGACAGATCTTTCCAAGGGACTAAGGACCACCCAAGTAATAATTGTTAACTGATACAGAGGAAATTAAACTGATTTATTTTTCACATGTGGCTCTTATTAACAAATGACACAAGGCTGTGATTTCCAGTTTGTCCAAGCAGCCAACTTTTGTAGATCTCAAGAATAAACCGGTGAGAGAATGAGTGACACTGTTAAAAAAAAATGTAGAGCAGACTTTAAAGAGTTAAAACATGTAAAGAATCTCTTCTTGGAAAAAAATAACTAGTTTTATAGGTACCTCTCCCCTTTGAAGTAAAATCAGACTGAGTAGTTCAGGTAGCTCAGGGGTGTCAAACTGCCGGCCCGTGGGCCGGACGCTTCACATGGAAGCTGCGCCCACCCTATTGCCAGCAATGGCAAAACTGTCCCTATACATCGCACAACGTCATGTGACATCGCGAGTTTGACATGTCTGAGGTAGCTGAATGCAGGAAGAGCCCTGGCTGGCTGTCAGCTTTAATTTATCATTCATAGGTTCTTTCAATATTTATGGAAGGAAGATCATATCTGTTGAAACTTGGTGGCTTACTTTAAATCAATCTGAACACTACTGACGGATTGCTGGTGGAATTGGAAAACCACCATGATATTTGTGAGATGGGTTTTTCTCATCTCTACATAGTATTGATGCCATTTAATGGAATGAAGGAATCCCTAAAAGTCTGACCCAGATTTCTGCCTCTGTCTCTCCCTCTCTCACACACAAACACATATACACTTTAATAATAGTAGTAACGGTGAATGGAATGTGAAGGATGTGTGTATATAATGTATGTTCTTATTTGTGGTTTTTACTTGTGTGTAGTGTCCACTGTGAATAGCACTTAATTTTGTTGTAAGTTACACATTGACAATAAAGATATTCTATTCTAATAATGCAGTCAAAGATGGAGAAGCTCTATGCAGACAGTAAAAACAAGACCAGGAGCTGACTGTGGCTCAGACCATGAGCTTCTCGTTGCAAAGTTTAGGCTTAAACTGAAGAAAGTAGGGAAAAGCACTAGGCCACCCAGGTATGAATTAAATCATATCCCTGTTGAATATACAGTAGAGGCGACAAATAGATTTAAGGAATTAGATCTGATAGACAGAGTGCCTGAAGAACTATGGACGGAGGTTCGCAACATTGTACAAGAGGTAGCAACTAAAACCATCCCCCCAAAAAAGAAATGCAAGACAGCAAAATGGCTGTCTGAGGAACCTTTGTAAATAGCTGAGGAAAGGAGGGAAGCAAAAGGCAAGGAAGAAAAAGAAAGGTACGCCCGATTGAATGCAGAATTCCAGAGAATAGCCAGAAGAGATAAGAATGCCTTCTTAAATGAACAGTGCAAAGAAATAGAAGAAAACAATAGAATAGGGAGGACCAGAGATTTTTTCAAGAAAATTGGAGAGATGAAGGGAACGTTTCATGCAAAAATGGGCATGATAAAGGACCAAAATGGCAGGGACCTAACAGAGGCAGAAGAGATTAAGAAGAGGTGGCAAAATTACACAGAAGAACTATACAAGAATGAACTAACGTCCCTGATAGCCACGATGAGGTGGTCACTGACCTCGAGCCAGACATCCTAGAATGTGAAGTGAAGTGGGCCTTAGAAAAACTGAGCAACAACAAAGCTAGTGGAGGTGACAGTATTCCAGCTGAGCTATTCAAAATCTTAAAAGACGATGCAGTAAAAGTGCTACACTCAATTGGCCAGCAAATTTGGAAAACTCAACAGTGGCCACAGGATTGGAAAAGATCAGTTTACATTCCAATTCCAAAGAAAGGCAGTGCCAAAGAATGTTCAAACTATCACACCATTGCACTCATTTCACATGCTAGTAAAGTTATGCTTAAAATCCTACAAGCTAGACTCCAGCAGTATGTGGATCGAGAACTACCAGAAGTACAGGCAGGATTTCGAAGAGGCAGAGGAACTAGAGATCAAATTGCCAACATATGCTGGATCATGGGGAAAGCTAGGGAGTTCCAGAAAAACATCTACTTTTGCTTCATTGACTATGCTAAAGTCTTTGATTGTGTGGATCACAACAAACTGTGGCAAGTTCTTAAAGATATGGGAGTACCAGACCATCTTATTTGTCTCTTGACAAACCTATATGTGGGTCAAGAAGCAACAGTGAGAACTGGACACAGAACCACTGATTGGTTCAAAATTGGGAAAGGAGTCTGGCAAGGCTGTATAGTGTCGCCCTGCCTATTTAACTTATATGCAGAGCACATCATGAGAAAGGCAGGGCTAGATGAATCAAAAGTTGGAATTAAGATTGCTGGGAGAAATATCAACAACCTAAGTTATGCTGATGATACCACTCTAATGGCAGAAAGTGAAGAAGAACTAAAGAGCCTCTTGTTGCAGGTGAAGAAGGAGAGTGCAAAAGTTGGATTGAAACTTAACTTTAAGAAAACCAAGATCATGGCATCCGGCCCTCTCAATTCCTGGCAAATAGATGGGGAAGAAATGGAGGTAGTGACAGATTTTATTTTCCTTGGCTCCAAGATCACTGCAGATGGGGACTGTAGCCAAGAAATTAAAAGACGCTTGCTCCTCGGGAGGAAAGCAATGGCAAATCTAGACAGCACACTAAAAAGCAGAGACATCACCCTGTCAACAAAAGTGCGTATAGTCAAGGCTATGGTCTTCCCAGTTGCAATGTATGGCAGTGAAAGTTGGACCATAAGAAAGGCTGAGCACCAAAGAATTGAGGCCTTTGAACTATGGTGCTGGAGAAGACTCCTGCGAGTTCCTTGGACTGCAAGGCGATCAAACCGGTCAGTCCTAGAGGAGCTCAACCCTGACTGCTCTTTAGAAGGCCAGATCCTGAAGTTGAAACTCAAATACTTTGGCCATCTAATGGAGAAGTGCCTAATGCTGGGAAAGATTGAGGGCAAGAGAAGGAGGGGACGACAGAGAATGAGGTCACAGATGGAGTCACTGAAGCAGTAGCCGTGAGCCTAAATGGACTTCAGAAGATGGTAGAGGACAGGAAGGCCTGGAGGAACGTTGTCCATGGGGTCACGATGGGTTGGACACGAATTCGCAGCTAACAACAACAACAAATTCTAATAATTTAGTTTGGAAGGAAGGAGAATGTTATGAACCCCCCAAAATATCAAACTTAAATGCATGCTACAGCAAACAAACAAATTCCATGTGATGTTCTACAATATATCAATTCACTTGACAATAAAAAATTCCCCCCCCCTCAATAAAATTCCCAGAATATCTTTCAGTTGTAGATATGGAGCTGTCACTTCCAGGTTATTAAATACTGACTGAGAAAGTGTATCTTCCAGCTTTGTATTACAGGTTGTTTAAGAGCCCACCATAGGCATTTCCATTATTCCCCAGTTTATATCTAAAACTTTGATATCTGATTCAATAGATGTTAAGCAACTCCTTGACCCTCAAAGGAAAGACAGTGTAGAGTTACATTGCTGTAGAACAATAATTGTGATGTTGCGAGTTTGACATGCCTGCTTTAGATCTACCCTACGTGTAACTTTTTCTGCACTTTCAGTTAATTTGTGAATATTTTGAAAAGAGAATAGAAACGTAATGATCTGTGTCAATCTTAACAGGGCTCTCTGGTTTGGTGCTTTAAATATATTTAACTAGATAATTATGAAGTTATTTTGCTTATTTATAAAATTTTGCAATAATAATATGTAGTTCTGTAATTTACGATATTGAAATGTGAAAAGTCTTCCCAGAACCCAAAGAATAACATTCTTAATACATATCAGAAATAATATTATTTTAATTGTTTGCATTGACTAGGATTGCATAGGTAAGGACTCCTTTGAATTGAACTGGATTCTTGGTGACTTTCTGGTTATGTCCATATAAATCTTTTGGTAACAATGCCAATAATTTTGTTTTTAACAAATGTTTGACTGGCAGAATGGAACATGTGTGGGCATGCATATTTATATATTGAATGAGTACTTGTGCCTTACTTACTTATGCCTCTTCCAAAATCCTCATGCATATTTCTTATTTCCATAAAAAGGATGTTTTCTTTACATTTTAGGTATGATTGGAGCAGCACATAAAGCTGTCTGGAGCTGTTTTTTTAAGTCTATTACATAGAGACCCTTCTGCCAATATTATTATAACCCATTTTGTTGAGATCATGAATCCATCTTTCTATATGCTGGATAAATAAAGATCTTGACAGGTTACATTTAAAAAGCATTTATGAGTTGATGGTAGACATGTACTTTAAGTGGCATTCAGACACTTCACTATGATAAATAGTTTGAATATAAAATCTTAATCGAGTTTCCTTACAAACTGGAATCTTGTATGGAAATATCAATGAATAAATATCACAGGAGCAGGCGACATTGCATTATGGACATGAATTGAAAATACCCCTCAGAATTAATGTGTGGTAATATGAGTTGCTGAGCCATTTGTATAGTGATGAAGGCATCAGGCTAGAACAGGGGTAGGCAACAGCTGGCTCAGGAATTCTGGGAGTTGAAGTCCACAAGTCATAAAAGAGCCAAGGTTGCCTACCCCTGGGCTAGAAACTGGGAGACTGTGAGTTCTAGTCTCTTTTGGGCATAAAGCCAGTTGAGTGACCTTGGGCTAGTCATTTTCTCTCAGCTGTAGGAAAGAGGCAGAAGCAAACCAACTTCTGAAAAACCTGGCCAAGAAAATTACAGGGACTGCTCCAGGCAGTTTTCATAAATCAGACATGATTTAATAGAAAAAATAATAATAATTGACTTTGCATTTTACAACATTTAGGGACACTAAAAGTAAGTTCCAGTGTACCCACTGTATTCCTGGTCATCTAATAATGATCAAAAGATCAAAAATTCCCTAGAAGCTTTGCTACTCCTTCTCTGTATTCTCTTCTCTCCCTTTTGCCTGTTTCCCATTATCTTTCTTTCTCATGCATCAAAATATATTGATTTTTTTAGAATTTTCAACTGATTTACAGTATTTCAACTTTACACGTTAAAAATTGTTACCATAAGGGGAGTTCTGGTAAAGTTACATGGTCTGTAAAAAGTTGAAAAATGGAGAGGGAGAGGAAACCTCTTGTCAATATATTTAACCTAAGACATGTACAGTATATTCTTAAGATTTAGGAAAGCTTATCCAAAACTCTGTTTATCATTAATACGAGATGTAATTCAGCTGAATGTTCTTATACAGATATTTATGCTCAATGTTTCAATTTGGCCCTACTGATATGCAGATGAACGAAAGGTCTTCCATCTTGATCAGAAACTGTTACTTGTTCCTAATATATCTACGGTTAGATTAAAGAGATAACAAAGTTTAAAAGGAAGTTGCAACAAAGTACAGAGCAATCAGGCATCAGTTCCATGGAAGATCATTAACAGAACAGTCTGGAAGCATCTGGAAACAATGTGGCAATATACAGTATATTATTCCACACATACATATATAAACTTGGCAGACTAATGTATGGTATTTTGATTGGGTAACTTCCTTAACAGATTGTTGGAACACTGTAGCATAATATGTCTTGACTTCAAGAAAACACTTGACAAATTATCTGCCACATGTTGATTAGTAATCTAGCTGAACATGGGCTGAATGGCATGACAATTATGTGAATGTACAACTGTGTCAAAAATTATACTCAGTGCTCATCCATAGAGAGGTTCAAGCACCTGGTTGTTTTGAGTCTTGAGCAAAGATGACTGATACCACTTAGATTTCTCTTCAGATCATATGCCACTATGAACTTAAGGAAAAGCCAATATGGATGGGCTTAATGACCATGATGTTCTCTTAATGACTGTGGATTTACTTAATGACTGCAGCATAAAAAGGTCATAAAATCAGGTTGGTCACTTTACAATTTCCATTATGGTTGTAAGTCGATTACTTATAGTTACTGTATGGTGCAAAGTAGACTTTGGAGGAATCATCACATCATTTCATTGTAATCTTCAGTGGTACAGAGCCGTGGTGGCGCAGTGGTTAGAATGCAGTACTGCAGGCTACTTCTGCTGACTGCCGGCTGCCAGCAGTTTGGCAGTTCGATTCTCACCAGCTCAAGGTTGACTCAGCCTTCCATCCTTCCGAGGTCAGTAAAATGAGGACCCAAATTGTTGGGGTAAAACCGCTTAGAGACGGCTATATAGAAGGGGTCGCCAACTTTTCTAGGTTGGCGGCCTGGTGGGAAAGGGAGGGACAGGCACCTTTATGAGTGGTTCGCACACACACAAATGTGGCTGCATCCACATGCATGCAAGCAGGGCTACAAATGGGGCTGCTAGTGCCGGCATGCATCACACGGCTGTCCTAGCGCCAACAACAGGCTCATGGCTCGCCTAGCGCCAGCACGAGAGTCACAGCTCGGCTAGCACTGGTGCAAGGGCAGGGGGTGAGCATGCGCACATGTGTGTGTGCACTGACCAGCTGGTAGTGGGCTATGGTTGGGGACCTCTGCTGTAAAGCAATGTGAAGCAGTATATAAGTCTAAGTGCTATTGCTATTGCTATACTAGCCCAATATGGGCTAGTCTCAGGCTCTAAACCAGTATTTAGAGTCAGCCAGGTCAAACTCAGGGATTGCACTCTAACATTATCATCACCTAAACAAAGCTGACACCACCCAACAAGGTTACCTTATGATACTACCTGGAGACTGTCAGGTTGTAACTGTTAGAACTGTGTGGTGGGTGATATATACTTTGATGGCTTTAAATATTATGCCTACTTTTTGTAAATATAAGCCTGCATATTTAAAGTCTCAAACTACAGTTTATAAAAAGTATTTTTAGAAGTTTACTTCTAGAATTAAATATTGATCCCACAATGTTAAAGATACGGAAGGTAGCACAAAGCCAACTGCATATACAATGAAAGCGTATAAGATCCTCGACAGCTCCAATTTTGGTGTCTTGCTTTGCTTCATTACTTAAGAACATTTTCTCTGCTGGAGTTATTTAGAAAATTACAGCCATGGCATATACATGACAGGTAAAGCTCCTATTGTTAGTTCTCAGTAAGCAGTAAACTTCTGGTAAGAAGAACAATCCTGCATTATTGTTAAAAGAAGCAAAACCCACTGCCCTTGCAGTCAACAACATTTGGAAAGACCTAAACAGTTATCTTATGTACCAAACTTGCATCCTCTTTCAAAAGGATTAGGGATAGGGTTAGGAGCAAAATTTCACTTCTGACCCGTTTATGAAAATAGATGGTTTTAAACTGAGCTGTAAGCCCACAAGATGTTTAATATCACCTACCCAATAGTTTTCAAATGCTTGTGGGTTTCCCTCCCTCCCTCCCTCCCTTCCTCCCTCCCTCCCTCCCTCCCTTCCTTCTTACACATTTGGAGCTACTTATAACTGCTTCTGATTATTTTATAGGGCATGGAATTCCTTCTTAGGTGAATACATCAATAGGTGTATTTGTCTTATTCAATTTTATTGTGTACTGGTTATTGACTTCAGTAAAGATTTTTTTTCCTTGTTTGCCCATGTGGAACAGCAAGAGAAAAATATAGGTTCATCTTCCTGACAAATCAGTGCAGCTGGATTGATCTACTTTTCACAGACAAAAATGTTTGTATAAATTACAAAACATAAATTACACTGTTCAGATAAAGTTGCAGGGCAAGCTTTTGCTACTTCTTTGGCTTAAAGCATATCCAATCTGTGGTTCTGACTTCCGTTGGGGATAATGGTGATTTAACCTTCTCCAAAGGTTGTTTTACCTCCAGTTACTCAGGAGGGAGTGCTTTTCCTTCCTCTGGATCTAAGGGAGAAATTTGAAATTAATCCATCTGTCTTCCAGACAGTTGTTCCTCAGGAGCAAGTCACAAAAATGGAAGTTTCTCTGATTGACAGAGTGACAGAGAGGCACACTCTTCCATCAAATTCACAGCTGTATTCAGGCCTAAATTTATGATAGATAGATGATAGATAGATGATAGATAGATAGATAGATAGATAGATAGATAGATAGATAGATAGATAGATAGATAGATAGATAGAGATAGATAGATGATAGATAGATGATAGATAGATAGATAGATAGATAGATGATAGATAGATAGATAGATGATAGATAGATAGATAGATAGATGATAGATAGATGATAGATAGATATAGATATAGATATAGATAGATATAGATATAGATATAGATATAGGTAAAGGTAAAGGCTCCCCCGCACATGCGTGCTAGTCGTTTCCGACTCTAGGGGCCGGTGCTCATCTCCATTTCAAAGCCGAAGAGCCAGCGCTTGTCCGAGGACGTCTCCGTGGTCATGTGGCCGGCATGACTAGACGCCAAAGGTGCATGGAATGCTGTTACCTTCCCACCCTAGTAGTCCCTATTTTTCTACTTGCATTTTTACGTGCTTTCGAACTGCTAGGTTGGCGGAAGCTGGGATGAGTAACAGGTGCTCACTCTGTTACACGGCACTCGGGATTTGACCCGCCAAACTGCCGACCTTCTGATCGACAAGCTCAGTGTCCCAACCCACTGAGCCACCGCGTCCCTGATATAAATATATATAGATATAGATATAGATATAGATATAGATATAAGTTTTGCTCTTTGGTGATTTTATTACTTTTGAGTTTATAATATTTAGAAACATCTGAGAACCTTACTGGTTTTTTCTTGTCTCAGAAAAAGCTGAGAATTAAAGAGATTAATGGAAATAAATAACTTTTCTTTTTGAAAGAGTGAATAGAAAGAACCTCTTACACTGGAAAGCTAGCTGTCTTGTTTATATATCAGTTGTAAAACAAAAACTTGAAAATTGTCAGAAGATTCTATTTTCTTTTTTCTTGCTTGTTTACTTTTTTGCATGTTTTTGAAATTTTTTAAAAAAATTACATCAAAAATCTATCCAGTCTGCAAGCAAGATCAGGTTGCTGAAGCAAAGACAGAGTGTTCTGCTTCCTCAGCAGCCGTATAGCTGATTGGTCAGGAAAAGAGACCAAATCAACACTATTCCCATCAATAGGGAGAGCCAAGGGGACCAAAATGATGAGCACAAACGTCAATTGAAGCCCTGCCCCTTTGCACATGTAACATTGTATACACATGGAGAGGAAAGAGGCATTACTCTATGCCTGCATTTAGGCCCCATTGGCCTTGTGTTGAGGATAGTTTTGCCCGGTGGTGGGATTCAGCCAGTTTGCACCACTTTGGCAGAATCAGTAGCTAATTTTTTATTGCCCAGGCCCAGAATGGACTTCCGGAAGTGGCATCCACACAGAGAACCGGTTGTTCACATATTTGAATCCCACCACTGGTTCTGTAAATCAACTATGCACTACTTGAACAATATAGGAAAAGAGTATTCTATGGCAAAGATCCTTACTGTATACAAACCAGGATGCGCTTGCAAAGGACATGGTGGATTGGGCAACCTATATGGTATTTTATGATCTGAGAAATATCTTCTTTTTCTTTTTCCCTATCTGCAAGTTAGAGCCAGTTTAGTCTAGTGGTCAAGGCACCAGCTAGAAACCAGAGGACAATGAGTTCTATGGCCACTTTAGGTATGAAACCAGCTGGGTGTTCTTGGGCCAGTCATTCTCTCAACTCTGGGAAGTAGGAATGGCAAAACAATTCCGAAAATCTTGCCAAAAAACTGCAAGGGCTAATCCAGGAGTCAAGACTATCTCGAAGATGTACACATATATACATGCGCACCCACAAACACATACCTTTAAAATACCATGTCGCCAGGGCCCAATTTGATCCACTTAATTTTGGAAGATTAAATTAAAGATATCTCTTTTCTTAAATAGGCAGAAGGAAAGTTTGTCCCACATAAAAGTCAATTCAAATTGTGAATCTGGAATTAAAAAATAGGGCCATTGGGATGCTATTGGCATGCTCAGGAGAACCCTTAAGTCTGCAGAAGTATGATTTTTAAAAGAAACTTTTCAATAAAAAAACCCTCTCTCAAACACTGCAGTTTGTGTATTTTTGTGTTCAGTATAAAATTGGGGGGAGGGGTAATGACAGAAAAGTGGCTCGTACCCTTACTTTAATCCTGGACTGTTTATTCTAATGAAGACATAATAGAAATTTTGAGCAAGAGCATGCCTATATTTTCATTGGCAGCTTTTAAAATTGTTTATCTCATTTCTTGTCTTGGGTATTAATCTAAACACTAGTTTGTAATAAGCAATTACATTTATTACTTGATGGATTAATTTTCTGGAATTAATTTTAAATTAATGTTCTACTGAATGTTTTTAAAATGTACAGTACTCCTTTAATTGCATGGTTTTAAACTGCCTCTTGAAGTGAACAGGAGATGCATGAAACATAGTTGAGCTGCACCAACATTTTGAAACCCATTTTATGCTATTGCCTCATATTAAGCTAATGTTACTATTGTCATAATTGCACTCTCTTGCTCTTCCTCCAGCTGGGGCTGCAGAGCATAAAAATTGAAGTAACGGCCTCATATTCAACATTGTTCCTCAGGTGGCATAATGGTGAAAGGGTTGAAGCGGGCTTGACGAGTTCTACCTTCAAGGCCCTGTATGGCTTTGGGCTGCTCATTCTCTCTCAGCTCCAGAATGGGACAACTTTCCACAGCCAATTCACCATGGCCAACTCGCCACAGCCAACTCTCTGCAAGACAACTCGCCATGGCCAACTTGCCATTGGACAACTCACTGTAGGACAATTCAACAATTCAAATTGTAAGGTTCTATATTTAGGCAAGAAAAACCAAATGCACAGGTACAGTATAGATGGTACCTCGCTCAGTAGTAGTAACTGTGAGAGGGAACTTGAAGTCCTAGTGGACAATCATTTAAATATGAGCCAGCAGTGTGCTGCAGCTGCCAAAAAGGCCAGCACAGTGCTAGGCTGCATTAACAGAGGGAGAGAATCAAGATCATGTGAAGTATTAATACTACTTTATAACGCCTTGGTAAGGCCACACTTGGAATACTGCATCCAGTTTTGGTCACCACCATGTAAAAAAGATGTTGAGACTCTAAAGAGTACAGGGAAGAGCAACAAAGATAACTGGAGGCTAAAACATATAAAGAACGGTTGCTGGAATTGGGTGTGTCCAGTTTAATGAAGTGAAGGACGAGGGGTGACATGATAGCAGCATCCCAATATCTCAGGGGCTGCCACAAAGAAGAGGGAATCAAGCTATTCTCCAAAATGCCTGAAGGCAGGACAAGAAGCAATGGATGGAAACTAATCAAAGAGAGAATAAACCTAGAACCAAGTAGAAATTTCCTGATAGTTAGAACAATTAATCAGTGGAACAACCTGCCTCCAGAAGCTTTAAATGCTCTAACACTGGAAGTTTTTAAGAAGCAATTGGACAACCATTTGTCTGAAATGGTATAGGGTTTCCTGCTTGAACAGGGGGTTGGACTAGAAGACCTCCAAGGTCCCTTCCAGCTCTGTTATTCTATTCTATTCTATTCTATTCTATTCTATTCTATTCTATTCTATTCTATTCTATTCTATTCTATTCTATTCTATTCTATTCTATTCTATTCTATTTAAAATAATAAAAAGATATTTTAATTTTTGTCACTCACATTTCATTTTGTCCCTCCTTTGGCATCCTTTCTTTAATGTTTCTATTCCACTGTTTCTTCGATATTAGTGTAATTCTTCTCCCCTGGCAAGTTGTCTGGTGGCGAATTGGCCCTGGCAAGCTCTATCTATCAAGTTTGCTGTTTTGGGAAAAATAAGGGAAGGAATGCAATGTATGCTTCCTTCAAATCTCAGGAGTAGGAGAAAAACCTCAATAAATTGAGCAGTGAGCAAATTGGAATTCTCCTGATTTTAATACCACGAAAGATCTACCAAGATAGCAAGTGATACTTCCCATTTTTCCCTTTGTGAATTAAGCAAATGCTCAGGTTTATTTCATTCATTTCTCTGAATTTTGTCTCCTATAGAACAATAGACGGGACCTGTTTTTCACTTCTCTCCTCCTTTAACCTTGTGTGTGTGTAGACTTACACTTAATATGCCCATGAGCATTCCTGATGATTCTGATAGACATGCAGGGGGTCAGCAAAGCATGGGGTTTCTACCTATTGTATAAATGTCCCAGGACACAACAGCCCAACATTACAGATGATAATTATTTCAAGCCAGTGGCCTCACTTTATTCAGTCCTCCTCCTTCATAAAAGATGATGTGCGCCACTCTTGACCCGTCAGCAACCCCTTCTAGGGAATAGCTCACTACTCACTAAGCAGTGTTAAAGGTTTCCAGTCCAGATCTGCTAGTGAACACGCTGCATGGAGGCTTTTCAATTTTTAATAGCCCAAATTCAAATTATGCCTGCAGCCATAACGACAAGGGGGTTTGTTCTTGTCAGTTCTTGCAAACTGAACAAGATTAAGGCTGCTCAGCATGTGAATCAGAAATCTCAAACATTCCGGCTAACAAAGGGAGTTACACCAGCCATTCAGTCATTGCCTTATTTTAAAAAAAAAATAGTCAGGCCCTTCAGTAACACTCGCCCTATAGCTTTGTTGCTAAAGCAGCTGTCCAAAATCAAGTTTGCAAAGATTTAGTTTCCTTTTAGAGAAGCAGGTAAAGGTCCAGTGCAGCATTATAAGCTGCATGCAAACGTGTATAACAACACTCTAGTTACACTTGACCCAGGAATTCATTCATTCATTCATTCATTCATTCATTCATTCATTCATTCATTCAATCAATCAATCAATCAATCAATCAATTTCAGTCATTCATTTTGGACAGCTTACAGTTCAAAAACCTCTATTAACAATCAAAATACTAAAAACATTTTAAAACAATTAAAACAATGCTGTGATGCTGAACTTGCCTTACTTTCCTAAATTATTTGCATAACCCTGGAGCTCCAGGTACGTATTTGTATAATAATCATAAATTTGCAGGGAGAACTGTATAGTTTCGGAAAAGAGGGTTCTTGAAGAATTCTTGCATCTCCCTGACCTGTACAGGCCTCTGAAGTTACTGAAAAAGGAAAGTGTGAGGTTTAGTTCTACCCAAAGAATATCCTGGCTGGAGATCAAATATAACAAATATTTTACAATTTATTTACATTTTACCTAGTTTAAAATCTTGTCAACTTCCCTTTAAGGCCTTGGAGCAATGGTTACTATTATTCTCTGTGAGAGTGCAATACTCTTCAGGGATTAATGTGCGCTTGAAGCTGAGAAAGCGTTATCCATTCTGTCATTTCTTGAAGAAAACCTTGATTCTGCTTTTCACCTATTTATAACTCTGGAAATTGGGTATTACAGATTACCCCAAGTAAGGAGTCATGCATTTTTATTGTAAGCTGTTCTTTTAGCTAACTTGATACCAACCTACCAACCTACCAACCTACCAAAGAGATATACCATTGGGATGTGTGTGTGTGTACAACTACATTTCTATGTCCCATTTTTCGATCTATTCTATTATCCTTAGATTTCCCCATAGTTTCCCATCCAGATAATAATGAGACCTGAGCCTATCAGCCACAGAGAGCTTTATAAGTGGCTGTGACAAAGCATTGTGGTGGAAGCAACGAACAAAGGGGAAAAAAAGATGAACAAGGACTATTTTGGATAGTTCTGTTTATTACGGTATTTTTTAAAAAATGGGACTAAACCTATCCAAACATGTGTGTGTGGGTGTGTATCTTAAGTGTTTTTTGAACACCCTGTGTCAGGGGTGTCAAACTCAATTTCATTGAGGGCCGCATCAGCATTGCGGTTGCCCTCAGGGGGCCAGGTGGGTATGGCCTGGGTGGGCATGGCCTACTGGGTGGGCGTGGCTAGAGTGCGTATGGCCTACTAGGTGGGCATGGCCAGCTCTTCATCATTCGCATCAAGGGTGCCTATGGGGGCCTGGGCAGGAGTGGGACAGACCTGAGGGTCTCTGGCAGAAGGAGAGTCTCTGGGCCAGGGCCAAGGCAGGGGGCCGTTCCCTCACTGTTTCCAGGATGGCTTCGTGGGCCGCATGAAACCACTTTGCGGGCCGGATCTGGCCCCCGGGCCTTGTGTTTGACATGTCTGCCCTGTGTTGACCCAAATATGGGTCTTTTTTGTTCTTTTGTATATGTGTGTGTATGTATGTGTATACTGTATACATACATATACATACACATACACACACACACACACACACACACACACACACACATATATATATATATATGTGTGTGTGTGTGTGTGTGTGTGTGTGTGTGTGTGTGTGTTAAGTATTTGTCAAGGCTTTTTTTGAAAGCACCTTGCTACTTAACTCTTTCATTCCTGTTTTGGCCTGTCTCAAGGCTTATCTACAGGATATAGTCAACTTATGACAGCTCATTATTTGTGCAAATTATTCAAATTGCTAATAAAGAATTTGGGAGGCTGAGATGGCCATTTCGAACTCTTTATGTTCTCATCAGTCAGTCATACCCTTTATCTGAGATTTGAACCTGGGCTGATTATATATTAGGCAGTGTTTTAACTTCCTGAGCCACAGGTTCTTTCTCTCTTTTTATTAGCTAGAAGGCAAGGCAAATATATGTTAAGTATTTGTCTAGGCTTTTTTTGAAGGCACCTTGCTACTTAACTCTTTCATTCCTGTTTTGGCCTGTCTCAAGGCTTATCTACAGGATATAGTCAACTTATGACAGCTCATTATTTGTGCAAATTATTCAAATTGCTAATAAAGAATTTGGGAGGCTGAGATGGCCATTTCGAACTCTTTATGTTCTCATCAGTCAGTCATACCCTTTATCTGAGATTCGAACCTGGGCTGATTATATATTAGGCAGTGTTTTAACTTCCTGAGCCACAGGTTCTTTCTCTCTTTCTCTCTTTTTCTCAAAAAAAGCCTTGACAAATACTTAACATATATTTGCCTTGCCTTCTAGCTAATAAAAAGAGAGGATGTTTTGTCCCCTAGACCGAAAAATAAACAATATATAGGTATATGCAGCAATTCCTAGAGGTCCATTTATTCAACCTTCAGCACACAGAGAGACATTCAGTACTCTACTGGCCATAGATTTTTTTTTCCTGGTACGTTTATTAAGATGAAAGGAAATGCATCAATATTCTATTCTAGGTTACAAATCAGGGCAGCCGTTGGGCCAACTTGACATTCGTGGCAATCCATGAGGGTCATCCTGTGTCTTCACCTATAACTCAAGGCTACAGACAGTGGGATGTGATCGTTCTTCAGCTCCAAGACACATGTCTTGCTTGTCAATCAAACCGATTCTCTGAAAACGTGAATTAAGGCAGTCTGTCATTAGGATACAGGTCAGTAAATCAGTGGGGAGCTCACTGGAGTAGACAACAGTGTCCTGAAAGATACATAGTGGTTAGTCTGCAGTTTATTTGTTCCAAAGCAACAGGGAGATTAGGCAGCATTTGCTAGGTCTTTGCTTTCTTTTATTCATAGCCTTTAACAAATACAACACACACACACACATACTTATGCATATGAACTAGCAGTAAAAGTATAAACGATAAAAAGCTGCATATTGTGAATTAAGTTTTCTATTAAAAATAGCACCGGGAAATTGGGGATTAGTTATTTCTGAATGTGTCTAGTGCAAAGTATCCATGAAAATTGTCAGATTCATGTAATGTTCACTCATTCCACTTGAAAGGGTTTTTTTAAAAATAAAAATAATAAAAATAAAAATAAGGACTAGGGGAAAGATATTTCTGGCTGAGATTCTGAAGAGCTATTTCTAGTCTGAGATGGTAACAGTGGGATATAAGGACAGTATGGTTTGAGTGAGTACACTGCAGTTCCTTATGTTCCTCCTTAAAACATACTTCAGGATTTCTGCTCCATCAGTTAAGACAGACATGTCAAACACAAGGCCCGGGGACCAGATCTGGCCCGTGAAGTGGTTTCATGCGGCCCGCAAAGCCATCCTGGAAACAGTGAGGGAACGGCCCACATTGCCTTGGCCCTGGCCCAGAGACCCTCCTTCTGCCAGAGACTCTCAGATCTGTCCCACTCCTGCCCAGGCCCCCATAGGCACCCTTGATGCAACAATGTAGAGCTGGCCACGCCCACCCAGTAGGCCATATGCACTCTAGCCATGCCCACCCAGTAGGCCACGCCCACCCTGGCCATACCCACCCGGCCCCCTGAGGGCAACCGCAGTGCTGATGAGGCCCTCAATGAAATTGAGTTTGACACCCCTGAGTTAAGATAACTGAGGTATTCTGGACAATCAATTTTCCATTCTGTCTGGAACCTTTGTTTACACAAAATGTGTGATTTCTTTTGATGTTGCCGATATTGTCCAATATACACTTTTGTTTCCTTTCCCCATGTCTTTCCTGGTGTCAGAAAAGCATTTTTTCAAAACAAAACAAAACAAAAAAAACATTTCATGTCCCATATTTAAACATTTCAAAAGGTTTCTCTCTTCCCGAAGGAGGTCTTTCTCCCATGTTGTTTCCAAAAAGTTCATTCTCTTATCATTTTCATTGTTCTCTCCCTTGCCTTGACACCTGTGCTTCCAAGTTCATTCACTCAATAAGTTTCTATAGGACATATGTTTCTCTCTCTCTCTCTCTCTCTCTATCTCTCTCTCTCTCACACACACACACACACACACAAAGGTGACATGTGAAAAGGGAAAGAAACTGCTATTGATTTGCCTATTTCAGATTTCAGAATAGCAGCAAAACACACATCAAGCTATTCATAAATTTGTACTTAGTACATGTTTGCAAGGTCTGAATAAACTTTTTCCTAACGATAGTATCGGTTGTCCACCAGTTACAACCACATTTGGGTCTGGCAATTATGGTCAGAAGTTGTGACAGTCACAACGTAAGTTACCATGTGGCTGGGCCTGATTTTACCTTTTTGCATTGTGAACACAGCATACACAGCAGCTGTTAAGTGAATCCATTATTTGCTATGGAGTAGTTTTTGCTAGAAGCTAGAATTAAATGCTATTGACAGAGTGCTGCTGCAAACAACTGCATGTGTGGGCCAGGTACCAAGCACCCAAAATGTGGTCACATGGGGGGGCAATGTTATAACTTTGAAACTGGGTACTAAATTCCATTGGGGGCAATTATTATAACTTCAAATGGTAGCTAAGTGATTGGTCTTAAGTCAAAGATTATCTATAGCACATATCACATTACTCTCTGCTTGTGTTGGTTGTAGCTTAGGAATACATGCTGAATTGTTACTTATTGATCTAAGTCACAAAATTAATTCATCCATTTGTCTATAATTGTTGAGAATCTATTGATATATTCTCTCTGAAATGTCACAAGCAAATTTACTGGAAGTGTAAGCAAAAACTACAAAATCAATAAAAAATACTGTGTATTTGTGGGAATTAATTTAATGTGTATCATTTTATTTTTATTGTTGCTATGCCTTGGAGATTGGTTTGTAATATTGGTTTTCACAGATGTTGAGTATGTGTCCATTTTGTATAAAGGGATATTCATGTCATTAGTTAGCATTGGGTTGCAGACTGCACAAATACATAGGACTCCTATGTGATGTAACATTTTATAACACTATGCTACATGTAAGTGTATTGATATTCAAATTAGTTGTTATTTCAAAAGCTGATACATATATATGCTATGTGTACATTGACTGTTGTTTGTCTTCAGTTTCTCTTTGGCAATGAGTAAATAATACTTAGTGTATACATCATGCTCAATTAAGTGACAATGATTTAGGATTTCTAACAACACCATTTCAATTAAGCAGTAGCTACTTTGCCAGTATCATTCAGTGATGCTGTTTTTCCACCTACAGATCACCTATATAACACTATAGTATGTAGAACAATAGCTAGATTGTATTTCCTGCTGGTTATCCTAATGTCAGTAAACTGCAAACAAATAAAATGCATTAAAGTAAAAGCAAAAGAATATGCAGAGTAAAAATCAATCCTAATCCAATTAAAACCAGAATGGAAATAACATTCTTTTCTAATAAGCAGCCAATCCCTTCAGCCTCTCAAACATCTTCTAAAATCTAAGCATCTTTAGACCTTATCTAAAGTCTATCTTCAAGGTGTTCTCCACTGCTCCAGAAAGACAGAAGAACAGAAGTTTGACATATCCATATTTTGGGGGGAAATACATCTTTTGTAGTATCAAATTTGATTTCCCTTAAGTATGCTGTTACCTCTGCTGCAAAAACATTAAAGGTTAGATAGAAAGAGATTCAGCACAATTTTAATGTGTCAAACCTTTAGTGCATCCTAGAGGTCTGAATAGATGGAATTCTGATTTAATTTCCCTATAGAGCTTCTTCCATGTAATTCCCTTTGTACAAAAAATGAACTGGTAAAAAGTAGACTTTTTCTCTATAATTCCATTAAAGGTAGTTTTAGCCTCTAGATAATTTCTGATTTGCTGGCTAGACCCAGAACATCACCAATGGAAAATTATCCTCTGGGCAGAGCAACAATCAGTTTCCTAAAGAGAGTGACCTTCAACTAGGGAGAAATAAGGAAGAGAAATAACAAGGAAAGCCTGCTTATGAGCAACACAAGGCTCAGAGATCTCTCTCCATCCATCCTCCCTGCAGTAAAGGTGGTTTGAAATCCAGGAGCTTATTTAATGAGGTCATATGTAACTATGGCCTGTGATGAATGGTGATGATGATTTTTCATCAAGTCATTATCCACTCTTAGCAACTACTAGCTAGTCTGTATTGATAAATCTGAATTTTGTATGTTATTGTTGACTTCCCTTGTTTCTCTTTCCCTAATAAACTCTGTTATATCTATAATACTGATTTCACTGATATATTTTTTCCTGGAAAAACTGTGTAACACTGCACAAATTACATCATTATCCCCTGTGTTTAAGGATTTCCACAATGTTTGTTATGTTCTATCCTTCTAGCCTTTGGATAGGAAGTTCCAAAATGCCCTCCTTTTGTTTTTTTGTTTTTTTAACATCTAAAATGAAGGAAGAACTCTTCAGTAAAAGGGCTAAGAGGATTCTCTACTGCAGGGGTGTCAAACTTAATTTCATTGAGGGCCACATCAGCATTGTGGTTGCCCTCGGGGGGCCAGGTGGGTATGGCCAGGGTGGGCGCAGCCTACTGGGTGGGCGCAGCTGGAGTGCGTATGGCCTACTGGGTGGGCATGGCCAGCTCTACATCATTGGCATCAAGGGTGCCTATGGGGGCCTGGGCAGGAGTGGGACAGATCTGGGGGTCTCTGGCAGAAGGAGGGTCTCTGGGCCAGGGCCAAGGCAACGGGGACTGTTCCCTCACTGTTTCCAGGATGGCTTCGGGGGCCACATGAAACCACTTCACGGGCCGGATCTGGCCCCCGGGCTTTGTGTTTGACATGTCTGCTCTACTGAATAGACTGTGGGCCAGCCTAACAGAATTATACTTCATGGGTGAACCATTGGATGCAAGAAGTCTTCAAGAGGGATTTTAACTTATCTCTTTATTTGGTTTGTGACACCTCCATTTATTGATGAACCTTTACAATAAAAACTGTACTGTAGTTTTATTTATTAGTCATTTTAATTTGATGCTTGTATTTTTACTGATTCAAGGTTGACTAAGTCTTCCAACCTTCCGAAGTCGGTAAAATGAGGACTCAGACTGTTGGGGGCAATATGCTGACTCTGTAAACGGCTCAGAGGGGGGCTGTAAAGCATTATGAAGTGGTATATAAGTCTAAGTGCTATTACTATTTATTGACCTTATTTTTTTAAAAAAACAAAATTACTGCAAATGTTGCAGTCAAAGCAACATATGAATAAAGATATGCGAAGGCAATATTCAGAGACATAGTTAAATTGTTGATTATTTTACATCACAGTGGAGATAGTTGATTAATAATAGATCACACCTCCTTCCCCCATCCTGCTCCCACCTGCCCCATCTTTTAATTGGGCCGTAATCTTTTGGTTTTCATATTAACTTACCTTTTTAATTTATATAGTTTTATTTTTTATGATTCTAAGCCACCCAGATCTACCCTGAGGTATGATGGGCGGCCTATAAATTAAATAAGTTAGTAAGTAAGTAAGTAAGTAAGTAAGTAAGTAAGTAAATGCCCCACTTCCCCCTTCAGGACTCAAAGAAGCAAAATGTAGCCTACCTAGAATACTCATCATAACCAGTGGCTGATATGAACCACTGTTTTGTTTGCTTACTGTTTTTTATTTGGCCTTTTAGAAATATTGAGCGAGGAAATTATTCCTGATTGGATTAATCCTGAAAATCTGTAACTCATTTAAATGATTTCCAGTATAGCTGTTGGCAATTGAATAGCTGAATCATCGCGTGCCACTCTCCCTACTTTAGAGAGTTTGCAACATCTACATTTAATAAGAGAGTTTGTTGAAAGAAAAGAGCATAGACTCAGAATGAGGATTCACAAGTAGGAGGTGGGCATTGATAAGTTGTTCTCAGGTCAGGTGACAAAAGATTGGGATAACCATTTCTGGATTCATTTATCAGCTGAATCACCCACATCTCTTCTTGTGTACAATTTACAGCAGTTCATTTTGGAGATGATTTCTTGAGGACTTTCTTGAGCCTTGTCTTCAAATCCTATATTGGATTTTTTTACCAGGTTTCGGACCTACCTTGATTTTCAATTTTGTGGTTCCCAGTTATCCCCAAATTTTATTCCTGCTTTATCTGTGTAAATCAAAACAAACTAAACACAACATTTTTTGCATGAAGGAGATAATTTCCCAGTAAAGGTAATTAAAATTATCATCCAAGTTGACAAATTTTAAGTAAGCTGCATTGGTCAGAAACATTTCTGATGCAGGCCACTTCACTAATGGTCCAGAACAAACCAACAAGTATTAACTTGGCAATCCTGGTTTATTATAGAGCAGAATTATATGGTATGTTATTTGTCAGTGGCTCAAAGGGTCAATGGGTTCTAAGAACCCCTAAAACAAGTTAGTAGAAGAATATTGCTAAGGAAATTTCTCTGAAATGAGAGCTAGTTTGGTCTAGTGGTTAATACGCCAGGCTAGAAATTTGGAGATCGTGAATTCTAATCCCACTTTAGACTTGAAAGTCAGTTGGGTGGCGTTGGGCCAGTCACTGTCTCTCATCCCAACCCACCTCACAGGGTTGTTGTATGAAGAATATAAGACTAGGGAGGAATACTAGATATGCTTGCTGCCTTATTTATTAAAATAATAATATGTAATTAAAAATAAAATAAATTACATGAAAATACTCCTCTAAGTTTTGGCACAATCTTAATTTTGAATGTACCGTACATTTTTAAATAAAAGGACAAGAATTGGCTGTTCTGTAATGACTCAGTTTGCTAGAGAAGAATCTGCATGAGCTCAGAATTTGCAGAAATCTTTCAAACTACACTTCAAATGTTACTTTTTCCCCTCTAGCTACAGTATTGATCATATCATCCTTAATACCTTTTATCATCAACTCTCTATCTATTTTCCCTAATATTTTTGGCTTTGTGGGAGGGGACCTTTGAATCATTCTTGGCCTCCTGACAAAACCATGAAATTTTCTTGGCAACTTTTTCTTTTTGAAGTGGTTTGCCATTGCCTTCTTTTTCTTACTGAGAGAGAATAACTTGTCCCGAATCATCCAGCTGTTTCATACCTAAATCAGTGACTACTTTTAGTCACTACACCAAACTGGTTCTTTTCCATACTGTAGCATTTCCAATTTTTTTATGGAAAAAAAGAATTTTTGCATATAATGCAGTAACTCATCAGAGGAATCAGAGTATTTAAATGGGCCAGTTTTCTCAGAGATATCTAGCATACATTCATTTAAGTAACCTTCCTGGAGAAATATTTATTGCAGCCACAGAAATATAATTATGAGTCATGGAGTCAGAGGGCACAAACCAACTATATGTAATATGATTACGGTAAGTGGTATTTTGGGGTACTTTTTTACATGTAATTTTTGATCATCATTATTTAATTGCGATGTTCAGAAAAATGTTGAATTTGACTATTGTAAAGAGACTATTGTATGTATATATTATGTGAGAAGGAGGGACAGTGTGTTACAATGGCAAACACAGATTCACTATTAGTGGACATGAGTGACTTTCCATTAAAAAGGGACGAGAAAGATGCTTAATTCTTTCCAGTGCATCTAGAGAAACAGTGCCTATCTGTAAAATATCTTTTGCCTGCATTTCGGAAGAAAGGTTGACGTTTGTGACTTATTTATACTTTTGGCCACAAAGCGTACAGCCCAAAGGCATAACTTATTTTGTAGTGAAGTGCCTCTGCATTTTGCTTTTGCTGCAAAATGTCACACTAAGAGAGGTGGCCAGTGAGAAGACATAGTCTCATTGCAATTCTACCATTGGCAGGGCCTTACTCACTGTTAGCTTTTAGTCTCAATAGGCAGCAGCGGGCAGAGCTACGGTGAGCTTTGTGCAAGCACATAGTTGCTGAATCAATGGGCCAGCTCGCCTAATTACATTAGTCTCTGCCCATTGTCTGGAAGAATTATCTATTCAGCAGTCTTGAACTTCTGTGGTGGGGGTTGGGGCAATCCCTTTAAACCTCCCCCCCTCTCCACTGTTGCTCCAGGAAATGGTAAATGCAGGGATTTTCCCCATTTCATTGCTAGCTAGCCTGTAATATCTGACAGATTCTGCCTCACTGATCATCACTAAATGTTATTAACATTCACACTTACCTAAAAAAAAAAAAGAGGACTTCCTAAGTCAGAGATCTAAAAACGTAGTTTTGGAATGATTACATTCCCTTTCAGAGTTTTGTAAAGTTCTCCCAAAGTAAGTTGCATAATATTAAAGTATACGCCAGATACACTTTATCTGGGTCAAATATACAGCTGTGCATCATTTTCTTCAATAAATTGACAAATATGTTTTTGATTCATTTATTTAACTGGGTTCTCTGCATCAAATTTTAGAAATTGTGGGGGGGAAAGATCACATTTTAGATCGTATTTAAGCAGATATATTGAACATTCAGAAGGGTTCACATATTGTATGCACTACTGTATGCTGAGAAATGGAAAAAATTTCCTCCGTAACTCAAACAGTTAAAACTTTTTCATAATAATAATATTTATGCTAATTTTTATTATGCAAATTATAAGCATCATGGTTTATACTTTATTTAATCCTCTTTATATCACAAGTGATCACTAGTTTCCATGTAATTATTTCCATGTTTTTTTGCTGGTTTGTACTTTACTTGCCTTTTTTTTTTGCTGAGATTAGTTAGGTTTATTAGGTGACTTTTACAGATTCATACAGTATGTATGCATTTAATTCTCATTATTGCCTACATATTTTCCTGAATCAACTTAATTCAGCTTTATCTGCTCTGAAATCTTTGTGATCCCCTTTAAGATGCTTAAATAGAGAAGATCTCTTTGTAGCCGCTTTATGTTCATGCGGTGTGATTGTTGGTTGCAAAGATTATCCATTCTCTGCTTCCATTCTGCAGCAATTGCTGTTTCATTTCTTTACATATGTGTTATGAAAGCACGAGGCTCAGAGAGTCAGCTTATGCTTAACTTGGCTTTTTAACCTAACATGAGAACTCCATCCCTCTCATTTTGAAAATTAAGCTTTCAATTGCACCGCTGGAAGCCTGTCAGTGTCTTCTGGCACAGCAGCCACGTAGTCTGAATCCTTTGCCCTTGGCAAGAATATGATAAATAAACTTATTTATTCATTTAAATTTCTAGGCCGCCTGGCTCCAGGAAGACTCTTTACAATTAAAAATACATATTAAACAATATCATGTAAGAATAGCAGCTGCCCAGATGGAACACATTGAAAAGAATGCCCACTTCGTCTTTCAACTTGGCCTGACCAAATGGATTCTTCAAGGCTGTACTTTTCGAACAGCGGTCCCCAACCTTTCCAGCTTGGTAGCCCGGCCTAGGGTGGGGTGGGGGGCATGTGAGTGGCAGGCATGCACAGTTCTGTTTGTGTGAGTGGCAGGCACGCACACTATCCACTTGCACAAATGGAGCTTCGTGCACAGGTGGAGAATGTTTGTGCTCAAGGTGAATCTCCACTTGTATGAGTGGAGGCCACTTGCACACAAAGCTCCATTCGTGGAAATGGAGATTTGCACGCAAGCACAACCACCCTGTAGTTAAGTGCCCTCTGCTTGCATGAGTGGAGTTTCGTGCGCGAGTGTCAGTGCCTGCTGCTCGCATGCGAAGCTCCACTCATGCAAGCAGAAGGCCCTTAAATGGAGAGCTGTTGTGGTTGCGCTCAAAGCTCTATTTGCATGAATGGAGCTTCAAGCGCAAGCGCTCTCCGCTCATAGAAGTGGGCTTCGTGCACGCATGCGTGCCTATCTCCCTTGGTCCAGTTTGAACAGGCTGTGGCCAGGTAGTAGGCTGCAGCCCGGGGGTTGGGGCATAAATCCTACAATGTAAGACTATGCCTGGAATCATCAATTAAGTAAATTACAATATATTTTAATCATCATATGTTGATGAAATCATAATGGCCAAGTTTAAACATAACCTAGTTATAAACCAGAGTTGATAAGGCACTCTGCTGGGTTCATATATTACACTAAATCAAAATTATTCATTATAACTTAGGCAAAGAGTTTTTCAGCAGAAATGCTGTATCATATACTGTACTGTACAGGAGAAGAAAATTGCAAATGGTAGTTGCTGCAGGCAAGTTAATAAGTAGGATAGTCCATACCTCTACATTTTAAATTCATTATGCATTAGATAAGTGGTCCCCAACCTTTCCATCTTTACAGACCTGTGGCAGTGGCGCGGGGCTGAGAAGAGGAAAATGGATGGTACTGTGGAAGCTGCTCATCCAAATGGAGCTTCATGCATTTGAGCCCACCATTTGCATAAGCAGAGTTGCATGTGCTCACCCGCTTGCCTGCTGCTTGCGCGACCCAGTACCAGGTGGTAGCTCCGGGGTAGGCAAAAAAAAAAAAAAAAAAAGGAAAATAATAGGAAAATAATTGCCTATGTTTTCCTTATCTTCTAGAACAGTGATGTTTTCTTTTGTGCTCCAATGACCAATTCTGTGTAATATTTATTCTTCACTTTCTAAGATGTATTGATTTATCGGTTTTATTTACCACCAGACTTCACAAAAACTCACAGTGGATCCATTTCCTACCCCTCACACCACCATAATATTAAAACATCCACAGGAAACCAACAATAATTCATTAAATCAGTAAAAAATATCGATATAAATAAGTAAATAAATACAAATATGTTGGATAGTAATCATGTAATCCTTCCCTCTATTTTTGGAATGGGATCCAAAGACAATTTAATTTAATTTAATTTAATTTAATTTTAATTTAATTTATTATCATTTCTATACCGCCCTTCTCCCGAAGGACTCAGGGCGGTGTACAGGGCAAGAATAAAACACAGAAATTTACAAAAATTAAAAGATAATTAAATGCATGCCCGATTAAAATACAATTGATACATAGTAAAAACCCCAATAAGAATGATAAAAAACCCCACCAATCCCCCCTCAGGCCAGGCCGGCTTGCTCGAACAAGTATGTTTTCAGATCGCGGCGAATTATACACATATCTCTAAAGACACATTATACATAATGTGACTGGAAGCACTGAACAAGATAGAATCCTCATGTGCATATAAGTTAGCCTGTACTATCTTTGCTTACAGCTTTGGATCAACATGAAGAAGTCCAGTTAGTAGACATAATACCACTGGTAACTTTGGATAAACATAGATATGTCATGTGAAAAAACTTTTTATCATCTTGCATCAAAAGCTTCCATTACACTGTCAGTAAAGCCATGGTTTATTGCTTTAAGGGAGATGTTAGCATGGCCTATATCAGGGGTGTCAAACTGCCGGCCCGCAGGCTGGATGCGTCACACCAAAACCGCGCCCACCCCATTGTCAGAAATAGGAAAAAAGTTGCGATATGTTGCAACATGTCACGTGACATCGCAAGTTTGACACCCGTGGCTCTATGTTCAGCAAAATGAAGCCTCATTCAAAGAAAACACAGATGGCTGTATTTTATACTGAATTATCTTTAAGTAATTTTCAAAAGTATTTTATTAATGCATCTTGCCATCCTAAGCCATACTCCCTCTTAGCCATCAAAAGCTCCATATTTATTTTCTTTTTTCCATTGAAATTCAAATGACAGCCCCAAACATATATATTTTTTTCTGGTTAGCTTATATGATTTGCCATGGGGCCAGTCTCATGCCATAATTTAAAGGCATGATTGGGAAAACCTGCTAATTCTTGCATTTCCAATTTACAAGAATGAGAATCAGACCTCTGGTGGATTTTTCAGTCACAAAAGAGCCCAATGTATTTATTTGTTTATTAGAACACTTGTGTGCTGCCTGTTCTTTTAACAATGCACCAAAATCTATGAAGCTCAATTTTTAGCACTACTTATGGTGGGAAAAGGTCACCTTTGCTCCTGGAAATGGTCCCACTAATGTAATGTATAAATTAACTACAGGTAACCTGGAGTCGCCATATCAACAGTGATGGAAATGAACACTTGGCTATTCTAAAAATCGTTTCAGGTTAATTCAGGAACACAATGCCCTGTTTTCCACACTTTGTGTTCCTTCACACCAATGTTCCATCTATAATGACATTTTCTTTCTGAGCTCAGACAGGCATTGCCAGGCTGTGGAGTAGCCAATATTGTATTAGCCTGCATTAGAGGGAAAGGCAGCCTGGGCATTTATTCAAATCACAGCACAGCCATGTAACTACAGGTAATCCTCAACACACAAGCATTTGTTTAGTGACTGTTTGAGGTTATAACGGCACTAAAAAAGTAACATATGACCATTTTTTATACTTACAACATTGCAGCATCCCCCTGGTCATATGATCCAAATTCAGATGCTTGGCAACTGTCTCATATTTATGACGGTTGCAGTGTCCCGGGGTCATGTGATTCCCCTTTTGCGACCTTCTGACAAGCAAAGTCCATGCAGAAGTCAGATTCAGTTAACAACTGTGTTACTAATTGAACAACTGCAGTGATTCACTTAACAACTGTGGCAAGAAAGGTCATAAAATGGGGCAACATTCACTTAATGACTGTCTCACATAGCAAAAAAAAATTGAGCTCAGTTATGGTCATAAGTGGAGGGCTACCTGGATGTGACTAATTCAACATATACATTACTTGAAATTTTCTACCTGGTGTCACAAAAGTAAGACAGTGCTGTTTCTCTCAGGCTTGTGAGTGTGGAGTGTTGTTGTTTTTTCACTGAAGTAAAATAACCATATGGGAGTAACTGTAAAATCACTTAAAGGACATTATGATAATAAAATCCTTTCTCTTCAATAGAAAATACCTGGCTGAAGAATAGTAGCTGTATTAGGATGCATTATGTAAGAGCCTTTTCATTTTCTATTCTTTAATTTATGGCACTTAAAGCTGATGTACAACGACTCAGCAGTTTCAAAGATTTTATATAGATTATTCTTTCACTAATGCTGCTGTTGTCAGGTGTTTAAGATACAGTCTAAGATGTAAACAGTTGATTGAGATTCAGATGTTTGAAGTAGTGTAAAGGTCAGCTGTAGCCCCATCTTACATTATAAATGCTCCACCCATGACTTCAATAGTGCCAACTTTGTGAGTTTGCCTTTTTGGCTGCCAGGATCAACTTCTGAGATTTGAAAGCAGATGAGGATATATACCTCCAGGCTGGGTTTTGGTAGAGCTTGCTGTACACATTTTAGATCGTATTTAAGTAGATATATTGAACATTCAGAAAGGTTCACATATTGTATGCACTACTATATGCTTTAATTTATGCCTGGTTTCTTGGACTTTCATGGCAAGGAGGTAGGAGAGAGATGTATTTTTAGCCTTGCAAAATTCTGTTAATGTAATCTTACAATAAAGTTAGAGCTAATATTTCAGGGTGCACGTCTTGTCTGGACTACCTCAAAAGGCTGACACCTTAGCTCAGTTACTTTCTTTCAGTTCTGGTAATGATTAAAAAATCCTATTTCTACTATCTCAAATGCTTATAGCAACAATGAGAAATGTCATAAATGAAAATCAGATGAACTCAATACATATTTGATTGAAACCAAGTGCGCCATACAATGGAAACACTATTGCATGTCAGGTATGCAGTATTAAATGACAACTAAAAATATCAAACACTTTACCGTACATTTCACATATTCAAATTCTGAAATACTCTGCAAGTAATTTCAGATGCTAAAAAAAATCATGAATATTAATCGACATTTGCTGCAAATTTATCAGTCTTCTTAGCACCTCATTTGCTTTGGGGCCGTATTTGGGATATTTTAATGAATAATTAACTCCTCCTGTAGTTTTTTTTCTTTTGAACTTAATCAACGTGCAAAGGATTATACTTTCACTGGGTGTTCCAAATCCTGTTTTGATACCCTGTGATGAAAATTATAAAGCAAGTACAAAGTATTATTGCTCCAGTAATCCTACTCATAGCTGACTCTGAACTCTCAGTGCCTATTTTATCTGCTCGTGTATTGACAGGGGAAGCTGACTGCTGTCCTAATAATTGCCTCTAATCTTCTGTTTGTGTATTTATAGTATACAACACTTCCCCTCAAGTGGTGCCTCTTCCTAGTCTTTCTGGTCACAGGGGAAGAACTGTTTCACAGTGGCATCTGCATAAGGCAAAAGTCCTCTTATCACACTTCATTCAGGAGGCACGCTGTGCCTTTGCTTGATTTCTTTTTCTAATAAGTTACTTGCCGGGTTGAGGTCCAGCACACTCTGGATTACAAATTAATCCCATGTTATGGAGGATAGTCAGGGGAGTTGTAGTGTGGAAAGTCTCATAGACTGTGGGCATCAGGACCAAGCCTGATCTGAGTTAATGCCTTCACATAGTTGACTTGGCAAGCCAGTTTGCACCAGTTTGGCAGAACCGGTAGCTAATTTTTTTGTTGCCCAGGCCCAGAATGGACTTCCGGAAATGGCATCCACACAGAGACCCGGTTGTTCACATATTGGAATCCAACCACTGCTTCCTTCTCCTCTTGCCTGCTTAGCTTGTACTAACATGAAAGAGAGCTTTGAAGCTGGGTGGAATCCTGATTTCTGAGGGTCCTTTTCTACACACCAGCTGGGGTTCTTTGTTGCAGGGTGTGCCTTCCAGTTCATTATAAGTACAGATAAGTACATATTAATTTTCACTGGCTCCCTTCCCTTCCATATTTTGGCACATGGCTGGGTGATACACACAGCTTCTGACGTACTGTACTTGCAACTAGCTATGCTTAGCATAACTGGTACCTGTTGTTATATTGCTATCGAAACAAAACTTGTTTTGAAGCGTGCCACTGAGCAAATTGATTGATAACCTTTCAGATTTGACCTTTCCTGTTTCCCCACTTTGGTGGGGGGCGGGCAGGGACTGAACACACAATGTGGCTAAAATAAAAACAAACAATTTCCTTTTGTTTTTTTGCGGCTACATCAGGGCCACTTTTAAGAGATTTCCACATTTCCGTCTTGTTTGTCTGTGACTTGGTTCCCTTTTAAACATTAAGCACCCCATCAAGGCAGATTTCCACATGAAAAGAGACAGCTGGTAAAGCTGTTTTATATAGCTTTTATACATTTGTTTTTACTCTTTATTGGCTATAACACCCTCTCAGATGCTGGGCCATATTTTTTTCTAATGCTTTGGTAGCTTTCCATTTGGCAGGCTTTAATTCCCCACCCATTTTTCCCTGCTGTGCTTTTGCACAAGGGATCAAATTTTAATAATTGCTTGTGCAACTATCACCACTGCTGCCTTTTGCATAGTTGCTAGGGCTAGATAGCCAATCACCTTTGCTTTGGTACCTCTGCTGAGGATTTTTATTAGAAGCAAAACACAAGTTACTAACTCATACTCAGTTTTGTGGCAATTACATACAAATATTAGTTTTTGGGTACCAATAGTTTGCTTATTACAGTGGGTCTCTGCTTACAAAGACAATCACACTGCTAGGAACCTGATTTCAACAGGTTGGCCTGAATACAAGTAGTCCTCCTCTTATGACCGTAATTGAACCCAGAATTTTTGTTGCTAAGAGAGACATTTGTTAAGTGAATGTTGCCCCATTTTATTATTTTTCTTGCCACAGTTGTTAAGTGAATCATTGCAGTTGTTCAATTAGTAACACGGTTGTTAAGTGAATCTGGCTTCCCCCATTGACTTTGCTTGTCAGAAGGTGGCAAAAGGGGAATCACATGACCCCGGGACACTGCAACTCTCATAAATATGAGACAGTTGCCAAGCATCTGAATTTGGATCATGTGACCAGGGGGATGCTTCAAGGTTCATGTGTGAAAAACGGTGATAAGTCACTTTTTCAGTGCCGTTATAAAGTTCAAACAGTCACCAAACGAACTGTTGTAAATTGAGGAGTACATGTATATCTAACTATCAGAATACTGATGGGGAAGCCTGCCACTCAGCAATATTGATGGTGGCATGTTGTTGCATGTTAAAAATATCCCAGATTGGGTCCCTGGCGTCTCCAGGCAGGTCTAGGAAAAATTTGTGTCTAAAACTGTAACAGAGTCCCTACATAGTACTGAATCAAATGTGCCAGAGGCATGATTAGATATAATTATAGTAAAGAAGACTCCCCTACGTATCAAGCATGACAGTCCTGCCCAGCCATTTGTCTGAAATGGTATAGGGTTTCCTGCCTGAGCAGGGGGTTGGACTAGATGACCTCCAAGGTCCCTTCCAACTTATGATGATGATGATGATGATGATGATGATGATGATGATGTTATCTGTGAAAGAGAAGGAACAATATTTTTCTAGCTCACTTATTCATGTTCTGCTGGATAATCAATAGCATTACCTGGGATCCTGCTTGTTAACATACTCAGCTACGGGCACTGAGAAATTTTAAACGTTTAAGCTCATCGCAGAAAGATTGGGAGTTTTGGTTCTAGAGTTGACATGACTTTCTAGTGTCCTTCCCTGTTTAATCCCGCACACATTTGTTGAATAGAGCTGTTCTGTCTCTGTGATCTGGAAAACCCAATTCTGACACTTCTTTTCATTTGCAAACCCTTTTTTCTCTACAATATTCTTTTGTAAAACCAACCATATCGCACTGACTTGACAGAACAATTCTAAACATTTTCTCACATTAGCTTTGAGACTTTAATATCCTCCTCCTCCCATAGCTCTAAAGTTAAGAGGCTTGCCATGTCTCGCGGTGTCACACGGAGGAACAAAGCAAAATTCAAGGCATTAGAAATGAGCATTTTGCTTCAGAAGAACACCTGTTAATGAATGTTTAAAACTCTTTGACTTGTTAAAACCACACTTGGGATGATAGGCTGAGTAACTCTTTGGATTAAGTCTGCCTTAGTGCAAGGAGATGGAAGTTACCAGGCAGGGTGCAGCCACAGAAAAGTTCTTTCTTCTTGCCAGACCTACTTAAGGAAGGAAGATTTCCTCCTTACTGGATATGTAGGTCAGCATGCCATGGGAGGATTCAAATCAGCTTAGAGAAAATGAACTATTGCTATATGGATATTTGTTCCTTTTTACTTCAAAAAAAAAAAAGCTGCCAGCAACCTGGAATTACGTCTAAGACTAGTTTTCTGCTCTTAAAGTATCCTGCACATATATTAGAGTAGCTTAAAGTACAGAATAACAAAGTTGGAAGGGACCTTGGAGGTCTTCTAATCCAACCCCCTGCTCAAGCAGGGGACCTTATACCATTTTAGACAAATGGTTGCACAATGTCTTCTTAAAAACTTCTAGTAATTAAGCACCCACAACTTCTGAAGGCAAGCTGATTAATTGTTCTGTCAGGCCCTGAGATATTGGAACACTGTTATCATGTCACCCCTAGTCCTTCTCTTCATTAGACTAGATATACCCAGTTCCTGCAACCATCTTACAACTAAAGGACAACTCCCCTAATCTCCCCATTGGCTTATCATCCTGTGGGAAAAGCCTATCCTAGAATCAATTTGATCAGTGTTCAAATCTTGGTTGCTTTGTGAAAAATCTTTGGATAAAGAAATTTGTTTTTTTATCAATCTGATGTTTTAAAAAGAGAGGAGGGAGGAGGAGGAGGAGAGAAGATAGGACAGGAACAGCAGATTTTGGAGGAGAACCATCATAAATGATTAATCATAAAAGCATGATTAAAATATCGGGACCTATCCTTTGCTAATAATAAACAGGAAATCCAGGAAAGATTTACACATTAAGCTGCTGTAAGTACAGGTCATGTCTTCCTCATACTTTTTTCATGAGCTAATCCAGCAGCCTTTTCCTGATTCTCACTTGCACTTCCATTTTCCCCTAACATTTTCTGTTTTATTTCTTTTCTGATGTTCCTGTGCTAGCCTAAAAAGAAAAAAAATAGTCACATGAAGCTGAATGAATGGATACCTAATTTTCATAGCAAGGACCAAATGTTGAGTACTTGTAATACTTTGTCTTCGCGGGCTGTTTTTCAAGTCGTCGTTGGCAGGTTTTGAATTTTCTTCTTTGCAACAAAACTCCCAAAGGTTCAAATAGAAAGTGTCTGGGCCCAGGGGTCGACTTAAGAGTTCTGTGTTAGCATTAACCATGCATTAATGTAAAATTAAATCTTGATTATTTGCTAGGGGTCAAAATTTTTCTCCACAGAATGTTAATTATTATTTTGATTGCTCAGCTGAGTGAAAGCAAAAGCTAATGACATTTTAAGGTTATGACTGTCTGAATACCTTTCTCCAACTTCCCTGTTATACAGAAACCCTGTTCTAGTTTTCTATACCATAATTTTGCACCGGTCCCATTTTTATTCATTTTAAAACAAACATATAAGTTGTCATATTTACACTTTCACTCTAACTATAATACTGGGAATGTGAACAGTCTTTTTTTTAACCATATAAGGTTGGAAGTAATAGTTTTTCACCCATTTTTTCATCACTCTTTTGTGAGAGATAACTTTTAACACATAAACTAAAGGTGTATTCTGATGAGCCATTTGTGAGAACAATTAATGTATATGGAGAAAATTAAGAGATTTTTAAAGATACACATAAAAAATGTCATGTTTTCCAGTCCTAATTGATTACTTTATGAGGGACAAAAGGGAATTAATGATCCATAAACATACAGCTTGATTCCCTTAGTTATTTCCAGTCATTCTTTCTGGGTGGTAATCCTTCCCTAGATCTGGATTAGATATTGAAGGAGCAGTGCTTTTTTCTAAAAAAAAAAAAAAAAAGGTGCCGGAACTCTCATCTTGGTGGGCGCAGGAGGCGGGGGGGGGCGGTGCTGCTGCAGTCACAGGGTGTTGGCGGCGAGCTCCCCTCCCTGGGGCCGGAGCCGGCGCAGCTGGTGCTGTGGGAGCAGCAGAGCCCACTCTATATGGCGGGGCTGCGCAATGCAGGCAGCGGAGGCGGTGCGGGCCAAGTGAAGTTTTAGTCTTATGATTTTAAAAATATATTTTTTCTATTGTAAGTTTCCTGAAACCTCGCCATGTGGATTGCATACAAATATTATATAATTGGTAAATAAAGGTAGAACATATGTTAAATATACATCAAATGATAATATGCTTCCCTACAAAGTCAATTCTTGCTCAATGACAGACCAAGGAGTTAACTCAGAAAAGCAAGAGGAAAATCTAGAAGAGGTCTGTGCAGCTCTTCAACATCTTCATCAACGATTTGGATGAGGGGATAGATGGGAAACTCATCAAATTTGCAGACAACACCAAGCTGGCAGGAATAGCCAATACTCCAGAAGATAGGCTTAAGATACAGGAGGATCTGGACAGACTCGAACACTGGGCACTATCTAACAAAATGAAATTCAATGGTGAAAAAAGTAAGGTTCTACATTTAGGCAGGAGAAATCAAATGCACAGGTATAGTATAGGTGGTACCTTGCTCAATAGTAGTAACTGTGAGAGAGATCTCGGAGTCCTAGTGAACAATCACTTAAATATGAGCCAGTAGTGTGCTGCAGCTGGCAAAAAAGCCAACACAGTGCTAGGCTGCATTAACAGAGGGATAGAATCAAGAGCAGGGGGTTGGGCTAGATGACCTCCAAGTTCCCTTCCAACTACTACTACTACTACTTCTTCTTCTTCTTCTTCTTCTTCTTCTTCTTCTTCTTCTTCTTCTTCTTCTTCTTCTTCTTCTTCTTCTTCTTCTTCTTCTTCTTCTTCTTCTTATTATTATTATTATTATTATTATTATTATTATTATTATTATTATTATTATTATTATCTTGTAGAAAGGAAAGGCCCACACTGTTAAATTAAAAATCTTTGTGGTCTGCAAAGAAATGCTGGTGGGCTAATCAATGATTTGGTAACTAGAGGAGCATCTACAGTGTTGGAGCTTGTGGTCATGGTAAGCCATGGAGGCACTAGGCAACATGACTTTCAGGGCAGTGGTGGTGATTTTATTACTTTAAAAAAAAAGTCTGTTCTCTGTCCAAGGGTGCTTGGTAGGCTGCATGTACAGGCCTGGTCTAGAATTTATTTTGGAACATTCAACTATCTAGAGCAGGCATGTCAAACTCATTTTGTTTGAGGCAACTTTTTATAAAAGAATTGCCATTAATTTGTTTTAATAAAATAATTTAAATCATTTTTTCACTTGATTTCAAATTAAATGAATGAGATTTTTTTTAGTACAATTGCCAAATGCAATAAACTGGTTTTAGGTATATGTCACTGGAAGGAAAAAGCAATCCCTGTTGCATTACTGATCCCAGAGAAATACTTGCATGTATCCAGGTATCCTTAGGGTGCCATAGTTATGGATGAGAAATATTGGTTGCAAAGTTGGCATTTCTGGATGTAATACAGATATTTTGGACTTATTTTTGTTTCTTTGCATGTTTGATATTTTTAAAAAGGCATATGCTACTGACTACGCTTATGCACATATGTAACATGATCACTGCTTGTCCAAAATTTTACTATACAGATAATACCCCCAGAAATTATTTTAGCTGTTTTAATAAATGTTATTGATGTTAAGCTCACCAGGGAAAACATCATATATTGTTATGTATTTACTAGGTTAATTATTTAAAGACTGAAGTGCAACATAACTAGATTCTAAATAATCTATTTTTCAAAACACACAACAGTCCAAACAGTAAAAGTAAAGTCCAAATTAAGAATATTTCATTCCTAAGAATTGTTTAGATTCAAAATAGTTTTCAAGAGTGTACAAAAGATACTATTTTTTCTAGAATCAGCTAAATTAGACATATTACATTGAGAAAAATGTTTCTCATTTCTTTCCTGTTACCTTTGATTTCATTGCAGAGATGTTAACATAAGAAATAGATTATTTTGTTATCTAATTTTACCTTCCAAAAGACAGAAGCAGATGAAAAATGTGAGGTTCTTTCCTGTTGGCTTTTCTGAATTAGCTGTTTTAGATTCTAAAAGTTTAGTTCCTAAAGAAGTAATCCTGTAAATAATTTTTATGTCCTCCTCTAGTGCAGGCTCTTTTATGACTTGTGGACTTCAACTCCCAGAATTCCTGAGTCAGCCTGGCTCAGCTTGGAAACCTCTCCCTTTCCCTTCAGCATGGCTGGCTCAGGATTTCTGGGAGTTGAAGTCCACGAGTCATAAAAAAGAGCCAAGATTGCTAGCCCTGCAATAGGCTTAGGAAAACCTATGGGTTGTTTGGTTTTGTTTTGTTTTTGCAAAAAAAAAGGTTCCAGAACACCGTTCTGAGCGTTCTATGAGAAAAAAAGCCCTGTGAGGGGAGGCAAGATCGTAGCTTCACATTTCAAGATCTAAGTCCAAAAAGGGTTATAACAGTAGCAGCAAAAAGCACACATTAGAAGTGAGTTGGTAACTTGGTCTGGAAGTCATAAGCCAAACCATTCTGAGTCGTCCTAGTTCAGCTTTCCAGATGATGAAGATAAGGAAACAAAAATCCTAATCCCTGAAGTGAAAGCTCAACCTGAAAAAAGTTCAGCAGAAGAATCAAGCGGAATGAGAAGGCCAAAAGTGATGGCATGTGCACAATATAAAAATGTTGCAGGGACCATGGCAGGGGTCTTCAAACTTGGCCCTTTTGTGACTTGTGCACTTCAACTCCCAGAATTCCTCATCCAGGCACATTGGCTGAGGAATTCTGGGAGTTGAAGTTCACAAGTCATAAAAGGGCCAGGTTTGAAGACCCCTGGACTATGGGGACAAAAGCGGTGCCTGTGGGTAAATGGCCAGCAAAGATCAGTATGCCAGGGAACTCCACCTGTGTTTGGTGCCTCTAGATGTATCAAATACTTGTCAAGCCTGATTTGGTTGTAAAATAATCTGGTTTTTCTAATTTTTCCTCATCTGAAAGGAGGAAGAAAATGTGGGAAATTGAAGAAGGCTGGCTTTGGATATGGGAGCGCCTTGTACAGAACAAATGCTTGCCACACGATTTGTTTGGTAGCATTAAATCATGCCCTCTATTTATATCCATTTGCCATGTGAAAGAAAGCAACTTTCTGGAATATCTTACAAAAAGCTGTGAGAGTGAACAAATATACCGAATCTATTTTCCCATGGATTTTCCCTAAATTGATTGCTTCAACCCTAATAAATGAGAAACAAATGAAAACCAACTAGATTACATAATTTTATATTTGCTACCTTATTAGTACCTTAATATTAGTTAAGGACTTGAACATCTAATTAAAACAAGTGCAAATGGATCCCTGTCAAGCCAATTAGAAAAACAATTCTTTATAGACTTCTAAGAAGACAATGCAGTGGATCTGTCCCAGATGTACCAAGAGTGTAGGTGAAAGGTCAATGGAGTGTTCAAAATGTAAAGAAGGAAATAAAGATCTTTTTAAAAAGCCTCATCTCAGTCCATTGTGTGCTTTTTATTAGTCAGACTTTGATTGTTTTCCTTTCCTTGTGTGAAATCAACACAGCTGTTTCTGTTTAATAACTTCCTATTAAAGAGCATCTTATGCCTAAAACAAGCTGTCACCAATCTCACTGATTGCTCTCCACATGGTTCTGGAAATGACTTGTCTCAGATAACCAAGAGCACACACAAATCAGAGGTACCAGAAATAACTTCATTATAGTTTCTGCCAGGTCCACTGAAAAAAAATAGAGTGCAGCTTGAACTTGCTTAGTTTGACCTTTGCAAATCTCAAAAATACTTCTAATGAGATACCAAGCAACTTTTTGAATAAGTGGAAGATGTAGATATACCTGAAAAAAAGGCCATCTTGGATCATCAGAATGGTTTTTATTACTTTTAGCCATTTTCAAATATATCCTTTGGGGTAAGGTCCTTGAATGACACTATCTAGGTCTATTTCTGTTGGATTTATGATCTAGTTTTAGCTCAATTAGGAGGATCTATCTGAGCTTTCAGTGCCATCAACTAAAGTAATCTTCTAGAATAGCCCTCTAAAGTAGGTTTCAGAAATTTAGCTTATTTTGGTATTGTTTTCAAAGATGTTTTCACCTTTCTGCTGAAAAATAATGGCTGTGCACATTGTACAGCATTTTAAGGCACTTTTAAAATCTACTGTACCTTAAAGGATAAAGACTACCTAGTGCAGTGGTGGTGAACCTATGGCATGTGTGCCAGAGGCGGCACTCAGAGACCTCTCTGTGGGCATGTGCGCCATCACCCCATCCCCGCCTCCACCTGTGGCCCCCTCATCAGCAGCCACCTCAGAGGAGAGTCGTCCCCGTGTGCGGCCCGCACCAAGCAGCGCAGCCAAGACATGGCATCTGGGCAGCGGGGACAAGACTCCACCCTCGCGCCCCGTCGTGAGCAGATGATGCTGTGGGACGTGGGCGGAGGGTGGGGTTGCCATGGCGCTGCTGGGTTGCCTGGGTGATCTGCTGTGGCGGGCTGTGGAGGTAGCGGTTGGTTCTGCGGGCAGGCGTGGCGGGGGGTGGAGTGGAGTGGAGGCGGGACAGGAGTGGAGCAGGGGACAGGGCGGGTTTTGGGCATTTGCTATTGTGATGGTGACTGGTTCCTGTTCTGGTAGATTGCTGTGATCTCAGATCCTGTAGCCACTTCACACTGATGTTATGTGTCTTCTCTTTCTTCATATGTCCTCCCAGTACTGTTCTGCTATTGATGGCTCTGCTATTATTATGTAAACTGCACTGCAATTAGCAGTACACCTTGGATGGTTCTTTGAAGAACAGGGCCTATTTATCTCCTTGGCCCTTGCTTCTAGTGTATCCCCTTAGCCTGCTTACCAGTGCTGTGAGCTTTTGTTTAGCAGTCCCAATTGCTTCAGAGGAAATCAGGCCCCTATATTTTTTTTCAGTAATAATCTTTACACCAACTGCCTAGCCTGTCTCTGAGCTGCTTTGAACTTAGCCTCTAACTTTATTTTCCAGTGGGACATGTACTGCTGTTCTTCCTGACTGTGCAATCAAGAATCTCCTGGATTACAGAACCATTAATGTACATCAATTCATTGGTTTAATAGGGTAGTAGTGATTGTTGTAAGGGTTCTATCAGCATCTTCTAGCATACTATCTGATGGTACATCTCTGCTGAGCCTCAATAATCAGTCTCAAGGGTTGAATTTAGTTAGCGTACCATGATCTTATGCCTCATATCAGCAGCTGTCCTCTGTGATGGAAGGGTGGCATTTCATTTCATGTGTATTCAAATTCATATTCAAATGAAATGACATTTCAGCCTTAGTTGTTGGCTGAACATCGGATGTAATCTGTGGTTGGCCTGTCTCCAGCTTTGATAGCAGCTTCCTCTTCACTATATTGAAGCAGTGGGTAACTAGCTGATTCTCAGTTAGTGTGGATACAGGTCTTCTGTCTATCCCTACTTCCCTCATATGCTTCATATGTCCCTCTCTTTAGGACTGCTTTTGTAGTAGCCCTCCATTAGTTCTAGGTTCTCTTGCCTCATCCATGTATGGTTTGTTGCAGTAGCCTACTTATCATCAGGTTTTCCTTGTTCCTCAACTTCTGATGGAGGCCTTGTTAAATAGGGTGACATCTGAGGCAGGATGACTCTCATAGTTTGTGTGATCTCATATTTTGAGGTAGGTGTGTGAAATGTTAGGGAGTCCTTGTCCAAGAATTCCTACTGGTGTGTTGGATATCAGCCAGGATTTGAACCCTAGTCTCATGCATCAAAGGTGGTCTCTAACCATTACACTATCAAGCCACTACATACATACATATATAGTGTGTATATATACACTGCACACACTAAATATAAATATACTGTAGATTTAGGTTTTCAAGATTAGCCAAGGCATGGCCAGCTGCTATCATCTGTTTTAGCTATTATTAAACAAGCCTAAGTACTTATTTTTGCTGAATCAGATTAAAATGTGTTGATCCAAGCATTCTCTCCAAAAATGTCATCAACCTTCAAGGTACTAGTAATGGTGTTTAAAGCCCTACATGGCAGGGGTCCGGAGTACCTTAGGGAACACCTGCTGCCGGCATCAACTTCCCTCCGCCCTGTGCGTTCCCACAGAGAGGGCCTCCTCAGGGTGCCACCAGTCAGAGAATGTCAATTGGTGGCCCCCAGGGGGAGATCCTTCTCTGTGGGCGCCCCGGAGCTATGGAACCAGTTACCGGTTGAGCTCCGGACGGCGCCCGATCTTCGCTCCTTTCGCCGCGAGCTAAAAACATACTTTTTTGAACAAGCTGGCCTGGCCTGATGGGGGACTGGGGGGGGTTGTTATTGTTATTTTATTGGGGTTTTAAGATGTATTTTTAGTATATGGGCATGTATTTAATTATTTTTTAACTTTTGTAATCCTGTATTTTTATTCTTGCCCTGTTCACCGCCCTGAGTCCTTCGGGAGAAGGGCGGTATAGAAATATTATTAAATTAAATTAAATTAAAACCTGTAGGCATTAGGTAGGCCACTAGAAATTGTTCATGATATACCATTGCAACATGATGTGTCTACCTCCCACCTTTACTTTGATGTAACATATAAATATAATGCTTAATATGACCTAGGCATATATTCCAATAAAAGAGAGAATATATGTACTTCAGGGTCAAACTGGTAAGTCACTGTGAGGTTATCTAGTTGGCTAATGTCTGCAAGCAAACAACCAAACTCGGAGAACAACAAGGCGACTACATTACCTCTGAATGTGTTTGCTTTGTTCATAGCTTACATATTATGGCTGCTCATCCAGCCATTTCCATTGTTGAAGGCCTATTTTCTAAACATTTCCATATGGGGTATATGTGTTCCATGCCAGTGATGTGGTGAACTGACATTACAATGAGAACCAGACCAATATGCAGGTAGGCCATCCTGGTAATAAAGACGGCAATGTATATTCCATACTGGTGCAGAAGTAACTCTTGAAAACCAGAAACCACTCAACTCGATACAGCACTTTACTTCAAGGTTGACAAGGAGAAGGAGAACCACTTTGATATTAATTAAAATATGGAGAATAGCCTTGCCACCATGTCTCCTTTCTCCTTGATAAACAAGAGCAGCAATTGGCTCTTGTAATAAGAAAACAGAGTAAGCAAAACCACTTAACTTAAAGCAGTTACATGCAGCATCTGCTGGAAGAGATGAAGCTAATTATTAAAGCTTAAACTAACAGCAAAATGCTATGCCAGATCCTTTTAAAGGAATTTAATCTTCTCTCATCCTATAAAAAAAGGAAATGCACAAGGAGACGTGGAGGGTGTGCAGACCACAAATATCTAGTTGAACTAATTCCCTTCCGAAAGTCTGGGGTGCACTTGACTGTCTTCTGTTTTTGCAAATATAAAAGCAGAAGGACAAGAGAGAACTTCATGCATTTGACAGATTTCTGCCACTATACCATGGTCAGCAGGATTCATAATCTATATTCTTTGCCAGGAACTATACTTTGACATAATGTGTCCCTCGTTAAGATCAGAAGAAATAGGCCACCCGTTAATGGGCAGAATCTCCATCTGGCTACAAGGAGATGTTTCTTTTCTCCTTTGTTCCCCAAAGCTTTTTGGAATGGCTTCTAGAGAACAACAGCTTCTGTCCTTTTTAGTGTTTCCTCCAAGTTAATGCAGTCAGTAAAACAAAACTGTCTTTTTTAAAAAACTGTGAATAAAAATATTGTATAAAGGTGCTGGTACTTACCTTTAAAGCCCTACATGGCTTAGGCCCGGGATATTTGCAGGACCGTCTGCTACCGGGGACGACTTCCCATCGCCCAGTGCGCTCACACAGAGAGGGCCTCCTCAGGGTGCCGTCGGCCAGACAATGTCGGCTGGCGACCCCCAGGGGGAGGGCCTTCTCTGTGGGAGCACCAGCCCTTTGGAACCAACTCCCCCTTGAGCTTCGGATGGCCCCGGACCTCCGGTCCTTCCGCCGCGACCTCAAAACTTTTCTCTTCCATCAGGCTGACCTGGATTGATGATGGGTTTTTAAATATGTTTTAATTTTTAAATTTTTAACTGTGTAGTTAATTTATTTTGGGGCTGTTATTTAATTCTTTTTTAATTTTTGTACTGTTGTTTTTTATTGTTGTTAGCCACCCTGAGTCCTTCGGGAGATAGGGCGGCATATAAGTCCCAAAAATAAATAAATAAATAAATAAATACATTTGAAGGAGCAGCTAAAAAAGCCAATTAGAAAATTTTGCTTCACCTTGAACTTATGGTTTCAAGATCTCCTTACCAAAATGTGTGTTTTCATGCCCAGGGGTACTGTGTGGAGAGCCATACACGTGGCATGTTTTCTTCCCAGCTCTCCTCACTTACCTTGCTCCTGTTCTTCACCAGGATTTATAAATAATATAATTCCATTTAATGTTAACTGAACAGAAATTTCTCAGAAGGAACTCTTTGCTCCCAGGGGCCTCCGCAGGAGGGATTGAAAAAGTGAAAATGACAGCTGTGACCCTGCAGTTGACGATCTATCCCTTGGTCTTCAACTGCAGGGTGCCATTTTGACATCTTTGAGCAATCCAGAGCCATGTACCTTCTGCCTGGACTGAAACACATGTGTTTGACCTTGACAGGGACCCAAATTATGCATTCTGAGCAGAGGTCTTCTGTGATGGATGGAGATGGAAAGGTTCAAGGCCATTGATAATAGCTAAGAGAAATTAGGAAAAGAAATGCTAGATAGATCAAGGGAGGGGCAGATGGGCATGTCGGATATGTCTTACTTGATACCATACATGGAGGCGCTGGACAATTAACGAAAGATGTTTTAAGATATCTCTGGCGTTTGTTTGGCTTAAAACCTTCTCCTGATTTTTCTGAGCTAAAACCTGAAACACCAAAGGGTTCTGGATTTCTGTTTGGTCAAACTAGGATCTAGGGAGTCTTTAGTACTTTCTGAGCTTGGTTATTTGCTTCATTTAGGCAACGTGCATCAGTTCTCTTTTATTGAAACCATGATCTGCCCAGAACTTTTGAGCGATAAATATTGTTTCAAATTTAAAACAAAGCATATTCCCTTTTTGTGTACACCCTTAAATTATAGCAGATTCCTGAACTTGTACTAAGTATTTCATAGAATGATTATAAAAGGGCTGCATTCCTATTTTTTTACACATTATATAAGACAGTTTTCTTTAGCCTGTTGTGTTCTAGTTCTTTGAGATGACAGCTCCCAACTTTCTCCAACCAGGATAGCCAGGTTGGCTGAGTAACAATTAAAGCTTTTTGCCCAGACAATCAAAAGGATATAGGTTAGATAAAAAAGTGATAATGGTAATGGTTTGTTTGTTTATTTTTGCTCACCGCTAATTATCCTTAAATAACTCAAGGTGACAAACATAAGTAATACTCCCTCCTCCTATTTTCCTTCACAACAACAACCCTGTCAGGTTTGCTGGGCTCAGAGTGACTATCTAGTCCAAGGTCACCCAGCTGGCTTTCATGCCTTAGAACAGACATGTCAAACACAAGGCCCGGGGGCCAAATCCGGCCCGCGAAGTGGTTTCATGTGGCCCACGAAGCCATCCTGGAAACAGTGAGGGAACGGCCCCCACTGCCTTGGCCCTGGCCCAGAGACCCTCCTTCTGCCAGAGATCCTCAGATCTGTCCCACTCCTGCCCAGGCCCCCATAGGCACCCTTGATGCGAACGATGTAGAGCTGGCCACGCCCACCCAGTAGGCCATGCCCACACTGGCCATACCCACCCGGCCCCCTGAGGGCAACTGCAATGCTGATGCGGCCCTCAATGAAATTGAGTTTGACACCCCTGCCTTAGAATTAAACATGTAACTCGCAGCTTTCTGGTTTCTAACCTGGGGCCTCAACCACTATACCAAATGGGCTCTCATATAATTTAGTGAAATATAATTTCACTACAATAATTAAATGCCACAAAGGATTTATTTCAGGGGCTGCATCCTCCAGTTTTAGAACAGTTCTTATTATTCAGTTCCTATTACGCATCTGAACTTTCAAAATACTAATTAGTGAATGAAGAAGTTGAGCACAGGAGAAGAATGGGTGGTAGAAACTGTCTTGGCTCCTGCAACTATTAGATACAACCCGTTGTTTTCCAGCTTTACTGGCTGTTTTGCTTGTTGAGTATTTTTATGTTATTGTAGCTTTGGGGTTATGAAAAGAGAAATAAAGCAGTCAACCAGATTTTTATCTGCTTCACAAGTGCTCAATTTCCAGAAATATGAAATTCCTTTTTATGAACGTCTCCTTTATGATTTTACTTGTTTCCTCTTAAATAAGGTTTCTATTATGTCCATGTCTTTATTTCTGTTTTATGTTCTGTGCTTCATCTTTCTACTGGTTTGTGTTGTGTATTTTATATATTTATTAAAATATTTATAGAGCTGCCATCTTAAACACCTGTATTTTGTCTTTTTCTAGTCATTCTTTAAAATTCTTAATACTGAACTGCTATGAGCCATATTGAAAGTTGTTGAAAATAATGACTAAATAAATACTTTAAAACTAGATTAAGGCAAAGAAATCTGATCCCAGTTTTACAATAAACTTTTCCCAGAATTGCTCTAGAGTTGTTCATGTACATACCTCTATAATGTTTTCCTATATCTACCTATTTTATCCAATAAACTTTGGGTCTTTCTTTATAGAGAATCTTCTGCAGATTTCTAATAATTCTGACTGTTCTTTTCTACACTTTTTCCAGCTCCTATAATTTCCTTTTTGAATTGTGGTGATTAGAACTTTTCACAAGGATAGTGTAAGAAATCAGCGTACTACACTAACTCTTGATTATATGCCTGAGTTCTCAGTTCTGTCAGTTTTTAATCAGGCAAAATCTGGCACAGACCTGTTGAATTATTAAAGCTTTGAATTTTTTTGTTCACCATCAATACTAGCTTAAAGTACCATTTCATTTTGTAAAAAGGAAAGGTAACACCAGAAGATCCTTTTCAATGAAATGGAAAAACAAAGATGAGCACTTTGTAATCTGGGATTAGCGGATAAACACGGCCCAAGGAAAAGCATATTTCTTGTTTTAAAAATTGCCTACTTAACTGCAGGGCAAACAATTGAGCTGGTGTGAAAATTGGCAACAGGAACAGGGATGCATGTCAAATGAACAGATAGTACTTGAATAGGTCCTCAGATAATTTAGAGGTGGAGGCGGGAGGAAAGAATAACATATACACTGCTTCATCATGCATAACTGCTAATTTACTTTTTCATACAGCTATCTCTGTTAAAACAGGTTTCTCAGCTTTGCTGATATTTGTAGACCACCAGCAAATGGCTATAATATCTACAAAATTATCATATTCCCAACCTCAGCAGGAGACACCAAACAATATACATATATAACTGTTGTATAAACAGCTACTGTGCATAACATCTACATAAAGACGTGTTTGCTTAAGCAACTCTGAAGTTAGTAAATATTTGCAAAAGTTGTACTGCCAATTGAAGAACAGCCAAGAAGATTTATGATATGTTTGTGAACAGGGAAAGGGTAGTTCTGCAAAGAAATGTGCACATTTGTAACATCTGAGAAATCATCTCCTTTTAGGAAGATTTTTCAGATCTTTTAGGTCCTATAGAGAATAGCTTAAGAGTTTTGTTTGCTTTTTTCTTTCTCATATTGCTGGTGCTCAATGAAGAATTGAAATAGGTGTGAGTCAATTGTGGTAGTTTCTGGGATAAGGTGGACTTTTTTCATAGAGATCTACCAGTAATGACAATTTGAGGCATGATTTGCTTCCTTTATGATCAGGACTGTTGCAGATTTATTAAGCTATCTTTCATCTTTTAATTGATAGATGTCATTGCGTTTTATTGTACACCACTTCTGGTTTTCATTGAAAATGGCATATATAAGAGAAACAATGTGTGAACTTCCAGAATACTGAGTTTTAGTAGCAATTTCACTGTGCTAAAAGGAAATATACTGTAGCTTTAACTTGTTTCTTCCACTGACATTTGTTACCTTTCTATTTAGTGACAAAATCAGAACCAGAGTCCAAAGCAAGCTGGGAGAAAAGGTTCATAGAAGAGGTGATTGGGAAAGACATGTTTGTAAATACATCCATTTTTAGGTAAAAGGGAGAAAGGCCCTTAACAGGGCAATTAGGACCTTATTTTTATTGCTAGAATTATTTTACTGCTGAGATTAACACTTTTTTCTCCTCCTGGGCTTTGATGGTCTTCATGATCACACAAAGGGGAAAAAAAAGAAGGATCAAGAGATTTCCATCTATTTCATCTGATGTAAAAGCCAGTTTGGTCTAGTGGTGATTAAGGCTCCAGGCTAGAAAGCAGCGTGCCTGGCTGAGGAATTCTGGGAGTTGAAGTCCACAAGTCATAAAAGGGCCAAGTTTGAAGATCCCTGGCCCTAAGATAAATCCAAAGTTAAGTGGGCTCAACAACTGTCAGCAACAATCAGAACCTTCACGCTAGGAAAATAAAAGCAAAATTTTATCACCTGTGATCCATTTTGTTTTGTTTTGTTAAAAAACAAGGGATTTATAAAAATAGCTCATGGGAGTTTATAAAACCATTGGATATGCGTCTCTATTCTTACAATAGTACTAGGCCAGGGTTTTTATTTGGCCATTGCTAATTTGCATAGGTATAAAGGACACGGTGGCTCAGTGGGTTAAGACACTGAGCTTTGTAGATCAGAAGGTCGGCAGTTTGGCAGGTCGAATCCTGAGTGCTGTGTAGCAGAGTGAGCACCTGTTACTCGTCCCAGCTTCTGCCAACCTAGCAGTTCGAAAGCACATAAAAATGCAAGTAGAAAAATAGGGACCACTACGGTGGGAAGGTAACAGCGTTCCGTGCGCCTTTGGCGTCTAGTCATGCCGGCCACATGACCACGGAGACGTCCTCGGACAAGCGTTGGCTCTTCGGCTTTGAAACGGAGATGAGCACCGGCCCCTAGAGTTGGAAACGACTAGCACGCATGTGCAGGGGAACCTTTACCTTATTCAATGTCAGTGTGGTTTCACTCCCTTATGCACATTTCAAAGTATTAATTATAACCAGAACCATAACTTTGTTGGATCAGAGTCAGACCCAAGTCCAGCTACCGGCAGTGTTCTAACAACTCTTTTACTTGAGGGCAACCTTTGATCCCCAGACTCTTGCTACTCAACAGGGGCGCCTTGCAGTTATCACAAGTGTCAGCCCGATAGTGATCTTTCATTATTCTATTTTAGGAGTCCTTTGATATAAAATTCCATACGGTACAGAAACAACGGTTCTGAAGACGATGTGGTTTTAAAAGACATGCATTCTGAAACTCTGCATTGTGTTTGTCTTAAGTAGCAAAATAAGAAGCGGGGGTGGGGAGGGAACCAGTTTAGCTGTGGCCATATTAAAGAACTCAAACAGCCTTTCTCCCTATTAGAAACACCAATTTTAGATCAAAGAGCAAACGGCTCTTTTTCATCTCCGAACTTGATTGGGTTAAATTGCTCAGCACTTACTCACAGGCTGGGCCGCTGGCAATTTCTAGGGGGAGTTTTCCCGTATGACTAGCCAGTTGAGGACGGAACCATGATTCACCCTCATGTGTTTTGGTTCGAAAGTGCCTTCCTTTCGAGCCGCACACAAAAGACAAGACCGACGGTGAGGAATTTCCGCTTCGCGGCGGCGGCTGCAGCTGCCCTCCGCCCCGCGCCCCGCGCCCCTCTCTCTCTCGGGTAGCCCCTGGCGCCTCCTTCCACGCTTCGCCGAAGTACCCTCCGCGCTTGCCGCAGAGCGCCCACTCCGATGGCCAAAGGAAGAGTTTCGTGCCCATCGGCCGAGTTGAAGCGCCGCCCCTTTTGCAGAGCTGTTTCGTTTCTGATTGGAGCGGGGGAGGACCAATCGGAGGCCGCGCAGGGGTTTGCCCGGCGCTGTCAGATCGGCAGCCGCCTCTCGCTCCTTCTGATCCGGGCTGCCTTCTTCTGGCGTCGTCCACGCCGCCGGCTGCCTTGACTCCCGCGCCTCCTTTGCGCTTTCGCACCCGGCGCGCGCTTCGGGTTGCCGCTCGGCTCCGGCGCCAGGGTCAAAATGAGATGGACGCTTTGACAGCCACCGCATCCTCAGCCTAGGCTTTTACGCCCAGCAGCAGCACCAGCAGCAGCAAGGAGGAGCAGCTTCGCCGTTGCCACCAGCAGCCTTAACGATTTAAATGTCATCCCTGGGCAGATCTCTCTCTGCTTCGGCACCGTTGCTGTTGGGCACCGATACTAAGATTAAGAAAGTCGGATTCTCTCAGGCTGGTATCCAAGGCCATCCTCCTCTGCTAGGATACTAAGCTACACGTCTGTTTCTGGGCTAAGACGGAAGGCGAGGCATATTAAGTCGGGCAATCCTCTCTGCTAGGCTGGGGCGGGCGCACACCCAGCCAGCCGGCCGAAAACATATGTTGCAGCAGGTTCCTTGAAAGGCAAGACATCGCCGGGAGTGGTTCCAGGGACCAGGGAATCGAGTTAAAAGTCTCCCATCTTCAAGGAAAGAAGGGAGAAAAATAAAAAACAAAATAAAATAAAAGTGGCTGCTGAAAAGAGAACCAGCAAGTTAAAGCAGCCGCAGAAGAGAAGAAGGCAGGGAAAAGGATATACGGACTGAGAATTGAGGGAGCAGCTACACCACCCAAGGAAACAGGTGGAAAGGCAGAGACAGCTCCTGAAAGGAAGTTGCATTTTAAAGAGAGATTTCCCCCTTCTTGCCTTTTCCACTCGGCTTTTTGGGGGTGGGTGGGTGGGGGTGGGTGGGTCGGAGAAAGCTAGCCTGCCACAGATTGTAAAAACCTATCTTCATCCTCTTCCTTCCTTGCTTGCTGCTGTTGTGACAGAGACGCATTGACAAAGCAGAAGGAGAAAAAATGCCAGCCATCCTGGTAGCCTCCAAAATGAAATCTGGACTACCTAAACCTGTCCATAGTGCTAGTCCCATTGTTCACATTCCAGCTGCGAAAACTGTCCCACAGCCCTGTTACCTGAAGTTTGGGAACAAGGTGGAGGTGAACAAGTCATCCTATGCCAGCCAGATCCCTCTCAAATCCCAGAATGGTCACGAGAACACAGCCGATGGCTTCCTTCGAAAGAAGAGTAGCTCCACTGAGAATGGCTTTGACACTCAGGTCAGCAAAATGGTGCTAGCATGGTGAGAGCGTGGTGGAGAGGCTGTGTTATATGCAGTTCTGTTCGTGTGTGCATGGTTACTGAAAATGCAGGTTGTGATGGGAAATATAATTGTATTTCTGATGGACACAGAAGCTATGGAGGGAACGATATTTTCTCTAACTGCAGATGAGAGAACTGGCTATTCCTATACATTCTCTTGATTTATCTTGGCTTGGGGTGTGTGTGTGTACTTTTATTTATAGGAGGCTAAATCTTTCAATAATGCTGGATTACTGAAAGGAGAGGGGGGGTGCTTTGTTTGGGGAGGGGTGCTAGTGTATTCAAGTGCTGTTTGTTAAGGAATTATTTGCAGTGGGTGTGTTTGTGCATTTTACTGTGAACACCTGGAGAACTGCCGGAGCAGCTACCTAGTGTGGTGTTCTGATGCATGCAGCTGAGCATCATGCAGCAGGGAAAGCCATGCAAGTATGTAGCAAAGACTGCTGCCTGTACACTTACACATTCAGCAATCACCTATGGGGTAAAGCTACAATAAATGTTCAATATAATACTATCTTGAACGTTGCTGCATTTAAAGGCATCTGTATATACATACACAAATACAGAGAGATATTCATATGTAAGAGAGAGAGAATATGTGTATGTGTGTTTGTGTGTTTATTCCTAGATATAAGCATTGATTTCTAATATGCATCGTTGCTTGAAGCCATATTTGGATGCCTCTTTAAATGCGGTTGCTCTATTATTATGGAGACTGCGATACTCCATGTTCCAGCTTGTTTTATTTTAGCAAGTGTATTAGTATTTTTAGCATGGCTCAGATTGTCGCTATGTTACTAGTGCTTGAATATGGCTCAAGAACAGTGAAAGCAGACAGTAAATGCTAACATACTACAGGAGGAGCAGAGCAGATGGCTTGCTGCCACTAAGGTGACTAATTAATATTAGCTAGACCGAGATTGCCATGAAGACAGATCGTCGGCTTGGTGTACTGCAAACCTATTCTGCGGCTGCTTGAAGCATCTCACAAGAAGCACAGCCATGTTGGGGTGGGAAGTTGCATGTTTGAAGAGGAATAGTATTGCTGCCTTTTTCCTACCATAGGAAATACTGGGTCATTCTTGTCAATCTAGGTTTTGCAGGTGGCAACCTCAGAACCTGCCCTGATGAGGATCAAGAGTTTGCCTGCTGTCAACCTAGCATGGCTTCCTGCCCTGCTTTTTCCATGCTGGTGGATAAAGTGATGTATTGAACTGGGTTTGTGAAGCTGCAACAGGTCCTAAGGGCTTGAGAATTGGGAGGGAGAGGTGAGAGTGTCAGTAGTAGTAGACAAGCTTTGCATCATACCCTCTGGAAGAAAGTCCAAAATCTATTTTTTAAGATCTTAGAGTTTTCAGGACAATCCCATTCTACAAATTTAAATAGAGGAGAAGAGTCCAGTTAAGCGAATATGATACTATATTGATATGAGCAATGAGATGATGACTCTTACAAAGCCTTTCAAAGCTGAGTGGGCATTTTATTACATGCTGAGCATTGAACACTATATGGTCAATATTTTAGGAGTTCAAAATTGATTCAGTTAGTTCTAATTGGGATTTTTCTTTGTTGTGAAATGGGGGTGGTGAAACAAGCAGGATATCTTATATGCCACATCTGTACTCAGTGCCTGGGGAAACTTTTCACATTTGAAGATCACAATAGTTATGGTAGCATTTTATCTGACAGAGGTTCAGCTAGTTGTAGTCCTAGTGAATCTTCATTGGTAGAAATATTAAATTCTTAACTTTCAGCTATTGGTCAAGTTTATTGGTCTGTTCTTGGCAATCTACAAGGCTTGTTTTCATTTAGTCATTCTTTAGTTTCTTATACTGTTTTTCACCAAATAGGTGTTTCCTCTAATGATTGTGTTAAATCAGTTGTAAGTCAACTGGAATTCAAAGCAATCTTTTTTCTATTGGTAAGTATTAGTATTATTATAAGCCTGGAATCATCTATGGGAACTCTACAAATAAATTAACTTTGTATGCCAAGTCATTTGCATTGTGAGTACCTTTGTGGTTATCCAACCAGTTGCATAATTTATTCTTTTTCCTTGCCCATCTCTTTCTCGTCATAAATAACATTAACCAGATATTCTGAATTTAGTATGATATTGTATAAGCCACGCAAAGAGTAGTATATGAAAATAAAATCTAGCAACATGGAGCTGTTTGTACTTAAAAAAAACAACATTTCTAGAATGTACTTTGCAGAATATAGACGACTGAGCTTACAATATAACTTACAATATAACGGTAAAAGCCTTTTATCATGAGATAAATGCCTCAACCTGATGAAAGAACTGATGTGTAAGTCACTGGCAACGACTATCTGTACTTTATTTTGACTATAGGAAGACAAGCCTTGAGCTCATCTTCACAGTCCAATTGCCTTTTGGTTTGAAGCAACTAAAGAATTTGACAAGTGGAAAAAAATGACCCTTCACCACTGAGTTTCTTTTAGAAACATATGCACATCAATAGATGCAGAGTTATTAGAATGGTGGAATCATTGTGGTTTTAGGCATGCTTCTGGGCTTTGAAGAAGAAGAGGTTGCTAGAAGGTCTGGAATCTATGAACAGCTAGAGAACACAGGCAGTTGTGTTGTAACGGATTGGATGATTTCTCCCCTGGGACCATCATTTCTGCTTTGAGGAACAGTGGCTGTCCAGTTTCATCAGCAGAGATTCCTCCTATTACCTACAACCTGACCCTTTTGAGAGAAAAAGTCTAGGACTGGATCTTTATGCCAAACATCTTGTATATGTGCAAATGTACAAACCACAGGTGATAACAAAGATACTTTTTGGAAATCCCTGAATCTGGTTAGTGAAGCTTTTTTCTTCTTCTTCTCTTATCATTCTCCTTGGTATTTCCTCCTTTGCAATAATAGGCTGCACCTAAAGCTAATATTTGAACATACTGTAGATATTCACTTAATGTACATTTCTGTGTTCTCACTGAACTTTATGTAACTGATTTCTGGTGAAGATTGAGCAAGAGATGAAGAACCACATGATCCAGTTTATTCTCAAGTGAAAACTAGTAGCCAAAGATGGCGATAGGAAAACTAGTTGAGTTTTCCTATGGCCATCTTTGACCACCAGTTTTAACTTGAGAATAATTTGGATAATGAATGCATTTATTTTTTACAACTAGTCTCTTTTAACAATGGCCATATTTATGGTACTGAAAAAGTAACCTTATAACTTCTTGTTGAGCTACAACCATTAAAGTGTTCTTGCACTCATGTGATCGAGATTTGGGTGGTTCACAACCCACAGGCCATTACAATCATCCCAGCCTCCTGTGGTTGTGTGATTGCCTTTTGCACATTTGTGATTGCCATTTGCATAAACAGCAGAGTCAAATGGAGTAGCCAACAGTAAAATCACAAGTCGCAGGTCATGTGATATCTTGCTTAATGACCACAGGTGAGTTGCTTAATAACTGTGATGAAAGTGAGACATTACTGGATTTTGTATTTGGGGTTTATTTATTATTTATTTATTTATTAAATTTTTATACCGCCCTTCTCCCGAAGGACTCAGGGCGGTGTACAGGGCAATAAATATTAAAAAACAAAGTACAAAAGTTAAAAAACAATTAAATAATTTATGCCCGATATATACAATAGTTAAAACCATATTAAAAAACCCAACCCCAAACCCATCAGACCAGTCTGGACTGCTCAAATAAATAGGTTTTTAGATCCCGCCGGAAGGAGTGAAGGTCGGGGGCCATCCGGAGCTCAACCGGCAAGCGGTTCCACAGGTCTGGTGCGCCCACAGAGAACGCCCTCCCCCTAGGGGCCACCAATCGACATTATCTGATCGGAGGCACCCTGAGGAGGCCCTCTCTGTGGGAGCGCACTGGACGGAGGGAGGTTGACGCCGGCAGCAGGTGCTGCCGTAGGTAATCCGGACCCATGCCATGTAGGGCTTTGTAGGTCATTTATGCCTGGAGTCACTGTGAGTTCGACAACCATGTAAGTGTTCTAAATAAATAAATAAATAAATTGTTGTGGTCATGTGATGTCTCACTCACCAGTCCAATTGTGGTAGTTAAGTAAGAACTATCTGTATATTATATTTTGGCATAGGTATAGGGATGGAAATTGAAACCAATTGTGTTTCAAAGGAAGTAGGTTTCACTGTCTTTGATGCATTGAACTAAACATTTCTGGCTTGAGTTGTTCTATTATGGTCAGAGAAGCAGATAGTTTTATTGCCCGAAGTAATCATTTTGATGCCAGAAACAGGGCACTCCTAGCCACACTTACACTCACCTTCTACTTATCCGACTCAATACCATTCTGTTCTTCTGTTCCAAAATCTTGGTCCTTTCAGACTCTGTTCCCTCTACCTTTTGTGCAACCTCCAGCTTCTCCTCAAGTCTTTAATAGTTTAATACTCCCACTCTTTCTGGACTGTGCTTGCCTATTGAATCTGGAGTGGGTAGAAATGTAGTGCTGGTTCTAAGTTCTAAAAGACATTTAGTTGATGGCACTTTTTTTCTTACAGGTAATCCTTGACTAACACCCATAACTGAGCCTGGAATTATAATCAAAAGCCATGCCACTTGTTAAATGGGTCATCATGTGACTGACCCAATTTTATGGCATTATGGGGGGTTATTGTTAAGCAAACGTGTTCATAAAGCAAACTCTATGGTCATTAAGTGAACCCATTGTTTGCAATGGGTGTTTTTTGCTGGAAACTAGACGTAAACACTGGTTTCCAGCAAATATATATACATATATGCACATGCACACACACACACACACACACACACACACACACACACACACATACATATGTATAAGGGACGTGGTGGCTCAGTGGGTTAGGACGCTGAGCTTGTCAATCAGAAGGTCGGCAGTTTGGCGGGTCGAATCCCGAGTGCCGCGTAGCAGAGTGAGTACCTGTTACTCGTCCCAGCTTCTGCCAACCCAGCAGTTCAAAAGCACGTAAAAATGCAAGAATAATAGGGACCACTACAGTGGGAAGGTAACAGCGTTCCGTGCGCCTTTGGCGTCCAGTCATGCCGGCCACATGACCACGGAGACGTCCTCAGACAAGTGCTGGCTCTTCGGCTTTGAAACGGAGATGAGCACTGGCCCCTAGAGTCAGAAACAACTAGCACACATGTGCGGGGGAACCTTAACCTTTACCTTTATATATATATGCAGTGCTTTTTTTGTAAAAGAAAAAGGTGCCGGAACTCACACATGTCATACAACCCACCTTGCATACCCTACAAGGTTCCATCCAAAAAAAGGTGCCGGAACTCCATTCTGAGCGTTCTATGACAAAAAAAGCCATATTAAGCCGAAGAGCCAGCGCTTGTCCGAGGACGTCTCCGTGGTCATGTGGCCGGCATGACTGGACGCCAAAGGCGCACGGAACGCTGTTACCTTCCCACCACAGTGGTCCCTATTTTTCTACTTGCATTTTTACGTGCTTTCGAACTGCTAGGTTGGCAGAAGCTGGGATGAGTAACAGGCGCTCACTCTGCTACGCGGCACTCGGGATTCGACCCGCCAAACTGCCGACCTTCTGATCGACAAGTTCAGTGTCCTAACCCACTGAGCCACCGCGTCCATATATATATATATATGTGTGTGTGTGTGTGTGTGTGTGTGTGTGTATATATATGTGTGTATATATATATATATATGTATATGTATATGTATATGTATATGTATATGTATACGTATACGTATACGTATACGTATACGTATACGTATACGTATGTTGTTGTTAGTTGCGAAGTCGTGTCCGACCCATCGCGACCCTATGGACAATGTTCCTCCAGGCCTTCCTATCCTCTACCATCTTCTGTAGTCCATTTAAGCTCACGCCTACTGCTTCAGTGACTCCATCCAGCCACCTCATTCTCTGTCGTCCCCTTCTTCTATTGCCCTCAATCTTTCCCAGCATTAGGCTCTTCTCCAGTGAGTCCTTCCTTCTCATTAGGTGGCCAAAGTATTTGAGTTTTAGCTTCAGGATCTGGCCTTCTAAAGAGCAGTCAGGGTTGATCTCCTCTAGGACTGACCGGTTTGATCACCTTGCAGTCCAAGGGACTCGCAGGAGTCTTCTCCAGCACCAGAGTTCAAAGGCCTCAATTCTTTTGCGCTCAGCCTTTCTTATGGTCCAACTTTCACTGCCATACATTGCAACTGGGAAGACCATAGCCTTGACTATACGCACTTTTGTTGACAGGGTGATGTCTCTGCTTTTTAGTGTGCTGTCTAGATTTGCCATGGCTTTCCTCCCGAGGAGCAAGCGTCTTTTAATTTCTTGACTACAGTCCCCATCTGCAGTGATCTTGGAGCCCAGGAAAATAAAATCTGTCACTACCTCCATTTCTTCCCCATCTATTTGCCAGGAATTGAGAGGGCCAGATGCCATGATCTTGGTTTTCTTAATGTTTAGTTTCAAACCAACTTTTGCACTTTCCTTCTTCACTCGCAACAAGAAACTCTTCAGTTCCTCTTCACTTTCTGCCATTAGAGTGGTATCATCTGCATATCTTAGGTTGTTGATATTTCTTCCAGCAATCTTAATTCCAACTTTTGATTCATCTAGCCCTGCCTTTCTCATGATGTGCTCTGCATATAAGTTAAATAGGCAAGGCGACAGTATACAGCCTTGCCGGACTCCTTTCCCAATTTGGAACCAATCAGTGGTTCCGTGTCCAGTTCTCACTGTTGCTTCTTGGCCCGCATATAGGTTTCTCAAGAGACAAATAAGATGTTCTGGTACTCCCATCTCTTTAAGAACTTGCCACAGTTTGTTATGATCCACACAATCAAAGGCTTTAGCATAGTCAATGAAGCAGAAGTAGATGTTTTTCTGGAACTCTCTAGCTTTCTCCATGATCCAGCGTATGTTGGCTATTTGATCTCTAGTTCCTCTGCCTCTTTGAAATCCTGCCTGTACTTCTGGTAGTTCTCGATCCACATACTGCTGGAGTCTAGCTTGTAGGATTTTAAGCATAACTTTACTAGCATGAGAAATGAGTGCAATGGTGCGATAGCTTGAACATGTATACGTATACGTATATACATATATATACCAAAGATCCACATATATATACATATATACATAACACACACACACACACACACACACACACACACACACATATATATATATATATATATATATATATATATATATATATATATATATATATATATATTTTCTGAGGTTTTCGCGGGTGCCTGTATGTGGATCCTTGGTTTTTCGGGTTTTCCCCCGCGTAGAACTAAAGGTGTGGGCGCAACGTTTCGACGGAGTCCCATCCGTCATCATCAGGCTTTAGCTTCCTTCTTCTGGGAGAAGCATGTGGCTGTTAGTTCCTCTTTTTTAAACTGCCAGAGGGGGTGTGTTCTGTGGAGGTGTGCTCTGATTGGGTAGGGGACCAAGTGTGTTCTGATTGGGTGGGAGTGTGTTTTGAATGGTGGGTGTGTTCTGATTGGGTGGGGGGGTGTTCTGAGTGGATGGGCTGGTCTCAGCTGCCAGCTCCAGAACTGAGCTGGTGAGTTGTGCTGCTTTTGTTCGGCTTCGTGTTTGTGGTGGTGCCATGTTTTTATAGTGGGTGTCAGTTTGCTTATTGTGTGGTTTGGAGGGGTTTAAAGTGGCTGATGTTGCAGCTGTAGTTAGGTTTCTGTTTTGTGGTTGTGTGTCTTTATCGTTGTGGGTTCGGATTTGCTTTTTGAATGGTTGTGTGGTGGTGATGTCATGTGATGTTATCATGAGTTTGGGTCTGGTATCATTCTTGGTGGTTGGGCCTCGTCTGTCAATCAAGGCGGGTTTCCAAATGGCTGGTAGACGAGAGGTATCATCTCGTGTATTCATGCTGTGGGGGCGTTTTTCTATCTCAATGGCTTCTCTGATTATTCTGTTGTTAAAATGTTCAATTTTGGCGATAGTTTTGGTTTTTTTAAAATCAATTTCATGTCCCGTGGCTTCAAAGTGTTGGACCAGGGATGAAGTTTGTTCTCCCTTTCTGAGTGAGTTTTTGTGCTCTTCAATGCGTGCACTTATTCTTCTGTTGGTCTGTCCGATGTATGTGGTGGGGCAGGTGGTGCATGGGATTTCGTATACTCCTTGGTTTTCTAAGCCAATTATGTCCTTGGGGTTTCTTAGGATGGTGGATATTTTTCTGTCTGTGTAGAATGCTGTTTTGATGTTGTGTTTTTGGAGGACCTTACTGATTCTGTCTGTGGTCCCTCTTAAGTATGGGAGGAGGGCTTTGCCATTTTCTTGTTCTCTGTCTTGGGTTTTTGTGGGTGTCTCTCTTCGGATTAAGTTGGTAATCGTGTTTCTTTGGAATCCATTGGCTGTTAGTACATTAGTGAGAGTGTGTAGTTCGGTTTTTAGGTGTTGTTCGTCAGCTAGATGTTTTGTTCTGGAGATGAGTGTCTTGGCTACGGAGTTGATCTGTGCTGGGTGGTGGTGTGAGAGTGCGTTCAGATAGCGGTTTGTGTGTGTTTTTTTATGGTAGATAGTGTGTCCTAGGGAGCCAAGACAGAGAACAAGAAAATGGCAAAGCCCTCCTCCCATGGCTGGTAGGCGAGAGGTATCATCTCGTTTGTTCATGCTGTGGGGGCAATAAAATTAGGAGAAATCCACTAATATCAAGCATTGATTCTGTGTCTAAAAGAATGGATATTATTGTTTTTAAACAAGATTATTACTTATTTTACATTAATATCTAAGCATGGAATTCAAAGCAGTATATCAACAGATGTCAAACAAAAATCCAGGAATGCTTTTATTTCTGAAAAATTGTTTCACTCTTTGGCACAAATGTTGGGGACTACTTCCCACTCTATACTTTTTTTCCCATATCAACACTGAAATGGCCCCACATGCTTATTTAGAAATGTCCTAAAAATAGAGCATACACAGACACACACAAAGAGCTTACTTCCAATGAGAATGTCTTTCTTTCTTCTTTAGAGATAATTATGTTTAGCTCTCTTCCCCCATAAAACAAAGAAGCAGAACCTTTCTTTTGCAGTGTAGATTTAGATTCCAACTAATTCTTGGTTTCCAAGCATGGTAGCCATTGAGATGCTGCTTGCTGATAGCATCAACTTATATGTACCTGATATTTCTAATGCCTCCATGCCTGTTCTGTGGCCTCAGAGACATTAATGCAGCAAAGTGGATTGATACTAAACAGTGGCTTCTGTATGTGCAAGATCAACACAGCTTAGTGAAGCTGTTTATACCACTCCCAAGTTATGATATTCACTGTGCAGTTTTTAATCCTAAAAAAAAAATCACTGGCATGGAATCAGTGTTCCTTTTCTAAAGTGTTGGCATTTGCTCAACTCTGCCTTAGTATGTAATACATGTATAAAGTCAGAAAATTCTTACGTTAATACTGCTGTGGTTGCATTATTGGCTAACTCCTGAAGCAATGTAGTATATTCCAAAATCCCAATCCTAAATACAATTTTGTATAATGTTATGCTACTGTGCTGCAATCGGCAACAAAATTCTTTTCTATAACAGTAATCCAATTTATAAGACCCCACTAAATTCCGTAAGATACAAGTTCAATTTATAGATATCTGATTAGATAATATATATTTTCTTTAAATGAATTTAAGTGACCAAGGCAAGATGAATTGCATCCTACTGTACTGAAGGAGTGTGGTTATGAATTGATTGAAACTTCATGTAAAATGCTGGAGAACTAATAAAATGCCATATAACCAAGTCAGATCAAATATCACTATTTTCACAAATGGAGAAAAAGGTTTTGGGAACTATAGATCTGGAAAGAATCTAGAACAGATTATAAAAAAATATTAATTTATAGGCAACAGTATCACAATTACTAGAAGTAAGCATAGATTTTTCAAAAGCAAATGTTGTCAGACTAAAATTATCTCATTTTTATCAGGGAACTTCTTTAGTAGACTGAGAATGCAGTAAATGTGATATATCTTGATTTCAGTAAAGCATTGACAAAGTACAGCATGATATCCTGATAAGCCAACTACTTAACTGTACGTTGGCTAGCATGACAACTGAGTGGATACACAGCATGACAACTAAGTGGATACAAGATCATACCGAAAGGAGTCTCACCAGCTTTTCCTTTGTGTACTGAAATGTATTAAAAATAACAAAATGAAATGTGATAGAAAAATGTGATTAGTTTTTCCACACAGGAAACAAAAACCAAACACATAGGAAAAAATGGAGAATACCTTTCCTGGTAATGATACTACTTAAAACGATCTTGGCGTACTATTAATGGGTGGCAAACTAAAGCTGAATTGTAAATGTGTTAGAGAAGGGAAGGATGTGGGAGGGACCAATATCAGGGGTTTTTTTAACATTCCAGAGAACAAGACACAGAAAAATGGATTTAGATTATAGGAGGGTAACAATGTTTGAATGTCAGAAAAAAATCTTAAATTATAAGAGCAGTTTGATAATGGCACAGATTACCCAAAGATGTGGTAGGCTTTCTTTTGCTAGATGTGTTCTAGAAAACTATTTGCCAGGGATTATTTCACCTGGAATCCTACTGAGCAGCAGTTGGATTCAGTATCCTAAATTATCTCTTCCAACTATAAGATTCTGTGACATTATTTAGTATTATTTCACTAAATAATAATTAGACAGGCTGCCTCAAGATTATTGGAGCTATAGTTTCTAGATAATAAAAGATTATCTCTATTCTCTCTTTCTGTCTCTCTCTGTATACATATCTCTCTGTGTGTATGTGTGTAAAATATAACATAAGGTAACATAAATATTATATATTATATATGTGTGTCCGTGTGTGTGTGTAAATATATATAATGTATACACACAGGCATTTTTATTAAAGATTTTTTTAAAAAAATTGTAAATAATTTGTATTATTTCAGTACAAATTTTGAAAGACAAAATTAAAGAAAATAAAGAAAAATAGTAAATAAATGAAAATGTACAAAAAAAACCAAATAGAATTTTTTTTAGAAGATTAATAAATTTTCTGTCTAGAGAATAGAAAGTAGAAAAAAAGGAAAGGAAAGTGGCTTCTGGTATTCTTTACAGCAGTTACAAGTACATTTATATTTTACCCTCTCAGAATTAGAGTTCCTGGATAATAAAAGTTTTGATTCTACTCTACATTGCTGTTTCTGGTGACAACTTAGTACAGCATTTGAACTTAACTTCTTTCCCTAGTGTGCTCGGTATGTAATCTGTTATCGTCTAGGAACAGAACTGAATTCCAGCCTCTAGAATCTTCTCCATTGCTGAGATCAGGGAAACTGGCTCTGAAGCCTCTCCAACATGATTGGCTCTTGACTTTTTCCTAGCTCTTTCTTTTTTTGCTTTCTTTAGTAAAATATATCTACTACCTCTACAAACTGCCTTCTGCCTTCAGAGCTGCACATGGTGACAGTTGTGCTCTAAAACTAGACCCAGATCAAACCAGCCTCAAAACAAACATCCAGGGCATGGTGGACAAGCTGAAGTGATCCATTTGACCCTTGGCTGAATTTTCACTCCAATAGCTGTGTTTTCAGTCTAGCCTGCTGTACCCCTCTTCATGAGCTGAACTAAAGATGAAACCAATCTTCCAACTCAGAATTGTTTACCTAGCTAAAAATACATTGGTCTAATATTATTTTTAGAAATGCTATATATCAAGCATATAAATTGCCAGTCTCAATGAGTATTATTAGGCATGCTTGTTGGTACATTTTGTAACAGGAAGTTGCTGGTTTTCCATTTAACGTGTACTGGAGTATAGTCAAACACTTGTTACTAAACTGGCAAGTCTCTCGGATAATTTGGAAAAACATTCCTTCTGAATCAACTTTGGCTTGTTTTGGGAAATAAAATTGCTGAACCTAGCTTGTGATTTCCCTTCAGTACACTTTGCTTTGCTGATAAGGAACATTTGTTTTTATTACTACACCTGCTATTATGAGTTATACAATCAACTATTTAAAAACAAACTCAGATTTCAGTTAGAGATCAATAAATGTTACTTGTATTCAGTTTCAATTACTTTTGACTCTTAAATTTCACTGGCTCACTTGTTTTTTAATTGCAGAATAAATCATAAGCATCGTTGTGCATCCTGATACATATTTTTTCAAGCAAATATAATATAATGGAAGTATCGCTTGCATTTATTCCTAACATGAATGTTTTTTTTTATTGAAAAGTTTTAACATACAATTTTTCTTTAAAAATCCCCCCTCCCCCTCCCTTCTCCCTCCCCCCTACCTCTCCCCCCTCCCCCCCTCCCCCCCCGACTTCCCAGAGCTAAATACAAGGTATATATAAAAAAAACAATCATAAACAACCATATACTAACAACTATAAACTCTAAAATCCATCACTCTCTAGCTTATATAGGATAAAACAAACCTTAGTAATATTAAATATATATAAAGAAACTAAAATAGAAAAAGAAAAAAAGAAAGAAGACTTATTCAAATGCTACATGAAACTTCTTAACCCTATACTTGTTCTGGATAAACTCAATCCATTTTCTCCATTCCATAATATAGCGTTCTTGCGAGTGATCTTTCAAATTGGCCGAAATCTTCGCCATCTCTGCCAGGTCGGAAACCTTTAAAGTCCACTCTTCTATGGTCGGCAGTTCCTCTTTCTTCCAATACTGACCTATCAAAAGTCTTGCTGCCGTAATTAAATTCAACATCAACTTGGTGTCCACAACTGTAACATCTGTAATTATTCCCAACAAAAAAAGTTGCGGACAAAACTTTATCCTCTGTTTAAAAATCTTCTGCATGTTCCACCAGACTTTTATCCAAAAAGCCTTAACCTTTTTACAAGTCCACCATATGTGAAAATATGTTGCGTCTTCATCACCGCACCTCCAACATTTAGGCTGATAATTCGGATACATACTTGCAAGCTTTTTAGGATCTAAATGCCATCTATAAAACATTTTGTAAAAATTCTCTCTTAGATTTTGAGCTTGGGTAAATTTTACGTTCCTCACCCAAATCTTTTCCCACGTGTCCATTGTGATAACTTCCTGGATGTTTTGGGCCCATTTTATCATACAATCCTTAACAAGTTCTGTTTCTGAATCAATCTCTATCAATGCAAGATATATCCGTTTAATATGTGCTGGTCCCTGATTTCTAATTTGCTTTATCAAATTTTCATCAGTCATTGTAAAACCATTTTTCTGGTCTTCTTTCCACCTGGCCCGTAACTGAGTATATTGAAACCAGTTTTGAACAACCTCCTCTTCTCGCAAGAGGCTATATGATTTCAAACACCAGACATTTCTTTCCAAGCTTAGAATTTCCTTGTACGTAGTCACATCATGTTTGAAACCAGCATGTATATTTTCTATTGCTTGTTTTGGAATTGCCCACAGTGGTATCTTGCAATCTAGCTTATGTCTATACTTCTTCCAAACTCTCAACAATGCCTGTCTTAAAATATGCACTCTAAACACATAGGCCGAAGACAGCCTCCCCAGCTATTAAGGAATTGAAGGTGGATAAAGCACCAGGCACTGATGGCTTGACTGCGGCCTATTATAAAAACTTACAATTAGAGATGATAAAACCGTTAAAGGAACTGTTCCAGACAATCCAGAGGGGGGGAAAGGTGCCCCCGTCTTGGAGAACAGCTTTTATCTCTTTGATTCCGAAGGAAGACCAGGATGCTACTTTAGTTAAAAATTACAGACCGATATCGCTTTTAAATACAGATTATAAGATATTTGCTAAGGTTTTGGCTAATAGACTGATGAGGGTTCTGCAACAGGTGATTCATGGGGACCAAACGGGGTTTATTAGTGGAAGACAAATGAAAACTAATGTGAGACATATAGTTGATGTGTTAGAGTTTTTGGAAAGGCACAACCAGATCTCTGCTGCGCTAATCTTTTTAGATGCTGAAAAGGCTTTTGATCAATTGAACTGGCAATTTTTGTTGAAAGTTTTAGACAAAATGGATTTTGGGGAAAATTTTTTACAACCGATTAGGGCATTATACCAAAAACAAACTGCCCGAATTATAGTTAACAATAGTTTGACAACAGTATGTAATATTGAGAAGGGCACAAGGCAAGGGTGTCCGCTATCGCCCTTGTTATTTGTATTAACATTAGAGATATTATTGGTTAAGATTCGGAATTCGGAAAAAATTAAGGGGATACAAGTTGGAGATCAGGATTACAGATTGAGAGCATTTGCAGATGATCTGGTTGTTACAGTGACCCAGCCAGAGAACTCTGTTGTGGACCTGATGGAGATAATAACACAATATGGGAAGGTTTCTGGATTTAAAGTAAATATACAGAAAACTAAAATTTTGGCTAGAAATATGACAGTTTCGCAGAAGGCTCTCCTAGAAGGATTAACTGGATTTGAGATTGTTAAAAGGGTTAAATATTTGGGGGTGATTTTGTCGCCCTCTAATACAAAGCTATAACCACTCCATTTTTCTTATTCATTGCAGAAGCAACAAATTGCGTACCCAACCTTGAGTTCGATAAATACTTTTGATCCACAACTCTAATATGCGTTTCTTGCAAACATATAACATCTATCTTGAATTGTTTTAAATATTGAAAAACTTTATTCCTCTTCTGTGGTGAATTTAGTCCATTAACGTTCCAAGTTAAAAATTTAGTTGCCATGCATATCCTCCCAAAGCTCTTGGAGCACTGCTTTGATAGGACTATCTTCTTTAGGCCGTGCTCCTCCCACTGCTTGGCTGTAAGTACGTTGTGGAAGTTCCAAAGACTTTTGCTGGTCTTGTTCTTTTATTTTTTTTTATCGTTTTAAAGCAGCACGCGTTACCCTTTGCTCTCTAGGATCATCCAAAGAAGTTATAGCTTGATCTCCTCCAGCACCGTTTTCCTCTGCTTCAGCCTCTTGATGTTCTCCTTCTCCAGATCCCTTTGCAGCTTCCAGAAGTGTTAATGGGGTTGCTTTTAAAACGTTATTGTAAAAATCACGTGCTTGCTTCACAGTAACCAGCCAGTACCTTTTACCTTCATGCATCACCATCAACCCAACTGGAATCTCCCATCTGAACCTTATATCTCGTTGCTTGAGCTCTTGCACAAGAAATGTAAAATCCTTCCTTCTCCTTAAAATCTTTGGAGGAATTTCTTTTAGAACCAAGACTTCTTGATCAGCAATCACAACTTTAGCATCATAGGCAGCTTGTATAACTTCATCTCTAATTTCCCTTTTTGCAAAGTAAACCACCACATCTCTAGGCAACTTTCTCTGTCTAGCAATCCATGAATTCACACGGAACACTTTATCCATAGCTCCTCTTATTTCAGATGCTGGCTGATTCAATACCACTTCGAGAGCCTCAGAAACCAGCTGCTTTAAATCTTCCTTAATATTCTCTTTTAAGCCTCTGATTCTAACAGCAAACTGCATCTGGTAATATTGAGCAAGACTTAATTCTCTTTCCATTTTGTCTCTTAAATCTTCATTCTCCAGTACTTTTGCTTCTAATATGGCATTCTTTTGAGTCAAATCATCCACTTTTTCATCCAAATCTTCCACACATTCCGCCACTTTATGCACTGAAGACAAAATGTCTACCTTCATCACGCTGAACTTCTGTTCCATCCTCTCTTCCATTCTCTCCTCCAATTTCTCCAATTTCTCCTCCATCTGTGCAAATTTATCACCCATTGATTCCAAAATTACCTGGGCATGTTTTTCAAGAGCATCTCGTAAGTCCTTCGGTGTCAATACATCAGGAGGATGCAACGCCTGCAATGATGATTGTTGCACCGGAGAAGTTCCACCACTCCGAAGAGTTTTAGGGGGAGGTTTAGCCGCCATCTTTTACTTTCAATTGTGATGCACTTTCACTTTAAGTTTAAAAAGTCCATCAAGCTCGAGAGTAAAATAAAATAATCCTCTTCACCTTTTCCTCTTGTACCGCTCTGCCTGCTCTTATTACTCCATAGTCCTTCCTTCAGGCAGGGGTGGTCGCAGACACCTGGCTCTGCTCCAAGAAATCCGGAGCAGAGACGCTGGCCAGCTGGGAGCGACCCAGGCTTCGGGGGAGTTCAATCCTTCAGCCGCCCAAGCTCCAAGCTCAGGCGGCCCCGGAGAACTCAACCCCTACCTGGGGCCTCACCCCCTCCTCTTCTCCCGAGGAGGGGGCTTCAAATTCACCCGAACAGCTGATCGGCGCTGTTTCGGGCGAAAATCACACAGCTGAGCCGCGGGCAGCCCGGGAAGGCTGTCTCCGGCGCCGCGCAGCCACCGGAAGTCCCCTAACATGAATGTTTTTCTATACGCTGTTCAATCTGGAAAACTGAATGTTGAAAATGACTAGCCGCTCTAAGGAAGTTGAAACCTGTCAGATGATAGATGGAAAAAAATCTACAGTGAACCAAAAACTCTGCCTAAACTTTCATTTGTTATTATTATATGCATAATAATATATGCATATTATTATATGCAAATTATATTAGATATTCTCAAGAGGTGTCACCTTCATTTTTATTTGTGTCCTAGTCTAAAGTGTTGCTTAACTTGGCACCTTAAAAGTGCCAAAGAGATAGACAGTAGCTAATTGTCAGCTGGCAGAGGGCGGGAATGGTAATACTTTATTTGCATTAATAATTTTAGTGTAGGATGTGCTGGGAGCAGAGTGAGAAGAGGAAAAGTGCAGAAAATGGAGCCATTGCATTTTCTTGAGATTGGATAGATAGACAGGGCACAACTGTGTTGATGATGAGAGATTTGTGAGGCTAAGGATCTTTGGAGGTAACTGGACACCTAACCATAGGACAATCACGTACTTTGCCCATAGTGTCAGGCAGTGCTTTTTTTGTAAAAGAAAAAGGTGCCGGAACTCACACATGTCATACAACCTGCCTTGCCTACCCTGCAAGTTTCCATCCAAAAAAGGTGCTGGAACTCTGTTCTGAGCGTTCTATGAGAAAAAAAGCCCTGGTGTCAGGACATAGCATAAACCCCTGATCTGGGCAGGACACCTGAGTTTCCAGGCCTCACACCTTTTAGTTTGCAAGGTGTATAATACTCCTTTTCCCAGATGACAGATCTAATACAATCATGAAGTTAAGATCGATAAAAGAAAAATGTATTGATACAGAGATGCACTGACAAATGTATGAGAACTGAAGAAGCTTCTTGGATGACAAGTGAAACATCTTCAAGCAAAACAAAGTCCAGCTGCCTTTTGAAAAGGCACTTTTGGCATCACAGAGAGGAGTAAATGACTTGCATGCATTAACAACAGCCAAACAACAGTATTTTTGTGAAGACCCTACCACCACAACAAAGACACATGCATGCACACAATATATAGTATGCAGTGTAAACATATTGGTACAAATGCACACCTGTATGTGTACACACACAAATGCTTCCCTGATTATATATCAACATTTATATATACCTCTTTGAATTATAGGCTGTTTATACTCAGGAGATAAAAATATATAACCGCGATATATGTTCAGAAAACCAATAAATGATAAAGCCAGTAAAAGTTATAAATTTGTCACTGCCATCCAAGTCTCTTATTGTTGTTGCCTATTATTTTTCCCTTTAATACATTGGCATTAGTAAAAATAGCAGGAAGAGAGCCAGCTAGTTTGCAGGGTGTATAATACCCCTTTTCCCAGATGGCAGATCTAATACAATCTGTGACTCAGGCTCAAAATTCTTTCTCCCCTCCTGTTTAACATCTACAATCAGGGATGTCAAACTGCTGGCCTGCAGGCCGGATGCGTCATGTCAAAACTGCGCCCACCCCATTGGGGGAAAAAGTCATGATATGTCAAGACACGTCATGTGACCTCACACATTTGACACCCCATGATCTACATAAAACCACTGGGGAAAGCCATCTAGTGGTTTGGGGTGACATCAACGTGCTGATGATATCCAACTTTATTTCTCACTCCTAGCCACTTGAGTGATTCCTTTGAGGTTCTACTTCAGCACTTAGAGGATATGGGGGCCGAGATGGGACATAATAGGCTTCAGCTCATCCCAAGCAAAACTGAGGGACCCCTGGTTCCCAAGACCTTCCATCTTTGATTCTGGATGCAGTGGCAGTGCCCCAGATAGATCTGGTGGACTCATGGCATCAGCTTAAAGAACAGCTGTGAGTAGGAGGACTTTTGCACAGTTTAAACTGTGTGTCAAATGTACCCATTCCTGGTTCGAAAGTCCTGCTTACAGTGTTGTTCATACACTTGTGAACTCCAGTTGGACTACTGCAATGCACTTTACATGGAATGTTCCTTGAAGAATAGTCAGCTGGTGCAAAATGTGATGGTTCTTGGCACATGTGAGACTACTGCACTGTGAGCTACATTGGATTCTCGTGGGCAGAGTTACTTATGAAACTATCTTCTCAGTTGTTTCTACCTATCCTATCTGATCTGTATTATGCATCTCTGCTTAGGCATCTTCCCTATTGTGTCACCAGCATCAGATTGATTGATTTGTTGGTTGGTTGATCGGTCGATCAATCAATCGATCAATCAGATGAATATGACTCCAGTTTCTCTTCCATTCAGAGTAGCTTACAACAATTAAAATATCCTTGACACATATAATCCAGCAAGAAATCCTCAATACATAAAAGCATTAAAATATCCACTGTAAACAATAAGCTAAACCTTCCAAGGTAGTAAATAGTGCAACAAGAACACCATGCATCCTTTGACTCTAATAAATTAATGATGCCTCTAAATACAATACTGTAATTCTAAGGCAATATGTAAATATCACATAATTCGCCTGACATAATAGCAGGATGGCAGTCAAGTATCAAATACATCTATCTATGGCTGGGATTTTATTGTTTTCCTGAAGTCTGCCAGAATGGGGGCTAATCTTGTGTCTACAGTTGGACCTGTTCCATAATGTCAATGCTGTGGTAGTAAGACATTGTCTCCTAGTCTCTATCCCTTTGCCTCATGGGATGGGAGATTATTGGGAAGTTCTTCTGTGATACACACATTAAGTAAGTCAGTTCTGGAGATTGCAGTCTCCAAACCACATAGGACTTTACAGGTCAAAGACATGTTCCATAAAAAAAGGAAAGAGAATTGTGCGAGTCTGTCTTAACTTTGTAAACAACACTATACCTCCAAGGGTATTACTTCTCTAAAGCAAATGTCTCATATAGAGCCTTGGTGGAGCAGTGGGCTAATGCCTCCTTAAGTAACACCAGCTGCCTGCAATTGGTGAAGGTTCGCATCCCACCAGGCTCAAGGTTGACTCAGCCTTCCATCCTTCCGAGGTAGGTAAAATGAGGACCCAGATTGTTGGGGGCGATTAAGCTGACTTTGTAATAATGCCACTTGGGGGGGGGGCGAAAGCCCTAATAAGCAGGCATATACATAGAATGAAGGCTACTGCTAAGCTTGTAAGCCGCCCTGAGTCTTCGGAGAAGGGCAGGATATAAATAGAATTAAAATATTTTTTTAAAAAATTGGTAAGTCAAACTGCACCAGGCTTGCCAAGTTATTTCAGAATGCAAGAAATAAAATGCCACAGTTTCCTTTTCCTCCTCATGGCAATATCTATACAATAACATAACATTAAATGTTTGAAACCTACCAACCTTTCATGACACCCCATTTCAGTTTAGTGAGGCAGTCATCAATGGCAGTTGTGGGCCAGTTTCACACCCCATTCTGTGTCATTTGTGAACATCAGGAATCAAAGGTGCTGAAAAACCTGGCCCCAGTTATTCATATTGCCACAAAAATGAACTGACTGGAAAAGTAAAATTCAGGTTCTCAAGTGAGCTGTCAAGATGCCAACAGGGGATTAGAGAATCATGGAATAATAGGCATACTATGTTTTGCACAGCAAATTATTTTCTTCATTCTGATTCAGTTGCCAAGGAAAATTACTGATATCATCTTTAGCCTGCCTACCTATCCATCTGCATGCTTGAATCCTGAATAAATCCTACCTGCCCCAGATATCAGCTTGTGGTACAAAGAGTGAGAACAGTAGCCTGGCCAAGGTCACATGGTTGAAATAATATTTGAATCTAGATATATTCCTGGCTAACATTCATATATTAGCCTTTGTGTTACATCTGTCCTTGTAATATGTTCAGTTGTATCCAAGATTTTGAACAAATGTATTCAATTACTCTTCTACAAGAATTCTCAAAATGAAACTGCCATGATTACCATTTTGAAGATGCCAAGAAATATGTGATGTAGCAAGCCCAAGAGAATTTTGCTTTCAGAAAATCAATTTTTAATTAATTCAGTGGAACTTAAGTGTCCCCACAGCTGTGTGGGCAGTGGATTTTAGCCTAAATAAGCAACTTGAACGTTTTAAAATGAACTTAATACACACTTCCATTAAATTCTGCAATGATTGTTTTGCATGCAATTATTATCCCCAAGGACTAGAGGAGTTATTGACTCAGAGACTCTGTCTTTCATCAATATAAATTAAAAGTTAGTCTTACATGTTTTATTGCTCCAACTAATTTCCATTAATCACCATAATGTCTACAGCTAGGCCAGTGCTGATTAACTGCAGGTCTAGCTTGTGAAGTAACTTTCAGAGTTGGGTTGTAAACTGCTTTCAAGGATAACAAACATATATAGTTGCCAACTCCAGGACAGAATCTCCTAGCCTAAAAATGCCTTTTTTTCTAATTTGCATTCAGAACACAACAACAGCAAGTCAAATGAAGCCTTAGAGAAGTTTGTTTCAGATGGCCAGTGGGGATGAGCCATCCAATGTGGGAAATTCAGTATGTGTGCCTGAAGCTTTGGGATCGAGCACTGTACATGTATATCTCTGACGGGAGAAATTTCCAAGAGTATTTAGAGAGCAGAATGAAACATTAAAGAAATCTTCCTATATCATATGTATCAGTTCCTATTCTATGTTTGCCTGCATTAAGATTAAAGTGTGGCATTACAAAAATGTCTCTTTAGATCCAGCCCACAGAAATCATGATTCCCATATTACATCTGTCAGAATTTTAGATGCCTTGCAGAGAGGTCAAAGTGATCAAAAGTTATTTTGTACAGCATCTTTATTACATGAGAAGATTCCAAAGTGTCTGTCCAGTGCTAAGTACAATGTAAATCAGGTTTCTGAGATTTATTTGTAAATCAGACAAGCCTTCAATTAATTATTATTAGAGATTCTAAAAGAATAAATGTGACAATGTTCTCTTTTTTAAAAAAAAGAAATGCTACATGTAAAACTCCAGCACCATGTACAGGTAAAGGATTTCATATTTTTATGCAGGATAAAAATTAAACATAAGCATTTATTTATTTCCCCATTTCACACACTGTCTTTCAATTTATGTGGTTGCTAGGGATCAAAAACAACTTGAGGGTACATACTCTTTCTGATAGGTAACAGTCATGAAAATACAGAGTACATACATTGCCCTAGTACAGGGGAAGGCAACCTTGGCCTTTTATGACTGTGGATTTCAACACCCAGAATTCCTGAGACAGCATGGCTGGCTCAGGTATTCTGGGAGTGGAAGTCCACAGTCATAAAAGAGCCAAGGTTGCCTACCCTTGCCATAGTAATAAAAATGCATAGTAGCTACTTTTTCTAAAGGCAGACAGTGAAGACTAAAGGTAGTTCCCAAAAGAATATAATCCACAGCCATATTTTCCGTAAGTATGAAAAGTGGAAACGTTTTACAAACATCCTACAGATCTAATGTCGAGACAGGTTCATAATAGAAACAGTTTGTCAGATATCAATAGAAAAGTGAGATTTTGCTTGCTTTGTCAATTAGATAATTGTTTCTTTAACTGTCTTCATCTAGAGCAGAATTTCAGGTTTTGACTGGCCCCTTGTTGTGATTTGAACAGGAATATAAGAAACCAATAAAGCCATCCCATGCTAGAACTCTTATTTGTGATCCATTTTTTCTTTTTCTTCAGATGAAAGTTAGAAAAGTTAAGACACTAAATTGCATGTTCTAGTGGTTTTAATTCTTTGAATGTATAGTTAAATATGAATTTTTCACCTCATTGTAAATTCTTCCAGATGCAGAACTACAATGGGAAATTTTAAACCGTGATTTATATTCTCTGGAAAAAAATTTGCTCTCATCAATGTCATGGCTCTGTTGTATTAGAAAATCGACCTATAGTGGCATGGAATATTGAGAACTTGTTTTAATTTGTAGAACAAAGAAAAATAATTTAAGTGAATTGACAAAACCTCCAGCAATTGTGAAGCATTGACAGAAGAAATGTTTGAGAACATCTGACATACAATTTGTAACAAATGTTGGACCCCCTATCTGGACATTCCAATACTTTGTCTAATTAGAGTCCTGTAATAACGAGGGAATTAAAAATACCACATTGGTCCCCTGCCTCCATGTTATGCTCCTATTACTGTGTTCACTGATGTCTATGACATGAAGGGTGAACATCTGCAATAGTTATAGTCTTCTGTAGTTATATAAATCCTTAAATATAAACCTATTCAAAGAATTTTAAAAACCTTAAAGCCTAGAGCTGCCATCAAAAATGAAATCTTGAAGTCACATTCTCTTATTAAGTCATAAGTAAGATATGCTTAGCTGCTATATGGCTTAGAGACTTGTTCTGCTAATACAGGGGTCTTCAAACTCGGCCCTTTTATGACTCATGGACATCAACTCCCAGAATTCCTCAGCCAGACATGCTGGCTATGGATTTCTGGGAGTTGAAGTCCATGAGTCATAAAAGGGCCGAGTTTGAAGACCCCTGTGCTAATGCTTTCTTTGTGCCTATTGGCTCTTCCTTCAGTGGCAGAAACTGCCCACATACTAACCTACTCATCATGCTATACTCATACACAAGAATACTAATTCTAATTGCTGTAGAAAATATACCTATAGTTTTACAATGGACTAATGCTTACAGTGGCTGGAACTAGCATGCATTTTGCATTTACATGGAAGTGGAGGTTGTAGCTGGTTGATTGGAAGTGAGGATAGGTTTGCTAGACTGCCAGTAATTTCCTCTTACTATATCTTGACCCAGCCTTTGAAAACTATCATCCTGTCTCCAGCTTCTCTTTTTAATTGGCTTTTAGAAACAACTGTTGTATTAGGGTGGCAAACCAGATTGAATCTCCATCCTTATTGCATCCATAGATTGTATGGCTTGTTTAGGATTACTCTCTTTCTTCTAAGTAGAAACAATGGGGGTATTTCTCTGAATAGCTGTTGTGATACTTTTATCAAAGATAAAATCACAGTATATTCATTTGGTGTTAGATGCCACTTGTACAGAATCTAATAAGATAAAGGGGGTAACATCTTGTGACATCTGGGGGTTCATTTAAGCTTGTGGAAAGTTATGAAGTGGCCAGGATTCATTGCAATGTGAATGTTTCTGATTTTGATCCATGCTCCTTCTAGTTCAGTCAGAAAATTGTGAATGTGAATTCAAAAAATGGCTGATGAAAAAAAGCATCATAACCAGTCATGAACAAAATAGTGGTGCACTTTTGAAAAATTATATCGTGATCCAGCCTTTCAAAACTATCCCCCTGTCTCCAGCTTCTCTTTTTAGATGGATATAGAGAATATGGTGGAAACTCAGTTACAGATCTAGCTGTTTTTCAGCCTGGTCATGTTCTGGTGAATGACCTAATTCGGAATCTTATGTGTGGGATTGCATCCCTCCTGGCCATAACTGACCTCTCAACTACTTTTGATACTATCAGCTATATAGTATTAATTGGACTACCTATTGAGACAGTGAGTTAGATCTAGCTGTCATGGTGATAAGAAGTATACTAGTCATTTCTAAACAAATCAAGGGAGACAATACACTCAGTTTCATAAAAAAGACAAATCTCTTCACCTATATACCAAAAAAAAGCTTTAAAAAGTGAATATAAATGTTGTCACCTTAAATTACCTTAGCTGCCCATTTGAAAATAAAGCACTTGCTGGAAGTGTTGTATCCTTAACACTTTTTAAATAAATATTATTAATCAAGGTTCTGAAAAACATAGTCTTCGGATGAACTCTTTCCAGTTGGGGCTTCTATAAAAGAAAAATCCGGCATTACCTTATTTGGCTATTTCAATAAATAAGGGAGAGGGAGAGGTGGTTGAACTAGTGGTACTGCAGGATGGGATACCAGAGGACTCAGCTGTAACCCCAATCTTCTTTAACATCTAGTTGAACCCACTCAGTAAGTTCATATACCTGTTCGGGGTGAGGCCCAATCCCACGATGTATGGGAAATCATCTTTAAAGTTCTATCTCAATGTCTGAAGGTATAATTGGATGTGTGGATGACCCTGGGGAATGAGGGAAAGAGGTGTTGCTTAGGAAACAATCTGACAAGAAAGGAAGGAAGTCCCCTTAACAGTTAAGAGAAAGAAACTTAGGAATGATCTGCCCTGATGGCTAAAGTAGTTAAAAGTGATGGTGGGAATTTTGCATTTTTTAACTTGCAAGATTCTGTTACTGCAGAATCTTTCCATAACGTAAAATCTGCTCATCTAGTAGTCATGTTTCTTGTCTCGTCTTCCTGGCTAACACGAGGCCACGAGGGTCTGGAGAAATATGTTCAGACTCAATCCAGGAAGACAGAGATATTCTTAATTAATAAATATTATGCTGCCATGATGGTTCTAGGTTTAGCTCTGGATGGAGTTGTCCTTTTCCCAAAAAATGTCTGCAACTTGGAGGTCTTGTTGGACTTGTGGCTTCTGCTGCAACATCAAATGGAAACCAGAGCGAAGGCGCCCTTCACCATCTGAGTCTAATGCATTAATTATAGTTGGACCATTGGTTTGATCTCCGAGCTTGGTGATTTGGCTGCAAGCGTTTCGTCTCCATTCGGGAAGATGTCTTCCACTTGGGGGGCATCAATTATAGTTTTGTCTGAATGGGCAACCTTAGTACATTTGGTTACAATGACTCAAACCCTGATTGCCACCATTCAGGTTATCATACTATGATCTACGTATGGCTACCTTTGAAAATAATGTGAAAGATTCAGAGGGTCCAAAGTGCACTGGCCAGATTGCTAATGGGTGAGAGCTGCTAAGCAAGCATTGCAAGTATTTTCTGGAATGGGAGGGCCATTGGAATAGCCTGCCCCCCAAGATGAAGATAGTTCTTACTCTCGTGGTCTTGAGAAGCTTATAAAATCCTCCCTTTGGTGCTTTTGTATGCACCAAATAGTGGCAGGAATAATGTCATATAATTGGTATTAATTGCATTAATCAATACTTACTGTATTATACTCTGTTTCATTAATTAGGGTCTATATATCATCTAAAATCCTCTGACTGAGGTAATAAATCCCCAAATAAATAAGTAAATAAATAAATCTTGACAGCAGCAAGACAGTGTTTTGCTATCACCTATAGGGAACAAACTGGCATCAACTGGTTTATTATAATGTACAATAGGTAAAGAATTGTTTATATAATAGAAAAGATGGTCAAACATTTTATGGACTTGGGGCAGCAATCGTATGGAAAATATCATAGGTAGCTCTAACTGTTTATATAATTGCATCATCCGTCCTTTCACTACAGTAGCAAAATATTTGATCTCAGAAACTCTTCAATTTACAACCATTCATTATCAACTGTTCAAAGTTACAATGTCACTGAAGAAACACCTACAAACCTGCTATATACAAAGCATACTATAGAGTTCAGTAGAGATGTCTTTTCTTGTTGATGCATTTGGAAAAAATTCTCAAGGACAGAAACATTTTTTTCATCTTGAAGAGATTCTCCTATTGGTACTCAGTTGGGTACATAAAGTACAACGAGGAAAAGTGTACTGCAGCAATGGATATTGTGTGGCCTTTCACATATTATTGTACTGCAACTTCAGTCATGTACCACCACTGACCGGGTTGCTCAGGCTGATGGGACCTTAAAGGCCACATAGTTTATATAAATGTAGGAGATGGAGAAAGTTATTTCTTTACAGATGATAAAATGATTTTTACTAGTAGGAAATTGGGTTTTTGTGCTTTTTGTGTGACTATCCGTAAGCTCTAGCAGTACACTAAATCTTGTTTGCCTAAAGTGACTACTACATGGCAGTTTTAATTTTGGCCCACGATCAAGAGCATTTGGCAAGCTATGATGTGATTTAAGGGGATCAGAGTGGAATAAGGTTTGCCAGTACTGTATTTTTACTTCTCAGCACCCTCTCTTGGTCTGTATATGTATCTGCAGAAATACAGTTCCAGAATGTGTTACACATTTCCTCATTTCCATAGGTGATAGGCATGGTTTGCATGAAGAAAATATCCAAAACAGATGATGATGATGTTGATGATGATGCATAATATGATGATGATGACGATATGTACAGTCTACACATTAAAAAAAATACTGAGCCATAATTCAGAAATGTTCACATGCAGAAGAAGTACATAGTGGAAGTGGTTCACACAATTTGCCCAAGTATTGTATAGAAATTTATTTTGTGCCCTGATATCTACATATGGAGAGGAGAAATAAGGAAACCTCTGCATGAGTTGGACTATACATGGTTTTACATATGAACCTACAGGTTCTTTTCTCCGAGGAAGTTCACACTGTGTACACTAGGCTAGGCTAGGGGCTGGTAACTATACACAAGCAGAGTGAAGTTTCCTTTAGTGGGGTCCTACTCTTATCTATTGCAATGTTTCTCAACTTTGGCAACTTGAAGATGGGTGGACTTCAAGTCACCAAGGTTGAGAAATACTAATCTAGTGCTTGAGATGTGTATGAATATTAGTAATAATCTAGTGCATTGTTTCCCTGTGTGACCAGCATAACTGTTAAGAACTTCATATATGGAAACTAATTACTACACCAGTGGAGAAAGTTGAAATTATTCATGCCAATAGTTTTTGACAGTATATTTTCTCAGTGCTTTTAATATTTACTGAGTTCATATAATTATATAATTATACTGTACATACACGTATATAGAAATAGTAAAGGTACAAATACAGTGGCTTGGCTATGTAACATACAAACCTGAATTTTTCCAGTAATTAATGACATTCCAATAGCTAGTGACAATTATACTGTTTTCCCAGCTCCATTATATACGGTAATTGTCAGCTCTTCTGGAGTAAATCAGGCAAGAAATATGACTAATTCTACTTTATTGTAAGGCTACATTAACAGAATCTTGCAAGTTTGAAGATACGAACTTCCCGTCACCACTTTTAACTACCTGATCAACTAGCGCAGGTCCTTCCTAAATTTCTTCCTTTGACTATTGGTGCTCCTGCCTCTCGTCAGATTGTTTCCTAGGCAGCATCCTTCATCTGCCAATCTGCAAAAAGAAAACTTAGCATATGGAAGGTCCTGCAGGTTGGTTTGGCAATTCTAGTGGACCCCATTTAGTGTCAAAAAAATTCTTTTTCAATATTCCAGTCTAATCTGGGAGCTTCTGGTAGTTACTGCTCCAAGTGCTAACCAGGGCTGATCCTGCTTAGCTGTTTTTCAAGAACTTCCAGAGTTGGCCAATTGCTGTGTGTGGAGCGTAGAATCTATCCTCTTGTTTCAGAGATGAGAAGTACAGCTCTGTCTGAAATTCTGCAATATGCTCACATTATTTATATGCCTCACAGTTCCATAGCTGTAACTGCTTTATGGACATTTGAGAACAATGCAATTCAGTCTAACAAAACAATAAATAATCAACATTTCAAATTATTTCTCCATCTTTCCTCAAAGGATTACGGTGGAAAATAAAAACAAGCAAGGAAAGAAAAGCCTTGGTTAAGTCCTTTCATGTTTGAAACAAGGGTTGTTAGTCGTCTTCATCAGTTTAGCCCCAAACCCAACTTTAAGTTTTCCTAGGTAGTTTGCCTTTCCTTTTATAAACACTTAGGGCATGTCAAACTCACGACGTCACGTGACGTCGCGCGACGTATCGGAGCTTTTCCCCCATTGCCGGCAATGGGGTGGGCGGGGTTTCGTTGTGACATGTCCGGCCCGCAGGCCGGCAGTTTGACACCCCTGACTTAGGGAATTAAGGGGGACAAAATTAAAGCAGACTGGAAGTAGCTTCCATTTTTTGTCTGAAATGGATGGAAGGACATTCTTTCTACTTGGTCATAGCCAGTGAAGGAGCAATAAATCCATTTCTCTACCAAGAAATTTAAATGAGGGTGAGGGTTCGTTCTCTGAGCTTGACATACCCACACTTGACACATCACAAGACCTACTGACCACATGAAGCCCTTATAAACAGAAGAACAGTGACACAGACATTTCCTAAACTCCAATGAAGATGTTATCTAGCCTGGTAACAAAATGTTCAGAAACCAACCCCCAAAGCTTGGAGAACGAACCTTCACCCTCATCCTACCCTCGAGCTACAGATATTCGCCACCATTGCAAACAGAAATAAGATAAGATAAGATAACCTTTATTGTCATTTTTTGTTACTGTGAGCACAATGGCACACATCAAAAATGAAATTTAGTTGCCCGGTCTCAAAGTGAAACATATACATGACACACACCTAAACATACTATATACAACGTATGTATAGACCCACACCCCTACATATACATAACAAATGAATATTAAATACTGTCCATCTTGAATATATAATGGAAGGAGGAAGCTTGAGAGTTCACAAGGTTAATGCTGTATGGAATGAAACTATGGGTGAATCTGGATGTTCTGCTCCGGATACCACGAAGCCTCCTTAAATGTTACAGGATTAGCATAATGTCAGTTTATTTTCTTATGCTTTCCTCAAGGGTTCTGATAAAGAATTAATGGGCCTCTTTCTTAATGCATATCTTACTATTAAAAACAACTGGTGTTCCTGTTCTTTTGTAAATTCTTTTTCTCTGTGCCTGGTGACTATTGTTTTTTTTTTTAAATCTTTTTGAGTGGCACAAAGATAAATTGACCTTCATGGAAGAGACAGTCTGTCATTTGAATCTTACCTTGCACACGCATGAATAAATTTCCATATGGGGCTATTAGTCTTCATACCCACGGTGGGACTGCATTTAATGAAACTGCCAAATGATTAAATTATTTAGAGTTAAGAGAACCAGGTGCCAGCTAACTCAAAGACATTTTGTTTTCCTTGTTTGTACCATGTCTTTATTTCTAAACTGAATGCTGTATCCATGCTTATTTACAATAAGAATATTGCTAGCTATGAAGATTATCTCTTGGGCAGTCTCAGTTTAGAGACAGTGCCCTTCTTAAAAGTGACAAGAAGGATATGAAACTCCAGGTCCGCTGACAAAAATATTCATTAAATATCAACCATACCAGAATGCCTTTTTATAAAAAAAAAGGGGGGGGGAAGGAAACAGATTTTTCAGAAGATAAAATTTCTCCAGAAATATAAATTCTAAATTTTAAAGAAGCATTTTAGAAATATTTCTGATTCATTTCAGTAGGTTTCCTGCTGCCTGTTTTTAATTGAAAATAAATTGTCCAATTTCTTCTCTGAAAAAGACTTTTCTACTTCAAGAGTAAATTATTTATTTGTTTGTTTTGAAGATTTATAAGGCAATCCAACTCAAACAATGAGACTCTGGACATTACTTGGCCTGTTTGGGCACCCTCATATTGTCTGGCCAACCTAATTGTGTAAAACGATTTTAGATTCTTTTAATCTTATTTTCCCCTTCATGGATTACTGCCTTGTCGTGGCGAAGGGGCTTGCGTAATTCAATGAAGCTATGAGCTATGCTGTGCAGGGCCACCCAAGATGGACAGGTCATAGCAGAGAGTTCTGACAAAACGTGATCCACTGGAGAAGGAAATGGCAACCCACTCCAGTATCTTTGCCATGAAAACCCTATGGACAGTACCAAAAGGAAAAAAGATATGACACTGGAAGATGAGCCCCTCAGGTCGGAAGGCGTCCAATATGCTACTGGGGAAGAGCAGAGGGCTAGTACTAGTAGCACCAGAAAGAATGAAGCGACTGGGCCAAAGCCGAAAGGACGCTCAGCTGTGGATGTGTCTGGTGGTGAAAGGAAAGTCCGATGCTGTAAAGATTTTTTCTCCATACAAACCTGGAATGTAAGATCCATGAATCAAGGCAACCTGGACATGGTCAAACAAGAGATGACAAGACTGAACATCGACATCTTAGGAATCAGCAAACTAAAATGGACATGAATGGGTGAATTTAATTCAGATGACTATCAGGTATACTACTGCAGGAAAGAATCCCTCAGAAGAAATGGAGTAGCCTTCATAGTCAATAAAAGAGTAGGAAAAGCAATACTGGGATACAATCCCCAAAATGACAGAATGATCTCAGTTCGAATCCAAGGCAAACCATTCAGTATCACAGTAGTCCAGGTCTATGCCACAACCACCAGTGCTGAAGAGGATGAAATTGACCGGTTCCATGAAGCCCTACAGCACCTTATAGAACTAACACCAAAAAATGATGTCCTTATCATCATGGGGGATTGGAATGCTAAAATAGGAAGCCAAAAGATAACCGGAATAACAGGCAAGTTTGGCCTTGGAGTACAAAATGAATACAATGGTCATAGCAAACACTCTTTTCCAACAACCCAAGAAACAGCTCTACACATGGACATCACCAGATGGTCAACACAGAAATCAGATTGATTATGTGCTCTGCAGCCAAAGATGGAGAAGCTCTATACAGTCAGTAAAAACAAGACCAGGAGCTGACTGTGGCTGAGACCATGAGCTTCTCATTGCAAAATTTATGCTTAAACTGAAGAAAGTATAGAAAAGCACTAGGCCACTTAGGTATGAACTAAATCATATACCTGACGAATATACAATAGAGGTGACAGATAGATTTAAGGAATTAGATCTGATAGACAGAGTGCCTGAACATCTATGGACAGAGGTTCCCAATATTGTACAAGAGATAGCAACTAAAACCATCCCAAAGAAAAGGAAATGCAAGAAAGCAAAATGGCTGTCTGAGGAAGCTTTGCAAATAGCTGAGAAAAGGAGGGAAGCAAAAGGCAAGGAAGAAAAAGAAAGATACGCCCAATTGATTGCAGAATTCCAGAGAATAGCTAGAAGAGATAAGAATGCCTTCTTAAATGAACAGTGCAAAGAAATAGAAGAAAATAATAGAATAGGGTAGACTAGAGATCTGTTCAAGAAAATTGGAGAGATGAGGGGAACCTTTCATGCAAAAATGGGCATGATAAAGGACCAAAATGGCAGGGACCTAACAGAGGCAGAAGAGATTAAGAAGAGGTGGCAAAATTACACAGAAGAACTATACAAGAATGAGCTTAACGTCCCTGATAACCATGATGAGGTGGTCACTGACCTTGAGCCAGACATCCTAGAATGTGAAGTGAAATGGGCCTTAGGAAAGCTGAGCAACAACAAAGCTAGTGGAGGTGACAGTATTCCAGCTGAGCTATTCAAAATCTTAAAAGAAGATGCAGTAAAAGTGCTACACTCAATTTGCCAGCAAATTTGGAAAACTCAACAGTGGCCACAGGATTGGAAAAGATCAGTTTACATTCCAATTTCAAAGAAAGGCAGTGCCAAAGAATTGTTCAAACTATCACACCATTGCACTCATTTCACATGCTAGTAAAGTTATGCTTAAAATCCTACAAGCTAGACTCCAGCAGTATGTGGATCATTCCAATCCTAACCGTTGGGTGAAGGGAAAGGGGTTCCTAATTCTTCTCTTCTGTCACACCCCTCTTTTTTTAAAAAAAAATCATTGTTATTACAAAATGTTATTATATATTGAAGTGGACATCAGGCTTATCAAGGACAGGATCATGCATCATGCTAAGCTAGTAATTCAACCGTAGCTAGTTGACAGGGTCACAATAGGGTGAATTACGTATGATTAATGGATCTGGTAAGTTCAAGTCAAGCAAGTTATATTATAACTTAGCATGTTGTTTGAACCCCGAAAGACACTAGTCACAGAAGCAAGCAGACAAATCCTAATGAAAAGTTGCTACTAGAACTTTTGGGTTTGTACTAACTTTTCCATCCAGAGACTGGGACATGGAGGGTATTGCTTAAAAGAGAGAAAAGGCAGACATAGCAAGGAAACTTTGAAATATCTGTCTCTGCCTTTCGTGGGGCAAATCGTATTTTTAGTCTACCTTTCATCTTTCCCCTATCCAGGGAGAAAAATACAACATTTCTACCACTGGTAAAACACTTCATTATGGAAATGTTCTTTCAGAGTAATTAAGGTGGCTATTTCACATACATCTTTTAATGGGCATGTTATTCTGGCAGGGTTTCAACATCTGTCAGTCATACCAGTAGTTGTTATTATTTGTAGTATTGACCGGTCTTGTTAATAAATGTGCTATATTATTATTGTTACAAATTGCCTTGGAGGCCCTTTTTGAGTCCTCCAGGGGTGGCTTAGAAATCTTATAAATAAATAAATAAATCCCTAAAGTAAAATGCATCAAAACCAGCATTATTTTATTTATGCATAGTCCATCAGATAGTTCTGACAAATTTAGTACTGTAATCTGTCAGATCCTTCCCAAAGATCTATAATATCTAAAGATGCGGTAGCAGTATATGTTCTATTCTAATGCAACTATTTGTAATTAATGAGTTGAGATTTCTATTGCATCCAAATGTTTTTTCAGATGTTTTACAATGACACCAAGTGTCCCAACCACTATTATTTTGCTTTTCTTCATTCTTTCACTTTATGTCTCATAGGTTCTTAACTCTTCATTCTCGAACACTTTTTCAATATTCCACCAATAACAGCTGCTGCTCTTCTTCTTCCTCATCTTTGTCTTCCTCATCTTCATCTTCTCTCATTTATTTAAAAAAACAATATTGCATGTATCTAATTGTTAGAGAGAGTCTATTTATTGAAGTGGTTAAAGGCATTAGTCTAAAAACTGGGAGACTGACCTTGGAATAGTCATTCTCTCTGAGCCACTTTGGAAATCTTTGCCAAGAAAACTGCAGGAATATATCTAGCCAGTCACCAGGATCAAAAAGTGACTCAGAAGTGCAGGTGTACACTCACACACATCCTGGATGTAATATATACCTTCAGAATGACATGCGTACAGAATTTGAAATGGTGATGAGGAGTCTGTGAGCTGTGGGCTTACCATCTGTGCTCTGCTTTGCTGCCATCTGTCTACAGGCAGAATATCAGCCATAGGGGAAAATGGCAGGATATCCTGCAATTATTAGGGAACATAATCCAAACAGTTTCTGGAAGCTATACTAAAATCTCACTTTTCGATACTGGCACTTGGTAAAAAGCAAGGGAAGTGGAAGTACTGATAGTGAAGAGAATAACCTTTGAAATTATTCTGTTGAACACATTCTTTGGTGAACCACGTTAAGGGGGAAAGAGTGCAGGGTGACCATTAATTTAGACATAGGTAAAGGTAAAGGTTCCCCCGCACATGCGTGCTAGTCGTTTCCAACTCTAGGGGCCGGTGCTCATCTCCGTTTCAAAGCCTAAGAGCCAGCACTTGTCCGAAGACGTCTCCGTGGTCATGTGGCCGGCATGACTAGACGCCAAAGGCGCATGGAACGCTGTTACCTTCCCACCGTAGTGGTCCCTATTTTTCTACTTGCATTTTTACATGCTTTCGAACTGCTAGGTTGGCAGAAGCTGGGTCGAGTAACAGGCGCTCACTCTGTTACGCGGCACTCGGGATTTGACCCGCCAAACTGCCGACCTTCTGATCGACAAGCTCAGCGTCCTAACCCACTGAGCCACCGCGTCCCTACAGTTTAGACATACCATACTGTAAGTGGTTGGTGAAGGCTGAACCTGGTAATTTTATGTAGTTCTCACTCATGTGAGAGCTTAAAGATAGGATTTGTTCCTAGCAAAGTGGCACACAGATCTGTGATTTGCAGGTTACCTTTGTGCTGAGCAACAAGTGAAGTTCCAATTCTATGTCCATTTATTTGCAGGGTCAGCTACTCAGCGTGAAGGAGCATCTGATTTTTTTTTACTCAAGATGTTGAAAGTAAGTCAGGCAACTTTTGAGAACAAAAGACAGACAAAGTAATGCCTGTTGTGCCTAGCTATGTGATGTGCTTTTTTTCAGGCCAGAATAGCAAATTGGAATGAAATTATAGAAATTTAGTCCTACCATTTGGAGGACAATAGCAAGAGAAAGATGGGTCAGGTAGAGCTATTGGTTAGGTAAAGACAGAGAAATGAGGCAGGTTTTACTTCTGCATCAAATGGAACTTTAGGTCAATGAAATCAACTGGTCTCTCAGTGAAGAGCTGCCTTGATAGGAATATTTGACTGACTGACTGAGTGACTGACTGACTTACTTACTTACTATGTTCACTGTAGAAGGATTACTTAATGGATTACTTATGAAGGATGAAAATTGGCTAAAGGAGGGGTCCCCAACCCCTGGTCTATGGACCAGCACCGGGCCACAGCAGGCCAGAAACCGGTCCACGCAAAAACAAGCAAAGCCCCATCTGCAAGATGCAGGCAGTACATGAAACCACGCCCCCCCCTCCGGTCCTTGGAAAAATGTCTCTCCACGGAACTGGTCCCTGATGCCCATAAGGTTGGGGACCTATGGGCTAAAGGAAAAGAAATGTTTCTTTTTTAATGCTGATTTTTTTAAAATGGAAAAAATTGACAAAACTGTAAACTTACATCTGTGGCTGTTTCTGTATGAATGAGCATTTGCGGAGGCACCTATAAGTTAGACACATAGTTGGTATTTCTGCTGAACGCATTGTCAAAAGCGGCATGCCAAAACTGGGGGTCAGTTTTAGGGGGTGGCTTTCAGGGGGTGAGATAGGTGTCTTAAAGCTTGAGCCATCCATTGTGCTCCTGAACTCTTTCAATCTGCCTTGTGTTTCTAACCCAGGGGTTAGACGGACTTATTTAGAGTAGGGTATCCCCCTCCCCCTTAAATTGATGGTACTTTCCAAGTGTCTAAAATCTATGATGTTTTGTCATTCGTTACAACATAGGTACTGCCAGTTGTGGGTGGGATCAGAGCAACACGAATTAGCTATTTTAGGCTGATGTGTTCATAACAGCTCCCCTCTTACATATCCTTGTCTTCTGCCATTCTGCACTGGTTTCTCTCTATCAGTACTGCCACTACACTGCTTGAACAGTTGTATGATTCTGTAACTGCTTTAATGCTGCCTTTCTCTAGTGTAGCCCAAGACTGAAAAAGCAAAAGAGTAGAATAAGGAGATCAACCCAGGGCAATGCCTCCCAAACAGCTGCATGCAAATAGAAAGTGACAAAAGGTAAGATGGTGGTCACGGCAGTGTGATTAAAACACCACCCCTTTACACAATTTCTGTGATGCTGATGTACAAAAGGCTGGGGACTGTGATTGTGGTGCTGCAGCTTGCTTGCTTTTTTTCCCCCACAGCTTTTCTGGCCTTGGTGGATACCCAAACAGAGGATCTAGTAGGTTTTTTTTGCCTCTACAATAGGAAAAAAAAACCAAGAGAAAAAGACTAAACAAAAGGTCTACTAGTGACTTAGTTCCATTCATAATTTCATTATTTGGTTCAGATAGGGACAAAATGAGATGTAGGAGGCAGGGCACAAGGAGCGGTTAGAGGCATTAACAAATGCAGCAGCATTATGAGTGGCAGATGTTTATTCTGCTGGCTCGTAATCTACAAAAAAGGGAATGCTGCAAAGCTGAAGAAACAAACCCACCAAGTCAGAATGGCTCCATTTGACAATAAGTAAAAACAGAGGCAAGGTAGAGATCAGCAATGGGGAAGCAGATTTCATGCCAATGTATGGTTCTGTTGACTTAAGAAGTTTGATAGATAGCACTTTAACTCAATAATAGGGAAAAATCAAATAAATTATAATTGAGCATGAAAACCTCTCTCTGTGTATCTCTCTGTCTCTCTTTCTCTCTCTCTCTCCCTCTCTCTCTGTATTCATATTCTGTTGAAATAGAAATTAAGCCTTTCAAAATGTTGCCATTAATCCAGTAGAGAGATTCATTTAGCTAGCTTTCATAGAATTGCTGCTCTGAAAATATGAAGTTTAAAAACCAACCAACTCATCAGAACAGTTCATTAGAGGTAAGCATCCCAAATCTTGTTCAATAATAATCGTACTAGTTGAGATATTTATTCAGACAGTAATATTCATTGGTTGTGTTCGTATGGGACACCAATTGGCAAAAGGAATGAAGTGACAAATGGCCTTTTGGTAGGTCATGTTGGCTTGTTACTATATTATTCCTCTTGGTGGTTAAAAATAAAACATAATAAAATTGTGTTTAAGTTCAGAGAGATAAAACTAATTCAAAATGGCAGTATAATCCAGGTAAAATGAACGGTTCTAACCATATTTTTCAAAGATGTGTTGGTAGAACATCTTGAAATGCAAACAAAAGTTAGATGCCACATTTCAGTAGGGAATGTATTTCAAGGGTTGGCTGGAATCAGCAGGAACTGCAATCTGGACAAACCTCCTCAGATTTTGTTGTGTGTGTGTGTGGGGGGGGAGAGATCCTCTAGAAAGAGATGTTCTTTCAAATCAAGTGGCTAAAGCCAAGTCATATTGGGATTTTAAAGATCAGCACTCTTTATTTTGCATTTCACCAGAAAACAAATTGACTGCCAGTAAAGCATTTTTAGCACAGTTGTAATATCACCTCTGAGTTTTTCCAGAGACCTGGCTGGCTGCGGCGTTCTGAAGCAGCTGAACTTTTGAGTTAAACAGATAGATAGGCCCAGGTAGAGGCTGTCCCAGTAGTCATACCCATAAATTACTAGTGTTGGTATCACAGTATTAAGGTGATTTTCTTCAAAAAGAGATGCAGTTGGCATACCAAGTGAAGTTGATGCAAGGCACTGCTGAGCCTTTACTTCAATTTTGGGAAACCAGACAGAGATTTGGATCTGGATCTGTCCCTTGTGGATCAAATATGACCCTATTCCGATGAAGAAGATCTACCATCTCAGGAAGTGTGATGCTTCCAAAATATGAAAGTTAAACTTGGCGGAGGAGAGGGAGATTTATTCAGGTAAAACAACTTACACCAGTTCATTTGGTGACTGTTTAAAGTTAGAACGGTACTGAAAAAATGACTTATGACTGTTTTCCATACTTATGACCATTGCAGGATCCCCATGGTCACATGATCAAAATGCAGATGTTTGGCAACTGGCATGTATTTATGAAAGTTGCAGAGCGCTTCTGATGGGCAAAGTCATTGGAGAAGCCACTTAACAACCTTTGTTACTAACCTAACAACTGCAGTGATTCACTGGGGCAAGAAAGGTCATAAAATGGGGCAAAACTCACTTAATAAATGTCTTGCTTAATAACAGAAAGTTTGGGCTCAGTTGTGGTTGTTACTGCATATACATTTGCTTTGTAGGGTTTGTGATTTTCCGTAAACATGCCACTTCATATAGCTTAAACAGTAGTTGTGGATTGTTGGTGGCCATGCGTGGTACTTCATGAATTTATCAGCTGCTCTGAAATTACCTTCACTTAGGTCAGGGGTGTCAAACTCAATTTCATTGAGGGCCGCATCAGCATTGCAGTTGCCCTCAGGGGGCCGGGTGGGTGTGGCCTGGGTGGGCATGGCCTACTGGGTGGGCGTGGCTAAAGTGCGTATGGCCTACCGGGTGGGCCTGGCCAGCTCTACATCATTTGCATCAAGGGTGCCTATGGGGGCCTGGGCAGGAGTGGGACAGATCTGAGGGTCTCTGGCAGAAGGAGGGTCTCTGGGCCAGGGCCAAGGCAGTGGGGGCCGTTCCCTCACTGTTTCCAGGATGGCTTCACAGGCCACATGAAACCACTTCATGGGCCTGATCTGGCCCCCGGGCCTTGTGTTTGACATGTCTGATTTAGGTTATGGTGTACATCAGGCATCATCAAACTTGGCCCTTCTATGACTTGTGGACTTCAACTCCCAGAATTCCTCAGCCAGTCCACAAGTCATAAAAGGGCCAAGTTTGAAGACCCATGGTGTACATAGAAAGTGCCTTCTTCTGGCACAAAATATACTGTTAAAAAAAATAAAGGGAACAGAAAATAAGACATCCTACCATTAAATACAGTACATTGTGTTGTTTAAGTGTTCCATTTATTTTTTTTGAGCAGTATATATGCAAGTACACTGTCTTCATTTTAATATTAGTTTATTGCTATTTGATTCCTGTGGGTAATTTTAAGTTCTATTCTTACTAGGTGTGGTGGTTTTCTTCTGACATTGTGACAATCTAACGTGAAGCACTTAAGAATATGACTGTCACAATCATTTTTGACATCTGTTCTTGGTAAGCAACTACATTTGAAAGGTTCACAAGCATGAAATACTGTATCTAGTTCATTTTAGAAATCTAATATTCTTATGTTTTACTGCTCTGTTAAATGGAAATGTTGCAATTTGGCTAAATGGGTACACTTTCAAAACTGCAAGAAAGTCACCCATCAGAAGAAAGTAAATAATGTAGCAATGAGTACAGTACACCAAGGAGTATTATGTCCTTATTTCAATTTATAATCTAGTTTGCTACATTGAGAACTCACAGAAAAATCAACAGAATCACTTTTTCTTGTATAAAAACCAGTATGCTTTGGATATTATGGACTCAAACCAAAATGTATTTTTTTCAAACCCAACACTGTGTTTCAACAATAAATGCATTCAGTGAGGATATATTTGCCATGACCTGACTGAATCCCAAGTGCTGAAAAAGCAGCCATATAGATTCCTTTGTTTACACCTGATTAGGTTGCCAATGAATTGTTAGAAATAAGCTTCTTCCAGCATATTTATAGGGATAAAGAGAGGATAAGCTCACAAAGAAAGGATCTCTCTCTCTCTCTCTCTCTCTCTCTCTCTCTCTCTCTCTCTCTCTCTCTCTCTCTCTCTCTCTCTCTCTCTCTCTCTCTCTCTCTGTGTGTGTGTGTGTGTGTGTGTGTGTGTCTGTGTCTGTGTCTCTGTGTGTGAGTGTGTGTGTGTGTGTTTCTGGTTAAGTTGGTTGCTATTGCCACCTGGTGGGTTTACGAAAAATTGCAAATAAACCATTCTGTTGTATTAAGTTTCTTTTCCAGGTATGTAACAGTGACTGCAATCCTGGATTTTAAATGGGAGAGATTACAATCTATATTTTTTGGAGGGTAGCCAGCAATTGCTGAAATTGTTGATGGGGAAAAAAAAGAATTTTATTTTGGCCCTCATGATTTAGGGGTGTTGGGAATCTCATTTGGGCTTTGGTTTCCTAGAATCACTCAAACAAATCATCAGTCACATTTCAGCAATGGCTGAAACAGCCTGGGATAGAACAGTTTTTTGGGTTTTTTTACACTGATGTCAATTTGAATTAAGCATCAGTTTAATGCAGTGGAGGAGAACATGGCATTGGAGAGAAAGATGATGATGATATATAATAATAATAATAATAATAATAATAATAATAATAATAATAATAATAATAATAATAATAATGATGATGATGATGATGATGATGATGATGATGATGATGATGATGATGATGACGATGATGATGATGGAAGGGACCTTGGAGGTTTTCTAGTCCAACCTCTTGCTCAGGCAGGAAACCCTATACCATTTTGGACAAATGGTTGTCCAGTCTCTTCTTAAAAACTTCCAGGGTTGGAGCATTCACAACTTCTGGATGCAGTTTGTTCCACTGATTAATTGTTCTGTCAGGAAATTTCTCCTTAGTTCTAGGTTGCTTCTCTCTTTGATTAGTTTCCACTGCTTCTTGTCCTGCTTTCAGGTGCTTCAGAGAATAGCTTTACTCCCTCTTCTTTGTGGCAACCCCTGAGATATTGTAGCACTGCTATCATGTCATCCCTAGTCCTTCTCTTCATTAAACTGGACATACCCAATTCCAGCAACCATTCCTTATATGTTGTAGCCTCCACTCCCCTGATCATCTTTGTTGCTCTTCTCTGTATTCTTTCTAGAGTCTCAACATCTTTTTTAAGTCATGGTGACCAAAACTGGATGCAGTATTCCAAGTGTGGCCTTATCAAGGCATTATAAAGTGGTTTTAACACTTCACGTGATCTTGATTCTATGCCTCTGGAGCCTAGCACTGTGTTGGCTTTTTTGGCCACTGCAGCACACTGCTGGCTCATATTTAAGTGATTGTCCACTAGGACTCCAAGATCCCTCTCACAGTGGTGATTCATGTCTCCATTCAGATATAAAGCTCACCATGAATCTATGGACATTTTATAGGTATTTTCTTTATGTTGTCCCAGGGTTGTCATGAATATAAAAAAGAAAGCATATTCTATCAATCTATTGAAATCCAAGTTTTCCACAGTTTGAAGGAATGCTATACAAGCAGTCCTCGACTTACAACCATTTGTTTAGTTTTATCACATGGTCACATGATCAAAATTCAGATGCTTGGCAACTGACATGTATTTAAACAGTTGCAGTGCCCCGGGGTCATGTGATCGACTTTTGCAACCTTTTGACAAATAAAAGTCAATGGGGAAGCCAGATTCACCTAACAACTATCTTGACCATTGCATTGATTCACTTAACACCTGTGGTGAAACAGGTCACAAAATGGGTCAAAGCTCAGTTGACAACTGTCTTGCTTAGCAGTGGAAATTTTGGGCTCCATTGTGGTCATAAGTTGAGGACTACCTGCAATAGAGACAAGCTATGTTTGCTCCTAGTGTTACATATCAATTATCTCTTTAATTGATGTCAGTTATTGCAATACGCATCAAAACAGCCTTGTGATAGTTCATCCTTTTGTCCATTGCATTGCAAGTTTGGGGGTTTCTTCTTAAAACTGACTGGAACAGCATTTTTACAAACTATGCTACACAAGTTGCTTCCCTCAGAACAGCATAGCATTTGTAGTGAACCAAAGCACGAGCAGCAAACTCAGTCTGTATTTGTCTCAGCAGAACCATTTCTTTGGGGGCGAGTGTCCTCCCTCCACTCTTTTACAGGGTACAACAAGTTCGGTATAGTTGGTGAGGGAAGTTGGCCAGGAGACAAGAAAGAACTACAAAAGGTTATATTTCTCAAGACTCATTATGTGTATCCGTTGTATAAACTTGCCACAGTCAGACCCAAACGCTTCATAAAGACAAATGGTTACTGTCATGATCAAAGGCTCTTTATGTGAATAAATGTTCACTAGCTAACAGCCGAAGATGTGAAATGTTGTCACAGTAACAGTTGTGCTTCTTAAAACCAAGAACCCTGACGAGTGGCCTCATTTAACCCTAAATCTGCTTACAGACACATAGCATTCTTATTCAGTCTATGGGGTCTCTGTTCTCTCAGGGTATAATTGAAACAAAAAAACTGCAAAAATGGGCCACAGTCAGCATGCACTCTCTTCATAGTGGGGAAAGAACTGGATGGCAGTTGTTAAGTGGTGAGGCTCAGTACAACAGACCAAGAACTGTTGGATGGAACTGTTGCCCATCACAGGTAAAAGTAGACCATTTAAATATACATTCTTTCTTATATATAAAAAATAGTTTTTATAGGGTTTTATAAGGTAGGGTCAGGATTAGGGTTGGGATTTGGGATAGGGTTGGGGGTTTTCCAAATAACATTTTCAATATTTAGCAAACAGCATAGTGTCTGGGTACATATATATAACTAACAATAATAGATATAGTTAATTATCATAAATGATATGTTAATTAATCACTCAATAGCCTTCTTACTAATATATATTCAAAATTACATATCATGTTCCTTTCTCTCTGACTCATTTTTGTAGCCATTGATAGAAATTATTTTTTTCCAGCTTTATTCTCTTTACTAACTTTTCAGAATAGTGGAGATAGTGGGCAGGAAATTTTAAAATTGTTTCTTGTATTGTGATGTAATTTGAAGTTTTTTAAAAAAAAATGTTAGCTGTGGCTCGAGAGAATTATATTGATCTTATCAGAAATGTTCTCTGATAATGGGTAAAGGAAGAATAAACCAGGAGAAACATCCTTTCAGAGATTAAATATATTTAGGATAAATGAAATTATACTTGTTGAATGTTATTTCTGCAGGCCCATATTCATAAATGCAATGCCACTCATTATATCAGTAATATTCCAGATTTTCCATATGTGGGCTACACAGCTTCATATATCCATGACAACTGTATATATTACATGTTCTTGATGATTTTGAATATATTGGCTTGATGACAATATATTGAGAAATTAGGATATATACATGCTATAAATATTGTGAGTTAGCAATATTTAGCATATTATAAATCAAAAGACTTTAAATATTTTGGTATGGGAAGGAGATGTTTTATTGTGTGTTTTATTCCTCAGAAATAATAGGCACTTTATAAATTATCCATTATTAGCAAAGAAACCTATTGTGCATTAATTAGTATGCCCATAATTTGAGGGGCATACTTCTGTGTCATGTTAAACCACTCTGTCTGGTTAACATGAACATACAGTCCTTGTCTTCTTGCTGTCATCTTTAACCATGTTCATGACATGTGACTGTACTATAGCTATCATTTCTAGTTAGCTACAAACTGGAACTTGGTGCCAAGAAGTAAAGTCTGGCTTTAGTTAAATACTTATTTATGTGATGTTTTTTGGCACGCGCTTCAAAGAAGCAAGCATAGAGTATTAAAGTACAGATCACAGCACTCAAATTCAGTTTAATAAGCCATTCAGTAAGTAGATAAATAGCAGCAAGAAGGCAAAATGAATGATGCAGTGACATTCAAATTAGCGCCAAATACTGGTGAGGGGAACAGTGTCTGCATTGTAGAACAAAAGGCCAGTGCCCATATGAAATGTACAAAACTGACTTCCAAAAGCAGAAAAGCAATCTACTGCAGCAGTTATAGGCGTCTCCTGATAATTGGCATTTAAATTACAGGACTAATACTCTCCGTATTTTCATTCCTGCTTTGTGAAAATAAAGAGTTGCTGTTCTGAACACAGTTAGCTTCCTTGAAATTCATTGATAAATTTGGGGACTGAATTGCCTAACAATGCATGGATGGCAGCCTTGATCTCTTTGGAGAAATTGCAAAGATAATTGAAGTTTACCTCTTGTGTTGTTCTTTTTCTCCCCTGCCATCTGCATTAGGCCACCCAGAGTGTTCGACCGTTATGCTCATCTGAAATAAGTCCCCCTTGTACTCAAAAGCATCGTTTTTTCTGATGTATGATAATAAGTGGCAGCCATTCTCGCAGCCTGTTAAGAATCTTTTGCATCAATGGAAACAAATGGTTAAATCACAGGGAAAAGGCCAGTAGAACAGCCCAAATGAATAAGCCCTGGCTAAAAGTTGTATAGGCACAATTACTTCTCCTTGACCTGCTCACATTGGGCCATGGTAATGCCTCCTAAGACCGTAATCCTACTCCTTGCTCAATAGAAATATACCCATTCGCAGATCTTCAAAATATCAAAGCAGGAGTGGTCAGCTTGAGAGTAAGGAAAGGACTCACCATTGCTAGCCTTTCAATATAAAGTTTTGAAATATATTTTATTTCTTGTTGAATATTTATGGTTTTATAAAATTAATTGAACTATGTTATCTGGCCTTTAAAAACAATCAAAGCAGTATTCATAATGAAACATTAAAACAATCGTGTTTGGTAAGTCTCTAACATTTTAAAAGCCAAAATTGAAAAGACTGTGCTTTTCAGAGAGGTAAAATGCCTGGAAGCCCATTGCATTTCTTTTTTCAGTAAATTTAGTTTATTTATATATTAACACTATAAGATTCAACAATACAAAAGAAAATAGTAGGAAAGATAGGGGAGGGGAAAGGGAAAGGGAAAAGTGTGGGGAAAGGGGGAAAAGGAAAGAAAAGGTGTTGACCTCTGACTCCCTTTGGTGCAGTAGAATAATATTATAACATTAAACCTCACCTTTTTACTTTTACATAATAGTATAAACTAGCCATTTCTGTAAAAACAAACCCATCTAATCATTAAAACCCAAAATGTTGAGGTCCGTTGCATTTCTGATGGGCATATGTGTTCCACTGTTTGTGAGTTACATTTAACAAGAATCTTTCCAGGAGATCTCAAAAATTGGGGCTGCTCATAGCAAAAGAGACGTCCTGTTCCACAGCCAGATTCTTCACATCTAAGTTAAAATGAAAAAAAATCAAAGAGATGTAATCAGAGTATTAAAAAAGGTAATGGTTCCCCCGCACATGTATGCTAAAAAGGTAAAGGTAAAGGTTCCCCCGCACATGCGTGCTAGTCGTTTCCAACTCTAGGGGCCGGTGCTCATCTCCATTTCAAAGCTGAGGAGCCAGCGCTTGTCTGAGGACGTCTCTGTGGTCACGTGGCCGGCATGACTAGACGCCAAAGGCGCACGGAACGCTGTTACCTTCCCACCGTAGTGGTCCCTATTTTTCTACTTGCATTTTTACATGCTTTCAAACTGCTAGGTTGGCAGAAGCTGGGATGAGTAACAGGCGCTCACTCTGTTATGCGGCACTCGGGATTCGACCCATCAAACTGCCGACCTTCTGATCGACAGGCTCAGCATCCTAACCCACTGAGCCACCGCGTCCCTTTTAATCAGAGTATAATATACCCATAAATTCTAATAGAAAATAAAATAAAATAAAATAAAAACAAATAAGTTCAAATCCAGCTGGCTGGATTTGTAAAACATGCTAAACCATAAACTAGGGGAGGGCGATCCTTTTATTTTAAGATTTGCACTGGACATTTTTGAGGAAGGCATGACTTGGGGAGAATCTTGGAGTCTTTTTAAAGCAAACACAGTACAATATATGAAATTGTTTTTAGGATTTACACCACAGTTATTGTTCATTTTTAATTTTTATTTTTCAAATGCCCAGACACTCCCAGCAAAGCCAGCTTGCAACCATAACAGTAAAACTTGATGACCGACAAACCAATCAATCAATGACAATAAAATCACCAGTTTATGACAACACCAATAAAAAAACATTTAGTATACTTCAGGAAGAAGTGCTGACTTATAAAAAGATGCTTTTGAATTAAATGTACCTGAAATGTGCCACACGCTCCATCCGAGAGAATCCTGCTCATCGCAATCCTTGTTACTGTAGCTTCCAAGTTTCCCTCAGAAGATCTCCACATAAAGTACAGTACAATAATCTAATTACTCTGAATAGTAATCTATACAGCAGGATGAAGCATTTTGGCACTAATGAAAAGGGGCTAAATTGATAAATAAAATGCAGCTAATAGAAGGTGCCCCTTGTCTTAACACTCACCAGAACATTCAAGAAGAATGTAAGGAGCCCGTAAGGCAGGGGTCCTCAACTTTGGTAACTTTAAGACTTGTGGACTTCAAGTTCCAGAACTGAAGTTGGGAGTTGAAGTCCACAAGTCTTAAATTTGCCGTGGTTGAGGACCCCTGCCACAAGGTTCAAATCTGGCCTTTAAAGAGGAATGGGAATGAGCTTTATTGTCATCCTGGCCACAATTTGGTCCTTGCAAATGCACATCACAGAGACTCACACACATTTTGAGAACTAGATTTGTATGACAGGTAAATAAAGTTGACACTCAGTGCCCTTTCTGATGGTCACTTCCAGCAGCTTTATATAGATATTAAAAAGTAATGTGGATAGAAAAGAGCCTTGGAACACTCTGCAACCCAACAGCTGTAGGTAGGAAGCAGTGCATTCCCCAAACTATCATTTGAAGCTGGCCCTCAAAATAGGAGTTGAACCATGACTAAATCATGTCTCCAATGCTCAATTTCCTTTGCCTATCCAGAATATACTTTGATCAGTAATAGCCTAAACTACCAAGAGATCTGGAAGATATCTTCTGCCATTGCATTCCCAGCTCACACATCAAGGCAACCAATGTCATCTTGTTATGTGCTTTTCATCTTAGAGTAGCAGGAATCTATACTGGAAGAAGCTCTAAGATCATAAAAAGGGCTTGACAGCTATATTGCGTTCCAATCCTTGCCATAAATTGTGGCTCATAAAGTACAGTGATTTAATTTACATACAGGTAGTCCTCAAATTACAAGTACAATTGAGCCCAAAGTTTGTGTTGCTAAGTGAGACTGTGGTTAAGGCCCATGTGCCCCATTTTACAATTCCTTTTGTTAAGTGAATCACTGCAGTTATTAGGTTAGTAACACAGTTGTTAAACGAATCTGGCTTTCCCATTGACTTTGCTTGTCAGAAGGTCACAAAAGATGACCACATGATGTCAGGACAGTGCAACCGACATAAATATGAGTCAGTTGCCTGAAGTTTGATTAGGTGCCGATGTAACTTTGAACAGTCACTATATAAACTGTTGTAAGTTGAGGACTACCTGTGTTGTATTAAATCAGAATTGGTTTTACTCTTGCCCTAAGTTATTGTGCAGAATTAAGTTTAATTGTTCTCTGAACTAATTCTCTAGTTTAGGATGCTGCCTTTACCTGGTAAATTATAAAGGTAAAGATAGTCTAACTTACAGAGCACTAACAAAGCAGAATAGAGGTAGTTGGATCTTGGAACTTTTTGTTACAACAGTATCACTATATATGTACGTAATATTGTATGCATGTTTCAATTCAATGCCTCAAGTCCTGCCACATCAGAAAGGAAATACAGAGTTTCCACATACAGAGTCCTTGTGAATAGGTAAACAATGAGATCTAGTATCACTAATTTCATCTTAGTGACATATTCTTACTTGAAACTGCATTTTATTTTTAATTTTATTTTTCTAATTTGGTGGTGAGGAATAGTAATAATGTACTTGTCTAAACAAAAGGCGTGTAAATAGGTCTTTTTCCCCCCTCCTGATATGAATTTAAAATCCTGCCTTCGTGGTTTTTGTGTTGGATTTTTAAAATTCAACACAAATTGATTTTGCATTCTGCCAAGTGGCTTTATTTATCTCACTTAATACCTATAATTTAATCTTTTATATACAAAATTAGCAGGATATGAGGCCATTCACTTTTTCTCATTGCAATTTAAATTAGAAGTTTATATTGGCTTTGTAATGCAAAAGCGACACCGATAATAGGGTAAATTAATCCTTTTCAGCTGGAAAGCTTTGGTGGTGGGGGGAAGGTGTGAGAAAATCCAGAACCACAGATAACACACTTGCTTTTAAGCTCTGGGCACTAAGGATCATAGATGTGTTTTAGTAATGAACAAGTGCAATCTTTTGACTTTGTTGCTTTGCCAAACCATTAGACCGACCCACAAGTCAGCTTGTTCTGAAAAACTGAATTCTATCTCTCAATGTTTAGAGAGGTGCTTTTAAATCACGGAATTGACCTTCAAGATAATGGTGCTGAAATTTCAACTATAAAATAAAAGTTTCTATTAATAATATAAAGTATAGTGAATATTTAAGTAAATATTTAGGGAGGAGTTGCTCAGAAATAAGAGAAGCAGGAGCAGAAATACAACCAAAGGAAACTCTAAATGACTCTGGGTTAGAGTTCTCAGAGGGTGGTGGAACGCTGCAGCACAGTAGACCAGGGCCTACAGATGGCTGCAGAACAGGTACTACAGACACTAGCAGACCAGGGCCTACAGATGGCAGCAGATCAAGTGCTATGGAAGGCAGCAGACCAGGGCCTACAGAGGACAGCAGACCAAGTGCTATGGAAGGCAGTAGACCAGGGCCTACAGATGGCAGCAGACCAAGTGCTATGGAAGGCAGTAGACCAGGGCCTACAGAGGACAGCAGACCAAATGCTATGGAAGGCAGTAGACCAGGGCCTACAGACAGCAGCAGACCAAGTGCTATGGAAGACAGTAGACCAGGGCCTACAGACGGCAGCAGACCAAGTGCTATGGAAGGCAGTAGACCAGGACCTACAGACGGCAGCAGACCAAGTGCTATGGAAGGCAGCAGACCAGAGCCTGCAGACGGCAGCAGACCAAGTGCTATGGAAGGCAGCAGACCAGGGCCTACAGAGGACAGCAGACCAAGTGCTATAGAAGGCAGTAGACCAGGGCCTACAGACGGCAGCAGATCAAGTGCTATGGAAGGCAGTAGACCAGGGCCTTCAGATGGCAAAAACCAAAAAGAAGGATTTTCAAACAACAAACTCAGGTGACTGATACTATTGTGGTATGCAATACATGTTCCATGTTCCATGTATGTGCTTATACCCAAAGAACACCCAAACTATACATGCATTAGATGTAAACTATGTAAACAAAGGGTCTCGAGACTAATTGTGTGTTTTACCCTTTCCTTGGGTTCAGCCTGGTCATCTCCTATACTTGCCTTCCTTTTTATAGCTGAAGTTCTACCTTTCAAAATGATTGGCTCTTGTTCAGACAATGGATATATCTAGATCTGAGAATAAATATGGTTCCTGACCAAAAGCCCTGATGAATTGTTGACCATCAGGTCATATTAACTTAGTTTATGTCATTCAGTCTGGTTCATTAAAATGATTCCAATAGATTTTCTTGCAAAATTCTTGTTTCCTGCTTGGTTTCTAGGTATAAGTTTATTTTGGGAATAAAGTTAGACATAGGCAGGGTGGGTTACATAGCCTCAACTGCTGTAATGGTGTAACCTGAGACTTATCTAGCTTTGCTAGAATTAATTGCTTTGCTTTGTCAGGATATAATTGAAGTACAGGAAAATAGAGAAGGTGAAAGTCAAGTAATTGGGCAAACCATTTCAGAACGAAAGAAAATGATTTTATTTTTAAGATAATTTAACTTGAGTTTCTTTAATTAAGACCAAGAAGAATATTATATTACTATCCACCTTCAGCACAAATGAAAACAAAGGAATTCTGGTAAAAGCTGTAAATAAATAAAATAAATCCCACTAATAGCTCTGAACTAGTTCTTAAAGTTTCTGGTAGCTGCTTTTACTTAATTACATTGGCTTAGATCCAGAAACAGACAAGTAGCCTTTTGGTGATGCAGCAAGGCGTTCCTATGTGCTGCTCTTGCTTCAATCCTTAATACATTAATTAAATGAGGACCCAGATTTTCAGGGGCAGTGTGCTGACTCTGTAAACCACTTAGAGAGGGCTGTGAAGCGGTATATAAGTCTAAGTGCTATTGCTACTGCTATTTTTATGCAGTTTGTGTGCTGTGTGGATTGGATCATAAGCATAAAGTGGAGATAAAACTAAATCCTATCCAAGGGTGGGATTGTGGTCCCACAACTCTTCAGCACGCATATGAAAACAATGAAGATGATATCTGGCAATAGTAAAACATTAAGAATATTCTGTTACAACTGTAAGAAATATACTGGGTACTTTTTAATACAGTTGCATTAAATGTTAAATTATGAAGATAAAAACTAACAAGAACTAATAAGAAAGGGAATTGAAAAGATTAAACAAAAATATAAGACAGAAGTGCAGCAATATATGTGTGTATGTATATATGTATATGTGTGCTTATGTGTGTATAATCTTTTTGTAGTAGTTTCTGTTAAGATTCTTTGTTGCTGAAAATCCATCTAACAAGAGAAACATTAGGCATATGTTCAATTTTATTCTGAGATATTATCCTTTCCTAATACAAGAAATGGAATACTGTGTTCTCTTATGGGTTAAGTTATATGACTTCTCTGTTTATAAAGGAGATTCAAATCTCCTCAACTTATCTAAGGGCTAGAACTGTATTTTTCTATGGTGGCAGAATAAGAAAGTTTCATTTATGCTGTTGGGGGAGAAAAAGGAGGTGGAGTGTGATTATTATAATGATGGTTAATATTATGATAATGTCAGTTTTATGATCCTATGCCCACAATTTGGTGAATAATTACCCGATAGATATAATACCTTTAATATGCTCCCTTATCTAGATGTGTTTACTAACATCTTAACACAGTACATATTCATCAGTATTTTATTAATAGGATATCTTATTTTGAATCTTCACAATTTGGTAGAATATCTGTGGCTTTCTTTTTTTCAAAAAGCAAACTTTTCTATGTTGTAATGGTTTCTTTTAAATCTCAGATGCATCTTCATGCTGCATGGGAGCGTGGGTGAACATGTTGGGCAAATGCTTTGTAGTTTATTAGCAACTCTAAGTAATCTTTGAGTTTGGAAAGATCTGGGAAGGAGCAAGGAAGAAAAATCTTTGAAGTGTAGTGAATGGAACTGTCCAGCTCACAGGATGCTGATGTCATTCCAAGAAAAACTGAATGATAACAGTCAGTAAATCTGATGAGTCATTACTGCAAATAAGAAGGCCAAGGGAGCACTGTTTTCAAAGATAATGCTTTAGTAGACAACCAACAATAAATAAAATAGCCTGAAAATCCATAAAAGCAACAGAAGCTGATTCAGCCATGATGAGACATCCAAACACACGGGGAGCCCTGTTGATTCATTAGAAGTGCCCTTTTAAGCCCTAACAAAAACTGTGTCAGTAAACAAGGACATTCATCCATCTGATTTACTCACACTTCTCCATCCCCCTTCAGCACTGATACTCAACCCTGGCAACTCAAATCATTCTCCTATAATTTCTCTTAATAAGAAGAAGTTGCCTGGACTTACCTTCAAGGAGTGCAATAAATCGGTTGCTTCACTCCTGTCACTTTTCGTACCTCCCAGGATTACATTTAATTCCATTATTAAATTCTAAATGGTTGAGAAGAGCATTTCCTAAATTGTGTCAAAAGAGGATAGCTTGCATTATTTCCACTGATTTGTAATTTAATTTAGTTTATAATTCAATTTAGTTTGTAAGAAATGTTGAAATGCTCAAGGTTATCTTTTTCGGTCAGTACTTCTTACAAAGTAATCAGAGAGAAAAAGACAAATCCTGCAAAGTGTTTAACAAAGATATGAACAAAGGAGGCATGGTTTGGCCTTTTTGACACAAACAGACCAAATCCCCTGGTTTCATCTGTTGCATTCTTATATATTTACAGGGTATTTACAATCATCACATTCTGTATTTAAATGAGCCATATCTGCTATTTGGAAATCTGAATGCTCCAAGGTTAAAAGGTATTATTTTGTTTTCATTCCATTGAGTTCAATGGGAGTTTGGGCATTTTTAAATCCAACTTCATCATGTAAACATTACAGTATGATCGGAGCCCATGAGCAATTGAGAGTTAAGAAGATATAGATGAATGACAAACTCGTCTTGTTTCCATGCTGTCTGGTTTCGATACTGTCCTCTGAGGCAAGATTCATGATAAGAAATGACATGTGCGCATTGCAACAATGATTCACGTGTGAGTATCTGTCCCTGAAGGAAATTAAATAGAAAAAGACAGAAAAACAAATGAATAAACCTGAAAAATTAAAGTTATATTAATATGCTTGTAATGTTTTGCATTTAAAAATAAATGCTAATTTTATTCATTTATATGTTTATCTAAATTTTGCCTTCATCCATTTAACAATTTTTCTGAGAATTAAGTTCATTGCCATTACAATAGTCTCATCTCATCAAAACTGGTATCTTTTCTTTGGAGAACTTAGCCATTCATTGATTTATTTGGAAAATAGATCTAGTGCTTCAATTTTAATAGGTTTCTAGACAGTTTACAGGCAAAAGTTAGAACAATTATGTATTATTACTATTACTATTACTACTTCAAGCAATAGTAATAGACAATTCAAATAACATTGCATTGATATCCCCACACTAATCAATCATCAAAAGCCTCTGAAACACCTGAAATGATCTGAAGCTATCCTCGTTTTGCGGGAAAAGATGTTTCCACAGAGAAGAGATACTACTATACCATCCCCCAGTCACACTGAACATCCTGATAAAAGACAACATTCAACAAGCATTCTGGGAAAGGTGATTTTCTTTTTAGATTCTCAAGCCAATATAAAATTGGTGCACAACATGAATTTGTGTGAAGGTTTTCCTAACATATTAAATGTATTCTTGTACATATTCAATGTACAATAACATTTTTGAAACTATAACTAGCACAGCAGTTCATTGACATTAACAGTAACTTAATACATTTGGGTGCTTAAAAATGCAGATATTAATCCACATTGGGGGGACTGTCATCCTTTTAAGCAACAGAGAAGTTTAATCCAAACTGGATATTTTTTCAATGAGATACAAATCACAATATCAACTGTGCTTTTTTAATATTTGTTATAGTACCTAACAAATAGTACCTAAAGGGACGCGGTGGCTCAGTGGGTTAGGACGCTGAGCTTGTCGATCGGAAGGTCGGCAGTTTGGCGGGTCGAATCCCGAGTGCCGCGTAGCAGAGTGAGCACCTGTTACTCGTCCCAGCTTCTGCCCACCTAGCAGTTCGAAAGCACGTAAAAATGCAAGTAGAAAAATAGGGACCACTACGGTGGGAAGGTAACAGCGTTCCGTGCGCCTTTGGCGTCTAGTCATGCCGGCCACATGACCACGGAGACGTCCTCGGACAAGCGCTGGCTCTTCGGCTATGAAACGGAGATGAGCACCGGCCCCTAGAGTTGGAAACGACTAGCACGCATGTGCGGGGGAACCTTTACCTTTACCTTTACCTTTATAGTACCTAAAAAAGCATTTTTATATGAAAATGGGCAATTGGGGATTGCTACAGCTCCTCTAACCAATTACCTAAAACTAGTGGCATGGTTTTCTACCATTTTGAAAACTGTTGAGCCCATAATATATATAAATTGACCATAATTTTGTATGTGTCCATGTAGTTACCAAGAGTTGAGATTGACTTGAAAGTTGATAATAACAGAAGAAATATTGCCTATCAAATTTATGTGGCACCCATCTATCAAAAGGAACTTATGTTTCTTAATTTAGCAGGGACTGTGAATAATTCTTAATTACATGCTGCTGTAGGAAATTTTTTCTAAATCTTGACTTCTACATTAAAAATACCATAACCCCAATGTCACCAGGACTGCACAATAGCTATCATAGAGGTAAGCTTTAAGCTGCTTCTTCTGGGATAGAATCTCACATATTGAGGTTTTATACTACCATAAATGTTTTAAAGAGCCACATTTCTCTCAGAAATATATGCTGTTGCTTAGTGCAGCATTTTATATCACCAACACCAGCTGATAATAAGCATGAGCAGCAAAGAGATCTATTAACATGTTCTGCATATTGCTGGATAACTGCAGTGGCCTTAGAGAACACAAGTGATAACAAGGCATACTGATTGTAATAAACCCAGTAAGATCAGGAAAATGCCATCCGGCCTGTAGTTGTTATGCATATTTCCCAGGGCAACACAATGAACTGGTGCTCAATGGTTAATGGATTTTCCTGAGATCTCCCTGTAGCAACTGATGCATTGACAATGTTTGTGCACTCTGAATTCATTCATAATTTTCTCAACATCTGTTTCCTCTTGTTTTCTCAACAGTATTCTTTGTGCCTTGGGAGTTCAAATTATATTCATTAGGGTACTGAATGCAGGAATCATACCTGTTTTCAGTGTCATTGAAGACCCATCAATGAAGAAGAGCATTATTTTGCACATTAATTGGGGCATTTAAGTGCCCATTAACATCCCATTAGGACCACTAACAGGCTTTTTAGCCTGACATGCATTTTATACACAATACTAGTAAAATGCTTCCACTAACACCTCCCACCACACCTCCCCGTTGCTTTGTATCAGTACTTTAAAACTAAGGAATGGAGAAATCCACGCATATCTTATATTTCAAAGAATTCTGATAAAGGTAGAAGAGAATATTTTTCAAAGAATGTATGGATGTGATTTTATTTCTTTACCTTTTTAAATTACAGCTGGATGGCAGCCATTTGTCAACACAGCCAACATTTTAAGTAAATGCTGTTCAAAGGTTGCTTACGGAGGAGGCAAAAGGTCAGAGGAAGGATTTTGCCAACTCTGCTTGCAATCTTATCTCTCAGTTTGTTCAAGGAGCTCCTTAAAAGGGAAGTTCTGAAGGAAGATGAAAAGTACTGCTTTAACAGGAAAGGAAAGGAAAGGAAAGTCAATTGCAACTTACAATTACTGGGATTTCTGGAATAAAACTTTCTTTAGGTTGAATTCTGTTGAAAGAAAAATCGATTTTTCCTTCAACAATTCAAATATCTCCATGAAATTAATATGGCCAAATCAGAGTGCATTTTGCTGGTGGGGTGCTAACTAAAGTTTGCTGATTTGAAAATGTGGTAGGTACAAATTAAAATTTATATAGTTTATTCCTTTTGCTATATCCAACTCATTACACCTTGCATGCTTGTTATTTTATACATCACAATATTAGCAGTCTATAGATTTTTGTCATGCAGAATCCTAGTGTTGGACTGGACTTTGGACATGTTCTAATTTAACCCCTAGCGTGGCATAGAAATCCTCAGATAATCCCTGACCCAAATACCCTCTGATGCTGGAGCACCCACTTAAGAACTTCAAAAGTAATTTTAGCTATGAGTCTGCAATCAGTCTACCCTCAGTTGGTTACTCCATATTCAACAACTTCTGACTGTCTGAATTGATTCCATACTTTATTTATGAAAGTCAACAGGAGATTAAAAAAAATAAAGTTCAGATCTTGCAAGGAAAATCACAATAAATAAATTAAAAATTCTTCAAATGTGTTAAGAATGGATGGTTAAGCTTTAGTTTAGCATGACGTGTATATAGGGATTTATAAGTGAAAAATGGGAGGGGGGCACGGGGGGGGGCAGAAAGACCTGACAAAATAAAATCTAATTTGTTATGCCTGTCTTGATAATAGAATTGGTGTCTGTTTAGAGACGAAAACATAGTTCCCACATTCAGCTAAGCCATGATGTCTACACACTGTCCTTGGTTTACACAATATCTTGATTCATGAGCCATAATTTACTAACCACATGGCATAGTTCACCAATATGCTACACCAAAAACAAACTACATTATGATTTAGTGCATATGAGAATCCAGCCTGTTTCAATTCTACCTCTTCCTTTCATTTGTTAATTCCAGAGAATTGCTTTTAAGACTTCAGAAGTGATATGGCTTAGAACTTTGAACCACATCCTTTCCTAAATATGTATTCTGGCCTGCATCTTCTTTAAGGCATAACTGGGAACCTCAAGTGCAGGACCACGAGAATGGAGAAACAACTGGTGTCACATTTCCAAAGCAGAGTAGAAGGGACAAATTAAATTCAGCTACAAAAAAATATCTAAAGGTCCTGGCAGCTTATGCAAGCAATAGTTAAGAGAACTTACATAATTCCCTTAGAAATCCCTTTGGCTTTTCATCCAAGCTATTTTTCCTTCCTTCCAGCCTCTCTCACACTTTCATTTATGTGTTCATTTGTCATTGGCTCTTTGCAGCTACCTTTGACCTTTCTGAAAGTCATGCATCTAATTACAGCCTTGGTGGAGCAGTGGGCTGATGCCTCCTTAAGCAACACCAGCTGCCTGCAATTAGTGCAGGTTCGAGTCCCACCAGGCTCAAGGTTGACTCAGCCTTCCATCCTTCCCAGGTAGGTAAAATGAGGACCCAGATTGTTGGGGGCAATGAAGCTGACTTTGTAATAATGCCGCTTGGGGTGTGTGTGAAAGCCCTAATAAGCAGGCATATACATAGAATGAAGGCTACTGCTAAGCTTGTAAGCCGCCCTGAGTCTTCGGAGAAGGGCGGGATATAAATGGAATTTAAAAAAAAAAAATTACAAGCTTGCCAACTTGCAGCAACCCTTTCTCATAGTAGTTGAGCATCCTGGATGTGGTCTTTCAGGTACCAAATAACTGGGAAGATTTTGGAGGGCAAGAGTTTGCTTTTCTCTGTCAATGAAGCACACACACATATGCACACGAAAACACACTATAGAGACAACACTTGTGAATACACTTGACTAGTCCCTGGAGAGGAAATGTCTTCCTTCCTTCCTTCCTTCCTTCCTTCCTTCCTTCCTTCCTTCCTTCCTTCCTTCCTTCCTTCCTTTTTAAAACACCTTTATAACTTTTATAAATAACTCAAGGCAGAAAACATACATAACATTCCTTCCTCTTTTTATTTCTCCACATCAATAGCAAACCAGTGAGGTGAGTTGGGCTGAGGGAGAGTGACTATCTCAAAGTCCCTCAGCTGGTTTTCGTAGGTTTATGTATGTACATAAGTATACGAAAGAAAAAAAGGGAGGTCTTCCCCACTTCTAGGATTATGGAAAATGCTCTGCTTGCTTTCCTGATGGGTACAGAAAGAGGCAAGGTAATATTTTATATCCCTTGCCACCCTTGGATAGTCTGTAAGGTGTACTGGTGTTTTTGCTTCTCTTTTCTTGCATGCAAGTGTAAGGCTGACCTGCATCAGTATAAAAGCGGAAGCAGAGAAGGTTTCAAATTCATACTTAAGGAGTATGCTGCCCAAGAAATTATATTGGAAATGCAATAGCAAAATGGGGGGAAACATTCCCTTTCCTATATGTTTTCCTGTGTAATGTCCTCCCCCTTCTGACACTTCCTTCCCATAGTTGAGACTCTAGATCCGGGTCTTCAAACTTGGCCCTTTTATGACTTGTGGACTTCAACTCCCAGAATTCCTCAGCCAGGCACGCTGGCTGAGGAATTATGGGAGTTGAAGTCCACAAGTCATAAAGAGGCCAAGTTTGAAGACCCCTGCTCTAGATACTGGATTCATGTCACATGCTAAGTTAAAATATTATTGGCTAGTTTTCTGCTCAGTATGCTGTATGAATCTGGTCCTAGTGGTTATGTTTCAGTTTCTTGCAAAACCAGGCAATTCAATAATCTAGTGCAGGATATCGTGTTGCACAGGCAAAGGCAATGGTTATTAAAAACATTGGAAGGGACAGGTTTCTACCAACTGTTGATAGCAATGTAGGTGTTTAGACTTGGATTGCTGTTGGACATACAATTCTGATCCTAAGAGCCACTTTTAACCAAAAAAATAAATAAATAAACCCAGGCAGCATAATGAATGCGGTAGTATTTCTATATATTCTAGTTTACATTCTGCCAAACATTTCAGAGTAACTACATGTGAAGAAAGACAGAAAGGACACAAAAGTTTTGTCTGAGATTCTGGGAAATTGGTGGTCTTCGGAGGTATGGGACAAGATCTCCTCTTTTAGCATGATGGAAATTGTATTCCAGCATATCTGGAGGAGGTCAGAATGGGGAAGGCTGGAATATTTGTACATTCTGGATTGGAGGGATCAAGAGCCTTCCAGCATTGACCACCTGCTTATAGTCATATATACAAGAGAGCAGGTGAAGAAGCTCTTCTCTTCTGCACACCTGCCACTTTCCTTTCTTTCTGATCTGCAGTGTGTGTGTGTGTCTATCTCTCTGTGTGTGTCTGTCTATCTATCTATCTATCTGTCTGTCTATCTATCTATCTCTATCTACCTATCTCTATCATCTGTCTGTCTGTCTATCATCTATCTATCTATCTATCTATCTATCTATCTATCTATCTATCTATCTATCTAGATAGATAGATAGATAGATAGATAGATAGATAGATACATAGATACATAGATAGATATAGAGATAGATAGATAGATAGATAGATAGATAGATAGATAGATAGATAGATAGATAGATAGATAGATAGATAGATAGATAGATATAGACAGATAGATACAGATAGATATAGATATAGATGATATATAGAGAGAGGTGGGTTCCCCTCACGCTCCCTTCAAACGCTTGGGACTACAACTCCCATTATGTTGGCCGGAAGTCTGCCAGGCCCCACGAGCCTTTAAACTTCTCCACCTGCTGCACCTTCCGGGGGGGGGGGGGGGCGCAGCCCAGGATGGAGAAGGTGGGGAGGGTCGCTTGGCAAAGATTGCCCAGTTTCCCGGCCGGCTCCGCCCCCCGAAATGGTTAAACGCCACTCTCTTCTTCAGCCTCCGCGAACGGCCCGTCGAGTCGGGAGTGCCCAAACTGCGAAGCGCTGGCAGCCGCGGCGAAGAAGGGAGGCGACTTCCTCGTCCCGCTTGCTCCTCTCCCCAGCGCCTTTCAAAGAGGACGGCGGGAGCAGGAGCTAAGCCCGGCTATGCGCGGCCAGGAAAAGCCCGAAGACGGCCAAAGATGATGATGCTGAGGAGGAGGAGGAGGAGGAGGAGGTCGGTCTGCGCTCAAGAGGCAGAGGATGCTCTCCGCAGCCGCCGGATTAGGAAGCGCCCGGTTGGCAACGCAGGGCTGGAGCTGATGGGCTTGTAGCCTAGCTGGCCCTCGGCAGATGTTTGGCGGAGGAAGATGAGTGTGATGCTGTGGCGCTGGGAGCAGAACAACCTGACCATGAAATTGGTAAGGATCTCTGAACGGGACGACGACAACAGCAGCCGCCGCCTCTGCGCGCCCTTTCCGGCGTCCGGGGCTCCCGCTGGCGTCCCGCCTGCACCCGAGTTGAAGCGGGAAAGCTGGAGACGGGAAAGCCCAGGGCCAGTTCCTCCAAGCTCCTCCTTTGGGTTGAGCGGTTGGGCCGCTGCCTGGAGCTTTCCCGCGGAAGCAAGGCAGAGGTTGGAAAGTGCGGACTTTTTTCAGTCCCCTTCCAGCTTTCCCCTCTCCACGTGCTCGCTCTCATCTTAATTCCAGAGGCGCAAAAGAGTTGGGGACCCGATTTGATGGTTGGAGTTTGGTGCTTAATTGTTCGCGCTTGCTTTGTTGTTGTTGTTGTTGTTGTTTTGAAAGGGCTTTGTTCGGGTTGCTTGGGAAAGTTTTAGTGGGGGGGAAACCACCCTGCAACTTCTGGGTGAGACCAATGTGTGTGGGTTTCCCACTCCCCAGCACAAATGAGATTAGGAAACCCACACATCTGCCTGGAGGGAGGGGAAGAGGTGGAGGGGAGAGAGGGAGAAATTTGCTGGCCAGCCCAGGATTACAATTGTGGTTTAAACATGTGGAGAATTTGTACCTTGGTGCCTTTGGAAAACTGATTTCCAAATCTGAGCCAGCAACAATTGCTCTGTTTGAAGAACTATTTTATGCATGTGTGCTTTTAACCCACCCATTGGATTATTTTTAAACAGTGGAAATTGCTCTGCTGTGCACATTTACTTTAAAATACATTTGCGATAAGGTTGAGAATACAATAGCAAGGATTTGTTTCAAGTGTCAGGGGGCTGTAAGCTTTAATGCCTGGGAAACTGGTAGAATCTTTTGCACCTTAGGAGAATTTATTGGGTGTTAACAGAAAGATGCAACTATGGCTGTCATTCAAAATTGTTTCCTATGGAATATTGTCCTTTTAAAGGACTGCTGGGATAAGCATCATCAGCATATGGAGGATCCTGCTGAATTAAAAAAAAAGCTTTTCTCTGTTGGGAGATCAAGATGCCTTTTATTCAACATGCACGAGTGCCTGTTGGAAAATTGAATTTTTTAGTTGGAAGGAAAGTGTGCACGTTAAGCATGGGGGTTATCCAGGCATGAACTGAACTGTTTCTGTGCAGGCTGAAATGAGAGGGGACTGTTATTCCATTAGTCTGCCTTCTTATGTTCCGGAAATCAGGAAGCAAAGAGAATAGACTCTGCAGGTGTATTGAAAGCCCTTTCTTACAAACATAAACATCTCAGTCGCTTTTGAATGGGCCCCAAACAAAGGTGAATTTTTCATTTAGCACATAGAAGGAACCGAGCCAGCATTTTTTTTTAAAAAAGAGCTGGTTGATATAAGCTTTAAAAAGTGGGTAAAATGCCAAGTAATTTTTCCCTTGATGTTTTGGCTGAAGAGCTGGGATCAAAAAGCATGTGCCTAGGATCAGACTTCATAGGGATGGTGAAATTATACGAATCGATCTGAAACTCTGATTGATAATAGGAACGGCGCACACTTACATGTAAGTTAAATTGGGAGCAAGTCTCAGGGAACTCCCATGAGCTTACTTATAAATCCCATGGGGTGCTGCAGCATAACGGAGAAAAGCAAATTGGAGGATGCAAGAGAATTCTGCCCCTTATTTGTTGACTCTTGCTCATTTCTTGGCTATGTTTTTTAAAAAATTTGTTTTCTTCTTTTACAATTTGTTCTTTAAAAAAATTACTTGAGAAACTATCTGTCTCTCATAGTGCCTGCCCAACTGATCTGATCTGGCAGGGTTGGCATCCTCTATGTATCTTTAATTAAATAATGCCACCTATTAGATCCAGAAGTGTATTTGATATGTAATAGCACCTGCCCTCTGCAATGAGGTTCCTGCTGAGATTTGAATGTTCTCCATTCTACTGGTGTCTTCAAGAACACCTGAAAACCTGGCTCTTTGCCTACACCAGGGGTAGGCAACCTCGGCTCTTTTATGACTCATGGACTTCAACTCCCAGAATTCCTGAGCCAGCCAAGCTGGTTCAGGAATTCTGGGAGTTGAAATCCATGAGTCATAAAAGAGCCGAGGTTGCCTACCCCTGGCCTAGACCTTTGGTGAATGTGATTGAAGCCCCCCCCCCCTCCTGCTTTTTATGTTCTTTCATGCTTTGTTATCTCTGCCATTTTGTCAGGCCTAAGCCCTAGCAATAACACACAAGATTCACTTGAGTTCAGCTCTTTTATTTGCTTACACCTAATAGAGTAACCTAATTGCCAGAGTAACCTTCTAATCTAACAAATATATCTGGGAGATTCTAGGCTATCCTGAACTTTACCTCTTAAACCCTTCCCCGCCACACACACACACACATCCAGTTCAAGATTGTGCACTCCCTTGTCTTGAGCCCCTACCTGAAATGTATTGCCTCCTCCCTAGAAAGCTACTATACTATTACTAACATATCGTCCCTTCTCCTTCAGCTGCACATTCCAACACACACCTATGCTTCATTTTGCTTTGTGTTGTTTACTTGTTTTAAATGTTTTTTTTTAAATTTAAACTGTCCAGCTTGTTTAGACTTGGGCAGGAATTTAATTTAATAAATCATCATCATCATCAAAGGCTGATCCTGTCACAACATACACTAAATTGTAGGACAGCGCATGTACTATATGATTCCTATTACGTCTGGTATATAAGCACTGGTTTAAACATTGTGTGGGTTCTGTAAAGCCAGTAAATACAATGGATTCATCTCCTTTGATACTAATCAATAGATCGTGTACATACTACATTTACCAAGGTCAGCAATATGGAATGCTCTAAGAAGGGCATAGTCTAGGGGCATGGACTCTAAAGAGGACATGATATGGAAGAACTTGAGCAGCCAACCTTTCTAAGATAATCCAAAGATGCACTTTTTTTTCTCATGAGACAACAGGACTTTCTTGTTTTTCTTTGAAGACATTTCGCTTCTCACCCAAGAAACTTCTTCAGCTCTGACTGGATGGTGGTGAATGGAAATGAAAATCCAGTCAGAGCTGAAGAAGTCCAGTTGCCTCGTGGGGGAAAAAGCATCTTTGGGATAACTATGACCTGGATGACTGGGAATCTCCATAGACACTTTCTTCAAGGGCCACAAAGTTAGGGTAGCATCTGATGCTGCTGCCCATCATGCTTGTGTCTCATGTAAGAATGTGAAGGGGGTTTTTTTGGTTTGTCTTATTATCTCCAATCATTGGATTTCATTGGTTTTGCAGAAGACATTTATGGAAGGATTTTTGAATGATTTATATAGAAAAAAAATATCACCACGTGGCTTTTTCCATTGCAGTACCAAAGTGATCAGAAAGACTGCATCCAAAGATATTTTTTTCCAACTATGAATGTTCTGAAATTACAACAGACATCTTTAAAAGAAACCTGTAGCCATTCCTGAATTTTCTGCTTATAATTCTCTGGATTCCAAAGTACCCTTGCTTTGCAACAAGGGGGTCTTCTCCCTTATTTTTGTTTCCAAATATATAAATATTGTCCCTGTAGAATATTTCTTCTTCCATTGTTCAGTTTTGGATACTGACTTATTTCCATTAAAGAAAACTATCTGGTAATATAGCACTTTACAATATACTATTCCACTCTGAGGGGTAAATTAGATTACATAAGTCAGCTTTTTGTCTGAAACTGAAGATCAGTCACAGAGAACTATGATTGTTCAACAAATGAACAGTGCATGCTTCTATGTGCCCCTCACTGTGTAGAAGTACATAGCTGAAGTTATTTTGCATGGTAGAAAAAAGCCATATGCACCAAAGTATAACACCCATGCCCAGCAATTAAAATATTTGTGATTATTGCATGGCATCTTATCAGCTCAGTGAACTAACTCCAGTGGTAGTCTGGGTGTCAGCTAACTCTTTTATTATTATTATTATTATTATTATTATTATTATTATTATTATTATTATTATTATTATTAATTCATTTACCTACTCAAATGATTCCTGAATAGTGCATAAATACAACTTGATTTTGAATAGCTTACAGGCACTTGTATTTTGGTGGTGAATATTCCAACTAGTGTTCATTTGATAAAGTTTTATTGGTCTGAATGGAAATTGTAGTGTGTTGTTCTCTTTCACATTGACTATTCTCTATCTGTTGCAGACAGCTTTTTTCTCATTTTATTAGGCACAGAGGACAAATAGAAGCTCACAGAAATGCTTTCTATGTTTGTTACACCTGGTGTGCTTGTCTGGGATGATTTATCATAGAGTTAAATGTTAGTGACAATCTTTGGCAAAAGTCCTTAGGATTTTTTTTGTGTCTATCCACTTTTTGGTAAGTAGATAGCATTACTCAGTGGTGAAGACTGTGGTTGTTATAGGGCAAAAAGCTTTATTTTTGTAATAATGATTTTAAATCATGCACATAGATATCTCTGCATCTAAATCAAGCAAAGATTTAAATTAAGCCCCATACCTTAAGGAAGATGATTATCTTGTATAAAGATGCTTCTGTTGTTATTATTGTACTGTTCAGCTACTCGTAGTAAGAGAGTCCTTTTAGTTTGCCACCCTGTTCTCCATCTAAAAATACCTAGGAAAGAGGAACACAGGCTCTGGAAAAAAGACTGTGGTGAGGCAAGAAAAGGAAAAAGAAAAACTGTGGTAAATGTAATCACAGGACAATTTATTACAGGAGACTTATTTTTCAAAATGGTTCAAGCTTGTTAATTAGTTATTGTTTCTCTCTGCTTTTCTTTTTGCAACTTTTACTCCATTTTTTTGCTGTCTGTCCTGACCACTATCCGAATTTTTTAAAAAAAATATCAAAAAATTAAATATTACTAATTTGTAAATCTTGTTTCTTTTTGTACTTTGTTAATTATGGATACAGCCTTCTTTGCTTCCAAAGAGTTCAAGACAGATAAAATGTTTGTCTTCTTTCACTGCCTTTTCTGTTTTATCTTCAGTAAATCATAGTTTAAAAGGAATTTTAAACTATAAAATCCATAATCCTGCTGGTTTCTTCTAATAAAGCCAGGGGAAGACCAGCAGTTTGCATTTCATATTATAGTTAACCATGATTGAGTTTGAAGTTACCTTAAGCTTGTTCTTGTCATTTGAAACTAATTGTTACATCTGAAGAAGCCAATGATTGTTTCAAAGGCATCCTCTGACCTTCAAGGGAAACTCCGATCTGCTATCATCTCTCTATGGTGACTATCACAATTTATATGGAGTAGCTAATTTCAGATTACTCTTGCAGGTCACATTGGGTTACCAAGATAGTGCTGAGGTATGTACATAGAGCTTTTCCGTGCAAGGAATTTATTTATTTATTTATATTTATTTAAATTTATATACCGCCCTATTCCCGTAGGACTCAGGACGGTTCACAGGGAAAATTAAAAGTTAAAATACATCATATACAATTACAAACGATTAAAACTAAGATTAAATTAATCCCTGAACTTAACTAAAACCCCATTAATTAAAAATTAAAACCCCTCAGTCTGGGCCAGACAACTCAAAAAACCAAGTTTTCAAGTCCCTACAAAATGAGTGAAGGTCGGGGGCGATCCTAAGCTCTGTGGGAAGCTGGTTCCAAAGAGCCGGCGCGCCCACAGAGAATGCCCTTCCCCTGGGGATAACCCGCTGGCATTCCTTAACCGGTGGTACCCTAAGAAGAATGTGCTGTTTGGAGAAATTCAAATGCATACTTCAATTCTCTATTTCAGGGGTCCCAGTTCCGGTCCTTGGACTGGTACTGGGCCGCAGCATGCCACCAACTGGTCCACACAAAAAGGCAGAGCCCCATCTGTGGGATGCAGGCAGCACACAAACCCACACACTCCACTGAACTGGTCCTGGGTGCCCAAAAGGTTGGGGACCTCTGCTCTATTTGGCATACTCCAAATGGACACTGTTGTATAACAGGAAGAGCTATATTATGCACCCAGGAATGGGGGAGGCGCTAAAGAAAACTTTTAATGTCTTAGTTGTATGCATGAGATACTGTAAATGCGTCAGAATCAGTAGTCCAGTTTAAGAGCGATAACTAGGACAATATAGCATTTTAGATTTAATTTGTTTTGCAGGGGGCATAGAAGCTTGAAAATAGCAACTTTTACACTTTAAAGCAGCAGTGTGATCTCGGAAAAAGGAACTGCTATTAGATGTAAGGCATTACAAACCTGGTGGCTCAGTGGGTTAGGACGCTGAGCTTGTCGATCAGAAGGTCGGCAGCCGCGTAACAGAGTGAGCACCTGTTACTCGTCCCAGCTTCTGCCAACCTAGCAGTTCAAATGCACGTAAAAATGCAAGTAGAAAAATAGGGACCACTACAGTGGGAAGGTAACAGCGTTCCATGCGCCTTTGGCATCTAGTCATGCCGGCCACATGACTACGGAGACGTCCTCGGACAAGCGCTGGCTCTTCAGCTTTGAAACAGAGATGAGCACCAACCCCTAGAGTTGGAAACGACTAGCATGCATGTGCGGGGGAACCTTTACCTTTACCTATTACAATCCAAAATTGTACTGATACTCTTAACACTCTCCAAATTGCTTTTGAAGGATTGAATCCAAAAAGCTGCTTGACTAACAACCATATGGTATGCATAGCATCCTTCAAAGGTAAGACTGTGATGGTGGTACTTTTATGAGATTTGATCTATTTGTAATTGGTTCTAATGGCTGTCAGGGAGGAAAACACACTTCTGCATGGCTTTGATTGCACTTTTGATTTCCCTTTTAAATTCGGATTTCTTCTATTGAATTCTACTAAAGAACCCATTTGTTAAATTAAAAACTAAGCTAATCCAGCATGCTGTTTCCATAGTGATCACCTGGATGTCTTGGGACACCAAAAATAGGGTATGTGGGCTTAAGTCCAGTCCTGTTTTTTTCCTAATAGCTACTTTTCAATGACAGATTGTTTCTGAATAGACTTACCGGTACTCTTTGTGAATTTTTATATTCTCCCTTTCAAGTCCTAATAATTACAGGTTCCTAGACCTTCCATTTCACCTCGCCAATTCTATTTAAGTAACATATCTGTCATTTTTTTCCTCAGTCATTTTGTTTTTGGGAATTATTTTCACAAACTAGTATGTGAAAAAAATGAGTGCTGGTATCTTATTGATGCCCTTGTTATTTCTGATACTGCCGACATGTAGATTCTTGCTATATATTCATATTCTGTTGTAAACCTGTGTAATTTAAAATGTGCATTCAAAGAAATGATATAATTAAATGTAAAAATAATTACATTGATTTGAGTACAAAGGAGCCACATTTTCCTCTGAAATATAGGGTGATTGCAGTTCGTGCTATCATCTGTTATCAGCTTGCATGCAGAAAGATAAGCTTTCAAAAAGAGAGAGAGAGAGAGAGAGAGAGAGAGAGAGAGAGAGAGAGAGAGAGAGAGATACGGATGGGTTAGGAGAAATACTTAAACAAGGCAAGCTTAATGATCTTTTTGTGCCTATAAATGCCCTTAGAAAAGGATCTGGCCTTTAATCATACTGATAACCTGCTATTTTCATAGACAACACAGCATTTATGCTTCCCTCTGAAATGCAGTTACTTTCAACCTTCTTTCTCCAACTGCTAATAGCGCAGCATGTTCCTGAAAGTACGATGGGAATATGTGCAAACTGTTTTCCTCTCTTACCATTGAAACCTCTATCTTTCAAAGATCAAGGTGGCAGCAAAGCGAAACAAGTGCTTTCTGTTTGTTCCCAGGGCTCCTCTCAGTTAGCTGTGAACCGGGAAGCAGAATCTGGCTGGGTTTATTGACATGCAAATGAGCCCAGCAAGCTTTCCTCTTCAGTCTGGAATCTTCTTATCCCGCATTAACATAAACCTTAGAATTCTATAGGGTAGTTGGGAAATAGAAAGCAGAGGCCCAAAGGAGGTGGACAGGTGGTTTCTCTCCAAGCTGCTTCAGTGGCAGAAGGACCACTTCAGTGCTAAGGGTTGTTTTTCCCCTCCTCTCTCTGCCCCCACATTTAGTTCCGTGTTCTGTGCAAAAGAATGTTGGTGATATATTACATTGCACTTTTTTCCTAAGTAGTCCTGAGAATGTGTTAAGTCACAACAGCTGACTGTACAATATATAAAACACCTCAGAGTCGCTCTGTTGAGGGCACTTCTGTGTGGATAATGAAGAGCTCAGGTGTTGCTGAATGCTGCAGTCTTAAAATGTCACCACTATAACAGCAAAATAACTCTCTCTGTGTGTGTGTATTTTGTTACTGATTGAATGTTAAAAGATTATTTTTAAAAAAAAAAATACAAGGTACACAGGGCAAAAAAAAACCCTTAAAATGTGTGCTTGCTTTCTCTTCATTTAATAAACTCTTTCCCTCTCTTAGAAAATTCGCTGTGAAAATGATTCAAAATTTGTTATACCATGTTTTTGTTAGAAATATGGGATAACTACCCAAAGAATTTTGCACAGAGGCACAAGTATCATGCATCTCTAAGCCAAAGCCCAATTTAAAACTAGCTGGCAAGTATATATAGTTAAGGGCAGTGGTGGGATTCAAATATGTGAACAACCAGTTCTCTGTGTGGATGCCACTTCTGGAAGTCCATTCTGGGCCTGGGCAAAAAAAAAATAGCTACTGGTTCTGCTGAAGTGGTGCAAATTGGCTGAATCCCACCACTGGTGAAGGGTACTGTTGGCAGCTGCATTAGCAGGCTCACTACTGCTGGTTCAGTACTTTTGATTTGATTCCAAAAAGGTGCTTCACAGCAGGCACAGATACAAATTAATTGCAATTACTTAAGGCAGCCGTATCTTGTTCTGTCATTGTGTGTCAGCTGCAGAAAGGAGCTCTGTGATCTCAGGAAAAGACATGGCTCCTTTAAAGTTTTGGAGATGTGCTATGTTTCCAATTCCCCCCAAAGCACCTTGTAAAATTATTTCAAAAGTGCTTGACAGCATTACTTTACACTTGAACTATCAGTTAGCTATAGAAGAATATTTATAAAAATGTAAGGCTTCCTACCCAAGAGTCTGAACGGCTGACTCAGACAATTGTGAAAGCCCAGGGAAAAGTAGAAACAGTCATTGCCTAAAAAGTAGCACAAGAACTGAAATATGAAGGGAGCAATTGTGAAGTGTGTACTGTGCATGGCTAAGAATGAGATCTACAGCCAAAGGACATCAATCATCAAGATGAATCATTACAATTACTGGCCCTTACTGTCTTCTATTTTAGTACAGTGTATTTGTGACATTTGTGATGCATTTTCCCAAAGGCAACTGGGTGTAACATAATGCTAGTTAGACTTTTAGAGTAAATGTAATATTTGTACAGAGACCATCATATGACAACACACACTCCCAGAAGTCCTGTCAAAGTTGCGAATATGCATTTCAGCTCTTACTACAGTGAAATGATACGGCAAGGTTATTTTAGCCTCTGAATGTAGTGGGTTGCAGCCAGATATAGTTACGCATAGAGCAGATCCTTTGAAATCGATGAGACATATTAGACATAACTATCTTAAATTTCATTTCATTTTATAAGAGAGACTGATTACCATTACATCTCCTAACTCTAGACTCATGTCTTCTATATTATTAATTATTTGTTAAATCTGTCTGTTGCCTATCTCGCCATGGGGCTACCCTAAGGTGGCTTACAACAATAAAAAGGGAGAAATGAAAAGAGTGTAAACAGAACAGTAGTTCTATCATTATTAGGCAAAGATGAAATGGGATTTTGTGATTGGCTAAAAGAGTGGAGTAAGCCCTAGGTACCTTTTGGTAGCATCACTACAAGAGTGATATTTTAGTGGCACAGAGTTAGGGATGAGGTAGTACGAACTGATGGAGATATTGAACAATATCAGGTGAAAGAAGGCAGAGCAAGTACATTAATTCAGTTGTTTCACCCTTGGCACAATTTACTGAGAAATTCATAGGCAATTCTGGATACTGATAAGTTTTTAAATAAGAGCTTGAAATGTGAACAGCATGGGAAAAGTCTGTTATGATCAAAATTGCCAGTGGCCTAAGTGATGAGGGAGTGGCTAATTCCTGCCTAAATTTAAAATGAGCTCTAGAAGTGATGCCAAGAAAGTAACATACTTGAAAAGACCTTTAAGAGCAAAAGGAAAGAAGGACAGAATCTTGTAGGTGATGGACATGAGATCCTAGGGAAAAAATATAACAAAAATATAAAAAAATAATAAAAATATAAATATAAAAAATATTTTAAAAAAGTTTTATCATGTGTGCTGTGTAATTCCCAGAGGCAGCCTTGCTAAGTTCAATGACCCCACTGAGACCCCAACAGAGCATGGAACAGAAGTCTAGTTAGTCCCTTTGTGGCATGCAGTTCATGTAAGATGGTAGTATTGCAGGAATTGATGCCGTCAGAATACAGGATTCAGCACTTTTCAGCGGATGAAGCTCCTATCTGAGTGTATAAGATAGCATATCTGTGGGGTGTGGGTGTACACAAAACTTCCACTGAGCAGTGATTGAAAGTACAAAGGAGAGAAAAACTATTATATTCAGAAAGAGGCTGAACGTTGGATTCAGTATGTCTAGAACAAATTATCTATTTCTGAATTGACACTAGTGTGTAAAAATTATGGTATACATCAAAGAAATGATTATCTGAAAAAAATACAACCCTGGTGATCTATCATGAACTTAGACTGTTTTAGAACTGAACTATATTTCCTACCATGTTTGAGCTTGACCAGTTTAGGTTGCCCTTGACTAAATTTATAATTTTAGTCTTTTATTCAGTGGATTAAAGTGGTAATTGGTAAAGTGGCCCATTGAAGAAATATAACTTCTCTTAAATCAATGGGGACAGAGGGCATACAAATCAAGGACTTTAATTATAGTAAAGGCAGATAGCATAACAAGCTTTAGTGAAGATCTTTTCTAGCTTTCATGCATTTCCTGAAAAGGCATAATATATAAAGACTAGTATATATTAGTCAAGACGTTGGGATGATGTATGCTGAGCCTCACAGTAAGAATTAGGGAAATAGATAACAGATCTTTATGTTGTAAGACTTTGGTGATTAACGTTGAAGTTTTTCCTGGAAGTCAGCTCTCATTTTCTACTTTGTACCTAGGACAGGTTCAAAATGCATAATTTCTACTTGTCCATGCAGCTTCATATGTATCTGTTTAAAATATTTCTGAATTTACTAATTCTGATTTATGTTTTTTTAAAATACATCTGCAGTGTTATTCACACACACACACACACACACATTCATTTTGTAAATGGAAAAAAAGCGTTAGCCTTTGGTCCTCGTTTCTTATATTACAAATACTATAAGCATGACAGTATGTGTTGGCAGGAGTAGTAGTCTTGTAATGGTATGTGGGAATGACCTTAGGAGACAGGGTAAAAAGATGCAGCCAAGGGAACAGTCAGATAAAAGGCAACTTAGTTCACAGCAGCAATGTGGGCAAAGCAAGAGACTCAGAAGCTCCCCTCCCACACCTGGTTTCTTGGGTTGTAAAGGGGATGGGGAAGAGATATTCACTCAGATATCAAAGATTCTGTTAATGTAATCTTGCACTAAAGTAGAATGGTAAAGCTGACCGGGTCATGTTTCCTGCTTGGTCTACCTCACAAGGCTGACAATTCCTGACTAATCTTTAGGCCAGGGGTGTCAAACTGCTGGCCCGCGGGAGGGATGCATCATGGTGAAACCGAGCCCACCCCATTGCTAGCAATGGGGGGAAAAGTCACGATAGGTTGCAACACGTCAGGTGATGTTGCGAGTTTGACACCCCTGCTTTAAGCTAAATAGTAAGAGTCTAGCTTTTAGTTATTTGGGGACTTGTAAAAGTTAACAGAAATCTCCTTCTCTAAATCCCAACAGTCAAGGTCTTTCCATACAAAATTTAACAGATAGGAGAAAGGTTGTACATGGATTCAAAATAATTTAATTTAGACCTGCTTAAGATACTTCACAACTTATTTGCATCACTCCAGAATAAGTTGTGCCCTTGTATGATTTCATGCTGTCAACCAACATCAGCTGCTGAACTGATTTATTTCTAGTTCAGTTGTGATGCATTTGTAATGAAACTAGTCTCTCTCTCTCTCTCTCCCTCCCCCCTTCACCCCCTCTCTCTGATTTTTTTTTCTACCTATGACATTTTGAAGGTGGGCAATGATTCAATAACATTCTTTGCTCCTTACTTTTAAATCGGTGGAATTCAATGAGAATCATGAAACGTTTTCATAAATAACGATTGGAACTATTTTTGAAGGACTGGGAAATGATGGTAATATAGAAGTTATTTTGAGGCCACTTATGTCTATGTTCAATATAATTTGAAAGATATTTCAGTGACTGGTTTAATTTTTGAATTAAATAGCAATACCAATAGCACATAGACTTTTATACCACTTCATAGTGCTTTCCAGCCCCCTCTAAGTGGTTTACAGAGTCAGCATATTGCTTACAACAATCTGGGTCCTCATTTTACCGACCTTGGAAGGGTGAAAGGTTGAGCCGGTGAGAACTGAATTGCTGGCAGTCGGCAAAATTCTAAATTAAACTTGTGAAAAGGTAAAAGATTTGCTAAGTTTAATTAAAAGCAGAAAAGCTTCTTGTTTGTTTAAAGCACATAACTTTTATTACATTATTGATTTATTTTCTAACTAAAAGGAGCAGTACCTCCTCTGGGAAAGCAACAAATCCTGGCTTACTAAGCCACAAATGAATAATCAGCATGGTCATTCACTCCTGCTTCTTTCTTCCATTTCTTGAATTGAAAAACACTAGAAATTGATGCATTTACATTACAGGATTACTAACCCTAATCCTATGATATTGGTAGTTATACTTATGATTCCTTTCCTAAATACATATGTATGTAATATGAACTTTTATATTTTTATTGATTGCAAACATAACATCTCTTTCTTGCCCAATTGTGTCAACTCATACCCCTTAGCAGTGCTTTTTTTGTAAAAGAAAAAGGTGCCGGAACTCACACATGTCATACAACCCGTCTTGCCCTACCCTACAAGGTTCCATCCAAAAAAGGTGCCGGAACTCCATTCTGAGCGTTCTATGAGAAAAAAAGCCCTGCCCCTTATTAAAGTACATCTTTATATTATTATTTTAATGCTCCATCTTCCAGAAGAGGGTCTAAATTATTTGTAATCATTTGATGGCCTTAGAAGGGTGACCATTTCTGCTAGCTACCTGTGTCCACAAAATGGCGCTGCATTATTTCAAAATGTATATGCAAACATTGCAAACATTGATGCACAATCACCTCTCAAACAAAACAAACGAGCTAAGAAATCTCCAAAAGTCCTGGTAGAAATGAATATTCTAAATTTCCTCCTAAGCCAGGGGTTGGAAACCATGGCCCTTTTTTGACTTGTGGACTGCAGCTCCCAGAATTCCTGAGCCAGCCATCCTGGTTCAGGAATTTGAGGAGTTGAAGTCCACAAGTCATAAAAGGACCATAGTTCCCCACCTCTGTCCTCAGCCAATATAGCCCCATCACAGAAAAAGCAGAATTGATGTTAAATGCACACATTGAATGTCCATGTGTACCATACGTACATGTTCAAAGGTGCTGGTGATGACCTATAAAGGTGCTGGTGATGACCTATAAAGCCCTAAATGGCTTGGGTCCGGGATATCTGAGGGAACACCTGCTGCCGGCATCAAGTTCCCTTCGTCCAGTGCGCTCCCACAGGGAGGGTCTTCTCAGGGTGCCACCGGTAAGAGATTGCTGGCAGGTAACACCCAGGGATAGGGCCTTCTCAGTGGGGGCGCCTGCCCTTTGGAACCAGCTGCCAGTGGAGCTGAGGACTGCCCCCGACCTCCGTTCATTCCGCCGGGACCTGAAGACCTGGCTCTTCGAGCTCTCTGGCCCAGGCTGAGAATTAATCTTAATTTTAACTGGGGTTTTATTTATGCAGGGACAAATATATATTTTTTATTTGTTTTTAACTTTTGTATCTTGGTTTTTTAATCACCCTGTAAACCGCCCTGAGTCCTTCGGGAAAGGGCGGTATATAAATGTAATAAAATAAATAAATAAATAAAAATAAAATGCAAAAGGAGTCCTATTAAAGATCTCAGAGAGCTGTGCAGACTATGTGAGAGCAGGTGAACCTGCAAGCCATCTTTAGTTCTCCCTTCATTTTTGCTGAATTGTTCATGTTTTAAGAGCGCAATAAGCTCTTCCTTCTTTAAGCAAAACAAGGCAGGTTGCTTTACATTCATTTGAAATAAAGGCTGTTTGTCAATTGGCAATTCTTTTTTGTGGAGATGTAATCTGTTTCTGGAATATTGCCAGGCCAGGATTCTGTTTTCATGTTCCCAGTTCCCTTATGATGGCTTGTTTATGCAGGTGTCTAAACACGGGCTTGACCCTAGAAGGTGTGCTTGGGAGTCTCCCACCACTGTGGTAGAAAAGTCCTATCTCTCGCTGTGACTGTCAAAGTCTCTGACACACAAGACCTGATGTTTCTCTTTCGCCTTGTCAAAAATTTCATGTAAGCCACATGCTTCTTAGCAACCTTTTTCTGTTTTGAATTTAACCACAACAAGGTTGCTATGACCTCTGCTTTGTACATTTGCAAAGAATGATATGTCATTGGGGTGTTGTTTTTTCTCAATATTGAATGTGAAATATTTCTGTAAATAACTTTTCGGTCTCTTGATACAAGGTTTAATAGTCATGAAATCTGAAACTCAACCTGCACCTTTTTTTTTAATTAACCCTGTGCATCAGTAAAAGAGTGGTGACTAATGTAACTGGATATAATAAGCATCTGATAACCTTTTCTGCTTTTTTTCTAGTATGTTGAGTCTACAAGGAGAAGAGTGATACTGAGAAACTGAGATCATTTCAATAAATGAAACATTGCACTGAAGTACTAAACTCGCCTACTTAGTAGTAAACTATGTTCAATCCATTGAATTTTAAAATCCTTTAATAAATCAGGGACCTCTGGCTTTTCAGATGTGGCTAAACTGCATGTCTTGGCATCCTTAGTCGTGTGGTACAGATAGATCTAGACTTAGAACCACACTTGAGTCCAACATTTCTGTTGCTAAGCGAGACAGTTGTTAAGTCAGTTTTGTCCCATTTTATGACTTCTTGCCACAATGATTAAGTGAATCACTGCAGTTGTTCAATGAGCAACAGAGTTGCTAAGCAAATCTGGCTTCCCCATTGACTTTGCTTGTCAGAAGGTCACAAAAAGTAATCACATGACCCCAGGACACAAATATGAGCCAGTTGCCAAGTGTCTGAATTTTGATCACATGACCATGAGGAGGGGAATGCTGCAGTGGTCGTAAGTGTGAAAAATGATCATAAGTCACTTTTCTCAGTAACTTTGTAACTTTAGCAGTCACTAAGTGGACTGTTATAGGTTGAGGGCTACCTGTATATATAAACTATATAAACTCCCTGGTAAAAACTGTGCTATGGGAATTATCTCTCTTTGGATTCAAAAGGAGAATCGTTCCTATTGTGATATTGCAACTTGTCCCACCTCCTTATGAGGGCTATGAATAGAGCAGACATGTCAAACACAAGGCCCGGGGGCCGGATCCGGCCCACGAAGTGGTTTCATGCGGCCCGCGAAGCCATCCTGGAAACCGTGAGGGAACAGCCCCCACTGCCTTGGCCCTGGCCCAGAGACCCTCCTTCTGCCAAAGACCCTCAGATCTGTCCCACTCCTGCCCAGGCCCCCATAGACACCCTTGATGCGGACGATGTAGAGCTGGCCATGCCCACCTAGTAGGCCATACACACTCTAGCCACGCCCACCCAGTAGACCACGCCCACCCTGGCCATACCCACCCGGCCCCCTGAGGGCAACCGTAATGCTGATGTGGCCCTCAATGAAATTGAGTTTGACACCCCTGGAATAGAGGGACTAGCCAGATTTATCAATGTTCCACCTCAGAATTACACTTCTTTCCACAAATAAACTGATTGGTCAGCAAAAGCTATTGTAGATTAAGGAATAATTATTCTAAAACAATAATGAAGTTGGGACTGGTTCAGCTTTGAATTCTTATGTGGCAAAACTGGAATCTTTCCACTGTTGCAAGAACATTGTTGTGATTTCTGGCATATATTTTATGAACAGTTGCCAGATATAATAATTCATCTCCTGCTCCCCACCCTTTTTAAAAAAATTAATTTGTTTCGGGGAGCTATTCAGTGCGGTTCTGTGTAAGCAAAGTAAGCTTCTTGACACAGATTAGTAACAACTGGATTCTTCTGTTGTGTTTTAGAGCTAGTCATGTATTTCCTTAATATAAATAAGCAAAATCTTCATTTATTAGGGTTCAATTTCCTTCTCACCTCCAATTCATAGAGGGGGATTTTACACCGTGTTGTATAGTCTTGTTTATGGAAATTGTTTGCAACTTCTGTGCACTAATTCACCCTTTTGTTGTTCTTGTCACTCTATACATTTGGAGAGAGACACTGTATAGCAGTGAACTTTATTTGTTCAGATTCCCCTTTCTTAAGAATTTTTAGTGTCATGAGAATCTCCGCGAAACTTCTCTACTGTACCAAATCAGCTTTCTGAGAAAAAGATAAGGGTGAGGGGAAGTATGTGTCTTTACAACTGAGTAAAGTTTTAGCTAGAAATATAAGCTTCTGAAATGGGATTCAAGCAGATTATTATGAAGTGAGAGAAATCATGATAAGTGCTAAATGCAGTAGAAATGATTGGCACATCATAGCCCTGGAAAACTCTCCTTCAAGTGAACATTGGGACAAAGAAGCTGTAAGTAAATCCTGATAGTAGGATCTAGAAAAGTCCCTGAAAAGCTGAAACATTTTTTTCTTAAGAAAGTAAGCTTTCTTCTTACACTTAGACTTCTGCAGCTAACCAGTGACTGCAAATTATTCACATCGTTCATTTTCTGCGTGAAAAGATAATGCATGATTCGAGCCAACAGGGATTTCAACTGTGTGTGCGTATGTGTGTGATATTTTGCACTAAGGGGGACAGGTTTTAAATTATCTCCAGGTTCACCAAAGGAAGAATAGAAAACAGACTTGTCTTCTTACCTTGCTGTTTTATAGCTTTTACTTTTCTTCAGCCATATGATAAGTATTGCTTAGTTCACCAGTTATCCTTTATATTTAAACTAATTACAGGTACAACAGATGAAGAATATGAAGTCTGCCATTCAGTCATTATCTTGTGATTATTTTGTCTTACCAGGAAAAAGGAATAATAAGACTTGCATAAAGGGTTCTCTGTCATGATATAGATTGCACTAAAAATATTTATGGTTCAAAGGTGCATCTGCATTACTTAATCACTGCATAGTCAATATCAAGCAATTACCAGCATGCCGAATGGGTTATTATATGTAACCCCATATAATATTTAAATAATAATATAGTGTGTCTCCACATTACCTCTAATGCCTTACAGTAGGATCAACTCATGCATCTTTCTGCTATAAGTATACAGTAATTAAATATGGCACATTCAAGCAATGAATTAAATTCATTCTTTAATTGATGAGGAATAACACAGAAAGTTGAGTTATACATAGATCTCAGCTAGGCACATGAAAGAATACTGCACTGTGAAGATTTTTAAACAGACATTACAAACATTTAAATGTACCATTCACATGAAATCATTATAATCCACATTGTATTTAAGAATAAATCCAAGTTCCTGACATAAGACATAAAGCAGGACAATGTCTCTGCCTTATGTTAAAATTTTTAAGTTTATAAAATATTCCCTGGGAACAATGTGAAAAGTTTTGAATTGTTAAAGCTGGGGAATCTGTTACATATGACTATAGTTTCTGGTCCAAAAATGTAATGTAATTTGCTTATATATCAACCTTCTGGGTTAATGAGCAATTACAAAGAAGGAATGATACTTAATGATATACTTAATGATTCTATTTAAAAAGAATCATTTAATAACAGTTTGATTTAAAAAGAACCTTACCTTCCAAGGTTTAAAACCTCAAGAGAGGAATTGATTCAAGAGGCTAAAAGATTGTAATACAGTGTGGAAAATTTAGGATTTGATTAATCAGAATACAGAAATAACAGAATTGGAAGGGACCTTAGAGTCAGTGCTTTTTTTGTAAAGAAAAAGGTGCCGGAACTCACACATGTCATACAACCTGCCTTGCCTACCCTACAAGGTTCCATTCAAAAAAGGTGCTGGAACTCTGTTCTGAGCGTTCTATGAGAAAAAAAGCCCTGGGTCTTCTAGTCCAGGGTTTCCCAACCCCCGGTCTGCAGACCAATACCGGGCCACGGCATGTAAGCAACTGGTCTGCACAAACAAGCAAAGCCCCATCTGCAGGATGCAGGCAGCACACAAAACCACACCCCCTCTGGTCCATGGAAAAAACTCTCTCCACGTAACTGGTCCCTGGTGCCCCAAAGGGTGGGGACCTCTGTTCTAGTCCAACCTTCTGCTCAGCCAGGAAAAACTATATCATTTCAGACAAATCATTTTTGCCCATGACAGATTTCTCATCTACATGTTTTTGGTAACTGGATGAACATTATTATTATTATTTGGGGGGGACGGGGGGGGTCAGCAAGCATTTCAAGAATTACCTACAGCCAATTTGGTGTAGTGATTTAAGATTCTGGCGTAGAAACCAGAAAACTCTGAATTCATGTCCCACCTTAGGTATGAAAGTCAACTGGCTGACTTTGGGCCGGTCACTTTCTCTCAGCCGAACTCACCTTATTGTTGTTGTTGTGGGGATAACAATAGGAAGAAGGAGAATTTTGTATATTCATTGCCTTGAGTTACTTATAAAATAATAAATGCAGGATAAAAATAAATAAAAAATTACAGAATCACTCTTCTTAATAGGCTATCTTTACTAGTCCTCCTATTTTGTACCATCCCAAGGCAAGTATCAATGTGACCTAAAGTGACCTTTGTCACTTTAGAAATAACTCAAGGCAACAAAAATACATAACACTCCTTCCTCCTCCTTAATTACATCTTGACTTTAATTCCACAATTGCATATAAGCTACCTTACTGTAGAAGACTCTTTTACATGATGTTGTATACGAACACCAAGAATGGATTTCTCAAGGAGATTTTTTTCCCTTAATGTCCCTTGAGAGATAGATTGTAGCTGTACTATAGTAGAAGGTTCTTTATTTTAATGTTGTTCTGTCATTATTGGTTAATTACAATGGAGTTTTTGAAAGCCCTCTTTCCAATTAAATACACAGAAATGTGCATTAGTGAGAAAAGTTACAAGTAGGGCATGAAAAGCATTCATAAACAATGTTGAGCAGTTCGCCAGAAATGATGCATTACTTATGTCAAAGAATTTTCCTACAGAGATTAATAAACTAGCTTATCTGCGCTAACAGGGTTTTGCCTTATTTGTCTCTCATGCTTTATGTGCTACTTCATCTGCTCTTGTTTTATGACGAATTACTGTTGGCCTGCATCGCGAGAATGAGAATTTGCTTGCACCCTGTCATGTTTTCTTAACTTTGCTGCTGAAAATAATATCCCTAATGATCTTTGTAAATAGCTGTTTTGAGTGCTTATTTCAAAACACAGAGGATGTTGAATTAATTTTTACTTAATTGCGAGTCTTGATTCCCTTTTATTGGAATGGCAAAATTATATATGTCTTCAATTTACAAATTTACCTACCGATTCCTAGCTTGCTTTCCTTATTCATTTTCAAGCATTAATGGCCAAGTCAGGCATTGTTTGTTAAGACCCCGAGACACTGCAACCATCATAAATATGAGTCAGTTATCAAGGATCTGAATTTTGATCACATGACCATGGGGATACTGCAACAGGTGTAAATATGAAAAATGGTTATAAGTCACTTTTTTCAGTGTTGATGTAACTTTGAACAGTCACTAAGTGAACTATTGTAAGTCAAGGACTATCTGTAGTTTTCTTCAACTTCTTACCCCCTCTGGTGCAAGCTTTCTGATAATTTAGGAAATGAGCCTCGGTGTTCAGTGTTTCTGAGGCAATAGATTTATTCAGAAGTTTCTTTCACTGTAAAATGGATGCTAAGCAGGTGCTTACTGTATAAAAGTTCAACAATTGAAGGTCTTTGATTTCTGAGGAAGCTCTCTTGGTTCCTTTGGTTACTAACCCAAAATAAATAGATGAAGGGAGAGTTGTATAGTCAAATAACAGGTTTTGCTAGTTTGGTATTTGCCTGGATGGAAAAAAAAATCCCCCCCCCCCTAGCATTCTTGACTTCATAACTAAAGAATAAGCTTTATGGGCAAGGAGAGAAGTCCTTTCTGCATTATCACTGCAGTCTGTTTTGAGAATCAATTTTCCTTGCTTCCTTTCCTTTTTGAAGTTGTAAACTGCTTAAATCAGTGAATACTAGGAATGATTTGCCTGGTCATTTTAGAATAAGGTACTGTCATTGTCTGTTCTTTGTAGAAGTTTCCCTCCTACCTTTTATACTTTACATATACTAATACTAATACATATACATATACGTACATACACACGCGGTGGCTCAGTGGGTTAGGATGCTGAGCTTGTCGATCAGATGTTCGGCAGTTTGGCAGGTCGAATCCCGAGTGCCGTGTAACAGAGTGAGCGCCTGTTACTCGTCCCAGCTTCTGCCAACCTAGCAGTTCGAAAGCACGTAAAAATGCAAGTAGAAAAATAGGGACCACTACGGTGGGAAGGTAACAGCGTTCTGTGCGCCTTTGGCGCCTAGTCATGCTGGACAAGCACTGGCTCTTCGGCTTTGAAACGGAGATGAGCACCGGCCCCTAGAGTTGGAAACTACTAGCACGCATGTGCGGGGGAACCTTTCCTTTTATATATATATATATATTTGTATATTTGATATTTCAATAAATGTTCCATAATATTAAGAACCTCTTAACTTTCCATAAAAGAATACCTACTTTGTAGTTTTATACTTAATAAAGAGTTATAAATAGAATACCAGATTGACTTCCTCTGCTTGAGAATAATCTTTTGATATCCTTATACTGACTGGTGGCTGCAGATACCACCTCTGAGCCCTATTAAGATCTAAATATGAGTCACTTTAAAGAAGAAAGACTAATGTGAAGACTTTTCTGCTTATGTTTAACAGCAAGGGAAAGGCTATGAAAAGGCTTTAGAAGGTTAGGCTTCACTGACATTAGCTCTCTATTTTCATCTTAAATTTTGTTAATGAGACTGCTTTTATTATTGGTGCATGATCAAGGGGCTGAAATTGATGGGAAAATGTGTTCACTGAGGATAGTGGGAAAGATGCTGCATGGGTTACCGCTGTGCAGTTGGCGGCTGTCAGACCATTGTCTGGCCTATTTAGAAACAAGTGATGCTAATTGTACATAATCCTTTCCTAAGGAATCAGTTGGTCCAGCTGCCAATAAGCATTGTTTACGATATTTGTCACTCATAGCTGAATGCACAGCAAAAGCTTTCTGCTAATCCAATTCTCTGCTCATTCTTAAGAGACTGAAGATCTCTAATAGAAAATTGGGTTTTCCCAACTACCGTAATAGCAATGCTCAAAGGGTAACAGAAGGGGCCATGTGGGGGTTCATTAAAAGTTGAGCTTTATCCTGGTAACATCTGGACACATTGATATAGATTTTGGGGACCGTAATATGGAAGCAGCATGCCATTGGTTTCCTTTGAGATATTTTTTTTCCAAATGTGAGGTTTAGCCAATAGGTTTGGATATCCTGAAGGTTCCCACCCAACCACTATAATATGCAGCTCTGATCCTGCTTAGGTTTTGAGCTCAACCAAAGTAGGTTACCGTTTGGATGGGAAATCAACAGGAAATCTGCAGAACACAGGCCAGAGTAGGAAATGAAAAAATCCTGGAAGAAGGCAGTATGAAAGCACTTGCTTAACATGCCAAGAAAACTGCATGAACGTATCCATATAAGGCATGAAGAGTGAACTTGGACTAAAAGGTGACCTTACTTTTTTAACCCAGAAAATGTTGGTTGCGTTTTGTTCAATCTTGAATGGTAAAGAGAGCAAAGAGCAAAAAGAGATTTTTTTTATAGTCACAGATCACAGTTACAGATAAGACACATTAAAAGTAAAGTAAAAACAAAATGGGATAAGCATTTATTCATTTATTAAATTTACATGCATGCAGCCCATCTCACGGTTGAAGTTATTCTGGCACATTACAATTGCTAAGGAGCTCACTGGTGGGCCTTCAAAGTATGTCTAATTTTACAGGAAGTATAACAAAATTAGGCAATGTTCAAGGAAATTAAATGATATTGGTTTGATAACAAATACCGTATTTTCCGGCGTATAAGATGACTTTTTAACCCATGAAAATCATCTCAAAAGTTGGGGGGTTGTCTTATACGCCCAGTCGTCTTATACACCGGAAAATCAGCAAGCCCGGGAAGGCACGCCCTCCCCTCTCACTGTGGAGGAAGCAGGGCAGGCTGGCATCTGGCGGGAGCCGGCAGGGCAGTCCTGCGCACGCGCACACTCCCTGGCTGTTAAGGAGCACTCCTTAGCAGCCGGGGAGTGCACGCGTGTGCAGGACTGCCCTGCTGGCTCCCGCCTGACGCTCTTCCCTCTTGAGGCAGCATCCCCGAGGACTCCTTAGGAGCCGGGGAGTGATGCTGCCTCAAGAGGGAAGAGCGTCGGGCGGGAGCCGGCAGGGCAGTCCTGCACACGCGCAGCCGGAGTGCACGCATGTGCAGGACTGCCCTGCCGTCTCCCGCCCGACGCTCTTCCCTCTTGAGGCAGCATCCCTGAGGACTCCTTAGGAGCCGGGGAGCGATGCTGCCTCAAGAGGGAAGAGCGTCGGGCGGGAGCCGGCAGGGCAATCCTGCACATGTGCGCACTCCCCGAGTGCGCGCGTGCGCAGGACTGCCCTGCCAGCTCCCACCAGACGCCAGCCTGCCCTGCTTCCTCCACAGTGAGAGGGGAGGGCGTGCCTTCCCAGGCTCGCTGATTTTCTGGCGTATAAGACAAAAAATCTTGAAAATCATCTCAAAAGTTGGGGGGTTGTCTTATACGCCCAGTCGTCTTATACGCCGGAAAATACGGTATACATTTTAAAAGAAACAGAATTTCTCTGATGTTTTACCAGATAAGAAATTATAAGGCTGGTTCTAAGACCCTTATAGGGAGTACCAAAAAGATGATTAATGTTGTTTCTGGGGCCTGCTATAAAGTTTGATAATTTACATGTCTTGCAGTTGGGCCTCTTGTTACATCTAAACATTTTTCAAATATTTACTTAGTTAGATGATATTAGACACTTTTAAGGCAGAAATCAATGTCTCTATCTTGTCCACCCTTTTAGGAATGCTAAGTATTTGTTGCTGTACTGAACCCTTGGTTTATATGACTCTACAAACAGTTTTAACAGAAACCATTGTTGAAAGAAAATCTATCACTATATTTAAAGAGGGGGATCTTCAGCATAGTCAGATCGGAATAGCTTTATCCCATGTAAATATTTCATAATAGCTGAAAATGTTACTTTCATAACTTTAGTATTAGCTCTGAAATACCTACATTTATATGAAAAGGGGCTTTTCATTACTTTTGAAATGCAGATTGGGATAAACATTGTTTTGTTGTCCTTCTGATTTTGGGCTTGTAGAAATTACTTTGTTTCTCTTCCCACCACCCCCGCCTCATCTGATAACAATCTAAAAGTTGGGGAAAAAATACTTGGTTCCCAAAAGAATGCCAGCTTTGATCACTGGTGTATGTCATTTTAGAACAGCTGGCCATGTTACCAATGGGCAAAATCATTGTAACTGGTTAGGTAAATATTGAGATGGACTATTGTTGCTTGAATTCAGTTTGTATCAGTTCATTATTATTATTTTTTTACTTTTTCCATGGGAAGAAACCCATTTTGTATATTTCTATAATCCTTCTCAGCTTAATTGTCTGACATAATCAAGCATTTACTTCAAAAAGCAAGAAGTTTCTAAATTTGGCTGGGTTGCATTCTCCTTTATATTGGCTGAGTTGATAGATTTGTTAATGATTTAATTATAAATTTAGCCCACCGTCCTCTTTTAAAATCTTCTAATCTGTTTTGGTCTTTTGCCCTATACTGTTAGAATTATACCGGGATTTCATTGACCAAGAATAAGTATCATCTTAAGATGTGTGTATCTTCTTTCTGTTTCTTTTTGTGTGTAATACATAAACTTCAGACTGTGGTATAGAGATAATTTGTAGTTTTTAATGTCCTTTGGGAAGGCCAGTTATTTCAAACTTAAAGCTGCTATCTATCAGACTGAAATTTCTGAAACTTCTCCATCTGTCTAGCTAGGAAATTCTTAGCCTTCCTAATAAGGTCCTTTCAATCCAGCCAGTTTTAAGACAAAAACAGACTGTAACATGTTTTGGATTTTCTTGCCTAAAATCCAGACATATGTAATGTCAGAGGCAGATATGTGGAAGGTTTTAATGAGAAATTACCTTATGAAAATAAATCTCTAGCTATAAAGGGGAGGGGGGTTAATTAGGAAAGCTGGAATACATAAGAAGAGGTTGGAAATTAACATAGCAAGGAATATAAATCCTTTCATTCCCCACCATCCAGTCAGAGCTGAAGAAGCTTCTGGGATAAGAAGCAAAATGTCTTCAAAGAAAAACAAAGTCCAGTTGGCTCATGAAAAAGCATCTTTGGGATAACTATGACCTGGATGGCTGAAAATCTCCATAAACAAATCATAGCAAATTCCAAGTCAATTCAATCAACCTAGCTAAACTAGCTACTTTTTGGCTTCAATGTACGTTTAAAATTCCTGCAAAGAGGATTGTTGGAGAAGGGGATAATCTGGAACCTGTGCTTTGAAAACATGTAGGCCAGTGACGGCGAAACTTTTACAGACCGAGTGCTCAAACTGCAACCAAAACCCACTTATGTATCATTGGGTGCTGGGTGGGCAGGGCCCATTGGGTGGGCATGGCCCATTGGGTGGGCATGGCCCATTGGGTGGGCGTGGCCCATTGGGTGGGCGTGGCTCATTGGGTGGGCGTGGCTGTGGTGGTAACGGCAGACTGGGTGGGACTAAAAAGTTCAATCAATTCCAACTTGCGAGTTCTTTTTTTCCCGCGAGAAGTTGAAATTGATTGATTGATTGAACCTTTTTTTAATTTTTTGCACATGGCTGCTGAGGCCTAAAGCGAAAAGGTTTTATAAAACCCAGCTAAAGGCCTAGGACTGGGGCAATGGCGCACATGCCCACAGAGAGGGCTCTGCGTGCCACCTGTGGCACACATGCCATAGTTTCGCCATCACGGGTGTAGGTTTTTCTTTCCTTTGTTCCCTAAGAGTATTGAAGTGCAGAACTTCCCTGGAAAGCTCTAATTCCTCAAAGCGTGTCCAGAAATATAGGCAACTACTGTATGTTGATCTATTTTGCATATTGACACACATCTAACATATGTGTATCTCTTCTGAAGGCTCCCAGATACCATTTTTACTCTGACAACTGAAACCTAGATTTTTTGAGAAAAATTCCACCATCTGTTCCTGATAGTTATGCAGGGAGAATACAATGAAAGCATATTATATTACAATAAAGGAGAAAAACTTTTTTCTAACAGAAAACAGGGCAAAGCAAGTACAGTACGTGGGTTTTCTTTTTAACTGATAGCACTTCAAACAGAATGGTGCACAACTAGTTGTGTTCTTGTGCAGGAACCCCTCAGAAATAGTCATCAAACACTTTAATTTTTTTACACCTCTTTCAGTTTATTTCCTAAAATAAACAATTTCTTCTCACGTTTCTCACATTATTCTATTGCAAGCTATTGTCACTACTGTTCTTTGAAAGGAAATAAACAAGTAAAATAATTGACTTATTCATGAATGGATATAGTTTGAGAAGCTTTTCCCAGCCTCGGCTCACAATATGATTTGGGGAACATTTGCCAAAGGTGGAAAACTTGCTAACTTTGTTCATGGCTTTAATTCTTTTCTAGCCCGTCACTGTTGTGTTGAAACCACATCAGTTTGTAATTGAGAAGTCTGTTAGATATTTATTACATTTAGATATCTCTGTACAAAAGCTAGGACAGCTCAGCTGACAACAGGGTCACAATCGGCAACTAATTTAGAAAGTTATCAATTAGTACATGATTTGTTTTAATTTAATTGACATCTCTGAAACAGATGGCCAAAGACAAACTGATTTGATTACTTCTTTTATATCTTTTGGAATTAATTTAGCACTTTGTTGCTTTAAAACGGTTTGACACACCTAATACAACCTAAATCTGAAAAGATTTATGACTGCAACATTGTTCTTTGATGTAAGCTTAAGAAACACACAACATGTATCAAATTATATATCTAATGGATACAAAGGGTAAAAAATATAACTGCATCAGTAGAACTGATGCCACTTATATCTGGTAGAGGGTTTTGTTCCAGTCATTAAATGTATGTCATTATGTAACATTTAGTCATCCCTTGCTTTTCATTAACCTAGTTCTGTAAGTATAACCACTTATGGCCTGTACCATGTATAAGCACAAGGATTGAACTTTGCTGTGATTTACCAAATATTAAGTTATCATTACAGCAATTACATGCAGTACAATTTTGAGGAATTACATTCTTACTTTCATGTTTCAGGTAGTACCACCTGACTAATGGCAGGTTGGTTGAGACATTAAGTAGGTTTTGTTCTCTTTGTTGTTTAGGTGGGAGATTTCCAGGGAATTCCAGGACTGTAACTTAAAAAAAAAGTAAAAATAAAAACATCCCAGAGGAAAGCAGTGACACTGTAAAGATGATTGACTTTCCTCTTATGAACATTTGGATGGCATGTATGAGATTTTTGAAGTGTGATTTGGAACTGAACAGCTCACTTTAATCAAATGAGTTTCCTGGGTTACATTTTAGAAAGGCTTTAAACTCTTTCCCAACTTATTGCCTCCCAGACTTAAAGCAAGGTGTTGGCCTTAACTTCCAAAAATCTTAAATGATTCATAGAAATGCTTCAGTGCGAAGATCTATATTTTGATAAATTTTGAAGGATTTCTTTAACATCTCCACTTATCATGAAAAATGAGTTATATCAGAGGCCCCCAACCTTTTGGTCACCAGGGACAAGTTCTGTGGAGAAAGATTTTCCCATGGACCAGAGGGGGCGTGGTTTCATGGATGGGGCTTCACTTGTTTGTGCGGCCTGGTGCCGGTCCATGGACCGGGGGTTGGTGACTCCTGGGTTATATGAGCCTTGGTGGCACAGTGGTTAGAATGCAGTACTGCTGGCTATTTCTGCTGGCTCCCGGCTGCCAGCAGTTTGGCAGTTCGAATCTCACCGGCTCAAGGTTGACTCAGACTTTCATCCTTCCAAGGTTGGTAAAATGAGGAGCCAGATTGTTGAGGGCAATATGCTGACTCTGTAAACTACTTAAGAGAGGGCTGTAAAGCACTGTGAAATGGTGTATAAGTCTAAGTGCTATTGCTATATCCATAACTTGTCATGTTGGGATTGAAAGAATTGAAAGATTGAAAGAATTCTCTGCTATGGGTCCCATAATCCAACATCTTTGGAAGATACCATACTAGAAAGTGTGACACTTTTAAAATATAGATGGATATTTTCATTCCCCTAGTAACCTTTCATTACCTTACTCTAAGAATAGATTATGCGTGAGAGTTGTATCCAACCTGCAACCATGAGGTCTCTTGTGTCCTTGGATGGCTAGTAACGAGGTCCCACAAGATCATAACCATTTAACATTATCATGTGATTTTTTGAAACTCATCAAATTTGGTACTCAATGCATTTTGACCTGAAAATTTTGTTCTGGTACTCATTGTTTATTTGGTATTCAATCACAAGCTAGAATTTGTCACTGTTGGCTGCCTTGTGACTCACTCTATTATTCCTTAGGGGAAAATTTTATTTGGTACTCATCATTTTTGGTCACACTTCCCAGCACCAATTAATGATGAATATCAAGGTACCACTGTATTGCCTCAGAGAATGCCCAGTGCTGAGGCAGATGCCAAGTAACATCAATTTCTGGAGAACAAGAATCTTGGGCAGTTGGGTTCTTGCGGTCTCTGAAATTTATTGCTTTCCGGCAGATATTTCATAATTAGTCAAGGTAACATCAGTACATGTTCATACGTAGTGCAATACCTTGCCTTAGCAATCTTAGCTTTTGTGTGGTTTCTTCCTTGATGTTTCTTGATTAGGATATTGTTTCTTCCTGGGTAGTTTATCTGGTGTTATTTTCTGATTATTCTCTCCAACACCAAAGTTCAAAATACACTGTGCATTTTATAGAAGACACAATATATGCTGCCTATCACCAACTGAAGTGGCCACTTAGTGTTAATCACCATCACTCTCCTGCCACTGGGGAACACTCAGTTGTAAACAAGAAAGTTGTGCTGTTCTGCTGATAGTTTCAAGTGTGGGATGAGTACTGCAGAATAAAGCAAGGTGCTACGCATTTAGGAAATAAGGACAAAACAGATTTAAAGATGGAAATGTAAAAATCTATTACTGAAGAAATCTAGCTTACTATACTGAAACAAAATAAACTTGGTAGTCCCCATTGTGGACTTTTGATTAAGAAGACTAGAATTGAAGAGGTCACATTAAACTATTCTAGTTGGTCACAGAGCTTAGGCAATCTTGGTCATTATCCCTCATCCCAATCAACCTGGTAGGATGATATCTGTCAAGCAAAAGTGAAAGGAGACTCCCATATGCGAAGCCTTGAGCTCTGAGATGAAAGTTAAAATAGAAATTGAATTAATAAATAGATCCTTTACATAACGTTTGGTGCTTCTGTCATTTTATGCTTTTGTTGTAATTGAAGATACGAAATGATTACTTTCCTAGGTATATTTTTCTCCCCTCGAAACAGTTGAACTTTAACAAGGGCTCAGGATTATACTTGAAGCAGACTGGGAAGAAAAGGAAGGAACCAGAGGTATTGGGGTCATATGGGGCCTGTATTTGGTGGGTGTGCAAAAGTAGCAAGGCATTCCTTATCTTGTGTAAGAAGATCTAACCAGAGCGAATGGTGACCTCCACTAAAATTAACTACCAAGGTTCACATGCTGGAGCATATTTTGCCCTCTGCTGTGTTTCAACTGACAGAGAAGAGCCAAGCTGTATCGCCATAGTCTTCTCTGTCTTCATTTTAGAGATTATGCCAAATAAATATGAATTTCCGGGTTCCAGCTTATGAAAGAAGTAAAATTTCCTACGATCAGTATAAAAGAGTAAGCAATTATGTTTTCTTATTGATTATTGCAATGCTATTATCTACACAGTTGATTGGTCTTAGAGTTTGCAACTCAGTTGTATGGCGTTTGGTGTTTGATTTTACAGATGCTTCCTTTGTTTACAGTGTGATAGTTAAGGCTAGAACAGCATTTAAAAATGTATATAAATGCATAATATATAAGGCTGTTAAAAGTTCAAGGATATTATTCAAGTTAGTATTTTTCTGTTATTGATCCAATACGTTTGCTTTAGCTATTTCTATATTTCAATAGCAATCTTTATAAATGTTTTGAGTAACTTAGATGTACATATCTAGTTTTTTTTACTTAAATATTACCGATACTTTTGAATTATACTTATTATACAATGAATGCAAGTTGTAAAATTAGAAAAGATTGCAAGATTTGGAAACATAGAAGAGTCAAAATTTGTATTGGAAATGTCAACATGCAAGAATTTTTAGAGGAAGGGAAATGTGCTTTCTGGGGTGATATGATTACATTAAAAAGTTCCTGTTTTATTGGAGATAAGTTATGATGTGCCAGAGTAATTACTAGTTTTGTAAAGAGACCATCAATATGAATGGTTGAAATGAATGCATCAAATGCTAGTATAAATTATACACCCAGAAATCTCTTTTAACCCATAGAAATATGTTGCTACAATTTAGCTAATAAAACATTACCTTGATTTTTTTTATTATTTGTCCACAGTTGGTAACTTTTAAATGTCTAAATGATGCTAACTTTTATCTTTGAATTATTATAATACTTTTACAAGGTATTTTACTTAATTTGAAATGCATTAATTAAAATTAATTAAGAAAAAAACAAGAAACAAAAATAGTAACTATGGTGGGAAAAAATACCTTTAATTCTTATTTTGCACTTGGTTGGGTGGTGACAAGCAGCAAATGTAAATGTTCTTGTGAGGTTCACCTCAGCTTGCTGATGCTAAGTTTAAATATGTGTGAATATCAAAAATCCCTGGTGGTTTTGGATGACAAGATCACACGCATGGCATTTTAGCATATGGATTGTCTATAAGGATGCGTAGGGGGATTTTTCTTCTGACTGGTTTCAAAAGCTAGTAAGAAGTAACATACTCTTTGCCAGTTCTAATTATGATGTTTGCAACCAAAAATATACCATTCAGCTGTTCCTGTAGTGTCTTCCTAAGCGATATCATCAGAGACAGATTCATTTTCAAAATTGTAGGTTCAGAGGAATAGCAGAAAGATACATGCTTTGTAAATTAACAATGAGACAAATGTAGTGAGGAAAATTGACATGTTAGGGATAGCTGTTGTGTGTGAACACAAGGTTCTAAGAGTTTTTAAAATAACTTTTTTGCTGCCTTTGTTGTTTTTAAGGGGTCAAAGTATACTTGACTTTATGTAGATGTTGTCATGAGCACAATATAGTCTATTGATGCTTTAACATTTTGTCCACATACCTTCCTATTGCCAATGCCAGGTGGCTTATCTTGCATGCAGAGGACATGTCTTCATATCAGAGCCCACATCTCAGGACCAACCTGCCACTGAACAAGATGAAGCCATATCAAAGTGATACGTAGGAAACTAGGATTTCCCTCAGAAAATGGAGTCAGCTATCATTGGTGCAAATATTCCCTATTGCATGGAGGAGAACCTCCAGGGAAACCAGTGACCTTCAGAGGTCATGACAGTGAGGCAGGGAGTGACTTCTCCCATCAGACCACAGAACTTTATGCTTCCACTTCTGATTTGGCTGCCAAGGAGAACAAGCCCTTTCCCAACAAACTGTTCATTTGTTTCCCAGTTGTGGGAATATCAGTGTTTTGGAAGACCTTCCATAAGTTTGACATTGTGGCTTCCTGAAATTACTGCCAAAACCAATAAAGAGAGTGGATGGCTAGTTATAGTCACACTGGAAGGTCCTCAAAAGTGAAGATCTGAAAACGGAAAAGATATGCCTGCTTCTCTCCTCCTGGCCTGGTTGCATTTTCTTCCCAGGGGGTGTCTTCTGTATTATAATCAGGCAGTTGTTAAATCCCATAGTTAAGAATAGCTATTTCACTCCAAATGTGAACTCTTAGAACTGAGATTGTTACCTATGCACTATCCCTCTATACATGTTACTCTCAGCACTAAATATTGCTGTTTAAGATGAATTATTCTATTTTAGTTGCTTGTTTTGTGATCTTTACATTACTGTTAAGAATTTTAACAAAATTATAATATTGGCTTATAAGTATCACTTGAAAATTTACTGGAAGCCAGCTGGAGAGTTGTTTAAGGATAAGGTGTGCATAAAATGGGGTGCATGTTTAAATTTACTCGTAGTCCAAGTTCTATCTATTATTCTTCTCATTGCATGAGTAGGATTTGAATGCATACAGCTATGTATTGTACACCAGCAGTACTCCTTGCCTTATTGAATTATTTGCTTTGTCATTTTTCATGACAACTTAGGTCTCAACAGTAACTAACACACATATATATTATGTTGTTATGTTATATATATAATGTTTTTATATGTATGCGGTGGCTCAGTGGGTTAGGACGCTGAGCTTGTCGATCAGATGGTCGGCAGTTTGGCGGGTCAAAATCCCAAGTGCCGCATAACAGAGTGAGCGCCTGTTACTCGTCCCAGCTTCTGCCAACCTAGCAGTTCAAAAGCATGTAAAAATGCAAGTAGAAAAATAGGGACCACTAGGGTGGGAAGGTAACAGCATTCTGTGCGCCTCTGGCATCTAGTCATGCCGGCCACATGACCACGGAGACGTCCTTGGACAAGTGCTGGCTCTTCGGCTTTGAAACGGAGATGAGCACCGGCCCCTAGAGTTGGAAACCACTAGCACGCATATGCGGGGGAACCTTTACCTTTACCGTGTGTGTGTGTGTGTGTGTGTGTGTGTGTGTGTGTGTAAAATCATCAGATTTATTTTGTATTTATCAAGTCATTCTAGCTGATATTTTAGATCAAATAAATTTTATCTCAAATTAATGAGTGTTAGGTTAAGAAGCTAAGGATAAATAAATATTCTTATTTGGTAACCCAATTTCAATGGGAATGTTTGCACACAAGATAGAATTCTTTCTGTCTGATAAATAAATAAATTAATCCCTCATAGTCTGGGTTCACAAACTATGGCCATTGGATTGTCAAAGCTTTGACAACATGACACTTTTGATAAGTAGAATTGCAGATTTTCCTCACTGTGTTGTTTTTAAGCTTCCTAATTTTAGAAAAGATATACCTCCTTAGGTCTTATTTTCCCTTCTTGCAGGCTATGTTCTGTTTGTATTAATTTTATGAAAACATCTGTCAAACTCTTGGTTGCTCATCTTTAGTGTTTCAGCAATGAACTGAAAAATGCTGGGTTATATTTGCCAAATCAGTGTTGATGTGTCACACCCTGAATTCACATCTAAAGTATGAAAAGTGAATGTGAAAGTCTCTATATAAAATCTTCATGCAACAGTGAGATGCAACTGTTCTAGTTCTTAAATATTTTCACCATTTTTAAAAACAAAAAATATGGATGTATTAATACAAAATCAGTCATAACCATGACATACAAGTAGGAGAGTCTTCTAAATCAGGGGTCCCCAACCCGTGATCCGTGGACCAGCACCAGTCTCTGCCATGCCAGAAACCAGTCCGTGCAAACAAGCAAAGCCCCATCTGCGGGATGCAGACAGTACATGAAACCACGCCCCTCTGGTCTGTGGAAAAGCCTCTCTCCACAAAACCGGTCCCTTGTGCCCAAAAGGTTGAGGACCTCTGTTCTAAATGAAACAACCAGTTAATCAGCATGTAAGTGGGATGGCCAATAAGACCAAAGTACTGAGAGATGGTTTCCCATACCAGGCCATTCCATCCTCCTCTTACTTATCTTTATAGGCACTGGTACTTCTCCTTACATTTATTTCCTGGCATTTCTTGATTGTCGTTGCTTTTAATTGGGCTTCTGCTGCTATTATTGTTTTACTCTTTTTAAACAAGTTGCTTGCCACATCCTGACAAAAATGTACAGGGTTGTCCTCTCTATTGATAACTTAGTTATCCCATTTTAAAAAAAATTAACCACCAGTTCTTACAAAGTGGACTAAACCGGCTGGCACTTATGGATACAATTCTCTCACATCTAAATAACCAGAAGCATGTGCTTCAGTTCAAAGCATAGAAGACTTTATTTTTTGCCACTTATAATAAGAATCTAATCAGCTAATGGTGAAAGCTAAATCAGTGCTAGATAAGGTCAATGGAATTCACAGGAGGGAAATAGATTTTGGTCTCTTGTGACTGTGCAATGATTCCAAAGTGATGACACCTTTAACCCTGCCTCCAGCTCAGCCTGCTTTTCTACAAATTCTAGTTTTTAACACTGTCTGTGGGAGCTGTTGACCTTTACCTCCCCCTAATTGACAAATTATCACCCTTTTCTCAAAATGCTTGCTAGCCTGAGGATGATCCATCATCAGAGTCTGACTGTGATGGAGATAGGCTTTGAAGAAAGAAACTATGGGGAGGCAAGCTGTAAATGGGAACTCCTTTTGTCATAACTAGTATGGTACATGTTTTATTAGAAGATCTTCTGCTACTACTGCTGGAAAACTTCTGCCTGAAAACCCTAAGGGAGCATTGCCAGCTGAGAGATGATAGTTTCTATAGATACAAATCAACAATGTCATTCATTATACAGCAACTTCATACGCTGATGAGCAAATGATTGAACTTTTGCTCAGAAATAAATACACAGTTTCAAGAAGGAAAATATTCAGGAAAACCGCCATAACAAATTTCCTCCGTGTTTTACAGTCTTCAGCTGCTTTTTTTATGTTTTCAGTCCCTTGAAATATTTATTTATTTATTTATTTATTTATTTATTTATTTATTTATTTATTTATTTATTATTACATTTATATCCCGCCCTTCTCCGAAGACTCAGGGCGGCTTACAAGCTTAGCAGTAGCCTTTATTCTATGTATATGCCTGCTTGTTAGGGCTTTCACACACACCCCAAGCGGCATTATTACAAAGTCAGCTTATTGCCCCCAACAATCTGGGTCCTCATTTTACCTACCTCGGAAGGATGGAAGGCTGAGTCAACCTTGAGCCTGGTGGGATGCGAACCTGCACTAATTGCAGGCAGCTGGTGTTACTTAAGGAGGCATCAGCCCACTGCTCCACCAAGGAGCAGTGGGCTGATTCATTAATTAGAGGAAGAGGGAACATTGGAAATCTCAGTATGCTATCACTAGTTCCCATCTGAAACAACTGAGTTGGGACTTACACTGTTGAATCTCCTAAGTGTGAAAAGCAAAATGGAGGAAAGCTTAAGTTACAATGCCTGGCAGCAAGGAGCCTCCTGTTTGTGCACCATAATTGGCTTGATGTATAGTGTATACTAAGGAAGCTAACAATGAATATAAAGTGAGAAATTAAAAATGAGAAATGACCTGGCTAATTTAGTATTCATAATACTGAGCTAGAAAACAAAAATGCAGGATGTATTTTTTTCTCCCAGCACATATAATTTTATCAGATTCAAATAAACATATGGTAAAGTTCCTTTCAAGGGACGTGGTAGCTCAGTGGGTTTGGACATTGAGCTTGTCGATGAGAAGATCGGCAGTTTGGTGGGTCGAATCCCGAGTGCCGCGTAGCAGAGTGAGCGCCTGTTATTCGTCCCAGCTTCTGCCAACCTAGCAGTTTGAAAGCACGTAAAAATGCAAGTAGAAAAATAGGGACCACTACGGTGGGAAGGTAACAGCGTTCTGTGCGCCTTTGGCATCTAGTCATGCTGGCCACATGACCACGGAGATGTCCTGGGACAAGCGCTGGCTCTTCGGCTTTGAAACGGAGATGAGCACCAGCCCCTAGAGTCAGAAACGACTAGCACGCATGTGCAGGGGAAACTTTACCTTTTTTAAAAAGTTCCTTTCAGCAAGTGGATTGTAGTAATGACATCTTTAATATTCAAAGATGTCAGGAAAAAAACTTTTTCCACACCTTATTTCTAGAACATAGCTGTTTATCATGTGTTATCACTAATCTTGCTTCTTTCATACTTCTGCTTTGGCCAAGCAAAGCAATCGGCCACTTATGCATTTACTGTTCAGAGATTTTAACTAGATGGTGAAAGTGCTCCTTACAATTCTTTTTCAACTATGATAATGAAATATAATGAGTAATGAGATTTAATATAAAAATTAGAGAGGTAGGTCCTATGTATATTAACTTGTGTATTTTGAGAACAAGTGGGGTATAAATCTAACAAATAGTAAATATTAACCAAATATAGTGAAAACACAACTGAAAACACTGTTCATCTAACTCTTACAACACACTTTTCAGAATAGTGCTTAGACTTATATACCAGTCCATGGCACTTTTCAGCACTCTCTAGGAGGTTTACAATGTCAGCATATAGGCCTCTAAAATCTGGGTCCTCATTATATCGATCTCAAAAGAATGGAAGGCTGAGTCAACCTCAAGCTTGTCAGGATCGAACTCCAGACTGTGGGCAGAGTTAGACTGCAATACTGCATTCTAGCCACTGCACCACGTGGGGTTTTCATTGGCTGAGCTGACGCTGAAATGAATGGTGATGAAAGAAAATTCTCTGGATAAGGACAGAAACAGTTGCCTCTTATGAATCTTTTTTTTTATTTCGAAGCACTTTCCATTGCTTACAGTAGGGCTTACTTTCAAATTGTTTGTATGAAGATATCTGCCTTTTATAATATCAGAAGTGGATGCAAAGTTTTGCATTCCAAAGGCCAATGTATATTTTAAGTGCATCAGTGCTTTCTGGGATGTAGGGTTAATGCTTTTAGCTTCAGTTAGTTGTTTCTAAGAATCTTGTTTTATGTTTAGTGAATCAAGTTGGAACATAATTACTTCACATGGAAATCAGATACCCATGTACATTTTTTTGTGCATATGTGAGTTTGTATAAGTGTACACCTCCTCTGGAAATAAAGGAGAAATTGTCAAGACTCATAGACATTTTAAGCTGTTTGGGGGGGGGAAACACACTTTGCATATTACAAACCTTATCCTGAATAGCCCTTTTATAACCGTTGACAGCCCGGTGCTATGTGGTAGTGCTAATGTAATTTACATATCTGGTTAACTGCAATTTAAAAGAATGTATCCATTTAAAATACCCTAATTATTTACTATTACGAAACTTGGTGTAAACATGTGCACAATCATACATTTCAGTATCGATATGGCTTCTCGATCAGGATACAAAAGGAGAATGTCGACTCAGTGGAGACATCCAATCCAGCCTCTTATGCAGACTGTTTAGTTCCATGTCTGATAACTTATTAATTCAGACTGTAGCATGTTTAGAAGCTTTCTTTATTTTCTTCCTGCTCTGATGTCAAATTTCTCTATACAAGAAAGCCCCCGGTATAATAAGCTGAATACTTGATCAGCACAATGCCTTGAATTTTAATGTTGCTAACTTTGCTTCAAACTGGTTTGGGAAAAGAAGGGAAACGCTTTGTCCCAGAGGCTGCCAAAGTTGGGGCTGGCTTTCATTAATTTTAAGGGAGAAATTAATGATTTAAACAGAAAAGGGCCTAACTTTGGCTCTCTTTTTCCTTTCTACAGATTTACACAGATTGGGCTAATCATTATCTAGCAAAATCTGGCCATAAACGTTTGATAAAAGATCTTCAGCAAGATGTGACCGATGGAGTTTTACTGGCTGAAATCATCCAGGTTGTAGGTGAGTAAATATGCCTTTTATTTTAGCATAGTTGCAATGTTTTTGTCCAGACTGTTTTCTGTTTGGACAGAAAACTAAAGTACATTTAGCTGCAACATTACACATAAGGTACAATTGTATGAGTTTTAAAAATATATGCATATGGTTGTTCCTGTAAGTTTATTAAAAGGTCCTATAGAGTATTATGGAAAAGAATTACAGGGTTCCCAAACCTTATCTAACTTTTTTTTAAATTGCCCAGAGTTGCTGTTAGTGCTGTCTGGTCTTATATATTTATTTTTTATTCTTCTTTTATCTTTGATTGAAGCTGTAAAATCATTTATGTTTAAGTGAAGTCTTGACTTTAGAAATTAGAGATAAAGTGCAGGGATTGAGAATGCAGTTTTCACAGCTATAGTGATTTTTTTTAAAAAAATGCTTAACTACTAAAGTAACTCCCCTAAACATTTATTTGAGAAACAAATGTGAAGTTAAATGGTGATCCCAAAGCTTTAGTGATTTGGATTCAAGGCTACAGTCAGACAAACCACAGATGAATTTGAGGCTTCATAACTTTTCACGTTGAAAGTATGGCACTTAACTTTTGAGTTGTATGCTGGGACTTAAACTCTAAAAGTAGATCTGATCAGAATAAAGTAATGGAGCAATGGAGCAAGGCCAAAATTTCATTTCATTTCATTTGAATTAGATTTAAATTTAATTATGAAATTATGCAGTTAATATGATTAGTCTCACTGCTTCACACAGCAGTACCGATCCTCTTACGCTCTAAAGAGTTACCTTAGTTACAGTTTTTCAAGTATCAAAGAATTTTCTCATTAGCTAGATTTGATGTCTTAATACAAGTCTCTAAACCAGACTGACTTTGTCTTAGGCATCTATGGAAGCAATAAAGTATCTTTTTTTTGTCTATGAGAATACCTTATCTATTCCTTATTTAAAAACTCACAGTTTTATGTAGCTTTTCTTCATATACAAAAAGTCAAGAAATCTGTTATCTTTAACACAGTTATATATATCTAAGGCAGATATGCATTTCAGACTAAAAATGATATGATTTAGATGTGAACTAAGCTTTCAGTGAAAGTGGCCATATAACACTGGAATTCTTACTATTAAGATGCCTGATTTGGTGAGAAAGAATATCATTGGGACAACAGTGAAAATTCTCATTCAGGGATTCCTGCTCCATTTTTTTTCTAGAGTTTAGAGTTTGTGTCTTTTATAGCACACAAATGTCATAAAAAGAATTAGGAAGACCTCATGCATTGCCATGGCCTTTTGTAATTTGATTCTCTCTTCTTGGAAGGTGCATGGCCCAAATTTGTAAAGTTCTGTTGACATGTTTTGGAAGTAACTGTTATTTATGGATGACCTGCATAACCTTAGGATACATTCTGCATGAATCTGTCTTTGCATCTGGTCTGGAAACCTCAGTTAGAAAAAACTCAGAAGAACTCAGAAGCCAGTTTGGACTCAAAGAAACTATATCATGTCGTGCAGAAAATGTCATGTAGACCATGGTTTGTATCTGGGAGAAATGAAAAGCGTAGGTTTTTAGCTTTCAAACTCTTGCTGTAGCAGTCCGGAGCAAGTTTTTTATAGCCAAGGATGATAATAACATATTTAGGGTTGAAAGAACAGAATATACATGTGGGCAGAGTCTGAGGAGGAATTGTGTTCTTTCTTTCACAATAACGATATGCATGGATAGATATGTGTGTGGGAATGTGTGTATGTATGTAGTGACTTTGAGTCAAGTCTTGCCATCTGGTGACTGGACAAGTCCCTGCAGTTTTCTTGGCAAAGATTTCAGAAGTGGTTTCCTATTGCCTCCTTCCTAGGAATGATAGAAAGTGGCTGACCAAAGTCACCTAGCACAGAGGTCCCCAACCCCCGGTCTGTGGACCAGTACCGGTCCGCAGCATGCCAGCAACCGGTCTGCACAAACAAGGAAAGCCCCATAGACGGGATGTAGGCAACACACAAAATCTGCCCCTGGTGCCCAAAACGTTTGGGACCTCTGTCCTTCAAGGCTTCCTGCCTAAGGGGGGATTATAACTCATAGTCTACTGTCTTCTAGTCTGATGCCTTAATCTCTATACCAAACTGGCTGTACAGGAAGTCCTTGGCTTACAACCATTCATTTAGTGACTATTTGAAGTTACTGGTGGTGCAGTGGATAGTACACAGTACTGCAGGCTACTTCTGCTGACTGCCAGATGCCAGCAGGTTGGCAATTCAAGTCTCACCGGTTCAAGGTTGACTCAGCCTTCCATCCTTCCAGATTGTTGGAAGCAATATGCTGACTCTGTTTTTGTTAAAAAAAACTGCTTAGAGAGGGCTTGTAAAGCATTGTGAAGCAGTATATAGTTCTAAGTGCTATTGCTGTTGCTACAATGGCACTGAAAAAAGTGACTTATGACCATTTTTCACACTTACAACCACTGCAGCATCCCCATGGTCATGTGATCAAAATTTGGATGCTTGGCAATTGTTTCATATTTATGACTGTTACAGTGTCCCAGGGTCATGTGATCACCTTTTGCGACCTTTTGACAAGAAAAGTCAGTGGGGAAGCCAGATTCACTTAACAGCCCTGTCACTAACTTAACAACCACATTCTTTCATTTAACAACTGTGGCAAGAAACATCATAAATGGGGCAAAACCTACGTAAGAACTGTCTCACTTAGGAACAGAAATTTTGGGCTCAATTGTAGTCATAACTTGAGGATTACCTGTATAGGGTATTATAGGGCTTATATTACATTCCTCCTTGGTTTCTGCTGAGAATGATTAGAAGCTGTGCCATCAGTTTTCAGCAATCATAGCCAGAAGTGGGCTCGTTTATTCACTAACTTACGCAGAAGTTATTTACATTTACAAGCCATGTTGGTGCAATGGTTAGAATGCAGTATGGAAGGCTAACTCACTGCTCACTCCAGCAATTCAATGCTCACTGGCTCAAGCTTAATTCAGCCTTCCATCCTTCTGAGGTCAGTAAAATGAAGATCCAGGTTGTTGGGGGCAACATGCGGATTCTGTAGACTGCTTAGAGAGGGTTCTAAAGCAGAGGTCCACAACCTTTTGGGCACCGGGGACCAGTTCCGTGGAGAGAGGTTTTTCCGTGGACCAGAGAGTGCGTGGTTTTGTGTGCTGTCTGCATCTCGCAGATGGGGCTTTGCGGACCAGTTGCTGGCATACTGTGGACCGGTATTGGGCCATGGACTGGGGGTTGGGGACTCCTGCTCTAAAGCATTCTAAAGTGGTATATAAGTCTAAGTTGCTATTGCTATTGTTACAAGATAGTGTGGTACTATAGCAAAGGATATAGGAAAAGAGCAGGTTTTATTAGATAAAACAGACTGATGCTAGGACTGATTTGAGATTTTAAAATTTTAAAATTTCTGGTGTCAAGAGTGAAAACCTATAAACTGATATGGAAAAAGACATGTTAGATCCCAAAAAGGATTTTAAAATGCCAGTATATAGGTGTTATGGAAAACAGTGTCAAAATAGATTTACAAATCAAACTATTTGATGTTTTCATAATTAAAGGGGACATATAAAGATAATCAGAAGAGTGACTTGGAAAACCTTATGTTGTATTTAGAAAAGCAATGTATGGAACCAAATCAACTCTTTCTGAGAAGAGACAAAGAGAAACTGTTCAATCGACTCCGGGAAATTTCTGGGACATCCCTTGATGGAACTAAGATCAGGCTTTTTAAAAAATGAAATGATGATCATTAAAAGATATATGTGATGGTGTCTGGTGGCTGTTAATGGGATTTCTTTTAGAGTAGACCAATGTTGTATAACAAGACTATACAATTTGTCAGTGGGGAAATATTTTTTTCTGCTTTATCTCTAGATATAATGGTAAGTTTGGATTATAAAATTGAAATTTTTGATCAAGATTAAAATATGTGTTCATATTTCTGATAGCTCTTAATAGACTTGTTGATTGGGATTGAATTATGTGCTTTCTGTAATTTGACTATTAATAAGGGGTGAATTATGGAAAGAAGAGATTTTTTTTTAAAAAAAATATAGTACTAGAGAAGGTGTCAAGTTAACCAAATTATTTATACTTGCCTGGAGGAAAGAAGAAATATATTATTATATTTTCTCTCTCACTTCTGTTTCCTCTACTTTTTATTCTTTTTATTATTATTTTTCTTCATTTCTTGACTTTTTATAGTTTTTTTATTTGTATTTCTTACTTGTATTTAATATTTGTACATTTTAATACAATTAAAATCAGAACTACAGGTTTCTGTCACTAGACAACAGGGGAAGTGTCTTAACTTCTATAGCAAGAGTGTCAATGGACCTCAAATTACAACTTATACAACAAAAAATAATATACAAAATTTATTAGATCCCATTACAGTTGTGATTTAATTCTCTTTTGTTGACCTGGTTTTTACTGTTGGTGGTAGTTGCTCTGAACAGATAACTCTGCCTTCCCTTCCAACCCGATGACGCTTTTCAAATGAAATCCCTGTTTAAACACACCTGCTCCTATTTTAATCTCCAAAATTAGCACTGAAAGAATTGTAGTCATTTGCATCCCAAATGTTCTAGCCCTAGGCACATTGAATTTCATTGCCACTTCTGAACTGGTAACAAACACTCATGCTGACGGCAGCAGCAGCTTTTGTAAAATGGATAAAATGGGAATCAGAACATCACACCTCCTTAAGGAACGTTAAGAGGAGAGCTACCGGTTCTGACATTCTTGTGGCTCGGGGCTAATCCAGCCATCTTCGGAACCTTTGCGCTACAAGTCACATTATCTCTAGTGAAGCTGGATAAAAGTTGATGAAAGTTGTAATCCAAAATACCTGGGAGCTTGTGCGAGGGTTTTTGAAGCGGAAGTAATTCTGAATTTAGAATCCAATATAGAGCACTAAGGTGCTACAGATTCATGATTTCCACTTTACGGTTGCTATTCTACCCTCAGAATTTCCTGTCAATACAGATTGTGATATCAAGTTAAATAAAGATCTGCTTCCCAGTGCATGTAACTGCCTAACGAGAGATGGAAAACCTCTTCCCCATGACATAACCATGAGCTGGACGGAGCATCTGCAGTTTACTTTTTTTTTAAAAAAAATGCATTCATGCAGTTGCTAATTGTGCAAATGGGTGTTGCATCTAGTTTGGCCTCTACCGAATCAGTGCTCAATTCACTTGGATGCTAATGAAAGTCATTAACATAACAACTAAGCTCATAGTGCAGGGAGCTCTCATTTATATATGATCTGTGTTTTCCTCTTTATATGCAGAGTCTACAGAACTGTTTAAATATAAACAAATACTTACTGTACAATCATCTTGAAGGAGCTTTAGAAACATTTAAGTGTTTGAAAGCATCCTGTTAAAATTTTAAAAAATGCTTAACAACTTTAAATGTTAAATTAAACAGCTCTCTGTGTATTCAGATAAATCAGATTTGTTTGGGTTTTCTCAGAAAATTACATATGTGGTGGCACAGTGATTAGAATGCAGTACTGCAGGCTAATTCTGCTGACTGCCGACTGCCAGCAATTCGGCAGTTCGATTCTGACTGGTTCAAGGTTGACTCAGCCTTCCATCCTTTCAAGGTTGGTAAAATGAGGACTCAGATTGTTTGGGGCAATATGCAGGCTCTGCAAACTGCTTAGGGAGGGCTGTAAAGCACTGTGAAGTGGTATATAAGTCTAAGTCAGACATGTCAAACTTGCAACATCAAGCGACGTATCGGAGTTACCCCATTGCCAGCAATAGGGTGGGCACGGTTTGGCATGACGCATCCGTCCCATGGGCCAGCAGTTTAACTCCCCTGGTCTAAGTGCTATTGCTATTGCTATTGCTACATGACTATTTAAGGATTACTACTGGCAGAAAAATTGTGAACAGAACATTTCAGTATTCCTTCTGATTGTGTTTTTTTAATTTGTATTAAGACTTGTACTGCTGTTTGCTCACATTTCCCATTGTGTTTCTTCCTGAGACCACTTTAACTTTATTTAATATATAGCAATGAAATCTTATTCGAATCTTTCTCATGGCATTTATGTCGTGTGCATGTATCAATGAGAAGCTATGTCTTGAATGAAAATAGAATGTTAAATCTTTTTTTAAAAAAATAATTTTACATGCTGCCCAAGTGCAAAGCAACTCTAAGTAGCTTTCGTGTAAACAGATTTAAAAAACAATAAGAAAAATATATATATACTGTGGGCTTTGGCAAACCATGTGCCATAAACCTTACTGATAGGGCTTCTACAGCTCCATAATCCATGATCTGTGAGAAAGCTAAGTTTTTAAAGACTTCCAGGTCTTCATGAGATGCTAGATTCTGATTGGAAAAAAGAGAATGGATTATTAGACATCACAGAAAGATTATGTATTAGAAATCTATTTTAGGAAACATTATTTGAATTTGTCTTCCTGATAATTCTGTCTATTTTAACCTTAATATTTGCATTATGCTAGCATGAATAGGATATAGGATTGTAAAATTTTAAAAGATCCGGGAAATTGCTTCTAAAATGATCAGTTGTAGAATTACTTTCTTATGAAAAATGATTATAATATTTGTAGTTGATTTGTTTATGGTGACTAAGTATAGAACATAATACAAATATCTGAAATGTACATAGTATAATAGAAATGATTAGGAAGGTCTCTTATATTATTTCCTCTTTTAAACCTGTGAAGCTAATGGAATGGAGGAAGAAGGAATATAGAGTAAAATATTTATTCAATACATATTAAAATATGGATTTCACTATAATAGACTAACTGGAAAAGGACTAGGATATTTTTAAGAAAGATGAAACCATTATGGCTATAAACCAAGATGGCTAAATATTGTCTCTAGAATCATAGAAAGGATGGCTCAAAATATTACTTTGTTGAACAGTTAAAGTAGGAGAGAGTGAGAAGATTCAACTCAATATTAGTAGGCTTCCCATTGAAATATAGTTGGCCACTTCAGGATTTTCTGTTGTATTCATCAGGTTTATAAATGAAAACCACAATTACTCTCAAAAGAATTTAACAATGGCTTGGCTATATCAGATTGCAACCAAGTTGTACAAATAATTGAACAGGAGCTTTGGTGAATGGGTGTATGTAAGGGAAGATGGATTTATTGATTTGTACACTGCCTAAGTGAATGTGCAAAAAAGGGGGGAAACAGTGGTGGGAAGTGAAAGAAACCCTATCTGTTGGTGTAATTATTATTTTTGAATGGTGAATACCTAAAAGGCAGCTTTCAGCTGCTACCACATCTCAAATCATTGGCAAATTCAACTTTATTGAAACCAGCAGGGCAGTATTAATCATGGTTTATAGATAGCTCTACTACCTTTTATCTGACTTTGCAGCTCCCACTCTATTGGCCTCATTTGGTTTTTTTGGTTTTTTTGCATCTATGTTATTTACATTTTCAAATTCATGGCATGTTATCAGAATTGACTGCCTTGTCTTGGTGTCTTTACTATTCATGCTGTGTTCTGCTTCTTTGGAACTCTTGCCTTTAATTCCTCCATACTCTACAGAAAGGTGTAACATGAATTTCAGTCATTTGCCTGAGTGCCATCTTTTTCTGAGTAGTTGCTTACACTTTTCTGGATTGATATGCTGCTATTACTGACATGTGCCTATTACAAAAGGACCTCTGTCATAGCAACCAATAAGATATTGCTAACCTCTGAACTTTGTTTGCTGAAAGGAATTTGGTTTGATGGTCACTTTGAATTCTATATATAAGTTAGTAAACCAGCAGCTGCCCAGCAAAGATATTTAAGGAATACTTCACTGTAGTATGGGGGGGGGAAAGAAAAAACGTTCTCTTGCTCTACCCTATACATTTTACTCTTAGTTCTTTGTGTTTGCATGAAGGAAACACTAGTTGTTTTGCAATGTGTCACCAAGAACATTAAGGCTAAATTCCATTTTTGAAATTGCTTCTATAGAAGAAATAAATGCTATGGCACTCCACATTCTGCTTTCACATGGAGTTAAGCCATGTAATTTGCTCCTTCGACATGGAAGAAGAGGAAGCCAGAAGCTCATCTTCAGAGAATGTATGGAACTACTATTTTAAAAATACTTATTTTGGTCAATAGATGTATTTTTTCAAGATACTATACTTGCATTGATATAGCCAGCAGCGTGTCAAAATTCTGTGTTAAAACTTATTAGTGGAAGTCTAAGGTGCAGTTATATAGAAGTATAACTATGCTTATATAACAGGGTTTCCCAAACCCGGACCATGGACCAACACTGGTCCGTGGTCCACAGGGAACCAGGCTACGCAAGTGAGCAAAGAAGCCCCATTCACACTCATGTGGGATTCAGGCAGAGCAGGAAACCACCATCCCCACACAATAATAATAATAATAATAATAATAATAATAATAATAATAATAATAATAATAATAATAATAATAATAATTTAATTTAATTTAATTTAATTTCTCCCGAAGGACTCAGGGCGGTGTACAGGGCAAATACAATAAAAATACAGTATACAAAAGTTAAGATAAAATTAAATATTAAAGCCCAATTACAATAAAAATTAATTAAAATTAATATTAAAATACCCCAAACCCATCAGACCAGGCCGGCTTGTTCAAATAAATAAGTTTTCATAGAAGAACCACCTCCACGGAACCCATCCCTGGTGCCCAAAAAGTTGGGGGCCACAGCTATGTAATATAGCTACAATGTTTACTTTTAATCTTATGCCATTAGAAGTACCTCAGTTTGGCTGACGCCAGTGATCTCCTGTTGATACTGTTAGCAGAAGATTCTGATAAGCTTTCCAGAACATTTGCATTCTTGCAATGATGGAAAATGTGGAACTGCTGAATGCATCCTTTTAGATTTCTCAGTGGGCTACCTTCATCTCTAGACCAGGGGTTTTCAAACATTTTCATACTACAGAAGCTGCTATTAAAAAACAATTCTTAGATCAAGAAGCACGACTCTAGTGATAGAAATTTGGCTGCCTTGAAATGAACTTTTAATTCCCCCCCCCCCGATTCACAGAGCCCCATCAGGTTCTCATCAGTTTGAAAAGATCTGCTCTAGACTACTAGACTATATAGATCAATTCTACATTTCTCTTCCACTTATTACACTTTCCATAAGTTACAATTTTGCCAAATTCTGTTTGGCAGCTTGTAAAATTCAGCAGGAATTGACCTGAAGGGAAAAAACCCCGGATTGATTTGATTTTCCTTGCTTATATAGTAAGTAGCATGTACCACTCTTGACTTGAAAGGGTGCTCAATCCTTTCTTTGAGAAAATGGCTAATTATGTTATGGGGTTATGCTTTGATGTCTAAAATAACTTCATAGAAGAAAAGTAAATAGTTTAGTTCAATTTTAACTGGAAGGCATTTTTAGATTATAATTTACTTTATGGATTTGTACTACTTCCTGAATTTGGGTTCTTAAATGCTTAGAATTATATTTCAGTTGGGTTTATTTAATTCCATTTAGAAAATAGATTCTATAGATTTCCATTTAGAAAATAGATTCTAGCATTGACCTAATTTATTATGGTTCATAATAATAGTGATTTATACTGTGTTAATCAACACTGCCTGACTTGATTTTCCTTGCCTCACACCTTCTAATTATTCACTTCCTTTCTTCCCACACATATGGAGACGCTATACTGCAGCCCACACTCATGATTGGTAACCATTGTGAAAAAGTATTGGCTGGAAAACTATGATGCCATGCTACTATTGGATAATGCTGTGTCAATTTATATTCAGGACAAATGAAAACTTGGTAGCCAGATCTTCTTTCTTAGCAGTTTAGAACTTAAAAAAAAACAAAAACCAAAACCAGCCAGATATACAGAATCTGTACTAATAACATGAAAGGTGAGATATTATTTTCTTTTTTTGTGTGTAAAGTTGGGAGCGAGGGAGTTTTACTATTTTAGAACTCCTACCTTATGAGACAAGTCACTGACTAATTGATGATGTTTTCACTTTCCTATTGGTCAGCTGGTGGGAGCGCTGATTGGCCAATGGTGCTCCCTGCTGCTCTGTGTTCCAAGAGCAACATTGAATAGGCAGTGATCTTCAAAACATTCTGAAGGAATTGAGCGGAAGCAATATTATGAGGAAATCCCATTTTGGCCTTTCTGACAACCTTGATGCCATTGGCTGAGCTGTTAGATTTGCCATAGGAGGCCTGTAAAAGCCTTCCAAATGAACCAGCCAGTGTTTGTTTGAATGGCATCACTCTCAATTGCTTATGTCTTAAATCCAGCAAGCCCTCTGACTACATACAATATTTATTTTTATTTATTTATTTATTTTATTATATTTTTATACCGCCCTTCTCCCGAAGGACTCAGGGCGGTGTACAGGGCAATAAGTATAAAAAAGCGGAATACAAAAGTTAAAAAACGATTAAATATTTAGCCCAGTTTAAAACAGTATTAAAACATATTAAAACCCCTACCCTAACCCATCAGACCAGGTCAGACTGCTCGAATAGATATGTTTTTAAGTCGCGCCAGAAGGAGCGAAGGTCGGGGGCCGTCCAGAGCTCAACCGGCAAGTGGTTCCATAGATCTGGCGCGCCCACAGAGAACGCTCTCCCCCTGGGGGCCACCAATCGGCATTCTTTGATCGGAGGCACCCTGAGGAGGCCCTCTCTGTGGGAGCGCACTGGATGGAGGGAAGTTGACGCCGGCCGCAGGTGTTGCCATAGGTAATCCGGACCCATGCCATGTAGGGCTTTGTAAGTCATTACTAACACCTTGAATCTCACCCGGAAGGCAACCAGCAGCCAATGCAGCTTGCGGAGCAAAGGTGTAGCATGGGAGTATCGGGAAACCCCCAGCACAACTCGCGCGGCTGCATTTTGCAAGTTGGAGCCTCCGAGTGGACTTCAAGGGCAGCCCCATGTAGAGAGCATTACAGTAGTCTAGACGAGAAGTCACGAGTGCATGAGTGACTGTACACAAGGCATCCCGGTCTAGATAGGGTCGCAACTGGCGCACCAGGCGAACCTGGGCAAAGGCCCCCCTAGTCACAGCTCCGATATGCTCTTCTAAAGAGAGCTGTGAATCTAGAAGGACCCCCCAAGTTGCGCGCCCTATCTACGGGGGGTAATAGCTCACCCCCCATGGCCAAAGATGGAATAATCAGAATTTCCTGGGATGCCAGCACGAACAGCCACTCAGTCTTGTCAGGGTTGAGTCGAAGCCTGTTCCTCCCCATCCAGACCTGGACCGCCTCCAGGCAGAAGGACATCACGTCGAGGGCATCACTGGGGTGGTTTGGGGTCAAAATAAAAAGCTGTGTATCATCAGCATATTGATGATACCCAACTCCAAAACCACGAATGATCTCACCCAGCGGCTTCATGTAGATGTTGAACAGGAGAGGCAAGAGAACCGATCCCTGAGGAACTCCACAAATGAGAGGTCTCAAGGTCGATCTCTGCCCCCCTGCCAACACCGACTGCGAGCATCCCAGAAGGTAGGAGGAGAACCACTGGAGAACTGTGCCTCCCACTCCTAACCCCTTGAGACGTCGCAGCAGGATACCATGGTCGATGGTATCAAAAGCCGCTGAGAGGTCTAAAAGGACTAGGACAGAGGAGTAGCCCCTGTCCCGAGCCCGCCAGAGATCATTCACCAGCGCGACCAATGCCGTCTCCGTGCTGTACCCGGGCCTGAAACCTGATTGGTATGGGTCTAGATAATCAGCTTCATCCAAGAACAAAGGGAGCTGTTGCACCACCACGCTCTCAACAACCTTTGCCAGAAAGCGAAGGTTGGAGACCGGACGAAAGTTGTTCAATATTGCTGGGTCCAAGGCAGGCTTCTTGAGGATGGGTCTCACCACCGCCTCCTTCAAGGCGTCGGGAAAGCTACCCTCACTCAAAGAGGCAGTAATCACTGCCTGGAGCCAGCCTCGTGTCCCATCCCGGGCCGCATAAGTCAGCCAGGAGGGACACGGGTCCAACAAACACGTGGTGGAGCTCAGCTTCCCCATGATCTTGTCCACTTCTTCAGGAGTCACAGGGTCGAACTCTTCCCAGATTACATCGACAAGGCTGCCCGTATCCTCATTGTCAGACTCTGCCCAGTCGGAGTCCAGACCAGTCCGGATCCGAGCAATTTTGTCCGACAGAAATCGACTAAACTCCTCGGCTCGACCCTGCAAGGGTTCCTCCCTCACCTCCTGATTAAGGAGAGAGCGAGTTACTCTAAACAGGGCGGCTGGGCGATTATCTGCGGACGCGATGAGGGTGGCAAAGTGGTTAGACCTTGCCGCCCTCATCACCACTAGATAAGTTCTCGTAAACGACCTTAGTCGTAACCGGTCGGATTTGGGTTGGCTGGATCTCCAACAGCTCTCTAGGCCCCGTCTCCGACGCTTCATCTCCCGGAGCTCCATGGAGAACCATGGAGCCCATTGGGATCTGCGCCGGGTCAAGGGCCGCATGGGTACAACTTGGTCGAGTGCCTCTGTGGCTGCCCTTTCCCAGGCTTCCACTAGGGCATCGACCGAGCTGTGAGCAAAGGAGGCAGGTGGGGGCCCAAGCGCCGTCTGGAACCGTTCAGGGTCCATCAGGCGCCTAGGACGGAACCATCTTATTGGCTCAGCAACCCCACGACAGGGAGTGGCAAAACGGAAGACCAACCGCAGGAGATGATGATCGGTCCATGACAGGGGTATAATAGTTGGGGAACCCCCCCCCGAGATCATCTAACCACCGTCCAGATAGAAAAACCATATCGAGCGTGTGACCCGCCCCATGAGTTGGGCCCTGAATAACTTGCATCAGGTCCATGGCCGTCATGGAAGCCATGAACTCCTGAGCTAACTCAGATGATCCCCCCAGGGATGGTAGGTTGAAGTCACCCAAAACCATAAGTTTGGGGAATTCAACCACCAACCCTGAGAGGATATCGAGAAGCTCAGGCAGGGCTGCTGCTACGCAACTAGGCGAAACGTACACCAGCAGCAAGCCCAACTGAGCTCTAGGGCCACATCTCAGGAGGAGGGACTCACACCCGACTATCTGAACCATGGTGGCCTCCCGCGGACATAAGGTCTCCCTCGCAACTACTGCCACTCCACCACCCCTACCCTGGGGGTGATCAGGGGTGTCAAACTCACAAGTCACCTGACGTGTCGCAATGTATCAAGACGTTTCCCCCATTGCCGGCAATGGGGTGGGTACGGTTTTGGCGTGATGCATCCGGCCCATGGGCCGGGAGTTTGACACCCCTGCAATAGATGAATGGGTCTTTCTATTTTATAAGTTACCCTGTTTAGCCAAGTTTGCCAAATCCCACAGGAGCTATTCATATATCCATTTGATTTTTAATATACAGAGTATTTAATATACAGTTTGCACTCATCCAAGGTTATGGCTAGAAAATCAACAGGAATCCTCTCTTCAGTGAACTTGTGTTTTATATAATGCTCTTCTATCTGCAATGCCTTAGTTGAGTTTTAAGGGATGATACAGTATATGGAATTTGTGGCTTACTTCAAGATCATTACAGTATTGCATTCCCCATGTACCTCATTAGTGGCCATGCAAGCAAGATCTGCTGAAAATTGTATTTTGTATCTTTGATCTAATAGGTAGTTCTATTTATGAGCTCTTTATTTTCATTCTTTCATTCAGTTACTCTCTTTTTACTACAGAGGCAGTATCAGAATAACTTGATTTGATGCTTCAAAATAATTGAGACAGCTGCTGGATTAGAGAAAACGGGCTCCTTTTGAATCAGAATTCTGAGTACCACCCAATTAAATTGCATTACATAGCAAAGTACATAGCAATGAGCATTGCACTTTGTATGTGTGGCTTGGTGGAGAGATCTTGGATATGTAGAAACTTCAGTACCATAGACAGTAAATGAGAATTTTCTTTTGGATGTTATACAAATCCACAATTTATTAAATAAAAATCCAATGGTGAAGTGGTGCATGTTGCTTTCAGATTTGAAATATCAGGCTGTTAAGCTCTGCCCATCACTTTCAGAAAAACTGCCAGCCCAGTTGTCTCTTTTTGAGATGGCAGTGACCTTCCCCAGCTGTCTCAGGAAGAATGGTTGAGGAGAAAATATTCAGCCGGGTGACTCTTGGTGTTTAACACATTTGTTTTGATTGGGCAATCACAACTCTAGGCTGTTTGATTTAGTTGCAACAAGTGCTTTGGATAACTACACCAGATGTCTTTAAAACAGATTTGGTTTCTGTGTAGGTGTGCGTGCATGTATTGTTCAAATTATTTCTCTTTTCATTTTTAGCAAATGAGAAGATTGAAGACATCAATGGCTGTCCAAAGAACAGATCTCAAATGGTAAGATTTTTCTTTGTTCTTTAATTCAATTTCCCCCTAATGGATTGATGGATAAAATAGATGTAGCATTAGATATGATTGTGCTGTTTTCCTAAATTATAGATATACTCATGAAGAAATTAGTTTAGGCTCAGTGGAATTTTGTTCTGAATCAAGCTATTTAGCACTTAATAAATCAATATTCCTTTCTTAAACAGCCTTCAAAGATATCCAAACAATAACCACAAAAATAGCAACTGTCAATTTATAGTTGCTTCTACTGTTTTTTGGCAAAGAACAAAATAGCTTCAATTCCTGCCAGTTTGAGGGTTTATTATAATATCTCTAAATTATACATCTGCTAAATTTATGCAATCATCTACATAAATAGAGATGGAAATATGGATATAGATGTAGACAGAGATACAGACATAGATATAAAATATGTTCATAATATTGACATGTTGCAATATTAAAAACAGCACTAATTCAGCTTTTATGTATACTATTTAATACTAAAGAGGTGTAAGTACAAGTTATGATGTTTAGAAATTTATGGTAAATGAATACCGTAAGTAGAGCACAATGTTTCACAACTAACAAAATGCAATAATTAAAAATTATTAGCAAATTATCATTTTATTCACTGCATATTTTGAGAACTTTTGTAAATTTGCTTTGGATTAAATCCTATTTGACTTAGAATAACATATGCCTGAGCATACTGCATAAGCATAGAATTGCAATTTAAAGCATTCATAAACTGACTGCAATTTAAAGCAAGCAATGTCAGGACTGCATATGTTGCAATCTAACACGTCCAAGTGGCCACAGAAGGCATTTTAGTTAAATATAGCATGGAAATATTGCGTACAAGTTCTGCAAATGCTGAAAGTACCATTTCTAAAAAGTTTTTTTTTAAAAAAGCCAAATGCACAACCCTTGAAATGTGTATTGCATACCCATAATCCAGATTTATTTTACCCTAGTGTGAGTCACGCTGATATGATCAAGATCAGGGCTGTGAGGCAGATTTTTGTTTTGTCAAACAACATATGGTTTTTATACAGAAGTTGTGCTGAGAACATCACATCTTCTGCCAAATCACCCACAATGGTGTTCTACCTAAAGGAAACAATGCATATTCTCAGTGGCTTCAACTAATGGTTTCACCGTCTTAGCAATTTTTGCCTTAACTGCAGTGCACTGAAAGATGGCAATGTAATTTAAAACATGTGTGTTATCTCACATGCACACATAAAAAAAGAAGGTAGCACAATGCAATTGTTATCAAAATCAAATAGTTTGAATAAATGATCCTGCATTAGAAGGAGATCATCAACATTTAGCCAAAAAGAAGCTGAAGGAACTAGTGTGACATCCAGCTAGCAATATCACCAGTGCTTTTTTTGTAAAAGAAAAAGGTGCCGGAACTCACACATGTCATACAACCCGCCTTGCCTACCCTACAAGGTTCCATCCAAAAAAGGTGCCGGAACTCCGTTCTGAGCGTTCTATGACAAAAAAAGCCCTGAATATCACACACAGAGCAAGAAATATAGCTTTGAGAAACCACAAGTTTATCTAATCATTAGAACAGGAAATAATTGTGGCAGCTGTATGGTGCTTGTGGTGAACTGGTGAATCTAAATTGTTCTGTGTTGGGCTTAGATGTTCTGAAAGGTACCTTTGGCTTCTCTATGGCTTCTCATTTCCACTTGGATGTATTTGCTTTACTCCCATCTTGGATGTTTTGAAATGTAACATGGAAATGATTTCAAGAGCTAGCATGAATAAATGCAGCCAGCTGGATTAACTTTTGAAATATACGGTACTTTCTTAGGAGAATTTCCAGCTGGAGAGTAAAAGCCATCTTAACTCCATGGTTTTAGCTGACTTTGAAAGTTGTTGGTAACCTAAAAAATTACACACACATACACACATTTTTGCACTGTAAAGTCCATGCAGAAATAGGTTTAAAAATGCATGGTGTTATATTTTAAAAATGTAATTTTAGAATAATTTTCTTTTAATCAGTGGTTGGCATTTGTTGCAGATAATATAATTTCCTTCCTTCGTATACTTTGTTAATATATTTTAAATATTGGTATTCAAGGTGTTAGTAATGACCTACAAAGCCCTACATGGCATGGGTCTGGAATACCTTGGGGAACACCTGCGGCCGGCATCAACTTCCCTCCGCCCAGTACGCTCCCACAGAGAGGGCCTCCTCAGGGTGCCACCGGTCAAAGAATGCCGACTGGTGGCCCCCAGGGGGAGGGCGTTCTCTGTGGGCGCGCCGGATTTATGGAACCATCTTCCGGTTGAGCTCCGGATGGCGCCTGATCTCCGCTCCTTCCGGCGCGATCTTAAAACCTACCTTTTTGAACAAGCTGGCCTGGCCTGATGGAATGGGGTTGGGTTTTATAAATTGATCTTAACTTTTAATCTGTACTAATTTATTACGGGCATTGCTGTTTAATTACTTTTTAATTTTTGTATCTTGTTTTTTATTATGTATTGCCCTGTTCACCGCCCTGAGTCCTTCGGGAGAAGGGCGGTATACAAATTAAATAAATGAATGAATGAATGAATGAATGAATGAATGAATAAATAAATAAATAAATAAATAAATAAATAAATAAATATACGATAATGCACTATTAATATATGTACACCAAGCAGGTCATTCGGAAATATTGTATTAAAAGCAACTAATCATCAATAGCTTAAGAATCTTGGAATCAGGCCAGAAAAAAAAGTATGTTCAGATAAGAGTATTCTAATACTCTCTTTTCAATGCTGGGAGAGAAAGTGTTCCCTCTGAAGGAAGGAATTCAGCACTGAGAAGATGCTGAAAATCAGTTCTGCATCTTGCCCATGGCAAGATCAAAGAATCATAATCTGATAAATTCTGAATAGTCAGACAAAGTTATGACTATCATTTGGATAGAGAAACTATGTATTTTGGTAAAAGGTCATCATTTAGGAATTGAACAAATCAGGAACAACTGATGTTTAAAATAATAATTGAATTGCATCTACAATAAAAAGTTTCCCTCAGCATTCTATCAGCAATGAACTGGACCAGTTGAAATGGGGCTTCATTTATTTGCATCTATATATTTAGTTCAGTGGGATTCATTTCTGGATAAATTCACATAAATTCAGTGCTTTTTTTGTAAAAGAAAAAGTTGCCGGAACTCATACATGTCATGCAACCTGCCTTGCCTACCTTTCAAGGTTCCATCCGAAAAAGGTGCCGGAACTCCGTTCTGAGCGTTCTATGAGAAAAAAAGCCCTGCGTAAATTGATTCTTCAAATCATAATGTTGCAGATATTTATTTCACTGAGGACATATATAAATACTCTCAGAGGTCTTTATTGTACACTTTTGAAAATACGGCTAAATAATCTTTGAAAAGAAGAGCTATGCTTGAAATATTGACTGTGTTCATAGTGATTCCATTATGAAGACAAATGCAGATTGTTTTATTTTATCTTAATAAGAACCCAGCCAAGGTAGATTATAGTTTAGCATTATATGTAAAGTAAAACTACCAGACCTGGACTGCAAAAGGTTGGAAAACCACTAGATGGCAACAAAGTTACAGATTTCTGTATATTTGTAGTACCAGTATTATTTCATGGTCTCCAGATTATTACAGACCAAATTTGGTAATTCAACAAACTATCGTTCAACAAATGCTGGTAGATAAATTAACTTTACAGATGCTGAATCAAAATAATACCTATTTCATACACTGTCAAAAGATATGCACTCTAATGAGAGTCTGACTTTTAAATTGATGGTATGAAGCTGTTTTTTGTGAGCTAATTTCAGTTTTGCTGGAAAGCCATCCTTTTAAAATATTATTAAAAATTTACTTGAATTTTCACTTAGTTATTTGATTTTTTTAAAAAAAAGAATTAAATACTATTCAACGCCAGTACTTTTAGTCTATCTTATTACCATTTTTTATTTTTGGATTTCAAGCAAAATTATCATTGTAAATAAACAAATCTCATCTCAGCTATTATAATTATCAGGTAAAACATTCAGCACAGATTAGAATGCTGGGCTGAAGTGCCTGGAATCTTATGAAATTCTCTTCTACTGTTAATGATGTTTGCTATCTTAAGGGGGAACAATTATCTATAGAATTATCTGACTATACATCATCATATTTCTACAGATGCTTAAGAATTCATTTAAAGGTTTCAGTAAATATGGGTTGAACTATTCTTAAGTGTAAATTATGACATGTAATAGGTATAAAATTGGATGGAAAAAGTGAAATATTTTCCTAGAAAAGATTTAAGACACGTGCATATTTCTTCTACATGCTTTTAAATTCAACAACTGTATGGCTTCCAACACCCAAATCGTTTTTGCTTCAAGTTTCATGGTCTTGTTGGCTGCAGTAAACTACAACAATAATGCAAAAAGAATCTTTAAGAAGTGCATGTGTGAGGTAGAATCTTCAGCAGATAATATGTGGGTTGCACTGTTGTTGACTTTCACCTTGTTTTTGATAAAGCAACAGATCAACTACCATTTCTGTGACTTAAAATCTCAACCTATGGGTATATAAAGTAAGGAACTGCATGGAATCACAAAAGAATTAACAATCATACTATATGCAAGATTCAAGCAAGATCCCTAACTGTTTTATTTTCTGACAAAGGTGAAGGTCACTTGTCATTTCAAGAGAACTACAAAGAATGGTGCTTTATGTTTATATACTTAGGACAGTGTTTAAGTATTCAGAGTTGATGCTTTACTTCAGTGGCCACCAACTTTTGGGGGACCAGGGACCGGTCCTGAGGAGAGAGGTTTTTCTGTGGACCGGTAGACATGGTTTCATGTGCAGCCTGCATCCCGCAGATGGTGTTTCACTTGTTTGCGTGGCCCAGTTTCTGGTGTGCCATGGACTGGTGCCGGTCCACAGACCTCTGCTTTACTTTATGAAGTTTAATAACGGGAACCTGGATATGACCAATGATGTTCTTCAGCAATCTACCGTGAGATGGCTGCTAAATATTCTCCCTGCATTGGAAACTTGATTTAATAGCAAAGCTGTTTATACAAAACCGTTCAATTCTTTGAAGAAAGCTGCTCTTATTTATTAAAATATATTTCTGTTAATACTTAATATTGACACTGTTCAAACTTGCATATTGAAAGTGAGTCACTCTTGAAAAATAATTCTCATGAAGAGAAAAATAGTACATGTTTTTTTCCCCAACCTTCTTTTGAAAGGTTGGGTAAAATTTTGTTTGGCTTTTCTTTCTCACTAAATAATTAAATAAAGTTCATATAGAGCTTTTCAGAATTTTATATACATCCAAAATACTATGTTCCTACAAATACATAGGTAATATTAAAACATACGTGCCTCCTCTGCATATGACATAAGTTTCTGAGCTCCATTTTAAAATGTTTCTTACATTTTATATGGCCGTTTAGATGCCGCTTGCTTTGATTAATATTTGTGAACAGCAGATATTTGAAGTAGGCTTGTTCATCCAGGATTGCTGATTTGAGATGGGCAACAATACAAATTGAATAAACAAAGCCTAGCAGTGTCCAGTGGTGTTGCATCTTGATTACAATTCTCAAAATTCTCAAGCCAATGACTATACTGATCATAGGACTTCTCCAGTAATCCAGGTTAGCTAATTGAAGGGATGAAAGGCAGATGTGTCTCCATAATAAATCTCTTGAGGCATGAGGTGAAGAATTACACTCCCTGAAACATATCTAGTGATGAAAAGACACATTTCCTTTCATATAAATGAAAGGGATATAAATGGAATTAAAATAAAAATAAAAATAAATATATCAATGCCAGAATACAGTTTTTCCAACCACAAGGTCCCAAGTTCAGTTGATGGCTGGAAACTAATTAACTAATTAATTAATTGATTAGTTTGCTGCCCACCTCGCTGCAAGGCTATGGAGAATTGGCAGCCAATCACAGTAAACAACATAAAGCTAGATATATCATGGTCTGTCTTACTATGGAGAATTTCCTGTGTTACCTTCTAACTTCGTTTCATACTTTCCATCTTATTTCTCTGTAATTTGTCTCTTGTTATAAAAGAAAAGGGCTCAAGCTCTGTCTAAGCCCAGATCCCCTTTCCATGCTTTTCCCCCCAAAAGAGATACATCCAGCAAGCAAACTCATTAGGTTTATACCAACAAAATATTATGACCTTGCTTTTTATACAAACTCTCAGTAGAAATGCATAACAAGGAAAATCATCATCCTTAGGGACTGTAGACGGGTCCTGGCTTGCATTTAAGTTATTTTCTTAAAGTTAGATCAACAATAGCAATGTGGTCTCTTCCCCTCCCCCCATTTCAGAGTGATCAGATCCTTCTTCAGAATGAGGCATTGTGCACAAGATGACTCTATATATTACCAGCATGACTGCTGTTGTTGACACAATGGTAGTAAATACTATTTAAAGTTAAAATACAGAGAGTGTGACCTTTCAGGTGATGCCGAACTACCACATCCAACAATGGTGAGGGATGCTAGGGTTTGTAGATCAGAAATTTCTCAAGGACTACAAATTTACCCATTATTGGTTTATGTCAATTTTAAACTATTTTTATTTCCGCTGTGAGGGAAAATTTTTATTTATTAAATTTATATGGCTGCCAAGACTCTGGGTGTCCAACAGCACTTAAAAATTCAATAAACAGCAAAACAAAATCACAAATAACATCAATAGCAGCGAAGTAACATTGAATATAGCCATGAAGTGGGCTTAACCACACATCTAGGGACCCAGGCTTGAGTACAGATGGGATCAATGCAAGTATTGCTGGGCCATTGGTGGGATTCAGCCGGTTTGCACCAGTTTGGCAGAACTGATACCTAATGTATCTTCAGTTTGATGAACTGGTTGTTAAAATGGCACTTGAAAAAAAACAGAGTCCGTGTGGGCACCTGCCTCACGCTTGCCCCACGTCCACCATACTCTCCATGGCACACTGTAGCTGATCTGAGGTGACCAGCCAGGCACAGAAGAGCCATTGAAAGTGAAATCTGTGTGCACGCCTGCCTTGCCTGACTCAGCCATGTTCTCCATAGCACACTGCAGCTGATCTGAGGCATGGAGAGCACAGCTGACAGGTGAGTGCGTAGCAGGTGTGCACATAGACTCCATTGTTTTTGGTGGCCTTTCTTTTCACTGGGGCTACTGCTCGCCTTCCTCCTTTGCCAACTTCTTGTGCATGAGGAGGAAGGGGAGCAGCAGCCCTAATGACAAAAAGGGCCACTGAAAACAACAGAGTCTGTGTGCGTGCCTGCTACGCGCTCACCCATCAGCTGTGCTCTCCATGCCTCAGATCAGCTGCAGCACGCCATGGAGAGCATGGCTGACTTGGGCAAGGCAAGCACACACACAGAATCCACTGTTTTCAGTGACCTTTCTTGCCACTGGGGCTGCCGCTCGCCTTCCTCTTTCGTCAACTTCTCATGCATGGGGAATCTGCACTGCCCGCCTCCCCCCATGCCTTTGTTAAATTGATCACCCAGCTAAAAATGAGGTTTAGCAGACCAAATGCATAGGCAGAGGCAAGGAGGAAGGTGGGCGGTCAGATTCCCTGTGCATGAGTCCAGGTTTTTTCCCCCCGCTGCTGGAATTTCGCTGCCATACTGTTTAACTTTCTTTGAAGATTACTAGATGCAGAATGGGAAAAATACGCATTCTGCATCAAGTAATCTTTAAAGAAAGTTAAACAGTATGGCAGCAAAAATTCAGCAGCAGGGGGGGGGAGAAACCCTGTTCTTTTGAGATGCCAGACTGGCGTGCATTCATGTGCCTCCCATCCCCTTGCTTGCTGCAAAGCCAGATTTAAGGACCTCGGGCTGCTCCTTCCAGCCATTTTGGAGCTGGTCCAAAAGCAAAGGGAATGGATTCCCATCCCACCCAGTCGCTATGGGGCTTCGTTTCCAAAGACCCTCTGCACAGGCTCCAGACAAACCAAGATCTGGGACTGAAAAAGCAGCAATGGGAGCGAAGGCTTGTTCAAAGGAAGAGGAGGAAGGAGAAAGTGGGAGAAGTCACTACCGAACAGGCGAGGCGCAACAGGTGTCAGGGCTTGGTAGGCCTGGCTGTGGGGGCCCTTCGGCATAGTAAGCGGGGAGCATGGGGCAGCTGCCTTGTGGCAGTGCCCCTGGCTCCCCCCCCCCCGCAGAGAACGGGTTGTTAAATTAATTGAATCCCACCACTGCGCTGAGCATAATATCTTGCTTTGAAGAACATCTTCTCCTTCATTTGCAGTCAAACATGGCTCAGGCAGCCCAGAGCCCAGCCATAATCAGTCACTTCCTTGCAGTGGCAAATCCCTCAGCTACCAAAATAGCATAGCGAGCAAGAAATCAGCAGGAGCCAATTAGCCAAGTCAGGAAGCAGTGATGTAAGCCAGACAGCTCGGCACAGTAGCAGGTCCTCTCAGACCCAGTTCATTGCATTTTGCTGACAAGACAGTTTCACTTATACAAGAAAGCCAATCCTGTGAACTATATGCTTCCTTCACCTTGTTGAGTAATAGCTGGAGATAGAAATCAGAGCTTAAGTATTAATGGGAATCATCATCTTTCCCAAGAATAAGAATCCAGAATTTCCAGCCACAATCAGATTCTGGCACTTATTTCACAACTGCACAGAAATCAAAGAAAGCCAATGTGGTAGGATGTTTAAGGTGTTGGACTGGCAGTGGATAGATCCTGGTTCTAGGAAGCAAAGAGTGGCTATACTGATGCAATTGAAGAAGGTTGACTTTGTTTTCATAGAAGGGAGCTCTAGAAAGCCAGGATAAACATAGAAGAGTATATTTCTCAGAAGTAGTTAAAGGTTAGATAGAGGTTAAGCTAATTCATATTCATATTGAAATGCAGTGGCAACTATTTATTCACTATGGGCAGGTTTGATTGCTTGGGCAAGCAGAGACAGGATTCTACCTTATGGCTGATTGAAAGGTAAGGTTATAATTCTAAGCCATATTTAACCCATGTGTGGCAGCTTACTTTTGGGTAACTTCTGACTGAATGAGAAATGATGAAGGGTCTTGGGCAATTGCTTACATGAAAAATAGGGAAATGATTTTCCCCCCCCACCCCCACCCTCTCTTTTGGTGTTGTCCTGACCGTGTAGGAGATTGCTGTATGAGGTATGTACTTCTATTATTTCAGCATCACTTTTCTCCAAATGTAAACTTGTGAGGTTTGGGGAGAAGGGAAAAAATATTTGGGTGAAAAAGTGAATCCACTGCCCCAGTGGTTCTAAGAGGTTAAGTGAAGAATAAGTTATTTCTGATTGGGCTAGCATTTGTGCTTGACTCTGCGGATCAGAAAGCCTTCCTGAACCTATAATAGTTCTTCCCTGATGATCTAGACTCCTATTCCTATAATCCTCAGTCAACCATTTAGGCTTTGGGGCGGGGGGGGGGGGGAGTTAGAATGCAAACAGCTGTATTAGCTCCAGATCCAGATTGAGACAGGCTGAAATAAGTTTATTCTCCTTGACATAGTTTAAATGAATATAATCTATCAAATAATGACCTGGTCCTAGTTCTCATGCATGAATATATCCTATTAGATTATGTTCAAATAGTCTTATTTGAATTTACTTCTTAAAAATTATGTGCTAATACTGTCCGTTGATACTCGGCTCAGAACAATATTTAGTTGTTATATCAATCCGCAGATTATTTAAACCAGAGGTCCCCAACCTTTTGGGCACCAGGGACCGGTTCCGTGGAGAAAGATTTTTTCATGGACTGGAGAATGCGTGGTTCAGTGTGCTGCCTGCATCCCATGGATGGGGCTTTGGTTGTTTCTGCCGACCAGTTGCTGGTATGCCATGGACTGGTACTGGTCCACGGACCAGAGGTTGGGGACCCCTGATTTAAACAATAAAGAAATTGTTAGAAACTTATGTATATTAAGATTTGCAAACCACAAGCTTTTTCAATATTTGATATCCTGGGATGTTACAACCTCCTTATAGTTACTCATCAAGATTTGTACTGCACTGAAATTCAACATGTAGATTCTGATCATCTTTTGATTGCTTCCATGTTCCTTGATGTCATTTTCCTTCATGTGTGGATAAAATCTTTGGTTCAGTTCCCACTGTTCTGACTAATATGTTGCCCTCAACAGCAACAGGAGGAACTTGACAAAAGTGACTGAAAATAGGACACCTGCCAGATTTGCACAAAGAGTAAAGAAAAAACATAGAATCTCCTTTTGGCTAACTTCCTTGTATTTGTTTTTGATAAGGTGCTGGCTTGGCTTAAATGTTACTAGCATTATTGTAAACAGAGTAAGTTTTAAGTAAGGGTTTCCACTACCAGAGGCTGAATCATGAACTTTTTCTTCAGATGTGTAAAAAGGAAAAGTATAAAAAAATGTATAATTACTGATACGTAATTATAGAAAATGTTCTTGCCTACAATCAAGTCATGAGCTGGTGTAGAACAATGGCTAAAGAGCAGAAATTGCTCTTCCTTCAGCTACTATACAGCAGTGTTTTTCAACTTTGGCAATGTTAAGATGATGGATTTTAGCTCCCAGAATCCCCAATCAGCAGGCTGAAGCTACACATTTTAAAGCTGCCAAGATGGAAACACACTGCTGTTGAGCCTCAGGAAAGTCCCTATATCTTCGTTTCTAAATACTAGCGCTACAGTAATTACACAGTGGAAGGGGAATTACTGGAGCATAAGATCAGGCCTTGGTGTAACATTAGAATAATAATTATTATTACTTATTAAACTTATAGGCCACCCAATTTACAATGATTCTGGGCATTATTCATCTGAACAAGCACAAAATCATTCATAGAATGTTATGTTGAAACCATCTGATCAAATCCTTTTTCCAGCACAAGAACCCGTCTCTAACAGATGGTGATGAACTGTGTCATTTATTCCATCTTCAGACTGTTATATACTGTCCTACATCCTTTTCTTAAGCTCTCAGATCAGAAGGTACAGGTGACATAAATGTCATGCCCTAATTTGAATGACTTCTGCTTCCTTTCTTGGTGAAGGAGATTTTTTCACATTTTTCTTTGTAGATAGACCATATACACTTATTTGTCCACAATGCTAAGCTCTAGGGCAGGGGTAGGCAACCTTGGCTCTTTTATGATGTATTTTAGTATGTGGGCATTTATTTAATCTAGTTTTAACTTTTGTAATCTGTATTTTTATTCTTGCCCTGTTCACCGCCCCGAGTCCTTCGGGAGAAGGGCGGTATAGAAATAGTATTAAATAAATAAATAAAATAAATGACTCGTGGACTTCAACTCCCAGAATTCCCGAGCCAGCTGTGCTGGCTCGGGAATTCTGGGAGTTGAAGTCCAGGAGACATAAAAGAGCCAAGGTTGCCTACCCCTGCTCTAGGGCCTGCTATGGCTACTATACATACACTTGATGAGTTCCAAAGAAGGATGAAATGGCCATGTACTGGGGTCTGGTCCTCAATGTGAGTAATGACAATTCTGTGAGACTTGTGGGCTCACAGATCAGTGGTAATATGAACAGACACAAATTGGAGAAGTAGATTGCCATGTTGTGCTCTCTTCACAAAATGTACCTTTTGCCTAGGAATATATCAGTATGTTGGTACCTACTCAATTTTGTGAAACAATGGAAAGCTCTTGAACAATCTCCCTTTTTTCTTTCTTGAAAATGACATTAAGCCATAGCACAAACAGAAACAAGCTGTTTCCAAACTACCAAGATGATATTTCACTATTGTCACTTTTAGGAGTGCGGATTCATTCTGGCTCTGATGCAAAACCAACCTTGCCATTTTCAGCAACCAAAGTTCAGTTGTAATTTAATCAGTAAGCATCATATGGGGAGCTTTGTGGCCATCATTCTTCATAATGGCTGATCAGCTCAACTTTGTACTTTAAAAAAAATTTCGTGCTTTAGAATTTAAAAAAGTGTTTTGTTCAACTTATCTTAATTCTGTTTTTTTCTTCCTAATGTTTTCCCACAAGTCCGGGGTTCACTTTTTTTTTTAATTGTCAACTAAGTTTTGATCCTTTTGGTTGTAGCAAGAATTGACTGGCTGCCTTGTCACCCAACGCTCACATTATGAGCTGAGAAAGAGTGACTGGCCCAAAATCACCCACCTGACTGTCATGGCTAAGTTGGGACTTCCGTAGAATTCACAAGTCTCTCCTGGTTTCTAGCCTGGTGCCTTATGCAGTAAACTGGCTTTCCAAGTATACCTTAATTTCATAATTCCACTATGAAGGACCCCTATTTGTTGCCTGTTCTGTGGCTGTTAGTATTATTGCTATTATTTCTGTATACAGAAAACCGTAAATAAACGAATCTCATATTTCAGAAGCCTACTTTTAACGCTGCTATTGTTACATGTGAAATGCTTGAGGCAGCCGTCAGATAGACTCATCTCTACTTCAGCAAGGATAATTTACACGAAGTTGCTGGGCTGGAGATTCTTAGGAAAATGATATCATGACAACTGTCACAACAAAGAGTATTTTTTTTCCTGTCTCCAAGATACAGAGCAAACATTCAGTGATGCCCTGTCTTTTTGTGATTTATAAAATCTTTGGAACTCAACTCAAGTATTGTGAACTAAAATAGGGTGCCTGGAAGAAATGTGATGGTAACATTTAGAAATTAGCTTTTACTGTATATTTCACTTTGAAGAGAGGTTGGCAGTTACAAATACATAAATCAATACTTTTCATATCAAACATAAAATTAAATGGCCACTTTAGATTTCCAGCCAAGTGTACTTGTATTATTTATAACTTATTAAATGTTTGGGTATACTGTACATAAAATACACACACACACACATACACACACACACGCTCACCTCTAGTATAGCCTTTGTTTTTGTATTTTGAAAGAGTTAATTCTCCACCACCAATCATCATTTAAGAAGTTGCTGTGGTATCCCATTCTAAGTTAGCTTCATTTTTTTAAAAAAAATCTTCCCCAGTGTCAGGAATGAATTTATTTGAGTCCTCTATAAAGATTGTCTTACCTCCTTAAATTACGTACTAATAAATGGTTAATGGTAAGCTCTATAAATTGCTTATGCATTCATTCAATGGATTAAAGAAAACCCAAGCAGGTAATTTTCTGATAAGAATGTTCATTTAAAACTAAATATTAGAAGACAAAGTTAGGTGGGGAATATCGTGACTATAAAGCTGGGGTGTCAAACTCACAATGTATTGTGACTTTTTTTCCATTGCCGGCAATGGGGCAGGCGTAGTTTCAGCATGAGGCATCTGGCCCTACAGATGCAAGTGGGTACAATAAACTTGACTTTTGCAGATTTTCATGTAGTACAGGTGATGGTGACCCTTACAGCAATCAATTTTTCCTAGCATGGGATGACCCCAAATAGACTGGTACTGAATAAAGATTGAGGCCTGCTACTGGAATCTAGCATTTATTGGCCTATACTAGCATTCATTTTAAATGATGATTGGTGGGTAGGCTCAAAGGCTCAAGACTGTTTCTGAAGTTACTGTGGCTTTAGAAAGGGTGCTTTATGACCCATAAAACACAACTGGACATTGTAAAATGTGCCCCCAAAGTCAGGAGATAGTGATCTAGGGTTTTGGAAACGTTTCATACTTCCGACTGGTTGCTAAGCACCATACAATCATGTGATTGCTATTTGTAATCTGTTCTGCTGGCTTTCCCAGAAAGTCGATAGGAAAGCCAGCAGGGAAGGTTGCAAGTTGCTGCCACCTGCTCAAAGGATTCCCTCTTATCTCTGAGGGCTGGTTGAAAGGGCTGCTTGCCAAGGGGAGATGATCTCCGTTGGTGTGGAGAAACAGAGCACAGATCCCAAAGATCTGAGCTATGTTCCTGTACCCTAGTCACCCTTGTGTCAGAAGCACTGACACACTTCCGAGTAGAAAGAATTAGCTGATGACATCACTGTTGCCTGGGGGATGCTTAGTTGGGGGCTCCCTTCATGTCCCTGGCAAGAGATAAAGTTGTACCCTGCTGAAAGTATTCCCTTCCATGTACATAGGGAAGCTGAACACCTTGCCCAAATCCTGAAGATCTAACCTCCGTTTCTGCACCCTGCTGTAGATGTTCCTTTCTGATGGTGGAGGGGAGCTGAATTCCTTTGGAAGGTGGAGAAACAGATCAGCTCACATCCTGGCAGGCAGCTCTTCTAGACAGACCCCAGAGATAAGAAGTTAAAATCTGAGCAGAGAGTGGACAGGCAGAACAATAAAGTAACAAGCGTAGGGTGCCTCAGGCAATCAGGAGGCCCTAGGAAGCCTGGCGGAGGTTGCACACAGATGGATCTCCCCCAGATGCTGAATATCCTGATTGGATTATGACAAAGAGAATATTAAACTCCTAAGTGGAGCCTCCCTGACCCCTTTCCTCCCAGAGGCATCTACGTTTCTTACCTGGTATTCCATCTGCTTTACAACCTATGCATTTGATTAATTATTGCAACCAGGAGTGTTGAGATTATGGTCACTGAGGAATGCAGTAACATGGGCAGTCATGTGATGTCTTAATTAATGACTGCTTCACTCAGTGACTGAGATTATGGTCCCAAGTCTGTTAATTAAGCAAAGACTACCTGTACTAATTGAAAAAAGAGATTGGAAAAAGAGATTGACAAACACTTTAGCCACTGTTGCCAAGTAAACTGTATGGGCCATGTAGCATCAGAGCTGACATGAAGCCTAAGGAGACTTTTATAGCAGTCACATTTTAGGTGGTATAAAATTATATGAGAAAAGAGAATGAATGATAGCTGAGAGTCAGGAAGAAGCTACCAATACTGGAGATATCTTTAGTGGCAGCAGCAAGGAATAAAATTTGCATCATGAGTCAACAACTGCAATTCTTGTTTTTGGATAAGATATGGATGTAAGGACATAAAGATGGAGTTTGCATCATGATGTCATTCTGTGCATATTGATATTCTGACATAGTTTTTTTTTAATCCCATTTATATCCCGCCCTTCTCCGAAGACTCAGGGCGGCTTACAATCTAAGAAGCACAAATCAATGTGCTTAGCAATAGCCTTCATTCTATGTATATGCCTGCTTATTAGGGCTTTCGCCCCCCCCCCCAAGCGGCTGTTCTGTACCAGCCTGCTACCGGCCCTGCAGCAAAAGCAGGGACAACCCCTTTACAAACGGCAAGAGGCTGGAATAAAGCCTGCCAAATTTATTAACATAAAACAGAGCAAGAGAAGACACCAACCATGAAACAGGAGCTATGAAACAGGAACTATCCAAGTGGTTGCCTTCAGCAAACCAGCCCTCCCACACATTCCCCTTAAATACAGTTCAGGGTGTGGCCTCTCTCTGCCTCCTTCCGAGGTGCCCCATTGCCTTCCTCTGTTTACTCCTGATTGACTGCCTCCTGCGTCGGGCGTCCTGGAACAGGGCCAGCTGTGGGTCATCTTCATCCACGCTGTCAGGCTCACACAGCTGGGTCTCCGTCGTGACCAGGTGGGAGGGGCCCGGCTGAGGGCTCTGCGGAGCCTCAAGGCCATCATCAGCAAGCTCTTCAACACCCCGCTCCTCCTCCTCTGAGTCGTCCGACCCAACTGCCGAACCCACAGGCTGACCCTGAATCACAACAGCGGCATTATTACAAAGTCAGCTTAATTGCCCCCAACAATCTGGGTCCTCATTTTACCTACCTCGGAAGGATGGAAGGCTGAGTCAACCTTGAGCCTGGTGGGACTCGAACCTGCACTAATTGCAGGCAGCTGGTGTTTTGGTTTTACCTGAACCAGTCTTAATAGTTTTAGTGATAGTTGCCAGACGTAGTTACTCAACTTGAAAGATTTTATTTGTTTTGCTTTTTCCCCAATGCAGATCTTTGTAGGCTGCTATTATAAGGCTATATTATAAACTAACAAAGCAAGTTTGCTATTAAACAATTTTTAAGAAATATAAGTAATTTAACCGGTAACAAAATATATATTGAATGATTATACTTTGCTTTTTCCCCCCAATAAAATCTGAAAATATAGGTGACCAGTTGAAATCTTTCCCCATGTGTATGTGTACACAGTGTCATTTCAGATTATTTATAAAGCCCTGGGCATTTTAAAAATGCATTAAACCATTGTGTTAAGATCTGTTAAGCTTCTTCCCTGCCTGCAACCCCCCCCCCCAATTGTGAAGAATTATAATTTGGAAGAATAACAGTGATATAATTCAGCATTCAACAAGATATAATTATAGCTTGCACTTGCAGCAGAACGAGGTAAAAATGAAAAATGTACTACTTCAGACTAGAAAGCTTGTGGCCAAAACATGTCAACCATGATAAAGAGGACTCTCAACTGAATCCTGTGTGGGTTGAAGGAATAAAACCTAGAAAGAATGAATGGAAGAGGGCCAATGTTTCTCTCTGCAAAAAGAAAGGGGTGGGGGGAAAGAAGAGCTCAGGAAAGTATGGGCCTATCCTTCTGTTACTGCTACCTTGGAAAAAATACCATGATAATTAGAAATCAGCACAAAAATAGAAATCTGGTGCAAAAGAGAAGAGTAGAGATTGTCTGGTTTGGTAATAGCACATATCAAGTGGTTCTTGGAATTGCTGAGCACAAGCTGCGAATGAATAAATGATGTGACATGGCTTGTAAAAAGAAAAATGCTGTTTTATACCACACCAAAGTCTGATTTTGAAATCACCAGAAATAATAATAATTCCCTTGTATTTAGTACTTATAAAAAATCCCACTTCAACTGTGACCATATTTTCAAAGAAGGTAATAAAAAAGATCAGGGGACTGAGGAACTGGCTATAAATAGCATTGAGAAAAGGTGAGTGTAACACTTTTGAAGTACATAGAGAGGTGCTATGCAAAAGAGAGAAAACACCTGTTCTCTATTGTTTTAGAACAGTGGTGTCAAACTTGCAATGTCACGTGACGTGTCGCAATGTATCACGACTTTTCCCCCATTGCCGGAGCTGGGGTGGGCACGGTTTTGGCATGACGCATCCGGCCCGTGGGCCGGCAGTTTGACACCCCTGTTTTAGAATATCAGGCATGAAATAACTGCCTCAAGTTACACACACAAAAAAAATATCCTGATTGAACGTTAAGAAAACTTCATAAGAATAAGAGAAGCTTGTCAGTGGTGTTTAGGAAAAGGCTGGGTGGCTTATGGAATATCCCAAAGGTGCTTTTTCAAGAGGCAACTGGACTTTCTTGTTTTTCTTTGAAGAAGTTTCGCTTCTCATCCAAGAAGCTTCTTCAGCTTCTTCAGAGCCAAAAGTCCAGTTGCCTCTTGAAAAAGCACCTTTGGGAAAACCATGACCTAGATGACTGAGAATCTCCACAGATTTATGGAAGAATGTTATAGATTCAAAGAGGGCACAAAACATTCTGTGTATGAAGTGCTCTTGTATGAAAGAGTTGGTGGGGTGGTATGAACTGAAGTATGCACCCATATGTAATCATAATCATAATAGTAAAGTTGGAAGGGACCTTGGAGGTCATCTAGTCCAATGCCCTGCTCAGGCAGGAAACCCTATACCATTTCAGACAAATGGCTGTCCAGTCTCTTCTTAATACCCTGAATAAAACAGGATTCTTCCCCATGTAGGTTAAAATATAATCGTTCTCAGTAGAGATAGTTTGGGGAGGGAAGACTGAGGAAAAGCAATGGCTGAAGCGTTTCCTAAGCAGTAGCATGTATAGTTATCACTAGTGGCAGCAATCACTGAGGGGATACAAGGAAAATGTGCAGAGTTTGTGAAATATAATGAATTGTGACATTGGTGACAGTGGCTGGGAGGGGGAAGTAGATGGCAATTGAGAAGATGGTAGGTGGACAAGCCAGTTAACAAGCCATGTACAGCAGGGGTGTCAAACTGCTGGCCTGCGGGCCAGTTGCATCATCTGGAGGCCACGCCTACCCCAGCTCCAGCAATGCAAAAAAAAAGCCATGATACATCGCGTGACATGGTGAGTTTGATACCATGGAAGAGAGGGATGAAGCATAATAGCCTTGCCCTGCTCCCACTGTACGAATCACTCTGGGACAGAGGTCCCCAACCAACTATCCCAACTACCAGGTTGCAGAGCATTCAGAACCGGGCCATGGAAGTGGTGGGTGAGCACATGCTCATCTCCACTTGTGCGAGTGGCGCACGTGTATGACCGCTGCTTCTGCGAGTAATGCTGTGTGCATGCACTCGTCCACTGCTCATGTGGAACCATCCCCTTCCCCCCCCAGCCAGAAGTGTTGGAGACCGCTGCTGTAGAATCCCTCTATATTTGGTTTTGGCTGAACCAAACTTTTCTTTCTGCCTAATCATAGTTGAACAAAAATGGTTGGGCAGAGCTTCCAATATATGGTGGTTGTTTCAGGTTTGAAACAAGAAATATTTTCCATTTGTTACATACCTCTAAAATTGATGTTTTCCAATCTTCCCAGTTTAAAAAAAAAGTTCTAGATAAGGTAACAGATGTTCAGTTTCAGATTTTTAAGAAATTGGCTTGGATATATTTATATTTGATTCTGATCATATTATGGGACATAAACAGCTAGTTCTAGTGAATGAGCTTCATTGTAGATTGAATTATATTATTGTAGCCTGTCATCACTTGTTCTCACCAGTCAGAGTCTCACTTATTTATATGGTGGTAGAAGCAGTGTTACTATAGTTCTGGCTACGTTTGGATGGTCAGTCAAAGAAGACTGTTGAGTGAATTCTATTTCATTCTTTTGGTCATTAATTTTATGTTGCAGTTATTTCATACAATGTTAAACCTTATATCAGAATCATTTTAATGAAGCCTGGTGTTAGAAGTGTTATGCCTTTCTAAAGCAAAATAATAAATGGGAAAAGAGTCTTTCACGGTTCACTGTGAGGAGTAGGTAGAAACAATCTATTGCCTTTTTCATGAAGGCAATTCTAAAGTTTTATATAACCCATTTGAGGCTGTTCATCTTAGATATAAATGAAAACCAAACTGAGAAATAATAATTTGCTTTTTAGAAAACAATTGAGGAGTAAATAATTGTTCAATTGTATGATTAAACAAGCTCTGGATTTTGTTTCAGGTATTTTTTTAACTTTTATAACCTTTACAAATTTTTACTTGGCTTTTAATTTCAGATAAATGGTATTTTTGTATCAAACAATTTCAAGGTTACTGTTTAATTTCAAGAAAGATGATATAAAACACTGGAAAGTTATGCTTCTACCCTGGTACTGCTGCTAGGGCACTGCTAGGAATGTTTGTGAAAAAGTTCTTTGCATGCTAAGTAATTGTTCTCATATCATGAAAATTATCAAAAAATCAAAATCTTAGCTATAGTGGTTAATTCGACTCACAAGAAGCTTTACACATGGATTTTAATTCCAGCATAAGTAACATAAAACAAAAATGTCAATCCACAAAAAAGTAAGCAATGAACTATGCATTAGTCACGAAACATTGTGCTTACTGGAGTTTCTTGGAATTAAAAAGGATATATAGTAACAAAATGTTAAGCATATTTAGCCAATAAGCAAAATCCAAGAGTATTTCTAAGAAGGGATTGCTATCAGCAGGTGGGATTCTTGCTCTACCTCCTACTGCAGTGCCCCCCAACCTTTGGGGCACCAGGAACCTGTTCTGTGGAGAGACATTTTTCCACGGACCGGAGGGGCATGGTTTCATGTGCTGCCTGCATCCCACGGATGGGACTTGGCTTGTTTGCGTGGCCCGGTTTCTGGCACGCCGGTCCATGGACTAGGGGTTGGGGACCCCTGTCCTAGTGTCCTTGTTTTCTCTCCATCTCTGGTCAAAGAACTGGTTGAATTTTCAAGACCAACGTTGGTAAATACAGGAGAGCAATAACTGAGATAAGGAATCTATTATGCAAATAGAATTCTGTTTTCAACGTGAACATTTCATAGCCGGTTAATTTCTTGTATACTATTGAACAAAAATACAAGTTGGTTACAGCACAGTTTTAAAAAATATTTCCTCTCCTACCCCTCATCTTTTAAGATTGAAAACATAGACGTGTGCCTGAGTTTTCTGGCTGCCAAAGGAATAAACATACAGGGACTATCTGCAGAAGGTAAGACTACTTTCAAAGTGAATTTTATTAATCTGTGGGTAATTTTCTGTCTGCAAATGTGACTTTCAACAGGCATAAAATAAATGAAATAGAAAGAAATCTGGCCTAGGCTGATTAACACTAGCAAATCTTAGTAATGATAATAATATACTATAAGTCATAATAGCTATTAATTACCTTCACTATCAGTGTGTTATATAATAATAGCAAGCTGTTCATGCCCTAAGGGATTAAAATTTCAACATTCATCACAGGGAAAAGGAGGAGGAAAGCATGATGAAGGTTTAAGTAAACATGGGAATACTATGTATTCATGTCATTTCTTCTAAAGCTTGGGTTCAAAGCTTCAAGTTTGGATTAGAGAAAGATTTTGAACAGGCACACCGCTCAAATCCAATTTCGGTATGATAATAAAAAAAATCTAAAAGGCTTTGGAGGTAAATGCAAGAAATTCATTATAGATCTTGAGATATAAATATTTAGAGAGAACGGTCACATGTCAGGGCAATACAAGAGGGTGATGATTTTGAGATGGTGACAATGAAAAATTCTTAGATGGAATATTTCACAATGAAAAGCCCAAAAGGGGGAAAATATTGCATAAGGAAAAAAAATGACTAGAAAGCCATGTAAGAAATGTTTGTAGAAAAAGTAACAGAAATATAATAAGCAATGGTTGAATTACCTTTCATTCAGCTCAGTATTATCTTCTGTGGTGAACAAGGATAACAACTGGAAGTAGTCTAAGACTTCACAACATAGTGTTTCCCAGCTTCACCTGGGATGCCAGAATTAAACAGAGCGCCTGTTACTCGTCCCAGCTTCTGCCAACCTAGCAGTTTGAAAGCACGTAAAAATGCAAGTAGAAAAATAGGGACCACTACGGTGGGAAGGTAACAGCGTTCCATGCGCCTTTGGCGTCTAGTCATGCCGGCCACATGACCACGGAGATGTCCTCGGACAAACGCTGGCTCTTCGGCTTTGAAACGGAGATGAGCACCGGCCCCTAGAGTCGGAAACGACTAGCACGCATGTGCGGGGGAATCTTTACCTTACCTATTTACACATCTACTTTGTGCTATACCCCTGAGCTTTGGCCCATCCATTCTTTCTTTCTGGATAAGATGGCTGGATATTAACAAGTGGGCTTTTGAACTTATTGGAATGCATATTAATTAGAATGGCATAAATTCACTCTCTTCCATCTTCATTCTACTTCTGTCCTTTCATTGTTTTCTTCATTTTATTTATACCAGGGAAGAGTTCCTGCTTCCTTTTCTCCTTTCTTCATATAAAAAAATACTTTCACATCTGTTGGGATCTAATATAGGTCTATTTCTGATAGTTTTACTAATAGGTATATTATTAGGCTAAATTTGTAAATGCAATGCCATGTTACCTTGACAAAATTAATGGGTGTTTACACTGACATGGATAATCTAGGTCAGGGGTCAGCAACCTGAAACAGTGAAAGAGCCACTCGGAACCGGTTCCCTCACAAAAGGAAAAACTGGGAGCCGCAAAAATGTTTGCATATGCGCATACATGCGCGCATGCGCAGAACAAGGTTTGACTGAAGAGTGGAGCCAAGGCGAGATATGCACCTCCCCTGCATATTTGAATTGATTGAACTTTTTTAGTCCCACTTTTTATTTATTTTTTGGACTGCACATGGCACAGGACTGGGAGCCGCAGGAGACGGCTGAAAGAGCCGCATGCGGCTCCGGAGCCACGGGTTGCAGACCTGTGATCTAGGTCCAAAAATACATTTTATTTCACAGGTAATTTAATTCATGCTTTGCTTTACTTCAATTGGTTGGTTTGGTTCTGCTTAACGAAATACTCTTATGTAAAATTTTCTGGCTTTTACCACGTTGTGAGCATCCCTACTTTTGTTTTTCCACACTGCTTTGTGTGTTCAAAGGATGATTGGTCTGGCACTGAAAAGCATTTGCATGTTTATCTCAGTTCTAAGCTGAACTTTTACTTTCACTTGCCTATTTGTAAACGGAAATCAGTTTAAAAGAAAACCCTTCAATTAAATGGCAGTTAAATCTGCCACTGTATGCCTTTCTCGATGGAAATCAAGGTGAGACTATATTTTTTTTCCTTGATTATTTATCTGTGAGACAGGTTGCATGAGCTGTGGGTCTCTCTCCAAACCGTGCAGTTTTTCTTTCCAGACTACGTAGCACAGTTACCTTGACAACAAAAGCAGCCACCCTACCATTGAGTTCACACTGCCTCTTGAGCCCAAGTGAATTTGAAAGAACGTTTGTACGTGTCAGCTGCCAGAACGCTTATGAAGATTCACAACCCAGAAAAGTCCTCCCAGCTGACAGATTTTCTTTTTTCAGTTGTGGCACCCAGTTTGTAGCCTGCCAACAGAATTCCTTGGCTCTGAGTATTAACTCTATGATTACTGGGGGAAATCCCAGCTTCATTTGCCAGCGAGATAATTATACTGTTTTTCTAGCTGTCTTCCATTCTCTGCTTGATTGTATTTATGCACAAAGAAGGAATATTAAGTGAGCAGACATGGCAGATAGCACTGGATTCTCAAATGTACAATCAAGGTAACCTAGAATGACCAGATACAGGCTTCTGTGTTTCTCTGAATAGGTTATGAGGTTCATCATTTTTTAGAATGATTAAGTACTTCCAGTAAAGCCTGATTAATACCTCTCTTTATATTCTCAGAATCTAATGACTCACGGTTGATTGGCTTGTAGGAAAAATTCTGTTTGGGGTTAAATGTCGAATGGCATAAAGATACTTGCAGAGATTTTTGAACAAAGCCTTTACGTTCAAGTTGCTCCACCTCCTTCTTGTCAGCTTTCTGCACTGTCTTCCTTTTGTCTCACTTGAGAGCTGAGTGATTTTACATCTTGAGAGGAAAACAAATATTAAAACGTAATAATAGCGCAAAGGAAATCGAAGCAACCAAAGGAACTTCACAGCATGGAAGTTTCCAAACTCCAGACTGAAAAGAAACTCTCTGTGCCTTAAAAACGGTGACATCTGGCAGTATTTTGTTTTCAGCTTAAAAAACAACCACCACCCAAATCCTTTTTTGTGGTTGGAATGGAAATGACTAGGTTATAGACTCACAGGATTGAAAGTTGGAGTCTGTGTACTTAAACAGCCCTAAAAGGGAGAAGGAGGTAGTAAGAGGAAGTAATTCAGACTAGGCTTGATGATCCCTCTGTATACAAAGTCCAGTTGCAAGATGCCAGGTGAATTACCTCAGTCATTCTCCTGAGATAAGAAGAAATACATTTGTAGAGTTCAAAATAAGCATATGCCAACACATAACCAAGTCCAATGACGGTTTGCTTTTCCCAGGTATCAGCTTTATTGGTAAGACCTCTGAAGCATCAAGCTACTGAAGCTTTTAATTGCATTTGTTCTTAATGGTATTTTGCTGTACAGTCAAGTCCCAGAGTATTAGAAGTTTACATGACCCCTCTCACATGTTGAAAGTATGCATGAAAAGGTCACACTGGCTGACCCACTTCTGTTGCTGAGATACACCAAGCCTTGCCAATTGCCAGTTTCATTTTGCATGAAATAAATACAATGTATGCAAAGATGAGAGACAGTTTCTTGATATTTACGTTTATTTGTTTTCTGTATATATGGGGACCTTAATTCTACAGTGGTCCTGGATATAGCCTTCAGTAGGCCAGGGCATTTGTTCTCCAGAATATTCTGTAAATTAGGAAAAACAAATAATCCAAACAAAAGTGTCAAAGGAAACAAAAAAGGGACAATAATTTGAATGGCAGTTTATTATTTCTTACCAGGATATTTTATCAGATCTTCCTGTAACTATTTCATTCAATATACAATTATTTGCTCTGGCCCTGAACTGAAGTTGTCTGGAGGACTATGGCCACAAAGACCAATTTATTTATTTTTTATTTATTTTATTTTAATTCCATTTATATCCCGCCCTTCTCCGAAGACTCAGGGCGGCTTACAAGCTTAGCAATTTATATCTCCCTCTATCTAAAAAGAATATATATTAAATTCTTTGGAGGATTTTGTTCCTGTAAGGATTCTCTATTTTGATCAATTGGATCTTCAAGGAGCCTGAGCTGAATAAAGAAAGTTGAAATTTAGCAAAACATTTGTTCAGCTGGGTCATCATGCAATTTCATGATATAAATGCTTCTTTTTAAATTGCCTTTCAGAGATCAGGAATGGGAATTTAAAGGCCATCTTGGGCCTTTTCTTTAGCCTATCGCGTTATAAGCAGCAGCAACAGCAGTCCCCAAAGCAACATTCAGAGCACTCTCCATCCCAGCAACCACCCACCTCATCCCAGCAAGCAAGCTCTCCGTCCCCCAGCCAGGTGGGACTACCTGACCAGCAGATACAACCACAACCACTGGTGCCAGCTTCACCTCAGACTCAGTGCCAACACCTCCAGCAAGCAGCACAGCTTCAGTTAAAAGCACAACCAGAAATGCAGTCCAGGTGAGTGGGCTTTTTCATCTCCCTCAGCCATCACTTTTCCAAAGCATTTCACAGCAGGTTATTTCAATATATTTCTGCCTAGAGCAGATGCACCTTGTAAGAAGGACAGGGATCGGCCATTTTTTTTCAAGCTCTGGCCATTGTCTTATGAGATCATGTACAAGCAGTCTTCACTTAACAACAGTCATTGGGACTAGACGTTCCATTGCTAAATAATGCAGTTATAAAGCACAATGTCACATGACTGCACTGCTTAACAGCAGCAGTTCTCAGTTACTATCATTAAGGGAAGACCATGTGGGTTCTTAAGCAAACCTCACATGACTGTAATGTCCAACTTCCTGCCGGCTACCCCATTTGAAAATGACAGGGAAGATCACAAATCATTATCACGTTACCATGAGATACTGTGACAGTTGGAAAACAAAGTTCATTCTGAAGGGCTTGGATTGCTGTCATGTAACTGTGGAGATGCTGCAGTGGCCAGAACTTCAAGGACCAATCATAAGTTCAGCATTGTCACAAGTTTAAACATGAGTATCACCTGTAATTACTACTACGCCTTTCCTGACTGATAGAAATCTTAAAAGGGTGATTAAAAATCTCAGCATGAGAGAGCACAAATATTCTTTTTTATTATATGAGATTTATGAGGTGTCACTCAAAATTACCAAAGTTCTTGACCTAGGGTGATTTCGTAAACTTCCGGCCATTGTTACCATTTTCATTTTGTTCTTTTCATTTTTTTTAAAGTTGTGGAATTTTTTTTTAAATAATAATGTAGTTCTATGGATTTCAAAAACTCTGAAGGAACATTCAATGCTATTTTGCTCATAGACACTATGTCAATAATACATGGGTTTCTGATCCTGGCAGTCGGTTTGAAAACCAGATCAATTTTGTATTGTGTGTGTGTGTGTGTACACACGCACGTGCGCACACACACACACACACACACACACACACACACACACACAAACACACTAGAAGATAGAAAACTCTGATCACATTGTTCAGCTTTTTAGCAATGGGGAGAACTGTACAGTATTTCAGGCCTGCCCTCTGAACAGCTGATTATGCCATTATTGTTTTGCAACTGGACTCCATTTGTGCACTCTTGGCAACTGGGTTGCAGGGGAAAGACCTGTATGCACAAAAGCCACATATGCCTGAGATTCCAGTCATGGGACTAGGTGCAAAAATTGCTTTCCAGAAATATGTATTCCTTAATTGGGCTGGAATGAGTATATGCAAAGTCCACTATGGTTGTGGTTACTAACAAGAGAATTCCTTCTTTAATTCTTTACACAACTGCGTGTGCTTTATTCTGCTGTCATTACAGTCAGGTAATTGGATCTTCCAGTGACTGGAGATGATTGGATTTCCCAATTTGTTTTTCATGCTTTAAAGCAGTTGCCAGGATAGAAGGAAGAATGCTTAGCCCTATGCTGATTCCTCATTGAAAGCCCTTCACTATAAACAGCTATTAGTTTTGCAGGAGATGGGGAAATATACAACATGGGGATACTTGTCTGTTTAACTGCAAAACAGTGGTGAATCTTTTAAGAACAGGATCCTGATGCTTTTGCACTTGTAATACGGAGGCTGGGGGCAGTCTTTTTCAATTTACCTCCCTCTGAAACATTCAAAGTATTTTTATATATAAGAAAAACTTACTTTCCTACAAGAAATACAGTTAGCATTATTTTCAGCATAGCACAATATCTATCTTTGTCAGTAACAAAATGAACCTGAGCTAAAAGTTTGTGTGTGTGTAAATATGAGGATCATACACATTGAATTTTACCATTGCTTTCTTTATTTTTTACATGATGTGGATTTCTTCAATTCCGTTTCATGAAGCTGTCTTTAGCAGGCACCCTCATGTGGTGAAATTTGGTATTTATCACAATAATAATAATAATAAATTCTGATCAGCACCAAAATGTACTGGCATGCCTCATCATATCATCCTATGGGGGTTTTACCATTTATTTTTACAATACAAATTCACTTGTGAAGTTTTTCAAAAAGCTTATTTGATTGTGATATAAATGTGCACACTCTAACTCTTTACTGTCATTGCTTTGGTACATACACTTTTTTAGTAGGTATCATGTCTAGACATTTGACTGGGGTGAGCAACATTATTTTCTCCTTTGAAAACATCTGGATAAATTATTTTTCCATACCTTTTAGTTCAGAGGCTTTCTATATTAATATTTCTTCTTTACTCACTTACATCTTATCAATTTTTTTTCCTTTCTTATTGTACAGTGCATCACCCAGGGACTCATCTCAAAGCAAAATCATCCGATTCACTCTCGGTCAGAAAAAGAATTCTAGGTTAGCGTTTCTTCCTCTAATGTAAAGCATGGATAACCCCATTTGCAACAGTTCCATTCTGCATGTTTCAGGCCTCACCAATGCTTTACCTGTTGATTTTAAAACAAATATTATGAATAACCTGAGAGAACTCTTTTTTTATTAGCTGACTGATTAGTGTCTTACTTAGTCACTTACTACTTCCTCTAAGTAAAGGCGTTCTAGTAGCCATTTGGTTTATATTGATCTTTATATCAGAAAATAAGATATAATAATAAATGTAATATATCCAGATTTATTACTACTATAGCTTAAAGATGAACAGATCTAATTAAGATGAGAAATGAAACTATCCTGTAAAAGGAATATTTGTGAAGAATGACACAATCAGTTGAGACTGATGCAAAGCCTGTTTAGGGCAGGAGTGCTTTTGTATGAAAAGAAAGGCTCTTGTGGCTGGTGGGCCTGAGCCTGCACACTGTATGGAGGCATGCATCTCAGGGGCTGCCGCAAAGAAAAGGGAGTCAAGCTATTCTCCAAAGCGCCTGAAGGCAGGACAAGAAGAAGCAATGGATGGAAACTAATCAAGGAGAGAAACAACCTAGAACTAAGGAGAAACTTCCTGACAGTTAGAACAATCAATCAGTGGAACAACCTGCCTCCAGAAGTTGTGAATGCTCCAACACTGCAGGTTTTTAAGAAGAGACTGGACAGCCATTTGTCCGAAATGGCATAGGTTTCCTGACTAAGCAGGGGGGTGGACTAGAAGACCTCCAAGGTCCCTTCCAACTCTGTTATTCTATTCTATTCTATTCTATTCTATTCTATTCTATTCTATTCTATTCTATTCTATTCTATTCTATTCTATTCTATTCTACTCTACTCTACTCTACTCTACTCTACTCTACTCTACTCATCATAGGGTTGAAAAGGACCTTGGAGGATTTCTAGTACATAACAGTAATGTAACATTCTATGTCAAATCTGAATCATATTTTTGTTTCAGCTTATTAAAATGGAATAGGGCACACTACTAGTGCCAGTCCCAACATCAGATACTTTTGGGGGATCTTCTTGGATATGGGTACCTGAACTGCCAAAGCACAATGCATGCTTCCATACTCTCAGGTCCAGGGGATCCCAAACACATAGAAGTTTTTATGTATGTGCAGCTCCTCCCACACAGCTAGATGTTAGCATTACAATTGCTTTCACAAGAGCACAAATATATGGAGGCAATGTCAAAGTCATCTCATGCCTTCTATATATCATCTAGCTCTGATGGTTAGAATGCAGTTTTGCAGGTTTTGCCTACTGCCAGGAGTTTGATCCTGACCGGCTCAAGGTTGACTCAGCCTTCCATCCTTCCAAGGTCAGTAAAATGAGGACCCAAATTGTTGGGGGCAATATGCTGACTCTGTAAACTGCTCAGAGGGGGCTATCAAGCGCTTTGAGACTGTATATAAGTCTAAGTGCTATTGCTATTTATACCTGAAGGGTCTTAAATGACAAAGTAAATGCTGTCAATTTTCTGTGCTAGAAAAAGAAAGAAAATTGTTAATTCCACCCTTCCTCCTGTTTTAACTTTCTTTCTAATTACTCTTGATTGCATTTAAACTCCAATTAGTTCTCAACACTAACAAATAGCAGTGAGTGTATCTCCTGTGTCAAGTGATGGAACACAGTGGCATACATGTCATCTTTTTTTCTCAATGTCTTATAATAGCAAATTTCTAATCTGCCTGGCAATGAGTAATAAGGTTTTCAGTCCATTCATTTTTCTCTAATCTTTAGAAATGCCTATGTTATTTATCACAGATTAAAGTTCTTGTGATAAACTTTAAGAGAAATGCCCCATAAATCTGAATTTTGGAATGCAACATTATGCTATGCCTTTTTTGACCACAGACTGCAAGATATTACTTCTGTTCTGTAATTTATCTGCCTGCCTCTCAGCTACCTATTCACTCTTTGGTGCAGAAAATAGCTATATTTTACAGTAAAATGCCCATTCCATCACTCTTGTTTCACCACCATTACATTTGTCTAGTCTGTAAGTACAAAAGATCTTCAATTACAGTCAAATTGGACATAATGTGAGATTAAGAATTAGACAGCTATAGATGGTAGGTAGGTAGGTAGGTAGGTAAGCAGATAGAAGATAGATAGATAGATAGATAGATAGATAGATAGATAGATAGATAGATAGATAGATAGATAGATACTCAAATGCAACCACAGCAAGAGAGAAAACTTAAGAGATATTTTGAACAAAACTGGACAGTGCTTCTACCTGTAAATCTATCTTTTGAAATTGTCCATGTCTGGGTTCTTGAGAAGGAATGTCTGTGTAGTTTTATTCCATTTCATGTGGTTAGAAGGAGATATGGGAGAAGTGTTCTCGGATACCAAGCAAACATAATGGGCAGATATGGATTGATATAAGTTTGGTGTTAAATCTGTTCTCTCCAATGCTAGCTCTGCATGAATGGCCCTTTCTCTAGTCAATGCCAGTCCCACCAAAGCATGCAAAGTGAAATCATACTTTCTTTTTGGTTACTTTCCTTCTAAGTCTGTTCTGACTCCACCCTTACAGTTTTTGTTTAGGTCTCTTTCTCTATCAAAAGCTGTTTATGTGTGCATTTGTGATGACTGCCACGTACAATTCTCTAATGGTTGTCTTAATCTGCTTACTTTGGTCTGCTTCTTCAGAAGCATCTGAAAACAGAAGACCTCATCCTTAGAAAAAGCAAGACTTATATTCTGATTCAGTAGCCACAAAAGCAGAGAGCTAAAGATGTTGATTTGTGTTTGAATATGTTGTCAGTAAGCTTTGAAAGCATGTGCATGCATTTTCTAAGGCTGACCTTTCTTTTTGGCTCCCTTTTCTCTCCTCTCTACTTCCTGGTCACTCTCTAGAAACTGTTGGGAAGGAAACATTGCCAACATTTCCTTTTTACAGTCATAAAAATGCCACTGGAAGCAACAAAGGTTTGTAATGTGTTAACCAAAGGGATTACGGTATATCTCAAGAGCATTGCATTCTGCACTCGGTAAAGAAAAGTGAAGTTAGCTATTGTGATAACTGACAACAATGACACATCAAAATGCTTTCTGGTTAAAAAGGTATTAACTGTTGAAAATTTCCATACCACACACAAATTGTTGTTAAATGAAGATGAGGTGCGTAAAGGTACATACCTTTAGGAGAAATTTGAAATATGTTGCATCAAAGGTGACTTATATTCATTTTGTTTTGTTCTATGTAACTTTATTAAAAATGTGGACATTAAGCACGCAAACGTTAAAAGAATCAACCCTAAATACACATATTTGGAAATCAGTTTCACTGAACTGATTGGGGCTTGTTCCAGAGTAAAACTACTAAGGATTATGCTGCATATTTTCAATCTAGAGCACTGAATATCAACTCTAGAAGTTGGTCATTGAGGCAAGAATGTCTGTCTGTCTAATTGTCTGTCTGTCTGTATATCTATATATCTACTATCTATGTCTCTCTCTCTCTCAAAACATAATCCATCATGTCATGGTTAATGTTCATATAGGTAATGTTCATATGTAAGGATTCTTTCAATTAAAGCCTTCATTTGTAATCTAGCATATACTTAGGTTGAGAAGAAATCAGTGTAATTAACAACTGTGTGGCATGTTGCAGCCTGCATATCCAGATACAGAAATGTTAACTCCTCTCTGGGATTTGGTGCAGGAAAAAAAAATTCTAACTAGTGCAGGAAGCATAACTAGAACTGAGAAACTGAGGAAACACTTACTCAAGGTGACTGGAGCTCCTTAAAGCAGAATGTTTTGCTCACAGCAGAATCCAACATTTAGATTTAAATGTTTTGATGCCTAGATATTCAGTAATATGTCAAGCTCCAATATCCAGTTTGGAAGGGATGTGAAATCTCCCACACAAAAACACTAATCCGTTTCCTACAGTGGGAAAAAGCTGGTCCAGGTAGATATATGTCCTAGATATCTAGTAAGAGAAGCTTTTGCAGTGGAACTGCATAGAAGCACATGAGTCTTCATGGAGCTCTTCACTGGGGCCAGTTGTCTTTATAGAGGAGGTAAGCCCTCCTCCAATTTGATAAGGAATTTTAAACCAACTCCATTTACATTTGGAGATCAAGCCTATTGACTTATTTCTTTTTACCTTGAAAACAGGCTTCCAGGTCCTACCACAAGGGTTTCAGCTGCAGGCAGCGAAATAAAAACCCGTGGTCCAGCAAATGCTAACAATAGGCGCAGCCAGAGCTTTAACAACTATGATAAATCCAAGCCCACAAGCCCAACCTCCCTTCTAGCAAGTAGCAGTGAAAAAGGTAAGTGAGCTGAATTTTTTTTTCGTTAGTACGCTGCACGTGCTATTCTCAAAAGCTGCATAAAAACCCGATCAGATTTTTTTTAAAAAAAACCAATTGTAAATAAATGACACGATTCAGCCAAAGTTAATCATTTTCAAGCATGTTTAAAATACAACTTAATTTGGCCAGTAAGACCCTTTTGATGTGGTATTGTGCAATTTCTGGAAAATTTAGGTGCTCTCCTGTTTTCATTTTTCTTGTTCAATAAGTCTGTCATAAGAAAAGATGTGACACAACATTTACCGTATATGTATTGTTTAAGAACTGAATTATATATTTTTCACATAGGTTAATCTATAGGTATCAGATATGCTGAAGATGTTGGGATTGTACAAAAACGTGGGAGTTCCGAGAAGCTTGCCCTCTAATTTATATTAAAGGAAATTCGTTGGTTGGATTTGCTGCATACAAGTTGTCCTCGACTTACAACCACAATTGAGCCCAAAATTTCTGTTGCTAAGCCAGACATTTGTTAACTGAGTTTTGCCCCACTTTACGATCTTTCTTGTCGCAGTTGTTAAGTGAATCACTGAAGTTGGTAGGTTATTAACGCAGCTGTAAAGTGAATCTGGCTTCACTTTGCTTGTCGGAAAATCACAAAAGAGGATCACATGACCCCTGGGACACTGCAACCGTCATAAATATGAGTCAGTTGCCCAGCATCTGAATTTGATCACGTGACCATGGGAATGCCACAACATTCGTAAGTGTGAAAACTGGTCCTATGTCACTCTCAGTGCCATTGAAACTAGTCACTAAACAAACTGTTGTAAGTTAAGGACATCCTGTATGAAGAATGAAACACTGTATTGAAGAATGACATGAAATGGCTTCTCTCTGATTTTCTGCCCTTTCCCAACTTGAAGGGTAACCACACCTGCTTTGTGGCCATTTTATGAAATATTCTGTTCCAGCCTTCCATGATGCATTCCTCTCCCCTCCACATTGCCATAGCCCCTTGAATTCAAAACAAAAGTCTGTAACAATAATTGTATGTTTTGAGACCACGTTTGGGGAGGGGGAGGTATTCAAATATATATAAGATGATAGGAAACTGCCTTGCATAAACATGGTAGAACAGTGATTCTCAACCTTTTCTTCACCACAGACCCCCTTTAAATAATAAACCTTTGTAGCCCCGGGCCACCAAGATTTAACTCAGGATTTAAATCATAACATCTCTTCAAGCATTTGCAGACCCCCTGTTATGACATCGGGGACCCTCAGGGGCCCACAGAGCACAAGTTGAGAACCACTGTGATAGAGATTTGCTCTGTCTAATCCATCTTGTAGTAGTTCTTCAGGCGTTTAGCTAGAAAAGTTTTCCAATCCAATTTGGACATTCTAAAACGTGCATCTGTGATCTGCAGAGAAAAATGTGCAACTTCACTCACTTATTTCAGAAGTGTTTTGTCAGCCAAAAAGGTAGCCTACTGAGAATAATTACTTGCATCTAAAATTAATGCCTAGTTGCTACAATCAGATGAACTTATGTTAGATTTCTTAGAGATCCATTGCAGGGCTTTTTTTCTCATAGAACGCTCAGAATGGAGTTCCGGCACCTTTTTTGGATGGAACTTTATAGGGTAGGCAAAGCAGGTTGTATAATATGTGTGAGTTCCGGCACCTTTTTCTTTCACCAAAAAAGCACTGATTAAAAGGATTAAAAAGGAATTATTCCTGCTAATTCTAGATTTAGCTTTACACATGTGCTCTATTTTGTTATTAGAAAATAAAGTAAAAGTGAAGGTTGAAATGGTATGCAATATCTATAAAGTTTTCTATTTGAAACCAGTTGGCTGCAGTTCAACATAACTGAAGCAGATCCCTTGTTAGTCTATAACCTTTCCCACCACCATCCATATAATTTTGTTTTGTTGTTTAGAAAATGCTATCAGTCCGGGGAAGTAGGAGCAGAAAATCAGTCCCTTTGAAGTAGCATGTTCTTAATTAAGAGCAGCAGCAAAAGTAAACATCTCAAGTGCATCTCCGCTGTTTTTGAATAATAAATTAGCCTGTTGACTTTTACTCCCTATTTGCTATGGAGAGGATGAAGGGATTTTGAATGCACATGGTTTAAATTTAATTTCAAGGATCATTGAGTACAGGGTTGATAGCTGTACATGTACTGTTGTGTTCTATTGTTACATAAAAATGAAGAACTCATTATGAATGCAGATTTTATATGTATTCTTAAAAGGTGCTCTGTTGAATTAAGCTTACTGAAAGTCCTTTTACTTGAGTTAAAAGGAAGTAAAATACGATGTAGTGTTTTATACATTTTGATATAATGCTAATTTCAAAGGGTATAAAAATATATTTATTGAATGCATTTATCACAAAGCATCTTGAAGTGATTTACACAATAAAGCAAATTAAAATACAAAATTAAAATTCATCACAGTACAAATGCAGTGTGATAAAATGTGTTTTTCAAAAATTACAAATTAAGATCCAAAATCAAGCACAAAAAATGAATATATAACTTTTTTTAACCTAAGAAAGTTTATATAGCTGCGCAACTCACTCTCAATGACTTCAGATAGCTTACAAATATAAAAACCCAATACATAAAGCAATAACCTCCCAAATCCCTTTTCACAATAATCAGTCAATCAAATAAGTCACTTGATGAGCTCCATAACATTCTGGGTTACCCAGGACTGTTGGCAAAACCAGGTCTTCAGAGCCTTGCAAAAGACTGTCAAAGTGGGGGCTAATCTTATCACCACAGGCATAATGTTCTATTAGGGAGGGAGCCATCACAGTTTCAAGTCATGTAGGGCTTTAAAGATGAAACCAGCACCTTGAATTGGAGCAAGAGGCAAATCGGCAGTCAATCCAGCTCCTTCAGGAAAGATGACATATGTGCACATCTAGGCTTGCACAAAACCATACTGGCTGCTGCATTTTGAACCAATTGAACCTTGTGGATACATTTCAAGTGCAGCCCCACATGTAGATCATATTGCAATAGTCAAGACGGGAGGTGAATTGAATATGAGGGATTGATATAAGAATCAGAATAGAGCCGGAAGGGACCTTGGAGGTCTTCTAGTCCACCCCCCTGCTCAAGCAGGAGATCCTATACCATTCCAGACAAATGGCTGTCCAGTCTTTTCTTAAAACCTCCAGTGATGTAGCACCCACAACTTCTGAAGGCAAGCTATTCCACTGGTTAATTATTTTCACTGTTAGGAAGTTTCTCCTTTAGATCAGTGGTGGGACTGAAAATGGACATGTTTCTTATAAATCTAGATTCATAACTTCTCAGCTCGAGTTTTCTCAGGCCAGATTTCCTTCCTGATTGATTGAATAAGTTCCATTTTCTTATTTTCTGTCCATTTGGAATGGTATCACTTTTGTTGCAATTCTGGAAACATTCCTACTCACAAACACATTCATAGCAAAGAAAGATTAGCCTACGTACAAATAATGCCCAACTGGGACTGGCAACATGTGCATATTTCTGTCTTTCTCCCACCCCTTTATGTTTTATTAAAAACAAATGGAAAAAAATACTCACACAATGATAGCCATCTTCAAAAATCAGTTAAAGCATCACTTCTTCCTGTGTATGTGAAGTCATTTTCAGAAAAGGATAATTGTCTCAGAAAAGCATAACTTTCAGAAAAACATAACAAAAGAAAGATTTCTACCTGGATGTAACAAAGTTGTTTTAATCTTTTTTAATACAGTGCATCTTCTAGTCACATTGGGATTTTAGATTACTAGAATTTGTCTAGTGATAAGGGGCCACAGTGTAGAGCTCCATGAGATTACTGGAGTTTAATTAAAAGTTCTTATATAGCTTGAAAAAGAAATAATAGGAATGAAACCAAAATACTCCAAAAAGCCAGAATAAAAGTAGATTGGAGAGATTAAAAAAGTGAGCTCAGCCACACAAAAGTTATGTACCTGGATCAAGAGCTCTGTGGATTGGATGGGAATTCATGGAGGATCAATAACTTCTCTACTTCCTTAAAGAAAAAGGACTGAACTGTTAATTTATGAAGTATTTAAGCATTGTGGTTAAAACAACCTATCAAAAAATGACGCAGGGGCAATTGAAAAACTTGCTAGAAATAAAATGTTGCTAGTTCTCAGTGTGAGCTATACATTCATCCTTTATATAAACATCACTGCTCACTGTTCAAGTGAATAGAAATGAAATGCACTGATTTCTTAAGACACCAATATCATATCCAGTAGCCTTCCTTAGTTTATAATGTTCTATTCATTGTCACTGATGATTTTGTAATAATAATGGACAGTCTAAACATTGTGCTTTTGATGTGAACTGTTGAACATTTTGACCTGTTAAGGAGGGGTTTTTTTGTTTGCCCTTAACTGAACACAGCTTTAATGTCATCTTGGGCACTTGGGTTTATAAAGAAAATAATGAAGTATTCAAGCTTATAATGTGAACTGCTGCCTGTCAGCTTCGCTGTAATTAAACACTGTGCTTCACTTCTGAATTGTCAGTTCCACTTAGGCATCCTTATCTAAAGTATCCATTGTCTTTTTTCTGTTCCCTCTGAATAAACTGTGCTATCAGAAACTTCTGCCTTCAGATTAGGTCATGCTGGAATCTTCTTAATTACTTGTAGCATTTTGCTATAGTCTAAATAAATGTAAATTATCAGTACAGAAGCTTTACATTCATCATTCTGTACTCTATCTCTTAGGGTGTATTTATCTTTAAAACCCCTTGCGTTTCATATCCCATTGCATATTTCTCATTGGCTGTATATATAACCATTTAAATAATCATAGAAGTGCTCTAATTCCAGTTGAAGTCTGTTCCCATGAAACACTGTTCCTTTCATAGTTTGAGTTGAAGGACAGTTTTGTGATAAACCATCCAGAGTCACTTATGGGCGGTGTAGAAATTTAATAAATACAAATAAATAAATGAAGTGCCTCTTGAAACACGGTTATAACATTAAACCTTAACAAAGCATTATAAGACATCTCAATAGCATATCCCAACATGTCATTGAACTGGACTAACAAATAGCATTTCTGAAATCGAATATTTTAAGTTTGTTCCATCCAAAGTGATTTACTTCTTTAATTGCAGTGGTTGCTTGGGTTATGTGCCATTTAATTTATGGGTTATGTGCCATTTCATTTAACCCTAGAATCATGCTGTTGATTTTAATGTTACAAGAGAAAATGTTTCTCTTTGTAAGCTGGACCTGAAAGTAATCCTGCAGATGGCAGTATACACCTGGAGAAATAGTTCTCTTCTCTAGCAATCAGTGTTCAGTGCAAACTTTCTAATCTGATGTTCTTCAATGTATTGGACAATTATTCCCAAATTCCCAGTTATAAACAAAGATCTTTTCAGCTGGAATTGTGTATCAGAATACTTTCTGGAGGGTACCAAGTTATGAAAGACATTGTAGTGTATTTAATTGTTTTCTAACATTCTGTTGCACAGTATCTTTCAATTTTATAGTTGTTTTTTTTAAAAAAACTTAGTTGAGAAAAGTCTGAATTTCACTCAAGCAAACATAAAAGAGTCCTTAATCATTTTTTATGAAAATCCTTTTTTTTCACAATTTCCTTCCTTCGTTATTACCACAAGGAAGAACTAAGTTATACCCATGTACAGTTTTGAAGGCCAGAATATATTCATTCATAGTCTGAAAACCAGAACCTGGAATATAAAAATATGTGCAAAGAATTTTCTCACAATTTCATTACAGTACAATCCTAAGTGTAAGTTTGACTCATGTCAAGCATGAAAATTTATTTCCAAATGCAGTATGTATGAAATTTAAGCCATTTGAAAAAATAGATTTAGTACTGACTGCATGTATTCTTTCTTTCCTCTATTTGTAGTTGCCAAAATACCATACAAAATGACTTGTTTAAGCTTTAGATATAAAAATACCCCACTATGACATTAAAGGATATAAAAGGGTATATCCCATTTTGTTGAATTCTGAGTGTTTTCCCTTAAGAAATTATATCTATTGGCTAGACTTTATTCAAACATTATTTCACTCAACTCCATTGGTATTTGTGTGGCAATATATGCATTATAAGGGACTCGCTGGCTCAGTGGGTTAGGACGCTGAGCTTGTCGATCGGAAGGTCGGCAGTTTGGCGGGTCGAATCCCGAGTGCCGTGTAGCAGAGTGAGCGTCTGTTACTCGTCCCAGCTTCTGCCAACCTAGCAGTTCGAAAGCACGTAAAAATGCAAGTAGAAAAATAGGGACCACTACGGTGGGAAGGTAACAGCGTTCCGTGCGCCTTTGGCGTCTAGTCATGCCGGCCACATGACCACGGAGATGTCCTCGGACAAGCGCTGGCTCTTTGGCTTTGAAACGGAGATGAGCACCGGCCCCTAGAGTCGGAAACGACTAGCACGCATGTGCGGGGGGAAACTTTACCTTTACCTATATGCATTATCTGTAAAATACATGTTTTAAACTATGTTTTAACTTTTTTTTTCTAACATTTTCCCAGAAAAGCTCTTTGGCTTAATTGCATAATAAATAAATGTGTCCTTCCTAAAACAAATGCTAGAGATGGGTAATTGTAAAGATAGATAGCTTTACTAAGATCTCTTGTATGCTCTAATTATTAATGTGATTTGCCAGCAAAAACTCTGATATGCTTTAATTTATCTGTCTCTTTCTGGACAAACTACCATATCACCAGTAAATTTGATTTTTGACTGTGCCAACTGAAGTAGGTTGACTGAAGCCAACAAGTAGGTTAGTTGAAGAAGGGAGGAAGGGCAAGGGGTGGTAAATTTTCAGTAACTGGAAGGGATTAGCTACAGTTTGTCCAAATGTCAAAAATCAATAAGGTTTTGAAATGAAGCTCAGATTCATTATTAGTGGCTACTACTTTGAAGGCAAAAACAGGAAGGCTAGCAACAGCTGAAGAGTAAAACAATTTTCCTCAGGTGTTCCAACACCGCCAAAGTTGGGGGGGGGCTTTATAACAAAAATACAAACTAATTTACACACTAAAAAACCTGTCAGTATTACTTTGATATTTCTGAATATAATACATCCATGCTTATTATATTATTCCCTTTTGGGGTAAGCAGCATTGTACAGAATGCAGGAAAGGAGTCAGAAATGTTAACCAGAGAAACTAAAGGCTTGAGATAAGAAAAAGGAAAGGAAGCATAAACCTGGTTTAAAACACCATTCATGAATTATAATGAATATAATATAAAATATAATTTATTAAATTTATATGCCACCCAACTTCCAATGGCTTTGGGCAGTTTACAATTATTAAAACATTTTAAAAAACACAAGGAACGATGCAGAAAACATAAAAACAGTGCAGAACGAAGGGACAATGATTGCAGAAAGGAACAGTAAGAAAGAAAGCGGCGTAGTTGTCCTGTACTTCTTCTATACTTGCACACCATTCTTGCTTCTAGACTCATACATTCATACATTGGTTTACACACTGCACTTAAACTTCTTATCTCTCTCTCTCTCTGAATCAAAATTCTATCCAGATACAGTTGTGTGTTTTTTTAATTTCAGCTTACAATAGTGAAAAAGTAAGTCAACTAGGCACTGTTGTGCAGTTAGAATTTAAATTGCACCTTGGAATAAATTAAAAATTAAGAGCTTTTAGTCTCTTCCTAAATATTGAAAGGGGATGAGTTAAATCAGCGTTTCCCAACCTTAGGAACTTGAAGATGTGTGGACTTCAACTCCCAGAATTCTGGGAGTTGAAGTCCACGCATCTTCAAGTTCCTAAGGTTGGGAAACGCTGAGTTAAATGACTCTCCTTAACAGGAGAAGGCTTCCCCACATGCTAAATATTGGAGCCAACTGTCTTTAAAAGAGCTCCTCTGGCTGATTTCAGTAGCCCTTGACTATGCAGCCTGTTGCACTGTGGCTGTTTTAAAACATTTCATAAAAAAATATTTACTTTATACAAAACTGTGTGTGTGTTCATTCATGTGTATATGAATAAGTGTGGTTATGGAATTTCATTGGAGCATTGTCACACACACACAAAAACAACAAGAAACCCAGCCTTCACCAATTTATACCCTGTGTGAAGACTCCAGCTTTGGAATCCTCCAGCCCCAGTAGTTTTAAAGTCTCCAATGTAAATGCAATGGTTTTGTGCACAAAGATCCAAACGCTACTGTTGTAACTCAGCCAGCAATTATATTTGGATGGAACCTGGCACATTCAATGGAAAAATATATATGAATGGGAAACATTAGAGTTGGTGGAGCTTACACACAGTACTTGTGTCTAAACATTATTCTTTTGAAACCAATCTTGGAAAGAACTGCGGTGAAGACACAAATGCCAGATCTATTAATTTATCAACATACAAGTTAATAATGTTTAAAGAATATGTTTTATGTACCTTTTCTCTTGTATATGTTTTCACTAAACACTAAACCAAATAAAATCTTCCTCAGCTTGGAAAATGAACCCACTTTTTCTGTATAACTTCAAGTCCCGTTGCCTATATTTAGCTTAGTTCTACATATATTTGAGAAGGGTGCCTACAGATTTTCATTGGGATGGTTTTATACCTTTGGTAAACATCTAAAGTCTATTTAGGCCATGAACAATTTATATTTAAATGTCTTTCTAACAGCAATCTTGGGTGTTAAAAATTGGAAAGTAGAACGTAAATATTGTTTCAATTAAAGAATCATGCAAGCTTTTTTTTCTTTTAATATCACTTCTATGAGCAAAATAAGTAGCCCTGAATGTTTTCAGAACACCATTTTTGCTTCTGATTATAGCAATCTGATAAGTGGTAGTACTAGACTGTGTTTTTTTTACTCCTATAAACATGAAAGCATAATATACTTTAAAGATTGTAGAAAGTATTTCTTTCTTTATTTTTGGTGGGACTCAAAATAATTCAAATGTACTAGACTGTTTCCCATACAGTTTTTAAAAATAGTGGAAGTATCTTCCTGTAAAGGTTTTCCAAAACCTTAAAGTGGGAAGTTTTCTTGATTGTTCTGATATAATATTACAGTCAAGACTCCTATTTGAAAAATATTTCTTCTGATAATTTTGATTACTTTCATTCACCTCTTTTTGAATTATCTGAACTGAGTTTAAGCAATCCAGACGCCACAGAACAATTCTGGGACCTCGGTTTTGCTTGGGAAGGCAACAAGAATCTTTATTAAAAATAAGACATGTTGAATGTATTTATTAGCAGCTCTGCAGACGCTGCTAAACTATAAATGAGCATAGTCCAAACCAATGATGGCAAGCAATAGCAATAGCACTTAGACTTACATACCTCTTCACAGTGCTTTACAGTTGTCTCTCGGCAGTTTACAGAGTCAGCATATTGCATGAATGAAGGTGAATATACGTGTCCCAGGATAATGTTGCAGGATCCAATCCAGGTCGGCCACCATGGCCAGAGACTTTGTCTTCCGAGCTTTTGGACTCGTACTGGAGCCCATCTTCAGGGAACTTCTCTCTAGCAGAGTTGTGTGCTCTCTGTGTGGTATTTATATGGTGCCTCTTGAATGTGTCTTTTTAGATGTTGATTGGGGTGTTATTGGCTGGCTATGAAATTGTTGGCTGTTGTTTGCTTCTGCTGCCAAGCCCTTGCCTTCTAGACAGACTTGAACACTGGGCGCTATCTAACAAAATGAAATTCAATGGTGAAAAAAGTAATCTTCTACATTTAGGCAAGAAAACCAAATATACAGATATAGTATAGGGGGTACCTTGCTCAATAGTAGTAACTGTGAGAGGGATCTCTGAGTCCTAGTGGACAATCACTTAAATATGAGCCAGCAGTATGCTGCCGCTGCCAAAAAAGCCATCACAGTTAATGCTAGGCTGCATTAACAGAGGGATAGAATCAAGATCACGTGAAGTATTAATACCACTTTACAATGCCTTGGTAAGGCCACAGTTGGAATACTGCATCCAGTTTTGGTCACTATGATGTAAAAAAGATGTTGAGACTCTAGAAAGAATACAGGGGCACCATTTCCCAGGCTTCAATCACTTCCCTAGATGTTTTTGCCCCCAGCAATCTGGGTCCTCATTTTACCGATCTTGGAAGAATGAAAGGCTGAGTCAACCTTGAGCTGGTCAGGATTGAACTGTTGGCAGTCAGCAGAATTAGCCTGCAATGCTGCAAGCTAACCACTGCGCCACTACGGCTCTAAAATGTCTTGATGACCGTTGATGATGAAAGATGCAAGGAGTTAGGGCATCAGGTGCCTTGTCCTTATGTGAAAGATAGTTTGGGACTACTGTTGTTCAATGATGAACTGAAAGACATCTGAAAAAAAAGATCAGCTGTGATCAGCTGCTAAAAAATGCAATTATCCTTTCTATGTATTATTTATCAGGGTTTTTTTTAAAATGAAACTTGCTGTGTCTTAAGAGCAAAGTTTGCTTGTCTGAGTCAGGCTTAAGTTTATTTGTCCTGGGGATGTGCCACAGGGCACAGTAAATCCAGAGACCCAATGGTGTTAGCAGACAGAATTTAACAGCAAGAAGTACATCTGCTGTTTAATCTTATGTTGCTTTTAATAGGCTAGACTTGGCATTTGAATCATGCCTCGGCCTCTTATTTAAACACAGAGAGGCTGTTTCACTAGCAACTGAAATATTGGAAGACTACCATACTAGGTATGAACTTCTAAAATATTAGTTCAAAACAAAATTATGTTTGAATATGATTATTCAAGAGACCGACACTTGCCAAGGAACAGAAATTTTCTCAACTGTCATCTCTTAACTAAGAGGCCACAAAGGAGACTGAAAAACTAAATCTTTAGAATGGGATGCGTAAAGGTTGATAAGCTGGCAAAACTGCTCAAAAACAGCTCAGAAACGGAAAAGTAGCCTACTGATGTGTATACACTAGAGAAAGAGAGAGAGGGAGGGAGAGAAAACACAATTTAGATTCTTTCTCTTCCAAATCTGTCCCTAGGATAGTAAATCAACAAAATTTAAAACTAAAGAAATAACTTCATCAATAGATCAGGTGCCAAGCAAAGCCAACTGTGAATAATTTCATTGTTGTTTATGTGTCTCTAACATGAGGAAAAAGAAAGGTGCGAATGATGTTGTTGAACTAAGCAGGGGTGTCAAACTGGTGGCTGGCGGACCAGGTGCGTCACCCACAGGCCACGCCCACCCCGGCTCCCCAAAGGCAAAAAACATCGCGATACGTCACGACACGTTGCGATACGTCACGTGACGCAATCAAGTTTGACACCCATGAAGTAGGGGGAAGAATTATGCAAGCTGTTCCCTATGGATCCAGGAGCTATACTGAGTGATTTTAAATTAGATGTGTGAGTAGGAAAAGACGGTACAATTTAAGATCAAGTTGAACACCCTTTTATGGTGTATGCGTTATACTAGCTCCTTCTGTTATGTCAAGTGGCTACAAAGAGCTTGGTTGGGGTTTTTATATCAGGGCTGGATTTTCTGGAGCTGGTTGCTTGATTTTTGTTATCCAGGGTGAGTTTTAAAGAGCAGGATTGAAGAGAAATATTTAAGGACATTTGAATTTTCAAGAGGCCCATGTGCATTAAATTAAGCTATCAAACTAGAACTGGGGCTTCCTAAGCTAGCAAGAACTTTTATGCCAATATAAATTAGTTATCTTTTAAAGCCATCAAGAGAATGGCCAAGTATCCATTAAACCTTAACTATGGGAGAAAAAAAAACAGAGTATAACTCATAGAGTACAGTAGTCCTTGACTTACAACTATTTATTTAGTGACCAAGGTTATAGTGGCACTGAGAAAAGTTATTTATGTACCTGCTTCCTTAGCTGCAAAACAATCTAAACATATGCACTTCTTTCCTTGCTTAATCTGAACTATCCCCCGAGACTCGATCAATTTCCTACTCTGTGAATCCTAGTAATTTTTATAATTAGCTTAATGGCTACGGGGACTATAAAATGGGCGATCCCTCTTTTGTATCAGACCTATAACTACTTTCATTTTGTGTTACTGTGGTGGGCTAATTGAGGATGCCATCAAATAAATTGCAGCCTACTGTAAATCCATCACTTCCCACAGGTATGTCTTCAGTACAGGGGTATTCTGCTTCAGTCTGCTCATGAGGTATATTCCATTCCTTTGAGTGGAAATTTCATCTATAACAATTCGTATAAAATAGTGTCAAACCTTGTGCCATGAAGAACATTCTGACTATTCATGGTACAGAATCAAAGTCTATTGGCTATTTCCTTTGAGTAGCTTTAGTCCTTTGACTGAATCTTCAGTAATGTTTTGCAATGTGCACCTTCAAATGTAAATCATATTGAACTCAACAGCCTTGTTTTGCTTCTTTTATATGCAATTAATCAAATTTTCCCAAACAAGATTGGGCTGTAGTTCCATTTTTCCTGCCAAAACTGTTTTAGTTCACGAGTGAATTTCACACCTCTGCTAATTTAAGCTGTCTCATACCTTTTCCCTGCCAAATGGGTTAGAAAATAAGATTATCCCTAGATGATTGCAAATGTATGTACCTCTGCAAATGTATGTACCACGGCAAGGGTTTTGCAGCAATCAATTATATATGCAGAAGACAAACACATTTGGGGCATGAAACTATAAGGCTAGCAGTGGGCAAAAAAGGGACAAGAGCCCAAGATTCTACAATGGGGACCAGGACATATATATCACTATGTTCAATAAAGTCCCATATTGAAATGACTTACATAATTTCTTGGCCCAGGGCCTAAAGGAAAAGCCAGGTCTTAAGGGTTGAGACCATGTGATTCCCACACTTTTGGCACATGCTTTCTGTCCCCAACCAGAAAATGGCCAGGGAACCTACCTACTCTCCATGGATACTGATGAGTTACATGGAACACCACTAACGTCATCTATCACTGCTGGTAGATCAAATCTGTAGAATTGAGTAATCTCAAAGTGGTCAATCTAGACTTTGTTTATTCTTGGATGGAGATGCACCATTTGTCATGTAATACTTAGTTTAGCAAGTGGGGAAGCAAACTAACTGCAGTTCCATGATTCATTATACCTCTAGGACCTTTAAAGAAATAGTACGGGAAGACACATACATGTTATCTGAGGGAAACCATTGCTTTCTCTCAGAAAGACCAGCTGCATTTAACTGACAATTGCAAATGATAGTAAATTCACCCTACTGTAATTCTGTGTGGGGGACAGTGAGAGGTTGTCTCCCAAGGCTTAATATTTGGGAGGACACAGATTTCCCACACACAAACTTGCCCCTCCCATCCCTTAGTGTTTATAAACTCATTTTTACTCTCCCCAGTGACTAAAGTTAGTTAGAATTATCTTCTAGAAGTAATTTTCTTTATTTCTGACAAATCTCTGTAGCTATTGGTAACCATAAGGAAGCAGCCTGTGTTTAGGTTTAACTTGACAAATGATGGTAAATTATATGCGTTTTCTCCAGTTCTTCTTACACAAACATTTCACAGAACAATTTAAACTATTGACATAGTTTCATTGTGAGTGGCTAGGTTTGAATTTGCAGTCAAGATATTACAGGAGCTGATGAAATTCAAACTAACTATGGTACAGTATGCATTGGCATTCAAACGGGACCACCAGCGAATCTGTAACAGAAACACTGGGAATTAAGTAAATTCCAAGTCGAGCTCTTCCTTTGAAAGGAGGGGAGAAAGTGGTTATTTAGCTTAACCATATTTTGAATTTGAACATGTCTCACTTGTTGTCAAGTAAAGTTGGCAAACACTCTTGAAGAAACAAAACTGCCTCAGGGAAGATGACAGGTGGGAATTTATTTTATTCATTGCAAAATGAGACAATCTGAGACACTCAGTGCAAAGAGCTTCTTTTTGAAATGAAATGTTTGAAGGTATATCACTGAAGTAGGACCAAAAGCAATGACCAGAAAAAGCAGCTGAAATAATGATCAATATTTATTCAGTCATAAGGGAAGTACATGGTAAACTCCTAACACTACAGTCCAGGGATCTCCCAAAAGCAAGGATAAATATTAAGTATTACTAGATTTCATTTGACACCTCTGCAACTTCCAAATCTGTGAAGATGTCCCAAACTCACACTTGGAACTGAAGCAAAGAAGGGATGGATCCATTTTGTGGATTCCACCTATAGTTAGACCCATCAGTTTCTCATATACAATTCACAGGTGTTTTATTGAAGGCAAGGTTAGGCAATTAATGCCCCAAGGGCTGCCTATAACTCTTACCCGGGTTGCCCATAAACTTCAGCCTAATTTCAAAAGTTCTGTACAATCAGTCATGGCAGGCATCGAGACGTGACTACTATTTCTGCAGTTTGTGATTTAGGTGAATGAGAAATAGAAGCCAAAAATGAATGAATCCATTGTCTTCACTACTCCTTATGATCTCCGTTCATTCCGCCGGGACCTGAAGACCTGGCTCTTCGAGCTCTCTGGCCCAGGCTGAGAATTTTTAATTTTAATTTTAACTGGGGTTTTTATTTTCTCTCAGGGTTTCATTTAATCTTTTTTAATTGTTTTAACTTTTGTATTGATTTTCTTTTAAATATCCTGTAAACTGCCCTGAGTCCTTCGGGAAAGGGCGCTATATAAATCTAAATAATAATAATAATAACTCCATCACCATCAATTTTCCACAAAAATAACAGAAGACCCTTCTCTGTTTTAAGGAATTAACAGCCTGCTTATAATAAAAGGTATAATGGGGAGGGATAATTGGGAAGTGTTTACAAATGTTATAGATAGAACGCCAGTTTATGGAGTGATTAAAAGCCAGTTTATGGAGTGATTAAGGCACAAGGCTAGAAGCCAGGATACTCTGAGTTCTAGTCCTGCCTTAGGCATGAAGCCAGCTGGGTGACCTTAGGTCAGTCATTCTGTCTCAGCCCTAGGAAGGAGGCAATGGCAAATCACTTCTGAAAACCTTGCCAAAAAAACTGCAGGGGTTAGTCCAGGAGTCAGCATTGATCTAAGGCACTATTTTTCTTTTTTTTTTTTTTTAAAAAAAGGACTTTTACCGTTTTCTGGAAATGTTCAAAGCAGTCTTTAATATCTACATGCAGCTAAATGATGCATATCCATCAGAAGGATGGGATACAGAACTTTGAATAAAATAATGAATAATTCCGCCTTGCTGCAGCTGATGCTGTAGAATTAAATTAGTTTCTTGATCTGTACAGGTAGTTTAAAGTTTTGCATACAGTTGGGTATAAAATCATATATTTAAGTATCTGGCTCTTCAGACATGTTTAGTATAACCTGATTTGTATGTGTTGACTGCATGTGTATTCATACCTCTGGTGAACTTTTAACTTCTATCCCAATTGCAAAATGAAAAGGGATTGCTTAAGTATTTAACTACACCTACAAAAAGAAAAAAATCTATAAATCTAGTTCATTCTGTGAGGCATTTAGACCTGAGTTGGTTCCCTTTTCCAAACTTCTGGTCTAAGGGGTGGGTGGGTGAGAGTGGGAAAAAGTGCAATAGAAATTATCTAGTTTAATCATTTATAATTAATGACACTCTGGAAATCTTCCAATCCTAGCAATGCCTGCTCTCTATAAAATGAGCATGCACATCTGCTGTTTCAGTTAGGACAGTGGGAGTTGACTGCAGGAGAAGTCTCTTAGAAACCTAAATCTCTGCTAAGTAAGGAAGATGGGTGTGCTTAGAAATATGAAGCAGTTTGATGCAAATCACACTGGTGAGATTAACAGAGCTGTCTCTTCCGTGAGCAGTTAAAAGTGAAGTCAAAGAGACTCTCTGTGGCTTCAGCAGTGCATGATTCAGAAAGCAACATTCACAGTTCTTTTCCAAACTGCTGCAAACGTTCACTGCCGGTTGCTGTTTATTTTTAAGTTCAAAAAGCACAAGAAGGTCTAGTTGGCGTTTATTGCTAAAGGATCCAGGATAGCAGGTAAAACCGTTAATCCCAGCAAGCTGCAGGGCAGACTAACAGTGAGAGATGACAAAAGCTAATTGGAAACATCAGCAGTCTAACAGAAGATGTGTTTGCAGTAATTGGGATGTAATGTCTGCAGAAGAGAAAGTTTGCAAGGAGTAGCTTTAAAAAGCAGTGGCTCTCAAGAGGTGAGTAAGGGAGATTCTTAAGCTCTCTTTTTAAAAGACAAAACATGAAATGCCTTCAGAAAAAAGAACGTAGAAGGGGTTTAAATTCATCAAGGAAATACTTCAGCTATATCTTCTTCATATAGCTGCTGTCAGTTTAAGATAAAACTGATCCTACGTGAATTCTTGTCAGGATAAAGGTATAAGAAATTTCAGCTTTGTGGATTAGGAAATGAAATGTATATTTAAGGTTTGGTTGTTGTGGACTTTGTTTGTGGTGATTCTGATATGCGAATGTTGGTTTTATTTTGTTTGATTCTTGTTACATTTGGAATTGTTTGTTCAATTATTTTTCAAGTTTGTCAAACTGGATGGTTCCACACAGACTGAGTTTATGTTTATTTATTTGTTTGTTTGAAACATAGCTTTGATTAGACAGCTTCCAATCTCTATCATTATAATTGGAGTAAAGAAATGTAGATTGGGTGATTCAGAACAATAAGAAAGAGATGGAATGTTCAGTAAACTTGTAATAGAAAAAAAAAACATTTAAAATTTGCCAAAAGTTGACTATTTAGTCCCTCCCCCCAGACTGATCTTATTTCAAGTCCAGAAATAGATGATAGACAAAGTATAAAATGTCATTTCTGTATTTTTGAAATACTGTTAAATACTGAAATACAGTGAAAGCAAATCACGTTCACCTGAAGATTTTATCCAAACGCAAAGTGCCAACAATCTTGTATCTTATCTTTTTTTTCCTCTCCCCAGAACCAGCAGACAATTTAGACCCCCAACCCACAGGAATGAATGAAAATGCAACGTCTTTGGTTCAAAGCAGCAGTAGCAACAATGCTGCCACTTGCAGTAACTCTTCGGCCATCCCCCAGCCCAATTCCGCAGTCAAACCTTGGCGCAGCAAATCATTAAGTGCTAAGCACACAACCACAACATCCACATTAACTGTAAAACAGCAGGTTCAGGAATCTCCCAAACCCCTCCCAGAGATGGTCAAAACTACTCCCAATGGTCAGAAATCAATGCTGGAGAAGCTGAAACTCTTCAATACAAAAGGGGGTTCCAAAGCAGTCGGGTCATCTCTTGAATGTCCGGGGTCTCGGGACACTAGCTGTGAAAGATTAGAGGGCCTCTCAAACTTCGAAGAAAGTGAGGAGATGGAGGCTGCAAACCGGAACTTAAACACCCCAGGACCCACATCAAATAGTCCCAAAATTGCACTTAAGGGAATTGCACAACGGACATTTAGTCGCGCTCTGACCAATAAAAAGAGTTCCCCAAAGGGCAATGAAAAAGAAAAAGAGAAACAGAAAGAAAAGGAGAAGGAAAAGGAGAAAGAAAAGGAAAAAAACAAAGATGTGGCCCAGAGAACTTCCGTGATAGAAAAAGCTGACATGAAAGAAGAGCTGAAGGAAGAACAGGTCCCCCCTGCTGTAAACGAAATGCCAAAAAAATCCTCCAAGATTGCAAGCTTTATCCCCAAAGGAGGAAAGCTCAACAGTGCCAAGAAAGAAGCCGCTGCCCCTTCACATAGTGGAATACCAAAACCAGGGATGAAAAACACCACAGGGAAATCCTCAAGTGCCCCAAGTTCCTCTGCAAAAGAAGGTGAAAGAAGCCGAAGCGCAAAGCCAGCCACCAGCCTCTCTCATCCAAAAGCACAGCTAGATTGCAAGAATTCAAGTTCCACGTCAAGTTTAGCATCCACTGACGGGAGAGGAATGGGAGGGTGGTCAGCTTTAACTTCCAGCAGCAGCAGCCATGCTGTCAATGGGCCAACTAACAGTACCACCCAGACAACAGGAAGCAATACTGTGAGTGTTCAGCTACCTCATCCGCAACAGCAATACAGCCATCCAAATACCGCCACAGTAGCTCCGTTCATGTACAGGTAAGGAGCACTTTTTAATCATAATTCGTCCAATCTGACTTTTCTAGTATAGCCAGATTTTTCTGGCATGGCTTTCTTCAAGGATGAAGAAAACTATAGTAATTGCTGACTTGCTTGGGGCTATTTATTTTAAACAGACCTGGGCAACAGTGCATATTCTCTCAGCCCAGGTTGGTAGAAGGTCGCGGCGATGGGGGGGGCGGGGTGGGGGGTCTTGGGGCCTGAGTGGATGGGGTGGGGACAGTGATCCCCATGGTGATTGGGAATGGCGGCAGATGGATGAACAGAGGGCCATATCGAAATCTGGGATCACGCCACTGCTATCTTCGAGCGGTGGTGCGCTCCGACCCTCTGGCTTCATCCTGCTTTTCCGGGGGTGGGGGAGGACAGGTACCTGAGGTCAGGCTGGTCTATTTGAATGCCAGGCCTGTGGTGAATAAAGCTCCCCTCATCCGGGATTTGATCGAGGAGGAAGACGCAAACCTGGCATGCATTATGGAAACTTGGTTGGGCCGGGAGGGAGGAGTCCCTCTGATTGAATTATGCCCACCAGGTTTCCGTGTGCTGCATCAGCCTTGGGCTCAGGGTAGGGGCGGAGGGGTGGCAGTTGTCATCAAGGAGGCCCTTTGTCCGTGGGAGGCCACTGCCCCACAGATAGGCGGATGTGAGTCCCTCCTCCTGAGGTGGGGCCCTGGAGGTCAGTTGGGCCTGTTGCTTGCGTACCTTTCTCCCAGCTGCATGGCAATGGCCCTGCCCAGGCTGCTTGACGCTCTCTCGGGATTGGCGGTTGAGTTTCCCAGACTTATGGTTCTGGGGGATTTCAACTTGCCTTCCTTGGGGGAGATGTTGGGAGTGGCCCAAGAGTTCATGGCTTCCATGATGGCTATGGACGTGACCCAGATTATTCAGGGTCCGACCCATGAGGGGGGAAACATGCCCAACCTTATTTTTATCTCCGGGCAGTGGCTTAATGGTCTGGGTGGGGTTTCTCCATCTACTCAACCCCTCTCATGGACAGATCATTATCTCCTGCGGCTGGGCTTCCATCATGCCACCTCCCACTGCTGGGAGGCGGAACCGACCAGGTGGTTCCACCCCAGACGCCTGATGGACCAGGAAGGGTTTCAGATGGCACTTCGACTGATTCCTGCCTCCCTTTCCCACAGCCCAGTCGAGACCTTGGTTGACGCCTGGCAACGGGCTGCTTCTGAGGCTCTTGACTGCATTGTGCCTTTGCGGCCTCTTACCCGGCGCAGGTCCCGGTTGGCCCCTTGGTTTTCCGTGGACCTATGGGAGATGAAACGCCGGAGGAGGGGCCTAGAGAGCATTTGGAGATCCAGTTGGTCCAAATCTGACCGAACACAGTTAAGATCTTTTTCCAGATCTTACCTTGTGGCAATGGAGGTGGCGAAGTGTGCTTACTTCGCCACCCTCATTGTGTCTGCAGATAATCGCCCAGCCGCCCTGTTTAGGGTGACCCGTTCCCTTTTAAATCAGGGGACAGGGGAAGATCCCTTGCAGGGACGGGCCGAGGAGTTTTGTCAGCATCTGCTGGACAAAGTCGCTCAGATTCGGACCGGTCTGGACTCTGACTGGGCAGTATCTGACGAGGGGGAAACAACGGGTCTGGCTGATATTATCTGGGAGGAGTTTGACCCTGTGACTCCAGATGAAGTGGCAGGATCATGGGTAGATTGAGTGCCACCACATGTTTGTTGGACCCGTGTCCCTCCTGGCTGGTTTATGCGGCTCGGGAGGTCACACGAAGCTGGCTCCAGGCAGTGATTAATGCTTCTCTGAGTGAGGGATGCTTCCCTGCCGCCTTAAAGGAGGCGGTGGTGAGGCCTCTCCTCAAGAAACCTGCCCTGGACCCGGCCATTTTGAATAACTTTCGTCCTGTCTCCAACCTTCGCTTTCTTACGAAGGTTGTTGAGAGTGTGGTGGCACGGCAACTCCCGTTGGTCCTGGAGGAAACGGAGTATCTGGATCCGTACCAATCGGGTTTCAGGCCCAGGTACAGCACAGAGACAGCATTGGTCGCGCTGGTGGATGATCTCTGGCGGGCTCGGGATAGGGGTTATTCCTCTGTCCTGGTCCTATTAGATCTCTCAGCGGCTTTTGATACCATCGACCATGGTATCCTGCTGCGACGTCTCTGGGGGTTGGGAGTGGGAGGCACCGTTTTATGGTGGTTCTCCTACCTCTCGGGCCATTCGCAGACAGTGTTGGCAGGAGGACAGAGGTCAACCCCGAGGCCCCTTGATTGTGGGGTGCCTCAGGGGTCAGTCCTCTCTCGCCTCCTGTTCAACATCTATATGAAGCCACTGGGCGAGATCATCTGTGGTTTCGGGGTGAGGTATCATCAATATGCGAATGATACCCAGCTTTTCATCTCCACCCCGAACCAACCCAGTGATGCCCTCGACATGATGTCCCAGTGCCTGGAAGCGGTACGAATCTGGATGGGGAAGAACAGGCTCCAGCTCAACCCGGCCAAGACCGAGTGGCTCTACATATCGGCATCTCATGTAGTCCAAGATCTTCCATCTTTGGTTATGGGGGGAGAGGTGTTGCCTCCTGTTGATAGGGCGTGCAACTTAGGCTTCCTCCTGGATGCACGACTCAGTTTAGAAGATCACGTTGGAGTCATGGCCAGGGGGGCATTTGCACAGGTTCACCTGGTGCGCCAGTTGCGACCCTATCTGGACCGAGATGCTTTACGTACGGTCACTCATGCGCTCGTCACCTCCCAGATAGATTACTACAATGCTCTCTACATGGGGCTTCCCTTGAAGACCACCCGAAGGCTTTAGCTGGTGCAGAATGCAGCCGCGCGGGTTGTGATGGGAGCATCCCGATACTCCCATATTACACCCCTCCTGCATGAGCTGCATTGGCTACCGGTTGCCCTCCGTGTGAGATTAAAGGTGTTGGTTCTTACCTATAAAGCCCTACATGGCTTAGGCCTGGGATATTTGCAGGACCGTCTGCTGCCAGGAACGTTTTCCCATCGCCCTGTGCGCTCACACAGAGAGGGCCTCCTCAGGGTGCCGTCGGCCAGACAATGTCAGCTGGCGACCCCCAGGGGGAGGGCCTTCTCTGTTGGGGCACCTGCTTGGTGGGATCAACTCCCCCGGGAGCTCCGGATGGCCCCAGACCTTTGGTCCTTTCGCTGTGACCTTAACACATATCTTTTCCAACAGGCCGACCTGGACTGATGATAATGGGGTTTTTAATTATGATGTTAAATGTTTTTATTGGTTTTAGTGGGACTTTGACATAATTTAATTCTTTTTTAATATTTGTACTTATTTGTATTTTATTGTTGTTAGCCGCCCTGAGTCCTTCGGGAGATAGGGTGGCATGCAAGTCTCATTATAAATAAAAATAAATAAATAAATATTCTGAGGTCATGGGAATGCAGGTAGTCCTTGGAAAGTTGGCCAATTGCAGAGTCATCTAATTTTAGCCTTTTTACCTTGTTCTAGCTCTGCTCCTTTTTGTAACATGACCTTGGCAAAGCAGTTAAAGGTTATGTGTAGCTTTTGACCTGAGAAAATATGGCACCATTTGGCTGAGGGCAATGTACTATTACATACAAGGAAAGTTTCCTTCTTCTCGTGCTCCTCCTCCTCCTTTTTCTTGAAGAAAAAGTGAGAAGTTGGTAAAGAGAAAATTCATTATGACGTAAAGAACAATTTCATCTTATAAAATCATAGATTTGTTATCTTTGTGCCAAACCCTAATGGCTGCTTTCGTTCAGAATTAAAAATGATTCTCTGTAATTATATAGTATCTATAGAAATATTCTGGCTTGATACATTGGTTAAAAAATAGATGCCAGCTTCACTGGTTTCATTGACATAATTTGAGGGTAATACGCTAATCAGTTAATTGCTACATTCCAGCATCTACCAAAGCCATAACCTGGGCAACATTGGGGGGGTGGGGGTGGGGGCTGAAAAAGTGAATTCAATCTTGTCTGATGTGCCTAAGACATTATGTGATTATAGATAAAGTTTGGTAGAAAAAAAAATTGAGACTAAAGCAAAAATGTTCAAGAAGAAAGTCAAAGAGGTGAAGTATGAATTAATACACTAGATTACATGATTAAATAAAAATATTTTACTTACGGTGTGCCAGATCCTTCTAAGGAGAAATAGCATCATAAGATTTTCAACAAAGACTAGTTATTACCTAATACTATTCCTCTCACTCCAAATATTTTATTAGCCCAATTTCATCTGTCCTTAAACAGGACAGGACAGAACAGAACAGAACAGAACAGAACAGAACAGAACAGAATAGAATAGAATAGAATAGAATAGAATAGAATAGAATAGAATAAACGCTGGAAGAGACCTTAGAGGTCTTCTAGTCTAGTTCCCTATACCATTTGAACAGAACAGAACAGAGCAGGAATACATCCATAGTCTTCTTTCACATGTTCAGCCAAAAGGAAACAGAAGATTAAAAGCCATGTGATTCTGTTTTCTATGCAAGAGGCCTGGAGTAGCATTGGTCTTTATCTACACCAGGGATCTTCAAACTTGGCCCTTTTATGACTTGTGGTCTTCAACTCCCAGAATTCCTCAGCCAACGTGCCTGGCTGAGGAATCCTGGGAGTTGAAGTTCACAAGTCATAAAAGGGCCCAGTTTGAAGACCCCTGATCTACACTTTAAAAAGAAGAAGAAGAAGAATGCAATGAGGCTTTCTATTTCTGTGAAGCAATGGTGCTTGTTAGTCCAAACTATCGTAGTGGGGAATAAAGTGGTCCAGTATACTATTGAAATGCCATCCAAGGGAATATAAAATCTAGCATCTAGGTGTGAACGTGGAAAATTCATATTCTGTTTTGTTTGTTTATAATGCCAATGGCTAGAGAGGTATGAATCAGTGAAAAGGTAGTTGCCACCAGTCTTCAATATTTCTTATCCTATTCGGTTTCAACTAATTTCTCAAAGAATCATTAGAAAAATTAGTTAGAAAATTCTATCTAAATTGACTACCTGCAAATCCTCTCACAACTTTGTTGCAGAGTTTCGTGTAATTTTTGTAACTTCTTTTCTTCCCCTATTTAGCTATGAAAGAGATGAAATAAATAAGTAGATAAAGAATAGCTGGCATGAATAACCTTGCCCTCAACAATGTTTGGATGATGGCCACCAGTATAGATTACTGATCTGACTGGAAACTTAATTTAGAACAGAGGTTATTTAAAATAACCTTGAGAGCCTTGGTGGAGCAGTGGGCTAATGCCTCCTTAAGTAACACCAGCTGCCTGCAATTAGTGCAGGTTCGCATCCCACCAGGCTCAAGGTTGACTCAGCCTTCCATCCTTCCGAGGTAGGTAAAATGAGGACCCAGATTGTTGGGGGCAATTAAGCTGACTTTGTAATAATGCCGCTTGGGGTGTGTGTGAAAGCCCTAATAAGCAGGCATATACATAGAATGAAGGCTACTGCTAAGCTTGTAAGCCGCCCTGAGTCTTCGGAGAAGGGCGGGATATAAATGGAATTAAAATAAATAAAAATAAATAAATAAAATAATAATAATAATAATAATAATAATAATAATAATAATAATAATAATAATAATGGCATAAAAATGATGGCAGAAGGCCTTTTGACAGCAGAAATTTCGTATTTTTTACAGTTCAGTGCCTGTTTCCATATCTAGGACATAGCACAACATGGGACTAATGAATTATGTACAGTCAGCGTGCTAGTGTATCCTGTGGATACACTATACTGTAGTGCTATACTTGCAAGCATTGTTTTATTGATGCCAGAATTCTTTTTTGCAAATGAATGAATGAATGTATGAATGAATGAATGAATGTCTTTTCCTTTTTCCTGACCTCTATTTTCTACTTCAGATCCCAGACAGACAATGAGGGAAACATAACAGCAGAGTCCGGTACCGGAGGAGGAAGCACAAGCATGGAATCTGCTCCCTGCACAAAAACTGGACAACCTATTTTAGAAGATCTTTCTGGTAAGAGATAGGATGTGCTGAGTCTCCGAATCAGAGGATTAAAAAAAAAAGATGCTTTTCCAGAAGGTTTATTTTGTTATTTAGGCTATTACTTTTATGAGAGTGAGGACAGCATGCGCATTTATTTTGGAGAGTTTTTCAGTATCTTCACTGCAGAAGCAGCTAATGGCAGGTTCTTATTCAGGAAAGTCAGAAAAGGAAACACTATTTTGTGAATACAGTTTGGGCGTTATGTAAATCTTTATCAATGAGTTTAAAAAAAACCTTTATATCTAACTTAGTGAAAATGCCCACTTCTCTTAAATGTTGAATTCTGCCTTAAATAATTATTGTAGCATTTATGGAAAATGGCCAGAATGCTTTATTTAATAATTTAGAATAATAATTTAAAAATAATTTTAAAAACACACAGAACTGTGACTCTGAAGTATTACCCTAGACATTGTCTCAACTCCTGATGTTAAAGTCTATAAAGAATATCCTATTTAAGGAATTTGGATCATTGAAATATCAGTTGTGTGTTCAAAGGCCTAATGCTATGAAGGATTCTTAAAAATGAGTGTATGTATATTATAATGAAACTAGTTAATTATAAACATATAGGAGGAACACAGTGGTTTACAAGCTTAAAACACTGAGCTGCCAATCAGGCTTGTGTTTGGGATCCATTGATGCTGTGGGGCAGGATAAGTTCCCGTCACACGCTCCAGCTCCTGTTGACCCTGCAGTTTGAAAGTGGATGACTATGAATAGCTCTAATGGGTACCACTTCGGTGGGCAACTTCACAGGAACATGAAAGGATCCCCCAACTGGGCATCCCCTGGGCAACAGTGATATCACTGGCAAATCCTTTGGTCACAGAAGCACTTCAGTGCTTCCGACATGAAAAAAAAAACCCTATAAATATTGCATTCACAAGTATTACAAATTTAGTGTATACCTAAAAATGGATATACAATGTTAGCTGCTCATATTATTTCAATATAGTTCTTATGCTGAAAAAAGCCACCTATGATGACAATAGTTTCTAGATAAGACCTGAAATACCTAAAGAGCCTAAAATTACTGAAGCTCTAAGCCAGGGGTGTCAAACTGGCAGCTCGCAAGCCAGATGCGTCACGTGCAGGCCACACCCACCCCAGCTCCACAAAGGCAAAAGAAGTCACGATACGTCACGATACGTCGCGTGACGCGATCAATTTTGACACCCGTGCTCTAAGCCATATATTGTCACTTGGCTGCAATGTCAAGCAATACATGGAACGGCAGTTAGTAATTATTCAACATGCTCTTTATTAGAGTTGGCGCTGAGTATTTTCCAGATGTTTATTTTGTTTTTTTAGACTAGAGATTCAGAATTGTTCTCATTGTTTCACATGATATTTCTTTGATCTTGCCTTTCTAAAAACTAGTTTTCCATGTTTGGGTAATTAGGTTGGTCTATCTTTAGGAGATTGGCTAGTATTTAGAAGTTACACAGCTTTTGGAAAGTTTCCAACAGTTTCTGTTCTCACAATTAATCCTTCACCCTGGTGTTCAGTTTTTGTATACCGTAGTTGTACCTAATTTATCATCCACCCAGGTTATGAATGTACAAAAGGCTAGTAAAGATTTTAATATTCTACAGATTATTATTTAGCCATTTGTGAACTCTGAACAATATTTCCATGAAGACAAGTGGCTAGTGCTATTCAGCAGGTTTCTAAATACACTTTTAATAAAACATATACAGTACGGGAATAAGAGAAGCAGTTAAAGATAATTAACAAATGGGATTTGGTATTTCTACAGCTGCCTGAAATCTTATCATTTCAGCCCAGAGATACCTTTGACAAATTCAGTTATATCATCATTCCCTGGGAATTTTAGAAGTTGCTCTTTCAACATATCTAAAGGGCAGTAGACTGAGAAGGCTGAATTACATGGACCTAAGTTAACAACTCCGTGAGCCTCTTGTTGTACTTCCAATCATATTTTATTTGTTTATTCAAAAGATTTATATGGTCAACTCTTTTAAACAATCGGATTACAACAACAAAACCAATAACCATAAAACAGTCATAAAAAAAGTAAAATAAAACAAAACCTTGCACCTTAACCATCCCCTTAGGACAGTGGACCCCAACCTTTTGGGCCCCAGGGACCAGTTCCACAATGAGAGCTTTTTCCACGGACTGGAGGGGTGCTGCCTGCATCCTGTAGATGGGGCTTCGCTTTTAGCGTGGCCTAGTTTCTGGCATGCCACGGATCAGTGCCAGTCCACGGACTAGGGGTTGGGGACCTCTGTCTTAGAATACCCTGCAGCAATCTCCAGTTGCCCTCATTTCATACTTTCTATCTATAGAATCCTACCTTAGCACCTCGGTAAAAAGCCAGGTGTTTGTAATCTCTCAAAAGGCTAAAAGGGTAGGAGCCTGCCAAATCACTTGGGGAGGATATTTTACAACATTAGGGTCAGACATGAAAAAGACACACTTTCAAGGTCCAAATAGGTGGCAAGATTTCAGGGAAATCTGAAGCATGCCTATCCTATCTGACCTAGTGGAACAAGCAGATATTCTTATGGAGAGATGGTCCTGCAGATAATCATTTAGGCCAGAGGCCTCCAATCTTTTTGGTTTGGTGACCCAGAAAGGAAAGTAGGCAACGCTATGTGCGCATGCACAAATAGACTTCGTGCCTGTGTGCACAAAAATGAGCCCCATGCATGCACAAATGGGCCGTGTGTGAGTGCATGCGCACATGCAAATGGGGCTGCCCAGGTATGAGTGCTGCAAATGGGTTAGCACTAGCGCAAGTGCAAACGGGGCCATGTGAGCGCAAGTGCTGGAAATGGGGCAGCGCTAGCACTGGCAGGACGGTATGGGCGGCACTAGTGCCAGTGGGATGCTTTGGGGCAGGGCGGCGCTAGCGCCAGTGGGATGCTCAGAGTGGCGCTAGTGCCAGTGAGATGATTGGGGACAGGGCGACACTAGCACTGGCAGGATGCTTGGGGCGGTGCTAATGCCAGTGGGACGCTCAGGGCAGGGTAGTGCTAGCACCGGCAGGTTGCTCAGGGTGGCACTAGCATGAGTGTGGGCTTCACGCGGCCCAGTGGCCAAGTGGCCAATGCCCAGTAGTGGGCCACAGCCCACAGGTTGTTGACCCCTGATTTAGTCCTTTAAAGGTAGCTCCAACTGTACCCAGAATGAGACTGGTAGCCTGTATAGCTTGTGCAATAGAGATATATCCTGACTAACCTGTGAACATCTAAAACTGTACACGCCACTGCCTGTAACTTCCCAAATGGTTTCTAAGGGCAGCCCCAAATAAAGCAGATTGTAATAATCTAACTGGGAAATGATTAAGGTATCAGTCACTGTGAGCATGACCTCCTAGTCCAGGAAGGGGCTCTTTGGTGCACAAGATGAATCTGTGCAAACACACCACTATCCAATGCTGCCACCTTCTCATCAAGCAGCAGCCATGAGTCCAGGAGGATCCCGACTTCTCTGCATTGACGGGCGGCAGCTGCTGAGAATTCAAGGCTTGACAGGAAGTGGACTGTCCATGGCAGGGGTCTGTGCCCTCTAAGTCCAAAGCAGATATTTCCTGTCAAAATTCCTAATTTTGACAAGAGGCAGTGCTAATTTGCATAGAATATAAACTGAGTTTAAAGTTTCCACGATTCCAGAAAAATTCTTTTTTAAAAAAGAAGCATCTTTAGTTTGACAAAAAAAAATGGACTGAAATCTACTGTGCAGTTATCAGCACTTTCAAACTGCCAGCTATTGTTTCCACCAAATGTTAGTATTCTTTATTATAACTTTTCCTCATCCGTGTCCTCTGCACTAAATCGGAATTATTATTTTTTTAAAAAAAAGTTATTCACATGTTGAATAAAGGATTACTAAGGTTTCAACATTAAGGTTACAAACGGCTCTTCAGGTTTCGCAAAGTTCTTGTTAAACCTGGATTTAGGACAAATATTAACAAAGAATTCAAGACTTCTTATTCCTACACAAATTTGCTCAGTCTCTTAGAGGATCAAAAGAGTTTTGTTTCCCAGTCATTGTGTCCCACCTGGATTCTATGAAGCTACGCCAATATCTTCACAGAAGGTAGATTTCTCATTAGCTGCTCCCACTTTGTAAAAGTACTCGTGGCCTGAATTTAATCTAACATCATTTCTTTCCATTTCCAGGTAACATCGTGGCTTTCCCCTTTTGCTTTTCTTTTTTTTTTTTTATTCCCATTTATATCCCGTCCTTCTCCGAAGACTCAGGGCGGCTTACAATTTAAGCACAAACCAATGTGCTTAGCAATAGCCTTCATTCTATGTATATGCCTGCTTATTAGGGCTTTGGGGGGGGCAAGCGGCATTATTACAAAGTCAGCTTAATTGCCCCCAACAATCTGGGTCCTCATTTTACCTACCTCGGAGGGATGGAAGGCTGAGTCAACCTTGAGCCTGGTGGGACTCGAACCTGCACTAATTGCAGGCAGCTGGTGTTACTTAAGGAGGCATTAGCCCTCTGCTCCACCAAGGCTCTTTTTTGCTAGATTTATTCAGTTGATTTATTAATTAGTGCTTACTTTTCTGATTGATGTTTTAAAATGTATTCTATTTCTATTAGCTGCTTTAAGTGCATTTTACATACACACAAAAAACTTGGGGTAAAATGCTTTAAATAAAATACATTTAAATAAGTGGCATAGAAAAGAGGGTGTTTTTTTTCCAAGCTTGCAGAGAGAGCTCAGACTTTCCTTTTATGATGATCACTTGAAATGTTTTTGTAGACTAAGGTTGTTTTACTCCATGGATGTTTTACCTTTGAGGAAAACCTCTTGAATGAAATGAAACTTCTGAACAGAGACATGCTTTGATCTGAAGATAACTAAAACATATTTAGGTAAAGGAGCGAGAACTCTTCTCCCTTTGGAAACACAAAAAGGGAACAATTGCTGTAATTGCTGTTATGGTTATAACATGCCAAAATGAATTTTGGGTGGTGCGCTAAAGTAATTCCTGCAGTATTCCTTACTCTAAGACGGATATCCTTTGTTTATTAATTTTCTAGAGAGCACCCAGATGATATCCTTATCAGATTGATACACTACAGTATTTCTATGTTCCCCCAAGTTTTTTTCTATTGAGAATGCAGTCTGGTAGATAACATGACATAACATTTCAATTTTATAATAAATGGTAGATTCCAGTCTGCCTGAAATTACAAAGCCTTGTATTCAGCTAGTTTAAATCAGTGTGTGTGTTTGCCATAAAGTATTTAATATTCCTTTTTTAAAGAAACCACTCCTTCAGAAACAATGAGATTAATTTGATACGTTAGACATCTCCAGAGATGATAAAATTGCATGTTTAAAGAGATGGGAATCCAAATAGAAATCCAAATAGAGTTTTTCAAACCCACGTTGATCTTTAGAACTTCTTTACAAGACTAGGATACAAACATAATAGCATGAGCCTGAGATTGTTTGGGATAGTGGAAATGAATGCATTCATAAATAGCAATAGCACTTAGATTTATATGCCACCCTGTAGTGCTGTAAACATTCTCTGGGCAGTTTACAGAGTTAGCATAGTGTCCCCAATGATCTGGGTCCCCATTTTACTGACTTCAGAAGGATGGAAGGCTGAGTCAGCCTTGAGCCCCATCAGGATCGAACTCAAAGCTGTGGTTAGAGTTTGCCTTCAATACTGCATTCTAACCACTGTGTCATCGGGGCTCCTCCAATAATTCAAATAATTTTGAATATTAAATACAATTCAGATTAATGTACAACAGAGGACTATGTTCGTCAGATTGATTATACCCTACCAGGTCTCATTCAGCCCAAGGTTAAATGCCACTTACAAAAAAAAAAGAGCCTGAGATAACATAAAAATAGAAAAGTATTTTTTGAGTTGAACATGCGAAACATGTGTATGTGTATACTCTGCTGATAAACTCAAATTACTTCTTGTCTAAAAGTTGCATTTTTCCATAGGGGAAGATCCAGAAACGCGCAGATTACGAACTGTCAAGAATATAGCTGATCTTCGGCAAAACTTAGAAGAGACCATGTCTAGTTTACGAGGAACTCAGGTGTCTCATAGGTAAGAGACACGTGAATTATTTATTTACGAGGAATAGAACTACTTTGCCCATACTTTACTTTCTTTCTGCTTCTGAAAGATTATGAATGACTAACGGCAAAGATTAATTTGACTATACACTGCACTTCATTATCTTTTTTTACGTGAAAACCTAGAATCTGTACCATATTAGGGCATAACTGAGATTAATGAAGAGTTAAGTTTAGGAAGTGGAAAAAACCATTTCAGAGAAGGCTGTATATAAAGGCTGAATCTTGGAAAAATATTAGTTAAATATTTTTTAGGTGATGTTTGAACAGAAAGGTGCAAAGATTACTTTTTAAAAAGTTACCTAGGTTTACTTCTGAAACTTAACGTATTTTAACCAGATCTGCATTATTGTGTTTAAACAAGCAGCTGAACTGTATTTGACCTGTTTGATAAGGCACATAGTTTGAATTCCTACCTGGCCTTTGGATAAACAAAGCCTTATAATTCTATTAATGAGGTATGCCTGGTCATATTTTAAAGCAGTGAAAAATGATTCAATAGTAATATTTCAAAAAAGAAATCAAAATGGTCTATTGTTGCACTGTAGCACAATTTAGGCAATCAGCTAAATGCTTGGGAAAAAACCACATCAAAGAGGTAGTATGATTCAACGGTGACATTTCACTTATCCAGACACACGTATTTTATCCAAGCTTTCCTAGTTTTTAAATAATACAATCAAAATTTAAAAAATACCACAAACTGAACACAAAATATGAAAAAGCCATCAGTAACATAATACAGGGGGGCCTGAGACAACTAAACAGTCCTTAAATCACACCTAAAACTTGAAAGCTCAATACCACATAGTTTTCTCAGAAGTAATATTTCCAATGATACCTTCTGCCCTAACTACAGAAAAATAAGAAAAGAAGCTAAAATGAATTCACTGTTGGAAAGGCTCCCTAACAATCTCATAGGTTTATTCATTAAAGTTCCACAGCCATTTATTGTTTTTAGACAATAAAACAGTCTATACAGAGCATTGGTAAATAATGCCATTATTAATAATAAAGAGTTATGGTTGACATCTTTAACAAAAGGTCTCATCAAGGAAGCACCATAACTTGATTCCACCTAAGATGTACAAGTGTATTAAATAGACTTCTATAGGTTGCCTTGATCAAATGTGTTGCCTTCTATGTTGTTGTTAGCTGCGAATTCATGTCCAACCCATCGCGACCCCATGGACAACATTCCTCCAGGCCTTTCTGTCCTCTACCATCTTCTGGAGTCCATTTAAGCTCACCCCTACTGCTTCAGTCACTCCATCCAGCCACCTCATTCTCTGTCGTCCCCTTCTTCTCTTGCCCTCAACCTTTTCCAGCATTAGACTCTTCTCCAGTGAGTCCTTCATTCTCATTAGGTGGCCAAAGTATTTGAGTTTTAGCTTCAGGATCTGGCCTTCTAAAGAGCAGTCAGGGTTGATCTCCTCTAGGACTGATTGATTTGATCGCCTTGCAGTCCAAGGGACTCATAGGAGTCTTCTCCAGCATCATAGTTCAAAGGCCTCAATTCTTTGGCGCTCAGCCTTTCTTATGGTCCAACTTTCACAGCCATACATTGCAGCTGGGAAGACCATAGCCTTGACTATACGCACTTTTGTTGGCAGGGTGATGTATCTGCTTTTTAGTGTGCTGTCTAGATTTGCCATGGCTTTCCTCCCGAGGAGCAAGCGTCTTTTAATTTCTTGGCTGCAGTCCCCATCTGCGGTGATCTTGGAACCCAGGAAAATAAAATTGCCTTCTATAGCCAAAAGTTAATGCTCCTCTGCCCCATAGTTTATTAGTAAGTTTTTTAAAAAAACCATTTTTTTGCTTTTCTTTCATTCCAGGTATCTAGTATTTAAATCATTTAAATAAAATATTTCTAGCATTTGTCATAAACATTGGTTGAAATGTATTACACCTTGAATCTTTTCCTATTTGAAGCACTTTGGAGACCACCTTTGATACTAATGTCACCACTGAAATAAGCGGTCGCAGCATCCTCAGTTTGACGGGTAGGCCAACACCTTTATCTTGGAGACTTGGGCAGTCCAGTCCCCGCCTCCAGGCAGGTGATGCTCCATCAGTGGGGAATGGATATCCTCCAAGAGCCAATGCCAGCCGATTCATCAATGCAGAATCAGGACGTTACATGTATTCAGCACCATTGAGAAGACAGCCAACATCTCGGGACAATAATGTTTGCCACGTGAATATCACAGACAAAGGAGGTGATGAAGTAGATCTTGAAGGAATCAACATGGATGCTACAGGTTATATGAGTGACGGAGATGTCCTTGGAAAAAATATAAGAACTGATGATATTACAAGTGGGTGAGTACAATCAAATCTGTTTGTTACTTAAAAAAAACACGTTTGTTCACTGCTCTTGAGATAAAATTAGTTCCAACAATTAAATTTAGTTAAAATGGTGCAATGTATTAAGAATATATTGGTTAAATATATGGCAGCACATTATGGTTATTGATGAGATAGTCCAGGTTTAGAAGTAAGGATCAGAAAAAAAAATAGCTATTGAAGATAATAAAATGACATTTTCAAGCAGAGTCTAGACCAGGGGTCCCCAACCTGTGGGCCACAGCCCAGTACTCGACAGTGGCCTGCTGGCCACTGGGTTGTGGGACAGGCTGGCCAGTGTGAAAATGGGCCCCTGCCATGCTGCGGGGCACAAAACTGGGTGCCACCACACTGTGGGGTGCAGAAGCCAGACCGCTGCCATGCTGCAAGGTGCAAAAGCAGATGACACTGTGCCGTGGGATGCGGAAATGGGCTGCTGCCGTGCTGCGAGGTGCAAAAATGCCCTCCGCCGCACCCTGGGCGCAGAAACAAGGTGCTGTGCCATGCAAGAACGGGGCAGGGCTAGTGAGTATCACATGGGTGCTAGCCCCGCCCCATTTGGGGCACACACGTGCTCGCAGGCCCATGTGTACGTGCACACACATATGTGAAATGCTTCCTTCTCCCTTTTCCTCCAGTCCGCCAGCTGACAAAGGTTGGTGACATCCGGTCTAGACAGCCATCTGTTGTGGGTGCTTCCGTTTGGGTTTTTGCACTCACTAAGCAAGAAGATACAGTAGATAACATTAGTTTAAATTGCCTTCCTTTTCCATTTCTGTGAAATTGTTACCTAATTCGTTGAAAATTTTGCTTAGCTGTGAGCCTCTGAATGGAGTTTAATAAAAGAAAATGTATCAAGAACTTAGGCTTCTGTAGCCTTTGCCCAAGATCTGTAAATTGGTTAATTGAATGATGTTATGTTGAGCTGCCTAAATTCTCAAACTTTTGTCTGTTTCACAGGGAGAAATGCCATAGCAAATTATCACACACCATTGCTGTATATATTGTCTTCCAATTAGCAGCATGGGCAAACTGCAGCATGGTAGTTCTAATAGGACTTAGTTCTTTCCTATTGTCGTTCTTAGTTCTCTAAGATCGGCCCTACACAAATAAGCATGCAGCCTGATTCAGCCTATTCTGTCTGTATACATACAAGTACTTACTGGGGTTTAAGTCCAGTTGCCTCATGAAAAAGCATCTTTGGGATAACTATGTCCTGGAAGACAGAGAATCTCCATAGACATTGTGTTTGCAGATATTAGGTGTTGGAAGACCTAGAATCCAAGTTACAGCAGAAATTTTAACTCATGAATAAAACTATTCACATGAGGACATGATAGATAACAGAATTGCTTTGTCTGTTGTCTAGTGTCTGGATATATTTTTAAAAAGTATTTTGTTTTCTACAAACTATGGCATCTAGAGCGTGTTTGCTTTCCAAATTGTATGTATGTACATACTCTATCAGCAGTATTAAGGTAAAGGTAAAGGTTCCCCCGCACATGCGTGCTAGTCGTTTCCGACTCTAGGGGCCGGTGCTCATCTCCGTTTCATAGCCGAAGAGCCAGCGTTTGTCCGAGGACGTCTCCGTGGTCATGTGGCCGGCATGACTAGACGCCAAAGGCGCACGGAACGCTGTTACCTTCCCACCGTAGTGGTCCCTATTTTTCTACTTGCATTTTTACGTGCTTTCGAACTGCTAGGTGGGCAGAAGCTGGGACGAGTAACAGGCGCTCACTCTGTTACGCGGCACTCGGGATTCGACCCGCCAAACTGCCGACCTTCTGATCGACAAGCTCAGCGTCCTAACCCACTGAGCCACCGCGTATACACAAAAAGATGCATGGGAATAGGACAAATTAATGATTTGTTTGAACAGGGATAAGCTGAAGAAAACCAAATCCTGTTATACATGATATGAACTACCAAAAATATTAAAGTCCCAATAAAAGATGGACCATTTTAAAACTTTCTGGTCTTTTTTTCCAGAAGTACAGATACTTTGCCTCTCATTCTATTATTTTTTGCACTTGCTAGTAAAGTTGTCACACGCACATCAGTTTTGTACAAAATAATATAATGGAAGCATGTAAGACATTGTCACCATAGGAATGAATGAATTGTATTTTATTGTTGGCTATCTTTCATATACCTGGATGGTCTTGTCTATCTTTTTTCTAATTTTTATAGCAAATTTATTTGTTTATAGCTCCATCTAGTGGTGAGCAATTTCCTTAGTAAATCTGCATCTTAAATTGAACCCTAAGTTTCCTTCCATTTAACAGTTATTGTAGGGCAGAAGGGGAAATTCTATCTTTAAGTTACAAGTAAAAATTAAAATAATCAAGAAGACAAAGTTGATTCTGACATTTACAATGGCTGAATTGTCCTCAGGACATACTGATAAATAACAAAAACAAACAGCATCAGCAACAACAATAATAATAGAATTGGAAGAGACCTTGGAGGTCATCTAGTCCAACCCCCTGCTCAGGCAGGAAACCCTATACCATTTCAGACAAATGGTTGTCCAGTCTCTTCTTAAAAACTTTCAGTGTTGGAGCATTCACAACTTCTGGAGACAGGTTGTTCCACTGGTTAATTGTTCTAACTGTCAGGAAATTTCTTCTTAGTTCTAGGTTGCTTCTCTCTTAGTTTAGTTTCCATCCATTGCTTCTTGTCCTGCCTTCAGATGCTTTGGAGAATAGCTTGACTCTTCTTTGTGGCATCCCCTGAGATATCGGAACACTGCTATCATGTCACCCCTAGTCCTTCTCTTCATTAAACTAGATATACCCAATTCCAGCAGACGTTCTTTATATGTTTTAGCCTCCAGTCCCCTAATCATCTTTGTTGCTCTTCTCTGTACTCTTTCTAGAGTCTTAACATCTTTTTTACATAGTGGTGGTGACCAAAACTGGATGTAGTATTCCAAATGTGGCCTTACCACGGCATTATAAAGCGGTATTAACAATTCACATGATCTTGATTCTATCCCTCTGTTAATGGAGCCTAGCACTGTGTTGGCTTTTTTGGCAGCTGCAGCACACTGCTGGCTCATATTTAACTGCTTGTCCACTAGAACTTCGAGATCCCTCTCAAAGTTACTACTTCTGAGCAAGGTAGCACCTATACTGTACCTGTGTATTTGTTTTTTCTTGCCTAAATGTAGAACCTTACTTTTTTCACCATTGAATTTCATTGTGTTAGATAGCTCCCAATGTTCAAGTCTATCAAGATCCTTCTGTATCTTAAGCCTATCTTCTGGAGTGTTGGCTATTCCTGCCAACTTGGTATCATCTGCAAATGTGATGAGTTCCCCATCTCCCCTCATCCAAATCACTGATGAAGATGTTGAAAAGCACTGGGCCCAGAACAGAGCCCTGGGGCACCCCACTATACACTTCCATCCATGTAGATGCAGTTCCATTGAGGACCATACCCTGAGTACAGCCAGTCAGCCAGCTGTATTTATATTTATATCAATATTTATATAAATAGTATTTATAACTAAATCTGTTCTTTAATAACTGAATTCCAGCTAGTACCACACAGTTATTTAGTACGAACTATAAGCATTGTGCTAGATAGAAGTAACATCCAAAGCCTGACATATTTGAACATTAGAACAGGCCTATTAGATGAGGCTGATGCCCATCTTGGTCCAGATTTTGCTGGTCACTGTGGCCAACCACAGGACAGATGGAAATGTTATTCTGGATACAATAGAAGGCATAGATTTAATCAGTTATCCCATGCATACAGGTAATCCTTAACTTACTAACATCATGGTCATAAGTCGTGACAATTGTAAAGGAGGTAATTCACATGACCCACCCAATTTTATGACCTATTTTTTGCAGTGGTTGTTAAGCAAATGCCATGGCCATAAAGTGACCACCATAATTATAAAGTGAATGCCATGGTCATCAAGTGAACCCATTGTTCTCTATGGGCCAGTTTTGCTAAAATCCAGAGATAAATGCCCGGTTTTTGGCAAAACCATCATAAAATACGGTAACGTGACCATGGGATGATGAAACAGCCAGAAATATGGGTCTGTTGCTGAATGTCCAACATGTGTTCTCATGACCATGGTAGAAGAGGCATCAGAACTTCAGAACCAGGTTATAAGTACCCCTGGGGAAGTCCACTGTAACTTCAAACAGCTACTAGTAGTAAGTTAAGGACTTCCCATATAGAAAAGTGATTGAGATGTTAAGTATTAGTGTCAAACTTGTAATGTCACATGATGTGTTGCAACGTATCGTGACTTTTTCTCCATTGCCAGCAATGAGGTGGGCACGGTTTTGGTATGAGGCATCTGGTCCGTGGGCCGGCAGTTTGACACCCCTGTATTAGTATATAAAATTCTCATAAATTTCCCAGGGGTCAAAGTAAAGGATTTATCTCAGTTTTGGAGCTTTCTGGGAGTTGAAGTTCACATATCTAGCAGGCTGGGAAAGCAGGTCTAGGAAATAGAAAACTCATTGCCATTCATTCTGTTTCTCTGGCTGGATTTATAAGTTACCTCAGAAAGGCACAGATTCTTTATTCTGGCACGTCTTTTCTGACTGCCAGATGAATCCCTGAATGTGAGGTTGTTGGAGCCTGAGAATTAAGCAAATGTCATAGTCTGCTTAGAAACATTGGAAAAGAGGTTTTGTAGTGGAACAGAGAAACTAAATTCTGCACAGTTGATTTTGGATTGTGTAGAGTAGGGGTCCTCAACCTTGGCAACTTTAAGACTTGTGGACTTCAACTCCCAGAATTCCTCAGCCAGCAAAGCTGGGAGTTGAAGTCCACAAGTCTTAAAGTTGCCAAGGTTGAGGACTTCTGGTGTAGACTATGGGCTAATATTAATGCTTGCCCAAAGGAAGTTAGCATTCCACTACCACCATTATAAAGACAGCTTTGGCTGAGCTTTCAAAATGTAATGTGGGACATAAACTGTTTTGCCTCCAGGGAAAGGGAGTTAACATACTAAACAATGCAATCACCTAATCATACTGGACTAGTGTCTACACAGTTATAAACAGATGGTTTTGTAGCATCACTTTTATGATTCATGCCTTCCAGATGTCCATAATTTAGAACAAGACAAAATGAGGAAGCCATATTTCTTACTGTGGTGGAATTAGTTTGCGTAGCACTTGTCTTTTCAATGAAATTATTCAAGGAAACATCTTAGGTGTGTATAAGCTGTGGGGTTTTTTGGGGGTTTTTTTGTTGTTGTTTTTGTTTTTGCAGCAAATGCATTTGCAAAATATTTCATAGGTCATGCTTGAAGAGAAGTAGCAGAAGAAATGGTCCTTCCTGGAAAGATGCATAGAGTTCTTCTATTTAAAAGTATGACTACCAAAAATATTTAGTGGTGAGCAGCCCTACACCATTTGGGGGACAAAGGACTGTCACCTGTGTTTTTATTTTTGTAGCCTTCAGTAGTTCCCAGCTTTACACAATCAACATTCAGCAGTGTGGTTATACATTTCAAAATTATTTATTTATTTGATTGTATATCGCCCTACTCCCTAAGGACTCAGGGCGGTGAACAGTGACATAAATATCAAATGCACAAATACAGATATTGAAAACATTAATGTAGAAGATAAATTACCTTAAAACAATAATTACAACAGAACCCGTCAGACCAGACCGGATTGCTCAAACAGATAGTTTTTTAGGTTGCGTCGGAAGGAGCGAAGGTCGGGAGCCATCCGGAGCTCAACCGGTAAACGGTTCCATAGGTCAGACGCGCCCACAGAGAACGCCCTCCCTCTGGGAGCCACCAGACGGCATTCTCCGAACGGCGGAACCCTTAGGAGGCCCTCTCTGTGGGAGCGCACTGGACAGAGGGAAGTTGACGCTGGCAGCAGGTGATTCCTAAGGTACTCCGGACCCATGCCATAATGAAAAGAAAACCACGTGATCCTCACCTTTTAAAAAAAATGCGGAAGAAATCAGGGGTGAGAAAGCAAGGACTGTATTGATAACATGATACAGAATTAGGTGGACCTTGTTCAAATGCAGAACAAGTTTTATTTATTCAGTAAATAAACACATCTTCCCCAAAGACATGCCAACTATTTGTCTCCGTTTGGTTCCAAGTTTACGATATTCCTTCTGGACATGATTCATAATGTACACAATTAAAAAAATATCTGCAACACAACATGTAGATCTCTTTGTTCAAAAAATAGCATTAATAATGTGGCAATTACTTGATAATTTGAAAGAAAGAAAAGTGGTAACAACCCCCTTCTATTAATGAAGCTAATATTCCTTGTCTGACCTCCATCTCATTTTCTAAGCTGGGAAAATGTGTGGTTATCACTTGTTAGAAATCTCGTGAGAAAAGTGAATGAAGCAAGAACCACAATAAATCAAAAGCATAGAAGAAGCTACACCCTAGCCTAAGAGAATTTGCAGAAGCATTTTATGTTACTTTAATGGGAAAAACAAAAATTACCCAACTATTTTTTCAGGCTAATTAACATTGTTTTTTTTTTGAATGTGGTATTTACCACTTTGACATGACAATTAAAAAAGTGAGGAGGAAGTACTGCTTTGGAAACTGCTCAGGACAACCCTTTGCTGTGTCTTAGTTTTCAGAATATAATATGTTTACAGCATGAATGCCCTTTGTTTAATTGATTTGTGTTCCACTGCCATTTTCTAAATGGTAAATCTTTTATATTTTTACTGGCAATTAGATAGGAGAGAGTGCCAAAATATTTGTTACGGCCACAGCAAATCTAGTGCCCAAGGAAAATTGTTATACCTCCCCCATCTGTGTTGGGTCGTGGGAAACGTAGAGATTTCACTTTCAGGTCTATCTAAGCCAAAATTCTAGCAGACAGCCTTGTGTAGGGTATCTTGAGGTTAGAAATATTTCTTTTTTCTTGGCTTGTCATTATCTGAAAATATCTGTGACCTTGCCTGTCTATGAAAAATGTAAGAGGCTTAGGTGCTTGTCCTAAAATCAATTAACTCAGCCTGGGAAGTTGTCTTTTTATGGATACTGAAGATCAACACAAATCAATCAGCCTAGGCAGAGGTTATAAAGATGTTTCTGTAACTCAGTCTTCTCTTTAGGACTGAGACAAATTCAGCTATCACAATTAATTGCATGTGAATGTAGACTGGGATGCATACATACAAACGTGATCTCCTTACCTAGAAGTACAAGGTGTTGGCAGAGAAGGGTGTTTCCCTTCTACTACATTTTGTCACTACAATACAAGAAAGGTTCACCTTTCTTGGTAGTTCATACAATAGTTGCAGAACAACATGGAATGCATGGCTCACTCTTTATTTTACAATTCCTTTCCACTTATAGTTAATTGTCAGGCTATTCATCCTCACACTGAGGCAAGCCATTCAATGAAAAGCTAAGTATAATCATGGGTTGAACTACCTGTAAAATATAAGGGTGGATACCATATCCAAATAATATCAAATTCCTAGAATCTATAGACAGATTACTTACGATTTTAAACTCTCCCTAGGACCCAGTTCACAGTGTCAAAAATTACCCCCAGATTTCAGTAATGAAAATGCCACTTTTGGATATTGCTGTTCTCCTTTTGAATTTTTGTTTTTTAATAATGGCCAAAATAAGGGTATTAATTCATTTGTAAATTTTTGAATCTGCCTTTTATAATGTCTCAGCAGGTGGCAGCATCTCACTAATGTTGTCTGGGCTTAAAAACTGAGAGGATCAGGCCTAGTTAACCTAGTTTAATGGGAAGTTATCAGGAAATATATATTTTTTAAATTTTATTTATTTTTTTATTTTAATTCCATTTATATCCCGCCCTTCTCCGAAGACTCAGGGCGGCTTACAAGCTTAGCAGTAGCCTTCATTCTATGTATATGCCTGCTTATTAGGGCTTTCACACCCCCAAGCGGCATTATTACAAAGTCAGCTTATTGCCCCCGACAATCTGGGTCCTCATTTTACCTACCTCGGAAGGATGGAAGGCTGAGTCATCAACCTTGAGCCTGGTGGGATGCGAACCTGCAGTAATTGCAGGCAGCTGGTGTTACTTAAGGAGGCATTAGCCCACTGCTCCACCAAGGCTCTATAGACTTGACTAGGAAGACAACAATATACTATGGCCAAGAAATCTGCAGTTTGCCCAAGTAGTCACCTAGTGCTGTTCGCAACCTGGCAACATATTACTTTGTTCTTTTCATAATGAAGAACATATTCAAAAAGATTGTCAAGGCTTTATGCCCTGATATCGTTCTGATGCTCTTCTCATCTCTTCTTAAAGCTACCAAAACTGTTCTGAAAAGTTCAAGCGCATTTTGGCTACATTAGGGGATCAGCACCAATCCATCCTACAGTCCTTAAAACGTGAAAAAGTTAAGGATGAATATACAATCCCTCTAGCAGCAGCTTGTGTGCCTTCTCTACTGTTGCCCTTATATTGCCTTATAGATCTGAGGTCCTTGTTTGATGTTTTAGTTTGATGAAGTTAGGTTCTTTAATGAAAGCAAAGTCATGCATTTTTATAACAAAATATTAACGTGTACGTGTAGTCATAGCTTAGCCAAAAGAAAAGAGATGGTCGATCAGTTATTCATCATGGGGAAAAGTTGACAAGTTGTGAGAAAAGAATAAGGAAAATACCAGGATGTGAATGTATTCTTTTCAGTATTTAAGTTCCTTTTAAATATATACATAATGGGGTTTGTTTGGGTTTTTTCACCACAAAGGCTTGTCTTCCATGGTGAATCATTTCTTCATGGAAAAAAAACTTAAAATCGTATTCCTTTAATTCACCAATCTCAGGAGAGGACAACTATATCCATTCCTCTTAGATTATAGAGCAGAGGTCCCCAACCTTTTGGGCACTAGGGATCGGTGCCATGGAGAAAGGTTTTTCCGTCGACCAGAGGGAGTGTGGTTTTGAATACTGCCTGCATTCTGAGGATGGAGTTTTGCTTGCTTGTGCGGCCTGCTTCCTGACATGCTGCGGACCGGTGCCGGTCCATGGACCAGGAGTTGGAGACCCCTGTTATAGAGGATGCATTTATATGGATAGTGATAGTCCTTGGGTTATGAGTGCAGGTGGGTTTGAGATTGCCGTCGTTAAGCAATGAACTTGTAGAGTGGGATGTCACTTGACCACATTGTTTAACAATGACAGTCCCAGTTGCCATCATCACAGTATTGTGCCAGTCATTAAGTGGGAAGAGGTTAGAGTCCCAGACATGGAGTGCTGGGCTTTGCAGGTATTATGGGGGGAAGGTGAAAATACTGCAGGTGTGCACTAGTGGGTGCATGCAGGCCAGTGGGATCCACAGGTGGTTGTTAGAAAGCATGGGCAAGCCAGCAAGACACATGGGAAGCTGCTAAGGAATGAAGGTAGGTGGCAAGGGTCACTGGCAGGGAGTTTGCTAAAGGTAAGCACATGCTAGAGTGTGCAGGTGAGTTGGGAATGCTGCCAAATGTGAGGTTACTGGAAACTCATAGTCTGTAGTGGGGATCCTTGGGATTAAAAGTAGGAATGACTTTCATCCTTTCCTGCTGACTTCCCCATTGACTTTGCTCATGGAAAATTATCAGGGAAGGTTGCAAATGGCAGTCACATGATTGTGGTTTACTGGTCACAAGCAGCTAGCTCACGATCACATGATTATGGAGATGGTGCATCTTCATGGACCAATTGTAAGTCTCCCTGCACAGATTTTAGCAAACAGCTAACTATTTCTTACACTTAGTGTTCTAATATTTGCAAATAAGCTTTATGAAGGCTAGTAGTTTCTCCTGAAGATCAAGAATGCTCATTTGGACTGTGTTTTCTAAGCAGTTTTCTTGTATGAGGATATATTTTGAAGCATTATCATGAAAAACTGAAGGATAAAGAGAAAATCCAAGCACTATTCAAATGATTTTTGATTTTTTTTAAACAATGTGGATAATAGTTTTGTTAAAATTATCAGAGTTTTTGTCTACTAGAGAGAAGAAGAAACCAGTTTCCTTATTTCTCTGCTCAACTGATAAAATGGGTTCAATCCCCCCCCAATTTTGTCTAACCTGTCAATCTGGTCTCAGATGGTATAATGCTCCATACTATTTCTTGGTGGGGAGAACTAAAAATTGAAAATTATAAATGTTTACTTTCTTAATTCAGTCTCAAGATGTGATGTCATTTAGTAGTCTGCTTCCTATTGTTTTCACTTATCTGTCAAGTTAGATTTTTCAGAAAAATGCTATAGACTTGCCATGATTGTTTAAGATAGGTTTGTAGTTTTTGTTTCGCTTTGTTTTTTAAGAACCTGGGAATTCTGGTTTAAGGAGTTGCAGGTGCAAATTTCTGTACAGCCTAGCCCTAGAACTTATATTTTCTCATTCATTTTGTGATGCATGTCAGAAAGAGGATGAATTCTGCCATTGGGCAAATGTCATTGAACTTAGTCATCGGTTAAAAGCTGATTAGAAATTAGAAGATAAGACATCAGCAAGGTCAGTGGAACAAGATAGAGCATGGATTTCTTTGAGTGTTGTGTAACATTACAAGATACGGATGTGTATTTAGTGCCTCTGTTGATGAGTGCTGTGTGTAAATTTTGTCTGGAAACCATCAGTTGTACATTTTTTTTATGACTGAGAATTCATATAATCTTCTTTCGCTTCAGGTAAAAAATTGGGGCACCAATCTCTATGCATGTGCTCATTATTCTATAAAAGTGGTTTTTTAAAAAGTTTGGTCTAGTGGTTAAGACAGGGGTCCCCAACCCCCAATTTGTGAATCAGCACCGGTGTGCGGCATGGCAGAATCTGGTCTATGCAAACAAGCAAAGCGCCATCCATGGGATGCAGGCAGCACCCAAAATCAAGCCCCCTCCAGTCTGTGGAAAAGCCTCTCTCCATGGAACCAATACTTGGTGCCCAAAAGGTTGGGGTGGGGGTCACTGGATTAAGGCACTAGGCTAGAAAGCAGGAGGCCATGATTTCAAGAGCTTCCTTAGCCATAAAAGCCAGCTGGATAACTCTGGACCAGTAATGTTCTCTCAGTCCAACCCACCTCACAGTGTTGTTGTGGGAAGAATAGGAGGAGGAAGATGTGTTGGGTATGTTCGCTGCCTTGAGTTATTTGTAAAAATAATAAAGGCAGGATATAAATAAATTTATATATATATATATATATATATATATATATATATATATATATATATATGTATGTATGTATGTATGTATGTATATGTATGTGTATATATATATATATATATGTATGTGTGTATATATATATATAGATATAGATATATATATAGTAATTCAGGTACATATTATAATCACCTGGTATTTAATTGTGGAATAATACTGTCTTATTGTTATTATTTTAGTGTATGCATTTTAAAAATAATCATGTGCATTCCTAAATATTTTGGATCATCCCAGGACTAATCTGTGCAATCTATCTATTGCATATCAGATTTGTCCACTAGAGGGAAATGTGATCAAGAGCACCTAAGTCAATAAAATTTGGTGGAATGCATTGCCTTATTGGATTCAGCATTCCCATTTTGATTTGTCAGTGCAATAACTCTAGCCTTGTTTCTTCAATCTGTTTCCTTCTTGAGGAAGTAAAGCCAAGCTGCTTATTTCCTTCTTTAGCATACCTAAGATTTCAGCTGTACTTTAGACATAAATATGTGGCAATACCCTTCCCTCTATCTACCCAGGGTCACTGCGAGTTTATTTGCCCCCAGCCATTCAAAAGATGGGTGGGTGGAAATAGTTTAAGTTCTATTCATTTTACATTTTAAACAATCTGAAAGATGGGTGTGAAACTAGAACACTGAGTCTGGACAAATTTCAAGATTTTTTTCCTGTAATCTTTCCACGTGCATCTCTTAAAGGAGGAGACAAACGAGTTTTTTTGAAGAGGTTTAACATTATAAATATTAGCATTCTTTTCCTCCCTAACTATCCCCTAGTCAGTCTTAACTGCACTGATTGTTCCGAAATTTAATGAATATTTTATTTCAGCCATAAATTCTATGTTCTTCAGATTGCTATGTTTTTATTTACTTTGTATTGGATGTGAAGTAGAAACCACAAGCTGACATACCACACTTATGGATAATGTGCAATAACAAGCACCACAGGAATTTTGGATATGTGGCTTTGTTGCTCATCTTAGCTACTTGCAAGTTTGATTGAAGTGTGAATTTGCATCTAAGCTATATATCCTTGCAAGCTGCTTGCTTAAATTACTGATCATCTAAAGCAAGTACAATTATTTCTATAATTAAAATTATTGTATTAGCTTCTCTTGATAGTCTCAGTGACAGAAGAATCTGTGAGTTAAGAAGGAGGAGGGTGGAGGAGGAAAGTAGTGGCCCGTGCGCCTAATGGCACATCAATCATATAACTAAAAATCGAAAAACAGTGCTGGTACATTCAGGGCAAGTGCATCTCAGATTCCTTTCATCTCAGAATGTCTGGCTTAGTTCAGTGCAACACTTGTTTTGCAGCTGTCTTTCGCAGTACTCTTTTCAAACTTGGAAACTGTCCTATCTTTAAATGAATCAATAGTCTACAAGGACAGATTATTTATCTAGGGTCTGTAATCTGTGCTCTTCAGGCAGAAATTAGGTGTCCAGTTCAGCCCTTCTACCCTATTGAGCCTCCGCGCTATCAGCCCCCTCTACTACAAAGATCCTGCAGGAGAAGGGCAGTGTGGACAACCGTGGGATCTGACAGGGTGAGAGCTGTGAACCATAAACACAAAGCTTTCGCTGTGTCCCTGCATAACAGATACAGTGCCCTTACTGACCTTAATAGGGACATTAAGGAGACAGGTCAAGGTAGTTGTGATGATAACTCAAATAAGCAGGGGATTGTGGTCCGAGATGAAAACTTGTTTTTGACAGGGAGAAATGCGAATCAGACATCACACATCAGTCATGCAAAAAGAGCAAGGCATCCAAAAAGAGAAGCCACCTTCTGGTTGGTGATTCAATTATAAGGGATGTAAATTTAGGAAAGGACACAGAGGTTTCAAAAGAGGACAGGTGTCTTGCAGGTGCCACTGCCAGTAGGGACAAGAAGTGTATTTTTAAAATAGTCAAGAATGCCAGCAAGGACTGTGATGTGGATGCTATTGTATATCTGGCACTAAAGATCTGTCCCAAAAAGATGTACTCTGTGTAGAATGATTTCCAGAGCTTGGGTCAGGAACTTAGCAGGATAGGCTGTAGGCTTACTTTTTCAGAGATTTTACCAGTGTATAAGGAGCAAAATGGAAAAGGCCAGTGTATAGCAGAATTCAATTTTTGACTTTGCTACCAAAGTCAAAAATGACCAAAAAAAAATGTGGCTAAAGGAGCGATGTAAAGGGGAAAGGCTTTGGTTATATTAGTCACGATGTCTGCAGCTGGTCCAATGAAAAAATATACAAAAGAGATGGTTTACATCCATCCAAGAAAGGAACTGAGTTACTTGGCAATAAATTCACAGATTTTCTGGAGGAATATTTAAACTAAACAATGAGGACAGTGAGTTAATTGATACAGAACATTCCTGTCCCCAGCAATCTAAAAATTATAAGGTTATCAGTGCATGTAACATAGATGTATGTGTGGAAAAGAATATCAACCTTGCTGTGAAGCAAAATCAAACTTTTAATAATGAGTGCCACACGAAGTGCACTAACCAAACAGGTAGTAAGAAAATAGGGGAACTCAGGCACCACACAGGTTATGTAGAAAGTAAACACAGGGTCAGTCATGAAGAACTCAAGTGTCTATACACCAATGCACAGAGTATGAACAGTAAACAGGGTGAACTAGAAATTCAGGTAAATGAGGGCAGATATGATATTGTTGCCATTATGAAAACATGGTGGGATGAAACCCACAAATGGAACACACAGCTAGAGGGATTTAAATTATTTAAAAGAAACAGATCAAACAAAAGAGGAGGCGGAGTTGCTCTCTATACAAGAAATAACTACATCTCTACAGACATAGAGCACAACAATGAGAAAACTGTCTTGAATGCATTTGGGTCAATATAAAAGGGGGGGAAATGACATTGCTATAGGTGTATACTATAGGCTGCCAAACCAAACAGAGGAAATAGATGAACTTTTTGCTAGTCAGCTAACTAAGGTATGTAGGAAGCACATCACAATAGTAATGGGGGACTTTAATTACCCTGATATCAACTGCACCAAGTGGAAGATCAAACAAATTGCTGACAAACCTAACAGACAACTTTGTCTCCCAAAAAGTAGAGAAGGGAACTAGGGGATTAGCCATATTGGATCTAATCCTCACTAACAGAGATGAAATGATAGAAGGTGTTGAAGCCACAGGAACCTTGGGGGGAAGTGATCATGCAATATTGGAATTCAACATTAGGGAAGCCCAAGCAATAGAAGACAGTCAAACTAGAGTCTTGGACTTTAAGAGAGCTAATTTCAATAAACTTAGAGAGAGCTTGGGAAGGATTCCATGGATGAGAATCCTCAAGGGGAAAACAACTCAAGAAGCTTGGGAAATTTTGAAAAGTGAGATAATAAAAGCCCAGTTAACACAATACCAACAAAGAAGAAAAATAACAGCTCTCAAAAGAAACCAGCATGGCTACATGAAGAATTCTCTGATAAATTGAAAGATAAGAAGGACAAGTATAAAAAGTGGAAAGACTGGCACATAACTAAGGCAGAATATCAGCAAATAGCCCGAGCCTGCAAAGATGAAGTGAGGAAAGCTAAGGCTCAAAATGAACTAAGGCTTGCGACCAAAATCAAAAATAACAAAAAAAGCTTCTTTCAACATGTAAAAAACAAGAAAAAAATTAAGGAAATGGTTGGTCCATTGGTGGGGGAAAGTGGCAAGAAAGTGATAAGCAACAGGGAGAAAGCAGAACTATTTAACTCATTTTTTGCATCTGTCTTTACACAAAGGGGAAAAAACAGTCCAACCTATCAAAAACAGTACCATAAAAAACAGATTAGAAACACAAAGTTAAGATAGGCAAGAAAATGGTAAGTGAGCACCTGTCCAGCCTAAACAAGTTCAAATCGCCAGGACCAGATGGATTATATCCCAAGGTTCTCAAGGAACTGGCAGATGTGATCTCAGAAACACTGAACTATATTTTTCAAAGATCCTGGAGCACTGGGGAACTACCAGAAGACTGAAAGTGAGCTGATGTAGTTCCTATCTTCAAAAAAGGGGGAAAAACTAGATCCAGGAAACCACAGACCTATCAGCCTGACCAAAAGATAATCAAACAATGAATCAGCGAACACCTAGAGGCAAACAAAGTCATTACTAAAAGCCAGCATGGGTTTGTCAAAAACAGATCATGCCAGACAAATCTTACTGAATTCTTTGACCAAGTGACAAAATTAGTGGACCAGAGGAATGTGGTGGATATAATTTATTAGGACTTCAGTAAGGCATTTTATAAAGTAGATCACAACCTACTACTTGATAAGATAGAAAAATGTGAGTTAGACAGCATCACTACCAGATGGATTTGTAGCTGGCTGACAGGCTGTACTCAGCATGTGGTCCTCAATGGAACTGCATCTAAATGGAGGAAAGTGTGTAGTGGGGTGCTTCAGAGCTCTGCAGCTGCCAAAAAAGCCAACACAGTGCTAGGCTGCATTAACAGAGGGATAGAATCAAGATCACATGAAGTATTAATACCACTTTACAATGCCTTGGTAAGGCCACATTTGGAATACTACATCCAGTTTTGGTCACCACAATGTAAAAAAGATGTTGAGACTCTAGAAAGAGTACAGACAAGAGCAACAAAGATGATTAGGGGACTGGAGGCTAAAACATATAAGGAACGGTTGCTGGAAATGGGTATGTCTAGTTTAATGAAGAGAAGGACTAGGGGTGACATGATAGCAGTGTTCCGATATCTCAGGGGATGCCACAAAGAAGAGTCAAGCTATTCTCCAAAGCATCTGAAGGCAGGACAAGAAGCAATGGATGGAAACTAAACTAAGAGAGAAGCAACCTAGAACTAAGAAGAAATTTCCTGACAGTTAGAACAATTAACCAGTGGAACAACCTTCCTCCAGAAGCAGTGAATGCTCCAACACTGAAAGTTTTTAAGAAGAGACTGGATAGCCATTTGTCTGAAATGGTATAGGGTTTCCTTCCTGAGCAGGGGGTTGGACTAGATGACCTCCAAGGTCTCTTCCAACATCATAATCATCATCATCATCATCATCATCATCATCATCATCATCTCACATCAGTATTTAGGTTGAGTTCATGCATTATGCTAACTTCCATACTGCATTCTGGTTTGTTAAACAAACTGTTATGTATGAGTTCACACAACATATTGTAAATCATGACCTTTGGTTCTGTGGTTCATAATGATTATGTCTATATGTCAAACCATATAAAGCAAGGGTATCATCCGGGATCCACGCCCACCCCATTGCCAGCAATGGCAAAACTTTCCCGATACGTTGCGTGACATCATGTGACGTCGCAGGTTTGACGTCTGATATAAAGCAATCTGAACTACTAACGGTCCAAGCAAATTGGAAGTAGATAAGAATCTAAGGTATTCAAGGTGGGCTAGAGTTAGATCTCTTGTGGGTACAAAGGGACTCCTGATTGATGGCACATTTGACTTTTCCCTCAGGCTCAGCCTAGTCATCTCCTACAGTAGGACATCTGTGCCATCACATGTGCCTTATGGAACATTCTCCCCCCAGAAGTGAGGCTACCTCCATCCCTATTAATGTTTCCATAAGTCCTTTGAGGCCTGGCTATGTCATCTGGTCTCGGGGTCTCAGGGGACTGGTGACATTCTTAAAGGGCTCCATTTACTCTCTATTGTGTAGAGGTTTTGTATATTTTAAATGATTTTTATATTTATCAATAATATATAATATGAAACATTGTTTTATATTTCTAATATTGATCATGTTTATATATTGATTGCTTTTCTTTATTGTTGTACACTGCTCAGAGTCACGTCTTATGAGTTGGGCAGCTATATAAATTTGATAAGCAAATAAAATTAGGGGATTCAGATGAATGTTATGAATGTTGATGACTCCTTAAATCAAATGCATCTTTTTTTGGAGGGTGGGGGTGGAAATGTGGCTCCTTTAAGTTGTTGTTGAAAGGTGTGTGACCTCCAGATCACTTTTCCCCTCTCAAATCGTATGTGCTTAATATTCATCCTTGCTCTCTCTTTGTCTTGATTCATAGAAGGCAAGTAATCCTATTGTCACTTAGGACATTTGTGAAGCAGAAATGTGGAATGCCTCAGGAATGTTTTCCAAGAACTATGGAACTGTCCCACTGAAAATATAAGAAACTTTTATAACTCTTTATCAGAATGTTTAGTGGCCCGTTTTGTTCGTGCCTTTCATTAACAGGCTTCTCCTCCTCAAAAGAGAGTCTAGTTTTGAGAATGTACGTGCTAAAAATGAGTGGCATTAAACATATCTAATGTAACTACATGTTGGCTTTTTCACAGTTTGATTGTACCAAACCCTGTAATTAGATGGGAAGTTGATACTCAGGATATTTTGAGTTCATGTATATCTTTTTTTAAAAAGCCACTTGCATTAATTGAGAATTCTGGCAACATGACAACAAAATACAACATAAGAGCTTATGACTGAGCTACACCCTGACTTGATTTCACTCATCTGTTCAAGTTTGTGCAGACTGAAACTTGAATTGACCCTAGCTAACTGGTTGTTCATTTCTTTGTTTTCTCTTGAAAGGCAGGGCTTGTGGGCAAATTTTGCATTCCAGTCTTTGACCAGAAAGATCAAGTTGATGAGAGATGGTGGTCAGTTAAGTTTGATGAGTGGACAGAATAGGGGAATAAAAAGCATGGTTTGGCACTAACATTAATATAGGAGAGAAAAAATAAGAAAAATACAAATCTGTACTGAATTAATATTTCACTAGAAAAATTAAGAATCTTTCTTCTTATTTCTTAACCTGGTTTTAATACGGTAATTCTTAAACACTGATGCTTTAAGAGCCAGTATATATTTTTCATGTCGTTCCCACATTTTTTTCCAAACTAAAATTCAGAAGTTTTGCATTCCAGTTGTGAAATCAACAAGTTTTTCACATCAGTAACTAAAAGCTATGACCTAAAATAGCTCATCAAAGACTACTTTAATCCTATTAAACCTATATGTTAGATCATGTTAGACCTAGTGTTTTGTCACTATTTGTGACCATCGTTGGCCACTATAACTTGTGCCTTTAGAGTGAGTGCATTACAAGCTACCATGATTATCAAATCAGACTGTCCATGTCCTTGCCTATAGTGCTGCTTCATATAGATCAGGGCTTTTCAACCTTTTCATCCATTGTACCACTTTTAGGATATGGCAGCATCCGAGTACCACCAGTCGCCTAGCAAAGGGGTTAAAAACTTGATGACAAAAAAAAGGAAAAAAGTGATGAAGTACAGGTAGTCCTCGACTTACAACAGTTTGCTTAGTGACTGTTTGAAGTTACAATGGCACTGAAAAAAGTGCCACAGCTGAGCAAGACACCTGCCTGCCCACCCGGCGGCGCTCTTCCTCCTGTCCGAAGTTTTCATTATTGTGAGCATTTCTGTTGAGGATTGGCAGCGGGGGTGGGGGGGTGTTTGGTTTTTATTCCCCCCGTCTGCTGGGTGGTTGCAGCAGGTTTTGGTCACTTCACATGACCCTGGGACACTGTGACCGTCATAAATATGAATCAGTTGCCAAGCATCGGAATGTAAATCACAAGACTCTGGAGATGCTGCAACATTCCAGCTGATCGGTGCTTCTTCTGGGCTCAGAAGCACCAGGATCAGTGCCGAGCTCCAGCTGGAGCCTGGCACTGATCCTGGAGCTTCCAATGAGCTCTGACAGCCTCGAAGAAACGCTGATCCTGGCGCTTCCACTGAGCCCTGACAGCCCTGAAGCTCCAGCCATCTCTCGCTCAGGCTTGTGCAGTGCTGCCACCGGTTCAGCTCATTCCCCTCCCCCGCTACCAATGTACCACAGGTGGTACCTGCACCACTGGTTGAAAAGCCCTGATATAGATGATACTTCCATGTTGAGTGCTGTTCAACTACAAGTATGGCAACAGTGTCAGAGATATCCCAGATGCTGGTGCAAAGTGCCAACCAGCTGTTAAAACACAGTATTAAAAAAACAGAACTGGATGGCAAACATTTGTACATACAATCACTTGGAGTCAAACCCAACAGAATATAATAATATTCTGACATAATATTGGATAGTCTGCAATTAGAGAGTTAAGATGGACCCAGCGATTATTATCTCTTTGAAGAAGTGATAGTGCTGTTCCACAGTGTTACCCTTCACATTAAGAACTTCAGAATTGTACTAGATTGGGTAATGGAGCTAATTTTCTTACTCCGAATCTCAACTGTTCTGTGTTTGAATTTCTATTGTAAGAAATTTAATTACCATGACTTGTAAATAAACTATATACTCACCTTTTTCAAAAGAGGCATGCCAACCATGGATTTATCAGGGATGACTCACACCCTGGTCGGTACCTCTTTACTCTCCTACCATCAGGTAGGAGATATAGAAGTATAGCCAGCCGCACCAACAGGCTGAAGAACAGTTTCTACCCATGGGCTGTCAGGCTCCTGAATGGGAAATACCGGTAACTCTATGTATGATTGAGTTGGTGGGCCGGCGCATTGTGCAATTAGCTCACATGGTGCAACAAGATGGTGGGTTTGTTGTCTCTGTGGGTTGTGGGGGGGCACGAAGGGAGGCTCAGCCAATCTCACTGTACACATGCTGTACTTTGATAATAAAGGTTGATTTGATTTGATTTGATTTGATTTGATTTGATCAGAGATGTTCAAAGGTTGAAATTTGGCATCAGGGGTTATTAAAAGCAACGTAGAGAACAATACAAAGCAATATTAACAATCACCAGACGTTCAGTCTTTTGGGGATGATCATCTTTATGTATAAAATACACAGAAAAGTGTAAAAAAAAGGTGACTAATAAATTAGTAAGATTCTGTAGTGGTTAAGGCACCAGGCTAGAAACTGGGAGACCATGAGTTCTAATTCTGCCTTACGTACAGTACAGACCCAGCTGGGTGACTTTGGGCCAGTCACACTTGCTCAGCCTAGGAAGATGGCAATGGCAAACCACTTGTGAAATCTTGCCAAGAAAACTGCAGGGACAATCAAAGAGCAATTAAAGCTGCAAAAACTGAGGGGGGGGGAAAGTAATTTTTCACCCAATAGGCCACTATAGGATCCTGCACACATATACATAAGGCATTTAATCTCTAAAGAGATGGCCTGATTCAGTCTAATTTCTGTTTTCATCTCTTTTTCAAAAGAATTCTGCTCTAGTTCTCTTTTCCAAAGAATAGTGATAGTGAGAAATAGCGTTGCTTACAAAGGAGGCTTGGAAGGACAAAATGTTTGAGGCACTAGCAGTTGGCAGAATGGGAGAAAGTTTTGTTCTCAAGAGAATTGAGAAGTAGTTGGCCTATGCTAATAAAACAGATCTGAGGTTAGGAGTGAGGCTTTGGGGTTGTTTTTTTTCTCCTTAGAGTTTTTTCTTTTGAATTTCCATTTGCGTAAGTCCTTTTAGTACTTTATTAACAGCAGTTGCATCAACCAAATTTGTATAGTACACTAAATGTAGGAAAATGAATTTTGTTACAACCATTGAATAAAATTTGGGGTGATAATGTGACAGAAAATGAAGCAGAACTTTTTTTTTTACAATTAATGGCTATTAAGTTTAATTTTAAAGTTTTATTCAAGAAATGATAGCTATATCTGTTGCTTTCAGCCATTTCAAATTTAAAACATTTTGAATAGCTGTAAATGTATATATTTCCTAGATTTCAACAAGTATTAACCAGCTTAGTTACTCAGATTTTAATTAAAATTCCTCAGTGTGTCAGGCTCCATTTCCTGTTCCTTTGGTGATTATCTACAAATCATTATTTTATTTACTTGACAGTTTCTTGAAATAATTCACAGACAATTGAAGTATCTTTTTTCTGCTGCAATTACATTTTATTTATTTATTTTATAATGTTTGAAGCTTGTTCTGATTCAGGTGGATTCTGGGTGGGTACAACAAGATGTAAACAAAAAATTAAGCAAGGTGTTACTAGTATCCCATTAATTGCTCCATATTGTTTTACTGCTAAAGATAAACTGACAACCAGGCATTCTGTTTTATCCTTAAATGCTTTATGTTTGTTATAGGCATATTATAACCACATACCTGGAAGAGTAAAAGAAATAAAGCAGGCTAAACATTCAGTGGAATGCAGGAAATATGAAACCATCTGTACTGACAATTAATAGATTGGTTTAGTGAATGATGTGTTATAGTCAGTGATTGAGGATTTCATGGAACTTATATAACTAAATGTACAACTACTGCCCTTCTCTTTAATACTTGTTGCAACTTGAACTGGTATTAGAATTTCACAGATCTCTGTTCTAGCAGGTATGCCAAGGTTAAGAAAAGCACAATTGTGTTTTGTGGAACAGTTTTTTCCCCCCAAGAAAGTAGGGTGCGCTCTGTCTTAACTACCATCATAGCATTAGTCTGTTTCAAAACTATACTATGAGATGCTCTTTTTTAATATGGAAAACTTATTTTTCTTATTGTACCTGTTTTCTTCATGGTTTTTCAATTGTTTCAGTAAGCAATTGAAGCTTATTATCTGTGGTACTTTCTCACCTTGATAGGAATTGCTAAGGCCACATAATCCCAACAAGGAGGATCTTTTTACAGAGCATTTCATTCACACTGCAAGATACAGCTGCTAGTTGTCTTACACTGGGTGATTAGCTGTCAGGATAAAAATGCTGCCAGATTCACTAGAAGAAAGACAGTGGAATGGCATGAGATGGGAGAAAGAAGAAGAAAAAGCAGTACATCGCAGGAGGAAAACTATGTTAGGCTGTGGGGGCTGCAGCTGACAAAACCTTACACCTGTTGTAACATTTGTTAGTTGGAGAAAATGCTATAGACTCCTCCTGAGTAAAAGGAGATAAAGAATAAAAGAATGGGATAAACCTTCCCCATTAGTTTTGCTTATGGGAAGCTGGAAGAGGAGATCACAAATGGTGATCTTGTGACTGCAGATGACTGCAATGTCATATTGTGAGATGGGCATCTGAGTGTCCAATTCATAATCATATTGGCTGGTCCGAAAGTAGTGGGTTACCAGAAATTATTACTGTTACTTTCATTAACCCTTCTAAGTTCCACCCCACTGCTAACCTTGTCTGGTCTTTGAACTTCAAAGCAGGACAAGAAGCGATGGATGGAAACTAGTCAAGGAGAGAAACAACCTAGAACTAAGGAGAAATTTCTTGACAGTTAGAACAATTAATCAGTTGAACAACCTGTCTCCAGAATTTGTGAATGCTCCAACCCTGGAAGAGATTTTAAAGAAGAGATTGGACAACCATCTGTCTGAAATACTATAGGGTTTCCAGCCTGAGGAGTGCGTGGACAAGAAGACCTCCAAGGTCCCTTGCAACTCTGTTATTCTATATTCTGTATATGCCCACGGGAACACTGCAATGGGTGGAATTTGAGGTTGTGTATATATTGTTACAGTGGTGTCATAACTTTGAATGTCATGGAATGAATGGACGTAAGCCTAGGACCACCTGTAATCAAATTAAGCAGATTTTTTTCTGTGATAGTGCTCAAATTATGCAACTTCTACTGTACGATATTTAGGTAGGTGGTAGCATGATGTTGTGGAAACTGACATTTGAAGAAATATTTTCAAATATGTATTTCCTGGAAAAACGCACATTTGAATTGTTTCATATAATTTGCAAATGAATGACTGGTTACCAGGGAGCGAATATTCTTCCCTCTAGGAAAGGAAACAGGATGAAATCTTCTTTCTTTTTAGGCCAGTGTGAATTTGTACGCTGCTTTATTTGTATTTATATATTAAACCTTCCTGTATTTTTTCTTAGATTGTTGATAGCATGATTGTGTATGTTTCACCATATTATAAACTGTTGCTATAGCATAATACCATATTAGAAATTCAAAATGGCTTTATGTCTGTGTTGTAACTTTCAATAATGGTAGCAGAACAGGCAATATTCAACAAATGTTAGCATAATAATATATACAATATAAAATGGAATCCAATGTCATCCTATCACCTGTTTTAGAATGTTAAGTCTCTTGACTTTGTATTAATATTTTCAGCAACTGTTATTTTCTTTAAACATTTGTCATTCATATTCATACACACAGAGGCTTTGTTCTGAGAAAAAAAATAAAAAGTACATTATTCATAGTGGGAGGTTAAATTAATATTTGGGGCATGAACAATGTTTTAAGAATGAGGAATTATAGCTGTTGGCTGCTGTTTGACTCTTGGAGACTGGGTAGTTTAAAAATTGATCCTAACATTCTCAAACTAATGAACCAAGAATTCACATCAAATAATGATGATTTTGTAATTTGCTAAAAGATTATTATTCTGCTTACATTAAAGGCCCTCCTCCAACTATGATATTTAGTGATATTTGAAAATATTAGGTAAAACAGAAATGGTTATGAAGAAAAAAAAGATTCAATTCCATCTTTATATCCCATTGCAATTTAATTCCCACTGAATTCAGCATTGCTTTAATTCTCCAAAAGTCATTTTAAGACTACTACACAGTCTTATGATATTAACTTTTGTACCACGGTGTCAACTTACTCAATGCTAATTTTCAATTTAGTAACATATTTTCAGTGCAGAACATAGCAAAAAAAAAAATCTGCCCATTAGCCTGGTAAGAGCAGGACAAAAATGCACTTCAGTGGAGCTTTTTTTTCCTTTTCATTCCCAGATTGTTATATATGTAATGTATAAACTGACTGGCCAGAAGATTCTGTCACAGATAAAGGGTTATTATCTAAATTAGGCAACCCAGTTCTGATTTGTGAAGACAGCTTTTGTTGTATACACACTGATCTACTAGTCTGAGTATGTCTGGTGTACATATGCAGGGGTTTGCTTCTGGAAGAGCTGTTCATTACTCTAATCTCCAGGCCCCATATTTTGTTATTATGAAAAGCTTTAAAGCATAAAGGATTTTTTTTTTGGGTGACTCCCCAGTACTCAGCTTATATGACATACATTACTTTTGTACTGGGGAGGGAGAACATTAGGTGCACATGGACCTCAAATTGTTCCCTCTTCCATGGATTCCCATTGCCGCCTCCTACCTCTGCATTCGTCTTCTATTTTCTCATGCTGTTTTTACCTGGTCCTGTTTTCCCTGTGTCTCTGGGAATTCAAGAGAAATTTGTAGGCATATTATTAGTTGTCCTACTAAAATAAATGGAGTTTCAAAAGTACTTAATTTTCTTCAATTTTATTACCGTATTTGGGCTACATTTCTAACAATTCTAAGTGTATCAACTTCTACATAGGAAGAATTGACTATAACAAACAGGCATTGCAAAGTTGTTTACCACAAAAGGATACAGTAGTTGTTTATGTTTATGTTTATTTATTTTATTAAATTTAAGAGTTAGGATTCACTGTAGACCTCTGTTGAATATAGTGATGGTAACAAATCTATTCATGGAATGCCTGTGCATCTCTTTTTACACACTGATATGCATACACACACACACACACACACACACACACACACACACACACACATCTTTTTTAAAAATTTATTTTCTTATTTAAAAAAATCTCATGGTAAAGCTCTTGTTTCTTACATAATGCTTGCATTTGCTTTTCCCATTTTAAGATTGAGGTCTGTAGCGCCTTGCAAACAAACATTATAATAACTGAAAGATTTGAGACTTGCTTCTCTCGCTGCCATTGAAATTGACCTCCTTGTTTATGCAGTTGAGGGGAAAGTATTGTGTCTTGTCCCCATGGACAAAACAGAAATGAGAATAGTCCTGTCCCTAGTTTTAACTAGCTTAGCAACCTCTTTGTCAAACTCCAGAGGGACAATTGTTTATTGTTCTTGCACCAGTAGAGACTCTTCAGAGCTGACTTACATCCATTGCATTTTCCTTTTTCCTCCTTGTTGATTCTGAAGTTTATATCTTGTTTGGGGCATTATAGTTTGGGGATATCTATTATAGCTGACAGTGTAATTCAGTGGGGTTTTTCAGAAGCTAGAAATGGGGTCAGTGCTGAACAAAGCACTATTTTTTCCATTTACTGCAAGAAGATCAGCATAGAAGTTACAACATTTAAATTGTCTTCTTCTTCTTCTTCTTCTTCTTCTTCTTCTTCTTCTTCTTCTTCTTCTTCTTCTTCTTCTTCTTCTTCTTCCTCCTCCTCTTCCTCCTCCTCCTCCTCCTCCTCCTCCACAAAGAGTCTTTAAAAAAAATCAGTCAATGGCAGCAAACTTCGCAGAACTGAAGAACATATTCAGACTCTTCAGATAATTTGGCCAGTGTTTTCAGACCGGCAACGAAAAGATTGAAAGGAAATAACGCTTCATTCATGACTTAGTAAAGTATGTTATTTTGCTGAACGTTTGCCAAAGGTATCAATTTCACTGTTTTCTTTTTGCTTGTGGCATAGTTGGATTTGTATTGTTGAATTGTACAGAATCTAGCAGAAGAGAAGGGGGAATTCAAATTCAGAGATCCATGGGACATTTTCACCATACTGTAAATTAGCATCACTTTCACAATCTGGCACTTGATCAGTGGGATTCTACTGTAAACTTTTTGAACGATGGATTTGAGAGGTTTGTAGCCCCAGGAAGTTTGAGGAAGACCTGTTTAAGGATTTTGTTGTTGTTGTTGTTAAATGTCCATAGCAATAGTCATTTAAATTGCAGTTGATTTTATAAGCTGTACTATTTATTTTAGAAAGATATGCATAATTTTAAAAAATTATATGTTTGGACTTCATTTGTCCATTTTAGTTACATGAAGAAACTTTAATTTCAGCATATCTGGTTTAATATGAACTCTTAAACCTTGTATGAATTAATGTTATTAAGATTACTTAAAAAACTTCTAAAATGCAGATTGTCAGAACTTTTAAGTTCTCTTTCATTATCTGTTTAAATGTCTATATTTTGTTTTACTCCTCCATTTCTATTTTTAAGATGAAAACTTCATTCAAACATTTGGCACAGTGGCAGTTTATGCTCCATTAACCCTCATATGCTGAAAATATTGATATGGTTTGGGGTACCATATCAGAAAGCATGTAGAGAATCATAAACTCCAAACATATTCAGATCAGCTTTTTTCTTAAGTGAAAAATCTGTAAAACACCTATAAGAATGACTCCATTAATAATACTCCAATTACAGTATTAACATTGGTACTGAAAAATATTTGATGGTTGGATTTTACAATGAATTTGGAAATGGCACATTATCCTATGGTCCGAAATATTCCATTGCCTACTCATTGCTGTGAATTTTTTAAAATGTGAAGATAATTGTGGGAGCTCCATTTGTTGAAACTATCCTGCTTAAACAATAATGGTTTGGATGTAGACTCATTTTGTTATATTTTAATGCTGAGGGCAGTATTTTAGTCCGGTCTTGAAGTCATGGGGTTGTATAAGAGTTGCTGCATAGATTAAGTGGGGTGTTTGGAGGATGATGAGGTTCAAAAAGAATATGTGGGGGCTGCAGGGGTGTGTGAAGGGTACCAGCCCAGTCAGGTTGGTGTGTGGGGTGCAGCATAGGTCAGGAAGTGCATTTGGGTGTGGTACCAACGAAGTGCTGCATGGTTGAGGAATGTGGGCAGGAGGGGAATGGGTAAGGGAGGATATGTGGGAGTGAAAAAAGTGCACAGATCAAGGAAAGTATGCGTGGAGTGATGCACATTGGAAAAAGTGCATGAGACCAAACAAGAGGTGCTGTATGGGTCAAGGAAAAAACATAGGCAGGTGCAATTCAGGGAAAGTACATGGGAGACAGCACAGGTTGGGGAAACACATGGTGAGTAGTAAAGGTGTACAGGATTCCTTCTTTCCTTTTCCTTCCTTCCTTCCTTCCTTCCTTCCTTCCTTCCTTCCTTCCTTCCTCCCTCCCTCCCTCCCTCCCTCCCTCCCTCCCAGCAGGCTGGTAAGAGAGTGAGGGATTGGCTTGGAAACTGTCACAAAATGTTGATAATGGAGATTGCATTTTCAACAACAGCCAGTAACACTGAAGCAGCCACAACCTTCCCATATTTCATTCACTCAGAAGTCATGGATCCTTGATTTTTGACACATTCTATAAATTAGACAATCTGAGGCACCATGGGTCAAAAACTGTGGCCATTTTGCCCAGTTAAAGGTCATGACAGCAAGAGTTTTTACAAGTATATAGATTGCTCAAGTCTCTATTTATCCAGATCTTCCATGCAAAACACATTATTTGAAACTTGTGCTTTTATTATTAGGTTTCCACATACGGGACTAGCTAGAGAGGCTTGTAATTATTTCATCAGTGAGGAAAGCTGTATCCGGATGTACATGGGTAAACAAACAGATACAGATGGAAAAGAGAAGAGAACTTTGGTGTTGGAACCAGCGTAGGAAATGGGACAGACATAAAGAACTATTTATGAGCAAACCTGGATCTGATTAAAATTAATTGTGATACTGAGAATACTGAATGCTCAAATATGAGGGTATTTATATGTTTGTGGAAAGGTAGAATAGGAAAGTAATTTAGAGAACATCTAGTTCAACTTTCTGCTAGGGCCTGGATCTAGTGTACTATTTCTGATACATGACTATTCATCCTGAGGTGTTGTCAAGCTCCATATCTCAGGGCACAAGCAAGGAACTGAAAATTGCACTGATTTCAATAAAAGGTTTTAATGAAGAAATTAGGTCCAGAATTTTGGAAATGCCATAGGGACCTTCTGCCTTCTTTTATTAGTCAGTTCATTAAGGCAGAGTCTCTCTGAATCTCTTCTTCCTAGTTTGTCTGCAGCCCAAATTAACCTGCCATGTGAAATACTATGAACTCTGCTCCCATCTGTTAGTTGACTATATCTAGAATTCCTCTCATTTCTTAGCTTGCTCACAGTCACTTCATGGTTCACTGAAATCTAAAAATGCTACTTAAATCTAGATTAAATCTACTTCACTGTACTTTTAACACTTTGGTTGTAGATCTGCTCTCTGGGACAATAAAGAATGTCTACCATTCTTCCATTTGACAGTCCATCATATAACTGAAGATTGTTGTAATAGCTTCCCTGAGCTGTCTGTTCTACGATTGAAATGTACCTAGAACCCTTAACAAAGGGACGCGGTGGCTCAGTGGGTTAGGACGCTGAGCTTGTCAATCAGAAGGTGGGCAGTTTGTGGGTCGAATCCCAAGTGCCGCGTAACAGAGTGAGCGCCTGTTACTCGTCCCAGCTTCTGCCAACCTAGCAGTTCGAAAGCACGTAAAAATGCAAGTAGGAAAATAGGGACCACTACGGTGGGAAGATAACAGCGTTCCGTGCACCTTTGGCGTCTAGTCATGCCGGCCACATGACCACGGAGACGTCCTTGGACAAGCGCTGGCTCTTTGGCTTTGAAACGGAGATGAGCACCAGCCCCTAGAGTCGGAAACGACTAGCACGCATGTGCGGGAGGATGGCTACCAAGAAGGTGAGGAGTCTGGAAACAAAAGTCTGTAAGGAACAGTTAAGTTCCTTACAGACTTTTGTTTCCAGACTCCTCACCTTCTTGGTAGCCTTCTTGGTAGCCATCCTCTGAATTTGCTCCAATTGTTGTCGTTATTTTTGAATGAATGCTGTCCTTCAATGTGGTGTCCAGAACTGGATACAGTATTCCATATTAGATCTGGCTAGGGCAGAGTAGAATGGAATAATTATTTCCTGTATTCAGGAAATTGTTAGCAGCAGTTGGCAGTGAATTACCATTAGCAAACAATGAACAATCTTTCTGTGCCTGACTCTTCCTCTTGTGTCTGCCTCTTCCAACTGGGTTGCCAAAATCTTCTAATTTCTTCCTGTTCACTCACTCAGCAAATTACAAAATAAAACATACATATAAACAGTAATTCTAGATTAATGGTAGGGAACTACAGGGAAATTCATAGAAAATTCATGCCGAGTTACAATAGTTAAGGGCATCTGACTTGGCTTTATAGAAGCTGTACTACAACAGAAAGTTATAACAAGGAACAGACAGGTAATATTTAATCTGATTTATATTGTGATGGGATTTTGTTTTTTAAATGGATTGGGATTCCTGCCAAGACTTTAATGAATTGCATTCTTGAGGACAATTAGGTAGAGTTTGCCATGTGTCGTCTCTTACATGAATCAGTCAAGATGCACATAAGCATAGCGATATGCTACTTTCTCCTCCAACCTTGGCTATGTCCTCTTGGGACCTTTAAATTCCCCCTTTCTCTTTCCTGGAATAAAATGGGTAATACCAGTCTGACCAATACAGTATATAAAACATAATCTCCATGTTTCTATAAGGGCTCAGCTTCTCGGTAACCTTTCAAAGCAGCTAAAACAGATCAAAGATCAAATTAGCTAAGTACCATGATTTGAGAAACCACCCTAGGGTAGTCCATTGTTTTAAAAGTATCAGTAGGGTTCATATTCTGTTTACCATTATCAAATTCTAGCAGAGCAGACTTGACAATCCTATATGTGGTAGGTTTTGAAGCCAATTGATGTATTTCCTGATCTCTTACAATTCTCAAGAGGCTTTTTACTCTATGACACCCCTAATATCTGGATATTTCTGGAATTCAGTGGAACTATAGCCGTGATCAGGGTTTTGTGAGAGGCTTCTCTTAAAGTTGGTTGGTTCTACCCACAGTTGCTAATGGGTAGTGCAAAATAACTATTGAGAGAGATAAATATTTGTACACTGATGCATAAAAATACATAGAAATTATTTTTGTTCATTTGTTCATAGGTGTAGAGGAACTACACCCATCCGTCATCTGCAGACAAGAGATTTAAACTCTTTGAACAAAGCTCCTAAGAAATGTGTCTTCTTGATGGTTAAAAGAAAACAGTTCTGGTGTAGCTGAGTGGTTTGCATTCAGTGGTCTTCAGTGAGATGTGTCTCCTAGGCCAGAAATGTTGAATCTCTAAATGCCAGACAGTATTCTGGAAGGCAGGCTTACATAAACTATTCGCATCCTAAGCATACACATATCCTTTACAAGGAAAATCTCTGGTAGATCAGAGTCTGCAGATAACTATCAATACAGCCAAGTAACTCAGCATTCATATGGAAATGATTCTTTCAAACAGTCTGAGCTTCTTGCCTTTTTCAGTGCTTAGTTCCCTTTCTGAAAACAATAGGAAGGTATGGCAATGCAGTAAAGCAGACTCTAGGTTCTCCAGGTGTGCATCAGCTGAGGCACCGAATGTAGAACTCAAGCAAGAGATGTAATAGTAACTGGGAAGCTGGTTACTTTATAACTATGAGCAGAATGCTTGCTGCAGGTTAACTTACTTACCGGTATATTGTATAGAAACTTGCACAATCCTTCTGCAGTATTAGAACAGTCTGGTTACAAGTTGTTTTTTTTTACCTCTTTAGTTATGAAGGAAAATGTCGACATAAGACAGTAAGCAAATTAGTACTAATATGCTCCTGGTAGAAAATGTTATTGATAGCATATATCTTGCCAAGCTCTCATTTTTCAGTCAGACTTTTATATAATGAATATGCACTAACTAATAGAAATGTGTTGCAGTTTTTGCCACAGTTAGCTCAAATAGATGGCACGCTGTGGCCCACAGAATTTAGATCAGTACCAGTTATGTTGATCTATTTGCCTTCTTAACTTTAGATCTGTTGCACAGTCAGGCAGATATTCAGGCTGGATTTGACATTTTTGTCCACCTATCAAGTCCTTCTTAAGGACCTGTGATAGGCAGATATGGATGTTTGATGGTGTTACATATATCGGTTGCAAGATTAAGCTCAAGTAAAGTTGACTTTTGAAATTGACTGATGGTGAATTATTTATTTTTATTATTATTATTATTATTATTATTATTATTATTATTATTATTATTATTATTATTATTATTATTATTTACAGGTACATGACTGATGGTGGATTGGGCCTTTATACTCGAAGATTAAACAGACTTCCTGACGGGATGGCTGCTGTAAGGGAAACTTTACAACGCAACACCTCACTGGGTCTTGGTGATGCAGACAGGTAGGCTGATCTGTTTCACTTCAAATTTTTCAGTTTGAAATATATTTCACTGCAGATAAGGACAGAAATGTATTATTTGAAATATACCGTTGCAAGGCAGAAATATTCAACTTTAAATGTTGCTCCAAAGGTGCCTTTTCAAGAGGCAACTGGACTTCCTTGTTTTTCTTTGAAGATGTTTCGCTTCTCATCCAAGGAGCTTTCTTGAATGAGAAGCAAAACATCTTCAAAGAAAAACAAGAAAGTCCAGTTGCCTCTTGAAAAAGCACCTTTAGGACAACCATGACCTGGATGACTGAGAATCTCCATAGACATTTAAATGTTGCTGTTGTTTGGCTGAAATAGTTAGACAAGAATTTAACTATGATACAGCAAGTATCATAGGGACGCGGTGGCTCAGTGGGTTAGGACACTGAGCTTGTCGATCAGAAGGTGGGCAGTTTGGCGGGTCGAATCCCGAGTGCCACGTAGCAGAGTGAGCACCTGTTACTCGTCCCAGCTTCTGCCAACCTAGCAGTTCAAAAGCACGTAAAAATGCAAGTAGAAAAATAGGGACCCCTACGGTGGGAAGGTAACAGCGTTCCGTGCGCCTTTGTTGTCTAGTCATGCCGGCCACATGACCACGGAGATGTCCTTGGACAAGAGCTGGCTCTTCGGCTTTGAAACGGAGATGAGCACTGGCCCCTAGAGTTGGAAATGACTAGCATGCATGTGCGGGGGAACCTTTACCTTTACAGCAAGTATAGCAGGACAGAATGTATTTGTTCATTTCATAATTCATGTTCATAATTCATTACTAATAGAATAAAATTATAAGCAATTAAAAAGCATTTTTTGTTTGAGGAAACTGTGTAGAACTGAGTCTTCTTGTATGCAAAACATTTATCTACAGCACCTCTTATAATAGATGCTTTGTAGGATACAAGAACATATTAGCATGTGGTGTCTCTTGCATGTTGTAAAAGCATATTAAATCTACCAATACAACTATTCTTCTCTGATGGGCATTTTTTCATGGTACCACAGACAAGGTGTTGGGTGAAATGCAAACACTAGCTGTTGGTAGAAAGCTTATTCATGGAGCTGATAGGTTTATTGAAAGATTTCTACACAAGGTTTGCAGCTGGAATGCAAGCAAACAAGGAGATGTTTTATCTACTTTTTCTTAAGTCAAATAAGAAAGGGGCAGGGGAGAGACAATACAACCTTGAAGGATTGATCCATGATGTTGGTTTAGCATCAGAAGGTGCACGTACACTCAGATAAGAAGTTTTATTATAATTATGACTGAGGTTTTTTGGCTAGGAGAGAAAATCCTATTGCTATTACTTTGTTCCAAGCCAGAAAATCCATGTGCAAACTCTGAACTTTAAAACTGTGTTTGGGGGATGGAAGAATGTTGAACTAATGATTGGTTCCTTGTGGAATGTTAGGCCTTATTCAAATATATTTTCCATGGAACATAGCAGAAACCAGAACAGCATAAGTAGCATCCATATGCTTAAATATACATAAATCAATTAAGCAATCAATGCATATATTACAGATTTGACTTGAATTGCAATAGAGGGCATGCAGATTACCCAGTTTAGCACTTTCCATCACCCAAATGTACCCAGCAGAGTCCACTTAAATGATTCTTTCTTCAGTGGGTTGCCTTCTTTGTTGCTGGAGATTTAAAATCCTATGGCTATGGATGATCAGGCTCAGAAAAGCTGCTATATTGTAATATGGCTCATAAGAAGGCCATGGCCTTTTTGTGTAAAACATGTCATGTTTTGATAGAAAAAATTTTTATTAGTCTTTTAATTACACTATGATATATTAACTCAGAATTGCAACAAACATAATGGAAAAATGTGCAAGTGTTTTTAGTTAACTAATCAGCTAAATTTGGTTCATTTCAAAAAGTTAAGCAAAATCAGGTGTGATTAATACTTGACTGCAAGACAGGCAAAGCTGTAGCTAGACTGGGAAGTCTTAAGCCATCCTGAAATGGCAAACTACTTCTGGATTGTTGCCAGGAAAACAACCTAGACATTTCTGTGAGATCACTGGAGTTCATATTAACTCAGGAGAGTTTGTTTTAAGTTGGAAGAGGCCATAGGCACTATGCATATGACAATACACACACAGAGTGTGAAAACATACCTCCCTAATTCTAGAGTAGGGGTGTCAAGCCGCCGGCCCGCAGGCCAGATGCGTCATGAAGAAACCGTGTCCACCCCATTGCCGCAATGGCGAAAAAGCTCCGATACGTTACACGATATCACGTGACGTCGTGAGTTTGACATGTCTGTTCTAGTGCATTGCATAGGGCTTCTAGTATGAAACTCCAGTCTCAAACCATTTCAAGAAATAAGCTGCTTTGTATTCTAGGTTTCGGACCTCAGGGCAGCCTCTGAAACTCCAACAGCTCTGAGATTTTAATAGAGGCTAAATCAACTATCCAGTATTATCACCACATTTTTTTTAAAAAAATGAGAAAATATTTTTGGTTGATTAACAAGGAATTTGGAATAGAGAATTTAGATATGCCATATTACTAAATAAGCGGTGTTAGATATTGCTAGATATCAAGTATCTTTCTTATAATTTAAAAACTAGATTAATTAGCAAAAAGATATTTTGGAATTTATTGGGTTTGTCTATTAAAAATAGTTTGAGGTATCCACAGGGACAAATGCCATTTTGGCTTTATTTTTAAACCTCTATAACAGCAGGCCATATGTTTTTATCAGATGATTAGGGGACTGGAGGCTAAAACATATAAGGAACAGTTACTGGAATTGGGTATGTCTAGTTTAATGAAGAGAAGGACGAGGGGGGACATGATAGCAGTGTTCCAATATCTCAGGGGCTGCCACAAAGAAGAGGGAGTCAAGCTATTTTCCAAAGTGCCTGAAGGCAGGACAAGAAGAAGCAACGGATGGAAACTAATCAAGGAGAGAAGCAACCTAGAACTAAGGAGAAACTTCCTGACAGTTAGAACAATTAACCAGTGGAACCACCTGCCTCCAGAAACGGTGAATGCTCCAACACTGGAAGTTTTTAAGAAAAGACTGGACAGCCATTTGTCTGAAATGGTATAGGGTTTCCTGCCTGAGCAAGGGGTTGGACTAGATGACCTCCAAGGTCCCTTCCAACATTATAGTTGTTGTTGTTGTTGTTGTTATTATTATTATTATTATTATTATTATTATTATTATTATTATTAACCAGAATTCTGGGCATCTGTAAAGTTACCCACCAATTAATGGACCTCACTCTCTATTTATTGCCCTTCTGCCATATGAGGAAATGGAAAACTGGATGAATAGCTTGTGTTATTCAGGTGAATTCAGTGTAGAATGCATTGAACAGGTGAAGAAGCACATAATAAGTATGGATAAAGTAAAAGGATAGTCAGAAAGAGGAAACATTATCCCCTAAATGGAAAAATTGCATGCACTTCCAAATCAATTTTGTAAGAGTTCACCTCCAGCCCTTCAAACTACCAATAACTCACCTTAATTTTCCACCTGAATGAAGTCAGGGCAAAGTATGTGAGAAATTTTTGTTCACTCCTAAATAAAACATTAAAAGAGAAGATATTTCAAACACAATTTATGGCAAAATGTTCTTGAGAAAAAAAATAGACATTTTTATTTTCCCTAGGGATATATTTAAGATATTTGGAAAAATTAAGGCCCACCATAAGTGGGCAATATTGATATCTCAGCTCCCTCCTCAACATTTTGTGTGGGTGGGTGTTTTAATGTCTTGGGTTGGGAGGTAGGATGTCTTTCATGTTTTAAAAACACCTGACTATATTTCTGAGCTTTCTGTAGAGTTTTGATTTCCCACCATAAGAAAGTAGGAAGCAACTGTGGTCAGCCCTTTCTAAATAAACAAATCTCCTCAAGTTTCCCTCCTTGAATAAGACATTTTGGCATAGGCCTCCTCCAGTGCTTTTGGGGGTTATGGGAGTCATAGTGCAAAGGGCTAAAGGGCACCAGGTTGCCCCATCTTTTTCTAAAAATTGTACACAGGCCATTTTTAAATCTTTATAAAGCTCCATGCTCCAGGATAGAGACAATCCAAGACTGAACTTGCATTGCACCATAAGAAATAAAAGAGTACGGTATATCTTTTGGCTAATATTTTTGCAATGAAAATTCTGTAATGTTTCCAAATGCCTAGCTTGCGTGTCCAAACTAAAACCTAGCTTGTAAATTGTAGACAGAATGAAGATTTCTCGCTATTAATTGTATTAGCCTTCAGCATAGCCTCTACAAGATGCATTTCTCTCTATAGCAGATCAGGAGCTCTGAAAGTAGAAAATCAATTTAATGCCTGATTGTTAGGTTAATGGAGATCATCACAAAAACAGCTAAGCTGCATAGCTCCTTTGTTTTTTTTAGTGTGCAAGCATACATGCCATTCACAGTAATTAGTTTCTGAACCCCCTTTTAAATTTAGCTTTATTGTTCATAGTTGAGAGGATGCCAAGTGACCAAAAATAGCTTGATCTTTTTATTATTATTGCATGAAGTTGTGAAACATGGTTCATCATTTAGAACTCTGGTTTGCATCTCTCCATGAGGAAAAAAAAAGATTATCTAAATGAGACAGCGCATGGCCTACAAAAAGGTTCCCCATTAGAAAAGCCCCAATAGAAACCACTTGGCAACAGATGATAGCATTTATAAGAAAGTAGGGTGGGGTGAGGCAGACAGAGCATCCACAAACAAGATATAGACAAAGAAATGGAATATATCACATGTGGACTATTTGACCCCTCCAGTATTATTAGTTTGTACAGTAGAATTTTTCCATTTTGATAAAATCCAAGGTATAAAGACCTTAGAAAACAGTGATTACAGGACTGCTTTAAGACAAAAGATGTTTATTATCCTATAGTATAGTTAAAATTTGATCAGTTTGGTCTAATGGTTAAGGCACCAGGATAGAAAGCAGAAAACCGTGAATTCAAGTTCTGTTTTACCCATGAAAGCCAGTTGGATGATTTTGGGCCAGTCGCTCTGTGTCATCTCAGCCCACCTCACAGGGTTGTTGTTGTGGGGAAAATAGGAGAAATAAATATTAGATATGTTCCCCACTTTGACTTATTTATGAAAAAAAATAAAAAAAAATAAATACTTCTAATACATTTTATGAAAGCAATCACTTTATGGAATTAATAAAGACTAAAAAATATCTTTATGCAAGCAAATATGTCTTCTACATAAACATCTGGTTTATGAGTAACAATTAGCAGGGTATGTGATGCTTGAGTCCAGTTCAGAAGAGGTGTCTTGGGACATGCTGTGAATACAGCACCTGCCTACAACTTATTAAAGATGCCACATCTGTTTCCAGGATTAAATTGCTGGGTTTGTGCTTCTCCATGTTCCAAAATAATTCTTCTAAACTGAATCCAAAATATTGCATAGTCCTTGTTTTATTTCTTACTACGTGATCCTTAATGTTGAAAGAGAATAAGAGATGTAAAATCTTGGGTTAGGATAGATTTTGGTCCATTCCTTTAGAATATTGTCTCGACTCTTACTGGGTTTTTGCTTTTTTCCTTTGCTATTGGTTGTTTTTTATCATTACTATGTTCTTTTACAAACTTGTTATATATAATCTGTCAAGATTTGTGATTCGGATGGTATACACATACATGCTTTATCAAATTAAAAAAAAAAACATTTTGAAAGACATATGTTCCTTTATCATTGATCAGGTTGGCTGTAGCAGATGGAAATAGAAGGCCAAACATTTAATGAACACTAGTTTGCCTGTCTCTAAGATGAATAGTTTCAGAATAAGAATTAGAAGAATTAGACTCAAATCTACCGTGAAGCTCTTGCTACATAACTGTATCAATTTCTCTCAAAAATTCTCCACAAATTCGTTATGCAGAAAAAATGAGAGCAGGGAAAGACCACGTACATTCTTCTGATTAGAAAAAGGACCGTATCAAACACAACACATTAAAAAATAGTTTAATTTTGAGGTATTATTTGAGTCGCAACATATATTTTGCTTTACAAATTAACAAAATTTGGATCTGGTCAATGTCTGGATGAGTTACTAACAAGGATAGCTTACATGCAACCTTGAGATCTATACAGCAATGAAATTAAGATGGATATTTATGTACTGAATGCATAAAATAAACATACAGTAACTTAGGTTTAGCCAGAACATGTAAATAGTACTGCCGCATAAACATCATTTAAATATAAACATTTAGTGTGCTTATATCCATGAATTCAATGAGATTATATACTGTAACCCTAAATTATATCCACTTTCCTTATGGGAAAAACACAGTCAGATATCCAAACCAAATAGCTCTTTCACTAGGTACCGTAGTTTCTGAAGTCCTAGAATACTTACTGGGTTTTTGTTTTTTGTTTCTTGTTTTTTCATTCTTGCAATTAACATGGCCATTCTTCTGGCATTTGTCTCCAAGTATTTGTTGACACCTTGGTCCTTGGGAAAGTACATGTATCCAAAATTAGCCCCTCAGACTGTACTATATGAATATTTAGAGTTCCTGTAATAGAAAAATCAAAGGGCCACTTAAATGTTCAGCCCAGCAAATCCCGCTTCTCTGCTAGCTGTCTGGTTCAGTTTTTATCAGCAAGCTCAAAATCAACCCCAGTCTGAAAAAAAAAGATATAGGTCTTTCTTTGGGTCATGGAGATAACCTTTCTCTGCCTTTGTAAGCTAGCATTTACCTTGAAAAATCAAATGCCAATAGAACAATAAAGGTGGGGAAGCCCTGTTTTCCGTTCCTGGAAAATCACTGCACTAGAAATACTGTAACAGAACATAACTGTTAATTTTATAAGTGGTTTTTTTGGGTGTTTAAGTGAACCAACTCATTTTTTGTTCTATATTGATTGGAATTCCTGGCACTGGCAAGGTAAATTTAAATATATCTTTAAGGGGGTGTGGCACACTGTTTAGCAAGCTCTGGTGTCTCTCAGCCCCACAGGGATGTTGTAAGAAATTCTAGAAGAAGGAATATTATGTACGTGTCTTTGGAGAGTCTCAATCTTTCAGCTCATTTTTTCCCCAAAAAAGCAACTGTATTTTCTTGGGTTTTTTTCTTTGAAAACATTTCACTTCTTATCCAAGAAGCGTCTTCAGTTTTGCTTTTTCATTCTTCAGTTTCTTGGATGAGAAGTAAAATATTTTCAAAGAAACAAGAAAGTCCTATTGCCTTTTGGAAAAGAAAAAAAAGCACCTTTGGGATATTACGTTTGTGGCTTTTGCTCCTTGAGATAGGCCCTCTCATTGGGCCTTCTCCTTCAAGGCCCAAGGATAATTTGCATTTTCCAAAACCTAGGAGTGTTCTATCTAATATGTTGCTGAATATACATCTTCCCAATAGGGTAAGGATACAATTCTTGGAAGTCTTGTGAATCTTAGTTTTGTGCTAAAGAAAATTTTATTCCCTTCATGCAATTATCCTTTTCTTAATTCCCTCAAGGAAGCAAGAAAAAAAAAGTTATGAATATACGTATGTGGTGTTTAAAGTGGGGCCTGGTCTTTTGTTTTTGGGGTTTTTTGCATGATGCAGAAATGGTATGCCATTGTCTTTTTCTGAGAAGCTTTTGAACTTCCCAGTCTAGCTGTGAAAGATTTGTCAGAGTCAGTGAAAGAGAATGGTGCTTTGCAAATTATTATAAATGTAGAACTTCTTGCCCTTAGGGACAATGGGATGCTAAAAGTAAACATACCCAATTGCAGAGATTTAGCCCCTCTCCCTTTCCATTCTGAATAATTCTGCTTTATGAAACCTAGCTTGGTTGTGAGCACTGCTTAACACTAGCCCTTGGACTTGAGCTTCCCAGATGATTTTTATCCATTAACTGTGATCAATGCTGCTTAGCTTTCTCGATCAGCTAGGTCTTGTCCACCAATACTGAGGGAGAAAACAGTTTTGTTTAATTTTGCTTCCTTGGACCACAAGACCACTATGTCACACAGTAAATGGGATGTAAGGATGAATTCTAAAGATGAAATTATATTCTTAGGTGGGAGCCAAGTTCTTTTTAAATTACAATTGCTATGTAATATTAAGGGGAGCAAATATGAACAAGACTAGATTACAAGTTCTCATTCCATGGATTTCCATTTTTGTGACAACTTTTCTTTTTGGGAAATATGCATCGGTACATCCTGAAATGTACCAGTGTGGTTAGCTTGCTTAGTCCTGGGACCTCATGACAGAAAAGCATGTGTGATATTTTGAATGAAAAAGAGGCCACTTACCTGCGACTTGATACATATGCAATGATACAGCACTGAGGTCTACTGATGTTCTGGTCATGATCACACTGCTGACTGTCGGGCTACACTGATATCAGCATATGAATGGTCAGTGAACAGCTTCATAGGTGATAAGTGAGCTAGACATTTTGGCACTTGAGTAAAGGTTTTAAACTGAATGTTATTTCAGTCAGTATGTAGAATATCCTGCTATACTGTGATGTTCAGTTTGAAGTATTTCACTCTGTGCTATAACTTGTACACAGCATTGTTTTATTTTCCTAAGATAATTGAACCTATAGTTCAATTGCAACCCCTCTATTGATATAATTTTTGAAATTATTTTATGTTTAAAACTAGGTGATTAGAATGGTTTGGATAGAAGGAATGAAAATTATTAGGTTTCACCGCTTGCTGTCCTCCCCTTCTGCTTTCTTCAATCCACTTATATTAATTTTATACCTAAACTCTTATTAATTTTCATACAGGAAGAGTTTTTTACTAGAGTTAGTAAGTAATCCTAAGGATGAATCAATAATTCATTTGAGTGAGTGATACTTATCTCTTGTTCTTAAGTTGTTGAACAGGAAACAACACAAAGTGATTGCAAAATGTGAATATGAAATGGGAAAATTAATTAAATGCTCATATAATCAAAGAACATGCTGGAACAAATAAGGATATTTGTCTTGAAAGCTGTAAAATTAAATTGTCTTTATTTTTTAAATGGCAAAGAAATTAACATTTTTGGTTTTCCAATATTTAAACTTTAAGCATATTATTTAAGAGCATTAACTTTTCTGAGTTCAGTGGGATTTATTCCATGTAAGCAGTGTTACATATAAGTATATATAACTCTCAATAATATGGGTCCTTTATATAGTTGTTAAGATATTTAGGGCTAAAATCACAAAACATTCTGTTTGTTTATACATTCTTTTAGAGTTTATTATTTACTTATTTTACAAAAATTTGTCCCCACTCCGATTGAAAAGATACTTGACACTGCATTACAAGGATTTTTAATATAATGATGACGTCTATTTAAATTCAATCATAATTACAGGTAGTTCTCGACTTTCGACTACAATTGAGGCCAATTGCTAAACAAGAAGGTTGTTAAGTGAGTTTTGCCCTGTTTTACAACTTTTCTTGCCACAGTTGTTAAGTGAATCACTGTAGTTGTTAAATGAATCATTTGTCACTAAGCAAATCTGACTCCCCCCCAAAAAAAATTAACTTTGCTTGTTGGAAACTGGCTGGGAAGATTCTAAATGGAAATCACATGACCCCAGGGTAGTGGGAGGGTCATAAATACACGTCATTTGTCCAAATTTTGATCATGTGACTGTGGTGAGGCTGCAGTGGTCGTTAACTGTGAAAAATGTTCATAAGTCACTTTTTTCAGTGCCTTTGAATGGCCACTAAACGAACTGTTGTAAGCTGAGGACTATCTGTATTCTAATATCTATTCTGAAACCAGTCTTCCTCTGATGGACTTAGCTAATATGTGGAATTATTTGTTAGGGTAATAGAACTAAAATGCTAAAAAATATGCTACGGAGTAAAAATGTAGGTTGATATATTTTTGTATGGTTGTTATGCAGACATTTTTCCAATTCTAAAATATGTTATCTACAAAGCAAATGCTTTCTTTGTATTATTTTTTTAGACCTAGCTGGATTAGCTAATTAGTTTTTTTAGAAATCTATGCTATTTGCTTCTAAATTTCAGAAAGAAGAGATAATATAGCAATTAAGTAAAGTAGCAGAATGCTGGTTAGGGTCTCTTTCCTGGGAACCTTAAATAATGAAGCTTAGTCTTAACACAAGAAGTCTACACACATAGATCTTGACTTATGACTACAATGGGGATCAGAAAATTTGTTTTTAAGCAGTTTGGTCAGTAAGCAAGGCATCCCATGACTGCACTCGTTTGTACAGCCCTTTGTGCCATGGTTAAGCGAAGCACTGGAGCTGTTAGAAAGATATCACATGAACATAATTTGTGATCACACGATCCCAGGATGCTGCAACTGTTGTAAATACAAGCCGGTTGCCATATACCTGAATTGCAATCATACTGCATTGGTTATAAGTGTGAGGAACAGTGGTAAGCCATTTTTTTCCAGTGTTGTCATAACTTCGAACAGTTGCTAACCGAATGGTCATAAGTTGAGGATTGTTTGATGCTTAGTGTTATGTACTGGGCTTTTGGAATATCACCACGTGCTTTGCTGGAGAACTAATGGTTCTCCAGCAACTCAGACAGGACGTCTCCAGTCCTGCTATTGGGCAACTTTGGGCGGCAAGTATAGCTTCAATCCGATTGGTTAATACCATAGGGCCTGGCTATATATTGAGGCAGGGTGACTCCAATCTCTCAGTACAGTTTCTGCTTAAATAAAGTATGTGTTTGTCTGTACTCCTCTGTGTGTTCTCGTTCCTGCTCATCAGAGCCCACAACATAATACTTAGCATGCATCTTTTTTTTAACAAACAAAAATAGTCCTTTTTTTGCAGGTCCTCAAGTCCAGTAGTCTTCCACCAAGGGAAGAGTGGTGGAATAGAAGAGTAATTTTGCAAGATCCTCCTCCCTGGAAAATTTTCCTTCTGTCCAGAAGTTATCAAAATCAAACTACATTTTGAAAATAGAAGGAGAGAGAGAGAGAAACATTTATTTGATGATTCAAAGAAGGATATTTAACTTCAGAAATTCTGAGTTTCAGAAAATAGTCAACATATAGGATGTTCATGGGCTTTTATTAAACAAGAACATTTCCCAGTGCATATACCCATAAGTAGCTGTTTCAAACTTTGAATTTGATAGCACCCTTGTTTCCAAACTGCAAAATGGAAAAATTTAAATCTTGAACTTGTAAATTGTCATTTCAAACTGAAGAGAGGTTACGTAATACAGATAGTCCTCAACTTACAAGAGTTCATTTAGTGACTGTTCGAAGTTACAACAGCATTGAAAAAGTGACTTATGACCATTTTTCACACTTATGACTGTGGTAGCATCCCCCAGGGTCATGTGATTTACATTTGGATGCTTGACAACTGACTCACATTTATGATGGTTGCAGTGTCCCAGAGTTATGTGATCCCTTTTTGCGACCTTCTGACAAAGCAAAGTCAGTGGGGAAGCCAAATTCACTTAAACTGTCACTTAGTTGTTACTAATTTAACAAGTGCTGTGATTCACTTAACAAATGTGGCAAAAAAGGTTGTAAAATGAGGCAAAACTCACTTAACAACATAAATTTTGGGCTCAGTTGTAGTCGTAAGTTGAGGACTACCTATTAAGACAGTTATTAAAAAGTAGAAAATGCCAAGCCTAGAATCTAATTCTCATTAAAGTCATCCTCCTATAAAGGTTGGCTTAAATTCCATTCTCTTGTTTACATCTAGAACAGGGGTGTCAAACTGCTGGCCTGCAGGTTGGACGTGTCACCAGGAAACCGTGCCCAGCCCATTGCCGGCAGTGGGAAAAAGGCTCTAAAATGTTGCACAACATCACGTGACGTCGCAAGTTTGACATGTCTGATCTAGAGTGATACAAACCACTCCCTCAGCTCACTTTTTCTTTACAAATGTTCTAATTTTTTAGTTGCAGGAGAGTCCTTATTTTCTGATTTGTATCTCTGATAAAATAGTGGCTCTGTTTTGCCTTGTTGAGCAAAACAAAACCATTTAATCAGTAGATTTAAGTGTGCATAAGATGGAAGCAGGCATGATATCTTATTCCAGAAGGAAAGTTGTCTCTTTTCCTTGCTGTACATTTTTATTGCCAGGATATAAACATTTTAACTCCATTCTAAAGCCATTTTAAAAAATAGTTCTGACTAGAAGACCTCCAAGGTCCCTTCCAGCTCTGTTATTCTGTTAAATTCTGTTCTATTAAAATACTCTCAGCCAATAGCTAGGGAACACAAATGGAGAAAAAATCCTATTTTAAAATTTTTAAACGTAGGCTGGCATACTGCTAAAGTATATAAATAGACTAAGCCTTTAAATAAATAGTATATACATAGACTAAGCTTAAAAAAGAAATGGAGCCTTTCTCCTCTGCAGATTTTAGATGCAGATATTGTATATGTGACATATAATCCTGCATTAATGAGTGAAAGGCCCACTTGAACTTTTGCAAAACTGAGCCTTGCCTATCTGTTACACAAAGTCCTTCTTAACTGTCTTATTCCACTAATCCAGGGGTAGGCAACCTCGGCTCTTTTATGACTCATGGACTTCAGCTCCCAGAATTCCTCAGTCAGTTATGCTGACTCAGGAATTCTGGGAGCTGAAGTCCATGAGTCATAAAAGAGCCGAGGTTGCCTACCCCTGCAATCCAACAGAGGGACTAATATGGAAAAAAACCAACAGTTTCAGGAAATGGCAGACTTTGAAGCAGAGAGCAAAAGGTAGGAATATTGCTTGGAAGGTGTTGAACCTGTTGTAGACCAACACTGGGTTGGTTTGCAAGAAGTGATGGTAGGATAGATTCTTGGGCTACCTGGCTAGTGTGATGTTCACTTGCGTAGGTAATTAACATATTAGCAATATCTCCTTCACTTTAAGAAGAAAGTTATTTGCTTTATTTAGGATGGTGGTGGAAGTAGAATCCTTCACATTCATGAAGGATCATCTCAGAAAAAAAATACTGATGGCTTGCTTCCCTGTTGTATACATTTTGTTCAAGTTTCTCTCTAAAACTTTAAAGGAAAATATAGCCCCGAATCAGCACTTAACCTGTTTTCTTTTAAAAAAACAAACTGAATTGTCAATTCCTGAAGCAGAACTGAATCCATTTAACCTCTCCTACAAAAGGAAAAGAAAAGTCAGGCCCTACTGCTGCCAGCTAGAGGAATGGATTTTGCTGAAAAACAAAGTGGTCATGTGATTATAATCATTGATAGATCTATCCTTCCTGTATTTATTTTCTTGCAACTGGATTTTGGATTACTCAGTTTGGTTTAATGTTTTATCAGATTGTATTTCCCGAACAGCACATTGCTTCCTCTGGTTAAAATGATACCACTTGTTAAAAGCCTGAGTGAACAATTTAACAAGGAGTTAAGGGGGAGAGTGGTTTTAGGTGGACATTTATCTCCCAGCAGCCCCAAAGTAAACATTTAATTCCACTCCTAAGGTAAATAATAGATACATTCACTTTATTTTAATCAGGGAAAACCTCCAGGCACTAGCTGGTCAAGTAATTACGGTATGTAAAAACCCAACAGAATGAATAAGCAGTTATGTACACAAGATTTAGTTGTAAAAAGGGCAGTGCAAATCTCTCACGTTACTAAGAAAATAATTTTTTAGTGTATGAGTGGCTTTTGTGATTATAGGGTCTCTATTTATAAACATTCAATTGTTAAATTCTTTCTTCCGTATTAAAAGTATAGAACCTAGTATTGAACCAAGGTATTTAGTCTGATTGCTGTGACAATGATACTCCTTTTTCTTTCCAATTGCTAAAGAACAATGAAGTAACGTTTATTATTAATACAACTGTTAACTGTCATTTAATTCTGGTAAATAAACTGACACGTGTAAAAAGTTGTTTTGCAATAGAAAAGTTACAAAAGACATATTTGTTGGGCTATACTTTGCTAAGGCAATAGTAAATTGTGTTAGAACTGAAAGATATCTTTCAGTGTTTTAATACAGAGAAAAATCTTTATTCCTTATTTGTAGAATACCTGGGAAGCAGCTTGTTAGCAATCTTCTCAATCGGACGTCTACCTTATTAATTTTGCAGGAGCAGGCCTTTTTACAAAGGTATTATATCTAAATTTCTTTCCAAATGTAGAAGAATAAATTGCATGACAGCTAGCATTTTTAAACCAGTGGAGATGTCCAGCCATAACCTTGCAGATGGGACTTTCTATTAAAAATTTCCAAAACTAACTGCTTTATTTTATTTATGATATTTACTTTTTTCTTCTGTTTGCAGAATTTTTGAAGAATTTACCATTTTCTTCTAATGATAGGTTTGAAAAATGTGCCAGTTTGGGTTTCAAACGAGGCAGGTGAATGCCTGATAAGAGTTCTTCTTAGTACAAAGGAATAAAAGAAGAACTTATTGACCATGAAATGAAAATTTGAGGCATTTGATTCTATTATTTTTGTAGGTTTTGGTATATTTCCAAAAGCACTCCATGAAATTGGTGTTCTTATCTTACCTTATAAAGTGTTAATAGCAGGAAATGAATGACTGGGATTATCTGTAACAATCCATACATATCAAAATGGCACTGATACTCTTAAGTGCTAATACACTGATGCTAAACCTTTTGGGCTTTGCATGTCAAACATCTAGAAAATGTCTAATTTGACTCTACTGCTGTGTCACACTCCCGAACAAAAGGAAAACAATTATATACACATTTATTAAAAAAATACAGTCCAATTCATGTGTGTGATTTCCAGCCTCTGCCATGTGCCACTTACCTTCAGCCTGTTGTTCCTGAGCTCCCAAGTGGCATGAGGCCTTTGTTCTTGAGCCATGGTGGCACAGTGGTTAGAATGCAGTATTACAGACTAGCTCTGCCCACAGCTAGGAGTTTGATCCTGACCAGCTCAAGGTTGATTCAGCCTTCCATCTTTCTGAATAAAATGAGGACCCAGATTATTGGGGGTAATATGCTAACATTGTAAACCACACAGAGTGTGCTGTAAAGCACTATGGAGTGTTATATAATTGTAAGTGCTATTGCTATTGAATTGGCTTCATAAAATGTTATTCCATGGCTTTGGTAGCTTCTAAAAAACTGCAGAAAATCATGCTCATCTCTCACACAATTTTTGGAGACTCTGGAAGCTACACAAGAGCACGATCCTTTCATGCAACTTCCTGAGGCTCTGCAACAGCACACCCCATTCGCAAATAGCCTCAGCAGCATCTGAAAATCACGAGAGAATGGAGGGTGCTTTGAAAAACCTGTGCTGGTAAATGGTGGCATGTCACCCAAAACATTCTAGCATGGCACCTTTGACACACGTGTCATGGTTTTGGCCTTACTCTGTGACTACATTTTGTGTAAAATGTATGTCAAAAGCAGCCTCTTCAATTCTTGATGTTTTAAAAGGTGTATGTGGGGAATTTGGGAGTCTACTTTTTTCATTAACTTGAACCACCGGAAGGTTAGGGATAAATATAAATTATATAAGTCGCTACAACTCAAGGAATGACACCCAGACAAAATGAAAAGGCCTGTTGTTTCAAACTAATTAACTTGAGAAAGAAACTAAGTTGGAAATGGGGGGGGGGGGGAGTCTGTCACATTTCTAATAGATTATCTTTTGAGTGAGAGCAGTATCATTAAGAGGGGAAGTAGCAAAAGTCTGTCATGCCTGTACATGTTAACAGGGAGAAAATGGAGCTATTCAAATTCTTGAATTACATATTTTTCATCTTGCTTCAAGTCAAAAAATAGAGATATTGATATAACTTTTTAAGGGAGAAAAATGTGCAAAATTCTAATTTTTTTGGCCTAATCACAAGTTGTTTTAGATTCACATAGAAGTGGCAGTCTGCTCCACTGAATGTTGGGGAAAATATTGGTATCTGGGTACAGTAAGGTTTGCTTGATCTTCATTTTCAAGGGGTGGAAAAAAATATGAATCACTACAGATTCATATTTTACACAGTGCCATATTAACCATTGTGTGTGTACCAGTTCCAAATGAAAGTAAGAACCCAAAGGAGGTATGTATTTTCCTACATGTATAACCAAACTGTGTTCCAGTAAAGAATACCTTTCATATGAATATATCTCTCTATTATATACACATCTGTGTAAAAACCACTGGATAAATGGAGATCCAGTTCATTTTTGTGGAGTAGGAAGAATATGTTTCTTTTACAGGTTTTTTCAGCAGCCCTTTTAACTATATCACGTCCAAGAACAACTTTAAGTTAGCAAAAGCTGTAGGAGCCTAATATCTGTTAAAAATTTTAAAGACATAGTATGTTATGTGAGAATCCTGCAGATTTTTTCAAAAAATGCCTAATAAACATTGAAAGCATTTTTTTTATCTAAGGAACACATGGCTGAATGATTGTGATTAGACATAATGAAAAAAAGTCTTGTTTCCAAAAGAAAACTCTGTGTCCCCGTGAATTTTCTTTGACCTCCTTCATTTTGTTAAATAAAAAGGGGTTTATGATTAGTTTAGTTCTATTGCAGAGAGTTCCACAGGTATCCAAACTCAGAAATGCATAGAATCATAATGATCTTTGATATACTGCTTAGTGCCCGCTAGCTGGACACTATAAAGGATGACAATGGGATAACTATAGTGGATTGCGGAGCTGAAGGAGGCAATGCAAGACAGAGGAGCATGGAGATCTATAAAGTGGCTGAGGGTCAGACATGAATTAATGGCAACGTGTGTGTGCGTGTATAAAATATTTCTTTTTTTCACTGGTGAAACAGGCAAAGGGAGAGAATTATGTTGCTTGACTAAATCTTTTTTGTAATTCAGTATTAACACCTACATAAAACAAGGCATCGGTGCTCTTAATTAGGAGTGAGTGTAATATTTGATTTAAGTTACTATGTTTGGCAGCAAGGGGCAGCACGTTGGCTCATTGGTTAAGACATTGGGCTTGTCAGCTGGAAAACCAACAGCCCAGGTTCAAGACCCAAGCATTGCTCCTGTCCCCGCCTTAGCTCTGCTGACCTAGCAGTTCGAAAGCATGCAAATCCAAGTAGATAAATCTGGGGTCTTCAAACTTGGCCCTTTTATCACTTGAGGACTTCAATTCCCAGAATTCCTCAGCCAGCGTGCCTGGGGTCAGCACTGGTTCAATGGCCCTTGAAATGGAGATTAGCACCACCTCCTATACTTGGCAATGACTAGCCGAGTAGAATCTGCAGGGATTCCTTTATTTGATAGTAAAGACTTGGATGGCACCATCATGCTATGTTGATACAGCATCTGGACAAGTTGTCCAGATTTTGCAACCCAGGTATGACAGGCTTAAGTTAATTGGAAGATTAGAGGTTTTCCCCTTCTATACAAGATAATTAATTTGGAAATCTAAATTAATTCCTAATATATATAATGTAAGCTTATTAAACAGTTTAAATGTATGCTAATTACATATTGGGTGGAAATTCTATTTTAAGTGGTAGAATTAAAATATGAGAGGGAATTTGGAAAAAAAGGAGCCTAAAACATTATAATGTACTATATATTAATTTTATTTTCATTCATGATAGATTTTTTTTAATCAGCTGTTAAAAGACATTTTATAAGTCTGACTAATTTTCAGTCCTGAAGTAGGAATAGCATAAACAAATCACATTACAAATACCATTTATAATTAGAGTGCTTGGCTGGCTAAATAAATCTGTACATTTTGTCATGATTGTTAAAAGAAGATTTTTCCTTAAATTGTTATTTGCATCAAAAGGAATACAATTAAAACCACCATGAATTTTGAATTAATCATAGAGCCCAATTCCCTCATCCTCATCTCATAAGTATTAGTTTCAGGCCTCTTGGGAGAAGCAATTTTATTTCAAAGTGAAGAAAGAGAAATATATCATTCAATGATACACAACTTAATTGGCTCCACTTTTCTTCTGAAGCTCTGAGTAATAAACTTTTTATGCTTGGGAACCCTTGCTTGGAAGTATGGCTGCCCTCACTATGTTGTGCCTATTATTTTCTCTGGACTGAAGTCTTTTTCCCCCCCTATAACTTATCTTCTCCTTCAAGATCCATTTCCAGTTGTACAACCAAAGAAAAGACGTTGCAATATCATTATTACTGTGATTCTTCCAGCTTTTGTTTTGTTAAGCAGGATATAAATATATCAAAATATATTGTTTTGGATGATTGATTTTCAGATACCATTTTTTTTAGAATAAATCTGCCTTGCTAGTCTGATTTGTGTGCTGAATCAATCTCTTGCTTAATTTATATTGTGCATTTATATTGGTATTTAAGAAAATAGAAATTAAGACCACAAATATTAAAACTCTTTACTGTTTAAAGGCTTGAGTAAAGAATTACACATTATTAACTATCACTATGTACTGAGAGTGAGGGCCTGCAGAGAAAGTATATTTAATAATTAAATGTAAATGAAAATTGAATAAAATTATATTTAATTAGTGTGGTAACCATTTTTTGCATGCCACCACAGATATTGCTCTAAAGAAAAAACAATTATGACTCTTGGTGGTGGTTGGTTTTTATATTTTGAAAAGTAGCAGCTTGAAGCCTTTGTTAACCTCCTTTGAGAGGTTGACAGCACATACCTGTAGCTATTTTCAGACATAATGCCTCAGTGCAATGAAATCCCCCCACTTTCTAGTAAATGTGTGCGAAGATTGCTGTTTGCTTTATTTTTTTTATTTATAGTGTCCGTGCTGTTTTCAGAACAAAGTTCCATCCCATGTAGAAGATATTCTTTTAATGCAGTTTTCAAAATAGCAATAAAAACAATGATTATTTTTATTTCTATTTCAATTGATATCAACTGATTGGAGAATGTTCATTTTTTTAATTATGAAAGTGCTTGGATATTTTGGATACTGAGAAGTGATTTACATTTGAACTTAAAGTGAGATCCACTTTTTGGAAGGGTTTCTGAATCTTCACAAGCTTGAGTAAACTTGTGATTTTAGAAGAACAAAGAAACTAGAGGTTGATTCATTTCAGTCCCCTCCCTTCAGCAGTGTTGAGGGAAGCTATCATAAAATTCCTGCTAGCTTCACCCATGTGGAATGGGGGAAGTTGAAGCAGTGAGTCATGTCCTCTTACATTGTTAAGACTATTGTGAGGGTTCACCTTCTTTGTCCTCATTACTCACTTTTCTGTGATCAGATCTGGTATAAGTATTAAATTTTCTATCAACTTTTGGGCGTTCTAAAGACCTTTATGGCAAAATTTTGTGCTGCTACCTACAGAATTAGGCAAATGTTAATCCAGGAATTTGACTGTTGTTAGTTCTTACTCTTTCAGTAAATCTGATATTTGATATATGCAACCAGAAATAACATTATTTGATGCTTCCATGCCAGCTAGCTTGAGTCCATGCTGTAAGGTATGTTGAACACATTGATTATTTGCTTATCTGTTTGTGATATGTTTATTTCTTCTTTGGTTAAGATTAACAGTAATGATTCATTTCATTTTGCATCTTGGGAGCCTGTGAACAAGATCTCAGATGCTGATTTTAAAGTTTGCAGAGATTCATTTTAAAAAAGCTTGTCAAAGTTTGTTTCAGTGCGAGCATAGAGTCTGAAAGTTGAAAGGGATAGCTTAGTCCATTGAATCCCTGAAGAAATGCAAATTAGAGCATCTCAACAGATGTCTCTCCAGTCTGCAGTGGAACATGGTCAGCACTGTGATGCCTTCACTTCCTTAGTATGAGATCAATTGCTTTTATTGTGAATAGGTTTTTCCTACCATTCATTTGGAATCTTCAAAATATTTAAATCTATTATTTTTATTCTATGCACAAGAGAAAAATGATCATTGATCTATACTTTATGTTTTCCTTTAAGATAGTCTAGTCCTAAGCTATATAGGCTATTGGGGGGGATTTAAACATTTTAATTTCAACCCAGAAACAAAAAGGTAGCGTAGCTTATTCAGTGCCAGTTGCATATTTTAAAAATGCTTATCTCTTACCACTCTCCCAACAGCCATTCTTTCTGTACCATGTGACAATTCTAAGTCATTTAAGGGAGTGATTTGGCCCAAACTCACCCTGTAAATATCCATGACTAAGAGTGGACTTAAACCTGTATCTCCAACTTTCTAGTCCAACAACTTAAGCCTAGTACTACACGGTCTCTCATTTATAAATACTGTAAGTATTACAATTTGTCCAATAGCATTACCAAGTCAATTTAGTTAGCCTAAAAATAGTTACAACTCCAAGTGCATGTATCAAATTAAAAATACATCCTTTCTCACAGCCTCATGTGATTGCAATGCAAGCTTCAGGTTGACTTTAATCATTGCAGTTTAGCAATAGAAATAAAAGAATTAAGTTGTCTTTTCATGTTAATGGTACAAAGTTAAGGGCTACAATTTCCTTTCATTGCAGTCTGGATCCATGTCTCATTAACATTTCAAAGAGCTAAATACATTTCTTAGGCTACAGATTTAAGTGCTAAACCAGAATTCTTTGATTTGACTGTGATTTCATTACAACTAGATACGTTTGACACAAAGTAAAGTCTTTTCTAACTACTGTTCTTTAGATAAATTAACAGGTGACTTTGTGATCATTATTTTAAATGTAGAAGCAAACATCCATAAGAAACAACTTGTTAATTTATCTTGCTAGATTACTTTCTGGATCTTTTTTTTTTAAAAAGAAGTGCATACCATATCTTGCATACTAATCCCACATAGATTCCGAAGAGTTGTTAGTGTAAAGTTAAGTATGAAATCGATAAAACAAGACGGTGTTTATTTTCTGTGCTCTGAAGAATTGCAAAAAAATTAATCAAACTTCAGAGAAATACAAAGCAAATAAACTCATTGGAGCCAACAAAGGATTATTCCAACCCATGTTTATTTTTGGCTGCCTGAAGCAAAATGAACAATTCAGTTATTTTAAGTAAATAAGATGCTGTTTCTAATTTGCTTTGTCACCAAAAATAGTTGAGTTTGAGTAATACAAATCAGTTACCACTATATAGTTCCTTAGTTGTGTGGTCCTGCAAATATAATTCCAACAGGATTGATTGTTCTTTTTTTTAGAAAAGGGAAATTGCATTTCTGAATTTTTTTTAGTTTAAATATTTTAAAGCATTTCAAGCAGTTCTACCTATTTCTGTGCAAGCTGTGGTATATAAAAGTATGAAAAGCACCAATTATGGTAGTAAATGAGCCTGAAAAATAAATATTTGGAATTTTCTTGATAAATTTTGGTTGTACAACAATTAAAAGCTTGTTTACATGGGACTGCTTTGAAAAGCCAGTGGATGAAGACTCATCTCTTTTCTGAAACAGTTCTCCATCAAATCTTTTTTTAATTATAAGCAGTCTTTTCATACATCTGTAAACAATCTTTGAAAAACCACCCACATTAAAACTAACAGGTTTTGAAAACAATAAGTACAATATATATATACATCCACATGGAGAGAAGTAAGCAGTGGAGTACCACAAGGTTCCATCTTAGGCCCAGTACTCTTCAATATCTTCATCAATGACTTAGATGAGGGAATTGAAGAGGAACTCATCAAATTTGCAGATGACACCAAACTAGCAAGAGTAGCCAACATCCCAATGACAAACTCAGGATCCAAAAAGATTTTGACAAACTTGAACAATGGGCCCTATCCAAAAAAATGAGTTAGACAAAAGAAAGTTTTACATTTAGGTAGTAAAAATCAAAGGTATAAATACAGATTGGGCGAGAACTGGCTTAAAAACAGTAACTGTGAGAGGGACCTTGGAGTCCTAGTGGACGATCACGTGACTATGAGCCAGCAGTGTGCAGCAGCAATAAAAAAGCTAATACAATCCTGGGTTATATAAACAGAGGCACAGAATCAAGATCATGTGAAGTATTAGTAAAAGGTAAAGGTAAAGGTTCCCCCGCACATGCGTGCTAGTCGTTTCCGACTCTAGGGGGCGGTGCTCATCTCCGTTTCAAAGCCGAAGAGCCAGCGCTTGTCCGAGGATGTCTCCGTGGTCATGTGGCCGGCATGACTAGCACGGAACGCTGTTACCTTCCCACCGTAGTGGTCCCTATTTTTCTACTTGCATTTTTACGCACTTTCGAACTGCTAGGTGGGCAGAAGCTGGGACGAGTAACAGGCGCTCACTCTGTTACGCGGCACTCGGGATTTGATCCACCAAACTGCCGACCTTCTGATCGACAAGCTCAGTGTCCTAACCCACTGAGCCACCGCGTCCCTTTTTGAAGTATTAGTACCTCTTTATAAAACCCTAGTAAGACCACACCTGGAATACTGCAGGCAATTCTGGTCACCATATCACAAAAAAGATGTTGAGAGTTTGGAGAAAATTCAGAGAAGAGCAACTAAGATGATCAAAGGCCTGGAGACTAAAACATAGAAAGAACAACTGCAGGACGTGGGTTTGGCTAGTCTAAAGAAAAGAAGAAATATGGGAGACAAGATGGCAGTATTCCAGTATTTGAGGGGCTGCAACCAAGAAGAGGGACGCGGTGGCTCAGTGGGTTAGGACACTGAGCTTGTCGATCGGAAGGTCGGCAGTTTGGCGGGTCGAATCCCGAGTGCTGCGTAACAGAGTGAGCGCCTGTTACTCGTCCCAGCTTCTGCCAACCTAGCAGTTCGAAAGCACGTAAAAATGCAAGTAGAAAAATAGGGACCACTCCGGTGGGAAGGTAACAGCGTTCCGTGCGCCTTTGGCGTCTAGTCATGCTGGCCACATGACCACGGAGATGTCCTCGGACAAGTGCTGGCTCTTCGGCTTTGAAACAGAGATGAGCACCGGCCCCTAGAGTCGGAAACGACTAGCACGCATGTGCGGGGGAACCTTTACCTTTACCTTTAACCAAGAAGAGGGGGTCATGTTATTCACCAAAGCACCAGAGGGCAGGACAAGGTACAATTGTTGGAAGCTGATCAAAGAGAGAAGCAACTTAGAATTAAGGAGAAACTTCCTGACAGTGAGGACAATTAACCAGTGGAACAACTTGCCCCCAGAAATCGTGGGCGCTCCATCACTGGAGATTTTTAAAAAGAGGCTAGACAGTCACTTATCTTAGATGGTGTAGGTTCTCCTGCTTGAGCAAGAGACAAGACCTCCAAGGTTCTATTCTATTCTATTCTATTCTATTCTATTCTATTCTATTCTATTCTATTCTATTCACATAAGAATTGTTTCTCCCCCCACCCCCACGGGTCTGCAAAACAGGAAAGGTTGTGGAACTCTGTCCTAGTGCAACTGTGTATCATTTTAACACTGATCACTGGTCCATCTATAGCACAGGTGTCAAACTCACCACGTCATGTGATGTGTCGCAACGTATCGTGACTTTTTCTGCATTGCCAAAGCTGGGGTGGGCGCAGCCTCCATATGATGTAACTGGCGTGCGTGCCAGCAGTTTGACACCCCTGATCTAGAGCCATAGCATACTCAGCACCTGGAAGTAGGCATCAGCTTTCATTGCATTTGAAGTCTTCTATTGAAAAATGAAATTAAGGAACACTCCCAAGGTCCACAGCCTTTTCTCTGAAGGGCATGCTATCGCATCCAGAATATAGACTTAGTCCGTTCTGTATATTTGAGGTAGGAAAAAAAAGTTTTTCAAACAGTTTATTTTCCATAATAACAACTCATTTGAATGAACCAAGTCCTAGGAATCTGGTAAGAGACTTTGAATTAGAACATCCATGTAGGTCTCTTTTAAAGGTACTTGTTAGATTCAGATCTCACAAGATGCAATACATTGATTTCACTTAGTTGTATGAATTCAGGCTCTGTGGGTTGCAAGTCATAGTTGCCCTGGCTTTGCACAACATGTAAAGAGTCAACTTTCAAAAGTGAGCAAATCAACAATAAATTCCTGGGAGGTACCAGAGAATTTAAGGGGTTCAGTGAGTGCTTTAAGCCTCTGCAAGGCTTAATTGTATCAAATTTACATTCTATCATTCTATCCAAATACTCAAAGCTGCCGATAACAATTAAAATGCAATTCATGACAATAACATCAACATAATTAAAGCAATTGAATCCTCAATCTTCCAAAGGCTTGAAAGCATAGTAATAATAAATAATAAACCTTTATTGTCAAAGTACAAAGTACAACATATGTACATTGAGATTAGCTGAGCCTCCCCCTGTGCTCTCTCCCCCCAACACACAGTGACAACAAACCCTCCATCCCACCACACTATGTGAACCAACTACACCACACACCGGCCTCCCAAGTCAACTCTGCATAAGATTATATCCCATTCAAAAGCCTAGCAGCCCACGGATAAAAGCTGTTCTTCAGTCCCAGTCTGAGAGCTGCAAAAGACACACTGGAAAGCTGTGTATTAAACAAATTTATTTCCAGGTTTATAGCGGAAGGCTGTATATGAACATGATCCTTAAATCATGTTTAAAACAGTGGGTGTTGTCTATATGCAAATATAGTTACTGATTGGCAGCTACTCTCCAAGATTACCAGAGCCGGTTTGGTCTGAGAAAGCAAGAAACCTTGAGTTCAAGTCCTGCCTTAGCCATGAAAGCCAGCTGGTGGGCTGTGCCAGTCACTCTCTCTCAGCCCAAGCCACCTCACAAGGCTGTTGTGTGGAAAATAGGAGGAAGGTATGTTGAATATGTTCTCCGCTTTGAGTTATTTCTAAAAATAACAAAGATGGGAAATGAATGAATGGGGTTTTTCCCATCCTTACTGAAAATATCCAGGACTGAACCTAAGATTTCTTATATGCTTCATATTTTTTATTTCAAACCATGCTAAACTTATTTTTGATGACTGTCCTATCTAGCCCCCGCCCAACTAACAAGGCCTCCAAGTCTATCATTATCCAAATTTGTGGTGAGAGGCTGCAGCACTTGTCTTTATATACACACTGCTAATCTAGTTTAATGCAGATAATGATTCCAGCTGCAGGAAGGAATTTCATTAGCACTCTCTCTTTTCATCCCAAAAACACAATCATCTGTTTTTAAATGAGGCTTTTCCAACTGTCTGTGATTTTGTGTTTTGTTTTGTTTATTCAAAAATAGCAAATTGTCACATCCACCATCTTCCAAATAAGCAGTCTTTAGTGTTGCTATGGCAACCAGCGGCCACTAAAGTATAGATTGCAGGAAAGAAAAAGCAAGTGCTGGATTTGACTGGCTTACCTATATAAGGGGTTTGGGAGCACTTTTTTTCCTCTCCAAAGTCTGTATTTTATAACCAGCTGGAGAACTTACATTTTAACCCATTAAGTTAAATAACGTGTCTGTGTTGTTAATAAATATAGGTGCAAAAGAAATGGCTCTTTTGAGAATGGTTAAAGATAGATCTACCCAATGTACTGTCAATGGAGAACTGCAGCCAGTTCTCTGACCTATATGATGAATCAGGTTTTTGCATTCACACTTTATTTTTCAATGTTAACTATTAATCCTGGTCTAAGGTAATTAGTTTGAACATTATAGTTTCAGATAACAAAAAGCAGTAAAATTGGCCTTTAAGATTAAACCATCGGTACATGGTGAATCAAACCCTTCCTTCCTTCCTTCCTTTCCTTCCTTTCTTCCTTCCAAATGGAAAAACTGATGGATTTTTAAAAAATACCAAATATGGAAATATTAAATGCTTGTTTAGCGCAGTTTTAGGAATATCCCATCTCCTTAAAGTTTTAGGGTTAGTCTCCCCTCATCTACATTCTATAAATGCAAAGTAATCCTATAAAAATAGAAAATATTTCACAGTTGTAAGTCCATGTATTGATGTTAGCAGAACTTCTGGCTTCAGCACAGAAGTGCAAGATTGGAGAACTTATAATGCATGCTTTGAATACGAGGCAACAGTTAAAGACTCCAAATTTTTCTCTGCCTGGATTTTTATCTATTCTGAAAGTTTCATTTTCTCCCAAGCCAGTACACCAAAATCTGTCTTTTTCCTGCCTATTAAATCTATTCATTTCATATACTTCAGTGTGTTTGTGTTTCTGTGTGTGTGTGATGACTTTTGGGAATAATCCATGCAGTCACATACAGAGACCCAAGTCAGTTTTCCCCTTGTAATTTGTTTATATGCGGTCATTATTATTTTAACTAGTTCAGTTATTTAATTTTTTTTAAATGTCCATTTGGAAACATCTATTAAAAAAAAGGAAAATGTACTTAGATCATGTGGTTGTGGTCACTGTCTTGTCTTCTGTGACATCACAATAAAGTCCCTGTTCTACAGTAGAAGATTGTTGCTACTCAAGTCAAAGATAGTACCGTCACATCTAGATTGTGTTTTACCTTCCTTTATAATGTATTTTAAGTCTTATACAGTATGGACAGTTTATGACTTGGCAGGCCAAATTCAGTGGTGGGATTCAGCCGGTTTGCGCCACTTTGGCAGAACCAATAGCTGATTTTTTGTTGCCCAGGCCCAGAATGGACTTCTGGAAGCAGCATCCACACAGAGAACCAGTTGTTCACATATTTGAATCCCACCACTGGCCAAATTCAATCTATTGTAAGGTGCCTGCAAAAGCTGCTTGAGTTAAATTGTTTTGGGTCCTAAGCTGCAATAACAGGGAGATTTTCAATTACCTAGTAGACTGTAACACATGGTCAGTATCTGTATTTAGCACTCTGTGAGAAATTGTGCAGACCTCCCTTAGGTGATTTATTAACAGCGCTTGGCGATAACAAATATTAAAAGAAGCATTTAAAGAACCACAGTCTATTTTGTAATTTTCCTTTGGAGGAATGGTGTGATGAAGGTTATATCAGGTGGTTGGGTGACCTGGGATTAGTATCTGAAATGCAAAATGATGTTGTAAATTATGCACCAAATTTTAATTTTGGAGCATCTTTCTTCAAGTGACATTTTATTTATTTATCACAGTTAGTTCCATATCACTTTGCTGAGTGACTCTGGTATTATTAGTAGCTCATAAAAAAAAACAGTCAAGGAATTAACTTGCCCACCCATGACACCTCACAATTATCAGCCTCTGAAGACTTGTCCCTTCTGAAGATCAGCAGGGTGGATGCCATATAAGAATAAGAAATTTCAGTCCATGGGAGCCATTGTGGAGAAGGCTTGCCCAAGGGCCTAGGCTCAATTCTTCATAGGGAAGGAATGGGCCCATTAGTTTCCCCAGGCTGATTCTATTTAGAGGACAAGGAGGTCCCTGAGATCAGAGTTGGATGTCTCTGCATTTGCATTTACATTCATTCAGAATTTCCTCAAGCAATTCCTCTAGTTTTATTTATTCACAAATGAGCATATAGTGCTTGGTCGGGTTGGCAGCACTGTGTGAAGGCAGAAGAGATTTAAATGTCTGCAGCTGCTTCTTCCTGATATTTGATCACTTTGGAAACAAAAGCGTTGTTCCTCTTTCTTTCTTTCTTTCTTTCTTTCTTTCTTTCTTTCTTTCTTTCTTTCTTTCTTTCTTTCTTTCTTTCTTTTATCCAGCCCTATTTATTATCTATCTATCTATCTATCTATCCATCCATCCATCCCATCTGGGCTTGGGTGTAAGGGCAATAACTGAGATGAGGATTATCTCAATTAATAATGATGTATTGATGTATTATCCTTCTTGATTCTGTCATGCTCATTGTGGAACTTTTTAGAAGTACATTCAGTATTTTCAATGGTTCTGTTTTATCTTTTAGTTTGCCGATTAGGCCAAACCTTTGATTTCTTTTGATATGTTTATTGCTGATGGATGGAATCAATGTTTAGTTATCTTGTATTTTGTATGTACAGTATTTATGTAACATATTTGTAAAGCCACCAAACTTATACAAGCTCTGGCTTGCTTACAGTCCAAAAATAAAATGATATATACAGCAATAAAAACAACATCCTCACCCCCAAAAGACCCCAATAAAACCAGAAGAGAGAATTGCAATGCCCCATCCATATTTCATCGATGGAATATTCTCAATCTGTTATGTCCTCACCTATCCCAATATTTGGGAGAAGAGACAGCTGTTAAGTGCTGTCCTGAAGGTTAAGAAGGTGGCGACTTGTCAGATATTGGGAGGAGGGTGTTCCCTAGAGCAGGGGCTAAAATGACTTTCTTTCAAAGACCTATAAGAATGCCCACTCTTATGTTCTGGTGGGACACTCAGATACCAGTGGATGGATGCAGTCCCCCATGTAATCTGGACTCTTGTCATGCACGTCTTTAAAGGTAATAAATATCAATATCAATTTGTTGCTGAATTTTGTTAAATTTAATAGGGGGAAAAATCAGATTACTATCTTCATACAGAAGGAGACTGTATATGCCATCCCTCAATCTTAATAAAATTAATTCTAGTGGCTACTCTATATTGAGCAGAACTTTTAAAAACTTTTTTCCATGGAAACAGATTTGTTTATGTATAGGTTTAATTCCTATTACAGTATAATAAGGAAACTTCTTTTTAAAAAAAATCCAACATATTTTTTCCATGTGAATGTCAGTATAGGTATGCAAGTAAAGAAAATGCATTGTGCTGCTTGCAGTAGATAAAATGAACTGAAAGCATTAAGAAGTATACATCAAAGTAGGTTAGGACACATGTGAATGAGTTTCCAGCAGCCCAAAATATTCAATCACAACAACACTGCCTGTTTGTGTTGCAGCCCTCCAGCTATCTTAGCTGAAAGTTTTGCATAACTTTCTTTACCTCTTTACCATCAAGGATGGTGGAACACTTTCTCAGCTAACCTAATGCCAGAATGGCTTAATTTCACTCTCCTTCAGCACTTTACAGGTTAATTTCCCAGAGGGATCAAATTACTTTCTAGGGCTGTTTATAGTGTTCACCTTCTTGCTAGCTTGCTTTTTTCCCCAGCTTCTTCCAGAGCCACTGAGTGAGCTATTGAGAAAACTTGCCTTGTTCATTTCTGTCACTTCCTCCAGCGTGGAGTATTTTGATGGCAGCCCAATGAAGGTGTCAACCTATAAAATAAACCTGACCCCTTTCTCTAGAGTTCTTCATGGGCAGCAAAGTGGAGAGATGCTTTGGCCAAGGGACCTGGCAAGGTAAGACTGTTGTCAGCTCACCAAAAGTAAAATCAGGGTGCAGAAGGTAAGGGAGAATCACAGAGAAGGGGGAGCAAGAAGTAGTTTTAGGTGTTCGTATCTTAGCAGCGCTGAAATAAGAATTTCCTCACCAAGGGCTGCAAACATCTGCAGTGTTTTGAAATTAAGCCAGAGAATGAAATCTAACTTTTACTCTCTTAATTTCCAGTGTGATTACATGCTTTAGAAGATAGTTGTATGACTTTCTCCTCTCGGCTGCTTTGGTACACTTGTAAGTGCATATTGCTTTCTGCAAGTTAATTTCAAATACGTTTTGATTATTTTTACATTCTATGCTTTCCTTTTTTGTTCACACACCTAACAGCAATATTTTGATAATAAATAATTTTTATTTACAAGTTTAGGGCAAAACTCAGTGAGGCTCTCTTGTGAGCGTGTGTATTATCATCAGCACCCTTATATATATAACATTATGCAGAATATCATTTAGTGTGAGAAGGGTAGTTTTTAATGCAAGAACTTTAATTTCAAGTCAGAAATCTGGTGATAGATTTATTATGTGGTCCGGAAGAAGTGATGACAAACATAGCACATTAAATATTGGGATAAATAGGGACATGGATAATTTGGGGCACTTTTTTGCATCAATTTTTTCAAACTATGCTGCATTCCATTATGCAGCTGTTTCTTTGAAACTAAGACCCGCCTTCCTTCACTACAGTTTGCTTTATTTGTCTTCCTATAAAATGCTCAAATCTTTCAATTTGCCATTGCAAATATAGTCATTCAGTATGTTTCCAAAGTCTTGAACACAGATTTGTGGTGATCTTTGATGTCACTGTTTCCACATTTTAATTCAGGGATAATCTTCAGACCTCAGGTTGGTTCCATGTGTTTTTCCTGAGAATGGTTCTGTGAAAGGAAGGGCAGAAAAAGTTTGGCATTACATTATTGAGGTAGCCTCTTGTATAAATAAAGCAAAGTTGGGAAACTGTAAGGGTGCATAGAAATGAGTTTGGCATTCTACTGAACCCTACTAATATAGAAATATTCTAATAAAAAGAGCGGAAAATAGAAGAATGGCAGTTCAGGATAGGTTGAAGTGACCTCAGTATATCATAATGCAATTAAGCAAACTTACTTTTTGTAACAGCTACCTCAGGCTTAATGAATGTCCATCAAAGTTCTCCTGGTTAATATCCTATAAAGCAGTTATTATAATGTGTATTCTATACGTATGTAAAATCACCCATAACTTTGGAAAATGCTGACCAATCTTACTGGGCTCCTCTCTGAGTACTCCAAAATTTATTTGATTCTACCACCACATACCTTGAATGCTTGTTGTGCTTGAGGACATCAGCCATGCTTTATATATCATTAAAAATGTGATCATCCTGTTGCTTTTGGGACCCAAGTATCCCAACAAGCAGGCTTGAATTGGGCCTATTGCTTTGTAGCAAGGGAGAGATGTGAACAAAGCTTCCCTAGATGTTCCACTTTTATGTATTATGCTGGAGGTTCTATAATTGCTACTGGACTACAAAAAGCATGCCAATCGAATCTCTCTCTGTATGGTTAGGGTGAGCAAGCAATTGCTCCTTCTCACTTCATGTCTACCACCTGGTGGACATTTTTATTTCTTAGTTATTCAGTGCTCTAGAAGAGTATGGTATAATAATCAAGCCTCAGGCAAAGCTGTCTTAAAAAACCCATTTTCTTAGTTAATGTTAGTGTTTTATAAAAATATTAATATTAAATAGTAATTGTAGAAAGATTATTCAGCAGATCTCTATAGAAAGGGATGCTATTCTAGATCCTTTTGAACAGCATATGAGTCAATAAGAAAAACAGTGTCTACAGCTATTCTAGGTTTGGTTAGTAAATGTCAAGATCTAAGTTTAAGATAACAGTTGAGGCTTTTGTATTTTCACTGTTCACTTTTTCTAGCCTGGATCTTTTGCAATGTTTAACCTAGGTTTATTTATTTAAACTGATGTAGTGTAAATACAGTTGCCTTGAAGTCTTCAAGAAGACTTCCTTCCTTCCTATTTTTATTATTTTCCTCAGTTTTTCAGATTACTTAAATTTATTATTTTCTTTCCCTTCCCATTCTTCTACGCACTGAGAACAAGAATAGAATCTTGGTTAGGTGTCAATTTCTCCTTAATTGCTAGATTCATTTGAGCCTCTGCCTCCCTTTAAATGCTAGACTACAGGCCTGAACTTTTAACCTTCCTGTGCATTTTTCACTCTCTGGGATTTCAGTATAGATGGGATTGGACAGTAACATATGCTGTATTAAACACATGCATAATTATCTTAAAATAGCAAGAAAAAAAGCAGTGAGCAAATAGAGTATATTTTGAGTTTTGAATTCCCTTTCCAGATGACAGATTACCTTGAGGTCAACAGACATTAAATTCACACTTGACTTATGCTCTACTCTTGATGACTTTGTCCACACAGCTAGGTAGTTTTCCTGGCAGGAGTACTGAAGTGATTGCCTCTTTTCTTCTTCTGGGAGATGATTTGATCTAGAATTCTAGGACTTTCTAGAAGCCACCTATCCCAAACACAAATCCGGTCTTCTCCTTTGTATAGGACAAATTTGAAGGAAGTCAAAAGGTTGCAGCAATACACCATATTCATTTTATAAGAATGTCTAACATAGGTTCCAGAGACATTTCATTTGGTTTTCGAGTTTCCTGGATTCTTATTTAATATTTTCTTTTTTCCTTTTTTTGTTATAATTAAAACAATTGAAACACAATCAAAGCCAGGACAATACATAGTAGATATATGCAGCAATTGAGAATCAGTTTACCAATGATGGTTCAGAATATGTGGTAATAATGCTCACAAAACACCTGCTCACAACATGTTAGAACACCTGCATCTTTTCCTAGGATGCCGCCCTACAATCCCAGGAAAAGGGACTGCTGTTTTATGGTGTTGCAAACGGAAACTACATTTGTGTTTCTGTGTATTCCAAACTGCCTTTTTAAGGCAGAGTCCAAGGCATTGAACCACCCAAATATTTAGGCCAGTATGCTTTGTTTTATTTTTAAACATGTATAAACCTCCCCACAATATTTCTTTCTTTCTTTCTTTCTTTCTTTCTTTCTTTCTTTCTTTCTTTCTTTCTTTCTTTCTTTCTTTCTTTCTCTTTCTTTCTTTCTCTCTCTCTCTCTCTCTCTCTCTCTCTCTCTCTCTCTCTCTCTCTCTCACACACACACACACACACACACACACACACACAGATAGAGAGAGAGAAAGAGAGAGTTCTGCATACTTAGAAAATGTGCTGAGTTTATAGAAAAGTTCAGGGTCTCTTTGTTTTTCAGACTGATGGGCACTTGGCATCCAAATGCAGTCTCACAGGCCCTGTGATGAATGATAACACTGAGAATAAACACAAACTATTTGCTCATATTTATCCTTTATTTTACTTTTATTTTGTTTGGTGAGCAATCACTGAATTTCTCTACATTGCTTCAGGGAACGTTCAGGCAGACATGATTAAGACCAGTTTATGCCTCTGATCTAAAGTCCAGAAAATATTTACAAATGTATTTCAGATCTGAAATGTTAGCTACAACCCACTAGAGGTGTCAGCATGACCCCCGGCTTATACATCGTAAAACTACAGTACATCTGCCATCATAGGAATATGGTGTACATTTCTGTGGGATGCAAAGTAACAAAGTAGGTAGTGGTTAATAATACATATGGAGTACATTTTATATTCTTAAGAAAGCATCAAGGAACAGTAATGGCTACTAGAACTATATGATTTCAACAGTTAGAGTTGGTTGGGAGCATTTTATCCCCAGCCTTAGCATGTGCTTTCCGAAGCACATTCAAATTGTCTTTGTTTCTCCTTGGGTATAGTTGCATCACATAGAGGTATTTATGGGTTTGTCCTTTCTCAGAGGCACAGTGTAATAGAGCAATTTAGCTGATAGCAAGATCAGAGGCTGCAAAAGACCAGCAGTTCACATTGCAATTGAAAACAGAATCAAAATCAAAACCCAAAAGATCAGAATCAGAGACTAAAGGTGAATTACTAAGGAGTAAGAGATAGGATTTTCACTAACCAAGAGAAACTGGTTCACAATGTAGAGCCTGAGAGTTGAACATTGTTCCATCATTGGTGATCAGGAAGCAAAAGCTGATACAGCTAGAATTTCTGGGACTCAATTTCCCAGCTATTAGCTGTTAAGTCATGGGGACAGTTGTTTCCTTTATAAGTAGGATCTTTACACTGTAATACCATGGATAATGTACAAATTTACATATTAATCCAACACACATTTTGGCAGAAGCATGAAAAAGACCGAATAATTCCTAGATTGGAGAGAATGTAGCACTACTATTCTGATTTAGTGCTGGAAAAATGTTCTGTATCTAAAAAGATTTTTTTTAATTGACATATCTATTATGATAATCACAATAATCTCTGCACTTTTATCTCTAAGAAGAGTTATTATATGGGTTAGGTGTTTGTGCCTTAAAACCTTTCACACTCAAAAAAAAAACCTATCACCAAAACAGAAGTTTTTAGCTACGTTACTACCATTATCTATGTACAGACAGTCCTCAACTTACAATGGTTCATTTAGTGACCGTTCAAAGTTACAATGGCACTGAAAAAGTGACTTATGGCTGTTTTCCACACTTATCACCATTGTAGCATCCCCACTGTCATGTGATCAAAATTCAGATGCTTAGCAACTGGTTTGTATTTATGATGGGTGTCCTGGAATCATGTTTTGTGACCTTCTGACAAGTAAAGACAATAGGGAATCCATGTTTATTTAACAACCATGTTACTAACTTAACAAATGCAATGATTCATTTAACAACTGTGGCAAGAAAAGTCATAAGATAGGGCAAAACTCATTTAACAAATGTTTCACTTAACAACATACATTTTGGGCTCAACTGTGGCCGTAACTCAAGGACTACTTCTATACGTAATACTTCTCATGGTATTCCCTTTTGAGGTAATTGCACTCTTGAGAATGAAGTCCTGGACAGTCCTTTAAGATATGGTATATTTAATGGGACTGCAGACATAGAGTGTCTGAGAAACGTAGTGTAAGACAAAGAGGATTCCTTCATTTGTAAGCAGTTAAAATAGCTGGAGGGAAATCTTTGTATTATTGAAATAGAATCCTTTGGCATGTCATTTGCGTAAGAAATATGAGAATGTCAACCAAAGTGAAACTGGAGGTCAGCATATAAATTAATAAAGTCTTTGAGGGATTTTTTTTTTGGGGGGGGGGAGAGAAATCATAGCACCAAGTGATTTATTCATCACTGAAAGCCACATTACTAAAAAAAAGTGCTATGGAAAGAAAAGAGCTAATTTAGGTTAATAGCATGATTATGACAAATACCAAGCTATAGAAAATTAGCATTCCCCTCTAGTGTAATTGCAATTAGATAAATTTAGGTTGAAGAATGCTTTTTTTAAGCAGATTTGTTGGTGGTTGATTGATTATACCCTGGATATAATGGTTCAATGGTTCCCAGCCAATGTGCAGAAAACTAACAAATGGAACCTCACAAGATTTAGATGAAGGAGAATGAAGTGATGAAGTGATTTAGATGAAGGAGTAAAAACGGATGCTTCTTAGATTGTAATTTACACAAACTAGAGCAGACATGTCAAACACAAGGCCCGTGGGCCGGATCTGGCCCGCGAAGTGGTTTCATGTGGCCCGCGAAGCCATCCTGGAAACAGTGAGGGAACGGCCCCCACTGCCTTGGCCCTGGCCCAGAGACCCTCCTTCTTCCAGAGACCCTCAGATCTGTCCCATTCCTGCCCAGGCCCCCATAGGCACCCTTGATGGGAAAAATGTAGAGCTGGCCACGCCCACCCAGTAGGCCATACGCACTCTAGCCACGCCCACACAGTAGGCCACGCCCACCCTGGCAATACCCACCCGGCCCCCTGAGGGCAACCGCAATGCTGATGCGGCCCTCAATGAAATTGAGTTTGACACCCCTGAACTAGAGGGACTAATTTCAGAGAAGATAGAAGTTTTAATATATTTGACAATAATACAAAATCAAATTTGACAGACCTTAATGTAAAAAGTGCATTTAAATTGAAGTGTCTGTGGAAATTCTCAGTCATCCAGGTCATGGTTGTCCCAAAGGTGCTTTTTTCATGAGGACTTTCTTGTAAAAAACAAAAACAAAACCCAAGTCCATTTGCCTTTGGGATTTAAATGGAAGAAAAATATAAACAAATATAAAATATAAACAAATAAACAAGATGGGTGATACCTGGTTGATACTGTCGAAAGTAGGTGGTATTTTAATAAACAATAAAACATAAGCCAGTTACCGGTATATTTAAAAACCTATAAGGTGATTCTGCATTATGTAGTGTTCAAATTGTATCCTTCCTTCTCTCCTGCCTTCTTATATAAACACTCAGTATGACTTATATATCATACGGCAGTAAGGCAAAATATAAAACATCATATTAAACTGTGCAACTCAGTGCACTTAAAAAACAGCATTAAAATCCAAAGATTGGCAAAATAAGTTCATTGTAATTTTTCTAAATACTGGGCAATTGGGAGTCAATCGTGCCTCCTTGTAATAAGCATTCCATAGCGTGGGAACCACACAAGAAAAGAACATTCATTCATTCATTCATTCCCCTTACATTAGGTAGTCAAGCTTCTGGCAATGGGGATATCTTCATAACTGTGCCTTTTGCTGATCTAAGTAAGCAGGCAGGATCATAGAAGACAGTTAGGCCATAAGCTTTTCAGGGTAGTAATTCTAACTTGCTTTGGTCAGGGATGCCCTTAATTCTAGTCATTGTAATTTAAGAAGGATATCAACAAACTATAATGCATCTAGAGGACAATGAAGTTCTTTAAGGACCAGGAGACCAAGACCTGTGTTGAAAGGCTGGAGGAGCTGTCTCTATTCACCTTATAGAATGGGTGTTATAGCCATGTTCAGATATGTCTATTTTAATTTAATAGGACTAAAAGTGTTAATGTTCTAGAATATTTTGACTAAATATTAGCCAATACTGCTTTATTTTCATACATGCACAAATTAACCAGAGTATCCTTTAGTGTGATGATTACATGCATCTAACAGCTAAGATTCATCAGTAAACTGGTTCATGGTCCATATCAGCAGCCTCCTTGTTGATGGGCAAGTGCCTTCCAATGGCTGCTGTGCTCTTTGGCCTACAGACCTGCCAGCTGCACCCATAGAAGCAAAATAGGCTCTGACCCTTTAACGAAAAAGTTTGCTGACCCCTGGTCTGAGATAATATGGTAAAGCAAAAATTATTCAGTTCCTTCTGCTATTTTTCTACCATGTTATGTGAACACAGCCAGCATGATTAGAGTATTGATATAGAATTGAGGACAGGTCTCAACTCCAGCATCAGATTAGCTGGTGTCTGAAACAAAATGCTGGACTCAATGAGTCTTGGTCTGACTCAGCTATGCTGTACCTGTTCTGACTCATTCTTTATCTTCCAGTGTAACTTGTTTATATTTAACTTATAGAATTTGTTTATAAAAAATAACAGGCAGAAAAATATTCTCAATGCTAGAGGTTTTCAGTGTTCGATTGAATTCTGGAGTTGTGCAAAATCTTGATGGGTTTCCACGAAAGACTAAAATCAAGTTTATTCAAATACAGATAATTTTCTGTCTCTGAAGTTGTCCCTTGACCAGGGTTCCAGAGTTTGTTTGTTTAACTAATGGTTTCTACAGCTTGAAAAAGTTTGAAAAATCCTAATTTTTGGCATTGCAAGCTCCTAAAGAAAGTGCAGGTTAACATTTGTTTACAAGTAAAGGCATTGTCTGATTATATGAGAAATTTGACGAAAGAACACTGCCTTGGAGGGTAGCAGCTCTTGTTAATTTCAGATCACAGGGCACCTGACAGTTGCCTATCAAAGGTGTTATAGCATCTCTTTATCAGCAGAAAAATGCCCAAATAAGTATCTTAAAGATATAGCACAATGACACTGATTTAACAGAATCTGGAATTAATCTAAACCAGCTTCCCTAATATGACATCCTACAAACAAAATGGAATTATACTTTCCAGAATTCCCACCCAGCATTACCATAGTTGTCTAGAAAGTTTAGGAAATGCAATCCAAGCAAACATGGGCCAGAGTTTTTTAAATATATAAATAAATTATGAAGTAATACTTCACTATATTCTTATTATACTTTTTAAGCCATTGTTGGAGGGCCATTTTGGAAAGGTGACTATAGAGTTGCTTGTGAAGGTGTGATGCCTGACATATTTGAAAATTATGATTGATGATGTGCTTTACATCTAGAGATTTGTGGTGGGAGGGTGATGGCTCAGCAGCTAAGATGCTAAGCTTGTCAGCAGCAATGGGGTGAGTGTCATTCCTCACCCCAGCTGCTGCCAACCTTGCAGTTTGAAAGCATGCAAATGTGAGTAGATAGATAGGTACCACTTTGTGGGAAGTAACAGCGCTTCATGATATCATGCTGGCCACATGACCATAGAAATGTCTTCAGACAGTGCTAGCTCAATGGTCTTGAAATGAAGATTAGTACTGCCCCCTATTGTCAGCAACGAGTAGCAGACTAAAATCTGCAGGGACTTTTTCTTATATCTAGAACTAAGGAGGCTGCTCATTTGAATGAGCAGCGTATAAAAATTAGCAAGTAAATAAACTTTAATGTTTTAAAATACCCTAAAATTTAAACTGAGAAATAATCTCGGGGATCAAGTGAATGAATCGATCCCCAAACTTTTTTGTTGTGTTATTGCATTGATATAATCATCAGTTACCCTTTGGGGCCCTGAAAGGATGATGTGTCATTTTTGTTTAGATCACAATTTTATTATTTCATCATTGTTTACTGGTTTATGTATTATTTGTATTCTTTCTACTGCATTCCATGGGTGTATTCTATAAGCTACCCAGTTGAGTTGAGCCATATAAATATTTTAAATAAAATAGATTATACAGACATTCATTAAGGTATAATAACTATAGATCAACAGATACTGGAAACATAAGTGAAAGTTAAATTAGCTCAACTCTGTCAAAATTACTCTACCCCCATCTTTGGGACTGTGTTAGATGGAAATTATGGGAATTAAAGTTCAAAGCATCTGAAGGCTGAAGAAGTTGAAGAAGATTGGCAAAGGTGAACATGAAAATCAAGTTTAACAAAGCAAAAATTGTTCTTGTAGGGAGAAATATGAAATGATCTATCTAGACAATAAAAATTCCACAGTCCTTATTGGGTATACATAGTTTAAAATGAGAAATGTCTTGGCAATAATAAATGGGTTATTATGAATCTTATTTCTTTACAACTTTAGAATTATTTGGTTTGCTGGTGGAATCTAAAGCAACAAAATCTTCAATTGAGAGCAGTGCTCAATAGTGCTTTTAAGTTATTTTGTTTTGATACTTGGCATGGTTTTTAATATTATTTTAACGATCTGAAATATATTTTTAAGCTTGCATCAATGGGGTTATTGTTGCTTGCTTTTAACCATATGAAATATTGTGGTTCAGTTACTTGATTGTTATTTGGGAAATTATGTTTGCTAGCTATTTTGAATTGTTGTCTACAATTAAAAGTGGTAATATTTTTATTACTCTTCTGATAGGGCAGAATAATAAATATTATGATGTATTTAAATGTATATGCTACCTGATTCCCAATGATTCTGGGTAGTTCACAAATAAAAAAATTGAGGGAAAAGCTTACAATTACCTTGAAATCGTATTTCTTTAACTGTAGCATAGAACAAGTTACTTAAGGAATTGGGTATGGCCAGTCTAGAGAAAAGAAGGACTAAGGGTGACATGATAGCAATATTCCAGTATTTGAGGGGTTGCCACAAAGAAGAGAGGTTCAACTTATTTTCCAAAGCACCAGAAGGCAAGACAAGAAGCAATGGATGGAAACTAATCAAGGAGAGAAGTAATCAGGAATTAAAGAGAAAGAATTTGTGAAAGAATGGTGAATGGGTTAAAAGGAATGTAAATCAAGGAAGTCATAGTTAAATGGAATTAATGTGATCCTCAATCAAAAAGCAAGAAGTTTAAAGAACAGAAGAAGTTTTATTAATGGGTTTATGAACATGGTGAAAGTGAAGATGGCTTGCAGAGAAAGAAAGGTATGGGGGTATAGGGTAGCTATAAATCAGACTTACTTACATTTTCTTTTCTATTGCAACTTATATTTCATTTCTTTATTTACTATCTCCATTATTTTTCTGTGCATAATGTAGTAGTAGTAGACGTAGATTTATGTCATTTCAACAATATACAGTACAGTACACAGTGAAACAAAACAACGTTTCCCCAGGACCAAGGTGCTACATCAGACAACACGAATCAAAAAAAGAACAGAACACAAACTACACATAACTCTAAACTAAAAACTTAAAAAAAACTACAAATACAAGTATTTATAATTCCAGTTTCTTCGTGTTGAGAATTCTAATGGCTTGTAGGAAGAAACTGTTACACAATCTGGATGTCCGAGCCTGAATGCTCCTGAACCTCTTTCCAGATGGCAAAAGAGTGAAGAGTGTGTATGAGGTGTGTGTGTAATCAGCCACAATGTTTCTGGCTTTACAGATGCAACGTGTGATGTAAATATCCACGACAGAGGGAAGAGCAACCCCGATGATCTTCTCTGCCATCCTCACTATTCGCTGTAGGGTTTTGTGATCCGAAACGGTGCAGTTTCCAAACCAGGCAGTAATGCAACTGCTCAGGATGCTATCAATAGTCCCTCTGTAGGAGATTGTGAGAATGTGTGGTGGAAGCTGTGACTTTCTCAGTTTCCTCAGAAAGTAAAGACGCTGGTGGGCCTTCCTTGTTATGGAACAGGTGTTGAGGCACCAAGTGACATTCTCCACCAAGTGAACACCAAGAAATTTGGTGCCCCTTGCGATCTCCACGAAGGAACCATCGATGTTCAGTGGAGAGCGGTCATATTTTGTCCTCCTGAAGTCAACAACCATCTCTTTCGTTTTATCTACATTCAGAGACAGGTTGTTGGCTTTGCACCAGTCTATTAGCTTCTCCACCTCCTCTCTATATGCTGACTCATCGTTCTTGCTGATGAGACCCACCACGGTCGTGTCAGCAGCGAACTTAATGATGTGGTTCGAACTGTGCATTGTTACACAGTCATGTGTCAGCAAGGTGAACAACAGGGAACTGAGCACACAGCCCTAAGGGGCCCCAGTGTTCAGTATGATGGTGTTAGAAATGTTATTCGCGATCTGGACTGACTGAGGTCTTCCAGTCAAAAAGTCCAGAACCCAATTACAGAGGGAGGTATTCAGGCCCAACAGGGCCAGCTTCCCCATCAGGTGTTGGGGAATAATAGTGTTGAATGCTGAACTAAAGTCTATGAACAGCATACGTACATATGAGTCCTTGTTTTCTAGATGAGTGAGAGCTAGATGGAGTGTAGTAGAGATGGCGTCATCGGTGAAACAATTTGAGCGGTATGCAAACTGCAGTGGATCCAATGTTACGGGCAGCAGGGTTACTTGCCCTGATAGGGAATGCCATGATGGTTAAGTTTGTTTATATTATTTTTAAAAAAATATTCTAAAGTTATATGGCTATCATGACATTGATAAGATGGTCTGATCTCTCTTTAGTTGCTTTGTGCTCATTTATATATGGAAGACCTATTTCTCAGCCAAGGGCCACACTTTAACCTGTATATTTGGTCATTTATTTATTGGTTGGTTAGTTGCGAGAGAATGCTGAGATTTTGCAGTTTTGGAAATATACTGTTAAAAGGGACAGAGACAAAATAATGGCTATTTTGAACAAGCCGGCCTGGTCTAATGGGTTTGGGGTATTTTAATTTGTAATTTGTAATTATTTATTGTAATGGGCTAGTTCTATTTAATCTTATTTTTAACTTTTGTATTTTGTACTTTAATTGTATTTTTATTGCCCAGTACTCTGCCCTGAGTCCTTCAGGAGTAGGGCAGTATAGAAATTAATAAATAAATAAATATTTTTCAAATAAATTTCAGGGGTATGATCTTGGAGGCCCTTGGAGATTATTGCATAAGTGCTAAGGCCTGAGTTGCTTTGCTTGTTTTATTCCCAAAGATTTTAGCACATTACAGTCCTCATTTCATTTTTTTAAAAATGCCAATTAATAATGTCACATTTTTTTCTATAAGCATGCTTACAATTGTTATTTATTATGGTCTGACTTTGGGTTGTTGATGGTATCATTTAGACAAACTATTAATTATGGTTGAACAAGATTTAAAAGGCCTCATAAAGACAAGAGCTGATAAATGAGTTGTAATCAGGTACTTATAATGGACAAAAATAACACCTTATTATTACTCAGTTTTCAAATGCATTCTTCCTTTATTAGATTGTTTAAAAAATTTTCCTCTTAAATAGATTGAATTAATTCCTTAACACACACACACACATACACACACAGAGAGAGAGAGAGAGAGGGAGAGAAACCAAAAATACGAATCCCAGGCATGTTAATGCTAGAAAAGAATACTTGAACACCGGGATAGAGTCAAAACTAACCAGTTTAATATACCTAGCTTTTGTTGGCCAATTGCCAACACCGTCAGAGTAAAATTGCCGGAGATGAGGGAACATGTTTATACTTATGGAGAGCGCCTTTAAGGCAGGACTAAGATCTCTTGGCCGCACGACCCCATTGCATCATAATAGGTAAATGGGGGTGGGAGGAATCCCCAAAAACATCTAACATGGAGACATGAGAGATGACAGGAGAGCCGGTCGCGGCAGAAAGAACAGCCCACGATCCACCCCTGACAACAGGCATTCAGACACATTCGCATTTCATGAGGAGTGCACAGTGCCCCCAACCTGAGATCACACGGACAAGAGTGAGTGCGAGGCAGCTCTCAATATGGCCAGTGGAGGCGAACAGACCCGTGACGTGCTCTGTGAGCAGAGCGCAAAAAACGCCGGCAGTATAAACGTGTTCCCTCATCTCCGGCAATTTTACTTTGATGATGTTGGCAGTTGGCAGTTCAGGTCTAAGGCTGGCAGCTGAGACCAGCCAATCCATTCAAAACACCCCCCCCACCCAATCAGAACACAGCTAACCCCCCACCCAATCAGAGCACACCTCCACCCACAGAACACACCCCCTCTGGCAGTTTAAAAAAGAGGAACAAACAGCCACTACCACACACTTCTCCCAGAAGAACGAAGCTGAAGCCACCAGCCTGAGGATGACAGATGAGATTTTGTCGAAACGTTGCTCTTATACCTTCAATTCTACGTGGGGAAAAACCCAAATGACCAAAGATCTACATACAATATATATGCTAGAAAGCCAAAGTGAAAAAGGTCTTCTTTTTGCAATAAGATCAAGAAGCTTGATGAAAAAGCTGATACATGATAGTGTTTAAATGATGTTTTAATACACTAGGCTGGGGGAAGGTTACAAAACATGACCTTTTGGTTTTAAATCTCTGGAGATGCAGAGTTTTAAAAGATAAAATTATTATTTCCCTAATTTATTTTTTCAACTTGCGGCAGCATGTCTTCATTTAACCTGCAGGCTGATGACACAACTTTGATAACAAATCCCATACAATATTGTTCTTGAAATTCCTCATACCATGATGTCAGTATTTGATGGAGTCCCAAAGGGGCACAATGGGAACAAATTGTTTTATGGTATAATTGAATGTGCTCTGTAGCCTTTTCCTTCCTTTAAAAATTCTTTTTTATACTGTACTAAAAGAAGTGAGTAGCTAATCTTTTAGAAAAAAAAGGGAAATTAGCAAGCAAATTCCCAGTTTGAAATGCAACATGAAGTGTTTTAGAAAGAAGGCATTTAGAAAGTTACCAATATAAATATCACAAGGTCTTCCTCTCTGAAGTGTAAGGTAACCTTTGTGGGAATGTTTAACTACAAAGAGAGTTACTCTCAAACTCTTAATATATTACTTAGTAGGTATACAAGAAAGTGCCTTCCACCTCTTTCCAGTTCAGTAAACCTCTTAATAGCACCTGAATGTCATTCTTGGTTGGGAAGAATTTTTGAAAAATATATACACCTGACTATCCTAGTAGACAAATACAAACAAATCATTAAAGTGATATTTCTCAGAAATAATTATGACACTTCTATACTTGGTTTGTAAGTCTATGAATAGCTAAGCAATGCTGAGAAGTAACATTGGAGACTGTTGGAGAACAGTATATACGTATGTTCTTAAAAACTATTGGTTTTATTATCCTACTTTTCTGAAGAGGCTGAATTCCTGAGGCTGGCTGCACCCAGCAGGGCTGAATTTGGTAATGTTCATAATCAGCCATCACAAAAGTGATTGCATGCAGAAATGATAGACTTGAAAATTATGCTTGTAAGTATCTTACCCAAGAAGGGACGCGGTGGCTCAGTGGGTTAGGACGCTGAGCTTGTTGATCAGAAGGTCGGCAGTTTGGCGGGTCGAATCCCGAGTGCCGCATAACAGAGTGAGCGCCTGTTACTCGTCCCAGCTTCTGCCAACCTAGCAGTTCGAAAGCACGTAAAAATGCAAGAAAAATAGGGACCACTACAGTGGGAAGGTAACAGCGTTCCGTGCGCCTTTGGCATCTAGTCATGCCGGCCACATGACCACGGAGACGTCCTCGGACAAGCGCTGGCTCTTCGGCTTTGAAACGGAGATGAGCACCGGCCCCTAGAGTCGGAAACGACTAGCACGCATGTGCGGGGGAACCTTTACCTTTATCTTACCCAAAATATGTATTTTACATATCATAGTTCTAAATCTATATTCATATTAGATCTAGAGTTTCAAGATTATACATGTATATGTGAAGTTGCTCTGAACATAATCAGCAGCATTTATTCTTCTGTAAAATTATGGAAAGAGTAAACTTGCTGGCTACAACCTAGGAAAATCCTTCAGGGATCGTTAATCAGAATATAGTTAAGATTGGGAAGCTTCTTGTAGGGAAATCATGCCAGGATGACACTCTGCAAGGCACTGAGAGGCATTCTCCAAGGCAGTTAGTTCATTCTGTATTCTTTATGTCTGATATCAGCTTCAGAATTTGGGGGAAAGGAGATTTCTTGTGATTCTGATTCATAACACCAGGAATTATTTGTTTGTTTATATGTCCTATTTTTAAAGGATTGACTCCAGACAGACTCATAGGAGTTAACAGGCAACAAGTATAGTAAAATAATCAAACTTTAATAAATTATAAATGGATTTTTTTTCCACAGTTCATGGAGGGCTTGTTAACATTTATTTGAAGAAACTATCCATCCTCTCACAATTTTAATGCTTTATTTCACAGAATGTATTCCAATATTTTTTCCAACCTTTTTAAAGTTGTGCTTTTCATTAGATAGAATACAAAGCCTCTAAATACATGAATTCAAGTATCCAACATACATTTCATTTGATTGATCAACTGAGTAAAAGGAAGTTACAGCTGAATAGGTTTTTAGGTTCTTAATTGCCTCAGCTAAATTGCAATGATCCTATCTTTGCTTACAGAGCCTGGAAAGCAAGAGAGCTATTGTATTTCCCTTTTCTATCCTTACCTTTAGACTTTACTGAAATACATTTTATCATTTGTACCTCCCACAAATGTCAGTTGAATATATTACAACATAAGCCTTTTTTATGATATAGTACCAACAGAAATATATTCTTGTGGCTTAAGGAAAAAAAACATGGTACAGTTCTTTAGCAGTGAGTATTAGATTGTATGGCCTGTCCTTTTCCTGTCCTTTGTACTTTCCATGGAAATATCGTTGTTAGTTTTGATATATATTGCATTAGTATACTATAGTAGAATTATATGACTGCACAGAGATTAAATCAATGTCCTTATTTTTCTCAATTCAAAGAAATGGCAGAAAACTCTATATCCCATAAACTCAGAAGATAATTAGTGTTTGTGGAAGATTTTTTTTTTCTGCAAGAAAGAAGAGGAGATTGCATTCTGAATCAATAGTAGGAATTAGTACATCTGACCCAAATCATAGTCTGCCAGTTATTTACTGAAATTAGTAGCTCAGTCCCAGATCATATCTTCTGAGTTCATTTTTCCCAGCTACTGTTTATGTGACACATTTCGTAATAAATTGCAAACAGCTGGGTGAGTGCCTAATAATTCCCTAGGGCTGCCCGTGAAAAATGCATAAATATTCATATTTTTTTTCTTTGCAGTTGTACAGTATTCAATGCAAAGCATGTAATATGAAAGTTACAACAGCATGTGTAGTTGCATTACTTTCTGGGCTACAATCACATGTTCAGGGAACTGCAAATTTGCATCTGTAGTTTTCAACATGCTAATCCTGCCTTTGTACTTGGTAGAAAAGGATAGCTGGTTATTTAAAAACTTAGGGATATGATCATATGGTTAAACTGTTGGAAATTAGAGCCAGCATGCCCCTTTTGGGTACACCTCTTATCCTATATTGCACTCTGCCAATTGCACCTGAATTTAGAATTCTGTATATTGAGAAGGTTGATGAAAGAGCAGATCCTCCTGTCAGGGACATCTATGAAAGGTGGCTTGCACACACATGCACTTTGACGGCATCCCTGGGGAACACAAATGAGTTCCTCTTTGAAGCAGTTCAAAGTTTGCTTCATTTGATACTTTCTAGTTTCTCAATCATGCCTATCCAGTTCCCAAGGACCCCTTCACCCTGCTAAATGTGATATTTCCCAATACTGCTTGGTGGTTGTAGAATATCATAACTTTGATACATAGGTATTCATGCACCAAACACCCTTGGCAATTATGCTTAATGATGTATATATTTTTTTCTTAATAGTATATTGTGGGAAGCTTCTCTGAAATATTGGTAAAATTGAGACAAAGGAAATGTTCTCCATAATTTCTCATATAATTAAATAACCAATAGTGCCATGCTAGATTGTTATTTGATGGAATTCAAGTTAAGAGTTAACCAGACTTTTTTATATATATATAAGAAAAATAATGCCTAAAACTAAGAAAACCTGTATTGGGAAGAACACACTGAGTAAATAGAAGGAAAAGAAAGGAAACAAACAATTGGTATATTAAAAAAGAGAGAAATACAGGTGGCCTTTGAGAAAAAGTAAAATATCATTTTGAAAAAAATCAAGGTTATTTGATGTACATTTTAATAGAAATCCTTTATATGTTATAGTAATTTTTGATATAGTGCTGCCTTTACATGAAATATTAAAGGTTTGCCAACAATTGGTCATCTAAATAATAAAAGGCATAATATATTGCTATATATTTAAGCTTCAAGATACAGCAATATCAGGCAGGATACAGTCAATAAGAAAGCAGCTAACTTTGTGAGAATTCTAAATTGTGAGAAGAGGTGGCAGTGAGATTTTAAACTCTGCTCCCCTTCAGAAACAGAAGAAATTCAGCCAATTTAAACATGTAAACCCAGCTGTACCACAAGCCCGTGAACAGCTGGTCTGCACAAGTTCCAGCACTGCTGCTGATAATAATAATAATGAAGATAAGCTGAAACTTTGATCCACATTATTGGTGAGCAGAATGATTGCCTTCAACACAAAATTATGGTAACAAGAAATGCAGTGCATCTCTGTAAAGCATTTTTAAAGTTCAGAAACTGTTATTTAATAATTAAAATAAGAACTGGTTGAATATTATGACGACTTCTGAATTGCTGTTTTCAAATTCAGAATGATTTACTTCATTGTTCCCCAAATTGCAGCTGCTTCTCTTGTTCCTTTCAAGTTTTGTAGTAGCATTTCTTTAAAAAAAAAACTTATCTTTTTGTAGGTCTAAAAGCAGGGTGAAAAATTACCTGAGATATTTGCTTAGGATATTGCTGGATTACGTTGGAAGATTTTGAAAACAGCTTAAACTGCTTTAGATCTTAATATTTTCTTAAAACACTGCTTTTGTGTGTGTGTGTGTGTTGGCGGCTGCTTGTTTGAGTTATCTTTATGGGGATTCTTTTGCCTCTCTGCAGCTGGGATGACAGCAGTTCCGTCAGCAGTGGTATAAGTGATACCATAGATAACCTCAGCACTGATGACATTAATACAAGCTCCTCCATCAGTTCTTACGCCAACACCCCTGCATCCTCACGGAAAAACCTAGAATCCCAGGTAAGGTTTCTCTTAAATTCCATGTAAATTATAATATTGCTGAGGGCACTCACCACCCCGAAAGCTAGTTTTGTTGTTTGTAACTCAAGTGCCACCTAATGAGAAGGAAGGACTCACTAGAGAAGAGTCTAATGCTGGGAAAGATTGAGGTCAAGAGAAGAAGGGGACGACAGAGAATGAGGTGGCTGGATGGAGTCACTGAAGCAGTAGGCATGAGCCTAAAAGGACTCCAGAAGATGGTAGAGGACAGGAAGGCCTGGAGGAACGTTGTCCATGGGATCGCGATGGGTCGGACACGACTTCGCAACTAACAACAACAACTAAAGAGAATAAATAATTGAAGAATGTCAGGGCTGACCTCTAAATACATTTACTAATTGAGCATAGCTACAACAGTTAGAAAATTCTGATGCTTGCTTTGAGAGGTAACACACACAGAGCAATGGGGCCAAATTAGAATAATGAATTATCCATGCTAATGTTCTTGCTTAATGTTGTACAATATTTCTATTTATGTGCTTACATGGCCAATTGTGTGATACATGGCTGAAAAGAGGTTGAGATAAGAGAGAAACATCTGAATGTCTTATCTGTTGATTTGTTTGTACTGGCACTGACTCTATTCATGTTCAGCAAATGAAGAATTATATCCAATACCATCACCCATCTGCAGAAAGAATTGGATTATAAGTATAAATCCTTTCGTTCCCCACCATCCAGTCAAGGCTGAAGAAGCTTCTTGGATGATAAGCGAAACATTTTCAAAAAAAAAACACAAAAGTCCAGTTTCCTGTTGAAAAAAGCACCTTTGGGAAAAGAATTGGATTGTTTCTCTCAGACAGCCTCCTTTAGATCCTTAAATCTTTAGAAAAAAAAATCAGAGATAGTTTAGAGCAGAGTTTGAGAATATTTAGCAATATTTATATGTCTGAAACCCAGTAATATGGACATAGTATTAAATGCTGTAATGAATACACAATTGTACTCACACAGACACTTCATATTTCAGAACTGGCCATACTGTTTTATATACATTAATTAAGGAATAGAAATCTAGTTTTGGTCACGCAAAAGCTCAAGTGTTATTACATTGTCAGAGGAAATGTGAACACTTGCTATTTAATTAAGTATATTCTGATTTTCTAGACCTGCATGTGGCTACAAGCTAAAAGCAGCTTTTGGCAGCTTTTCACAAGTAAATTATATTCTAATGTTACTTTCTTGTTCATCAAATTTTCATCCAACAGACAACATAGTAAAGAATCCTGAATCAGTTAGAAATTTTTAATATTTCTCTACCTCTGAACTACTAACATATAAGTTGAGATCATATATATTATTTGTGTTGCTTTATATATAGCACATATAATTCTTGTTAAGCACAACACACACACACACACACACACGATCTATGGGGGGTGTCTTCCAAACAAGGGTCAAACTGCATATTCATTCAAACTTACTACTGTATAAATATTTTGTTATTATTTTACTTCATTCCCCCACCCCTTTTTGATTAGAACCAAAATTTACTTTAATAACAGTTCTTAATGTATCATAGAGTTGCCATAAAGTGCTAAATTGCTTTTGTACATCGGTGCAAGGATCATATTACTCTTTGTTCACTTGAGCATATAGCCCTGGTTGCATGAAAGAATTTTGCCTCTGGTTGTAAACAAGGGGTTTTGTTGCTTTAGTTTCAACTGCTAACATTAAATTCTAAACGTGTGTGTGTGTGTGTGTGTGTGAGAGAGAGAGAGAGAGAGAGAGAGAGAGAGAGAGAGAGAGAGAGACGCAGCTTGCATTTTCCTCCCACAACTATTATTAATAGAAAATTAAAATAATTTTCCCAGAATTCTCTGCACACCTTTCTTAGCAAATGGAAACCAACCCATAAAAAAGTTTTCACAATGTTCTGATTATCACACCAATCCAGATGATGAATACGATTTATTGGAAAAATGGCTGCATTTCTTGATCATTTCTGAGCTTCACTCTGGCAGGAGAAGTTGTAGTAAGAGGCCCATTTTAGTCTCTGGTGGCAAAAAAATCAGGAGTTTGGCTGCACCTTTTTGAGTACATGTTTTATTAAAAGCTGGTGCCTTTTAATAAAATGTGTAAGCTGAAAAACTGCTGCCAGACTTCTTAAAGTGCACACAAAATTTATTTTGAGGCATATTTCTCCTGTTCTTGCTTTTCTACTCTGCACTTTTTGCAAATATTTTCTCCATAAAAGATCCATTTTTCCTTTGCTGCTTTCCCGTGTTGTCATATTTTTGTGTGCATTTTTTTCCTTGTTTTGAGGACCACATCTTAAAACTCAGCAAAGTACATCAGCGCTTTGAATTCACAGACTAGTTTGAAAAGTACAAATTAGATAAATTCACATCAAAATGTGAATCACATGAATTTCTCCTCCATTCAATTGTCTTTACAGTATAAAAATGAAAAGCAATGAGATGGACTAAATAGGAAATCTCTCCTTTTTTAATGTATGTGTCTTAACTATAAATGAACTAAATCATCTCACTTTCTGAGAGAATTCAAAAGCTGGAACAAATATAACTTTTGTATGGACTTTGTGTGCTAAATTAGAAGAATCACAAGTATTTTGCTAATACCAAGAAAAAAAATGTAAATCTATGTGTCCAATTATTATTCAAATATTAAATGAGATTATTAACCTAGGCCTGCAAAATTACAATCTATAGCAACAAGTTTCTTTCAGCTGTTCTCTGTTTCTTTTATTGTTTAACTAGATACTGAAATACAGTACACTACTTTTAAAATGTGCCTTTTGGAGTTTGGGGAGAAAAGAACAACCCAGTGTTAAATAGATAGGCTTGCATATGTATAACAGAGTGCTGGCTGTTCTTACCACAGAATAATCTGTGTCTATGGCTAAAATGTATATTGAAACTTTTTACACTGGATGGAATCCAGTTTGATTGCTCCATGAATGGAAGGAATTGCTGCTTGCAGAACAAGGGCTTCATTCACCGAAGGAGCTCTCTGTGTGCTTCCTTTCACAGAGTGATTGCATTAGATGCTGACCATTCTGATTTTTCTGCCAAAATATAATTCACATTCTGCATTTAAACTCCCGCCCCCCCGCCCCCAATTAACTGAAGCTAATTGCCACATCTTTGGTAGAACTGTTCCATGCTTATTCCGTTTGCTTAATTGGTATAGTTGTATCAGGTGGTTTCGGATGAATGGACAGATTGCCTCCAACACTTTCATTCCATGTGCAGAAAGTGCCCACGTTCTCGGAAAAGTTATCCTGTGGATGCTTTCTTCAACAGAATTTTATTCCATGGAAACATTCAGATATAACACCCAGGGATAGGGCCTTCTCAGTGGGGGCGCCTGCCCTTTGGAACCAGCTGCCAGTGGAGCTGAGGACTGCCCCCGACCTCCGTTCATTCCGCCGGGGCCTGAAGACCTGGCTCTTCGAGCTCTCTGGCCCAGGCTGAGGATTAATTTATTTTAATTGGGGTTTTATTTATACAGGGATAAATTTAATCTTTTTTAAACTTGGTTTTTAACTTTTGTATTTTTGGTTTTAATTACCCTGTAAACCGCCCTGAGTCCTCCGGGAAAGGGCGGTATATAAATGTAATTAAATAAATAAATAAATAAATAAATAAATAAATAAATAAATAAATAAATAAATAATTCCATGTCTGGAACAACTGGGGGAAGAGACAGAGGGAGTTTTCCAGATCTGTTTTGTGCTGCTTAGCGGCATTTCAGATGCCATTTCCAAAAGGTGCCTTGAGGTGGACAGGAAGGAGAAAAGTCCTGCTGCTTTAAAGTATTGCCAACAAGTGTTATACAGGTAGTCCTCGACTTACAACAGTTCGTTTAGTGACCGTTCAAAGTTACAAAGGGCACTGAAAAAAGTGACTTATGGGAATTTTTCACACTTAAGACTGTTGCCACATCCCCATGATCACGTGATCAAAATTCAGACCCTTGGCCACTGACTCATGTTTATGACCATTGCAGTGTCCTGGGGACATGTGATTCCCTTTTTGCGACCTTCTGACAAGCAAAGTCAATGGGGAAGCCAGATTCGCTTAACAACTGTGTGACTAGCTTCACAACTTCAGTGATTCACTTAACTAATGTGGCAGGAAAGGTCGTAAAATGAGGCAAAATTCACTTAACATCTGTCTCGATTGTGGTTGTAAGTTGTGGACTATCTGTTTTTGTCACACTCTCACACCTTCTAATCTAAAGCATTTTTGGGGAATGGAATCCAAGACCAGTGTTTTAGAATCTGAGTGTTGCCTTGCAGCTAGATGGGCAGCAAAAAAATAAATGAATGACTGAATAAATAAATTTCAGCAATTTATTTAGTGCATTTATGTCCAGTCTTTCTTCTATCAAGGACTTTAGGAATATACACATAATGTTCCAAATGGAAGCACATCTTAGTTTTAATTTGGTTGAATTGACAGCCACACTATATATACATATGGTGTATGGAGCCGTGGTGGTGCAGTGGTTAGAATGCAGTACTGCAGGCTATTTCTGCTTACTCCAGCAGTTTGGCAGTTCGATTCTTACCGGCTCAGGGTTGACTCAGACTTCCATCCTTTTGTGGTCGGTAAAATGAGGACCCAGATTGTTGGGGGCAATACGCTGATTCTGTAAACTGCTTAGAGAGAAGGCTGTAAAGCACTGTGAAGTGGTAAATAAGTCTAAGTGCTAATGCTATTGCTATGTGCCTCAGCTGTTATTTTTCATAACATCCTTCATTACTGATTTTGAAGTACCTGTTTCTTGAAGGCAAATCAGATGTTACATGTTGATTAATTTCCAAATAGCTTTTATAAACTGGAAAAGTCACTTTTGGGATGAGTAATTAGAAATAGAGAAGTATGGGCGTTTCTGAACCTGCAGCTTCCTTGCTTCAGATCAGCCATTCAGTGGAGTTTTTTTTCCCCCCTCAGTAGCACTGCCTGTTTCAGTTCCCTAGATCCAGGCATATTAATTTACATATTAGTATGTATATTAGACAGGCTGGTTGCTAATTACCTTTATTTTATATGAACAACGTGATTGTTTTTCATTTTTTAAAAAAATTCAAAGCTTTTGCAGACAAGCCAGTAGAGTTTAAAATTTCTGTTTGCAATTGTTTTAAATAGGCTAATATTATTATTATTTTGCATTGTTCGCCATTAAAAGTTTTTATCTAGCAATTTCAGTGCATTTCAGTCCCACCTTTGCCTTGCACTTTTAAGAGAGGACTACGTTCCATTATAAGCAATAGTGAACAACATTGTAGAGTCCTGATAGGGTACCTTTTTAATGTAACCTTCCCTTCCCCACCCTCATGCAATTTTAAAGTGGGATTAATGACACAGGGTGATACTATAGGATTAGCAATATGCTATTCTTTTAATCTCACTCTGATCTCTTTATGTGAAGTATAATATATGGGATAATGGTATGAGATATTTATAAAGTACACTTTCACCCTCAGCTGCCCTCTATAATAAGCTATGCTTGAGGATTGCTTTGTAGCAGTCCTCTAAACCTCTAAACTGCAATATGGCTGAGGGGACTCCCCGTTTCTTTGCTCCCTTTGGATTAGAACCAGACGTGGTTTTGATGGGAGGGATGTAAGGGTTTGGGAATCTCTCCTTGCTGATGGGAGCAAATGTGAATGAGAGTCAGAGGGGGAACTGATGATAGTGAGTGGGGAAGGGGACCTTACCTGTGGGTGAGAGCAGCAGGAGAGAGGGGGGAAGTTCTTTATGGGGACCCTGTTGGTGCTGAAAGCTGGTTAAGCTAAAATGCCTCAGTATGTCTCGGGACATTGGCTGAGAATATTGATGGTTCTTGAGTCAGGGAACTGAGGGTCCTGGAAATGGCTATTATTTGGTAGTTGGAGATGGACCAAAGTAGTATGGTGGTGACCGGCATGAGTAAATATTCTGGGAGACAAGAAATGGGATGCTCTTGGGAGTCATGGAACCATTGTTTCATAATATAGGTAGTCCTTAACCTATAACCATAATGGACCCTGTTCAATTTTCATCCAGTATCTCACTTCCCTTTTTGGGAGGGAAGATGGTAGACAAAGTGGTAGTGGTATGGAAAAGGCATTTCTTGTGTTTTTGGATGACATCTGGTGTGTGCAGGATGGATAGATAGTGCATCCTTGCCATTCTTGATCTCTCAATGCCTTTCATACCATAGGGCCTTCTGGACTGGCTCAGAAGACTGGGGGTGGGCAGCACAGTTTGTGCTGGTTCAGCTCTTTCCTTCAGGTTGGTTTCACCTGAAAATGATTGGGGAGGAAAGGTCCTACCCTTTGCCCCATCTAGGTAAAGTGCCACAGGGTGTGGTGCTTTTTCCTCTGCTTTTTTAACATCTACGTGAGACCACTGGGTGAGCTCATCCATCAATTGTATATCTCTAGCTGGTGAATTAAACCATCCCATGACCATTTTATCCTGGTACCTGGAAGCTATGAATGTCTGAATGGGGAACAGGTTGAACCCTGGCAAGAATGACTGACTTTTGTGTTTGGGGCTCTCTTATTTGAGGTCTATGCCATCTTTGGTGCTGAATAGGATTGTACTATCCAAGACAGCCCTAGTACACAACCTGAGGGTCCTCCTAGACTCATGGCTCCCACTCAGTGACTAGGAAACTGTTGTGGCTAGGAAGGCTTATGCATAGCTTCATCTTATGCACCAGCCATGCCTGTTCCTAGATAAACAGACCCTGCTTAGAGTCATTCATGCCCTAGATATTTCCAAAGTGGACTACTGCAATTCACTTCACATGGATTTTCCTTAAAGAGTATCTGGAAGCTTCCACTTGTACAGATTGCAATGGTGCAAGCAATTATGTATGCTCCTCAGTGGTGGGATTCAGCAGGTTTGCACCACTTTGGCAGGACCGATAACTAATTTTTTGTTGCCCAGGCCCAAAATGGACTTCCAGAAGTAGCATCCACACAGAGAACTGATTATTCACATATTTGAGTTCCACCACTGATGTTCTTAGAACAGTGCATGTCACATTTTTTACTCCACAAGCTGCACTGGTTGTCACTTTGCTTCCAGGCCCAATTCAGGATGCTAGGTTTAACCTTGAAAGCCATTTTTTTTTTTTTTGCTTTATCGTATGTCCACCATAAGTGATAAAAGGTCCCTTCTTTACACTTACATTTCCAACATTCATTTGAAATACCTCTATACATTCTAGATGACTTTTCTGGTGTTAAATACTAATGATACATCATCTTATAAAAAAATTCTTTTAAATTATAATTCAGTGTAAATTTTAAGCTTTTCATCCACATATTCTCCCATTGTTCCAGCATCACATTATACCCAAAATTCCTCATTCACTGAATCATACAGTTTTTTACATGTCCACTTTCCAAATTAAATTTCAATCACATTTTATAAACCTTAGACTAGAAGAGAAAAAAACCACACAGGAAGGATCTCTCACTATGTTTTTTGGGGAGGTCCCCATATGTGTAGCATGTTCAGAGTTTTCAATTAATTTTGGCATTGGTCTCTATGTCAGTGATTTGAATTGCAAATGATTTCAGATAGTTCATAAAGGCAGTACAAGTGGAACAAAGAGGGCAAATGCAGAATACAGCCCAGCTCATTGTCTCTTGTGGTAATCATCATGAGAAAGGAGAAAATAGAATGCTACTCTATTTGAAGGGCCCTAATCACTCACGTAAATTCAAAGTGATAAATTTAATTATGAATAAATAAGTAATCTCGGCGATGAAATTCAGCGAGATGGAGCAGTGAATCATTGTCACTTCTAAACATTTCTCACTTCAGTTGATGATGAAGTTTGTGCAAGGCTGAAACAGAGAGAGCTTCATTTATCTTTAGTGCTAGAAAAAGCTGCCTCTTCATGCTCCACAGATCAAATTGCCAGCAAAGAGATAGAGAAGGCAGAACAAAGGAAAAGCTCACAACACATTTTTGAAGTGAATGAGTTTGTGCTTTGCAATGTATTGTGCAAAATAAGAGGGACAAGGAAGCTGCTCAGCATCAAGACAGATCTTTTCATAATTTTTTTTTCTTTAATCTTGTTTTATGTAATGTTGAATGATTTGCATTTTATTTGCTTTTCTTTTACTTAAGCGTATTAGAAATGTAAAATAAATTCCTTGATTTTCTGTTTGTAGATCAGTATCTTATTCTTATTTTTTTTTAAAAAATAATTAAAAACCAGAACTCTTTATCTATAGGAATTACTAAAATGTTGAAATATTATCCTTCTTCCTGGGAGGAAGAAAAGTTTGCAGTGTCAGTTGATTCATTTCTGTTTTCCAACAGACTGACACTGAAAAGCATTCCCAAGTGGAGCGGAATTCTTTGTGGTCTGGTGATGAAATAAAAAAATCAGATGGAGGCTCAGACAGTGGTGTAAAAATGGAGTCTGGATCTAAATGGAGAAGGAATCCCTCTGATGTGTCTGATGAATCTGATAAAAGCACTTCTGGAAGGAAGAACATCGTCATTTCACAGACGGGATCCTGGAGACGGGGCATGTCAGCTCAAGTTGGTATTACCACACCGAGGATGAAAACGGCAGCCACCTCAGGAACTTTGAAGACACCTGGAACAGGTGAGGAATGCACAGCCAAAAGCCATGCAGTGCAGGCCAAGAATGTATGCTGTTAGTATTAAAAAAAAATCCACTGCCAAGATTTTAACTGCATTTTGATCAATGCACTTCTTTGATGGTGAATATAACAATAAATCTTCTTTCCTTTAAAGGAAATTAAAGGGATACTGATAACTGAGATTTGATCAAGAAAAGAAAATTTGCTTGCATGGTTTTTAATTTATATAAATCTAAAAGGTATCAACATAACGTTTAATAAGAGCTAGTTTCTCAACTGTTTTTCAAGCTCTCCTTAATTTGGAAATCTCTCTAAGGCTGTGTATTTTCAACAAGAGATTTTGCTATAACCAAATTATACCACAGTTTTCCTGAAAATTTTTTGGAGGAGGGAGACTTTTTTTTAAGTTCCCTCTCTTCTCATTTCTAATTGTATATAATTAGGTAGCAAAATTCCTCATCAACATTCGATATGGTAGATGTTTACACTATAATCTCCTTGTCATCATAGCAGTTCAAAGAAAATAAGGACGATAATATAGGTAGTCCTCGAATTATGATGGCTGTTGGGACCGAATAGTGATGTCATGTGACCATATCACTTAGTGACATCAGTTCCAGCTGATCTGGTTGCTGTCATAAGCCAGGACTGCATAGGCTGTTAGACAGGAAGAGGCAGGAGTCCCCGCCAGCAGTGTCCTGGGAACAAGAGGGTGCTACGGTTAGGTGTGGGTGCCATGGGCAGATGTGAACCTTAAATAGCACGCTGGAAGCAACAGACTAAAATTTTAATTTTTAAATTAAATCTTCTTAAAACTTATTTAATTCAGACATATCATTTCCTGAGCCCAGGTGGCTACCGTATGAACTCAAGAGTAAGAACTGTCGATCAGTGAAACTGATTGCCTCCTCAAGTGTCACATTCACTTTTACTGGAGTTTCTCAATCTTTTAGCCATCTGAAGGCATTTATACCACTCTTCAGTCTTCTTTCATCATTCTGTTTCAATGTTAGTTACATAAATATTTTGTTCTAGTACATGCAAAATTATACTGTTGTTGTCTAGAATGAGCATATTTAACCATCATTGAGTAGAGATATCTCAGATGCTAGTTCTAGATAACGTAATTTTTCATGTAATCGAACAAAACAGTTGTAACCTTACATTTGCTACATTTTTAGACTTAAATAGCATATTAAGTATGTTCTCCTGGCCCTCAGATATATTAATCATTTACAAATAACCTAAAAAAATTGCAATGTTTCTGCATAATATTTGAAGCCCTTCATTATTTAAAATTATTTTCTTTCTCCTTTTTTTTCTTTTTTTCTAGGGAAAACTGATGATGCCAAGGTTTCAGAAAAGGGCAGAATTTCTCCCAAATCTGGAAACATTAAACGTTCCCCTTCAGATGCTGGGCGAAGCAGTGGGGATGAATCAAAAAAGCCTTCTGCAAATAACTGTAGAACGGCTAGTACTAATACAAACATGTTTGGATTTAAAAAGCAGAGTGGGTCAGCTGTAGGTGTGACCATGATTACAGCTAGTGGAGCAACTATTACTAGTAGAGCTGCTACTCTGGGTAAAATCCCCAAGTCATCTGGACTCATGGGTAGGTCCACTGGCCGGAAGACTAGTGTTGATGGCTCACAAAATCAGGATGATGGCTATTTAGCCATTTCTACCCGAACCAATCTTCAGTATCGGAGTCTACCCCGCCCCAGCAAATCCAGTAGCAGAAGTGGAGCTGGCAATAGATCTAGCACTAGCAGCATAGACTCCAACATAAGCAGCAAGTCTGCAGGCTTGCCTGTTCCTAAAATAAGAGAACCAACAAAAGTTGCCCTTGGGAGCTCTCTGCCAGGCTTAATAAACCAGACGGATAAAGAGAAAGGGATCTCCTCAGATAATGAAAGTGTGGTCTCTTGTAACTCTGTTAAAGCAAACCCATCACCTCAGACAACGTCCAGTGCACCCCAGAACACTCACCAGCAAGGCGTAAAGTACCCAGATGTGGCCTCTCCTACACTGCGCAGGTAATTGTAGCTTTTTTCATTTGAATTTGTGTATTTCAAAGAATGTGAAGAAACATTCTGGAAGTTATCCTTGATGTTTGGGTCTAGAATAGAAATCATTTTATCAATAAAAATCTGTAGTTGCACCCAGTGCTTTTTTTTGTAAAAGAAAAAGGTGCCAGAACTCACACATATCATACAACCCTCCTTGCTTACGCTACAAGGTTCCATCCAAAAAAGGTGCTGGAACTCCGTTCTGAGCGTTCTATGAGAAAAAAAGCCCTGGTTGCACCACTGTTTTCCTCTTGATATCCTCCAAATATGTTGGATTTCAAATTCTGGTAATTTCCAGGTTGCATGATTAATAGGATTTGTAAGAAGAAGTGAAGAGCATCAAGTTATTTTAGGTCATCTGTTCCAAAAATTATTTGTTTAGGAACATAATGTGGAAGGCAAATTTCTATTATATATTTTCTCACTCCTACCTATAAGTGTAATAGAGCCATTAAGGAATGTGACTGAAATCTAGTATCGGCCTATGAGTTTCCTGGTGAGGACTGTATGTGCTGTTTAGGTAAATACATTGCTTCACCACCACAATATAGGACACATAATAGACAATATGAACATTGCAGTTACGTTCTGAAAAATACAAACAGGTAGTCCGTCCTGAACAATGGTAATTGGGACCGACAGCTCCGTTACTAAGTGATATACTTATAAAATATTTATTTTATTTATTTATTATTTAAACTTGTATACCGCCCTATTCCCGTAGGACTCAGGGCGGTTTACAGGGAAAAATTAAAAATACATACAAAGTTAAAATCGGTTAAAACTAAAATTAAATTAAGTCCCTGAATTTAAACTAAAACCCCATTAATAAATAATTAAAACCCCTCAGTCTGGGCCAGACAGCTCAAAAAACCAAGTTTTCAAATCCCTGCGAAATGAGCGAAGGTCGGGGGCAGTCCTAAGCTCCGTGGGAAGATGGTTCCAAAGGGCCGGCGCGCCCACAGAGAATGCCCTTCCCCTGGGGATAACCCGCCGGCATTCCTTGACCGGCGGTACCCTAAGAAGGCCCTCCCTGTGGGAGCGCACAGGACGATGGGAAGTTGATGCCGGCAGCAGGTGTTCCCTTAGATAATCCGGACCCAAGCCATTGAGAGCTTTATAGGTCATTACCAGCACCTTGAATTTCACCCGGAGGGCAACCGGAAGCCAATGCAGCTCACGGAGAAGAGGTGTTACACGGGAGTATCGGGAAACTCCCATCACAACTCGCGCAGCTGCATTCTGCACTAGTTGAAGCCTCTGAGTGGTCCTCAAGGGCAGCCCCATGTAGAGACATCACTTGACCAATATGACATCACTTGACCAATTGCAGTTCCAGCACTTTCTGTTGTTGTTGTTAAATGAATACTGCATGGTCATTAAAGACAACCTCACATGATCGCCACTTGTCAGCTTTCCCACTGACTTTGTCGGAATCTGGCAACGTAGGCTGCAAATGGCAATCACATGACCATGAGATACTGCGGCATCATAACTGCAAGCTGGTCATCAAGGGCTACTACAAGAACTGCTCATAAGCTCATAACTGCTCCTTCAGTGCTGTCGTAATTTTGAACAGTTGCTAAACAGACGGTCATTAAGTAAGGACTACCTATACCACTAATATGTGAATAGATGAGTATTTTTCTCTTTCTCACAGCAAAATCAAAAGAGAATTTAGCTAATATGGGGCAAAATCTTGTAGCCCCTTTTGACTGTTTCTGCTTGTACTGACCAGCTAAATGTAAAGAAAGTAAATGCAAGAAAAGTAAAAATGCCACATGTTGTTTAGGACCCCAGAATACTACTAAAATTTAGCACAATATACCTCTCCTCACTGAGAGGAGGTATGTTTACAGCAGAAGAAATTAATTTATAATGTTAATGATATTAAGGATAATTTTTTCATCTATGCGAGAGCTTCTTTCTCTCTCAGCCCACTTCACAGGGTTATCATGGGGAACATAGAAGTAGGAGGCTTAGTTGGATATGTTCACCTCCCTGAGTTATTTGTAAATATAATACAGGTGGCATACCAATAAATAAATGAAATGAAAAAAATCCGTATATCTGATTTCTTTTTCTTCTTCTTCTTCAGACTTTTTGGTGGAAAGCCAAATAAACAACCTCCCATAACAACAGCAGAAAGCATGAAAAATTCAGTAGTCATCTCCAACCCACATGCAACCATGAACCAACAAGGAAATCCAGAATCTCCTTCTGGCAGTGGCATATTGAGCAGTGGTGGTAGTAGCCCTCTTTATTGTAAAAATGCAGACACAAATCAGTCTCCATTAGCATCTAGTCCCAGTTCAGCTCACTCGGCTCCTTCCAACAGCTTGACCTGGGGTACCAACCCCAGTAGTTCATCTGCTGTAAGCAAGGATGGGATTGGATACCAGTCTGTCAGCAGCCTGCACACCAGTTGTGAATCCATTGATATTTCTCTCAGCAGTGGAAGTGGGCTGAACCACAATTCTTCCAGTGGCTTGATTGCAGCTTCTAAGGATGACTCAGTGCCTCCCTTTGTTAGAACCAACAGCATTAAGACAAACTTGTCAGAAAGGTGAGAGAATTTCAAAAGATACCAATATTTTCCCTGTCCCCAGTTATTGTTTGTGTTATATTGAGGAACCGACTGCTAGATGCTTTCCATAGTTTTCAAGTCTTCTTAATCTGTGATAATTACTCAAACTGGTTTTTCTCTTTGGTATATAGAGTGGTCTTTTTTTTTAAAATCCCATTTATATCCTGCCCTTCTCTGAAGACTCAGGGCGGCTTACAACCTAAAGCACAACTCAATGTGCTTAGCAATAGCCTTCATTCTATGTATATGCCTGCTTATTAGGGTTTTCGGTCCCCCCCCCAAGCAGCATTATTACAAAGTCAGCTTATTGCCCCCAACAATCTGGCTCCTCATTTTACCTACCTCGGAAGGATGGAAGGCTGAGTCAACCTTGAGCCTGGTGGGACTCGAACCTGCACTAATTGCAGGCAGCTGGTGTTACTTAAGGAGGCATTAGCCCACTGCTCCATCAAGGCTATTTTTATTAACAGTACGGTAATATAGACAGTCAAATGGAAGTCTATATCATTTGGTCTCTGTCATTCTGGAAATTTCAAACCAAGTGCTTCCAGCAATTGTAATAAAATTACACTTCTCCACAACTTGGAAAATTGTCCCCTTGGCAACTTTGATTTCTTTTAGCATAAACTGTAGAAATTAACTAAGTTGTCATACATAATATGCCAAAATGTGTGTGTGTCTCTCTCTCTCTCTCTCTCTCTGTGTGTGTGTGTGTGTGTGTGTGTGTGTGTGTGTGTGTGTGTAGAGGGGGAGAGAAATGTATATATAGTATAATGTGATATAATAGTATTTATTTTATGTATGTTTTTACTGGCAAAGAAGAATGTTTGTAGCTCAGGGTTGAAATGAGGGGTCCTTGGTGTGCTCTCTGAGCTTGGTTGTTTTCTTATAGACATTTCTTTACCCAATCTTGGTAACGTCATCAGTGTTAGTAAAGAGTGAGGTTTGCTCTCAGTTTATATTGTAGTGGCTTGTCCTATCAGTATTGGTGGGAGTGGTCTTGGAAATTCTTTGGTTGGGCTGTTTACTGTTAGCTTGTTTGGCAGTTCCTTGATTGGGGTATTGTTTACTTCTTGAATCTTGATCTGATGTAAATCTTACCTGTAGTGTTAATCTATGCTTATCTGGATGTTGATTGCTGGTGAGGAAGGGTTTTGATCTTTTTGTTCCCTTTTTGGCTTGTTGGTTGTTTCTTTTGCATGGTGTGTAAATGTTGTTAATGTCTATTTGTCTGTTTATGGCCAATTTGCCACAGTGTCTTTTGAAAAACTCTGAAAACTCTTTAATTTCATAACATATTGACAGATTCAACCATAGTTCCAACTAGGAAACTACTGTATGACCATCCTATACCAAGCCCAGTGGCGTAGCGTGGGTTGTCAGCACCCGGGGCAGGGCAAGGCAAGCTTCTTCTTGCTGCTGTCTGGTCTGGTCTGGTGTGGTTCTCTCCCGCGCTCAGCGCTGCGCTGGGCGGCCGCTGCACTGTCCCTCCCCCAGATAGTCCCTCGCTCTCTCTCCGCACCGCACGCCTGGCACCCCGCCCTTCCACAGTGGGCGGCGACCCGGCGGCTCGGATTGGATTCGCACAGCCAGCACTGCAGTGAGAGAGAGTGAGTGAGCCAGGCAGGGGCAGAGAGCTGCGAGTGCGAGCGTGCCCCCCCCAAATGTTGCGCCCGGTGCGGCCGGCCCCCTCTGCACCCCCCACGCTACGCCACTGACCGAGCCTAGTCCAAAAATACTAGGAATTTCTGGAAGCCTGGTATTCTGACAAATTGGCCATCAATAGACACATAGACATAAACAACATCTACATACAGTGTGAAAGAGACAACCAGCCAAAAAGAGAAGAAAAAGATCAAAACACTTCCTCACCAGCAATCAACATCCAGGTGATCATAGATTAATACTACAGGTAAGATTAACATCAGACCAGCATTCAAGAAGTAAACAATACCCCAGTTAAGGAACTGCCAGACAGGCTAACAGTAAGCAGCCCAATCAAAGACTTTCCAAGACCACTCCTACCAATACTGATAGGACGAAGCCACTACAATATAAACTGAGAGCAATCCCCACTCCCTAGTAGCACTGATGATGTTACCTAGTTTGGATAGTGAAACGTCTGCAAGAAAACACCTAAGCTCAGATGTTTTTACTGTTTTACTGGGTTTTTTTAAATTCTTTTAATTGTTGTATAATTTCAGAATTGTAAGCCACCCAGAGCCACTTGATTCAGTGGCTATAGAAATTGAATAAATAAATAATAAATTATAAAGAACATGCTTTATGTTAAGCCACACTTTAAGGCAGACTTCCTTGTCTGATTTCTTTTCTGCTGCTTTTTAGATTTCTGCCAGGATCATATAAACATATTAAGTATTGTATGAGTAGTCCTTGACTTACGTAACTGAGCTCAAAATCATGACTGTAAGTTCTTGTGGTTGTAAGTGGAGGCACCCATGTGATCAGAAGTAATTTTCAAGCCTTGTTCGTGACAGGCATTAAGCAAGCACAGTGGTCGTTAAGTGTACCCATTCGTTTGAATGGCCTTTCCTCCCTACCCCAAAAAAAACCAGATAAAAATGCCAGAAACATGCAAAAAAAAAAATCACAAATCACAGACACCCTACTACAGACTGCATAAAACTGACCCGCCTGTCATGTGAACACATGGCCTCAGCACGGCCATTTTCTATGGTCAGGGCTTTTGAGCTTTATAGACCAAAAAGCTCTTTTACTGTGGCTGTCATAACTTTTAACAACTGGTTGTTAAGCGAGGATTACCTGTAGATGAAATCCGTTTGTAGTACAAGAATGAGGACTGAATGAAGTAGACTGTTTCTAGGAAAATGAACAATTGGAAGAGTCATCTTTGTCTGTCTCTGCATATAAACAGAGAAAACCCAATGGCCAAAAGCGAGGCCTAGGACAAAAAGACCCAGGACTGTAGCTCTTTCTGAATTATTTTAGATGCAGCTGACCTTGCTAAATCAATTAGGCAGTTCCTTGACTCTGTTAATGATCTATGGCTTCACAACATAAAACAACTGTTATCAACCTGTGAATGGATTTTTTTTCTAAAAGCTTTCCATTTCTTCCCTTTGTGCTAATCTTCCTCTCTCTCTCTCTCTCTCTCTTTGTTGTTGTTTTGTTTTTCTGTCTTGTTGAACTTCTTCTAGCCCTCTCTCTTCCCCTGCTGCTAGTCCCAAATTCTGCAGAAATACTTTACCCAGGAGGCAGGACAGGTAATGCTGTCTGTCAAAGGGCAATGAAATACAACAAGATCCAGGAGGGTTCATTGTGACACTTAAGAAGCCAAAGTCTATTGTGCAAGACTGTGCTCAGTGGAGAGAGTGTGTGTCTATTTCACTGGGATGTGTTGAATGGTCACTCAAAGACATGCCAGTGAGAGTAACAGCAGCAATAACCCTTATTCTGGAGAATAGTGTGGACAAAAGTCATGTTTTTTTTCAAGAACACAAACTTAAGGATCTTACAAAGTTCTGTATTGTTTGTACTGGAAGGGTAAACAAACTCTCACTAGCATTTCTGCATTCTGGTGGCATGCAGCTTTCCCTCGTGTTTTCAGTTGTTTCACCTTTTGTCTTGGTTTCCTCTCCCAATTCTTCCGTTGCGGCTGAAATTAGTCCCTGTAATAAGTTGCATACATCGGTGTCGATTTTGGGAATCTTTGTCTCTTTTGATATTTTGTTATGTGTGCTTCCTTGTAAGAATGAATGTATGGAAACAATATGTGGCAAAGCACACTGGAAATGTTATTGCTATCATTAGATGTTTAGAAACTAATTATAATGGTAGAATGAATAAAATTCTCCATATTTCCTGCACTAAAACTGTATCCATGCAGGCAATACTCTTCTTTACTAAGTTTCAGAACTTATTATTATTAAAAGGTAAAGGTAAAGGTTCCCCCGCACATGTGTGCTAGTCATTTCCGACTCTAGGGGCCGGTGCTCATCTCCATTTCAAAGCCAAAGAGCCAGCGCTTGTCCGAGGACGTCTCCGTGGTCATGTGGCCGGCATGACTAGACGCCAAAGGCACACGGAACGCTGTTATTTTTTATTTTTTTTATTTAATTTGATTTATATACCGCCCTTCCCACCGTAGTGGTCCCTATTTTTCTACTTGCATTTTTACGTGCTTTCGAACTGCTAGGTTGGCAGAAGCTGGGACGAGTAACAGGCACTCACTCACTCTGTTACGCGGCACTCGGGATTTGACCCGCCAAACTGCCAACCTTCTGATCCACAAGCTCAGCGTCCTAACCCACTAAGCCACCGTGTCCCTTTATTATTATTAGAGATATTTAATTGTTTAATAAACGACATAAATAAATCATTTCCATAGAGGTGATTGTTACTCTATTAGAGCAAGAATAGCAAAGAATCTTGTGGGATCCCAAATATAAATGCATTTTTTCAGGCATAACTCATTTCATTTGATATATCATTTCAGGATTCACTTTAGAACATCTAGTTTATTTTATTTATCACATTTTGGAACCACCCATCTCTGTCACAGAGGGACTCTAGTTACTATTCACTCCCTCATTAAACAAACTATTTTTACTATTGGTAGATATTATCCAGAACGCTTTTGAACACTTAAAACCATATGTTTCTGTACAGAACTTGTGTTTTTTTGAAAGACGGTCAGGTGTGATCTGAATATAGCTTATTTCAATGATAATCTTCTTTCCTGAAAGCAAATAAATAATTCTCCTCATAAACGCCTAAATACCTATTTGCTAGTTCATGCAATTTATCCCCTTTTTACCTTTCAAAAGATTGTAGATTGTATTATTAATTCCAATCTGATGCTGGAACAATCTTGGCTGAGAGTTGAGAGATAGTGTTGTATTTTTTGTGCATTTTTGAAGGCAAATTTTCGACATTGTCATAGAGGTGAGCAGTATAATTTACCCAGGAACATTCATTTGAAGTATGTACATATTAAGAAAAGAAACCGTCCCGGTTACTTTTGTGATAGACAAACAGCCAGTCCAGCTTCCAAATGAGCTTGAAAAGTTGCATTAAAATAAGTATTTACAACTTTCCAAATTCGATGTCCCCCAGATATGCTAGACTGCAACTTTCCTAAATTTCCATCAGAAAAGTTCCAAACTGGAGAAGATTGAATTGAGCTGTGTGATCTCAGTCTGGGTTTGAGTTCATATAGCATGGTCCCTCTTGCATGTCCTGTGTAACAGAGTCAAAACCTGGTTAGGTTTTTGCATGTTGGTTTGACAGGGGCCTTCATCTCTCTTTTTCAGTGCTAAGAGACAGAGTTGTTTAATACTATAGTGTGTTCTTCCTTTTTTCAAACTGACCTTTAAAATCCCTTTTTCCTCTTCTCTGAAGTTCTTTTTCTTTTTAACTTTTCTACAGCGACCCACATCTTGATAGGAACACTTTGCCTAAGAAAGGACTCAGGTATTGGTGTTTCCATATGGCATAAGTAGTTTTCCATGTGGATTTTGGAGCTTTTTTTTTTTTGCCTGTATGTTTTCCGTGTCTTCTTTAGCGTTGGTGGTGGTCTCTGCTTTGCAGTGAGTGGCTGCAGTCTCTTTCTCCCTGTCTTCCATCCCCTTCCCCACACACCCCTCCTCTCAAAGCAGGCCATTTCTCTGTCTTCCCACCTACATGCTTCTTTTCATAGCTTCTCAGCTTGAGCAGGATTTGTAACTGTAGTTGGCTGGCTTTTCAAAAACCAACTCACCAAGCTTGACTTGCAAGCAATAATTTGCAGCTTTTCTGACTGAAATAGTAACTGAATGATGTTATTCCCACAGCGTTAACTTCTGAAGTGCAGATCGAGAAGAACTGAGAAGTCATTAAAAGTGCAGATTTTGCTAAATGATAGCTGAAGCTGTATTTGTACTTAAGAAGAAAAGGATGGTGATTTAATGATTAAAAATTAGATTATGTATTAGAAGCAATTTGATATCAGGAAAAATTGCACCGAAAAAATACGCGCTCTTCTTTCAATGAAAACTTACAACTTTATTCCATTTATTAACCTGATTGTCACAAATTGAAAGCTCTAAACTAATTCACAGATACTGTCCAACTTGAAACCGTTCAATTTTAGACTAGAGTGTGCTGCTGCTTTTTACAATCACTGAACTGATGACTTTAAATTACAGCTGCAATTTATTCTGTGCTATAAACACCCTGTTATTTGCAGCATCTTTGATTGTCTCACTGAGCTGGATGCTAGAAGCGTTGTGTAAAATACGGCAAGGCTAAGATTGAATATGTTAATTGGTTTGTAATATTTTCTCCACCTAACAAATGTCTCCAACTATTAACGAATACCATTTTTTAAGCTTGAAACATTTAAATGTCAAGGAGGTAGGTATCTGTAGTTTGTTCATTTGCACATTGCTCTAACGTTTGTGTGCCTCCTTATGGCTCCAATTTCTAAATACATATGAACAACTTTTAATATCAGATAATTTTACTGAAAATAAAGGCTAATGGAAGACTGCTGCTTCCAGAGCTGTCATTTGTATTTTCAATTACTTTAAATCAGACTTCCTCAATTTCCAGATGTGTTAGAAAACAGTTTCCATATTCACTACCAACATGTCCAAATAAGAGATCAGTTGATAAGAAATAACAATTGCAAAATATCCAGTTTTAATAGGGTTAGTAAATCTGAGCTGCAAAAATCTAGATGGCTTAGTTTTTTCGTGCCAAGTACAAATTAACACCACTAGATCACTCTGGAACTTGAGAATTAAATATTGAAATTCCTAGCAAAGCTATGCATGAAATGTAAATGCTTGTACTTTAAAGGAGGTATTTTAAAGAATACATTTACTTGCTGGCAGTGTTTATTTTATTTTTATCATTGGGAAGAAGGGGGGGAAAATCAACACATATCACATTACGTATTAAATTCAGTCTTCACCAATCTGATATTCTGATTGGGTATTGTTGTGTATAAGCTCACATATAAACCCACCTGTGGATAAGCCAGCCTTTGAAATTTTCATATATTTAGTTTTCATTATTGGCTTATTTTAAGGCTAGTGAATACAATTTTTCATTGTATTTTGCTTAAAAAATTGAGTTTATCCACAAGTATATATGTGATGTGGATACTTTAAAAAGCTGAGGAAATATACTCACAAATAAACCTAACCAATGTTTCAGGTGTATTTTGGCACCTAAAATTCTCGGCTTATCCTTGAGTATATGGTATGTATCAGGAGTGCAAAGGGTTGAGTCAATCAACTAAGTCATTATCAATTGATGGTAATCATATGAACCCAATATGTATACAATCTATAGGCATACATGGACCTCCTTTTGCTAGATTTTCAGGTATTGATTCTTGCCATTCAGTGTTAGGCTTTTGAGCAGCAGTATTTTAAGGACCTAATTCTAGCTTTTCTCCCAACACCTTTCTACTAGTCAATAACCTCCATGTATTTCTTATACATATATTTGTGTAGGACCAACTCTCAAAATTAGTATGTAGTGGCAGCAATGCCTGTTGGCCTTGTAGAATACGAACATTGGAAGTTGTTTAAACATAACTAGGGGGCATCAAGTTTAAGATGTTCGCAAGTATCTTGCCAGATAAGGAATAATTAACTGGTTTTAGGTCACACATTAGATTTCATGGTTTCTTGCATAGTCGTCTTATGAGTGGCTATTTATAAGCCAGGATGTATTGGAAACTATCAGATGAATCCATAATGTTCCTATTCATTGGTAACAGATATTAGTAACAGCTGCCAATAAAAAAGCATTTGCTTGAATTTGACATTCAGAGGATCCAGACTTAGTCATGCTTAAAGTAGGTCCACTGAAATCAATGGTTCCTACTTTAATCATGATACAAGCCAGGGACAGACTTCTTTTCAGTTTTGCTGTTTTCTCTAAAATACTTTTGTAGTTTAGTTTAGATTTTTCTGAGCAAAAGCTAAACCTGATTGTGATTTGTACAGGTATACACCATCATCACAACTTCGCAATCAAGAGGAAGCAAAAGAATGGCTGCGTTCACATTCTGCAGGAGGTCTTCAGGACAATGTTGTCAATTCTCCATTTTCTTCTGGTTCCAGCATCACGTCACCATCTGGGACTAGGTTTAACTTCTCTCAGCTTGGTGAGTAAACTTTTATGTTTCCTTTCAACTCTGAAAAGTATAGCTGGTTTGAAAAAATGTAAATTTAATTGGTGATTGATACTGATAAGCTGGTATGTGCTGATATAGAATGCCAATTGAAACATATCAAACCAGTATGCTTATTAGGCACATAATTTTCTAATTTATAACTTAGAATTTTGGCATGTCAGAGGAGTTTGCTTTTACATACAACATTTCTTTCAGATTTTTAGAGCCATGCAAGGTTTATGTTATATCTGAAAAGCTGTTCACTATTTTCGCTAATCTGGTTTTAAAACATTGCACGTTATAATTGTTTTTTAAAAATGATTATTTTTTTATTTTAGTTAATCTTCACTATGAATGAATAACATCTATGATGGTTTGGCAGCCACTACATACAGACTTGACTTGCTAGAGTCATAAGAACAATGGTTGTTAGATTGCTACAAAGCCTCAAAGAGATTCTTTGTTTTGATAAAAGTTTCAGTCAACTGCCCTTTTAATGCACACCCTGCTTCTAGACACTGTCTGAGGGTTGTCATACTACGTTGAATTGACTGTTTCACTGGTCTTCAATAGAAGATATTGCCACCAAAGCAAAACAGCCAAGTGAAATGAAATGACTCACCTCAATGCTCCCCATTGGAGTGTCTTGCTTTTCTGAATCTGGACAACATTTTAAAGTGAATTCCTCCAGTGATCAGAACTGAATCTCTGTGAAGCAAAACAGTTCAGTTTTGCACAGCCCTAACTATTAACATGAAGGGACGCGGTGGCTCAGTGGGTTAGGACGCTGAGCTTGTCGATCAGAAGGTCGGCAGTTTGGCAGGTCGAATCCCAAGTGCCGTGTAACAGAGTGAGCGCCTGTTACTCGTCCCAGCTTCTGCCAACCTAGCAGTTCGAAAGCACGTAAAAATGCAAGTAGAAAAATATGTACCACTACGGTGGGAAGGTAACAGCGTTCCGTGCGCCTTTGGCGTCTAGTCATGCCGGCCACATGACCACGGAGACGTCCTCAGACAAGCGCTGGCTCTTTGGCTTTGAAACAGAGATGAGCACCGGCCCCTAGAGTTGGAAACGACTAGCATGCATGTGCGGGGGAACCTTTACCTTTACCTTTTAACTATTAACTGGTACCAATAAGTTTGGACAGGAGCCAAAAATCAGAACTGCAAATGTCTATTGTGATACCCAAAAATGTATTACCATATAACCAATTCTATGATAAATATATCTTTTTAATGGATCAACATTGCCTCTGAAATATTACTTGCTTATTTTTCTGGGAACACTATCTTTTTTATTTGATAATGAAGATCGCAATGTCATAAGGGTACCAAATTACTTTATTGTGGAAAGGGGAGGATTCTGATCCACGGAGTTTTAGCTTTGAGAGTATCCTCTCCAGTGACTCTCATTGACTTGATATTCTAACAATGTCTGACTTTGTGCCTGACTACCAGAATTTCAGTTACTACCTGTAATTTTATTACTATCCAGAATCAATAGAATAACATGGTCGGAGTAGGCATGTTGTAGAAGATTCTTCCAAGACTTCATTTTCTACCTGTCTGATTAACGCAGGACAAATTTTTCAGCAAGATTTTGTTAGAGACTACTACTCTTGTGCTTATAGTAATAGTTTGGTTTGTTCATTAGTGAAACTAGCATAGCATGGATACAGATCTGTGAATTTCCTATCTCTGGTTTGCATTCTAGCGAGCCCCACCACAGCTGCCCAAATGAGCTTATCCAACCCAACCATGCTCCGGACACACAGTCTTTCTAACGCAGATGGCCCTTACGATCCTTACAATGACACCCGGTTCCGGAACAGCTCAATGTCACTGGATGAAAAGAGCAGGACAATGAGCCGTTCTGGGTCATTCCGTGATGGCTTTGAAGAGGGTAAGTGATCCAGTTCATTGTTCCCCCCAAAAAAGTTGAATAGTGTATGCATATGGAAAGGAACTTGACAAAAAGTGTTTATTAATTGTTGATAAATATTTGTTTCCTTTATATTTAGGGAGAAAAGAAAAAAAAACAACTAAACGCATATTAAACTCTGTTTTTACACAGTAGGCTTTGGATTCAATGAATGTCAATGTCAGAAAATAGGGTAGGAATCAGATGCCACTGTTTTGCCTGAGTTGAAAAAAAATGGTTGAAATAAATCAAGGCGATGAAAGCATAAACAAATTTGTAATTTTTAGATGTGAAAAGATCTGGGGAAAAGCCCACAAAGCCTTAATGCTTCCCTTGAATGCACAAGTTCTCTTTTTCAGACCTCCCATATTGCTTATCCCTGCTTTCAGCTTATCTAATATCACTGATTTCAAATAGTGAACTTTTTAGCTCATCTTTACTTTTCCTGGCAGAGATAGAAAAATTTCTTTTGTCCTAAAGGCTGCATTAAGTATACTGGGTCAGGGATGTGAATCAACTTGTTGTCAGTGGTGGAATATTAGCTCAAATTAAGGGAACAAGGCCTGTGATAACTCTTCCTGGACCCAGAACCAGACATATCCTAGACTCCTTCTCATACACCAGGAGTGCTCTGGGAATTTACCATGTCAAGAAATCTATCACCTTGAAGAAGCAGCATCCTCTAAGTCAGCGTTTCCCAACCTTAGGAACTTGAAGATGCGTGGACTTCAACTCCCAGAATTCCCCAGCCAGCTATGCTGGCTGGGGAATTCTGGGAGTTGAAGTCCACGCATCTTCAAGTTCCTAAGGTTGGGAAACACTGCTCTAAGTTGCCTTTACTCTTCCTAACAGTAAAGGTGGGAGGGAGCAAAGACTCTTGGCATTTAAAAAACAGAAGCACCTAACTAGCATAGAAAAGGCCTGAATAGGAATATCTCCAAAGCACCAGAGGGCAAGACAAGAAACAATGGTTGGAAACTGAATAACAAGAGAAGCAACCTAGAATTAGGGAGAAACTTCCTGACAGTGAGGAGAATTAACCAGTGGAACAGCTTGCCTCCAGAAATCATGGGTCCTCCATCACTGGAGATTTTTAAGAAGAGGCTCACTTGTCTGAGATGGTATAGGTTCTCCTGCTTAAGCGGGGGGGGGGGGGCTGGACTAGAAGACCTCCAAGGTATCTTTCAGTTCTATTCCATTCTATTCTAATATTGAGTTAGGCACATAAAACAGTAATTCCCATTTCCCACTTATCTGGTTTACTGATTGAAGTTCAGTAATGGAATTTCCTAGGTTAGTGATCTTTCTCTTCCCGGTCTTCTTTTTTCTACTTTCAAATGAATGTGAATTGGTTGTGCCTAGTATTAGGGTAATGATTTCACTCGGGGGAAAAAAGTAGATTTTCAAGATCTTGAAACTAGCGGTGGAACAAAAGACTATTTTTTTTTTGCTGACGATATTTTGTTCACTGAGCTCAGCACTTGCATGACCAGTTGGTGGATTAACTGGGTCTGGTTTTTGCTAGAGGTAAAAAAATATTGTGAAGGTTCAAAAATAAAATTGAGATTTTAATTGCCTAATTTAAGACCAGACTTTTCTTAGTATAATCCTTAAATTTTGTTTGTGACCCTTATGGATCAGAACAAAACATTTTTTACTATTTTACACAGTTACAGGAACCATGAATATATGTTTTAGATGGAAATATGTGAATTTCTTGGGAAATTTGCATTCTGTGAGAACTATAAATTTATTAAAAGAAAAAAGGTAAAGTATAACAAATTAAATATGTATAATATTTTCTGTGCCAAGAATAATATTGAACTCAAAACAGAATAATTCAATATGCAGTCTTGAAATAGAGAAACATCATACTTGGTATTCAGATTTTCAGACAAATAAGCACTTTGGTGAACTAAGAGGTTGTAAAATATTCTTGGTATTCAATGAATGTAAAAGTAAGCTCCTTAATACCAGAAATCACTATGCTTTTTTGGCCTTTGTAACAATAGTAGGTGATTTATTTTCATACAAGCTCCCTTTATGATGATTTAGGAATGTTTAATAGAAGCAGAATTCAAATGTCATAAAACCACATTTCAAAAACTCACATACCAGAATAAAGTCACTTCTGTAAACTTGATTACACTATATACCGTAACTGTAAAATATAATAGCCTGATTTACATATTTGCTGAAAGTGCTATTTATTTTTAAAATTACTGATAATATTTACATACTGTACAATAAAAGGTCCACAGCAATGTAGGCAGGCGAGACTCATGTTTCACACAAACCGATTATTTTTTATATGTTGACATTTGTTCAGTTTCAATAAAAAAGTATTGAATATGCCTTTAAAGGGACCAAAAAGTGTACAATTCCTATGAGGAATCCTGGGTCCTACTTTGACAAATATATTGCCATTTTACTATTATTTTAATACTTTATTGAGCATCAACTCAGGTGTGTTGCTAGAAGGAAGATAATCAAAAAAGCAACATGTTTAGTTTGCAGTAATTATTCTACAAAATGGTCTGCCATTCTGCATTGAATCAGATCTAGGAGTCCATTGCACTCTCTGCTTCTTGGCAATATAAAGATTTTTGAGGACTAATATAGAAAGAAAATGTCATCTTGCCTGTGAAAGAGCTAGCTTTATTCTTTAAGGACTGGGGGATTAGCCATTTTAAAAGCAGTAATATAGGAAGTGTTTCTGGAAAATAATTCAATGTATTTTCAACTCTAGATATTTACAGACTTTGGGTGCCATTTAGCTATGAATAGTTTTTGAAACCAAAGCTGGATGGGTTTATTTTAAATAATTCTATTTGTTTTTTAAGTGTAAATAAATTTTCTATATTAATATTTTAAAACTATTTTGTAAATCGCTTTGTGAGTATATTTGACAAAAATGTATTTTTTCCTAGGTTTTTTTTCCCTTTAGGAAATATCAAAATATATTCCAATGTATTTTCTCTTACATTGCTGACTTACAATTAAATGAGTCTTTACCTAAACTAGTCACACCAAAATATTCCTTTATTTACGAAATCTTTTAACTCCCTTTTACTGTTTATGCTTCAGGCCAACAATATGGTGAAACTGGACTGGTCAGTTGAACCTTTACTTTGTCTGCTTCGCATCATCTTCTGTTCCATTTTCCATGCACTATCATAACCTTGCAATGTTTGAAATACAGCAGGCAGGCAAATATTTACATCCAAATAATGATTTTTTTAAAAGCTTGATTTTTTGAGATCATTTTGAGCTATGGTCTGTATAATGCTTCCATTTATTTCAGCTTACCTTCTGATTCGTCTGCAAAGATTTATGTTCAGTAAATACGTTCATGACTGGTGATGCAATTTTTTAAATAGGCTGCTGATGAAATGTGTAGCCCTTACGAACATCCGTAGTATGTATACTGCATCTGTAATAATCTGCTGTCGTTACTTATCATATATACACAAAAATCCAATGGCTAATTTGTTTACTTATCTTTCCTATAGTGCATGGTTCATCTCTATCTTTGGTGTCAAGCACATCATCTATTTACTCAACGGTGAGTGTCTTAGCCACAATCAGTTGGCAGCAAAAAAAATTGTAACAAATTTAATTCATTAAATAGAACTATAGACCCTAGAGCAGGGGTCTTCAAACTTGGCCCTTTTATGACTTGTGAACTTCAACTCCCAGAATTCCTCAGCCAACGTAGGTTGGACTGAGAGAGAAGAATTTGCTCAAACTGTAAAGTGAGACTAGATTTGACTCCTCAGTTTTACTTCAACTCTGGAACAACCACCCAATGTGGTATTTCTCAGTTAGTGTGTTCCAGCCATGTTGAAGATACTGGAATTCCTAACCTATATTCAGGGAATAGAAGTCCCAATTAAATTATGTATTGGATTAGGTCAGGGATCTTCAAACTTGGTCCTTTTATGACTTGTGGACTTCAACTCCCAGAATTCCTTAGCCAGGCATGCCTAGGGATTCTGGGAGTTGAAGTCCACAAGTCATAAAAGCGCCAAGTTTGAAGACCCCTGCCCTAGAGCTGAAATTAGAACAAGGAAAGGAATAATCGTTCCCTCGAGGAACTTCCATGCTTTGTTGTATTTTTATCCTTTGATTTCTATAAGATGGATGAAAAATCCTATGAAATCAGTAGATGGAGAAACTGTGGCTGACAAAGTGCTGAATCCAAGTCCTCTTGGACTTAGAACTATCAAAGCAGAAGTCACATAGGGAATTACATAAGCTCTTCTATTTGTTTTATGTAATATAGCAGTTTCAAATAAAACATTACCTAGTGAAAAGTGGATGTCTTTAGCTTAAAAAAAGTGCTCTTTAAGAGAAGTACACATTGCTAATTGGTCAGCAGCCTAACATAATTTACCACCAATCAAGAGGAGCATGTCCCATTTGATAAGCTCCTGTATTCATTAGTACAGCTACAGAATTGGAACAGAAAATAATCAGTGAAATCAGTATTTCTTTTTGTTAAATTTTAAGCCCTAACTCCTATAACACATCGTGGAACAGCTTAGCAGGAAAGACAAAAAACAATGAACTCAGTTTTTTGTACATCAGGGGGGAAAAAATTCTAATAGTATTTTTTTTAAAAATTGTGACTGCTGCATTTACTGACATTATGGAATAGAATGCAATAATATTATAAGAATATTTGAATGTTCCTATTTTCATATTATAAGAACTGCACATCACAAATATTATTAAATGGTACATTAATAAAATTAATATATGGTTTGGACAACCTTTTTATCACTTAGCTGAATAAAAGCTGTTTTGGACTCAAATGAAGTGAAATGTTTTGAATGACAGATTATTGGTAGGCTGAACAGTTAAATGGATCCACTAATTTTAATAGATGTTTCAAATAAGAATCTCATTTTTCCCCCCCATAGCCTGAAGAAAAATGTCAATCAGAGGTAAGGAGGATTTTGTTTTTCTTAAAATTACTAAACTCAGTGACAGGTCTCATTTTAAATATTTAGATAATTGGATATGATATTTCACTTTAAAAAAATCAGTGATGCTAATATAGTGGCTTCTTAAAGTATTTATTAATTCTCTTAATATAAATCCCTTTCACTAACTTTATTGGAATACCTTCCAATGTGTATTGTGCTGTACAGTTACTGCATGTACCAATGGTTCAGCTACAGGAATGGACTGGATTATATCCAAAACATTATTGCATATTTATATTTATTGCTCTTGATCCTTCATCACATATCTAGTTGGCTTTGACTTAAAATATATTCTTGGACTTCAAAATGACTATTACAACTAAAAAGTTCACAACCGGCTGTAGATTTGTTCAGTCGTGGCTTGTTGTTATAATCTTTTCCCTGCTGGAAACTTTGCCAACCTTGTCTCTCCCTCCTTCCTCACTCAAAAATTTAATCAAACTATCATTTAAGAACCACCAGCAGTTAAGCACCTGCTTATATTTATCAATAACGTGTGAAGAGAGACATCTCCAGCAGTGTAATATTTGTATCATTCTTGTCTTTTGTCTGAATATCTTCATTTTTCAAATGCTCAATAAATTTTGCTCTGTATCCTGTCATCTGATCTGAACCACGTGGGTGGAAATATTGTTGGGATGTTATTTCTGCTTTTTATATAAAGAATGAGTGTGGAGAACTCCTGGACAGTTGTTTGCTGATAGGCAGTACATATTGAATTGAAAGAATTGAGAGTAATGCTATTAATCTAGTGCATGATGTAATTTGACCTGAATAACATTGAATCATAATAATTAATCTTTTTGCTGGCTACGTTCCTATGTAAACTCTTAAGAAGATCTACAAGTGCAATTTGCTAATACTTAGGTAATATTTACCCAGTATTTAGAAAACCAAACTTTTCATCTGTATCTCTTTCTCTGATCAAATATTTCTGAAAGCAGCTAACAAAAGGACAATATATCTCCATAAAAGTTAAAACAAGACTTTCAAATTAATAAATGGACCGCACTGCTAAAACCGTCAGAGTTTGTTTAAGCAATTGTTTAAGCAACAGCAGTTTTATAAATAACATCACATTTAGTCCAAAACAAATAACTACATCTTAGTCCATCATTGTGTCTGAACCAAGTTAGTAAAGTAAATGGAAAACAATGATTACCAACAGGATAAATAATAGTAGAAATCAGCTGTATACAAAATAATTGAATTGCAATTGCTTTCCCCAGAGGATCAGGAGGGTGGATCTGGAACTTCTATCAAAATGAATTTCTACAAAATCCATGCCATAGTGCCAAAGGCATTATTTGCAGTAATTGAGCCAATAATGATGGGTTTCATTATAACTGTGCCAAGAGTGTGTCTTCAAAATCGTCCAGAAGTTATATATAGGGGTTGTGTGTGTGTGTGTGTGTTGAAGATCTTGTTAAACAAAACCGTGTTTTGAAATATAATGTTTAGATTCGCAAACTAAGGAGGGAGTTGGATGCGTCCCAGGAGAAAGTTTCAGCTTTGACAACCCAGTTGACTGCCAACGTGAGTACAGTTCAGAGAGACAGAAACTGATAATGAATGGTTAAAAAAAATGATCTAAAACAGGGGGACGTGTCATGAGGAAACCGCACCCACCCCATTACCGGCATTCCGATATATCGCGTGATGTCACAAGTTTGACCTGTCTGATCTAAAATATTATATAGCTTTAGATAGATATCTTTGTAAAAGAAAGGAAGAACTTGCTTCAATGACTTAAAAACATTCATTTTAGGTTTTTTGCATTATGATAGTTGCTTATTGTTTTGAAGAAACAAATATCTTTTTGGAACCTCGTATGGCAACATGTCAGCATCCACAAATGTTTAAGCAGTATGAAAGCCTGTATTTTTATAATGTACATGTTTCTATGTGTTGACTTTAATCTTAAATGTTTGTGTGCATTGCAAGTGTTGTAGTTCCAAACGTGAAAATGTTGGGATCAGCTGTTCTCTTTTTTTTCTCCGTTTCATTGTAATGGAAGAAAACAATCTTTTTTTCCTTAATGGATGACTTAGCTTCTTTTCCTGAAATGACCAGGGAACATTCAGTGCAATACTATATTTCTGTAAAATTAGCTTGTTCACATGACTTTTCTTTCACAAAAAAAGTGTTTGATATTCCATATATGACTAGGGTTTTGATCAAGTTGGCACAGCTGTTGAATGATCGGAATTTATGTCAGTCCTAAGAGTTTGTCTATAAAATAGTTTGGAACCAATTCATCCAAAAAGATGTGTTTCTAAATATATATCCCGCCCCTCAAGTATGGATATAGCACTCAGGTTGGCTAAATGTGGGGAAAATATTGCAACTAATGCTGTTTTGATGAATATTTTCATGAATTGTAAGATTCCTCTCATGCACTAAACCAGTGTTTCCCAACTTTACCAATTTCTAAGTGTATGGACTTCAACTCCCAGAATTCTCATTAGTGGCCATGCTGGCCATAGAATTCTGGGATATGAGTGCCACATATCTGAAAATTGACAAAGTTGCGAAGCAGTACACCAAGCAGAGATGACTCACTTTCTAGAACTGAAGCTGCTATTTTGCTATGAAATAGTTAGGTGTAAGGCTGAGCCATAGTATATATGTAGGAATATTTTATTAAGGTTGCTACTATTCAAAAGTGTAATTAATATCTTGTCTTTTTTAAAAAAAAGGGGGGGAACAGATGGAATAATTGCCCAATAGTAAACAAATTTTTGGTTTCACATCACAAAAGTCATAAATTTGATTTTATCTTAAAAGCTCTCCCCCCCATTTCATTTTGAAATGAAAACCTTTGAGAGTATTTGATATAGTTGGTATATTTTTTTCAAAGAAGAATGATACGCTCCAGTATTTTTAAATAAACATTTTAGCTGTATAATACATGTACTCTGTGCTAAGCTTGTTTTGTTTTCTGCCATTTTTCTCACAGTCTCAGTCTAGTTTGTTTTTACAGTGGTGGAGAAAAGTTAAAGCCACATATCCCAATGTTTCCATCTTCGTTATGGTTGTTTTCACTGCAAATGTGAGGACAGATATGCTGATGGGTAAATGCAGAAAACTTACTGTACCACATAATCAAAAAAAAAAAAGAACTGGGTTAGAGGAAAAAGCTGCCATTCTAGTGTTTCTCGAAGTTGGTAACTTTAAGATGTGTAGATTTCAATTTCAGGAATTCTCCAGCCAGCCATGCTGGCTGGGCAATTCTGGGAACTAAAGTTCATGTTTCTTGTGGACTTTAAATTGTGCACACAAACAACTGTTCTGTTGTTGTTGTTATTGTTAGCTGCAAAGTCGTGTTCGACCCATCGCGACCCTATGGACAACGTTCCTCCAGGCCTTCCTGTCCTCTACCATCTTCTGGAGTCCATTTAAGCTCACACCTACTGCTTCAGTGACTCCATCCAGCCACCTCATTCTCTGTTGTCCCCTTCTTCTCTTGCCCTCAATCTTTCCCAGCATTAGGCTCTTCTCCAGTGAGTCCTTCCTTCTCATTAGGTGGCCAAAGCATTTGAGTTTTAGCTTCAGGATCTGGCCTTCTAAAGAGCAGTCAGGGTTGATCTCCTCTAGGACCGACCGGTTTGATCGCCTTGCAGTCCAAGGGACTTGCAGGAGTCTTCTCCAGTACCACAGCTCAAAGGCCTCAATTCTTTGGCGCTCAGCCTTTTTTATGGTCCAGCTTTCACTGCCATACATTGCACTGCCATACATTGCACTGTTCTGTTACCACCTTAAAATTTCTAAGTTTGAGAAACATTGCTTTAGACATTGTTTCAGAGATGTATGTATGTATCAGATCCAGTATTAGCACCCTGCACTAATCATTAACTATGTAACATCATAATGTGAAGCTTTTATTAGTTGGAACAGGTGCCACAGCTCTAAATAAGGAATTGTAGAAAGTTGTTCGTTGTTCCTTGGTTAGGTAGTGCTATCCATTCAAGATGTGTATACGGTAGCTAGTTGGTATTGAGCTATTTGATTTTGTTCCCACATCTCAAGTGTCTATGTTGGGTTTGTAAATGACAATTGCAGCAGAGTGGATCCATCTGTGGATTATCAAATATCCTGTGCAGTATTTTACATTTTTTTAGCAGATAAGCTCACAATCAACTAGATCATATAATTTAATTTACAGGCTCACCTTGTGGCAGCATTTGAGCAGAGCCTAGGAAACATGACCATTAGACTGCAAAGTCTCACCATGACTGCAGAACAGAAGGCAAGTTTGACATTCCTTTGTTTGTTTTCCATGAGTGATGATTCCAAAATTGACATTTTGAAATTGAGTTTATTGTAAGAGATGATTTTGAGATCAACTTAGCAAGCAAAGTAAAACTTTCCTCAGCGCATGTCAGAATTCTGATTTGCTCTTTTGCCGGTAATCGAAGTATAAAACTTTCCCGGAAGAAAGAATGAAAGAGATTGTTGACCATTTATCTGAGCAATTCATGTCAGGCCAGGTTTCTAATTACCATTCAAAGAGGTTTTTTTCAATCCACATTTTCTTGACATTCTCTCTCCAATTCTAGAAAATTAGCATTTCAGGTCTTATGTACATTAGAGAGTAAATAAAAATATTAGGATAATAATAAAGCCAAAAATATCTTTCAGTTTCAGTTGCATCCCATTTAACTGTAGCCAAATAGCTTATAACAGACATGTCAAACACAAGGCCCGGGGGCCGGATCCGGCCTGCAAAGTGTTTTCATGTGGCCCGTGAAGCCATCCTGGAAACAGTGAGGGAACGGCCCCCACTGCCTTGGCCCTGGCCCAGAGACCCTCCTTCTGCCAGAGACCCTCAGATCTGTCCCACTCCTGCCCAGGCCCCCATAGGCACCCTTGATGCAAACGATGTAGAGCTGGCCACGCCTACCACGTAGGCCATACGCACTCTAGCCACGCCCACCCAGTAGGCCATGCCCACCCTGGCCATACCCACCCGGCCCCCTTAGGGCAACCACAATGCTGATGCCCTCAGTGAAATTGAGTTTGACACCCCTGGCTTATAGTTTCCAGATGGTTTCTTATTTAAAAAGTTTACATAATGGAAGATAGGTTTAGATCTGAAATCAAGTGCAACAACACTAAATGATTCCATCCAGCCAATATTATACTTGTATTGTGTTTTTCTATCTCTATTTATATCACATAGAAACAATCCTAGCTATAAATAACAATTTCTCATATTTTCTATCTACTAATACGTTTTAAATCTAAATCAAGAATATTTTCTGTAGAACAGTAGACCTATCATAAAAGTAAACATAAAAATTATATGTATTCAGAACTGACTCCTTAGATAATTTTAGTGTTACATTTTTCCCCCTTTGATGCCATTTGGGATAATAGAATCATCTAACTGTGCAGTCCTAGACTTGTCAGCTGTGATGTCAAGTCCCACGAAATTTAGTAACAGCTAGTGAATAGGTGACTGTTGCCCAACACATTTAGAAGCCCTAGTTTTGGTTAAAGCACCTAAAATTGAATAAAGCTTCACCACCAATGCCTTCTCATCGACACAGTTTATAAGTGCTAAGGCAATTGCATTTTAAAGCATTTCAGTGTAAATGTGGGAAACAAAATATGTATCTTTGACAAATCAATGCATCTTATCCAATGGATTGTGCACATGGAGAAAACAATATTAATTAAAAAGTGTTGTGCATGAATGTGCACCCTATGGTTGAAGAAGTGAGACATGCTCCACGAAGCAGGGAAGGTAGGACAGTGAAAACATACATTATGAGATTCTGGAGTCCAGCCCCTATACTTTGAGGCAAAGTTAATATACTAGAAATATATAGTGAATAACAGGCCAATCTTAAACAGACAAAATGTCCTCCAAATATATAGGGGAACCACTGCTCATATTCCCTGATAATATTGGTGCTGAAGGAATGGTCAAACCAATCTGTCGAATCATTTCAGGTGTAAAATTGAATTGTTTCTGTGAAATGAGAACTGTACTTTATTACTCTCTAGCCATCCTTGATCAGCCAGATCAAAATACCAACAATCCCTGACTATTTGGAAAGATGTTAAGCTGGCTTGTTGCTCAGAGACCAGCTGCAGATTTACCAGAGTCTTAAAACATTTTTTCCAGTTAATTGATTGTACTTATTGAAACCTTCAGTGTGTGTGTTTTTTTCTTTATGCTTGTTTTCTTCATGCTTCAGGATTCTGAATTGAATGAGTTAAGGAAAACAATTGAATTACTGAAAAAACAAAATGCTGCTGCTCAGGCTGCCATTAATGGAGTAATTAACACACCTGAGCTCGCCTGCAAAGGTAAAGTATCCCAAATACAATCTTTACTTTCAATAACAACGTAGCACTCAGAGGACATTTCAGCCTCCTGGTAATAGCTGATGCAAAGTTCTTTCCTAGAGACAGATAATTATCAGACAATCTTGAAAGAGTCTTTCATGAAATAGGAAGCCTGTATTTGTCAATAACCAGATGTTATCTTTTTATATATATTATATCATGCCGTGCTGAGCATTAAGGTGGCTAACCAAAATCAATAAACCAAAATCAGGATATAAAAAGTTTTAAGTGTAGTTAAAACCTTCGCACATTTCGCCGGGACCTGAAGACCTGGCTCTTTGAGCTCTCCGGCCCAGGCTGAGAATTTTTAACTGGGGTTTTTTAATTTTAGGGATAATTTAATCTTTTTTAATTTGTTTTTAACTTTTGTACTGGTTGTTTTAAATACCCTGTAAACCGCCCTGAGTCCTTCGGGAAAGGGCGGTATATAAATCTAATTAAATAAATAAATAAATAAATAAATAATATATGTTTAAATTATCTCTATTTTTCCCCTAATCCTTTTAACACTAAAAAGAACAGCTGAACTATTTAATAGTTAAGAGTATGACATTATTATTAGCAGGGCTTTTTTTGTCATACAACGCTCAGAACGGAGTTCCAGCACCTTTTTTGGATGGAACCTTGTAGGGTAGGCAAAGCGGGTTGAATGACATGTGTGAGTTCCAGCACTTTTTTCTTTTACAAAAAAAGCACTGATTATTAGTATACCATAGTTTTAAGTATAGATTTTTTTAAAAACAACAACTATAGTTTTACAGTAAACAGTATTCAGATACATAAACTGCACTAATACCAGATGTGTGTAAGCTTGATCAAAACTACAAATATCTGCAAAAAGAAAAACAAAAGGGGGAGATAATTACAAATTGTCTTCCCACTCTTTGCCATTCTTACCTGCCTGCTTGTTATACTGCAGTCTTTCATGGGCATTGCCATTTGGCCTTTCATTGCTACGATAATCTTACACAACGTTCAGAATTGGTCTGTTTTTTTTCATTCTCCTTAATTAGTGCTGTTTTTCTAGTCTAACGTCTGTGATTCCATGGTGTGGAACGGTGTGTCACAAACAGTGTGTCACAACGCAAATTCCACCCCTTGCATGTGACCGTAGGACCCAAGAACAAAAGGGATGAACTTGTGTTGTGATATCACAAAGTACATTTCGTCATTTCAGACTTACTGTGGTTAGCCTCTTCTTTTTTCCAATGACATCGTCCCCCTACCACTACTGTCTGTCATAGATAATTATGGATGAGAAACCGAGTTAAGTGTAATAAAAGAAATGTCAGTTGAAAAAGTACAGTGTAAAAATCCTAGCTGTTGGATTGTTTATGGGGAAAAAATACAAACAATAAGGATTGCAGAAGGCAATAAGATGCAGCAATAGAAAATACATGGAGTAGAGGAGAAAGGCCAAATGTTATGTCCAAATGTCTATTCAAGGTACTAGTAATGGTGTTTAAGGCCCTACATGCCAGGGGTCTGGAGTACCTTAGGAAACACCTGCTGGCGGCATCAACTTCCCTTCGCCCTGTACATTCCCACAGAGAGGGCCTCCTCAGGGTGCCACCGATCAGAGAATGTCGATTGGTGGCCCCCAGGGGGAGGTCCTTCTCTGTGGGTGCCCCGGAGCTATGGAATCAGTTACCGGTTGAGCTCCGGATGGCGCCCAATCTTCGCTCCTTTCGTCGCGATCTAAAGACATTCTTATTCGAACAAGCCGGCCTGGCCTGATGGGGGATTGGTGGGGTTTTTTATTGTTATTTTAATATTTAGTATTTACTGTTTTTAGTGGGCATATATTTAATTCTTTTTTAACTTTTGTAATTTTGTATTTTTATTCTTGCCCTGTTCACCGCCCTGAGTCCTTCGGGAGAAGGGCGGTATATAAATATTATTAAATAAATAAAATAAATAAATATTAAGGATGTTTAAATTCATATTTAGGAAGTGGTGGAACTGCCCAGACCACTGACTTGCGGATCAGAAGACAACATTCTTCAGACAGCGTCTCTAGCATTAACAGTGCTACTAGTCATTCCAGTGTGGGGAGCAATATAGAGTGTGATTCTAAGAAAAAGAAGAGGAAAAACTGGGTATGTTTGAATAATGTCTTCCAGGGAATAAAGCGTGCTTCCTTGAATATACCAAAGCGTCTTACATAAGGAGCCAAATAGTAAAAGATTGTCCTGAGCTGTGATGATATATTAGAGCAGGGGTGTCAAACTCGCAAAGTCATGTGACTTATTGCGACTTTTTTTTTTCATTGCCGGCAATGGGGTGGGGGCGGTTTCGCCAGCAGTTTGACACCCCTGTATTAGAGTCATTCAGTACGGGAAGACCTCGACTTACAACGGTTCATTTAGTGACCGTTCAAAGTTACAACGGCACTGAAAAAAAACTTATGACCCATTTTTCACGCTTATGACTGCTGCAGCATCCCCATGGTCACGTGATCAAAGGTCAGATGCTTGGCAACTGATTCATATTTATGACGGTGGCAGTGTCCCGGGGTCATGTGATCCCTTTTTGCAACCTTCTGAGCAAATTCAATGGGGAAGCCAGATGCACTTTGCACCCGTGTTACTAACTTAACAACTACAGTGATTCGTTTAACAACTGTGGTAGGAAAGGTCACAAAATGGGGCAAAATTCATTTAACAACTGTCTCGCTTAGTAACAGAAATGTTGGGGTTAATTGCGGTCATAAGTCGAGGACTACCTGTGGGTGTTTTTACTGTGTCCCATGAGGACTGGGGTGGGGGGCAAAATTGTATCTCTGATCTGGGGGTTTCCTTTTATTTTTTTGCAATCATGTAGTATTTTACATACCATGGCCAAAAGCAGCCTGCAGGAGAGAACTTATTTTACTGGCAAAGTGTGTGAAGGAAGAGTTAAACACACAATCACACACTTCCTTATTATTTCTTTGTATCCTGCCTTTATTATTTTTATAAATAACTGAAGGTGGCAAAAATATCCAACACATCTTTCTCTTCCTATTATCCCCACAACAACAGCCCTGTGAGGTAAGTTGAGCTGAGAGTGACTGGCCCAAGGTCACCTAGCTGGCTTTCATGGCTAAGACGGGACTAGAGCTTAGAGTCTCTGGCTTTCTAGCCTGGCACCTTAACCATTAAACCAAACAGGCTCTCATATGTCTGTATATTGCTCCAGATAAATTGTGCTTGGAAGGGTGATAAAGGGGCAAGCAACCTAAAGAATATGTAAGTTGAAAATCTTAATTTTTGTAACATATTTTACAAGAGTTACCCAGGCACAGAGACCCAAAAGTCATATTTCTGTTACAGAAGTTGGAAGAAGTGTGTGTGTGTGTGTGTGTGTGTGTGTGTGTGTGTGTGTGTGTGTAACCTTTAACAGGGTGAGATGGTGTGTCATAGGGCAGGGGTCCCTAATCCCCAGTCCGTGGCCCGCAGCCTGTTCAGAACCAGGCTGTGGAAATGGTGGAAGAATGTGTGCGTCCGCACAAACCTGCATTTGTGAAAGCGGCGAGTGCAAAACCGTCTCCTCTCCCCTCCTGCCAGCGCCACCGTTCTGCCAAGCCAAAAAGGTTGGGGACTGCTGCCGTAGGTCAAAATAGTTCCAACCGAGACACAAGAGAGCCTGTTTGGTCTTGTAGTGGCTAAGCTAGAAACTAGGAGACTGCAAATTCTAGTCCCGCCTCAGCCATGAAAGCCAGCTGGGTGACCTTGGGCCAGTTACTCTCAGCCCAACTTACTTCACAGGGTTGCTGTAGTGGGGGGAAATAGGAGGAGGAAGTTGTGTTGGACATGTTTGCCACCTTGAATTATTTGTAAAATAATAAAGGTGGGGTACAAACAAAAAAATAAATACTTCAAATTGGCTAACCTACAAAATGTTGGGATTTGTTACTCCCATAGGAATGATATTTTGGAAGGTTCTTGCCATTACATCTATGGAAATGACACGGTACTGTTACCGCTCGACCATGGTCTTCTGATCCTCATTTACACCATTCCTGACACCTTGCCACAAATCAATAGGAAAGCCTGGGAAGCTTGCAGGGAAATAGTCAGTGGGGATCACAAAACCGCAGCTGACGGAAACATGGCAGCAGGTTTCCATTAGCACACTGTGTTTAAGACATACAGTATGTGAGAGGACAACCTGATGGGTCATGGGTTGCCTACGTTGGCTTTAAATGTAAATCAGTTGATATAATTTAGCACACAAATTGCAATTTGTAGTCATGCTTGAGATAAAATGTCTAGCAGTTAGACAAAAGCTAACAAATCTTTTCAGGTAGTGGACACCATCATGCAATTTTGTATAATGACAGCTACCCACAGAGTTATTAATTATAATCTATGAAAAAAACACAAAATGTCAGAGATTGCTAAATCTTGCAAGAATTTGTCTGTTTTAATTCCAAAATCTCATGAAAGATATTGTTGACCTTGCCCCTAAAATACTGGAATCTCCTGAGATTTTAAGATTTTATGATATTTTGGTCATTTTAATTTTGTTATTATTTTTTGTGGCTTCGTTGTATGTTATGTAGCACACACTGTGTTAGCTGATAAGACAAAACTAATATCTGTGTATTGAATAAAGTTCAACTTTTGAGCAAGTATTAGTTACATTTATTATTCCCATGGAGCCTGTTTTAGCTATTGTAAGAATTGTGAAGCCAAAATATTTATCATTGAACTTAACTTGTGATGGAGAAGCTACTTTGTAATATTTTTAGATCCTGTTTCTTCATTGGTCATGATTTCTATTATGCAAAGTCCCTTGTGCTAGAAGTACCTGTTGTTTGAACTAAAGCTCTTACTTCCTACAGTCTATTTATTATTATTATTATTATTATTATTATTATTATTATTATTATTATTATTATTATTATTATTATTATTAATTTTATTTGTATACCGCCCTTCTCCCATTTAGATGGTCAGATACTGAGTTGTGTCCAAATAAACCATGTGCTATCCCAAATGAATTTAAAAATCCAAACAATAATTGCGAACTAACATTATTGCAGAAACTATTTAGCTCACTAATTTTTCAACATATATTGGCCTTCAAAATAGTTATACTAAAAGTCTGTTTTTGGCAACTTGAAGACACTTTACCACCAGATCATCTGGTAATCTCCCTTGCTCCTTGATCTGGAGATTTTAGGATTGTCTGAAGTTGTTTTTTTACCAAAAAGTCTTGAATTGTTTCTTTTCCTTAAATTTAAGGACATCAAGTAAATGTGTATATCCTAGAGCAGAGAATAACTTCCATAATGGTTGAGGAGGCAAAATGGGAAGGATACATATGTAGGCCTAAGCATAATATTAAGATCTGTTTTTCCTGCACCGTACCACGTTTCAACACGTGGAGGAGATCAAGTTTGTTCTTCTAGAACAGGGGTGTCAAACTGCCGGACCGCAGGCCGGATGCATAACAAGGAAACCGCGCCCAACCCATTGCCGGCAATAGGGAAAAAGTTCTGATATATTGCACGACGTCACGTGACGTCGCGAGTTTGACATGTCTGTTCTAGGCATATTATAGATTAATGTATTAAACTAATGGCGGGTGAGGGACACATCATGGTTACAACTTTGAACATACCATGTTATAACCTTTTCGGCATCTCCAATCATTTATATATAAATCCTCCCAAGACCATAGTTAATCACTTTTGAGGGGGAAAAAGAGAGCTTTTAGGTAAAAATGTATTTTATCATCCTGTTCTGGATTTAGTGAAGTTCAGATAACTGTATACATTTAGAAAGTAACCAATATGGCAACTATTTAGGTGTACAAAAACATCCCGATCATACATTAAAAGGCAAGAAAAAAATTGACTACGGTAGTGAAATTGTTTGTGCCTGCTTCGTGGGAGCAGAGGGGTAATATTTGTCTGAGCAATCCAGTGCTTTCCCTGTCTTTGGCTTTATCTGTTAAAACTTGTCTTTTTTTCCTTCCCCTTCCCTTTCTGCTTGCACTTCCTGTGGCAGGTCAATGAGGTAAGGAAGATATATCTTAAATAAGCTAACTCATCCATTAACTGTATCTGCATCAGTGTCTGTCTGAGCCATGTCACCTCATAACTGCAGCCTCTCATAACATCTTAATAAAACAACCTTTGGGATAAAAAGAGGTCGGAGTAGGTCTTGTTTATAAAAAAAAAAAGGCGGGAGGTGGGAAAATGTTTCCAAACAGCGCTTGTCCTTACCAGCACTCATTAGCAAAGCAACTCAGATGCTAGCCTTATTAGGAAGGAATTATTTCTCTTGTCAAGTTTGCACTGCTACCAAATGGAATGACTTGGTGACCTTTTATTTTAAGTGTCGCATGTTAGCTCTTCTCTCCTTTGTTCTTTATTGTCATAAAGCATTTCCCCTCAAATCCATTATGTCTTTACTTTGCTCTTTTCTTTTCAGCTGCGCAGCTCTTTCAAGCAAGCTTTTGGAAAAAAGAAGTCCCCCAAATCAGCGTCTTCTCACTCCGACATTGAGGAGATGACAGATTGCTCATTGCCTTCTTCACCGAAATTGCCACACAATGGTACAGTGGTATCTACGCCATTACTCAGAACTTCACATTCCAATTCCCTGTAAGTTGAATCCATCAGCAAAAAGTCTTGCATTTCTTTTTAATATTGTAACATTACACTGTACCAAATGTAAGTCTCATTTTTCTGGAGATTCATCGGTTCAAACAGATTTTCTTCACCATAACTTCTTTGCTTTTTATATCAGTTTATCTCCAGACCTTGTATCTCTTGGAGTATTTGCTTCCTCATTCTTTTCCCCCCATTTGCCTCAGTTTTAAAACTTCATTCAATTTATGAGGAAATTGCTGCATTTAAGACTGCAATATTTTATTAAGAATTTCTCCTTGTTATTTCAGGGATGAATATATGCATGTATTTCTCTCTTTCTGTTATTTCTCTTACTTAAACTACTTCAAGGGTAAAGTAAATTCAATCATTTTTAACTTCTTTGCATCATTATTCTTTCCAGCTGATAAAATCCCTATATGACTTTTCGTACAGTAGTTGCAAACAGCAGTTGAACAAAAAGTTGCTGACATCTTCAGTATTTGATAATGGGCAACTTTCACTTCAGGCATTGAAGCACAAAACATGAATTTCTGCAAATACCTCACTTTTAAAATTAAGAATGTATTTTTTAAAAAAAAAACCTTTAGAAATGACATCTTCACGTTTAGATTTTTTTTCAGTAATATACATGTGAGATATTTGAAATTGAATCTAACTATAAAGTGGAAATATGTTTAACTGTTTCCTTATTTGCCCGGTATATTAATTATAAAGTGGAGTTTTCTTCCTTAGAAAATATATCAAATTACCAGATCAGTAAGTTGAAATTGTGACTGAAGAGATGAGATTTTTTTTTCCCAACAGCTACTTTAGTTTCTTGTTTAGATCAGCAGTCCCCAACCTTTCTGGCTGTGTGGACCAGTGGCAGCTGCTGCTGGTGGTGGTGGTGGGTTTCACGTGCATGCCACTTGAACAAATGTAGCTTCACACACATGCTCAAAAGCTGCTTACACAGCCCGGTTCCCAACAGGCAGTGGCCCGACATCGGGCCACAGCCCTGGGGTTAGGGACCCCTGATTTAGGTTACAGATGAGCTATTAAAAGTATTTGTAGTTGGGGAGAAGGAAGGAGATGCAAAAAGGTTACATGTATGACATAATTCATTGTTTATATTTCTGTAGCCCCATACGGCTTTCTTTCCTTTACCTTTACATACATAACCAAATCCACATTTCCCAAAAACTGGTGGTAGGAACAACAGCCCAGAGCTGTGGTGGCACAGGTGGTTAGAAAGCAGTATTGCAGGCTAACTCTGCCCATAGGCAGGAGTTCGATCCTGACCAGCTCAAGGCTCACTCTGCCTTCCATCCTTCCAAGGTTGGTAAAATGAGGACCCAGATTGTTGGGGGCAATATACTGTAAACTACTCAGAGAGTGCTGTAAAGCACTGTGGAGTGGTATAGAAATCTAAGTGCTATTGCTATTGCTATATGAAGGAAGGAGAGGATGGAGGTGTTCTTTTTCCTACCTTTGCAGTAGCTAAATAACAGTAAAATAGGGCTTTAGGTGCAATGTATTTTATCTATAGAATGCTGTAATTGAATTTCCATGAAGCAAAATAAGAGGAAAGGAGTTGGGGAAAAAAGGCTTGCTTTTCTCCCCACATTTATTTTGCTCCCACTGCTACTAACTTTGTCAGAGTTTCAACGCAAGGGACCTGGAAGGTGAGGCCAAGGGCAGCACTATCAGTAAAGGAGGAGGGCTGCTAAAAATGTTCAAAAGCAAGCTGCATATCCCACTGAAGCTTGGATTTAAACGCCAGTAGGAGAATTTGGGTCCCTTGAAAATTCACCTCTCCTTTGATGGCCAATTTTAATGAATTCTCAAGGTTATATTCCAAGTCTGAATTCTTTGAAATGCAACGGGATTCCTTCAGAATTCTCACTGTGCTTTGATGTTTCTTGACTGCTGTGCATTTACTTTTTTAAAAAAAAAAAAGTGAACAGGAGGTATTTATAAAATGTGTATGTGAAAAACTGCCAGCAAATGATGCTCCTGGTCCTTTGTGTATTGAGAAAGTAATTCAATTTAGTTTTGTAAGGCAAAGGAAGGAAACGGCGAGGGAGAAAGCTGACACCAGGAAAACAAAGGGCGCCTTTTCTTTTCTTTTCTTTTTTAACCCGGGCTGTATAGAGTGCAAAAGAATGCTTTATGTCTGAAAAGGTATATGTTTCCAAAGCCCTCTAGAATCATACAGGGAGGCCCAGCTGTGCACTACACCTGCTGAGTCTAAATCTTTCTTTAAGGCCATCAATCTCCAAGTGACTGCTGCTGCTTCTCCATCTTGTTAATGTACTTGGGATTTTCAAGGTAAATGGATTTTCCACAGACTCACTACATCTAGCAGCAAGTTATCTACAGAAACTAAGTAGCTGCAGTTGGTCAGAACAAATAGTGCAAATCCTATACCCCTGTGTGAGACTCATTGAAACAGCCACAGCTTTTCCTCAGACTGCTGAAGGAAAGATTTCCATATGGCTGTGCAGTCTTGGAAATGAGTTGTATGTGGGTGTGTTTTAACGTGTGCTAAAACATTTCTTCCAGTTGGCTCCAAAGCACACTGTTCATCCCTAAAGAATAGGTCATACATAAATTCATGTCTTGCACTGATACCAATTTCAAATAATTATGCCCTGTGAATCCTACCATTAGCATAAAGTAAAAAAAAAATCTTTGTTGAAACCTAGGGAACAAAATTTAAATTTTACTATGCATTGTTCATACCTCCCAATATCTTAGCTTGATCTTTATTTATTTTTTAATAAATTCCCAGAATTTCAGAATGCATTGACAGCGAAGCTGAAACAGTTATGCAGCTGCGAAATGAGCTGAGAGACAAAGAGATGAAGTTGACTGACATCCGTTTAGAGGCCCTCAGTTCTGCTCATCAACTGGATCAGCTCCGGGAAGCTATGAACAGGATGCAGGTAGGAAATGTGTAGTCTATCCAGGAAGCTTGAAAGCAGATCCCTTGTGTTAAGACATTGGTGGTATTCTATTAATGCTTTCCACTGAGCAAAGATGATCAGGTTCCTGAAACCAGAAAGTTTTGTATGTACCAAGTGCCAACACAAGGGCCTTAAACTACAGTTGCCACTAATTGTCATCCAGAAGTTCATAAGAAGCAACAACTGTTTGCTTGGTTCTTATGCAACTGTGACTCTTCAGAGCTTTGATAAAAGTATACTCTGAGAAAATACATTTCCTACATCTGTGTGTTTCTCTAACACTTCTGCAGATGTTTACTCAAACATAAAAGAGCTTGGAGGTAAATAGAAGATGGAATATGCATGAAGCTTATTCTTTCTCTCCCCAACTCCCACAAGTTTCACTTGAAGGTCTGAAGAGGAAAGCTACAGTCAGATTTGCTTGTTTGCTTGTGCAGCTGTTTTTGGAACCTGATAAGGCAGGGACCTGAGTTACTCAAGAAAGTTGTACTTACGTTTTCTCGACTGAATGTGTGAGAGCTGAAGACACTGTGAGGCAGATTCATTGTATGCCACCTCCTCTATCTAGTTTTGCACTTTTCTTTCAGGGGTTTTTTGAATTTTTGTTTCATAAGTCTGTCTTGCTATCTTTATTGCTTTTATTTTTGTACAATTTGCAATTAAATTTGCATCCAAAATAGACATTTTGATACTAGTTAAAAATATAATTACAATGGAGAAAAATGGAAAATTATATTAAAACATTATATGCCCTAGAGCAGACATGTCAAACACAAGGCCCGCGGGACGGATCCGGCTCACGGAGGGCCCATATTTGGCACCCGTGACTGTCCCAGAAATGGCAAGGGACTGGCCTCTGCTGCGCCAGCCCTGGCCTACCCCAGCCCAGCTGAGCACCACCACCACCCAGCGCACACACATGAGTGCTTAGGGGTTGGTGGTGCACAGCAGTAGCTGCAGCTCATTTGCCTCACCCCAGCCCAGCCCTCCCAACCTAACCCCATCATGCCCAGCCATGACCCATTTTGCCGGACCTCTCCTCATCCAGCTCTGCTTTGCCGGGCCACACCTTTCCTCACCTGTGGGATGTTTAGTTTAGTTTAGTTTTATTTGATTTCTATACCGCCCTTCTCCCTAGGGACTCAGGGCGGTTCACAGGGCATATATAAATAACGATACAAAAGTTAAAAGGAAATTAAACCAGTGCCCAGTTAAAAAAACAACAATAATAAAGTACTAAAAAACACCAATTTAAAACCCATATTCCCCCATCAGGCCAGACCAGCTAATTCAAATAAGTGGGTCTTCAGCCCGCGGCGGAAGGATCGGAGGTCTGATGCCATCCGGAGCTCAACCGGCAGTTGGTTCCATAATGCCGGAGCGCCCACAGAGAAGGCCCTCCCCCTGGGGGCCACCAGTCGACATTCCCTGACCGGAGGCACCCTGAGGAGGCCCTCTCTGTGGGCACGTAGTGGGCGGAGGGAAGTTGACGCCGGCAGCAGGTGGTCCCCGAGGTAACCCGGACCCATGCCATGTAAGGACTTAAAGATCATGACCAAGACCTTGAACCTCACCCGGAAGACAACTGGTAACCAATGCAGCTCGCGGAGAAAAGGTGTAACATGGGAGTACCGGGAAACTCCCAAGACAACTCTCGCGGCAGCATTCTGTACCAGTTGGAGCCTCCGAGTGGTCTTCAAGGGAAGCCCCATGTAGAGAGCATTACAGTAGTCAAGGCGAGAGGTCACGAGTGCATGAGTGACCGTACACAGGGCATCCCGGTCCAGATAGGGCCGCAACTGGCGCACCAGGCGAACCTGGGCGAAAGCCCCCCTAGTCATGGCCACTATATGATCTTCCAGAGTAAGCCGTGAATCTAGGAGGACTCCCAAGTTGCGAGCCCTATCCACGGGGGGTAAGAGCTCACCCCCCATAGAAAGAGATGGAACATTTTGAATGTCCCGGGATGCCGGAATGTACAGCCACTCAGTCTTGTCAGGATTGAGTTGAAGTCTGTTCCTCCCCATCCAGACCCGAACCGCCTCCAGGCAACGGGACATCACAGCGAGGGCATCACTGGGGCCATCCAGGACCAGAGGGAGCTTATGCGCCACCACACTCTCAACAACCTTCGCAAGAAAGCGAAGGTTGGAGACTGGACGAAAGTTGTTCAATACAGCTGGGTCCAAGGCAGGCTTCTTGAGGAGAGGTCTCACCACCGCCTCCTTCAAGACGGTGGGGAAATAACCCTCACTCAGAGAAGCGGATATAACCGCCTGGAGCCAGCCTCGTGTCCTCTCCCTAGCTGCATAAACCAGCCAGGAAGGGCACGGGTCCAATAAACATGTGGTGGAGCTCAGCCTTCCCATAATCCTGTCCACTTCATCAGGGGTCACAGAATCAAACTCTTCCCAGATAACATTGACAAGACCGCCCGTGTCCTGATCGCCAGACTCTGCCCAGCTGGAGTCCAAACCGGTCTGAATCCAAGCGATTTTATCCGACAGATGTTGGCTAAATTCCTTGGCACGACCCTGCAAGGGATCCTCCCTCACCTCCTGATTAAGAAGTGAGCTAGTCACCCTAAACAGGGCGGCCGGGCGATTATCTGCGGACGCGATGAGGGTGGAGAAGTAATTACACCTCGCCACCCTCATCGCTGCGAGATAAGACCTAATATGGGTTCTTAACCGCAACCGGTCGGGTTCGGATCGGCTAGACCTCCAGCAGCTCTCTAGGCCCCGTTTCCAACGCTTCATCTCCCGGAGCTCCGTGGAAAACCATGGAGCTCGCTGGGATCTGCACCGGGTCAGGGGCCGCAAGGGTACAACCTGGTCAAGTGCCTCAGTGGCTGCCCTTTCCCAGGCTTCCACTAAGGCATCCGCCGAGTTGTGAGCAATGGAGGCAGGTGGGGACACCAGCGCTGCTTGGAATCTATCAGGATCCATTAAGCATCTGGGGCGGTACCATCTAATTGGCTCCGTACCCCCACGGCGGGGGGTGGCAAAACGGAAGACCAGCTGCAGGAGGTGATGATCGGTCCATGACAGGGGCATAATAAATGGAGAGCCGCCACCAAGATCATCCAACCACCGTCCAGATAAAAAAATCAGGTCAAGGGTGTGGCCTCCCTCATGAGTAGGCTCAGAAATTACTTGCGTCAGGTCCATGGCCGTCATGGAAGCCATGAACTCCCGAGCTAGCTCAGATGAACCTCCCAGGGAAGGTAGATTGAAGTCTCCCAAAACAATAAGTTTGGGAAACTCAACCACCAACCCCGAGAGGATATCGAGCAGCTCGGGCAGGGCTGCCGCTGCGCGACTAGGCGAAATGTACACCAGCAGCAAGCCCAACTGCGCCTCAGAACCAAATCTCACAAAGAGAGACTCACACCCGACTATCTGAGGAACGGTGGTCTCCCGCGGACATAAGGTCTCCCTCATAGTCACCGCCACACCGCCACCCCTACCATGAGCTCGTGGCCGATGTAGCACCCGGAAGCCTGGTGGGCAGAGGTCAACCAAAGGGACCCCACCCTCTGGGCCCAACCAAGTCTCCGTGATGCAAGTCAGGTCCGCGTGCTCACCCTCAACTAAATCCCTAACGAGGGGATGTCTGGCCTATGGGAGTGTGTGGTGGATGCCTGGCCTGTGGGAGCACGCAGAGACACAAGCCGAGCATTGGCCATCACCCTCTCTGCCATGTGGTAAGGCCGGAGAGAAGAACACAGTGTTACAAAGGGTGTTACAAAAAAAGGGGAGCATCCCCCTTTCTCCCCCCTCTCTTTTTTTTAACCTCCTCCCACTCCGTTCAGTTGCAGCTGGCGGTAAAGAGTGAGAAGGGGGAGAAAGCAGGGAGAGTTTTTGTGTGTTTAAATTTTATAAAAATGCAACAAAATAATCATCTGGGAGGAACCATAATTTCTGTGTTGTCAATAAACTCTATTCAAGTTTGCTTCTGAGAGGGATCACTGTCTTTAACCACCTGCAAATCAGGTTTACAGTTTAACTGAGAAAGTTACACTTTTGTTGCAGGATTGACAAAAAACCAGCTCAACCAAGGAAAGAAAAGCTACAAATGTTGTTTTTTTCCCTTTGAACTTTGGAGGACTCTAGTGTGTATATAGTGCACCAGTTTTGCTCTATATCTAGTGACAAGAAGATAGACCTTATCTTTTGTGAGAAATAAAAAGTTCACTGGAACAGGGTCAGTGAAGAAAGTACAAAAGAAGGAAGCAGGATCTCAGCTAGAATCTATGTATTGTGTGGGTACATGTGTGTAATTGTGTCTATCTCCACTTGAGATGCGGGTAACACAAATGCATCGTTAGAGACTATACTGGAGCATAAGTTTGTACTTCCTAGGAGTTTAGACATGCTGATCTCTATGGTTCTTTCCAAACCTTACATTTTATGTTTCTATTATTCCATGATATATTTGATCACATTCCAATATAACAAAAAATATATGTCTGTCTTCCTCCTTTACTGTTTTTTTTTAAAAATCCAGAGTGAGATTGAGAAATTGAAAGCCGAAAATGACCGCTTGAAATCTGAAAATCAAGGCACCTGTAGTAGAGCCCAATCTCAAGTTATCATTTCATCGTCTCCAAGGCAATCTATGGGTCTGTCACAGCACAGTCTGAACCTCACAGAGTCAGCTAGTCTTGGTGAGTATGTAAGAAAGTCAGTGGGCAGGTTTTCTCCTGTAACAGTGAATTCAATTAATCGATAAGATGTTAAAGTGGAAGAACGGGAATAGTAAATCTTTCTCCCATAACAAAGTTAGTTCTTCTATAAGCTGAAATGTAATATAAACACAGCATTCTAGTTATAACCTCAAGTAAAATAAATCACATTCAATGATCTGATTGCAAACATTTAGTAGAGTTAAAAGTTTTTTTTAAAAAAAACAAAAGTTTGTGTTAATAGTTATGTGATCTTTGTTTCTTATGTAACTATTCCCAGTTGTTAGGAGATTTTCATTTGTTCAAAGTGGGCTTCACAATTTTCAAAATACAAAAGCTGACATTTTAAACAGCATGTGAACCTCAGCTTTCTTTTATAAATTTCAAAAACCAAATCAAAACTAACCTCCAATATTTGAAGAAAGAATCTGTGTTTCCTACCAACAGATATGTTGCTGGATGACTCCACGGATGGTTCTTCTCGGAAAGAAGGTGGCAGGCATGTTAAAATAGTTGTCAGCTTTCAGGAGGAAGAGAAATGGAAAGAAGTGAGTCGAAATATTTTTGGTCTTGATAATATGATTAATCATGTTAATACAGGTAGTCCTCGACTTACAATAGTTTGTTTAGTGACTGTTCAAAGTTATAAGGCACTGAAAAAAGTGACTTATGACTGTTTTCACACTTACGACCATTGCAGCCTCCCCATGGTCAAGCGATCCAAATTCAGAGGCTTGGCAACTGACTCATATTTATAACGGTTGCAGTGTCCCAGAGTCATATGATCCCTTTTGTGACCTTCTGATAAGCAAAGTCAATGGGGAAGCCAGATTCACTTAATAATCATGATACTAACTTAACAACTGCAGTGATTCACTTAACAACTGTGGCAAGAAAGATAGTAAAGTGGAGCAAAACTCACATCAACTGTCTCGCTTAACAATGGTGGAGCAGTGGGTTAATGCCTCCTTAAGTAACACCAGCTGCCTGCAATTAGTGCAGGTTCGAGTCCCACCAGGCTCAAGGTTGACTCAGCCTTCCATCCTTCCGAGGTAGGTAAAATGAGGACCCAGATTGTTGGGGGCAATAAGCTGACTTTGTAAAAATGCCGCTGGGGGGGGCGAAAGCCCTAATAAGCAGGCATATACATAGAATGAAGGCTATTGCTAAGCACATTGATTTGTGCTTCTTAGATTGTAAGCCTCCCTGAGTCTTCGGAGAAGGGCGGAATATAAATGGGATTTTTAAAAAAAAAAATGGGTTAAATTGTGGTCATAAGTTGAAGACTATCTCTATAAGGTTACTGTTGCTCTGTTTATTTAAATTATAGAGTGTTTTTCATTGAGGGATCCCCAAATCACTCAACAAGCAGTTTCTGAACCAGATCTGACACCAAATGGAAATGGGTCCTGAAAACCTATTTTGCCTTTGAACCAGATTTACCACCTTGCTCATAACATAACTAGAGAAGGGTGTTAAAGAGAGAATATGCCAGCACATTGTTCAAGTACCTCTTGAATGCACAGCCACCTTTCTCAGGCTACGTGACCTCCATAAATTGAAATTGAGAATGCTGAGATTTATTAAAACTAATCCTAGTTTTCAAAAGCTGTGCAAGGAAAGGTCATGTTGTAATTGCAGAAATGCTTCAGTGCTGAAAAGATGAGTTCTGACCTGGGTTCTCCTAGCATATGTGTTGGGTTTTTTTTTAACCCCTTGTATCTTATTTCATTGCTGCTCCTGATGTATGATTATGTTTGGACTTCTACTCCAGACCTAATGCCAGCAGCCATGATTGTGGTAGCAACTGTTGTGAAGTCCAGACCTCTTAGTGCTTTAGGAATTTAGAATAAATAAATAGGGAAACTGAACCAAGCTTTGAGGGAAAATATTTTCAAGCTCTGTCTTGTACATATTAAAAAATATCCTCTGGCTTTTCTCCTTTTCTTGTTTTAAGTAATTGAAAGTATTTGGGAGGAAAGTGATTCAACACCTACATCAGATGTAGAGCAAGGGGCAAAGGACTTTTCTGTCAGTAGAACTCGTTTTAGGCTAAATTAATTATTTTGGATGTGATTCCAATCTAAGGAAAAAAAATCCTACTCTGATGTTTCAGTCTCAATAAAAAGCTAATTTTGATGTATCCCAGTTTATGGATTTTAGATATAAAGAATATCTAGAGGATAGATATAAAGATAGATATAAAGAATATAGAGAAGGATGCTTGGACAGTGTCTTATGAACTATTGAACAAGAGAGATCCAAAGCTATGTAAAATTACACAAGAAATTGTGCAATAGTGTTTGCAAACAAAAATATCTTTCTCCATTACAGGTAGTATCTGATATAAAGGTCTTGCAACTTTAAGAGTATATTTTGGAATAATTTTGGTTAAAGATTGTGGAGCAATGCTTCTGGACCATAGTAAAATATTGTGAATTATTGAATTATTTATTTGAACACATTTCTTTCCCCCTCCCTTTTTTACGATCCTGTAATACTTTCTATTGGGGTGGAGTCAGGGTGACTGAGTGGAGCTGTGCGTTGAACACCTTTCTTTTAATAAACTTAAATTTTATTTAGGATTCTAGGCCTCGCTTATTCCTAATTGGCTGCATAGGAGTCAGTGGAAAAACCAGATGGGATGTTCTTGATGGCGTTGTTAGAAGACTATTTAAGGTAAATAATGTTATATTGTTTTTTTTTCTAACAATGCCAAATTTTGTAAGCTATCTCAGTGTTTTTATATATAATTTATTTGATTAAGACCTAAAAGAAAACTTAGGATATTTTTTGTTGGTAAGTAAGCAGTTATTAATTGTAGAAGATTTTGAGAACCACAGCTTATCTCAAAGTTTATTAAGAACTAGTTTACTATACCTGAGATGATTTGATATTGAAAACCAAGTTTGCCTGTCAGCAAAGATCATCAAGCAGAACAACCAAGACAAGTTGGTTGTCTTGACCTGACGCAAGTAATTTCAGAGCCAACTCATGAGGGAGGCCACACCCTTGACCTGATTTTTTTATCTAGACGGTGGTTGGATGATCTAGGTGGGGGCTCTCCATTTATTATGCCCCTGTCATGGACCGATCATCATCTCCTGCGGCTGGTCTTCCGTTTTGCCACCCCCCGCCGTGGGGGTACGGAGCCAATTAGATGGTACCGCCCCAGACGCTTAATGGATCCTGATAGATTCCAAGCGGCGCTGGGGTCCCCACCTGCCTCCACTGCTCACAGCTCGGCGGATGCCTTAGTGGAAGCCTGGGAAAGGGCAGCCACTGAGGCACTTGACCGGGTTGTACCCTTGCGGCCCCTGACCCGGCGCAGATCCCAGCGAGCTCCATGGTTTTCCGCGGAGCTCCGGGAGATGAAGCGTCGGAAACGGGGCCTAGAGAGCTGCTGGAGGTCTAGCCGATCCGAACCCGACCGGTTGCGGTTAAGAACCTATATTAGGTCTTATCTCGCAGCGATGAGGGTGGCGAGGTGTAATTACTTCTCCACCCTCATCGCGTCCGCAGATAATCGCCCGGCTGCCTTGTTTAGGGTGACTCGCTCACTTCTTAATCAGGAGGTGAGGGAGGATCCCTTGCAGGGTCGTGCCGAGGAATTTAGTCAACATCTGTCGGATAAAATCGCTCGGATTCGGACCGGTTTGGACTCCAGCTGGGCAGAGTCAGGCGATCAGGACACGGGCGGTCTTGTCAATGTTACCTGGGAAGAGTTTGATTCTGTGACCCCTGATGAAGTAGACAGGATTATGGGGAGGCTGAGCTCCTCCACATGTTTGTTGGACCCGTGCCCTTCCTGGCTGGTTTATGCAGCTAGGGAGAGGACACGAGGCTGGCTCCAGGCGGTTATATGTGCTTCTTTGAGTGAGGGTTATTTCCCCACCGTCTTGAAGGAGGCGGTGGTGAGACCTCTCCTCAAGAAGCCTGCCTTGGACCCAGCTGTTTTGAACAACTTTCATCCAGTCTCCAACCTTCGCTTTCTTGCGAAGGTTGTCGAGAGTGTGGTGGCGCATCAGCTCCCTCTGGTCCTGGATGAAGCGGATTATCTGGACCCCTACCAATCGGGTTTCAGGCCCGGGTACAGCACGGAGACGGCATTGGTCGCTCTGGTGAATGATCTCTGGAGGGCTCGGGATAGGGGATATTCCTCTGTCCTAGTCCTATTAGACCTCTCGGCGGCTTTTGATACCATCGACCATGGTATCTTGCTGCGGCGTCTCAGGGGATTGGGAGTGGGAGGCACAGTTCTTCAGTGGTTCTCCTCCTATCTCCTGGGACGCTCGCAGTCGGTGTTGGCAAGGGGGCAGAGATCGGCCCCTAGGTCTCTCGTTTGTGGAGTTCCTCAGGGGTCGGTTCTCTCGCCTCTCCTGTTCAACATCTATATGAAACCGCTGGGTGAGATCATTCGTGGTTTTGGAGTTGGGTATCATCAGTATGCTGATGATACCCAACTTTTCTTTTCGACCCCAAACCACCCCAGTGATGCCCTCGCTGTGATGTCCCGTTGCCTGGAGGCGGTTCGGGTCTGGATGGGGAGGAACAGACTTCAACTCAACCCTGACAAGACTGAGTGGCTGTACATCCCGGCATCCCGGGACATTCAAAATGTTCCATCTCTTTCTATGGGGGGTGAGCTCTTACCCCCCGTGGATAGGGCTCGCAACTTGGGAGTCCTCCTAGATTCACGGCTTACCCTGGAAGATCATATAGTGGCCGTGACTAGGGGGGCTTTCGCCCAGGTTCGCCTGGTGCGCCAGTTGCGGCCCTATCTGAACCGGGATGCCCTGTGTACGGTCACTCATGCGCTCGTGACCTCTCGCCTTGACCACTGTAATGCTCTCTACATGGGGCTTCCCTTGAAGACCACTCGGAGGCTCCAACTGGTACAGAATGCGGCCGCGAGAGTTGTCTTGGGAGTTTCCCGGTACTCCCATGTTACACCTTTGCTCCGCGAGCTGCATTGGTTACCAGTTGTCTTTCGGGTGAGGTTCAAGGTTTTGGTTACGATCTTTAAGTCCTTACATGGCATGGGTCCGGGATACCTCAGGGACCACCTGCTGCCGGCATCAACTCCCCTCCGCCCAGTGCGTTCCCACAGAGAGGGCCTCCTCAGGGTGCCGCCAGTCAGGGAATGCCGACTGGTGGCCCCCAGGGGGAGGGCCTTCTCTGTGGGCGCTCCGGCATTATGGAACCAACTGCCGGTGGAGCTCCGGATGGCATCAGATCTCCGAACTTTCCGTCGTGGCCTGAAGACCCACCTATTTGAAATAGCTGGTCTGGCCTGACGGGGGATTATGGGTTTTAATTGTTGTTTTAGTTTTGTATTACTGTTTTTAATTGGGAATGGGTTTAATCTTTTTTAATTTTTGTATTGTCTTTTTTATATATGCCCTGTGAACCGCCCTGAGTCCCTACCAAGGAGAAGGGCGGTATACAAATTAAATTAAAAAAAAAAAAATTTCAGGACCAAATTCCGACTGAAATGGTTCTAGAACAATGTCCTTCATTCTTCTAGAATTTGCCATTTGCCTTCTTCCACATTTGGAGCTTGAGTAGGATTGGCAATCCAATCTAACCTGAAGACCTTGGGTTCTACTTTCTACCTGGGCACTACAATTTGGTACAATTAAACTACAAAAAATTGCAGTTGACAAGGCTGTAAACAAATCGGCACATAGCACTACTTTTGGTAACAATGCCTAATTAAACATCTTGACTGAAAGTTTTTGAAGAAATTGGAGAAATCACTAGTCATTCTTAATGCTATCATTGATTGATTGTCCATTTTTGCTATAATGCTTATGCAATATAGCCCCAGAACCTAAGTCAATCAAAAATCCTAGGAGCAATGGATTAATTAAGCCCATCCTATAAATAATATATTTTTCATAAAAATATACCTCTTTAGTTGTAGGTTTGAAATTTCTTCCTAATGCACATACACACTTCTGCATTCTGCAATCTTGCTCCCAAATTCAGCAAACAAAACAACTTAGTTTTTGTTTATGGCAGCCTGTAAGCTTAAATGTATAACAACCACTTTTTAATCAATGTGCACTATGCACAATTGCATTTTACAATATGGCTAAATAAAAAAAAATACTCATGGAATGCATCAATCTTTGCTTCACTACCTACCTGGACAAATAGACCATCAGATCAGGTGAATATACAGAGATTGCCACTCTCAGGATTTGAAATAATTAAACCAGCCATTCTAAACATGGAATATTTTACACTCAGAAGATTTTGCACAGTCCTAGTGACAGGGAAATATTTGTCACAATGACAATAGCTTCTGCCTTGTAGGATGAACCATCAACAGTAAAGGAACAAGCAGTCAAGAAATATGCCCCAAACTAGCCCTTTGTAGAACAGTAATGAAGACCCTGAAAAAAACTTTCAAATGCCATAATGTGTTTCTGTTCACAAACACCACAGTTGTGCAAGTTGTAGTATATACCCCGTGGAAGTGAAAGTTGGACTTTAAAGAAGCAGGATAGGAAAAGAATTGATGCCTTTGAACATTGGTGCTGGAGAAGATTCCTGAGAATAGAGTGGATAGTCAAGAAGACAAACCAAATAGATCATTGAACGGATCAGTCCAGAATTTTCATCTTGAGGCACAAATGATCAGGCTCAAATTATTCTACTTCAGACACATTATGAGAAGACCTGGCTCTCTGGAAAAGGCTCTAATGCTGGGGAAGATGGAAGGAAAGAAAGGAAGTGCAAGGTGGATGGATTCAGTTACAGTGGTGATGAATGCACCATTGGGGAGATCTGCCTATCTGTGTGGTTGCTAGAAGTCAAAAATGACTTGATGGCATATAATTATTTCCCCTAAGTATTTGATCGTGAAGTTTTTGTCTTAAAGCCCAAAGCCATCTGTATGTTAATTTTCTCTTTTGCTCCCTCTTCCCAGGAATACATCATTCATGTTGATCCCTTGAGTCAACTTGGGCTGAATTCGGACAGTGTCCTGGGATACAGCATTGGGGAAATTATTCGCACAAATAGCACAGAAACGCCTGAGCTGCTACCCTGTGGCTATCTGGTTGGTGAAAACAACACCATCTCTGTGAAAATCAAAGGTAGATTGCAGCTGATTTATTTGTTACGACTTTTTATACTTGTAGGCTTTCTGGATTTCAGTACAGAAGAAAATTTAATTAGCTTTCTTTCTGCCTTTCTTTCTTGGCTAAATGTTGTTTCTCCTTCAGTTGGATACCACTATTAGTAAGAAAGGTCAAGTGCAACCACATTCCTATGAACTTTTCACGTCCCTGTTTGTGGATTTCTACAGGTGGGCCTCATTAGTCATGGTCCCATTGCATTGTTTTGTATATCCATGACTGGCAAATAAAGACCAGACCTTGTTACTCACTGCCTAGTTTCATGTACAGAGAGTCCTCCTTAGGATGGCAGTTGGGTGTGGAATTGCCATTGTTAAGCAATGTCATATAAAGCACGAGATCATGTGACCACATCAATTAGCAATCAAGGACTTTCCTATTGCCGTCGTAACCCTAAGTCCATGGGTTTTTAAGTGGGAGGTGGTGGGAAGTCTCATATTAGTAGCGCAAAGTTACTGCAGGAGGGTGGGGCTGAGAAGGATGCACAGACTGCACACAAGTTGAAGGAGGAGATGCTGTAATGTGGCACAAGTGCAGGGAGCTCAAAGGCGGAAGAGCAAGGGTTGGTTGAAATCTGGGCTGGGATTTATCAAAGCCACCTTGCAACTTTCCATGCCAGATTCCCCACTGACTTTGTGGGAAACCAGCAGGAAAGGTTGCAGATGGTAATCACATGACTGATTGTATTTGTAATCATTGTAATTGCAAGCTGTGACCATAGCAGCATTGTGATGGTCGGTAAGCAAGGGCTGTCACTCTTCACAGTTTGGGGCAGATGAGTTTGTTTGGAAGAAGCCTTCTGCAATGTTCTTAGGTACTTTATGCATGAGTTTTTCTCAAGGTCTCATTATCCAGAGATTTGTTATTTGTGGTTATTAAGCCACAAATAACAAAAACCACCTGTGCAAATAAAGTGTGTATTTCACAAAACATTTCCAGTTATTAGAAAGAAAGGACCTGTCTTATTATGTAGAGTTTTGTTAACCTGTATAATTTGTTTATCGTTGAAATATTCTTTATTTCAAGAGAAGTAAATAAATACAATAGAGCTTGGGACCCAACAAAGCTAACTTAATGGCATTTGCTAAAGTTGCTAAAATTCTCAAAGCTTAAGACCAAGAACTGGAATTATATTATATATGTGCAGACTAGGATAGAGAGTGAATACACAACAGAGCTGTGAAAATCTATGAAAAGAAGATTTTTTTTCCTTTCTCCATCCCTTCCCCAACCCAAACTGGAAAGTGCTACAGATAGCTTTGTAATACAGCTTTGCATTTATATAGTAACAGAATAACAGTTGGAAGGGACCTTGGAGGTCTTCTAGTCCAACCCCCGGCTCAAGCAGAAAACCCTATAACATCTCAGACAAATGGTTGTCCAATCTCTTCTTAAAAACTTCCCTTGTTGGAGCACCCGTAACTTCTGAAGGCAACTTTTTCCACTGATTATTCTAATTGCTGTGATGTTTGGGTTACCTGAAAATCAGTTCTTCCAAATGTAACAGTCCATGAACGTTGGCAAATAAAGAGAATGTAGGTTTATTGTCTTCAACCACATCTTAAAGACCCAATATTGTTCAGCAAGGAAAAAGGTGATTGCTTGCAGTCCCTCCTCCAAAGATTATTACTATTCAGTTTTTCTTGATGTGTTGCTCTGTAACAAATTCTGATGTGGTATCTAAAAGTTTACACTTAAAAAAACCAGGAATATTGAGTTATTGCTAATAAGTTTCTTTTAGTAAGAAAGGTCTAAACTGACGTTTCCATCATTTTTTGTACGCTATTAAAAATTTTGTATACAGTGGTGACTATCTGTAGTTCGGGTATAGGATGAGGGTGGAGGTTTGTTTTCCGAGCTTGGGGTTGATTACCAGGTTAGGTAACATCTTCAGCAGAATGTAGGGAATGTCAGTATTGGTGTTCTTCTGCTTATAAGGGCTTTGAGTGGTCAGTAGGTCTTGTGATGAGAGGGTCATGTCAGGTGAGGGTCTTGTAATGGATCTTGTGAGGGGTCAGGTGTGAGTCGTGTCAGTTGAAGGTCAGTTGAGGGATCTCGTGGGGCATCAGGTGTGGGTCATATCAGATACATGAGGGTCTTGTGATGGGGAGGTCACATCAGGTGAGGGTCATTGGGAGTGGAAGTGCTGGTTGGGGTGGGGGGTGAGGGTTGGTTGAAGGTTGATACTGTTGCTGGTGAGGTTGATTTGGATTCTGAGGGCTTCATAGGCTGGTTGTAGGTCGATGTGTCTGTTGATGGAATTGCTTGTGTAATGCCGGGATTCAATAAACTCACAATAAACACTTGACATTCCCTACATTACGCTGAAGATGTTACCTAGCCTGGTAATGAAACGTTTGGAAACCAATCCACAAGCTCAGAGAAAGAACCTCCACTCTCACATTTATATTAACCCCCCCCCCCATATGCAACTGTTCTATGATGCTCAGTCTTAATAATTTCTGCCTGAGTGTCAAAACATCCATGTCCAGGCAGTCGTTCTGCAGAAGTTCCATCTGTTGGTTTGCAAGAATTGCTAGCTTTCTCTTTTATGTCAGCCAGCTGTGCCTGCTGACATTGAATAGCTTTTTTGTGTATGGAAGCTTTTCTGCCAAAAAAAAGGAGGCAACTTCTTCTAACAGAAAACTGAGATGATGTATGTTGATGAGTAGGCAACCAGTGAGAATTAAGAGACAAGTATCAATTTGCAAGTCTCAAAGGGGCTTTTTCAAAAGACAACTGGACTATGTTTTTTTCCCCTCTTCAGGAAGACGTTTCTGTCAGAACTGAAGAAGCTTCTTGGATGAGAAGCAAAATAACTTCCTCAAGGGGGGGGGAAACATAATCCAACTGCCTTTGGAAAAAACACCTTTTGAGACAACCATGACCTAGATGACTAACAATCTCCATAGACATCAATTAGCAAGATTTACAGATGAGCAAAAAATAATTTAAAGTGTGGAAGAGGGGGAATCTTGAAATGCTTTCTCCTAATTTCTTTCTTCTTTTTTTTAAACCCAAACCAAGAGTTTGCCTTTGGATTTTGCATGAAGAGTTGATGGTGAAATATTTTGTCTGCTGAAATTAAAAATGCTCCTTAAGAAAAGTATGCTGCAACTCAAGTTATCGTTGCACATTGATAGAGAAATCTACAATCTGTCAGATGGTAGAAGATTCTGATACACATAATTAGTATGCCTAGCCATCACAAGAATGGAGAATGTTTAGAAATGGATTAGGCCAGTAATCATGACACCTACATTTGATAGTCAAAATATTTATTTCTCAGAGGTTACTTTGATTAATTTTGGAATAAGCTAAAAAAAATGAATGGAGAAGTACAAAGAGCACTAGATTATTTTTAATCAGTGTACAAATACCTATATGGATACTTTTGATTTATGCATTTATACATTCATGAAACAATTTGCACATTCATTTTTTCTCTTGAAATCACCTCAGTGTGCACATCATGATTGTATTTATTGTTTCAAAACTCTACAGGAAGCTTGACTTTGACAACAGAAATGCACTACTTATTTCATTAGTCAGACCTAGATTTTTTTTTCCCTTTGAAAAACCATGTATGGCATGTTTTTAATTCACTGGCTTACAAGGTGACAAATTTTTGTAGTTCTTTATTGCAAAATGTTGATACTGATTAGGATCTGTTCCACTGGACCCCATTGTACTGCATTATCTTCCTTTTTCTATTCCATTCTATGTAGAAGTCTTTTTTTTGTAAAAAGGAACGTTCTTTGAGAATTATTAGGAGTATTTTGCCTATTTATCAAAGTTAATAAAAATTGAAAATTAAAGAGCTTGAGGATGGGGAAGTTCAAAGATACAACATATGAAGTAGTACCGCTTCTTTCTTGTGCAAGTGACATAATAGATTAAAGAAAAAAACACAAAAAAGGTTTAAATTGTGGTTTTTTTGTTCCCCCCCCCCCCAATACTACAGGTCTTGTAGAGAATAGTTTGGACGGTCTGGTATTTGAGTCTCTAATCCCAAAGCCAATTCTACAGCGTTACGTGTCACTCTTGATAGAACATCGGAGAATCATTTTGTCTGGTCCAAGCGGCACTGGAAAGACCTACTTAGCCAATCGCCTGTCTGAGTACATGGTGCTTAGAGAGGGCAGGGAGCTGGCTGATGGTGCTATTGCAACCTTTAATGTGGATCACAAGTCCAGTAAGGTGAGTGTTACAGATACTCTGTTGGTGAAAATATTGCTTCTGGATCCAATCTGTGTTGATCACAGAGACCAGAGTTTTAGTCTTCCAAGCTTTTGGCTCAATGGGTTAGGACGCTGAGCTTGTTGATCAGAAGGTCGGCAGTTTGGTGGGTCGAATACCTGTTACTCGTCCCAGCTTCTGCCAACCTAGCAGTTCGAAAGCACGTAAAAATGCAAGTAGAAAAATAGGGACCACTATGGTGGGAAGGTAACAGCATTCCGTTTGCCTTTGGCGTCTAGTGATGCTGGTGACATGACCACGGAGACGTCCTCGGACAAGCTCTGGCTCTTTGGCTTTGAAACCGAGATGAGCACCAGCCCCTAGAGTCGGAAACGACTAGCACGCATGTGCGGGGGAACCTTTCCCTTTAAGAAAGCTTGGAAGATTAAACCTCTGGTCCCAGTGACTGACCCAGATGGGATCCAGAAAGTTTATCCTGGAACACGTAAATTTGTCTCCATGCATGAATGTTGTTTCTGTTCATAAATAATTTTATCTTCCAGAGCAAACATTTCATGGGAAATGAGTTCTTATACTTTACCAAGAATGGAGATATGTTAGGCACTTTGCTTGAATAGTAGATGGATATGATTTCTGGACCGGGAAGAGGGATCCTTCTATATAACGAGAAATAGTATTTGGTTACTAATTAATGCCTTTTCGGATTTCCTCTTCTGTCTCCTGTAATGATAATTTGTACTAATACTCTACAAAATCCACCTATACAATGGCATTCCTGGAAATGGAATATCTTGACTGGTGTCTTAATCCTTTAGGAATTCCAAGCCTGTCAGTGCTACTTCCCTTTTTGTCTTCTTCCTTATCCAGGCATATAATGCCAAATTTTCATAATTGCTGCTTTTCATAGGCCCTGTTCTACTCCTGGCTTTAGATAGTATTCTAAATATCCTATTCAGATATGAGATCAAGGTAGACCTATCACTATACAGAGAAGCAATTACATGCTTTGAGAATCACTATTTGAGGATTAAGCAAAAGAACACTTATCTCAGGCTAGAAAACCAGCTTGCCTGAAGAATTATTTCAAGAGTTTATTCAAAATATGTTTTAAAGAACTAGGTTGCTCTGGGGTTACTGCTAGATTTTTCCAACAAACTTTTTAGAATTGAACCAATCAGCCTTCCTTCCCTCCCAAGATTTCCGAAACACAATTGCAAGCCAGGTTGTTGTTTTTTTTCTGATTGCATTTTTTTCTCTTTTTACAGGAACTCCGACAATACCTCTCCAACCTTGCAGACCAATGTAGCAGTGAAAATAATGCAGTGGAGATGCCTCTTGTAATCATCCTGGACAATTTACATCATGTCAGCTCTCTAGGAGAGATCTTCAATGGGCTTTTGAACTGCAAGTACCACAAATGGTAACAGCATTGTTTTACCTTTGCCTTTCATAGTGGAAAGTCTCTTTCTCTATCAACAAACATATTCTGTGAAGATTCATTTAACTGATTTCAGTGCCCACAAATAGAATATTGTTTATTTAAATAAATCTTAGTAAAATGTTATTGATTTTAGTTCAACTGCTACTCAGAAGTAAGCATTTCTCTTAAGTAAGCATGCAGGATTTCTATATGAATTATAGTCTAAATCAGTAAAAAATAAATGCAGCTATAAATCCTGCAACCAAAGGTTTGACTGAAGATTTATTCAAATTAGTACATGAATTATTTTCACAAACGTACCCTGAGATTTGATGTAAAGCGCTACATTCTATAACCGATAGACCCAAAGGACATAACTACACAGCACACAGAAATAAAAAAAAATCTAAAGCAAATCCCTGGCTTTTCATTTTATCTGTGTCTACAAAACTAGGAGATCCCTAAAACAAATATTTCTATGCTTTGATTATGTAGACTTCTCCAGCTTCTTAAAGATTCAATATTAACAGAAGCTTTGGGAGAGATGGAAAACCAGCCTTTTTCTGCAGAGTTCTGCCAATGCCTGTTTTTTCTTTTTAAAAAGCCTGTCCTTTTTTCATTGATAGCACATAATGGCTGGAGTAATTTGAAAATAGCTGTCCATCCCCTGCTCTACATCCCTCACCAAAAACTACCTTTTAGGTAGATTCTGAATTCTACCATGAGCAGTACATCCAAAGGACAGTAGGTTAGGGAAGTGTAGATGACCAGGCTGAGTCCAAGGGAGAGGTCAAGTAAGTCATAAGCCTCAAGTCTCTTCATGCCCACAAGAGATCTAAGTCCAGCCCCCCTTGAATTCCATTAACTCTTATCTACTGCCAATTTGCTTTGACCCTTAGTAGTTCAGATTCTTGTAGAGAGTGTTAGCATGCAATAAACCTGTATTCATGTGAGCCACCTTGACTCCTGATTTCCTGTGCTTGACAGGAAGACTGCTCTAGATTTCATACGGGTTTTCATTTCTCAATTTTTGGGGGGGGGGGTTTCACATTCTGAGCACTTTCCTTTCCAGAAACCCTCCTCTTTTAAATCTGTACATTTTAAATTTTTCTCTCACTGTTTTTAAAATGTTTTTTTCAAAGATTTAACTGACTGTCTCCCTGAAGAGTAAATAAAATATTCTAAAGCATCCCAGAAATTCAGCTAGCACGGAGGAGCATCACAATAACCCTGGGATAGAATCTGTTCACAGGTTATGTGTAGGAAGCAAAAAGAAAAAGAAAAAAGCACATGGGATGATAATGCAAATTTTTAAAAAAAAGATTTTCTAAAAATAAAAGCTGGCTAATCTTTTCCCTACAGCCCTTACATCATTGGAACAATGAACCAAGCCACTTCCTCCACTCCTAACCTCCAGCTGCACCACAACTTTAGATGGGTACTATGTGCCAATCATACTGAGCCAGTCAAGGGCTTTCTTGCCCGATTCTTGAGAAGAAAACTCATTGAAACAGAAATTGGTGGCCGGGTGAGAAATGCAGAATTAATTAAGATTGTAGACTGGATTCCCAAGGTTTGGCAACATCTCAACAAGTTCTTGGAAGCTCACAGTTCTTCAGACGTTACTATCGGTGAGAAATTTAAAACTATGCCCGGATTATTTGCAGGGTGACTTCTGTCCAATCATTTCTTCCTAACCCGTTGGATCTGACCGAACAGGAATGCTGTGAGTCCCAACAATTAAGGCGTATCATTGGGTGGGACCAAAAAAGTGATCTTTTTCTATCAGGGTCTTGTCCTTTGGAACATGATTCCCTTGGAGATTAGATGGCCCCAGCCTGCTGAGTATCACAACGTCCTCAAGAGAGAGTTGTACATAGAGATTGGATTGCGAGTTAAGAGTTTGTGAGATGGTTACTATAATAGCTGGCTGACTAGTTTTTACTTTGGCTGCCAGTTATATATTTTATTTGCTATTTTTTTTAGCTGTGGTTAGCTGCAGATATCACTATAGTGAGATGGGCAGCCATACAAATTTGATGAATAAATAAATAAGTGTCCTAATCTTTCATAGGCTTCTTGTGAACAGAAAACATTAATGTCTCTTTTCATAGAAAATTAGAGGTCATCTGATTATTATAATCTGATAATTATATAATCTAAATTATCTGATTATACAGAGAAAACTCACTTTTAAATGTTCATCATCCAAGATGCCGCAAACAACATGTTTTTGATGATAAATTCCTGCTTAGTATAAATACATGTAAATTGTTTATTTCGTACAACTAATATACTCTATCATAATAAATTTTCCTTATCTGTCTTATTTTTTTATTTCTGTTGTTGTTGCATGATGTTATGGTTAAGATAAATGCATCAGTTCCTCCTTACTGAAAATAATCAACTTTACATTTCCCTTGATTTTCACAGGTCCACGCCTGTTTCTCTCTTGCCCTCTAGATGTGGATGGGTCAAGGGTTTGGTTTACTGACTTATGGAACTATTCTATTGTTCCCTATCTTCTTGAGGCTGTCAGAGAAGGGCTACAGGTAAGCACAGTTTACAAAAACTGGGATATAAATATGACAAATATAGCACAGGTGCACAAATGCAGGCTGGTTGTGGTCAGACAGGACCTCGCAAAATCCTGAAATCCCTGGACAACAGGCACGGGACCACACTTTTTTGTGCCCTTTCTGAAAACAGCCACAAATGTCCCAAGAGGCAACAAAGCCAACATTTTTGGATCTATTTTTCCATGTTTTGTTGAGCATTAAAGGGAAAAAATCATTGCTAGTGCTTAAGACATTGGTTTTTCCTTTTAAACTTGCCAAAATGGTAACAATCACCCAATTTTGGAGGGTTTTTTTTAAGGATTGCTATGTCTCAACAAGAGTAGTCTTTTACCTTTAAACCCCCCCCCCATTTTTCTTCCAAATGGAATTGAAAATATCAGCCCTGCTTAAGTGCTCTGAGACTCAGATTTATTTATTTATTTGTTCACTTATTTAACCACTGCACCTGGTGGCGCAGTGGTTAGAACGCAACTTTGCAGACTAATTCTGCCCACAGCGAGGAGTTCAATCCTGACCGGCTCAAGGTTGGCTCAGCTTTCCATCCTTCTGAGGTCAGTAAAATGAGGACCCAGATTACAGGGGACAATATGTTGACTTGGTAAACTGCTTAATGAGTGCTATAGAGCACTATGAAGTGATATATAAGTCTAAGTGCTATTGCTATTTAAGGCCATGTGCTCCTACAGGTAATTATCCTTGGTCTATGACCTCAATAATCATAGACAAACTTGGAGTTCTTGACTAATCACTGTTCCCAGTTTTCTCATTTACCCATTTTAAGAAGGTATTTCCCTTTTAACGGGCTGTTCTGCAGAAATTTCATTTTGGACTCCTGCGTATCCGAGCATGCTGATGCCTTCTTCTTCAGGTGGATGGAATGGTCATTCATGAGGCCTTATATTCCCTGCTACTGATATGGAAGGAAATGCAGACAGTTGGAATAAATCAGCTAGGAATCCTTGGTTATATACTGTCTAACTAATATTATCCAAGCTGGACTATTGTTAGCACAGTTGTGCAAGGCATAGACATATAAAACCACCCCACTGGAGGCATTCAAGTTACATCAACACAGGGAGCCATGCTCAGAACAACTGAAGTTTTCAAAAAAGTGCCCTAGGGCAGACTTCTCTTTCCATAATGTGAATATTTGTTTTGTTGAGGTCAGGTTGCATCAACAACAGGATGTTAATCCTGATGCAAAAAGCTGGCTCTCTGTGTGCTGCAGGGACTTTCCTCTGTAGTACTATCAAATAAAGAAACATTAAATTTGGCACTTATTTCAATTTGGCAATTCTCTCTTTTTCTCAAGGGTTTTAATGCTTATAAACACTTTTTATGACTTTGAAATGAAGAACAGGACCCGCCCTTTTTTCTGTCCAGTCAGTGACTTCTTGGGTACATTGTGGAAAGAATATAGCATAGTCTTTGTCATGAGGTATTCTACTTTGAGCCATGAACAGGCCATTGTAATAGCCCCCACTTGCTCTAGTTTGAGTTTTTCTGGAAATTTGGAAAATTGGAAAGTTAAATAAACATTTGACTTGGGCTCCAACTTGGTTATTCACCAGCTCCTGAAAAGTGCCGTTATCTCTCCACCCTTGTGTCATATTCAATCTTAAATAAATTTATTCTGAAACAAAAACACATAGAAAGCCTTTACAACAAAAGAAAAAGAAAAAAATATATATACTATATCATTTTAGCTGTAAAGAGTTACAATTCTCTATATAGCTATCTAATTGCCCTCCGGGTGAGATTTAAGGTGCTGGTACTTACCTTTAAAGCCCTACATGGCTTAGGCCCGGGATACTTGCAGAACCATCTGCTGCCGGGAACGAATTCCCATCGCCCAGTACGCTCACACAGAGAAGGCCTCCTCAGGGTACCGTCAGCTAGGCAATGTCGGCTGGCGACCCCCAGGGGGAGGGCCTTCTCTGTGGGAGCGCCAGTCCTATGGAATCAGCTCCCCCTTGAGTTAATTTTATTTTTATCTTAATTTCTGTACTTATTATATGTTTTGTTGTTAGCCGCCCTGAGTCCTTCGGGAGATAGGGCGGGATATAAATCCCATAAATAAATAAATAAATCCAAATGTAGGTATATATTTCTAATAGATCGATATATTTACCACCTTGCAATTATCAGACAGAAAACTAGTAATGGGAAGAGATGGGTCAAGAGAAAATTGTAATTTTAATTTACCATGATTCAGAAACTAGTTCGTGACATATTAAATAGCAATGTGCACATTAACAAACTATATATTATTCTGATTATAGAGGAATTGAGTGGGGAAAAATGCCTTTCACTATTTCTAAGCAATAAAAGTCTCTGAGTGCTTGAGTTTAATTTTCAATATTTGCACGAATATCTCTTTCAGATGTAACATAGCAATAACTTTGACATGCATCATGCTTGTCTATCTGTCTCTGAGTATATTAAACGGGTTGTTCAGCAGGTCGTAGAATCTCTTTGCATATTCCATTCTTTATTTCAAGATTTATTGAAAAAGGTTTAACTGCATACCAAACAATGTAAACTGTGAATGCATCAAACATTTGGTTTCAAGCACACACATTCACCTTACAGGAAGCTAAGATGAACCACTGCAGTTTTTGCAGTCCAAGACCACTTTCACTTCTTACCATTATATGAAATAGCCTCAAGACAGAAATGTTTCCAGTGGTTTTATCCCCACAATAACAACATTTTGAGTAGATTGGACTGAGAGAGAAGGATTTGCTCAAACTATAAAGTGAGACTAGATTTGACTCCTCAGTTTTACTTCAACTCTGGAACAACCCCCCCAATGCGGTATTTCTCAGCTAGTGTGTTCCAGCCATGTTGAAGATCCTGGAATTCCTAACCTATATTCAGGGAGTAGAAGTCCCAATTAAGTTATGTAGTGGATAGATAGAGCTGCACCAGAAATCCCTTCTGCACATTCCTTACACCTGAGACTGAATTAGAGACACCCAAAATCGCTTTTGCCCCACTGTCTGTCACTCCTTTCATTGCTACCTGTAACAAGAATAAACCACCTGATCACCCAGAAGTGAATTGGGCAACATCCAGAGCAGCAGCAACAAATCATTTCCAGAACTGTTTTTTGTTTTGTTTTTTCCCCAGGAGTGAAGGGAAGATAAAATTTAAGATAAATGTCCCTGGGTAAAAATGCAGAAGGCAGCATTTTGAACCACTGGCCATGCCAGGACGCTGCACTGCAGTTATTTGGAAGTGCTGAAGGAGGCCTCTGAAGTGAGAGGAAGCCAAGCCGCAGGACCGTTTTGCTTTGCTTTAGGAACTGGTAGGGTGGATGGGCTGCACTGCTTCATGCAGGAAATAGCTTCAAAGGCGAGCTTTCCAGGTGCCTTGCCTGAGGGAAATGGCCCCTTTGAAGCTTTGCGCAGTCCTGTGTGAGCCATAAAAATTGGATTTGAATGTTGTATGTCTTGACTTACCAGGTTCACCCTTGCCTTTGGAATAAAGAACCTTTTTTAAAAAAAAAGAATTTAAAATATTTATCATAGCTCTTGAGCCCCACTTTTTCCAGAACACCTTAGAGAGATCAATATTAAAACTGGCTTATAAGGCAAAATGGCCATTACAAAGGAAGGGGAATAAAAGGGAAGAGTTAAAAAGGTAGACAACTATTTTTTTTAAAGAGTTGTCTACCTTAATTCAGCTGTTAGCTGTTGTGCTCCCCGATATGTTGCAATATAACCCAATCAGCAAAGTTGATCTCTGGTCTCATTTTGTTGAGGTGATGGGACTTGAAATTCGCAGCACATCTAGAAGACATCAAGTTGGGAGAGGCAATCTTGACATTTTCTTCCACCCGCTGTCTCCTGTAGTAATTGTTGAACCACCCAAGAAGCATTCCGCAAAAAGATCTGCGCTTTTATTGGTGGCTTTCCCTAATTTATGATTTGCTTTCAGAAGATATGGTGACATCTAGTGGGCAGATTTTGCTCACAAAGCCTTTGTTGTGCTGTCAGTGTAGAAGGTGCTAAGAATATGGGTAGGAGAGGAGAATCTTCCTCCCTAAATATTGAGTGTAACCCAGCTCATAGGCATCCATGGTCACATGTATTTGTATCTTTTAGCAGATTTTTTTTTCTAGATTGTCAGGAATTTTTTTTAATCATCTCTGGCTTAGATCTAAAAATGCCAATTTGTTCTTCAGTCTCAAATGAACGTATTTTTCTCCCAAGTTTTGCGTCTATGTAGGAGGCATTCATTCATTTAGCAGATTCATATCCCAGCCTTCATTCAGGATTTGGAGGTATAAAATATGTATATAGCATTGCTTCCTGCATTTTTCTTTTAAATGAAGAGAGAGAGAGAGAGATTCAAAAATATAGATAGCGGTACTTCTAAAATATTTTTTTAAAAAAGTCCCAGTAATTTAGATTTTTAAAAACCCAATAACATCCAACTCTGCTCTGTTTGTTTTCTCTCCACATTGTCAGACTATTTTCAGCACAGGGTAGACCTTCTGGTTGAAAAACGAGGAGACCACTGCTCGCTCTCTCTCATCTTTTATTTTCCTCTTATTCACATTGTTATAAACACAGGATTGGAAGATTCCTCACATGAGTTGAACTCATGAGGAAAACATGAGAGTGTTGCTATGCATTTGTGGCTAAAAACGAGTTTGATATCAAATCCCTTTATTCAGAATGGGTTTGTACTGTTGTTTGCAGCTGTATGGTAGAAGAGCACCGTGGGAGGATCCTGCCAAATGGGTGATGGACACTTATCCATGGGCAGCTACCCCACAACACCACGAGTGGCCTCCTTTGTTGCAACTGCGTCCAGAAGATGTTGGCTTTGATGGCTATTCTATGCCACGAGAAGGTTCAACCAGCAAACAGGTTCCACCTAGTGATGCTGAAGGAGATCCTCTGGTGAGATTCTCAGCATAACGTTGTTTATATACGGGACATTAGATGGTGAAAGGATTAAACGCTGGGAGGTATCAAGGCTGTTTCTTCAAATTAATTTGTAAAATATTCTAAAGGTAAACTCGGAATAGGTGTGGCGAGATTGTGTGATTTATACTAGGAATTTAGTATTATTGTTGGATAGAAATGAAATTACTGTGGGGCTCTGTGTGTGGTGATTTATACAGATAGTCCTCGAATTATGACCACAATTGACCCCAACTGCTGCTAAGCAAAACATTTGTTAAGTGATTTTTTCCCCATTTTACCGCCTTTATTACCCCAGTTCTTAAGTAAATCACTGCAGTTGTATCATGGTTGATAAGCGAATCTGAATCTCACATTGACTTTACCTATCAGAAGGTTGCAAAAGGGGATTATGTGACCCCAGGACTCTGTGACCATCATAAATACGAACCACTTGACAAGCATCCAAATTTTGATTACATGACCATGGTTGTAAGTGTGAAAACGGTCGTAAGTCCCTTTTTTCAGTGCTGTTGTAATTTTGAATGGTCACAAAATGAACCGTTGTAAGTTGAGGACTACCTGTATTGATCTCAAGCAAGTTTTAGTAAAATATTTTTAATAACTCAAATTTATAATAAATCAATCCTTCCAAAATGCTGATCCAGACTCTAAGACTTGACAGTTACTTATGTTTGCTTTATTAAATGTATTGACTGGAACTAAGGACAAGGAGATTGCATCATTGCAGCTGCCATTGAAAATTTGTAGGAAAGAATATTTGTTACAAAACATGGCTTTATTATCTCTATAATAAGGCGGTCCATATACAGTATGCGGTGCTGTTTTATGTTACAACCAAGCAGCATTGTAGAAATTGCTGAAATTTCCTATGGCTTCCTATGGAACTGCTGTAATGTTTGAAGCCCTAGAAATGAACAACAGGCTGTTTCTTCTGAACTGATGACATTGCCTGGCAAGTAGAAAAGTTGTAATGGCGTTAAACCATGTGGATCATCCAGTGTGAAATTGACACGATACTGGATTTTCATTGTTTATTCAACCAGGATGTCCAATGTGCATTTATTTTTTCCATATAGTTCTCCTCACGATTACAATGCAAATCAATGATGTATCCAGTTCTATCCTAGAAAAGAATTAGTTGTTAGGTCTATTTTGTTTGTCCTGTGGGTAGAGCAACTCAGTCTATGATGGGGAAAAAAAGATTAATGATTGGATTTTGCTGAAAGTTAGACAATCCCACTAAGTCAGGGGTGTCAAACTCAATTTCATTGAGGGCCGCATCAGCATTGTGGTTGCCCTCAGGGGGCCGGGTGGGTATGGCCATGGTGGGCGTGGCCTACTGGGTGGGCATGGCTAGAGTGCGTATGGCCTACTGGATGGGCATGGCCAGCTCTACATCGTTCGCATCAAGGGTGCCTATGGGGGCCTGGGCAGGAGTGGGACAGATCTGAGGGTCTCTGGCAGAAGGAGGGTCTCTGGGCCAGGACCAAGGCAGTGGGGGCCGTTCCCTCACTGTTTCCAGGATGGCTTTTTGAAACCACTTCGCGGGCCGCATCTGGCCCCCGGGCCTTGTGTTTGACATGTCTGCACTAAGTCATAAAGCCAGGTCCCTTTATCCTCTATAACAGTGTTTCTTCATGAGTGCACACACAACATGTTTTAATCTCTAATGTAAGGCTTTCCTTCTGCTGTGGAGGTCCTAGCAAACTGAGGAATGCCGATTTAAGGTCTCACAGTGATATCAGCAGAGCCAACAGTGAAAGCTTTGGATAGGCCTGGTGTGGCTCTGAGACCAGGCCAAACTGCTAACTGCAGAAGAGAGTTCATAAAAATCCATGTCTGCTTCAGTTGCCCGAGAGAGGCAGGTGACCATGACAGTCAAGTAATATGTTTTGTCCTTTCTGTATTTCACCAGATGAACATGCTGATGAGGTTGCAGGAGGCAGCTAATTATTCAAGTCCACAGAGTTACGACAGTGACTCCAACAGCAATAGCCATCACGATGATATCCTTGACTCATCCCTGGAGTCAACGTTATGAATAGAACTTAGAAATGGTTGTTTCCAGTGGTCCATCCTTTGCCTCCCTTAGAAAAAATGAATCACCAAGCCATGGAGAGAATTTACCTTGGTTCAGAAGGACATCTCAGTATTAGAGCTGCGAGAACAATACAGTCTCTTCCATCCTCTCTGCCTCCCTCATTCAGTGTCCAAGATGGGTGCAGGCAACCCAGCTGATGTTTTATATCTTGTGTTTTGTTTTCCTTAATAAGAACTGCACTATTTTTGTTTTTTATTTTGTTTTGTAGTTTACATTGCTGTGAGTTCACATGCCTACGACACTGAACACATTGTTTTCATAAAAACAACGGTGCTTATCTAGTTGTGTCTGTCCATTGACCAAACAACTTCTGCTTGTGAAGTGGATTGCCATTATCTCTTGATTCCCTAAACCTGCTCCAATATTTAAAGGGACATCTGGAGTAAATTTCATTACAAGGGTGCCGGGGAGGCGAGTAGAGGAAAAACTGAAGCGCGAGAGAATTGTGTTTAATTCACATAAGGTATACTCCATTAATCTCTGGGCAGAGTGAGTTGGAGGCAATAAATGGAGGGGGAAAAACACACCCATTCACCATCGAAGTTGTGAACCTAGGAAGCATTGTGCCACATCAGATCCCAAAGGGGAGAGGATCTCAGCTTTGCTGCTTCTGTACAAACTCATTTAATGGCTGGCTTTTTTCCAAGTCATATTTTTTCAGCCTAACCTCAATAATTCTGGTGCTGTAATAATTGCTCGCCTTGGCAATAACATTCCATAAAAGGCAAAGAGATTACAAATAGGGAAGTTTAAAATATTCACATATATAATGCAAAACCTAGGTCTTCTGCCATTTGAGACCATGATCCCTTGTTTTGGTTATTTCATTTGCTTTTATAGTTCCAAGCATTGGGCTGGAGCACAGTCGCTGTATATCTTTCTAAAACCATCTCTAAAGCTGCCAGTGTTAATTAAAGCAACAATTGTGGAGTGTTTTAGCCATGATCCCAAGTCTGGGAAAAACACATATAAGAAAAAAACCAAAACAAGTTGCTAGAATTTCTTTTCATATTTGCTTCAGAACTCTCTGTTGAAGTGACCTGGATCACAACATTTCTCTGCAACTAGAAGAAGTGCTTTGTAAAAAGTGAAAACAAAGCTCCAGTCTCTTTGTCTTTGGATTCAGCGGATGCCAGCCTCAAATACATAACACAGGAGTGTCATTCCCTCAAATCATTCGTTCGGGTTTTGGGATCATTTCGTAACTGTACCAAATGTTCCAGCAAAGCTCAGAAAAGAGAGTTGTCCAGATTGAAAAGAAAAAAAAGATAATTCCATTCTTCCACTGTATGGTACAGTTTCTTAGTTTTTTGTCCCAATGGCCTCATGTCCCATAGCAATCTGTTCCTGAAGTTCCACTCCTCTAAATCAGTGGGCCCCCCCCCAACCTTTTGGGCACCAGGGACCGGTTCCGTGGAAAGAGGTTTTTCCATGGACCAGAGGGGGCGTGGTTTCACGTGCTGGCTACATCCCGTGGATGGGGCTTCGCTTATTTGTGCAGCACAGTTTCTGGCATGCCACGGCCCGGTACCAGTCCATGGGCGGGGGGTTTGGGGACCCCTGCTCTAAGTGGCTTGTTGTGAGACATGAGGAAACTTCCGTTTTACTGAATAGTGTTAAGTCTCTTGGGGTTAATGGCATTCAGCTGTTCTAACTATTGGAAATGGCATCTATTTTTACTTGTCCTATATAGGCCTCCTTTCTGCACAAAGGATAAATGAGGACCACACCTAATGGCTACCCACCTCACATGCTTAGCCCTCCTTGACCTCCCTCCCTAATGTTTTTATATTCAAAGGGCAGGCAGAAATTATCTCTGGAGGTCCTTTGTCAGAGACAGCAGTGAGTGCACAGGCGTTAGCATGGAACCAAGGAGAAGCGATAACTTGGAGGAAGCAGCTAGGAAGCATGTCCTGCATATACAGTAAAGGGACTATTTGAATGGAAAGTGTGGCGGCTATTTGGTATTATGCTTTTCTAACATGACGTTATTCTAAGTGGTCACCCAAGGCCAAGGCAATCTTTGGTTTTCTCCCTTCTGGGAGGAAAAAGAGAACATCAAATTTCCTTGCCCCACAACTTCTCCAAGACCTGTGTAGGAATCTGTTATTAGAAAGAATAGGCTGCACGGTGTTGGAGATGGAGCAGGGTAACATACCAAAAGGAGCTGCAGATCCATTGTATCCAAAGCCCTCCAAGTTCCCAGTTCCCCCCACCCCAAGTTACCATCAACAAATTGGTTGACAATTTCCTGTAGTTCAGGAACCAGCATAGGATTTATTTCCTTGTTTTGGTTTTGGTCAAACATCTTTTATAAAATTGGAGGGGGGGCTGTGCTGGCAGGGGGAGAAAGTGTAGGAAAATGGCTCCTCTAATTTGAGCACTCAACAAGGCTGAAAATGGTGCCTTAGGTTCAAATTTCAAAGCTCTCTGAAAAAGGCAGGGCTGTTTTGCCAATTCCTTAGGGCCAGGCATTAGTATTTCTTCAGAATCAATTCGTATGAAGATATGGATAAATATCTTCTGGTCAAGGTCATCACATGTGAAATTATGGATAAATAATTAGCTTCAACCATCTGTTAACAAAACTTGGGACTGAACATTGTTGAATCTCTCACGATAATAAAGAGCCTCTTTTTATAAAAAGAAAGAAAGAAAAATGCTCCATTTTGCTTCACCAAGTCTTAAATAAAGGAAAGTTATTTCCGTAAAGCTTATTGGGTTTTGGTTTTAAACCAAGAGCCAAGCAGAGAACGTAACTCTGAGCCCTCTTTCTTTTCTTCATTTCAGAAGAAAACTGGGGAGGAAGATTAGAAAACTGTTTAGTGCTTATGCTAAACAGCGAGAAGATTCACAAAAATGTGGACACCAACTGGTGCCATTTAAAAAAAACAACAACCAATAGCTGTCTCAGGTTATACCTCAAACTAGAACCGAGGTTCTCAACAACACACACGCACACACAAAACACAAACACATGCAAGCCTTTTCAGCTATCTTTGGGTGCTGATTTTTTAAAAGTGATGCCTTACTGAGTTTCTACAGTTGTATTTTAATTCCATTGGTGTTGTAGTTTGTAGTCTTTTTAAAGAACTAGACAAAACAGGGCTATAGAAGTCATCTTTTGGAATACAATGATGTGAGTTGCTGTGGGTTTTGTTTGAAATGAGATATTTGATACCCCTAGGTTTTAAATATAACAAAAATCAAAGAAGAGGCATAAAAAGAGGGAAACAGCTTTTTAAGATCTCTATACATCAGTTTTTAAGGAACATTTTATTGGATGTTGTTTATTCAATCCAGGCAAAAGCAAATCTTTTTTTGTGGCACCGAGTGCCATCACAACTAAAAGAAAATTATTTTTTGTTTGTGTTTTAAAATATGCAGGTAGAATATTTACTACAGTTTATAGGATTTATAGGATTAATATGATGCAACAGACACACAGTTTTGCTACCATGACAAATTTACCAAGTGGGTAGCTTTTCTTATACCTCATGATTTCTGCTTTTAGTGAACTCAACCCATTGTCCGTTGAGTTTGTTGTGATCTTGCTAGCATTACATAATTTGTTTTAGCATAGCAAAATAACAGTGGGCATTAACTGTTGAATCAAGGGCGAATTCTTGAGTCTTTATTTTTCTTTACAAAATAGAAAAAAAAGTATAATGCAAATTCTAATCTGATTCCTGAAAATGGACTAGAGTAAATCATAATTCTAAAATGATCCGACTACTGTAATAGGTCCATCTAGCTCTTCAGCACCCTCCTTCCCTCCTGCTTTTTTTTAGTAAGAACCATGAGATGCTAAGAAATTAGAAAAGAAATTGCCATCTATGGAAATGATTGATTCCACTGCAGGAAGATGACCTGTGTATATTGCCTAAGGCAGGACTCTCCAACTTTGGCAACTTTTAAGACCTGTGGATTTCGACTCACAGAATTCCCTAGCCAGCAACTCTAGGAGTCAAAAGCCACACAGTCTTAATGTTGCCAAAAGGTTGGAGACCCCTACCCTAAGGGACAGTGGAAGAGTAAGGCATTTCCTCATCTGATTTGGCAAGGGGGCATACCAAGATCAATGTGGCCATCAGCTTTCCAGCTTTTTGTAAGCAGCTGTTACACATTGCACGTATGTTCTGTGGAGCATCTCCGCAGGAAGTCAATTTCCTGCTAGGAAAAGGGATTGTATCTATTTGTTCCAGACAAATCTGCGGTTGTTAATATAATAGGTTCTTCGTATCTCCATCTAAGGTTAAGTGAAGCTTCTCGGGTGTGCTCAATTACAAATTGATGAGAGCCTGCCGGTATGTCCCAATTCACAATCAGCACCTGGAGAGCACCAATATTCCCATTTGGCAACTTTGTATATAGAAACACTCAGGAAGTCTAATAATTCTGATCCAGAATGGCCACAAACCTGTGGAATAAGCAAACAATCTAGCTACATCATTTGCCAGGAGAGTGAAGTATATCATAATCTATGGAAACAAATATTTAGAATTTGTTCTTATGTATTCTTTCCTAATTCCTACTGCAAGCGATTTCCATTGAGATGCAATGTGTGAATACGTATTCGTTGACAACATGACTCCCTGTAAATGTATTTAACGTATGCAAAATGTCTTTTATAAGAAATGGTTCCATACTAATCATGATCCAGCCAGTTCCTTGTGCATGAATGCTCTCTGCTGCATATCCTGGGGGCAAAAGTTCAGCTGAATATTTCAAAGGAAAGGAAGCTCTTTTCTTAAAAAAAAAAAAGAATAAAAGAAATATGGGGATGAAATGATTGGAGAAATGGTTTTGAGTTGAAGATTTGCCTATATATGGCTACCTCAGGTGGCACAAGAAATGTTTGCTGGAATTGTAAGGCTGACAGAAATGACATCTAAGTTATGACCAAGGTTAGCAGCTAAGTTGATTCCCCCTCAGAGCCCTTGTTTATTGACACCTTTAATTGAGTCTGTCTGAAGTGCTGCCAGCTGTTCTGTTGCCATAAATAAAAAAGAATTTGAACTTTTCTTGATCTCTAATAAGAATTGCTGAGATTACTGAGAAATGATTCACATGGAATCTTGTTTTTTTTTTTTAAGTTATCACAAACTGTAACTTCTAAAACTTCGGAAAACAGGGTTGCCTGTTATGCACCTTTTTTAAACTAGTTCAGTTGAGGTGAATGTCTACCTTTTCCTTTTAAAATGACAACATATGTCATCCAGATTGCTTCCATTTTTGCTTTGTCCCCACCTCACCCCCTGCCCCAGTGCTCAAAGCTGGCAGGATTTCTTGTTGTTTTAGTACAAGACTATGCAACATTCCCAATAAGTTAGAAATTGGAACTTTCTTTTCTCTTTGCTACACAACTGCCTAGAATTGTGCAACTCCTATGTCACATGTTAGATGCAATTTTGATTTTAAGTTGATGCAGAGACAGGGAGGGGTTGGCTAACCTCCTTTTGGTATATTTTTCACACACACACACACAAAAATCCAACCTAAAACACTGTACTGTTAATACTTTTTTTTAATATATTGTGTCTTGAACTTTATCTAAATGTGGCAATTCTCTTTTAAGGAAAATGAACTCAAAAGCGTGGCTATTAAACAAAAAGTTGCTGTTTCGATCTAGTTGTTTCCAGTGGAACCATTTATGAAAAAAAGTTCTCTAAGATGTACATTTTTTTTCATTGTAACATAGAAATGTAAATAATTGATTACAAGTGCTGCATTTTGATGAATTTTTTCTAGCCATTTTTAAAAGAGAAAAAAACTAGGAATCGAGTATTTTATGTACAGTACGATCCCTTTCCCACACCTCTCTATTTAATTTTACATTTCCATTTAGGATTGGGATTTGCAACTGGCCTGTTTTGGATCATGCCATCCTTTGTTTCCCCTTCCCCTCTTCCTTCTTTCCTACCCATGTCCTGTGTCATGGAGAATAAAGCTAATGATTGTACCAGTCTTAAATTATTCATGATTCAATAAATTTGATGCTTATTTATTCAGATGTAATGCTTTTGCTATCCTTTTTATTACCTTAGGCCGCTACATCATCATCATCACGTTTAAAATATAATTTTAAATATAACTCATATGCCGTATAAATGACAATGCCTCTAGTTCATCAATCCAATATCCTTCTTTTCTAAATATTTTTATTTTGACGACATTAATATCCAAATGGAAAAGTGAGTAGTCCTTATCCACCAAGAAACATCTGCATGTCTGGAAGATGCCTCTGTCCTGATTTATATGGGCATCGCTAAAGAGAGATTAAATCAGGAAAAGCTCATAGTGTATATTTGATTCTTGAGTCACCATTCAGATTCCAATATCAAAGATATGTTGGTCTTTACCACTCACTTCCACAAATTATGTAGCCTGAAAAGGAACTGGATAACAGAGTTGGAAGGGACCTTGGAAGTCTTCTAGTCCAGCCCTCTGCTCAGGCATGCTGGCTGAGGAATTCTGGGAGTTGAAGTCCATAATTCATAAAAGGGCCAGGTTTGAAGACCCCTGCCCTATACCAGTTTAGACAAATGGTTGTCCAATCACTTCTTAAAATCTCCAGTGTTGAAGCACCCACAACTTCTGGAGGCTAGTTGTTCCACTAAATATTCTAAACTGGTGCGCCAGTTGCGACCCTATCTGGACCGGGATGCCTTGCGTACAGTCACTCATGCGCTCGTGACCTCTCGCTTAGACTACTGCAATGCTCTGTACATGGGGCTGCCCTTGAGGACCACTCGGAGGCTTCAACTGGTGCAGAATGCGGCCACGCGAGTTGTGTTGGGGGTCTCCTGATACTCCCATGTAACGCCTCTACTCCGCGAGCTGCATTGGCTTCCAGTTGCCCTCCGGGTGAGATTCAAGGTGCTGGTGATGACCTATATTGCCCTAAAGGGCATGGGTCCGGATTACTTATGGGAGCACCTGCTGCCGGCGTCAAATTCCCTTCGTCCAGTGCGCTCCCACAAAGAGGGCCTCCTCAGGGTGCTGTCGGTCAGAGAGTGTCGGCTGGTGGCCCCCAGGGGGAAGGCGTTCTCTGTGGGCGCGCCAGACCTTTGGAATCATTTACTAGTTGAGCTCCGGGTGGCTCCTGACCTTCGCTCCTTCCGCCGTGACCTGAAAACTCACCTATTTGAACAAGCCGGCCTGGTCTGATGGGTTTGGGGTATTTTAATTGTAATTTTAATTAACTTTTACTGTAATTGGGCTATTCTATTTAATTTTTATCTTAACTTTTGTATATTGTATTTTTATTGCATTTTATTGCCCTGTACACCGCCCTGAGTCCTTCGGGAGAAGGGTAGTATAGAAATTAAATTAATAATAATAATAATAATAATAATAATAATAATAATAATAATAATAATAATAATAATAATAATAATTCTCACTGTCAGGAAATTTCTCCTTAGTTCTAGGTTGCTTCTCTCCTTGATGAGTTTCCATCTATTGCTTCTTGACTTACCTTCAGGTGCTTTGGGGAATAGAACTGAAATGCATAATCCACTTTATATTACCCTCGGTCAGAGAAGACTATTGTAGGATGATCAGCTGCGAGGGACAGATGACAACTACTGAATCTTAATTTAAAACTCTACAATCGTTGAGAAGAAGTGGTATCCCAATTTGTGTCCTCACTGTCAAATCAATATTGCTGCTATTATTACTTTTCTGACAACACCATTATGAGTTAGGTAGACAGTCAGGTTGACCTAACAGATTGAATGGCCTTTTAACTGTTTTATAGGTGTTATATATTCAAAGCTCATATATGCAGAATATATATATATATTACATAAAGCACAGGAGATTAAAGTATATCATTCATTCATTGGACAAAATATGACAAACAAGGTCTTGAGTAAATTCATTTTTTAAAAGTTCTTACTATAACAAAGATAGAAGGACATAGAGTTGACTTTACAGCCAGAAACTAAATGGAATTCATACAAGCATACAAGCAAATCTATAGTCCCCTTCTTCCTGTGTCAGTATTCAAAGATTACATAAAGATTACTTTATGACTTATCTGTGCTACAGTTAATCTTTAAATTTTAAAAACAAACAAACCCCGTGCCAGTAATTAAACAGTGCTGACTGTGTCCATTCTGTCATAGAGATCTTAAGTGTGATCATGAATCTATGTAAAAAGGACGATTCAATCCATCATGAAACAGACTTAATGTACCAATTAAAAAGGTAAAGGTAAAGGTTCCCCTGCACATGCGTGCTAGTCGTTTCTGACTCTAGGGGTCGGTGCTCATCTCCGTTTCAAAGCCGAAGAGCCAGAGCTTGTCCGAGGACGTCTCCGTGGTCATGTGGCCAGCATGACTAGATGCCAAAGGGGCACGAAACGCTGTTACCTTCCCACCATAGTGGTCCCTATTTTTCTACTTGCATTTTTACATGCTTGGCAGAAGGTGGGACGAGTAACAGGCGCTCACTCTGCTACGCGGCACTCGGGATTTGACCCGCCAAACTGCTGACCTTCTGATCGACAAGCTCAGTGTCCTAACCCAATGAGCCACCGCGTCCCTCAGGAATGTACCAATTAGCAGGAGCATATTTAGTTCTGAACTGAGCTATCTCTCTCCCTGACAGAAAGGATGATGTTAAAACTCACCAGGGAGAAGACTATCCTAGGCAACAAAGAAACATGTTGGTCAGTTGTTGTTGTTGTTATTTGTGAAGTCATGTCCGACCCATTGCTTCCCCATGGATAACATTCCTCCAGGCCTTCCTGTCCTCTACCATCTTCTGGAGTCCATTTAAGCTCATGCCTACTGCTTCAGTGACTCCATCCAGCCACCTCATTCTCTGTCGTCCCCTTCTTCTCTTGCCCTCAATCTTTCCCAGCATTAGGCTCTTCTCCAGTGAGTTCTTCCTTCTTATTAGGTGGCCAAAGTATTTGAGTTTCAACTTCAGGATCTGGCCTTCTAAAGAGCAGTCAGGGTCCCATCATAATGGCAAGGGATTCTGCTGCAAACCTGAAGATCAGAGACAAGGGCACTTTTTCAGGCTCAAGACAGAGACCTCAAACCTGAATGGATGAGTTTAATTAGACTTTTTTTAAAAAAATATAATGTTTTATTGATTTTTAACATAATCACCTCAATATTTGGTAAACAGCATGTTGTCTGGGTTTATATTTAAAAAAACAATAGCAATTAATTTCTATAATTCTATAGTCCATATAATGGCTTTGCTTGATTTTCTATTCTTCTTCTTCCAGTAATATTCTCTTTTAATTATTTTTAACCAGTCTAATTCAATTCTATTTTTCCCAGGATGATTAATATCTATCCTATAAAGTCAAGAAGGAAACAGAATATTTTTTTTGAGTAGGAATTTATTTATGAAATTTAGTTGCCGCCCATCTTGGATCCAATTGTGGGTGGCTTATGGCAGAATATGGAGGTGAAGCCTCATGCAAGCTAAAAAGGAGACAGCTCAGATTCCAAGTGTAATAGTTAGATACACTTCATAGTTCTTAACTAGGACTTGGTCCTGAATAAATCAATCAGCTTTTAATATTGGTTTTTAATAGTAAGTCTCACAATTTGCTCAGATTTTTAAAAAGGCAGACTGGGAGAAAATACTGAATCATTCCTGGCTTCAAGATTTGGACTATACTGACATGGATCAGTCTTTGGGGATCTGGAGAAAGGGTTCAATAAATGTGTATAGAGAGGCAGGACTGAGACCCATTAATCAGTTTTTTTGTCTAAGAGCTCAGCTGGATTGACATCTCCCTTAGTTGTTTCACTCTTTTTCAGGACAAGTTTATGGATCTTAACAAGGGCCCCAGGTGGCTTCTCTGGGCTGTTAGACAAGGACAATCCATGAAAATGTGAATCATTTTGATTATAACTGAATAGCACACAGACCTCATAATCAGACTAGCTGACCCTCAGAGTATGTTGGAAAGATCATCTACCAGATGCCAAAATGCTAAAGAATTCTTATTTCTGATCATTTGGACTATTCTTCTGCAGTTATTTAAGTGAGCTGCCATTTTTTCTTATTTAGCAAGGATGTATAGGACTTTTCCAAATCAAACACTAGCCCCTGCACGTGGTGGTTATTACTAGCTCTATAGGCCATGAACATTTCTACTAGTTTCACGTTACCTATAATCACATTCCAAATCAAACCAGGATTTGGAGCTGGACTCATAACTCTTGGTGGATACATTAACCCTACAACAAGTGCAGCTCCAGCCCAGCATGCTTCACATCCTTAAATTCTCTGGTTTCTCATAAGAGAAGGTCAAAGTGCTCTATGGCTCTCAGGAGGGAAGGATCACAGCTTCTTAATACCAAACATCTATTTTAATGTCATCATTCTGTAAAACTTGTGGGGAGTTGTTGGGCATGCAGACTTAGAGAACACTACTGTCGTCATCGTACTTGAGGGCCATTGTGCCGATTCCAAGTATAGCTGAGACATTTGGCAGCATAAAAGTGACCTACAAGAAAGACTGATTAACCTTGGTTTAGCTCCCTCCTGACTCAGAACGAAGTTCAAAACAGCAAGATAAAAATGCAATAGAAAATTATGGAATTTGGACACTCAGTACAAAAAGGCATTCAACAAGGGGCTCCATCCACTCTAACCAAAAGCCAGGTCTTCAAAGCCTTCTGGAATATCGTCAGGATGGGAGCCCCAGAGATCTCAGAAGGGATCTCTTTTCAGAGAGCAGGTGCCATGACAGTGAATCATATTTTCTGCATGCTGATAGAAGCTACTGCTAGACCATGGTATCAGATGGCACTGATAGACCACTCTGTCAGCCCATAATGGCCCAGCACACACCATGGGAGGTGGGTGGTCAGTTAGGTAACCAGACCTTGTGCCATGTAGGGATTTGTGTTGATAATTGGCACCTTGAAGCAAACTGATAGAGCCAGTGCAGCTTGTGGAGCATGGATGTCACCTGGGCATTCGAAGGCGTGCCCATCACTCCCCATACCATTGCATTCTAAACCAGTTGAACCTTCCTAGTGGATCTCAAGCACAGCACTGTGTAAAGTGCTTAATAATTTGAGCCATGGGGTGACTAGGGCCTGAGTGGCTATCTGAAAGGGCACTCAGTCTAGGAAGGGGCACAACTAGCACAGCAGATGGAGCTGCACAAAGGCCTCCTTGGCCACAGTTGTCACCTGGTTTTTGAGCAGGAGCTGTAAATCCAAGAAGACCTCCAGAATGCACACCACTTTTGAATGGGGGAAGTGCTACCCATCCAAGTTTAAAGACAGAAAATTCCATGTTTAGAAGATGATTGCTTTCCACAATTGCTAATCTCTTTTGTTAATATTGTTGTCCTTGACAAGAACACGAATGGGATAGCACTGAGTTCTGTTGTTGTCTTTGAGACGAAATGAATTCTCCTTGATTATTCCACTGCCTTCCATTATTTGCTCAGGAGCCTTTCTGGAAGAAACCTTGAACTCCCCTATTTTAAATGAGCAATTTAAGGCAGGGGTCCCCAACCCCCGGGCCATAGCCCACAACCTGGTTGTGGCCTGGTCAGAACCAGGTTCATGAAAGCAGTGGACAAGTGCATGTGTGCATGCACGCGCGCACAGTTTTGCTTGTGTGTATAGCAGGAGGGTGGGCAGGCAGATGAGCACATGCACACAGCTTATGCAAATGGAGCTATGCACACACGCACTTGCCCACCTCTCATGCTGAACTCTTCCCCACCATCACCAGTCTGCAAAGCCAGAAAGGTTGGAGACTGCTGATTTAATGTATAGAAACCTATTTAGTGTTAATTTAGTACTACTAGTTATTTGAAATAGAAGACACAGATTCAGAATTTAGGAGACACTAAACCATGTTTGGGTCTGCAAATATAATTTCTGCCCACTACATCTTAGACATAGTTAGAAGGACTGGTGGTTTGGCTAACATACACAACTCCCTGAAAAGGAACTCATCTTCTGAGAATGAGGATGCAAGTCTTCCACTTTCCACAATTCAGGCAGTTCTAGTAGATTGTATTTATCACTTGGAATAAACTATGTACTTATACTTTGCGTATAAAGTCCTTGCAAGTCTTCGAACTTCAGTTCTTCAGATGTGTAGAACCAGGTTCTTTTTTTGTCCCCTTCTTCTTTTTCCATAGCTGGCTTATTTGGAGTTGCTTATCTAAGTTAAACAGAATATCAGTATACAAAACAAGCCAATACAATAGGAAAATCACTAATGTTGACTGTAGCAAATGACCAGTTCCTTTGCATTTTACAAGTCTGAGAGGAATTTTAAACAAGGTGTCTTAACTAAAACTGACCATTAGATGGCACCAAACACAAGTGAATTGAAATGGCTATAACAGTCTCTTCTGACAATCTATATTTGGATAAATCTATATTTTAAAAAAAAACACATTTCCAACTCTTGTATTCCTGTTTTAAAGAGGATCAGAATGGAACGATGTGGTGGAGTTGAGCATTTCTTCATAAGGCAGTGCTCCGTGTTCTTTGGAGGGGAGCTATGTTGATTTCTGGACTCTGCTTGGACATCTCCTACACTTATTTTGGAAAGTTTTTCAGAAGCAATTTGCTATTGCCTGTGTGCTTGGGCTGAGAGAGAGTGGCTGGTTCAAAATCACCAAACTGGCTTTGAGTCTAAATTGGGATTAGCAATCCCAGGCTTCCTATTACTAGCCAGGTGCCTTAACCAATTAAGAGACTGCCTCTTTGATGATCATATAGTGATGTAAATCCAGTCACATGTAAGGACTGGAAATCAATGTTTTTTTCAAACAGAAATAACTAACTCATATCAGTGTTTTCAGCAAGGATTTCAGCAAGTGCTCTAATGAGGAAGGTAAAGGTTGAATCATGTTATAAGCTACTGTATTTAGGCCCATCTCACATGGTATGATTCTGGCCAGCATCCAAACAGACCATAAAAAAACCATTTGAAAAGCATGCAAAAAATTACAAAAGTTAATATTATGAAAAGGCTAAGAGATTATGAACAATGGGGGTGCCTCATTAGATTTCCATTCCTTTGGGACACCCTCCCCCCACAGGCCTGATGAAGCAACCAGGTTTTAAGGGACTTCTGGAAAGACAGCAGAGACACGGCCAGTCTCATCTGGAGGGGGGGCAGATGTTCCAGAGGGTGGGGGCCAAGGCAGAAAAGCCTTGTCTCCTGGGTCCCATCAGATGGAACTCCTTAGCAGATGGGACCCGTGGTAGACCTCTCCTGCTGGACCTAATGGGACAGGCCAATGTAATTTCTTTTATTTTTATTTCATTTGTCAAACAAAAATTACAAATTTGAACAGACAAAATAAGAAAATCAAAATGTAACAGGAACAATAGGCACTCTCCCTTAGGGTGAAGTGCACAGAAGTTAAGTTAGAATTAAAACTCTGAAAGTTGATGGCTGAGACAACTGAATCAGGGAAGATAGTGCAGATTTTGACAATTCTGTTACAAAAATAGATTTTTTTCTAACTATCAAAAGGTTTATGCTAAGTTTAAAACAATGGTTCACATGCGTTACATTGTAATTAAAGCTAAAAAAAGTCACTTACAGATAAAGCATTGTGTACAATTTTGTATGCAATACCGAAATCTGACCGCAAGCATCACAGTTCTAAACCATCCAGACCAAGAATTTCAAGCCTAGTAGCATAGGGTATTTATTCTATTATGGACAGAAGAATGAAAGACTTTTCTTGTAAAGGACTTCTGAACTCATTCAACTCTATTAATGTCCGATATCTAGTAAGGATTCCAGACAATTGAATAGTATTCTAGGAAAATACAGGGGGAGACATAGTCCCTCAGGTAACCCAGCCCAGCCATGAAGGTTTTAAACCAGCATTCTGGACCCAGAAGCACACTGGCAACCAATAGCAATAGTAATAAGCACTTAGAGTTATATGCTGCTTCATAGTGGTTTACAGCCCTCTCTAAGCAGTTTACAGAGTCAGCATATTTTCCCCAACAATCTTGGTCCTCATTTTACTGACCTTGGTAGGATGGAAAGCTGAGTCAATCTTGAGCCGGTCAGGAGTGAACTCCTGGCAGTGAGCAGTGAGTTGGCCTGTAATACTGCATTCTAACCATTGCGCCACCATGGCTCTTTTTAATAAAGCTTGTGAAGCAGAAGAGTCACATGTATCCTTTAAGAGCACATATCACTGCCTGCACCAGACATTCTGCACCAGCTGAAGCATATGGATAGTCTTCAAGGGCAGGCCCATGTGGAGGAGATGACAGTACTCCATTGTGGAGGTGACCAAGGCATGAGTGACCATGAACAGAGTCTTCTGGTCCAAGAATGGGTACAAATGGTGCACAGCACACAAAGGTCCTCCTAGCATCACTGCTACCTGCTCTTTGAGCAGGATTCATGAATCTAGGAGGATGTAAAGTTGTTTCCCAGGTCTCTTTGCGGCAATGCCACCCCATTCACTACCAAAGATGGCAGAGTCTCAGCATTGGCAGGCCCCCAAACCCAGAGCCTAGGCCCAGTTGGCAAATTGGAGTGAATTTTTATAAACCCCTCTGCATTCAAAATGTTTTTTTTTTAAAAAGTAGATGTGAAAGGGACAGGAAAAATTACCTCAAAACTGATTAAATCTCTGCCAGATTTAAGATAAGCCGTTGTCTCCTTGTGACATTTTCTGACATGGGTTAGTAAGTTGCTCCAAATTTCCAAAGAAGTTTGACAAGTTTCCGACGTATGGGCTTTTCAAGTGACTCTGAGGCATTGTTTACCTTAAAAGTCCTTTATTAGCCTAAGACACTGGCAAATGCTTGCTCGAAGGAATCTGGAATCTGAAATCTCCGCCCCTTGCACAATATATTAAAACACAATTCTCCACCTTTCTAATTTTGTCATTAATCATATTCTCCAATTAATTTAAAGAATCAGTTTCCCTTCCGTTAGAAAACCCGCCAAGGTCTTACCTTCTCTAGTTAGAGATGGCCTTGAAAGGTGCAATCCTACTCGTCCCCCCTCCCAACCTTAAACTCAGTCTCTTAAAGCAACACACAAGTTTAACATATGAAATGGCTACTTCTTCATCTCTTGTCAAGCAATAATATTCGATGTTAGCAGTGTTGACAGTTGTTTTAGGATTGTGAACCGGGGTCCCGGCACTGGGCAATGGCACGCCAGAAACTAGGCCGCACAAACAAGCAAAGCCCCAGCTGTGGGATGCAGACAGTATGCGGAACCAGGCCCGCCCCCCCCCTCTGGTCCATGGAAAAACCGCTTCCGCAGGACTCGTCCCTGGTGCCCAAAAGGTTGGGGGCCACTGTTGTAAAAAAGACTGCAGAAAAAAGGGGATAAAACTTCATTGAATAAAGGAATAAACAAAAGAATAAATAAAGGAGAAGCTTTCCTGACAGTGAGAACAATTAATCAGTGGAATGGCTTTCCTCCAGAAGTTATGGGTGCTCCCTCACTGGAGGTGTTTAAGAAGAGACTGGGCAGCCATTTGTCTGCAATGGTATAGGGTCTCCTGCTTGAGCAGGGGGTTGGACTGGAAGACCTCCAAAGTCATTCTGGATTCTGTAAACTTTATCCCACTGCGTCCCACACTCATTTATTATGCCCAGATTTCCTGAGAATGTGGTGTTAACAAAAACACCACCATAATTATTATTATTATTTATTATTATTATTTATTGAATTTTTATACCGCCCTTCTCCCGAAGGACTCAGGGCGGTGAACAGGGCATATAAATAGAAATACAAAAGTTAGAAGATTAAATTATTGCCCGAATTAAAACGATCAAAATATAAAAAACATTAAAACCCTAAAATTCCCCCATCAGGCCAGGCCAGCTTGTTCAAATAGATGGGTCTTTAACTCGCGCCGGAAGGAGCGAAGAATTATAGGTTAGGGTTAGGATATTGTATGGGTGGCCAGCGAAATGAAGATGTTAGACCTGCTGCCTGAACTCTCCTAACCACATGCTATGCACATCACCATAATAACATAACATAGCTGCCAATTTTAGTAAAACTGTAATGATATAACATAGCTACACCGTGTTTTTTCTTATGTCCAAGTAGAACTGGAAGGGCTGTTGTTGTTGTTTTTTTGCTTCTTTCAAACCCTTTTCCCATGAGGTAGTGATCTATGTGTTGTAAAAAATACAGCCGCCAGAGCATGTGCAAATCAGCTCCTAACACTCTCGGCACAGGAGGGGCAGCCCCTGACTTACACCAGTTCGCTTATTATTTGATTATTCAAAATTACAACAGCACTGAAAATAAGGGAGCCACGATCATTTTTCAGAGTTACTACCTTAGCAGCATCCCCCATGATTCAGATGCTTGCCAACTGGTTCGTATTTATGACCGCTGCTGTGTCCCAGGGTCACGTGATCAACGTTTGTGACCTTCTCAGAAGCACAGTCAATGGGGAAGCCAGATTCACTTAACTGATCAACTGCAGTGATTCACTTAACAATTGTGGCAAGAAAGGTTGTCAAATGGGGCAAAACTCAACCAATGTCTCACTGAACAATAACAATTTGGGGCTCCATTGTGGCGGTACATTGAGGACTACCTTATTAAAAAATAAAGCTTGCTTCTTGCAGTTCATATGCACCGTAGTGACAATTTGTAGTGAAAAGTAATCTATTTTGTAATTATTATATTTTTTTATTTACACTTGCAAAAGTTCAGTTATTAGTTTCTTTCAAACAGAAGAGCACCACTTAACCTATGTCCCCCTGTTTGTGAAGGGGTGTTTACATATGCAAACTCATGAGTATCAAATTACAATTGTCCAATCCTATTCATAATATTTTGAGTAATATTAATTAATTATATAATTTCTTACACCAGAATAGAATAGAATAGAATAGAATAGAATAGAATAGAATAGAATAGAATAGAATAGAATAGAATAGAATAGAATAGAATAGAATAGAATAGAATAAAGCTGGAAGGGACCTTGGAGGTCTTCTAGTCCAGCCTCCTGCTCAAGCAGGAGATCCTATACCATTTCAGACAAGTGGCTGTCCAGTCTCTGCTTAAAAACCTGCAGGGACGGTGTGCCCACGATTTCTGAAGGCAAAAGCTGTTCCACTGGTTAATTGTCCTCATGCTTTCTTCTTAAATCCAGGTTACTTCAGGGTCTAGCTAAACTGCAAGAACGGAAACCGAACAAAACATTGGGAGTCTGTAGTTCAGCCAAGCTGAGGTGCATCCTAGAAGGCAACTGGTCAATGCCAGGATTCACTCCAAACAAACAACAAACAAAAACTTTATTAAAGTTGGCAAAAAGAAGGCTAAAGGTAAAGGTAAAGGTTCCCCTGCACATGCGTGCTAGTCATTTCCGACTCTAGGGGCCGGTGCTCATCTCTGTTTCAAAGCTGAAGAGCCAGCGCTTGTCCGAGGATGTCTCTGTGGTCATGTGGCCGGCATGACTAGACGCCAAAGGCGCACGGAACACTGTTACCTACCCACTGTAGTGGTCCCTATTTTTCTACTTGCATTTTTTAGTACTTTCGAACTGCTAGGTTGGCAGAAGCTGGGACAAGAAACAGGCGCTCACTCTGTTATGCGGCACTCGGGATTCGACCCGCCAAACTGCCGACCTTCTTATCGACACGCTCAGCGTCCTAACCCACTGAGCCACCGCGTCCCTAAAAAGAAGGCTACACACACCCAAAACACAGAGTAAAAAATAGATAAAATATACAAATTCCTAGTACAATTCTAGGCCAAACAAATTTCCTCAAGTTCCTGCCTTCCCTGAGATAAGTCCTACATTGGGAATGTTGGCAACTCCCCCAAGAACCCAAAGCTCTTCCCACCCCAAACCTGATTGAACTTCTTTTTCTTTATTGGCTCTCAAGGCCCAGGTGACTCACTCTGGGCACAGCTGGCCTGTATGTGATTTAAAGGGCCAGCTGCTCACCACTCCTTCTGCCATTCCCCATTTCTCAAATCAATAAATGTTTGAGTTACCAGCTGCAAGTGTTTTTGCCAGCATCCATTTATCCCTTGCTAAGATATTTCAACCTGCTCCAAGCAAAGAATCTCAAAATAAGGTCTGACCCAAGAACCAGTATGAGAATGGCTAGTTTTGAACATATAGTCGAGCCGCTGATGGTCAAACTGAACTCCCAATTGGGTTGGCAAGAGATGCACATAAGTGTGATATCCTATGGCAATAATACATGGGAGAACCAAGTGAAGCTTCTTACTGGACACAGTCAAGAAGCTGTGACTGAATCCCAAAGTAGTGCTAGCCACGCCACACACAATGGATAAGGTATGAGACTCATTGACCACTAGCTACTTAAACTAGTGTTAGCGAGCTCTCCACAGAACTGGAACATCCTCACAATGTATGGGATTCTGAACAATACATATACACAGAGAGAGAACAGCATCTGGGTAACCACAAAAGTCACAAAGTATTTCGAAAGGCACACATTTATGAAGGCCACTGATTGCATATATTGCTTCAAAGGAGGATTCCTGCTTTGGTTCTCACATCTGCCTTGACTGGGTGATTCAGCTGAAGCTCAGTTGAATTCCAACATTGCCTCAAAGCTTTGCATAGCCCTAGGTTTTAATCAGAAGACTGAGGTCCAACTAGGATTTGATTAAAGACCTTTGACCTTGAAGTTTCTTTTGTTTCATCACTGTAATTGAGGCTATCATGGAATAATGTTGATAGTATTATTTATTCATTTGATTAATGCATTTGCCTTATTTGCTGGGTCATAGGACAGTGGTGGAAATGACTGCTTTGTAAAACCAGTGTAATAGTAAACTAATATTTGGAATTTTACTGCTAGCAAACTTCTTAACTGAGGCCCTCTTGCTAAAGCTGATTATCCCACAGGAAAGGATAGAAGAAATCCTCAAATAGGACAAGAGCAAACAATTATTTCACTTCTTAAATCTGTGGAATGGAATGTGTGTACATGAAAGTTAACAGCATCCTACAGATAAACCACAGAGAGTGGTGTTTATGGACACAAGAATGCTTTGGCTTTTCAAGCTGCTCATCCCTCCTTCTACTGACTTCAGACAGTTTATTCTGAATTGAATAAAGTCAATTTCCAGCTAACAATATTTAGTCAGTAATTTTCCTATGCTTGTAAAAGTAAATTGGCATTGGAGACAAATATGATAGCTTTTACTGATTTGTAAAATTTCAGCACAGCAGATTTCAGCGGGTCATGTCTGGAAACACCTTATTGCAAATACTTCATAAATAATAGGATATAAATGCTTTTAAAAAACACTCCAATTCAATAAAAAAAATTCAGCCTTGCAGTCTATTTTCAAAGGCATCTGCTTCATTTGTAAAATATACATATTTAAATCTGTACACAGCAAGAATACAAAATAACGCTTTATATAAGTTACATAGCTAAAATCTAAGCTCCTCTTAGGGTTTAACAAAATTACAAAACACATATATACAATCAGTCTCCTATTTTCCCATCATATACAATCAAATATACAAAGCTTTCTGCTTTATCTGTAAACATACAAGAGCCCTACAACATGAATATACAAAATAATGTACAGTTCATATCTGCTATGCAAAGACAGCAAAAATTAACTAAAAAAACCGAAGAGGCAAACTTGTGTACTTATACCCACATATGAAATATGCCTTCTAGATGTGTTGGCCAAGTTTGGCTGAGAACATTAAGAATCGGAATCCAACATTTCTAGACTAGTTTTAAAAATAGGTTTTTAAATAAGAATGCTGGCTGATTAGACAAAACCCAACAGATTGTAACAGCTAAGGCTTCACAGCTTGGATAGATATAACATATGGCATGTAAAAGTCTTGTAGATGAATGGCGAGCATTGCATTTTCCACAAGAAATGCATGGATGTGGAAAAGCATTACCTTTTCAATCAAATAGCCCTTAATTTATGTACAACCCCCTCAATGTCTTCTCTTTTTTTCATAAGGAGAAGGTCTCTATGAAACTGTGATCTCCTCATCTTCCTCCTCCTCCCCTTCTTCCTCCTCCTCTTCTTCTGAGTCTGAAAAGTCTGATGGTTTACTGGGACTACTGGAATGTGTGGGGGAGGGGAGCATCTGGGAGTCCAACCTGTCTCTCTGATGTGTGTGAACTGTGGACTGGTGGTAACCTAAAGAATCTCTTGGGCTCACTGGGTACAATGGGGACACCGCCCCTGCTTCCTCCTCTTCCTCCCCAATGCCCTTCTTGCCCACGTCACTGAGGTCTGGGTGAGGGTTGAACTTTGTGGGTAAGGTTTGTTCCCGGCAGCCACCGGACGACAGAAGTTCTCTCTCTTTGGAGTTTCTCCATTTCATTCTTCTGTTCTGGAACCAGATCTTTACCTAGAATTTTCAAATATACAAGAAAGGCGATCAAGTTAACCACACACAAGACTTGCGTCAACCCTGAAATACTTTTCTGAGGTCAAACCTTTCAAGAACTGCGATCCTTCTCTTCTTTCAAAGCTCCAATGAGTCCATAGGCAATAGTATAGTGTAGGAAATTGATACAAATGAATGCATTTGGGGAAATTTCAACTTCAAAACACACCAAGAATAATTTTATAGTTTGGTCTAGCGCAGGGGTAGGCAACCTCGGCTCTTTTATGACTCGTGGACTTCAACTCCCAGAATTCCTGAGCCAGCCATGCATGAATTCTGGGAGTAAGTCCACGAGTCATAAAAGAGCTTAGGTTGCCTACCCCTGGTTTAGTGGTTAGGTCACTAGACTAGAAATCAGGAGCCTGTGAGTTAGGCATGAAAGCCAGCTGGGTGACTTGGGCCAGTCATTTTCAACCTAACTTATCTCAAAGGGTTGTTGTGGGGAAAATAGGAGAAAGGACTATTGTGTATGTTCCCCACTTTGAGGTATTTATAAAAATAGTAAAAGCAGCATAAAAAAATCTAAATCTAATCTACAATGTAAACAAAGTGCTGTATCTATAGGATGCAACCAATCTATCGGATTCTTCCAGAATCATCAAAGTGGTCCAAAAATTCACATCTTGTTGTTAAATATGAGAGACTGTGATTTTTGTATTATAGATTTTTTTAATGACACTCTGCAACAGGCCTGACCATTATTTGGCTTCCCAGACATGTAGCCTTGCTAAAGGTGGCAGCAACGTGAAAATTAAGAAAATCTAGTTTTTCTTCTTTTCAGTTAAAGAAGCATATCAGTTATAAGAAGAAAATAAGTGAAGGAAAGTTTTAAAAGTTTTTTTTAAGAAAAAACCCTAAATAAATATAAAGGGTGGAATATATACAAAAATCTGGGAATAGATTTTTAAGGAGAAATTGTAAAAAAAAATCCATATTCAAATACATTTGAACAGATGAACAAAATTTATTGTAGGAAACAGATCATTAATAAAACTAAAAATGGAGATGAAAATTGAAGAAAATAATTCTCCACAGTTGAATAAAAATGTAAAATAAAGACAAGAAACTTAGAATTAATGGATTACAAAAGATAGTATGGCAATTTTTAATGATTTCCTCAAACACATTAGATTGCCTAACTAATTCAATGTGCCTTCTCATGATAAAATAAGCTAATTTGATTGTAACACCTCAAACAAAATACAGCTATTTTAACTAATATGATTTTAGATCAATATAGGAATTATTTTATGATCGCATCTCAATTACTTGCCAATACAGATTTAAATTAAATTTTATGCCACAAAAAATTCCAAGGTGATTCATGAGATTTTTTATCCCAAATCCTCTTCCCACATTGGGCTTTCAAGACAATTTCTTAAAGTTTGCATAATACTGAAGAAGTTCCTTGGATTTTAAATCTAATGGGAAATAATTATTTGGCTGAACTTTTCTCACACAGAGGGATGAATTTACCCACATCTCCCCCACATTTCCTGAAATATTTCCTTTGCTGCTTGTTTTCTCCAGCTTTACTTTAGTTATTCTTTTTCTGTTAATATCTTAAACATTAGCTGGGCTGAATTCTCAACTTTGTGTGCCCTGTAGATATTTTGGACTATAGTTTTCATAATCCCGAGTCATCAGCTACAACCACTGTTCACCTGTAATATTCAGTAGCAACTGTTGTCAGTTAAAACTGAATGTTGGAACATTCTCTAATTGAAATAGTCCTACAATTCCACTTTTATCTTTACTGTATCTCTGTAATTCCAGTACCCTTAGTTCCACCTTTTCAGATAAGGATATGGAACGCTGGGACTCTTAGTTCCTCAAATCTCAGGTTCTTGACCCATTCTTTACCACCAATTCACCTTACAGTTCACCTTATGGATCAGACCCACCTATAATGATCTCACTGATTTTCTAAAGTAAGAAAGCAAGACCCACATCTCTGTCCCATCTAGTGTGGGAATCGGAGTAGAAAGAGAGAGCGCAAACATCTTTTCTATGGCTCAATTCTTTAAAGAAACTATTTTAATTTGGTAAACCTTCTCATCCTAAAATTCTCTTTGAAAAGTTTGATCATGCTAACCTTGTTTAAGGATTTTATGGGATAATATAGGTAAAGGTAAAGGTTCCCCCACACATGCGTGCTAGCCGTTTCCAACTGTGGGGCGGGTGCTCATCTCCGTTTCAAAGCCGAAGAGACAGCGCTTGTCCGAGGACGTCTCCGTGGTCATGTGGCCGGCATGACTAGTCACCAAAGCGCACGGAACGCTGTTACCTTCCCACCGTAGTGGTCCCTATTTTTCTACTTGCATTTTTATGTGCTTTCGAACTGCTAGGTTGGCAGAAGCTGGGACGAGTAACAGGCGCTCACTCTGCTACGCGGCACTCGTGATTCGACCCGCCAAACTGCCAACCTTCTGATTGACAAGCTCAGCATCCTAACCCACTGAGCTACCATGTCCCTGTCTGGGATAATATAAATACCTTCAATTTTGCGGGTAAGTCTTTTCAGTATGCTATGTGCATGCTGCACTTGCCTTGGTTATTATTCCACTGGATGCTTTATCTTACATTAACTGCAAATCCCAAGCATCTTTTAAAGGGCAGCCCCTCAGAGCTGTTGTTCCATTCACTCATTTCTGCTTTCACACAACACGCTGAATAATAAACTAACTTCACTGGCTAAGTTTCTTCCTTACCTCACACCAAATATTATTGACTAATTTGTTGCTTATTGTAATTGGGTGATTTAGCCCATAAATTAAGGAACAGCTCACAAACTGCCTAGAGATTAACCAGTTTATTATGACTGGATAGCAGGATAAAGAATTACCTGGGAATCTTTCAGGCCCAGCTTAGCTGCCAGTTTTTTCCTATCTGGTTTGCTGATGTATTTTTGTTTCTGAAACATTTTCTCCAGGGCTTTCCGTTGTACATCTGAGAAAACTGCTCTACGGAGCATCCCTCGGCGAGGTTTCCCTCGAGCAGCCAGGGGCCAAGAGAATGTCCCAGGGATAGGCACCACAGAGGAAGCTGTCAGAAAAAAAGAATGAGCATGATTGGCTAAATCAGCTGGAAAAAAGACGGAGCCAAGGATATCCCTGTTCCCAAAGAGGGCATCTACAGTGTATTCTGTTCAAATTAATGACAAATCTCCCCGTGACTTGCATGCCTAAAGATATGGCCACTAGTTATCCCTTCTCTCTTATTGTGGCTCCTCATTTTCTTTACATACACTTATCTGGATCTAGCAGATCACAACTTTTAATCTGAATTCATGAAACAGACTTGCTGTTCTTTCCAGCAAATGTAACTTGATTCCATTTAATAGATCATGTCAATATATTTACAGCTAGCTTGCTTCGTTACCAAATCCAAAGATATGAGGACAGAAAAGAAAACAAGAGCTAAAAAAAGAGGGTATTTAAAAAAGTGACTATTATTAGATTTTCAAAAAGTATACCACACACATCATTACATCCAAAGTAAAAATAAGGGACTTTTTTTAAAAGCTAGAATAAAGCCTTCATTTTTACATAAACATTGTGGTCAATAGGTATTCATCTTTTTTTTAAAAGAATATATATATATGAATCTTTCCTCCCTCTTCCTTACAAAACTTGTAGAATTCATTCTGGAGACATGAAAAGTAACAGCTAATTAGCACACTGACTGGTTCCCAATGGGATTGGTATGATAAAAAGGGCAGAGTTTTGCCTTTAAGTGGAAAGAAAAACTCCCAAAGAGAAACAGAGATTCTAATGAAGCGTGAATAGTAATTGTGTAGTAATGAACTAACAGAAAAAGACTGAGGACAAGCAGCTAAAGCCATATATTATTGGAACAAAAGACATTTACACTTTCAAACTAAACACAACTGCATGCCAAGCTGCTTGGGAAGAATACTGATGACACAGCCTTCTCTTTCCCCAAATCATTTTCATTAAATGGACATGAAAAGCTATATATAAAGCTCAAGTTGTTTTCATTGGGCCATTCAAGGAGTGGAGAAAGGAAGCACATTCTATTATCAAGAGAATGAATGGAAGAGCTCTTGGCTTTTGGAACAGAATAGATGCAGTTGAAGCAATATTTATTAACTTTGTTATTTTTAGTCATAATTTTACTCAGTTCCAAAACTAAGGTCTGAAGTTAATTTGATTTAGCTATTTAGCTCGTTTATGGTGAACGCAGAATTTTCTGCAACTTTATGACCTTTGCTTACAGGACTAAAGTATAATATGAAGCATATGAGAGTATTCTGATATTTAACTCTCCCTTTCTATTGGTCTCTTTGTATGTGTCTCTAATTACAAATGAAGTTAGAAAATCCAAACACTATAGAATTCTTCAGTAAGGATGATTATCTTTATATATTGCTTCTGGAACATCGCTCTAGACATTTCTTAGAGATATTCCAATCTTTAAAAAAAGGAAAGAATCCTCGGGAGAGATGGCAGGCGACTTACTAGTGAATTCTTAATGACTTCTTTTCCAAGTACTGATTAAGTTGCTTTGCTACTTGTCTTAGCTGCTCTCCAGGTATTTACTTTTTTTATGGAGAGAAGTGAGCTGTATTGGTCCAGCAACATTAAGGATAGGGACAAATGGTAGTTCTCAGGTGAAAGTGCATAGATGTGTCTTGCTCTTCTTCCTTTTAGCCTTATTTTGCAGACCCACAAACCCTTCCTCCTTTCCATGCCTTCTTGGATGTAAGAACTCGGCCGAAGCAAAAACTTTTCGGAGAAGAGAAGGTTGAAGAAGGTTGGCTTCGGTGTGGCCACACCGAAGCACCCAAACAAGGGAGCTCCCCATGAGGTCTTGTGAAACCGTTGGCAAAGCGAATGACCCTTAATGAGAAATTAGCCCATGGCTGGTAAATGTCTATCAGCAGCACCGTAGAGTCAGCGCCGGGTCTGTGTGTGGCTGCCCGGAGGGAGCTGACCAAATTGGTCATGGTGCTGAAACTTTTGTTGATAGCCGAGCGAAAAAGCCGCGACTCTGTGGGAAAACTGCCGCCCCGAAAGGAAGGCCGGCAGCAGCTCAGTCAGAAATCAAGCGCCTCACACTTGGACCGTGACCATCCCGGCTAATTTGTAGTGCCGGGGGGGGGGGAAAGGCGGGGGAAAGAATTGGGAAGCAAAATGTCACGCCGTCGCCGCTTGTGCTAAATAGGGCATCAAATTGGCGCGACTGATTCTTCAGTGTTGTACCCCGTCCAACCTCTGAACCGGAGGCCCGTCCTCCCCTCCTCTCCTCTCCCCACCCTTCCCCACCCCTCCGAGAGAGAGAGAGAGAGAGAGAGAGAGAGAAGGGGCCGATTTGAAGAAATGCTCACCACAAAGGGAATAGCTTCGGGGATGCCGTTAGGCCAAGACTCTGAGGCAGGAATCCAGGATCAGGAGGAGGAGGAGGAGGCTCAAGCGCAGCGGGGTCAGCTTACACTATGTTGAGGCCCGACTAGGAAGATCCTCTGCTACAGGAAAACCTCTCCCCGCTCCCGAAGCTACTGCCTAGATACGTCGGGGGCAGTCGAAGAGAGCAGGGGAAAGAGGGATGGGCAGTTGAGTAAGCCGCTCGCCTCGAAACCTACCTGGGAAATAAGACGACCTAATGAAAGGTTGGAAGGAGCCTTCGAAGTAGGGGAAGGAGAAGGTCTTGACGGGGACGTTCTGGATCAGCGCAGGAGAAGTCTCTGGGGAAAGAAAAGGAAGCTTAGCAAAGACCCGAAGTGCGTCTCAAGTGGCAAGCTTACATTTCTCCGCTCTCCTGCAGAACCGAGCGAAACACTTGAGATCCGAACTGCTCTTCCGATTCACCCATAGGTTGGATCCCGCTTCCTTCATTGGCCAGCCCGCCGCACTGGCGGGAACTAGGAGAGGAGCGACTCGGGCGACTGTCTTTCCGGGCCCTTGGCAGATTTTAGCTGACCCCTGGCTTCTCTTCCCCTAATTTTCACCCTGGGTCCGATTCATTCTGCACGGGCGGACCGCTTGCGGAGGCAGGAGCGCGCCGGCTCCCTGTGGTGGTGCCGGATTCTCTTTACGAGTCCCAGTCCCACCTGGTTGATGACGCGCCACTCTGCGAGTCCCTCCTTCTACTTCCCTCTCGGAGGACGCGTCCGACGAGCACGATCTTTGCCCTTCCGGCGCCATTCACTACCCACCTGATTTCCCCCCTCTCCGTCTCTCGGCGCCCTTCCCGACACTCTACGCAGAGGGCTGACTCGGCGGGCGCTGTTGACGCGCTGGCCACTTACCTGTCCGCGGAGGTGAGGACAGGATGGCGTTGACTCCGAACTTCAGGAAAGTGGCGTCCCCGCTGGAAGTGAGCGACGAGCGGGCGGAGCAGCTAGTCTTGGCGCCGGAGGAATCAACCCTCGCCAGCTCGGCTGAGCTCGCAGCTTCAGTCCTGGCGGCCCCGACGCCGGCAACTGGGGGAGACAAGCTGGGCGGCGGGGCGCTTCCTCGGGCTGGATAACCGGCCGGCCGGCCGATCCGCAGGAGATCTTCCACCAAGAAGCCGGAGGGGCCGGTGAAGGCGGACTGCAGCGTCTGAGGCAACGTGAGAGCCGGGGTCGGTCGCAAGAGACTAGGGTACACGGCGGGAGGCGCAAGCAGGCTTGGGAACATCATGGCCTGGGCGAGAGAGAGCGCCAAGATCGGGCAGGCAGGCAGGCAGGCGAGCGAGGCTGGAGGGAAGGGCGCTCTTCGCCGAGACACGGAGGGAAGCCCTCGCTTACAGATTAGATAATACTAATATTAATCACCGCCCGATGCTCGTCTGCTCTGTCCCTCCCCCTTCTTCCTCCTAGCCCTGCCTGCCCGACGGCCCCCCCGCCCTCTTCGGCAGAGATCCACCTCGCCAGTCGGCCGGGGTCTCCTGGCCCTTCCTCCGTGGCGGTGGGTTTTATAGTGGTCAGCGCCGCCGAGGCGCTTTCAAAAGTGACAGCTCTAACAATGGGGTGCTCCACTTGAGCTTCATTCATCGGACGCTCGGGGCTGCCTCATTGGTCCGGGGGTGCAATTTATGATTGGATTAGCCTTCATAAGCAACCGGCGCACAATGGGCCGCCACAAAGAAGGTGCGGTCATCAAGTTTGCATATTGACCGCCTCGTTGGGAAAGCTGTGGCTCCAAAGGCGGCCGGCGGCAGCAGGGTGTTGATCCGAAGCGCTGGGCACGAACGGACAGAGGGACACACACACACACACACACACACACACACGAATTAAATGCCTTTTTAAAAAGTTCCAATGACACCTCCCCTCCAGAGGGAAAAGGATTATTCAAGAGAAGCGGAACGCTACATTTATTTGCATTCATTCCGTTTTCCTTTTCGCTGAGGCTAAGGAAATTAGACGATATATTCATATAATCTTATTCTGACACTTTCTAAAGAATGGAGAGTACAAATGAGGCAAGAGGAAATCAGGTTTCTGCTGTGGATGAAAAAGGAGGCTGAAGTAGGAACCAGTGGTTTATTAGGTCTGTTCCTTTGTCTAGCTCCAGGGTCTGGGTTCCTTTAACAGTTAAAAGTATTCTGGCAAAGAGCTCTAATATTTGTTTTCCTAGCTTTGGGAAAGGATTGCAGATCATAAATCTGTTTTCAGTGGCTCCAAATATAATGAAAATTCTGAGCGTGCATACAGTTTCCTACAGTAGCTCATTCCTATTTTAACTCTGAAAAGTGAAAAAAATCACTTTTTAAATACTCAAAAAATTATTTCACGTTGCTTGTTCCACCTTCTTGTTATTGAATAACAATAACAATCAGACGCCTTCAAGTCAGCGTCGACTCTTACATGTAAATAGATTTTCTTCCTGATGATTTCATCCTGATGATGTTCCAGTGGTGCCAATAAAAATAACAGGCCTTTAAAAAAAAGAAAGAAAGAAAATACCCTCCGGTTAACTTTACCCCTACTTGTAAATTAAAAATATGGAGCATAATTGTACTTATTAAATGGATTTGAGGGAAAGGCTAACTAAACTGCAAGAATATTTTAGCTGGTTTGAACTCCACACTTACATAATTTACAATATTTTTTTTATTTAAGTTGTTTCCACTGACATTCAAATCGCATTGCTTGAATTGCTTCAAATGACCTGGACCAAATTGGCTTAAATTCATACAGAGTTAGACTGATGGCTTTCAACACTGGATTTTTTAAAAGCACAGACAACCCCCACAATAGATATAGCTGAAACCTTGCCCACACCTCCCTGGAATAAGCCATTGAACAAACAGGAATTTTAGTTTTATTCAAAATGCAACATGTATAGACTTGCAGCAACCTGTTGCTCAAGTCTAAAAGTTAACTTGGCTTATCTGGGTTTTAAAGCAGACTTTCTGAAAGCACTTTTTTATTCTACCTAACTGAAGAAGTCTCCATCACAGCAGGGGATAATTCCTCTAAAACATGGAGGAGGAGGAGGAGGAGGAGGAGGAGGAGGAGGAGGAGGAGGAGGAGGAGGAGGAGGAGGAGGAGGAGGAGGAGGAGGAGGAGGAGGAAGAAGAATTCATGGAGTTAGAGGAGGAGGAGGAAGAAGAAAATGTGCAGAGCAAAGGAAAGGGAAAGCAATGAACATTGCATGGAATCACAGCAAAGGCTTAAAAAAATCCCCTTCCTTTGCAAAAAAAAGTAACAGATGTGTTAAAAACTTTGTATTTTTTAAAAATCCCCCATTCATCCTTTTCTGTGGTGAACTATTAGCCAGTAGAAGCGTGCAGCCCAAGGCAAGCAGCCCTGATCCTATTAAGCATGAAGTAACTGTCACCTTCAGCTGTTCTCCCTCGCCACACACACACTTTTCCTGCCTTTTTTTAACTTGGGAACACAAAGCTTTCTCCCTCCCAAAAATCTTATTAACCAGCTTTATTTCTCCGATAGGATTTTTTTTAATGGTCATGATCTCCATGTCGGTGCTTTAACCATTCAAAGAAAAGGGAGAGAAAGGCGTGGGCTGGGGGGGAAAAAGAAAAGTGAAAGTGCATTGGCGATTTATATCACATTAGGAGGAGAAAGAACGCCTGTTCAACCTCTCCCTTGACTCAAATCAAAAAGTTATTTGAGAAAAGGCAAAGGGAATTAGTCAAGGAAAGACTATTCCACCCCTTGCTCCCCCCCCACCAAACGAACTCCCCCCTCTCAGGATGGGTGGCTGGAGAGCCTTGAAACAAAATAGTGGGACCCGAAAAGAAACCACAGAATGATTTTTCTATTTAAGGGTTTGTTTTTTATGCATTAAATCTGTTGTGGCTTGGTTTAAAGAGAAATGGAATTTAAATGTGCACAAAGAAAGCCAATTTGGATTGAAGTTTGAATTAAATTTCCTGCAGAAGACCAGAGTCTCTGCTGGGATACTGTTCCCTGGCTTGGGAAGTTTGAAAGAATTCTTACAAAATCACCAAGTAAAAAGAAAAAGACAAATTCCGCCTCAGTCTGATAGTCAGTTAGTTCATCAAGTTTTCAAAAAAAAAAAGATAAGATGGAAAAGTTGTGGGCATCTTGCTTGGAGGGAACTTGACTCTTTAAGTACTGAGCTAGTGATTGCAATGATCTAAAAATAGTAGCAGAAAAAAAATGTTGGGACACTAGGTATCTGCAGAAGAGGTGTGCAAAAAATGTTCACATTCTGTCTTCAGGCTTTTCAGACCTCAACAGTTCTGAAGTGAAGGCTTCTTTTCCCATGGAAATAAATTCCTAGCCCTCCAGCCATAAGGAACCTTGTCCTTTTAATTTGCAGGTAGGAAAGAAACACCTCAAACTTGTTTTAGTATGATGGCTTCTTTCTGCACACAACTGAAATCTGAGATGTGTAGGAAACTTAACAATGGGACTTTCTGGTTGCCTCTGAAAGCTGAGTTCCATGATTTAAAAAAGGAAGAGGTTACAGAATTTCAGCCTTCATGTTTTCCCTCAGTAGAAACATTGGAAAAACTATTGTGAAAACTGGAATCATACAAAGACGCACCAATCTTTAACTTCAGGACATTAATCTGGAAGATCTCCAAGTAAGTGGTACTATGTTTTAACTGAGTTCTAGGTACACAGCCAAAGCTCTGTTAAGGCATACTTTGGTAGTGAGTTCTAGTTTTGTAGTGGTTAAGGTACCACATGAGAAAACAGGAGGCCATGAATACTAGTCCTGCTTTAGGCACAAGGCCAACTGGCTGACTTTGGACCAGTCACTTCCTCTCAGCCCGGGAAGAAGCCCATGGCCAACCACTTCTGAAAAACCTTGCCAAGAAGACTGCAGGGACTTGTCCAGGCGGTCACCAGGAGTCAGAAAGTGACAGCAAGGCACACTCAAATTTGTAAAGCAAGTTCTGCTGGAACCAAGTGAGGTAGACCTGGTAGGATTTTTATTTTTAAAATAATAACCGGGGTCTACCTTTATGGACACTGAGGTCCTTGGTGGAGCAGTGGGCTAATGCCTCCTTAAGTAACACCAGCTGCCTGCAATTAGTGCAGGTTCGCATCCCACCAGGCTCAAGGTTGACTCAGCCTTCCATCCTTCCCAGGTAGGTAAAATGAGGACCCAGATTGTTGGGGGCAATTAAGCTGACTTTGTAATAATGCCGCTTGGGTGTGTGTGTGTGTGTGTGAAAGCCCTAATAAGCAGGCATATACATAGAATGAAGGCTACTGCTAAGCTTGTAAGCCGCCCTGAGTCTTCGGAGAAGGGCGGGATATAAATGGAATTAAAATAAAATAAAATAAAATAAATAAATAAATAAATAAATAAACTGCGATTTTTGGCATCCAGGCTCAGCTCTAAATAATTCGCCTTTTAACCTCAGCTCCGGAGGTCGTTTGCAAATAGACCATTTCTAACGGGGGAAGACCGAAGTCCCGCGTTGATTTATCCAAGCTGTTCTGCTGACTTAAAGGCCGGGCCCAATTGCCCTACAAACCTGCCATCTCTGCGCTTGGCTCCTACGAGGCCGGGCTGAAATGCCGCAGACAAACAACTCATTAACCCCTGCGCCCCCCCCCCCCCATTTCGTCAAAACTTCTCCGAAACTTTTCTTCTTAGCGTCCGACGCCGGCGACCTCCTTCCTCCAACGCGTTTGCTTAGGCCGGGGGTAGGCAACCTCGGCTCTTTTATGACTCGTGGACTTCAACTCCCAGAATTCCTGAGCCAGCTTGGCTGGCTGAGGAATTCTGGGAGTTGAAGTCCACGAGTCATAAAAGAGCCGAGGTTGCCTACCCCTGGCTTAGGCGGAACGCAGATCCAGGAGTTTTACGCCGCCGGGATCCGGCGACCCGCCACTTTTCGTCCAAGGCCCCGAAGCCAAGGCGACGGCAATGGGCTGCAATGCAACGCCCGCCCCGCCCCGGGGGATTAAAGCGAGCACGACAGGAAGCCGGAGGCGCCTGGGCCTCAAACGGATGTCTGCTCGGGTTACTTCGGGGCAGGTTTCGGAGCAACCGCTGGGCCGCTCGGAGAAGGCGGCTTTTTATTCGCCTCTTGGCGGCCTGGGTCGAGCGCACGCCGCGGCACAGCCGCGTGCGCCCGGTCTCTCTTTGGGCCCGTTTTGGGCCTTCGGTAAGCGCCGAAGCGAAAGGTTTCGGAGACGGGGAAGCCAGGTGGAAAAGCCAAAAAAAAAAAAGGGGAGGGGGTCTTATTTCCCCACAAACACACCGTCTGGCCCGCGGGACCTTTGAATGCCTCTTTCAAAGGCGCTGCTCTTGGTCATTTCAAGGAGGGGAATTTTCCCTCTAAATCAGGAGTCTCCAACCGTGTCGATTTCATTGAAGCCTTGTGGACTTCAATTCCCAGAATTCCCTACCCAGCCATAATGGCTGGGTAGGGAATTCTGGGAGTTGAAGTCCACAGGTTGAAAAGTTGCCAAAGTTGCACAGCCTTGCTCTAAACCAAGGGTGCCCAACCCCGGGGGTCCGTGGACAGGTCCCGACCTGTGGCATGCCAGAAACTGTTCTGAGCAAACAAGCAAAGCCCCTCTGCGGGATGCAGGCAACACATGAAAAAGACGGCCATGCTGGTCTGCGGAAAAACCTCTCTCCACGGTACCGGTCCCTGGTGCCCAAAAATTTGGGGGCCCCTGCTTTAAACCCTGTCAGAAAGCCAGCACCTGACATGTGTCAAGTGGAGCAGGTATACAGCCCCACCTTCACTCTGATGCCCTTACCTTCACATTTCTTGACAGCAATTCCTTGCTGCCTTCTTTGGGCTTTAAAAGTTCAAGGCTGGGATGGGATGGAGGAAAGATCTGTTCTAGGCTTGAGAGCAAACCAAATTAACAAAAGCATTCCTGATTGATTTTTTTGATTAAAGTTATTTTCCACTGCTAGCGATCACATACATTTTCTTCATGACAGTTAATATGTTCCTAACCCTAACATGTTATTTCACATCTCCCAACAGTGTGCTCATCAACTCTGTATCTGAATCCATCCGCCTTGCTATCAATTGTCCTATTCTTATCTTCCACCTTTCCCAGCATTAGAGCATTTCTATAGAGATAATGGATCCAAAGTAGAATGATTATGTGTGCTAGACCTTTCCTGGGCTGTCCACTTCCCAAAGACTTTGTTTTTTGTTCTCATTAGGAATCTTTTTAGTGTCCTTGCCCACAGCTCTCCTTAGAAGATCACATAGGAGCTGTGACCAGGGGGGCCTTCACTCGGGTTCGCCTGGTGCGCCAACTACGACCCTATCTGGACCTGGATGCCTTGCGTACAGTCACCCATGCACTTGTGACCTCTCGCCTTGACTACTGTAACGCTCTTTACATGGGGCTGCCCTTGAAAGTCACTTAGAAGCTTCAGTTGGTACAGAGTGCAGCTGCACGGACACTTTTGGGGGCTTCCCGATACTCCCATATTACACCTCTCCTCAGTGAGCTGCACTGGCTTCCAGTTGCCTTCCGAGTGAAATTCAAGGTGCTAGTGATGACATACAAAGCCCTACATGGCATGGGTCCGGATTACCTACGGGAGCACCTACTGCCAGAGTCAACACCCCTCCGTCCTGTGCGCTCCCACAGAGAGGGCCTCCTCAGGGTGCCACCGGTCAGAATGCCAGCTGGTGGCGCCCAGGGGGACAGCATTCTCAGTGGGTGCGCCAACCCTTTGGAATTGCTTGCCTGCCGAAATCCGGATGGCCCCCAACCTTCGCACCTTCCGACGTGACTTAAAAACATACCTATTCCAGCAAGCCGGCCTGGCCTGATAGATTTTGGGATAGATTTTGGGGTTTCATTTATTTTACTATTATTTTTACTGTATACTTACCTTGCTCTGTACACCGCCCCGAGTCCTTCAGGAGAAGGGCGGTATATAAAAACAAACAAATAAATAAATAAATAAATAAGTGGTGCCCACTTAGTGTCCTTGCCCAAAGTAGAGAGCCTTTCTAACAGTTATTAACTGAGGAATAGATTACATGCCCTCCCTGTTTTATTTAGGTTCTTCCAACCCTTTTGACATCACACTGCTGAAATAGTGTGAAAAAAATGACTAATTTTTAGTGGCATCATTTTTTTTTACAAATTATAGATGAGAATAGGACCCCTTATTTCCCCCAGAATGGAAGAATTCTGAATTGTGATGATTATTTAACAATACAGTAACTATTCAGAATATAGAATAACAGAAGGGACCTTGGAGGTCTTCTAGCAATGAATGCAGAGAGCCATATACTTTGGGTGTGTGGTTCAAGTTACTGATGGTCTAAAAAAAATCTGTCCTTTGCAAGGTTTAGAAAATTAGAAGAAGGGTAAGACAACCGATATGGTAATGCAAAACATGAAAAAGATTACCAGAAGACATGATGAGCTATAACTGAAAACAGGTCAAGATAGTAAACCTTTGCCTGTAGAGTAAACATGGATCATGCCCAATTAGGTGGCATCTTCTCCATACCCAGTTTCCTGAAAATCTGCTCCTGAAGTTAAAGAATTGTAAAGGATACAGTACAAAGCACAACAAATAGCGAGGAGGATGGGTTAAGAGCAACTAAGGATCGAGATCATAGAGGGTGTTTACAAATTTTGTCCTCCTTAAAGTAATAGACTATGAAGATTCTTGAAATGCCTACACAGTAAACTCTTTTCTTTTATGAAAAAGCTTTCTTCAAGGCAATCCTATGAACGTCTATTCAGAGTTCTAAAGTATTTATTCTCAGATTAAACCTTTCCACACGTGCTTAGAAGTCACAAGCAAGTGGGAGAAGGGCAGGGGAGCAAAATGTTCATTGCAGTTGAACCCCTCTTTGGTACTTAAGACATGTAGATGACAAGGCTTCAATCCATAGACGTCCATGCCTTTTTCCTTTGTGGACCATCCCAAGTACAAGCTCATTCTTGTGACCGAAATAAGATTAATTAATGCAAAATTGGTTTCTATAGACTTTCAGAATGTTTAAAAATTCACCTTATTGTTAAATGAAAATCTACATAAATAATTATGAAAATATAATTTGGGGGACTATGGAATACCATGTCTGGAATTGAGCAAAACTGGAAGGTCTAGGTAAGGCAACAGCTGTTGAAATGAGACAACCAAATGGGCTAACTTACAGAATACTGGGACCCATGACTCCCATAGGAATGAACTTGTGGCCGTTTTCAGTGCCATTGCGCCTTCTGATTACACTTCCCAGAAACCTATAGACTGCATGGTACAAGGGAAGATGGGAGGGCCATACCCTTATCTTCTTTCCCACTTCCTTCTGGTTCCAATTGGTTGGTAGCAAGATCAGACAGGTGAGTAGCAATTGGCTCCTTTGGAACATAGGCTAAAATGTCAAATCTTGTAATAGTCGTGAGTGGCAAGGAAGGACAAGGGAGAAACTCAGATGCCTTTTGGCGAAGTAAGACAGGCTGGTGTGTGGTGTGTGTGTGTGTGTGTGTGTGTGCCAGCCAAGATGGAGGAGGAGTGTGATTTCCAAAGCTTCCTGCCAGCTTTCCAAAAGCAAAGTCAATGAGAAAACCAGCAACAAGTCAGAAGTTGCTCCTATTCTCAGTGATTTTTTTGCTCGCCCACCATCATTCTGTTTCTCTAAAGTAAGAAAATCTGAAAAATCTGAAAGTATGTCTAGTTATTCATACATGAGGAGAGGGATGGGCATCTAGGTGAGCTACAGCTGAGATTTAAAAAGAACAAAAGTATCCATTTAAACACACTTCAGTATATATGCTTTTTTTTTTCAACCTGCAGAATTGGGAAGTCAGATAAATATTGGAGTTCCTGTGCATTTTGCAATGGATGGCAAGCTTTTCTGTGGCATTTGTCTCTCTCTGCTTCCTTGAGTGGCTCAAGAGGGAAGTTCTCTATATGTTTTAAGACCTTCGGAAGCATCCTTACCAATGCTGACAGACTTTCCTTAATGTTCCTGAATGGAGCATGTTATATTAAGACATGAAAGGCATTCACCTTTAGAATGCAGTGCAACCACAGTAACTCTTCGGTTGTTCAGAGCTTTGCTAGTCTCTCCCCCCCCTCCACCTTTTTTCTCCCTTGAAAATCCTTCTATTGTGCCAATCAAGCAGATGGTTTGCAGGAAATATAGCTTGGCCCCAATGACCGAAACTAATTTTAACTAGCTTTCCAAACCTGGCACGTTTGTTTTGCTCTTTCAAACTAGCTCTAAAAACAGCTGGCAAGGGTGAATTAAACCCATTAAAGACACATTTATACGAAATTATATTCACATAGGTTGTCCGACTCTACTCCCTCCTCCTTCTATTCCCCAAAGGAGTGGGGAGATGAGTGTATTGAAATGAAAATGGCTCGCATACACTACCCTCCTTAACACTGCCTGAAAGTCTCAAAACATTTTACTTAAATAGATTAACTTGACTATTGTTTTGCATCACATTTATCAGCTCCATTAAGTGAATAGCTGAACAAATATATTACGCATGCATGAAAAGCTCTTTTGGGGGCTGCCTTATTGTATCCTCAGCCCTGACAGGTGGTTAACTGTGTGGTGTGTTTTTTCTTCTTTCCCCTCCTGCTCCAAAGAAAGACAGGATCTTGGATAGAACAGTAAAGACGAGACTTGGCAAAGGAAACCTGGAGTGGAGAGTTACATGCTTCCACCCCTTCCATTCAGACTGGCCAGCCCTGAACTACCATCTTCTCAAATACAGAGCAGAAGGACCTGATCAGGTCAAAAGTAATTCACTGGAGTTTTGTTCTTGTTTCTTTGCTAGAGCAACTGCAAGGCTGGTTAATTTGCCCCTTCACGTCTTCACTTGTTTCTCTTGTCTTCTTTGAGGGGATCCCCCCCCTCTTCATTTTCCATAGCTCTGGATATTATTTTTCATTGATTTCATATAGTCTACAGCCAATTTCTTTATGCACTTAAACATCATAGCACAATCAGGCAAACCATAAGAACCAGCTAAACCTTTCTTTTATAAAAAATATCACAACCTTGGCCCATAAATAAAGGTAAAGGTTCCCCCGTACATGCGTGCTAGTTGTTTCCAAATTTAGGGGTCGGTGCTCATCTCCGTTTCAAAGCCAAAGAGCTTGTCCGAGGACATCTCCGTGGTCATGTGGCCGGCATGACTAGACGCCAAAGGCGCACGGAACGCTGTTACCTACCCACCATAGTGGTCCCTATTTTTCTACTTGCATTTTTACGTGCTTTCGAACTGCTAGGTTGGCAGAAGCTGGGACGAGTAACAGGCGCTCACTCTGCTACTTGGTACTATACTTTGGTACTATACTTTGGTACTATATGATAAATAAATCAAGAAACAAAATTATTTGGCTTTAACACCTATATTCTTTTTCCCTTTCATCCGTGCTGCTAGCATCCTTGGCCTACTGATATTTCATAGGCAATCTGGCTACTTCTGCAACTTTCACTAGGGTTTGCAGTCCTTTCTGAATTGTCTTAACTGGCCACCCTTTTTCAAAGAATTGAGAAAATAAAAATAAAAAACCTAGTTTTTTTTCTAGTCTCTTGTGAATTTTACAAGAAAATGTAGGGCAATTTTCTTAATTAGCAGATATATTCAATAGTCAATTACAGGCCAACATATCTAAAGACTATCAAACTAAGGATAGAGATGTTGGATTAGCTGTTGGAGACCTACCCAGGACTATTTTAAAACACAGAACTTACATCCTATAAAACTGAGAAGTTGAGAAGATATGGTGTTGAGCTCCCTCGGATGCGGAAAAATGGGAAATATTTATGAGTTTCTTGAGAAAGTCTTATCCTTCAATTCTAGTCAAATTGCATCTTCCAAACGGTTGCTGGGGCACCAACCAACTGTAACTGAGGTTCCTGGTGTTTTGTGTTGGAAATGTAACTGGAAGACTGATACAGTCTTTATTTTCAAACCTTTTTTTTAAAAAAAATAGAACTTTATACCAATTTTTGTAAACACTGTCAGTTCTCAATTTAAAACATGGAAATCAAAGAGTAGGCCACATTTATGATTGAGAACCAAAACCCAGAAAATGTATTTTATTTATTTATTTTATAGATTTGTCTCTTGCCACAACTGAAGGAATTGTCGGAAGGTTACAACATCCATATTTTTAAAAAGCGAATAATATAAAAGAAGGAAAGCTTCTTTGAAGGCTCCCCGAAAATGCTGCCTTTTTAATAGCCTTTGGCAAGTCTAATGTAAAAGCACAGGAGAGGATCAAAATCTGGGGAGAGCCTATTCCAAAGGGCAAGACATACCAAGATGGAAAAAAAAGTGCCAGTGAACCTTTATTCCCACATTATTTATATGTGTTAAAAGATTGACGCCGATTGCAGAAGATGATCTTGCAAATACCAAGCTGTGCAAGATTTCAGAGGTTAAAACCAACATCTGGCATTGAACTTAAGAAACAGATAGATAACCAGTGCTGAACTCAGAGCAACATGTGACAGTCAGTATCTGAGCCATTTCAACTGCATCAAGTAAAGTTTCTGGATGTTCCTGAAAGATAATCCCTTGAACACTGCACTGTAGGAGTCCAAATCAATAGTGATGAAGGGTTTGAGTTCCCATTACCAGAACCTCACACAGGTAAACAGCTGAACTTGGACAAAGAAACCTCTTACCTGTCATGACCCCCACATGCCTGTCTAACAGTAGCTGTGAATCTGAAAGGAACTTCAGCTCACAAATCTGCTATTTCAGAGGCAACGCAATCCCATAAAGGGACCACCCTGGGGGTGTCAGACAAGTCCAATGAGCAAACTAATTTGGTTAAGTTCAATTTTAGCCTGCTTTGTTCTATCCAGACATTCACAGACTCTGGGTCAAGACTGGGGAGTAATGTCCTTTTGAATGGTTTTGTACCTTGAACTGATGGATGACCTCCCCTGGTACTTTTATAAAGCTACTTAAAAGCAGGGGAGAAAAACAAAATCTTGATGCGTACCATAACTGAACAATCACTGCTTGATTTCTCCTTTCCCCCATGGCAGTCCTAGCATTGAGGCTGTTAATGTGCTGGATTCTCCAGCTAGACTACAGGGAGGTGTTAAAGAAGGGCTGAGTTAAGAATCCTTGCACTGAAGAAAGTGGCACAGGCCTGACCTGCCCCAGAATCCCTGAAGCCTTATTTGACCGTTCCCAAGAGAATGTAATCAGTCTGGTGAGATTCTTATAACATAGGTGACTTAACAGCAAAGCTTCTGCTTGAGGCTGTTCACAAGTGATTCCGGTTGCTTGTGCCTGACAGTTGATGGACCAGGCATCTAGGGTCCTAGATCTTAGGCTTCAGTTAACCTGGTCTTAGCAATACAGTACGCACATAGTCCTCTGTAAGTCATGGCTGCTCATGGACCTGGCATTTATCAGCACTAAACAGCTTATGTGGAAAAATGTTGTTCTTACACTTCTTAGATTGTTCGGTCCTTTTTGAAAAAAGTTTAAATCCACATAGTTTGAAGTGGTGGGGAGGCGGGGGAGATAGGTTTCTGTGCAATACAACTGTAAGATTTTATTAGTTGTTAACATGAATTTAGTACAGAATATATGTGTGCATATACTGTGTATGTGTACAACATGGTTTTAGCTTATGTTGATCTTTGCTTACTAGTTTTTTCCCTATAAAATCATTGGTTCAGAAAAGAAAAAGAGATGTTTTACAAAAATAGGATTTAAAATAAACTTGGGTGACTGGCTTAAACTTAAAAACAAAGCACCCATATGCCTTATGTATGCGTCTGGAGAGACCGAATGGAAGAGAGAAAGGGCTCATGTTAGTTGGCTGCTGTGAATGTGAACTTTTGAATGTTAGCCACAAGAAAAAGACTTTTTTGAAAGCCCAGTTTTGCCCTCGATTCCTACCAACAGAATAAAGTACCTTGTCCAATAGGGCACATTGAGTTGGAATTATGGGTTAAGAGAAGGGGTACAAAGTGGTAGCATGGATGCTTGTTTATCAGAGTGGAGTTGTCAGTTGTTAGCAAAGCCATTGAAACGCAGGATGTCAGACTCTGATGGCTGGGAGAGCATTGAAGTGAAGTAACGGCATAATCGGATTGAAAGTTAGCCTTAGTATTTATGTCAGTTCACATTTCGTCAAATGAATAACATGGGGCTGTTACCTAGCCCAAGCCTTGGGCAAAGGGTTTGATAATAAAGCGCCTAGGCCTCATTTGATTCAAATATAAATTAATTCTCACTCAAGCACCAGCTGATTAATATATTTGCATAATAGTAGATGGAAACCACACTGCAGTTATTTTAAGAGATTTAGACAAGAAAAAAAGGAGCTTTAAATTTATTTAATGAATATTGTGTGAGAAGTCATAGAAGCTGGAATACTTCTAGAGAGTCATGGGGTTATTTTTAGAAAGAGTCTGAAGACCTAATTTCTATAAGTATTAGAACTGGGAAGTGCCAAAAAAAGAATATTTTTCTATAGAATAATATTCTTTGTTGTCATTCCCATTTTCTTTGCTTTTATGACCATTTTCTGAGAGAAATGTTAAACCATTTAGCATAATATTTCTATCTAGTAAGTTATTCCCGGACATAACTACAATTCGTATGAAATCTGGATAGTCTCTGGTTGAGGAATATGTTAAGTAATGTACCAAATATAAAAACAAGTGTAATTCTTTCAGAATAGCATTTTAAATTATTTAATGAAGTAAAATACTTGTGAGATCCAGTTAATTAAACCAATCTCTCCTATCTGATATTTCCAGAAGACTGGAGCAACAATTCCCAGCATATCAGAAGTGTCTCCAGATTTGGGAGGGCCAAAATAGATTACCAACAAAGAAACGTATTTCTTATGTCAAAATAAGTGTTTTTAAGTGCCATTGTTCTATTTCATCTTTTTGCTGTTGAAATGATGTGGATATTCTTGTACATTGCACAGAAGCAGAGTCTGCTTTTTACTGAGTATTATCATTAGTGTGACTCACCTTCTAATCTTAAATTACTTCCTCAAATTCATTTCTGAATTTCAGCCACATGAGTCATTTAGATCATTTCTGTTTGCAAGGCTTCAAATTTGACTTATTGTTCTCTACCAGACATATTTCAGGGCTTAGCCTTGAGATTGGACTGGATTCCATTCTGGGCCCCTTTAATTCTTTTCAAACAGGTTATCCCTACCCTTATAAATTGTTGGAGGGTATGCTCTCAAATTCTAACATCAGCATGCACAGTCAGACATATATGCGTAAGATGCATTCAGTCAAACACCTATATCTCATCCTTCACAGTCGCAACCTTCACCAAGTAAAGTACTTTGAAAAACATGTTAGCACCTGTGAGAACCGTGTTCTGATTACCATCCCATTGGATTTTGCTAGATTTTCTGTTCCCATCAGGATAATATTTAATATTATCTTGCTCTTGTGTGTGTGTTAAACTGGATGTTTTTAAAATGTTTTTACTGTTTTTACTTTTTATTGCTTTAAAATGGTTTAAAATGTTTAATTGTAATATATTTTATGAAGTCTAAGTGCCCTCAGATTCATTGACTGAGATGGGTGGCCATACAAACTGAACAAACAAATAAAATATTAAGTAGGAATTGAGCTCCCTGAGAATCATCCAGGGGTTCAACTTGACAATTTCTATTTACGTTGCATGAAATTAACTGTAACACTAAGTGTAACATTTGTTCAAATAATATGTAGATATATATATATACCCTGAAACTTTTTTTTTAGTTTTACAGCAATTTTTCACACTGAGAAACATCTCTTGGGTATCTTAAGTTTGAAGACTATGGGTCGATGGCATCATATTTATAATATTTAACAATCCCTCAGAAGAACGTTTAATCCTGAACACATCAGAAAAAGTAATAATGGGAGATGATGCAACTCATTGGGTTTTTTTAAAAGAAAATAATTATGTCAAGTTTCCGACGTATGGGCTTTTCAAGTGACTCTGAGGCATTTTTTACCTTAAAAGTCCTTTGTTCAGCCTAATACACCGGCAAATGCTTGCTCGAAGGAAGCTGGAATCTGAAATCTCCGCCCCTTGCACAATATATTAAAACACAATTCTCCACCTTTCTAATTTTGTCATTAATCATATTCTCCAATTAATTTAAAGAATCAGTTTCCCTTCCGTTAGAAAACCCGCCAAGGTCTTATCTTCTTTAGTTTCAGATGGCCTTGAAGGTACAATCCTCCTCTTCCCACCTCCCAACCTTAAATTCAGTCCCTTAAAGCAATACACAAGTTTAACATATGAAATGGCTACTTCTTCATCTCTTGTCAAGCAATAACATTTGACCTTAGCAGCGTTGACAAATGAAATAATGCATGTGGATGGATGAAGAAAAGAAACGATTATAGTCACAATGCATAAAAATTTAAATGGATACTATTTTGAAACAGTCACACCCAAAATAAACTCTGGAAGCCAGACAATATTTGATTTTAAGGCTATGCCTGTCAGACAGAGGATCTGAGGACAAAAAGGAGGACATGGTCTCCTTTTGCTGGACATCTGGTAACCAGATTACGTCTGTGAACCAGCCTCTGACTTAGAATAAGCCAGGGCTCTTCAAACTTGGCCCTTTTATGACTTGTGGACTTCAACTCCCAGAATTCCTCAGCCAGGCACGCTGTATGAGGAATTCTGGGAGGCTGAAGTCCACAAGTCATAAAAGGGCCAGGTTTGAAGACCTCTGGAATAACCCATTTTTACTAAGCATGAAGGCTCTGTGAGACAAAAGAAAAAGGATGGTAGTTTTCAACTGATAGAATCCTTTGGAGAATAGCAAGTGGTTATAAAAAAATAGGGAAACATGGAAATCATATTTGAGCTATGAGTATCATGGCTGATTGCATTTTAAAGTAACAAAATAAGGAGGGTAACATTAGCATTGTCTTCCAGACTACTTTGCAGCTATGTTATATGGATTTGAAATGCATGAAAGAAGAAGGAAATAAATGATAATAACAGTAGTGCAATTCAATATGATTTACAAGGCACGAAAATGTATTATCTCAGAATTATGCAATATAATTAAATTGCAATCTAATTTTGAGTAGTGTAATTGTTTATATGGGTATATATACACATGATACCTTTTCAAAATGTTCTTATTTTAAATAGATGGCCAACACCTAGTCATCTGCTACTACTTAGACAAGGAAAACATTTATCACCGACAAAAGGAACACATTATCCATATGACAAAAACAGTTCTTCTATAGGGCATCCCTTATCCTGGATCAGATTGCCTTATTGCTTCTTATCCACCAAATAGTAAATAGCACGTTCCTTTAAATTTCTGAATAATGCAGGAAAATTCTCCCTGCAGTCTTGTACCACGTGAATCATCCTTGCAGTAGCAGCTAGTAACTGGATTAATTGGAAGATTTATTGTGAGATTCATTGAGAGATTTAAAAAGAATAGTAGCTGGTGGTCTGAAGTATTATTAAATTTATACCAGCTTAAACATTTTAAAAGCTGTTAATTTAGAGGGGGAAAAAACCAACAACCCATCTCTTAGGGTATGTCATTCTGATGATACAATCTTCTATGATGCAAACTAGTAAACTGATAAAAAAAACATGGGCGATATATGAATGGTTCAAAATGCCTGCAGTGGTTCAGGGATGGTAGGAAGAAAGAAGAGGCTCAGAAGATTTTTATCCTTGTATCATGGGGAACAAAAGGAAAGTTTACCTTAGAAATGGGCAGCCTAAAGAGATGAATAGAATAAGAGACAAAGCGTTAGGTTAAGAGAGACCAACAAGATTTTTCATGAGTAAGTCAGGAGTATCAGGTGAAAAGTAGGAAGTTTCCTTATCCAATTTTATTTCATTGCTACAGCTAGTTAGGGGAGAGAGGTAGCTTTAGGATGCAAAGGAATCCTGACAGCTGTATCAGTTTGCAATGCTTTGCCAGTGTGGAGATTGAAAGGAACCACCCACTGAATTAATTACAGCTGGATCACAGCATGAAGAACCAAGAAGATAAGTGGACTGGGTTTAAGCAGGCCAGGAGAGAAAGGGTCTAAACTAGAAGTGATGACAGAAAGACAAAGAGAATGATATGGATACAGTATACTTAGACTTCAGTAAGGGATTTGAGTAAGTTGTCCTTAAGCTCATTCTTGATAACATGGAACAATCTGCAACAGAGGATTCTATTGCCAGATGGATTGAACAACTATATCCAACACATACAGGTAGTCCACAATTTATGATCACAACTGACCCTAGAATTATGGTCATAAGTCACTGTGCAAGGCCCCCATGTAATCACCTCACTTAACAATCACAACCCCTCCCCACTGAACTTGGGCATTAAGTAGAGCATGGGGTGGGAAAGACTCGGGTAGTTGGACTCCTTACTCAGTTTTTATTTTATAAGACTGCATATAGTTTGTTTTTATGCTGGGTGAGAGCCACCCAGCTTTGATTGGAGTTGGGTAATGCCAATCAGACAGTTGGACCATAAAAAAGGCTGAGCGCCAAAGAATTGAGGCCTTTGAACTATGGTGCTGGAGAAGACTCCTGCGAGTCCCTTGGACTGCAAGGCAATCAAACCGGTTAGTCCTAGAGTAGATCAACCCTGACTGCTCTTTAGAAGGCCAGATCCTGAAGCTGAAACTCAATTTCCTTATGAGAAGGAAGGACTCACTGGAGAAGAGCCTTGAGGACCACCTGAAGGCTTCAACTGGTGCAGAATTCAGCCACGTGAGTTTTGATGGGAGCTTCCCGATACTCCCGTGTAACACCTCTTCTCCATGAGTTACATTGGCTTCCGGTTGCCCTCCGGGTTAGATTCAAGGTGCTGGTAATGACCTATAAAGCCCTAAATGGCTTGGGTCCGGACTATCTAAGGGAACACCTGCTGCCGGCATCATCTTCCCATCATCCTGTGCGCCCCCACAGGGAGGGCCTTCTCAGGGTACCGCCGGTTAATGAATGCCGGCGGGTTATTCCCAGGGGAAGGGCGTTCTCTGTGGGTGCGCCTGCCCTATGGAACCAACTACCCACGGAACTTAGGACTGCCCCTGACCTTTGCTCATTTTGCCGGGACCTGAAAACTTGGCTCTTTGATCTGTTTGGTCCAGACTGTGGGGTTGTTAATTTATATTAACTTAAGATGGCGGACGTGCGGGCGGATCTGTTAGAGTGAGCTCTGCAAGTCCCAGAAAAATAGGCGTCCTAGGAGCCCCCCAGGGGTGTTTACACCCTCTGGGTTGGGGGGATAGCGAGGGCAATTGATTTGGCAGCTGAAGGATGAAGGTTTGGACTCCGTTAGCTGCCAGCTCTGCCGTTTTTTTCCGACTGGATGTTGGCGGCGCCTACCTGCTCCCTCGGGCGTTTTCCGGGCCGTTTTCGCGGTGCCTGGTGGTTTTGGCGGCCGGCGGTTTCGGCAGCGGCGTCCTCGGCGGTGGCGGACCCGGCGTCCACGGGGGGTCCCTCGCTGCTGGCGGCCTTGGCGGAGGTGTTTCAGGCCGTTTCGGGCCGCTTTTGTGGTCGGCTGGGTCTTTCGCGTCTCTCCCTCGGCTGTGGCGACGGCGGCGTTGTTGGTTCGTTCCGGGGACGACGGGGATGGCGGCGGCGGCGGCGGCGTTCTCCGGGGCTGTTCTGGGCCTGCCTTCCATCGACTGTTCGCTGGGCGTCCTCGGCGGTTGCGGAGTCGGCCTTCGGATGGTACCTCGCATCTGGCGGTTTCGGTGGAGGCGTTTCGGGCCGTTCGGGCCGCTTCTGTGGTCGGCCTGGTCTCCCTCAGCTGTGGCGGCGGCGTTCTTGGCTCGCTCCGATGGCGACGGGGATGGCGGCGGCGGTGGCGTTGCGCCAGGGCCGCTCTAGGCCTCCCTTTCCATCGACTGCTTATTATTCTCGGCTCCATCAGCGTCCTGGCGGCGGCAGCAATGGCGTCGTCGTCTGCAGCAACGCTCCGGTGGTGGTGGTGGCCCTGGCGGCTCAGCGGCGACGCTGGAATCAACTTATTGCTCCCTCTGCTTACTTTGTTCTTTCTAGATGGCCTGGTACTCTTACTGCTGTTGGTGGCCTCGAAGGTTCCTGGGCTAGCCGGTTAATGCCGGTGGATCCCAGTGGAGCCCAATGGTCCCTTGGAAGATCTATGTTTTCCGTGGCACCAGTTGTGGCTCTGGTTGGTGCCACTGGATTTGTGGACCTAAAAGAATTAGATAATTTGGAAGACCCCAATGACTGCAGAACTGGCCATGATCAACTTTTTCGAAGGACAGAGCAGCGGAGGATTTGGCCACCTAGTAGTGCAGACTTTGATGATGTAACACACTATCTCATCCCTTCTTTCGGACTGTTCCTTATTGCCATTCACATATCGGCCCCAAAGGATTCAGAGTCCCCTGGGTACAGGCCACAGTGAGAGGGTGGCCTGAACTTACATCTGCTGCCCCTAGAGGTGAGAGCTCTAGGGGACATGCTGTACCCAGGATGGATGTTTCGGACTATTCCCCCCTGGTATAGGCTCTCCAACTGTCGTGAGAGGGCGTTGGTTGGCCTGTCCTGGGGTGGCACCCAGCTGAGTGGCAGTGGCTGGGTGGAGGCTCGGGACATCTATTTGCTCTCTGTTTGGTTCCTCCTTAAATCAACTGACTATGGACTGCCTATATCTGGACTGCTTTTATGCCTTGTTTTAGGTACTCATCTACGGACTTGCTCGCCCTCAGGGGTGCTCCCCCTTCCTGGAGGCGGCCCGCCTTTCCAGCCGAGTATAATCTCGAGGAAGGTCCCATTTATTGGGATCCTGAGAGATGGCCGGGCACGGTTATGGGCCTCCGACGTAAACCTAATAGGAGGTCCTTGATTTGTTTTTTGTCAAAATTTTTTTGGGGGTTAGGGAGGAGGGAGGGTTCTTTTCTTGGTTGTTTGGACGAGGGGGGCAGTCCAACTACCTTTGTTCAGGCTAGTGCTGAGGCTGATCGCGGAGGGGAGGAGCGGGGGTCGGCTGCTTCTGGGGCTCCAGAGCCAGTCGTGGGATTATCTATTCCCACGACGATAGGGAATGGCAGCAGGTGTAGGAACAGAGGGCCGTATCGGTCTCAGGGAAGGCCTCTCCGCTGCTTACAAGCGGTGAGGCACTCCGACCCTCTGGTTCTACCCCGAGGTCCCGGGAGTGAGGATGGGCAGCCTCCTGAGCTCCGGCTGGTGTATTTGAATGCCAGGTCGGTCGTTAACAAGGCCCCTCTCGTCCGAGACCTGGTCGAGGGGGAGCAGGCTGACCTGGCTTGCATCACGGAAACCTGGTTGGGCCCAGAGGGCGGTGTTCCTCTGGTTGATCTTTGCCCACCAGGTTTCCGGGTGCTGCACCGGCCTCGGGCTCAGGGTAGGGGTGGGGGAGTGGCTGTTGTTATGAGGGAGACCTTGTGTCCGCGGGAGGCCACCGTTCCCCAGATAGTCGGGTGTGAGTCTCTCTTTTTGAGATGCGGCCCTGGTGCGCAGTTGGGCTTGCTGCTGGTGTACCTTTCGCCTAGTCATGCAGCAGCAGCCCTGCCTGAGCTGCTCGATGCCCTCTCTGGGCTGGTGGTTGAGTTCCCGAAACTTATAGTTTTGGGGGATTTCAACCTACCATCTCTGGGAGGATCATCTGAGTTGGCTCGGGAGTTCATGGCTTCCATGACGGCCATGGACCTGACGCAAGTAATTTCGGGACCGACTCATGAGGGAGGCCACACCCTTGACCTTGTTTTCTTGTCTGGACGGTGGTTAGATGATCTTGGTGGGGGCTCTCCAATTATCATGCCCCTGTCATGGACCGATCATCATCTCCTGCGGCTGGTCTTCCGTCTTGCCACCCCCCGCCGTGGGTGTTTGGAACCACTCAAATGGTACCGCCCCAGACGCTTAATGGATCCCCAGAGGTTCCAGGCGGCGCTGGGGTCCCCACCTGCCTCCCTTGCTCACAGCTCGGCCGAGGCCTTAGTGGAAGCCTGGGAAAGGACGGCCACTGAGGCCCTTGACCGAGTTGTACCCCTGCGGCCCCTGACCCGGTGCAGATCCCGTCGAGCTCCATGGTTCTCTGCGGAGCTCCGGGAGATGAAGCGTCGGAGACGGGGCCTAGAGAGCGGTTGGAGGTCCAGCCGATCCGAATCCGACCGATTGCGACTAAGAGCCTACATTAGGTCTTATCTCGCTGCAATTAGGGAGGCGAGGTCCAACCACTTCGCCACCCTTATTGCGTCCGCAGATAATCGCCCGGCTGCCCTGTTTAGGGTGACTCGCTCCCTCCTAAATCAGGAGGTGAGGGAGGATCCCTTGCAGGGACGTGCCGAGGAGTTTAACCAACATCTGTCGGACAAAATCGCTCGGATTCGGACCGGTCTGGACTCTGACTGGGCAGAGTCTGACGATCAGGACACGGGTGGTCTTGTCGATATCACCTGGGAGGAGTTTGATTCTGTGACTCCGGAGGAAGTGGACAGGATCATGGGGAGGCTGAGCACCACCACATGTTTACTGGACCCGTGCCCTTCCTGGCTGGTCTATGCAGCCCGGGAGAGGACACACAGCTGGTTCCAGGCAGTTATATCGGCTTCTTTGAGTGAGGGTATCTTCCCCGCCGTCTTGAAGGAGGCGGTGGTGAGGCCTCTCCTCAAGAAGCCTGCCCTGGACCCGGCTGTATTGAACAACTTTCGTCCTGTCTCCAACCTTCGCTTTCTTGCGAAGGTTGTTGAGAGTGTGGTGGCGCATCAGCTCCCTCTGGTCCTGGATGAAGCGGATTATCTAGACCCGTACCAATCGGGTTTCAGGCCCGGGCACAGCACGGAGACGGCATTGGTCGCGCTGGTGAATGATCTCTGGAGGGCTCGGGACAGGGGGCATTCCTCTGTCCTAGTCCTATTAGACCTCTCGGCGGCTTTCGATACCATCGACCATGGTATCTTGCTGCGGCGTCTCAGGGGACTGGGAGTGGGAGGCACAGTTTTACAGTGGTTCTCCTCCTATCTCCTGGGACGCTCGCAGTCGGTGTTGGCAGGGGGGCAGAGGTCGACCGCGAGGTCTCTCATTTGTGGAGTTCCTCAGGGGTCGGTCCTCTCGCCTCTCCTGTTCAACATCTATATGAAGCCGCTGGGTGAGATCATTCGTGGCTTTGGAGTTGGGTATCATCAGTATGCTGATGATACCCAACTTTTCTTTTCAACCCCAAACCACCCCAGTGATGCCCTCAACGTGATGTCCCGTTGCCTGGAGGCGGTTCGGGTCTGGATGGGGAGGAACAGACTCCAGCTCAACCCCGACAAGACTGAGTGGCTTTGCATACCTTCATCCCGGGTTTATTCGGACATTCCACCTCTGGCTATGGGGGGTGAACTATTACCCCCCGTAGATAGGGCTCGCAACTTGGGGGTCCTCCTAGATTCACGGCTCACCTTGGAAGACCATATAGGAGCTGTGACTAGGGGGGCCTTCGCACAGGTTCGCCTGGTGCGTCAGTTGCGGCCCTATCTTAGCCGGGATGATCTATGCACGGTCACTCATGCGCTCGTGTCCTCTCGTCTGGACTACTGCAACGCTCTCTACATGGGGCTGCCCTTGAGGACCACCCGGAAGCTCCAACTGGTACAGAATGCAGCCGCGAGAGTGGTGTTGGGAGTCTCCCGATACTCCCACGTTACGCCTCTGCTCCGTGAGCTGCATTGGTTGCCAGTTGCCTTCCGGGTGAGATTCAAGGTACTGGTAACGGTATTCAAAGCACTCCATGGCATGGGGCCGGAGTACCTCAGGGAACATCTGCTGCCGGCATCAAGCTCCCTGCGCCCTGTGCGTTCCCACAGAGAGGGCCTCCTCAGGGTGCCACCGGTCAGAGAATGTCGATTGGTGGCCCCCAGGGGGAGATCCTTCTCTGTGGGCGCTCCGGAGCTGTGGAATCAGCTACCGGTAGAGCTCCGGATGGCGCCCGATCTTCGCTCCTTTCGTCGCGATCTTAAGACATTTCTGTTTGTACAAGCTGGCCTAGCCTGATGGGGATTGCTGGGGTTGTTTTATCTTTGGTCTTTTAATTTTTTTTTTTGGGGTTTTTAGCGCTGTATTTCCATTGTTTTTAACTAGGGCAATTGTTTAATCTTTTTTTAATGTTTGTATTTGCTATTTTATTCTGCCCTGTGAACCGCCCTGAGTCCTCAGGGAGAAGGGCGGTATATAAATGTTATTAAATTAAATTAAATTAAATTAAATTAAATTAAATTAAATTAAATTAAATTAACTGGGTTTTAGATTTACTCTTGGGGCTTGAATTTAATTTAATTGTTTTAATTGATTTTAATTTTTGTATTTCATGGTTTTAACTGCCCTGTAAACCACCCTGAGTCCTATGGGAACAGGGCGGTATACAAATTCAATAAAATAAATAAATAAATAAATAAATAATGCTGGGAAAGGTTGAGGGCAATAGAAGAAGGGAACAACAGAGAATGAGGTGGCTGGATGGAGTCACTGAAGCAGTAGGCGTGAGCTTAAATGGACTCCAGAATATGGTAGAGGACAGGAAGGCCTGGAGGAACGTTGTCCATAGGGTCGCGATGGGTCGGACATGACTTTGCAGCTAACAACAACAATGTCAATCAAGCAAACAAGCAAATAAGAGAATAGACAAAGCTGATCTCTAATAGTGGGTTTGATCAGAATCTTTGCAAGCTGTATTCAGGCAGTTGGAGAAGCTTTTCCCTGCTTTAACATGTACCGACAAAAAGTAGTTCTTCAGGTTTTGGACAGTTCTATTTTCCAGAAATACCTGGAAATTCTAGATCTTCCTCAAAAGTGTGCCAACTGACATTCAGTTATGGCCTTATCATCATTTTTTTGAGGAGGTTAAAATATAAGCATATTATATCATTGTCTGTTCCTGCCTCCACAAATCTATTTTTTGCATATATTTGAAAACCAAGTCGCAATGGATTTTTCAGACATATGGAACATCTGATATCATTGATTTATTGTAGATAGAATACTGTGGAAATATGAAGACTGCATAAAACTACGAGTGAATGGCATCTTCACAGTTCAAGGGGCTGGTATAACAATAATAAAGCGTATCTAACATAGAAACTATGTTCAAGCTGCCTTATAAAATACATATCTTTGTGGAAAGAAGTATATATAAATAATTTCATAAATAGGCTTTCTGAGAAGTGAATAATTACAGTGATTCTAGGAATTTGATTTTAGTAAAAACAAATCTCAAGGCATAATATAGAGCTCCTTAGCATTCCTATAGGATTTTTGAACTCTGCTTCTTCTACACAAACTTCTTTAGAAACACACAAAGTTAATGAAGCTGCTGCGTTAGCAGGAATAAGTGATTGGATCAATTTGACACAAGAGAGATTATTAAATCTTGAGGGCCACGACTTGTTGTTTGGCTGGCATGCATATTTGTTGTATGATAAGAAGGTAGATAATGTGTTTAAAGTGCATATTTTAAGACAGGCATTGTTGAGAGTTTGGAAGAAGTATAGATATAAGCTAGATTGTAAGATACCATTGTGGGCAATCCCAAAACACGCAATAGAAAATATAAATGTTGGTTTTAAACATGATGTGACTACGTATAAGGAGATTTTAAGCCTGGAAAGAAATGTTTGGTGTCTGAAACCGTACAGCCTCTTGCGAGATGAGAAGATTATTCAAACTTGGTTTCAATATATCCAGCTACGGGCCAGGTGGAAAGAAGATCAGAAAACTGGTTTTATAATGACTGATGAAAATCTGATAAAGCAAATTAGAAATCAGGGTCCAGCACATATCAAGCGGATATATCTTGCATTGATAGAAATTGACTCAGAAACAGAACTGGTTAAAGATTGTATGATAAAATGGGCTCAAAATATCCAAGAAGTTATCACAATGGACACGTGGGAAAAGATTTGGGTGAGGAACGTGAAATTTACACAAGCTCAAAATTTAAGAGAGAACTTTTATAAAATGTTTTATAGGTGGCATTTAGATCCTAAAAAGCTGGCAAGTATGTATCCGAATTATCAGCCCAAATGCTGGAGGTGCGGTGATGAAGATGCAACATATTTTCATATATGGTGGACTTGTAAAAAGGTTAAGGCTTTTTGGATAAAAATTTGGTGGAACATGCAGAAGATCTTCAAGCAGAAGATAAAGTTTTGTCCACAATTCTTTTTGCTGGGTATAATTACAGAGGCTACTGTTGTGGACACTAAGTTGATGTTGAATTTAATTACAGCAGCAAGACTTCTAATAGGCCAGTATTGGAAGAAGGAGGAATTGCCGACTATAGAGGAATGGACTTTTCTGCCAGGTTTCTGACCTGGCAGAAATGGCAAAGATTTCGGCTTATTTGAAAGATCACTCGCAAGAACGCTATATTATGGAGTGGAAAAAATGGATTGAATATATCCAGAAGAAATATGGGACTAAAAAGTTTCATTTAGCATTTGAATAAATCTTCCTTTCTTTTTTTCTTTTTCTTTCTTTTTATATGTAATATTAATATTGTTTGTAGTTATCTTGTATGAGCTAGAGAGCGATAGATTTAAGAGTTTATTGTTGTTAGCATATGGATGTTTATGATTGTTTTCTGTTTTTATACCCTGTACTTAGCTCTGGGAAGTGGGGGGGGGGGGAAGGGGGTAGGGGTAGGGAGGGATAGGTAGGGGAGGGGGAGGGGGGGATTGTTAAAGGGAAAATGTATTTTAAAACTTTTCAATAAAGAAACACACAAAGTTGCTGGCCTGTCAGAATTAGGGGGTGTTGTGCACAATTAACGCCCCACCTATATCCTGTTTAACTAAGAACCTTTTGGGAAGTATTAATTCCAATTACTGCTAGTTTAACAGTAGGCTCTATATTCAAATCCTTATTCGTCCTTTAATGTGAAGAAAAGCCACACTTGGCTATTAATTATGGAACCAGCATTAGTTTTTCATTGCCTGCTAAAAAGCAGGCAGAAGGGAGATAGAAAATAAAAGACCAGTCGCTTTTCCATTAAGGTAGACAGTTGCAGTGGTTCGTTTAATTACAACTTGAAATAGGCAAATCAGAAAAGTAGACCAAACATGGTCACAATTTTTCTTCTCCCCTACCCCCTCTTTTTAAAAAAGAAAAAAAAAAGAAAAACAATAATTCTCTCATTAATTGCTTGATTCTATGAAGGAAAGGACTCCAAGCTTGGGCTCTGCACAAAACTCATCCAAGAGTGAAGAGGGCAAGCTGAACACTTTAGTCTGTCCAGCTGCCCTTTAAGTGAATGCTTTTTCTGAGAGTTTGAATGCTTTTCTGTCTGTACCCGCGTACAATGTAGGTGTTACTGCTTAGAGGAAAAGAAACTAAACAATAATCACTCGAAGGGACCTGAGGCTGCTGAGGGAGGGGAACATTCTCACTCACTCATAAAATCATGCCTCCTTCATAACGGGAAGAGGGAAGGGGTACAAAAGGTGACTTCGGAATGGTACTTTCATGGGGTTTGGGAAGCCCTCAGAAAGCACAGGGCTATTCTCAGTGTAATTGGAAAAGCATCTGCCTTGGTTTTTGTGAGTCAATCGGTGGGCATTTTAGAGTGAAATAGCCCTCAAAAAGACCAAACGGAGCTTTGAAAGATGCATTTTAAATACAAAAATCCCCCATGCATGTTGCTTGCCTGCATGGATATTATCCACCATTAACATCTTTACAGATGCCTCTTGAAGTAGTGAATATTGCTGTAGGATTTGTTAGACAGTCTTCCTTTCTGCCACAGTAAACTAGAAAAAAAAAGAGTCCTCATCTTATAGGAGAGTGTACTTCTTTTACAATAGGTCATATTGCTGCAAACACATTATGCTTTGTGTAACACTTCTGAGGTACATTGCCATCTTTATTTAATTAGCTCTGTTTCTATTCCATCATTCAGAAAAATGTTGTGGAGCAGATCACAAGCAGCGGAATAACTAACAAACAGTATCAACACAACTACCAAGGAATTATTATCAGTTGAGCAAACAGTGCTACAGAATATATCACATTTGTTAAAGAGAACTCTAGGTACTCATAAATGTATATTAAAGCATAGTAATCTTATCCAATGACAAAATTAGTTCCAGGCATGCTTGGGGAAAGTATTTCACATCAAACAAACCATCATAAAACAAGGTCCTACCCTATATACTTCTTGAATAGGCTTTGTCAGTAGTCAAGTTATCCAGATTAAAAGTAAAAGTAAAGGTTCCCCCGCACATGTGTGCTAGTCGTTTCCAACTCTAGGGGCCAGTGCTCATCTCCGTTTCAAAGCCGAAGAGCCAGCGCTTGTCCAAGGACGTCTCCGTGGTCATGTGGCCAGCATGACTGGACGCCAAAGGCGCACGGAACGCTGTTACCTTCCCACCGTAGGGGTCCCTATTTTTCTACTTGCATTTTTACGTGCTTTTGAACTGCTAGGTTGGCAGAAGCTGGGACGAGTAACAGACACTCACTCTGCTACGCAGCACTCAGGATTCGACCCGCCAAACTGCCGACCTTCTGATCGACAAGCTCAGCGTCCTAAATTGCTATAGGAAAGATTATAGCTTCACATATGTATTTTACAAAAAGCTTGTATGAAAGTGAAGAAAAACAATGTGTTTGTCCTATACATAGATGAGAATCTAATGAATAAACACATGGATTTTGAACTACTAAAGATATTCCACTTCATTTGTTATTCTAGACTAGATCCAAAGAAAAGATACCATCATATAAGTCTGACTGAAATAGATATAAAAATAATTTCATAAGTGCCATTGATTTCACTGGAAGTTAAATCTGGATCTAATTTTGTCAGATTCATGTTTCAAACAAATGTAACTGCTGCAATCATTAAGATTTAGGATTGGCTATATTTGCATAATGTTATTATTAGATAATTCTCTCATGGTAACTGTTTATTGTTGCAACAATATATTATATTTTATATTGTTTGCTTTTTCTGTTGTTTTTTTTGCTTTTTAGGCACTTGTTATGTATTTTTAACAATGTATTATTTTTATTATTTTAAATGCAATAGCAAGTAAATACAAAAGGTTGAAGACTGGCTATTTAAATGAAATTAGGTATTTTGATTAATGCTTATAACTTATCTCTTGAACATAATGATTCAATTTTCTGTGCCTGGAGATTATATTTTGTCATAGGAATGCCAAGGTCAGTGATGTCATTGTAAAACAGTGACAAAAGTTTGTAGAGTGAACAGCTTGAGGGTAGGGGTTAAATAAGATGTAAGCTTTGTCTCTTTTCAGAAAGTTGTATATTTGCCATTCTTCCCAAATATAAATGTTAGCATTGTATGTCTCATGTCACCTAACATTTTGCCAAATTACATAATGCAGGTTGTATAAGGGAGACAAGCAGAAATGGATACATTAATCACACTTCTTTTTCTTTTAAACTTGAAGCTTGTTCAGTTTGCATTTAAGCCCCTTTGCATTAGTTACTTTTAGCCTGAGGAACTCTTTCCTCCGATTCAAGCATAAAATTTTTAGGTGCAATGATTTCTATGCTCCCTTCACACATACAAAAAAAAAGGAAAGGAAAGAACACAAAAAATCCTCCCCCTCTAGTTGGGTCGGAGTAAAACCTCATCTCTCCCACACACCAAAGAGACCAACACAAAAGATTTAAGGGGGGAAATTATTAAAAGGGAAACCCTTTTCTCTTTGGGATGAATGCAGTGGGGAGATTAAAACTTTCGTTTGAGTTTTTGCTGTATTCATAGTAGTGAGGCTATGAATAGAGCTAAATCAGAGCCTACAGTGGTGGTGGTGTGCCCTTTTATACTCTGGCATATCTTCAGACACAAGTTATTTTGCACTTGAAAGAGGGGGAATGTGGGATTTTGACAGCTGATATTGGCCTCTGAGGTCCTGATGGGGATTTTCTAATTAACCCCAAGAGCTCATCAGGTGGCCAAACTGGAATGATTTCTGTCAGAGAGGGCATAAGTTGGATTTTCCTATTCCCCTTTTCCTCCAGGTTCACTGGGAATGTCTTTTAACATCACCTATTAAATGAAACCAATTTTGTCTCCCTTTAAAGAGGTTTGGGAACTGAAGGGCCAAAGCAAGTCTGACAAGATGGGAATTGCACAAAGAACTTTTGAATGCGATAAAAGAGGTCTCCCGGCATAGATAGCTCCGATAATGCCGTTAAAATCACTAACAATTACACTGTTGATGCTTTGACCCCCAGAGAATGATAGCCTACAAGCAGTTTTTCTTGCTAAATTTCCAAGCAGTAGGAAAGATATATTTATTTTTCTCTCTAGGACTTTCTGTGGAATCTCCCATTTACAGTGTAGTTATGTGTAGTTACAGTGTAGTTATGTACACAATGCCAACCACTTGGTTGTTCCATTCAGTGTGTGCTCTTCCTGCTTGCAGGCCACTATGTGTTGGACTGTCTTAGAGGCTTATCTGAACAGTCTGCACCTTGGGTCCTGTCTAGTGTGGTAGAATCTTGCCCCAGTACTGTCTGTTAGTCCAACTCTTTCCAGCCACTGGTAGCCTTTCCCAATGTCTGCCACCTCAGCTAACTGTCAATGATACATGCCATGCAGTTATTATCTTGCATTTGCTCTGTTGATCATTCTCCCATGTCTGCTGCCTCAGGCATTCTCTCAGCAGCTCATCTTTGGGTAACATTTTACTGATGTACTCTTGGATACTATACGTTTCATCCAGGAAAGTGGTTTTGACACTCACCCCACCATCCTCTCTCTGGCTCGTGTATTGTGTCCAGGTGTTGGACTTGGGTTGGAAACCCCTACACATTGTGATGCACTTCAGGGCCTTCACAGTGCCAGCTTCTATGTCCTGTTTTGTCCAGCTGACTATACTGGCAGGGTATCTTAGGGCAGACAAGGAACACGTCAATGGTATGGATCTTGTTCTTCCCACTGAGCTGGCTCTTCAGAACTTGTCTTATCCTTTGGTGGTGCTTGTATGTTACTGACTTCCTTCCCTCCTCCTCATGACTCTCATCTGACTGTGGGAGGTACTTGTATCTGGTCTGTATGTCTGCTATGTGGCCTGCTGGTATTCATCCCGTCAGTTTTAAGTGCCTTCCCTCTCCTTATTACCATCTGACTACCCTTCTCCAGTCCAAATGACATCCCAATGTCATCACTGTAGATCTGTATTAAGTGGATCAGCGAGTTGATACCTTGTTCACTTTTAGCATACAGCTTGATGTTATCCATGTAGAGAATGTGGCAGATGGTAATTCCACTTGTATCCATATCCAGTCATTGTGATTATCTAGCTGAAGGATATCAAGCCTATTTAGTATAGCAGGGACAGTATATCACATTGATATACTGTATGCCTCATTTGATGAACACTTCAGTGGGTTAGGACGCTGAGCTTGTCGATCAGAAGGTCGGCAATTTGGCAGGTCAAATCCTGAGTGCCACGTAACAGAGTGAGCACCTGTTACTTGTCCCAGCTTCTGCCAACCTAGCAGTTCGAAAGCACATAAAAATGCAAGTAGAATAGGGACCACTACGGTGGGACAGTAACAGCGTTCCGTGCGCCTTTGGCGTCTAGTTATGCCAGCCACATGACCACAGAGATGTCCTCGGACAAGCGCTGGCTCTTCGGCTTTGAAACGGAGATGAGCACCGGCCCCTAGAGTTGGAAATGACTAGCATGCATGTGCAGGGGAACCTTTACCTTTACCTTTATTATCTTCCATAGTCCCATTGATTTCTTGAGGAAGAACCTTAGTGTCTGGTTGACTATGCATAATGCCAGGCATTTACAGATCTATGTATACTGAACCACAGACTTTCCTATAGGTTATCCAGGCTGTGCTCAGACTGTTCCATCTTGAGTCTTGGACAACTGCTCTGTCTATCTGCAACTAGTATTTTGAGCCTCTGGTGTTGTTCCCAATGCCCTTCTGAGTTGTGGTCATGTACTAGCCCATGTGGTCCTGATAGGACTTTTCACACTGTGGGGAGTCAGATTATTGGCCAACAGTGGGACAGTGGAGGTCTTTCATGATCTGCACTCTCCTAGCCAGTCCTGATGCAAGAATGCTGCTAACAGCTGGTTCATTTGTACTTTAATTATCCATGCACCATTGTGAATAAGTACATGAGTAAGTTGCTGTTAGTAAGTGCAAGTGTTTGGGTAGCAGAGTTGTCAGAGTGTCATCTTTGATGCAGAAGACTGGAGCTTGAATTCCCACTGGTTCTAACCTTACCAATAGGCATCTTAGGCAAAGCCTCCCCCCTTCACTTCATATTGACTTGAATAGCAATATGAATATCAATACAGGTGTCAATATGAATATCAATTCAACACACATGAATATCTGGGAACCTATTCTCCTAAATTATTAAAGCCTGAAATTATTAAAGCCACAAGATTAAAAATTAAATTTAAAAAATAAATTAAAAACCACAGCAAAATATAATAAACAAAATACAAAGAAACATAAAACCATACTTTAAAAAATGTAAAACTATAGAAAGATAATCACCAGTGTTTATATCACAAGCAGTACAATCCACATATCACAAACAGAACAACCAACTAGAATGCTTCATGCTATAGATCAAATCCCCAAGCACAGTGGCAAAATCACATCTTCAGAATTTTCTGGAAGACAAACAGGATGAGGACCCATCTAACCTCTGGGGAGATGATATGTCAAGGGGGAGGGTACTGTGACATAAAACATAAAATGCTCTCCTCCTGGGCCCCATCAAATCATACTCCTTAACAGACAGGACCCATAATATGCCTCTCCTGCTGGAACTAACGGAATAGGTTGATACAACTGAGGAGAGGCAGTCCCTCAAATAATGTGGTTTTCCCAGCATGCGTTAGGGATGTTTTTAACAATAAACTTTTTTTGAATTAAACAATGGTTGGAAACTGACCAAAGAGAGAAGCAACCTGGAATTAAAGAGAAATTTCCTAACAGTGAGGACAATTAACCAGTGGAATAGCTTGCCTTCAGAAGTCATGGGCACTCCCTCACTGGAGGTTTTTAAGAAGAGATTAGACAGTCACTTGTCTGAAATGGTACAGGTTTTCCTGCTTGAGCAGGGGGCATGACTAGAAGACCTCCAAGGTCCCTTCCAGCTCTATTCTTTTCTGTTCTGTTCTTTTCTATTATAAAAAATAAAAATATAAATTTCATATAACAGAGAAATTTTTAGAGGTTGACTGGCCTGGAAAATAACATTTCCTTTCTACAGGTGGAAGCCAAATCTTTGGGAAAAGTCAGAGAAAACATTAGGATATGCTGATTTTCAGAACTAGACTGAGTTCCAGGCTGAAGATTGGTCCCCAGACAAGTGTGAGGACCAATCAGATCATTATAAGAGATCTTGTGTGAGTTTATTATGACTATGACATAGCTTGAGGACCAATGCTCCTTTGGGCAGATGCTTGATGGAAATAAACCAAGGAATTACTGAAGCCCTTACATTATAGAGAAACAGGCAGAATAATCCATCTATAACAGTGGTGGTGAACCTACGTATGGCACGCCTGCCAGAGGTGGCTCAGAGCCCTCTCTGTGGGCACATGTGCCGTCGCCTCAGCCCCGCCTCCTCCCACAGCCACCTCCTCACCAGCAGCCCCCCCAGAGGAGAGTTGCCCCTGGGTGCGGCCCATGTGGAGCAGCACAGCCAAGGACATGGCAGCCATGCAAGACTCCGCCCTCACGTCCTGTCCCATGCAGAGCATGCTGCGGGGTGCGGGGGGAGGGCATGGCTGCCATAGTGCTGCTGGGCCGCCTGGACGATCTGCGGTGGGTCGTGACAACAGTGGGTGGCCCTGAGGGTGGGGGGCAGGGCAGGGGGCGGAGCAGGGGCAAAGTTTTTGGGCACTCAGTCTCTAAAAGGTTTGTCATCACTGATCTACAACATCCATCCATACTAGGCTGTGCAAGCCTTTTTTTCAGCAGTCCAAGTAGGTTTCAATATACAATATATTTAATATGTAAAGAGCTTGCAATTGCAATTTAATTTCTTTTAATCCATTTCCCTTTTTTGTTTTGACTTACAACTAGAAAAAATATTTAATTCAAAACTGTGTTCCAAGAATCTTCTTCTACGTAAAGGACACATATTAAGTAAAGCCCAATTCTGTATTGCTACATATTTCCATGTTGCTTTCTTGATAACAGTATTTTTTGCCACTGGCTACTAATTATGTACAAATGATACAGATTATAACAGTGCACTGTTATTCATTATGTGCAGGGGGAAAAGGAAAGTAAGAGTGATAATAATTTAGAGAAGGTGCTTCACAACTGATGTGCCTCTATTGAAGACTTATCTAGTTGTGTCTATGAAGTTGTCCACAATTTTAATTTCTCATGATACCATGCAGCTACACTATGTTGAGCATTCTGATGCACTGTAGAAAACTGAGCCCTGGTTTATTAGCCCAGCCATGGTTCTCAGGTAAACAAAGCAAAAGATTGAAGCTGTATTATGGCTTGGTATTCTAACAATCTATTCATGCTTCATTGTTTTTGGTACAGTGTTGCAAGACTTACTTTTACTCCATATTCTATTGAGTAAATCCCTCAAAATCTCTCTGTGGCAGAAATTCAACAGTAGCTAAATTTTCTGCCTAGTCACTGTGTTGCAACACTACTTATGTCTTGTGACTTTTATTACATTAAAAGGTAAAGGTACAGGTTCCCCCGCACATGCGTGCTAGTTGTTTCCGACTCTAGGGGCTGGTACTCATCTCCGTTTCAAAGCCGAAGAGCCAGCGCTTGTCTCAGGACGTCTCCGTGGTCATGTGGCTGGCATGACTAGACGCCAAAGGCACATGGAACGCCTTTGGCGTCTGTTACCTTCCCACCGTAGTGGTCCCTATTTTTCTACTTGCATTTTTATGTGCTTTCGAACTGCTAGGTTGGCAGAAGTTGGGACGAGTAACAGGCGCTCACTCTGTTATGCGGCACTCGGGATTCGACCCGCCAAACTGCCAACCATCTGATCGACAAGCTCAGCATCCTAACCCACTGAGCCACCGCGTCCCTATTTTATTACATTAACTCCACAATTATAGCATATGAATTGATCCAATCCAAATGTATTCAGAAGCAAAGTTGGTTGTGTATGATAACGTTTATTTATTAGCAAGTAATTCAGGATTCCAACCTTAAGAAATCTGCAAAAATTGTAACAGTAACGCTATAACTGCTCTCTTATCTAAATGGTTCAGGTAATATATCCCAAACATCATCATATGGGGGCTATTGGCTGACTCTCTTTGCATTTGGAGCCATCTGCAGGGCAAACAAGAGAGCACATATTGTGTGTCATGTTTTCATAATAGGTATCAAGCAGAATCTTTCAAAAATAATGTTTTGGGGGAAAAATCTGGAAAATTACAGAAGATTCAAATTTTACAATCCCAAAGCAGTAATAATCAGACTTTTTTTCACATGAAGAAGTACATCCAGACAATACTTGGCTTCCTTGCTTGCTTGCTGCCCTAGCTGATGTGTTGTTTCTGAGATGGGGAAGGGGTGATTTTGAGAGAATGGAAACACTATTTTTAATATGGGTATTTCACTTGGAGGTAGAAATAGCGGCAAAGTGAGAATTATTAATCTAAGGGTATCCTCTTTGTTTACACAATAGGGAGGTTGTGGAATAAGAGCAAATGTCATTTACTCCCTCATGCTGTTTGCAGAGGCTACCAATGATTCAATTACTTTATTTAAGACTCTAGATAGAATGTTCTTATGTCTCTACTTTCACACATTTATTCATATATGATGTGCTCCTTCATTTGTCCAAACCTGCTAAGCCACATTTGGACAACCCACATGAGGTCTACTCTATTTCTTCTTTGGAATGGTATTCTCATAAAGGACGGAACCACAGATACCCATAAAACATTCATTGGATTGTTCCCATGTTAACAATCTGCATCATCTTCACCCTATTTCATATCAAAATTAACATAATTGTATTGTAGTGTCCCAAGTTTGCTCTTCTTAAAAGCACTTTATGCATTTGCATCCTACATTGAAAAAGTTATAACTACACAGTCTAAAATAAAGGTCAGTACTGCTCAAGACAAATTTAAGCACTAATATTAATGAATCAGTGTGTTCAAATATTTCTAAAGTCTTGCCAACTGCAGACCAGGTTAAAAAATAGCATCTTACTTAATTGTTGAGCTTTTTAAAAATTACCCTCTTTTTTCCATTGTGCATTATGGGAGGATATTGACCAACTTGGCTATATATTTCTCCAGGTTGAGAGTATGAATGTAAGCAGGAATGCCACATTTCATGATTCTTCAGATCATCCATGCTGGTTATGCCTATACAGAATCTATACTCATATCATTCTTGTTTCATTGCAAGATGAACTGGAACTTTCTGACATGCTGCCTGTCACAGAAGTACTTTCTATAACTCGAAATGTAACAGAGATATCCCTGGTTTTCCAGTGTTATTAGCGATATTTTCTATCTGCAATCAGAGAGTATAGTCAGATCTTATTATCCACGTAAAAGCTTTGATTTAGCCTCAGGTTTTGGCTTTTGCCTTCGAAGGAAGACTTGCAGGGTATATGTACATGTGCAAAATAGCATTTTCCCCACCAGATTTCTGCACTGACATAAATTCCATTAAAAAAAAAGATTTTAAAAAGTTTTCTTATATATAATTGTTATGTTGAAATGGAGACCAATAAGTGACAAAGTTAACTTAAGGCTGTTCACTGTTATACTGTAATATCAGAACTGCAACACATATTGGTCTTGATTCAAAAATATTTGTTATGGAAGAAAATATATTTGCAAAGAGCTGCACACTTATGTTTCTGGGGAAGAAAATCATTTTTGGAATTTATAGTTGCAGCCCTGGCCATGTTATATGAAATTATCACCAAATTTATTGGAAGGAAAGGGAAGGGGTAAAAGGGGGTATTCTGGAATGTTCTAATCACATTGTAATGATTTAGAAACATTGGATTTTTCTCTTAATCTTATTTTTTTTTTTTTGCTATTTCAGTTCCCAGGGTTTGATATGAGAGCCATATTAAAGGCAATGCAAATGTTCATTCTTTTTGTAAAAGTTTAATGTCCTTGTTTTTTCCCCAAACATGTTTTTAATCTACTGTTTTATATATATATATATATATATATATATATATATATATATATATATATATATATATATATATATATATATATATATATATATATATATATATATGAACAGAAACAAGCTATATGACAGGGATATTTATTTTGTACCCAGAGCGACACATTAATGAAATGTGTCACCACACCAGTATTAGGATATGTTTCATTAATGCAAAGTACTTTTGTTCTGCGCTTTACATTTAGAAACAGATTTAAGTATTAAGTAGCTAATGTCTGCAGCTAGGGAATCCTTTCCGAATTTGTAACACTGACCAGAACAGACCGCATTACACTCTCCAAATGGTGCATTTTTGCATTTGAATGTCTGAATTATCCTGGTTTCTTAGAGACGACCACAACACTAACATCTTAAATCCCCAAAATAGTGTTCGCTTCATTGAATGCTCATGATCTAAGCATATGTGTAATTATTCTGTAATTCTCCCCAAAATGCGATTCCTTGGAAATGCATACTAGATTTCCCCTATTATAACTGCAATGACTATTTCTTTGTGTCTGTTTCTTTAAATACGGTCACAAGGAAGTTTGTATGCCTTGGTGCACTGCGTGGGTAATGCTTATTCCCCTCCCCAAGTCAGTAGAAGATTCAGTTGTTGGAGGTTACAGACTAAGGTCACAAAAAGACATTTAAAATAGTAGACATACAACAAGCAGCCTTTCTTAGAAGAAACAGGCCTAATGTCCAGTACAATGGAATTGTAGTCAAGTATGTATATAAAATAAGAATTTGCAATTGTCAGCTTGCCTATGGCAATCCCTGCCTATGGATACCCTTTAAGGGGAACGAAGGAAGGAAGAAGGGGAGGGAAGGAGGGAGGGAGGGAGGGACCTGTTGAGTGGTAGTTTGTCTCACTTCACTTCACCTCCAAAATTAATATTTCCACAATTACCATTTTGGCAGTATAATTTTCTGGTTTCAGTTTGGTATACTTAAAAGGTTATAAAAACAATGCCTTACTGTCCGATGAGTAACAGTGTGTTCCTAAATCTAGAAGCGAAATTGGTATGTTTGAACCAAAAAAAAGTTTAATTACATGGCCTGGCTTCCATTCATGCAGGATAGGTTTCATTAACATATCTGTAAACCAATGAATGCAAAGACTCTTGAAAGCAAAAACATGAGGGGAAAAAGCCCTACAGAATTTGCTATAGTAATTGTTGAACTTTGTGGACAGAAATGAATACTGTAAATTTATTAATATTATGTTATAATGCCACCCAGTAAGAGAACTAGTTTCAGAGTTTCCTAAATCTATTTCTGTTGCTGTTGTGGATCATAATATCTAATCCAAGTGCACTAGAACCTTTTTTAAAAATAATTTTGCTTGACTGGCTTTAAAAAAGTGGCAGCTACATATACTGTTCATGGATGGAAAATACTAAATACATGCAGAAATATATATTTAAAATAAAAATTTTTTCCCAATGCTAATTACTGAAAACATTTATATATTGTTTCCTATTAATATCTGAACATACTATGTAAATATGTATATTATAACATTATTATGCCACTTATTAAGAGACCTACGGTAGTTTCAACTTCTGTTTTCTAAACCCATTTCTGTTGCTTCTGTACATCATAATATGTAATCCAATTGCTTTTTAAACCATTAAATTGTGTTTTTTTATAATTTTGCTTGACTGGCTTAAAAAAATGACATGGATGGAAAACACTAAATATATGCAGAAATGTGTTTTGAAAATAAAAATTCCAGTTACTCTAGTTACTTAAAACACTTACATATTGATTCCCATTAAAATCTGAAAATGGTACACAGTATAAATATAAACAATATTTGAAAGCTAAACACAATATAACTGAACACAGTGTATCAAAAATAATTTTGTAGGAAATGTGAGTGCTCCAGACCCGCCTTCTTCATGCTTATGTCATTCCATATGGATTCAGCTTGAACTCCCACAAAATATCACTATGTGGTCTTTATGTTGGCTGGAAATTCCAGTCTGTCTGGAGAACCCTGTGAGTAGCATAAATGATAACTTAAAAGTAGTTGACACATAGAACGCTACAGAGCAAAAAATCTTGCTGTTGGTAAAAGGGATATCCATGACTGACACTTTAAGTTGCCATAGCTCACATCACCTGTCGTCTCTCAAGAGGAAAAATGTTTCTTTTTGTTTAGAGTTATAAAGTGGATCGTGGACTCTTTCCTAATAGGTTTCTATTAATGGCATGTTAAATCGGACCAGTAAATCAACTCCACAGGAAGGAGAAAACTTTTATCGAGATTGGCTATAATAAACAGAATATTGCAAGTTTGATGGTGCTATGCCTCCTCCCTTTTCTTACACTTCAGCGAATCGAGATAGCATCTGCCTGACTTGCTACTAAATGTTATCTTGTTTCTCAGAACTTAAAACAATTTGAAGCCCCTTTGCCTATTTTGATCGTCATCATCCTAGTTCTCTACACCTTATCAGCAGAGCTGCCACAACAACAGATAGCTCTCTTGCCAGTAATGAATCTCAGCAGCTTTATTTATTAGGAAACACATGCCATATTTCCTTATCCTATTAAATAAAAATGGTGACGCCAGCTTTTCAAGTAACTGCCTTCCCATACGAATTCAGCTCACTTCTGCCCTGGCTATTTATTTATGCAAGAAATTTGGAAGCTACCCAAGTCCCGACACTTTTCTTTAAACTATAAGCTGTGTTTTAAAAAAGCTATAAAACTAGCAAAAGGATTTATAAATGGCCTGAAAATAGACACGTACAAAAACATCTATCCAACAGGGGCTGCCCTCTCAACCTCCTCCAAATCTTTGCTACTTCTTTCTTGTTTGGCTCCCTGGACAGTATGAGAAAAGCCATGTTAGAAAACAAACATCAGCCCTAATTAGCTATTTGAGTTGGAGAAGAGGACTGCATTTCTTTCTTTCTTTGGTAATTGGTTCAACTGGTATGTTTCTGTCGGTCCTCTGCAAATGTAGGTCTACTTTATTATTATAAATTAGGGTCTTAATGTATGAGTTACTTATAGAATTCTCAACTTTAATTGATGAAATAAAGGTACATGATTTTCAGAGATGTTTTCTTTCACTATCCCCAACTGAAGATACATTTTTTTCACTTATCTTTTTTTTTTCTTTAGGTGGTTATTCAGGTTTATTAACAATAAAAATACAGTGAAAATAAAGACTAAAAGAAAAAAAGAGCCCATTGATTTCCAAGTCTTTACAGTAACATATTAACTACAATTACAGCATCAATTTTTTTACATTACATTTAGTTACTACAAGCCGCTTCTGTTACTACACAATTAACCAATCTTCAAACAGGCTTCATTTTTTTCCCTTCTATTTCAAGCATGAAGTCTGAAGCAATTTCCAAATAGGAAACAAAAGTGGATAAAATCTTCTCTATTTTTTTTTTTAAGTTAACAATGCCATTTCAGCCAAATCCCTTTTTCCCATTCATTTTTTCCATTGTGAGGGATAATATATCTTTCTGTTTGCACTTATTACATTTCTGCAGTCATCACGTATGATGATTTTTTTTTCAAATTCTTTGTCCAGCAACCCTAAAGAAAAAACCCATAATTCCAATTTTATATTTTTTCTCTTGTCTTTTTTAAAGATAACTAAACAACTCATGACCTGCTGAGTCATTGTTTCAGAGGTAGCTCCTTACCTAAATAGACAAACAGAATGGCCATGGAAGGGCAGGAAATCAGTGGGACTGACTTCCAACTTTATGGAACAATTCCACAATTGGCTGGCATGGTGCAAGCACAGAGGGACTGGCAAAGGGTGCACCATTTCTCCTTCTCACTGCAAGCTTCCCACAAGCAAATACTTTGCTAGTGGGAAGGTGGCAAGGACTGTCAGTTCTGGGTTCCCCATTGACTTGTGAGGAGGGAATGTTGAAAATGAGGATCATGCAACAATGTCTCACTGCAGCAGTTTGGCAGCAGCACTGAACAGCAGCAGCACATCAGCACAGAAGTGGCAAAAAATAAAAACAAAACAAAATAACAATAGCAATAATAGAGTTGGAAGGGACCTTGAAAGTCCTCTCGTCCAGGACTTTTCAAATAGTGGTACGGGTGCTACCTGTGGTACATTGGCACCTGGCAGGTGGCACGCGACCATCCTAGAAAAGTGGCAGCGGGGGAGGGGAATGAGCTGAACTGGTGGCAGTACTGCACAAGCCTGAGCAAGAGATGGCTGGAGCTGCAGGGCTGTCAGGGCTCAGCGGAACTGCCAGGATCAGTGTCAGGGCTCAGCGCCAAGCTCCAGCTGAGCCCAGAAGAAGCGCCGATCAGCTAAAATGTTGCAGCATCTCCAGGGTCTTGTGATTTACATTCAGATGCTTGGCAACTGATTCATATTTATGACGGTCACAGTGTCCCAGGGTCATGTGAAGTGACCAAAACCTGCTGCAAACAACCAGCAGAGGGGGGAGGAATAAAACCAAACACCCCCCACCTCACCCCTGCTGCCAATCCTCAACAGAAATGCTCACAATAGTGAAAACCTCGGACAGGAGGAAGAGCGCCACCGGGCAGGCAGGTAGGTGTCTTGGTCGGCTGTGGCTTGGGGGGCACTTTTTTCAGTGCCATTGTAACTTTGAACAGTCACTAAGTGAAATGGTGTAAGTCAGGGACCGCTTGTACTTCATCACTTTTTTCATTTTTTTGGGGGGGGGGTCATCACGTTTTTGAAACCCTGCTAGGCAACTGGTGGTACTCGGATGTTGCCATATCCTAAAAGTGGTACAATGGGTGAAAAGGTTGAAAAGCCCTGTTCTAGTCCAATCCCCTCCTCAGGCAGGAAACCCTCTATACCATTTCAGACAAATGGTTGTCCAGTCTCTTCTTAAAAACTTCCAGTGTTGGAGCGTTCACAACTTCTGGAGGCAGGTTGTTCCGCTGATTAATTGTTCTGCCAGGAAATTTCTCCTTAGTTCTAGGTTGCTTCTCTCTTTGATTAGTTTTCATCCATTGCTTCTTATCCTGCCTTCAGGCACTTTGGAGAATAGCTTGACTCCCTCTTCTTTGTGGCAACCCCTGAGATATTGAAACACTGATATGATGTCACCCCAAATCCTTCTTTTCCTTAAACTGGACATACCCAATTCCAGCAATCGTTCTTTATATGTTTTAGCCTCCAGTCCCCTGATCATTTTTGTTGCTCTTCTCTGTGCTCTTTCTAAAAGTGACCAAAACTGGATGCAGTATTCCAAATATGGCTTTACACTTGGAATAGAACCCTAAATTTAATTCCCTTGGGAGCAATGTGTCTCAGCACTTTGTAAGTTAACCCATTTGAAGTACCTCTGGTGACAAAGTTTTGTCCTATGATGCAACCTTTTGCCCAATTGAAGCTTACAAAGTATCAAACAGACAGAGTGTTTTAGTAATATACTAGACAACCTGTTGAGTCATTGTATCAGAGACATTTCATTATCAGATTTCTCAATGCCTTCAACAATTGCAGAGCTTTTTAACATACTGGAAAAGTTCTTAAAAATTTAGGGAAATATTCAGAAATGGATCTGACTTGAAAACAGTCCATGTTGAACAGAACAGCACAGTTAAACATCACCAGCTGACCTCAGAAAATCTTTGGTGATATTTTGTATGATGTCATAAAAATGCTTTGTGATAATTTTTATTTCATAAAGTGTTTTATAAAATTTCCCAAATTTTGCTTCCACAGGATTTTGGATGCATTCTGTAAGTTAGCCCATTTGAGATACCTCGTTGAAAAAGTTTTGTCCTATGATGCACTGTTCACCCAGTTAAACATTACAGAAACAAGTGGTTTGGTAGTACATAGATATATAATTTTGTAAAAAGAAGAGGATGCAGGGAATGAATGAAGAAAGATTATTTTTCTTCATGACACAATGTTTGTCTACTTCCTCATAAAACAATGTTTATTTGTTTACTTTTTCATGAAACAGTATTTATTTGTTTATTTCTTACATTACAGATCATTTTGGAGGCATGTAATTAATTTCCAAATGATTTTCATATTTTTGTTAATTCTCTGAAAATCTACCTTAATTAATGACAGTGTTTAGTTTTAATTTTGACATGCCCATTCTATTTTGTAACTTTGTGTGACTTTAATTTATATTTTTCTTTTGTTTGATTTGGTTACATAACTTTTGCACAAAAAGAATGAACTATTATTTTAAAAAAGAAAAAAGAGCATTTAATTTATGAATCATTTCTTTATCATGTTTTAAACAACACTTAAATGGTTGTTTATATGAAATCTTTTTCTTTTCTTTTCTTTCTTTCTTTCTTTCTTTCTTTCTTTCTTTCTTTCTTTCTTTCTTTTCTTTCATTTCTCTATCTTTCTAAGAAGCTGATTGTACACCAGCAAAATGCATTGGGCTTTGTATATTCCAACTTGGCAACAGCTTGTTGAAACTAAATCCTGTCATGGAAGGGTTTACTAATCTGAATAAATTCAATTTCAAAATCCTTCCTTGATCTAAGCTTGCTTAAGCTCTCACCAAGGTCTAAGGATCCTGAGGGTCAACTCCAATAACAAAAGATAAGAAAAACCTGCCCTTTCTCATCTCTCTTTGCAAAACACTATAAGCTCTGTTACCTCACTGGAAAAAAAAACCTTCATAAGTTTAATGAAGTTGCCTTTTCAGGCTTTTTTTTAAACAGATGAAGTTCAATGTTTCCCACTCCAATACTTATTTGCTTGGCAAGAATGATGTCATAAGAATTGTACACAGTTCTGTATACATTATACCAACACACAACAGACCTGTACCTCAGTTTTTCTGGAATAAAAGTGGAAACTTTGTAGACTCTCAGAGCTTGTATAAAGCACTGAAGAATCTTTGTGGCATTAAGAATTCATGTGCTAGACTTCTGCACTTCAGTTTTTTAATTAGCTGCAACCGATTTAAGTGGTGAAGAAAGTCAAAACAGTGAATTAAATCAAAACTGATACAACAAAGATTCAGAAATCTGGATTTTGCTTGCTTATAAAACATCAAATTTGACAGAAAAGCACTGAGATATGCAGAGAACAAATTTACAGTTGAGGAAGCCTGGCAGGGTTAAACATTTTCATTTTCCCGCATTATGAAATATACATACTTAGAGGAAGTTTGAATTTCTTGACTTACTTAACTTTACATTGCCTTTTACATCTAGATAATTTCTAAATATATATTAAGGGATACACTGAAAATTATAGTTGAAGTTCTGATCTATGCAGTTTGTGGCAGACACAAACACCCTACTCATATCATTAGAAGAAAACTTACATTAGATTAGCAGTACATCAAAAGAAAATAGCATATCAGAGAAATTATTTTCTAATTTATTATACTGTACACAACTGCATAAAATCGTATCTATGATAGTTTATTAAGTTAACATTATTTTAACAAACCGTGCAGTGGTGGGATTCAAATATGTGAACAACCGGTTCTCTATGTGGATGCTGCTTCTGGAAGTCTGTTCTGGGCCTGGGCAACAAAAAATTAGCTACCGGTTCTACTGAAGTGATGCGAACTGGCTGAATCCCACCACTGAAACCGTGTAATACATAGGAATGCCCTAACCTGCTCCCAGTTCACAATCTGGGAAGAGTGATGCTGTGTGATTTATTCATATATTTCCATAGGAATGTAAATCTATGCAAATTCTCCTACAATAGGACCCAGATTGTTGGGGGCAATTAAGCTGACTTTGTAATAATGCCGCTTGGGTGTGTGTGTGAAAGCCCTAATAAGCAGGCATATACATAGAATGAAGGCTACTGCTAAGTTTATAAAGCTGCCCTGAGTCTTCGGAGAAGGGCGGGATATAAATGGAATTAAAATAAATAAATAAATAAAATAAATATGAAATTTAATAACTTGCAACAACCGTTTTCAATTGAATTTCTTTACAATTAGATTAACTTCAACTCACATGATCAACAACTAGCAAGGCCAATAGTTGAGAATTATGGGTGCTTGTCCAAGCTATATAGAGGGGCAACAACAAGGTACATTTGAATGCCTTAGATACTACTCAGGTTAACTTATGAAACATGCATTTGTGCAGATGTTGTATCTGGATTGAAGGCTTCACCAAGAGGCAACAGCTGATCACAGCCTGGAACCTGAATCATAGATAGTATTAGAATGTTGTTTAACTTATTTTTGGCATGATTCTGCTCAGCAATACATGGTCTGATTTATGACAAAAACCAAGTAGATAGACTAATAAACGGGCAAATGTAGACATTTACTAATCTTTTATAAGTACTTGTTTGGAGCTTGCTTTATTCCTTGCAGACTGTCCTTGCAAATAACTTCATTGAAAATTAACATACGTATATGAGAAGGAAATAATTTCTTTTTCTCCATAAGAAACCAACATATTTCTGAAGATTTATATTTAGTTAAAGAGAATATAAAGCCAATGAACTAAAAATTACTTGGAGGATCAGAGCTGCAGGTTAGACTGGAAAGTTGAAAACATCCCTGAAAAAGACACTTCTGTACAACTGGCAAGGAAAACTTGACTTGAAGAGTTTCTTCTAGCTTCTGTCTAAAATCTTCTTTGAGATAGTGCTGACTTTTGAATTAGTCATGCAGTGTTCATGGCAACAATATAGAAGTGGTTTACTATGACCTTCTTCTGGGATTTTTTTCAACTTCCTAGTAAAGCCTACAGACCTGATGTTCCCGCAAATCTTCTGTCTAACTACTAGACAGGCCTGACCCTGCTTAGCTTCTAAGCTGAGACAGATATGACATATCTTATTTACCCCCAAATTTTAAATCAGCTTATACCAATGACCTCAACAATTTTAGTAAAACTAAAGGAAAGAATGGGAAAAGTCCTTTTACCCTCGCTCTGAATTGCACCAGTGACAACTTGCTGAAATTGAAAGCCTTCTGCTTTTGAACTGTGGCCTTGACACACACTGCATTCTGCATTTTGAATGAATGAAACAGCAAGCAGTCCTAAATGACCAGATCTCCGGATTGGAGCTAAATGTGCTATGATATGTGAGGGCATGAAAGTGACAAATGCCATTATTTTGTAAACCCTAATTTAGGCTTTCAGATTGAACTTTTTTTAAATGGACAAATCAATTATTTTGCAGTTCCATGAAGCATGCACTTTTAATGTCTTCATTTTCACATCGTGAAGCTGTTTTATGTTATACAGAGACACAAATAAACAGCAGTTATTAGCAGGAAGCTGTCAGTTTGTAAAATGTGACATTACTATAGTGAAACTTGTTTTCGGTTTTGGCTTTTAAGAGAATTAATTAGAGAAAGAAATATTTTGTTGAATCTGTTCAGCATGTCCCAAAGTCCATGCCAATTTGTTTTCTAAAATAGTCCAGAAAATATCTCACATGCAAAATTGTTAAAATTATTCAGTGTGTGGGTGAATTATGACGTTATTTGATCCTTTATGGTGTACAAGTAATTCATTAGATTTAATTAGATTTAAGACATTTAAAGTTTATTTATTTATTTTAATTCCATTTATATCCCGCCCTTCTCCGAAGACTCAGGGCGGCTTACAAGCTTAGCAGTAGCCTTCATTCTATGTATATGCCTGCTTATTAGGGCTTTCACACACACCCCAAGCGGCATTATTACAAAGTCAGCTTATTGCCCCCAACAATCTGGGTCCTCATTTTACCTACCTCGGAAGGATGGAAGGCTGAGTCAACCTTGAGCCTGGTGGGATGTGAACCTGCACTCATTGCAGGCAGCTGGTGTTACTTAAGGAGGCATTAATAATTAAGTTTAATTAAGTTTTATTAATAGTTTATCAGTTTAGGAAGAGGGAATCATCTAGGCTACCTCATGGTTATAGCCAAGTCTCTTTAAATTTTTGGCATGATTCTACTCAGCAACACGTAGTCTGATTTACGTTAAAAAACAAGTAAATAGACTAATACAGGGGCAAATTTACTATTTTTTTTTATAAATATCTGTTAGAGCAGGGCTTTTCAACCTGTTCACCGATTGTACCACTTTTAGAATATGGCAATATTCAAGTACCACCAATCGCCTAGCAAGGTTTCAAAAACTTGATGACCAAAAAAAAAGAGGAAAAAAGTGATAAAGTACAGGTAGCCCTCACCCCCTTTAATATCCTCTCTTCTCTCACCCTCTTTAATATCATCTCTTCTCTCACCCCATTTATATCCTCTCTTCTCTCCCCCTCAGCAGGACCCATGCAACGCCTCGTGCAGCTCCAGCTGAATCTCTGCCTGAAGACTGTAAGAGGCTGCCTGCCACCCCCAAGGCCACCGCCAATCAGCTGGAGCTGTGCACTTTGATCCTGGGCTCTTGGACCCAAGCAATGTGCAGCTGAAGCTGACTTTCCCACAAGGCTGTGCGGCACTGTTGCCGCTTAACCTCATCCACTTTTATACTTTTTTTTACAGTGCTATTCAACTGGTGGTACGCATACCACCTGCCAGGTGCCAACGTACCACTAGTGGTACGCTACCACCAAAAGCCCTGCAGGCAGTCCTTTCAAATAATTGCTGAAAAATAATATGCAGTATATGAGAAGAAAATAATTTCTTTTTACGACAAACAATTTTGGCTGAGGTGCATTGTGTCACAAAAAAGTGGAAGGAACCAAGCATCTGAGAAAGATCACAAATTCAATTTGATAACAAACCTCAATTCAAATTTTGTCAGGTGGAATCCATTGCTTTCTCTCTCCCTTTCTCCAACAATAAGTATTTTATTTTATTTTATATTTTATTTTATTTTATTTTATTTTATTTTACTTATTTTATTTTATTTTATTTATATCATGAATTTATCTTCTTTACCTATATTGGTGGAAAGCTTGGGTATAAATTTAATTTAAAATGAATGTATAAGCAAGTTAATAGAAATGTACTCTTCTAAAATTATAAAACTAGCTGATATGACTTTATTGTCTTTATTTTAATATCTGTGTACTGACTTAATATCTACAAGATTTAATTTTAATTTTTTTTAATTTTAATTCCATTTATATCCCGCCCTTCTCCGAAGACTCAGGGCAGCTTACAAACTTAGCAGTAGCCTTCATTCTATGTATAAGTCTGCTTATTAGGGCTTTCACACCACCCCAAGTGGCATTATTACAAAGTCAGGTTTTTTGCCCCCAACAATCTCGGTCCTCATTTTACCTACCTCGGAAGGATGGAAGGCTGAGTCAACCTTGAGCCTGGTGGGATGCGAACCTGCACTAATTGCAGGCAGCTGGTGTTACTTAAGGAGGCATTAGCCCACTGCTCCACCAAGGCTCTTGTAAGATGATAGCTAAATATATTGAATCAATAAATAATAGAATACAAAGATACTGTATTCTTTCAAAATTACTGTCATTTACTTAAGTACTTTTTATCAGGTTATCGTGTCAATAAATTAGCAAAATAGAATGTTTTATCTTTCAAGTACATTAAATAAGCAAATATGGTTATCCCTTGGTTAATGATTGCCCTGTTTAGTGACTGCTCAAACTTACAATGCCACTCAAAAAGTAGCTTTATAAAGAAATAGAGAAGTTAGTAATAATTTGCAAACTACAATGACATGCTTAATGATCATGGGTGATGTGTTTAACAATTGCAATGGAGGGGCATGACCTGCAGATTGGCTGGTATGCCTTTCTGTGGTATGGAAAGAATAAAGCACATAGATATTTTCAGAACCATGCACTTCTCTTAGAATGGGAAAAAAACAAAAGAAAAAAAATATACTAAGATACCTGAATGGCTCTCAACAATGGAAGCCTTTGCTTACCCAAACTTAATTAACTATGATAAACTTGTAACATGTAAAGACTTACTGGATAATGAAGGAAGATTGAAATCTAGACAAGACTTACAACAACAAGGTATTGACCTACCATGGTGGCCATATTTACAAATTCAATCGAGATATGAAAAAGACGTGAAAGCAACGGGGCTCTATAAGGAACAGACAGAACTTGATCTTACATTGTTAGAAACAGATGAAAAGCTGATTAAAAAACTCTATAGATTACTGCTTAAGTTAAAGATGGAGGAGGAACAAATTAAAGAAACAATGATAATATGGGCAAAAAATGTTGGTCACACTATAGAGCTTGAAGAATGGGAAAAGCTATGGGATAGAAATATTAGATTAACCAAAGCTGTATCATATAAAGAAAATTTGTATAAAATGTTTTATAGATGGCACGACACCAGTGAAGTATTCAAAAATACTTCAAATATTTGTTGGAAATGCAAGCAAAGACCAGGTAAAAAGGTAAAGGTAAAGGTTCCCCCGCACATGCGTGCTAGTCGTTTCCGACTCTAGGGGCCGGTGCTCATCTCCGTTTCAAAGCCGAAGAGCCAGCGCTTGTCCGAGGACGTCTCCGTGGTCATGTGGCCGGCATGACTAGACGCCAAAAGCGCACGGAACGCTGTTACCTTCCCACCGGAGTGGTCCCTATTTTTCTACTTGCATTTTTATGTGCTTTCAAACTGCTAGGTGGGCAGAAGCTGGGACGAGTAACAGGCGCTCACTCTGTTACGCGGCACTCGGGATTTGATCCACCAAACTGCCAACCTTCTGATCGACAAGCTCAGTGTCCTAGCCCACTGAGCCACTGCGTCCCTAAAGACCAGGTACTTGTTATCATATCTGGGGGACCTGTCCTAAAGCAAAAAGGTTTTGGCTTAAGATACATTTATGGTTAGAGTAGATGATTAAAAAAACAAATAGAATTTAAACCAGAATTGTTTCTCTTAGGAATGATAGGCCCTTTCTATGATAAGGACAGCGGATACTTAATGTCACATGTATTGACAGCAGCGAGAATTATGTATGCCCAATATTGGAAAAATGAAAAGTCACCGACGGAAGAAGTATTAATTAAGAAAATATTGGATTGTGCAGAAATGGATAGATTAACTTTAGAGATTAAAGAGAAAGAACATTTACTTTATTATAGAACTTGGAATAAATTTTATCAATGGCTAGATAAATGAGTTAGACAGAAAGGAATGTGATATGCAACTTTGAATTTATTTGAGTAAGAATGATATCATACATTGAAAATTTAGTATTGTTTCTGATAATTTATTATATCTATCAGTGTTATTGTTAGCCTCATTATCTTTATTTATGTATATTTACCCAGGCAACATGCTGTTTGCCAAATATTGAATGTTATTGGGGGAAAACCCAACCCTCACCTTTAACCTTTCCTGTACCCTATCCCAAATCCCCATTTTCCTACCTTCCTTTTTAACCCTATAAAAACTAATAAAAAATTTTCAAAAAAAATTGCAATGGAACTAACATTGTAAGCCTGGTGCAGTAGCACTCTGTTAATGACCGCATCGTTAGCAACAGCATTGCTGGTTCCAATTGTGATCATTAAGTGAAGACTACCTATACTTGCTAAGATTTTGATACATGTAGGAGAACTGTACACATATGACTTTAATAAATGAATATAATTATAGCAGGATTGTATCTACAGGTATCACATTATTTCTATAGATACTCAATGTAGTGATTAAGATGATGGATGAGAATTATGGAGGCCCAGTTTCTAGTCCATCCTCTGCTACAAAAACCTAACAGCTAATTTTGGGCCAATTAGTTTCTATTGGAAATAACAATAGCACTTAGACTTATATACTTCATTCCCCTCTCATTTTACCACCTCAGAAGGATGGAAGCCTGAGTCAACCTTGAGCCGATCAGGATTGAACTCCTGACAGTGGGCAGAATTTGACAGAGGGCAGAATTCTAATCACTGAGCCATCAAATCAGAATTGTTTTCTGATGAAAAATAGGAGAAGGGAGTGCCATGTATGCTACCCTATGCTTCTGATCAAAAAGTAGGATACAGAACTTTGGTTTATGTGAAATTCCTGAATATTGCAAAAAAGCAAACTTGTGCTACCCATTGAATGGACATTGTTTTGAAGGCCTATAGCAAAAGAGCATGTTTGTGGGTGTACTGATTCATTTATATTCCGTTTTTATACTATCTGTACAACATGCAATACACAGCACTAATTTGCTATTTGTAGTGCCCACATTCCTTTAGTTTGGCAGTCAAAAAGCCCATTTGATGATTTGCTAATTCTCTCAAAAACTGAATGACAGAGTACTGAGATTGTTATTTTGATTTAATAGGCTCTTTATATATTCTCCAATGTGATTTTGAGTAAGATGCTCCTACCTCACATACCTGCAGTAACCATATTTTCTTTAATGTAGTTCGAACTTAATTTATATATAAAACTGCACTATTGTTGTAATTCTGTAAAGAAATAATGAAAACTTCAAATATAACGAGAAGTGGGCCCTCCTCATACATGACTTGAAATGAACAGGCTTGAGTTTTCCTAGTCCTTCTCCTCCACTTCAGTCATTATACAATCTGGCTCTTACTATATTACATTTGGACTACCCGGTACTTCAGATTCAATTCCAAAAAGATACTTTGGAGGAGAGCAAAATGCCTGAATTGCAAAAAAGTACTCTGTTCATAGCACTGTGCCCCAAGCAAATTTTTCAAAATGTTTAGTGATGCAATGGAAATCTTTCGCATTTATGCTATAATTTTCATATATGTCCTATCATGAAATGGTGGGAAATTCAAAAGTATGATTTGTAATCTGCATGGGGAAATAATGTCTCAAAGAAAGCCCAACAATGCTGAAATCAGAAGGAGCGTCAGATGACACAATCATGCAAAGGCTGACTTTATGTATTTGTGTCTGGAATGTTGATGCAAATAAATCATGACATTTGCATTCTTTCATACACATTTCACCATCTTCCTTCACCCTTTGCCTCTGCGTACAGACATCCATGTGAGAAGACCAAAGGCTGCATGTTGCCTACTTGTGGGACAATAAACAGTAATGTCTATGTGATTTTGAGCAGATCTAACACAACACTGTTTTATTTATTTTTAGTGACAAAATTAATAGCCATAGGAAATTATAGCATAGTTCTGCAAATATTTAAATTATAAATTAGCAAAAATGTATGCTGGGTAAACCAACTATTATTTTTCATTTTTTTGTTGATTGTTGTATTTAAACCAGAGACAGTTTCTGGTCCAAAAAAGAAATATTTCACTTTTGGAATCATAATGATATTTAAATCTAGAGAATTGTTTTTTGGTTTTTTTTTTCACAAATGCAAAAGTCAGTTGGTTGAAAGAATTACAATAAGATGTAAGCAGAAGACCATTTCTGAGGTCCATAACACCCAAGCTGTTTACTGTTCTAATGAAAGCAATGCTTAGAAATGCAAATTAGCTTTGTCACAAAGATTTATTGTGAACTGTGAATTAAATAATTTGTAGTTATTCACATGGTGCAAATTCAAAGGTTCAACAAATAAAAAGAGCCACATACATGGCTATGGAAACTTGCTCTACAAACTTATATGACGACCTCAAGTAGCATATTACATAAAGTTCTTTAACAGGCGTGATCACATACTTAAACTCAGGAAAGTTATACTTTAAATGCTGCAGAAATCCTGTGATGTAAAAATCAGAAATTACCTGGAAAGTTTGAATTAGACAACTTGTTGAGTCATATGCAGAGAACACGACCACATAATTAAGACGATATGAAGTATATTTAGTTTTGCATCTACTGAACTAATAAATGTTTACACAGATGCCATAAATGAGACTTTTATGAAAGAAAAAAAATCTCTTACATAGCTGACTGCCCAACTTTGCATATGTGTGTTAACAGGAGAAGGCGCTATGTTTAGGATGAATACTAAAACGGGACTAAATGACTTTCAGATTAGCTGGAACAGATGGAAGGGTCACAGTTGAACAACTTTACACAGCAACATAAAGGCAATGTTCAAGTGGAGTTCATTGCCTCTGACAGATACTGTCAATCAAGCCAGGGACTCCTCAGTTAACCAACAGCCTATCCCTTTAAAGATTAATAATATTTTTTTAAAAAAAGTATTGTGAGGCAATGAGTAGTTTATCTAGTCAATGTGTGGCATAAGCTCCACCCTAAGAGAGGAGATTTTTTTCAGAAAGCACAAAAGCCTGTCAATATTTTCAAGACAACAGAAGTACAGCTATTGCAAGAAGTACAAAGATAATGATGGATAAACATATTTCCCCTTATTTGATTCATCTTACTTACTTACCTTGCATAGTACAGTGGATAGGAGGAACTATTTCAGGAAGGAGGTGTGAAAGAAAATAATTGCACGGGCTAGATTTAATAGTATTAAAGATTAACTGACAAGGGAGCTAAAATGCATTTCAGGAGATTAGCACCCCTGTACTATATTCTTGGTGTTCTGGACTTCATTTATACTATGGAGTTTGCTTAATTCAGTGTATATGTGAAAATTAAATAAGGTAAGTTTGCAAACTGCCTACCAATAATCTGTTCCAGAGTTTTGCCCAGGAATCATTCTTGAGTGGTGTGTAACTGTCAAGGCCTTTTTTAAAAAAAGTTTTTGAAGGGAAAAAAACCATTCACCTTTCTCCAAACTTCTAGGACTATGCGTATTCTCTGTGATTTGTCAGAAAGCACACAAAGATGCTCCAAGATTATCTCTGCATGTTCCTTCAGACTTGTTAAACTGATGTCAGTCATTTGACATAAACCAGATAAGGAAACTCATGTTATGAATGCTATTACTATTTTTATTATAGGGTTACAGTAATAGAATCTTGCAAGTCTGAATGTGCTTCCTTTTCCCCTGCATTTATTTTAAATAGAACTAGGAAGGGTCAAGTCCGAGTTGTTTTTTCAAATTACATTTCTGCTTTAAACTCAGATTTCTTTTATCCGACCATTGTCTTAACAGAACAACTTAGTTGGAAGGGACCATGGAGGTCTTCTAGTCCAACCCTCTGCTCAGGCAGGAAATCCTTTATCATTTCAAACAAATGATTGTTCAATCTCTTTTTAAAAACCTCCAGTTTTGGAGCAGTCACAAGCCTCTTCTCCCTATGAGTTTATTTCAACAGTAAGGATGGGCTTGTCTGAGAGGGCCATAGAAAGCTGGATATTTAGAATAGCCTATGGACAATGAATTGACTATTTTCTCAAAGGACTGGCATCATAGACATGATTGATTGAGATGATTGTTATTTATGATCTGTATTATATGCTTTTAAGTAGTGGACAATCACTTAAATATGAGCCAGCAGTGTGCTGCAGCTGCAAAAAAAGCCAACACAGTGCTAGGCTGCATTAACAGAGGGGTAGAATCAAGATCACGTGAAGTGTTAATACCACTTTACAATGCCTTGGTAAGGCCACACTTGGAATACTGCATCCAGTTTTGGTCACCACGATATAAAAAAAGATGTTGAGACTCTAGAAAGAGTACAGAGAAGAGCAACAAAGATGATTAGGGGACTGGAGGCTAAAACATATAGGGAACGGTTGCTGGAATTCAGTATGTCTAGTTTAATGAAGAGAAGGATGAGGGATGATATGATAGCGGTGTTTTGATATCTCAGGGGCTGCCACAAAGAAGAGGGAATCAAGCTATTCTCCAAAGCACCTGAAGGCAGGACAAGAAGCAATGGGTGGAAACTAATCAAGGGGAGAAGCAACCTAGAACTAAGGAGAAACTTCCTGACAGTTAGAACAATTAACCAGTGGAACCACCTGCCTCCAGAAATGGTGAATGCTCCAACACTGGAAGTTTTTAAGAAGAAACTGGACAGCCATTTGTCTGAAATGGTATAGGGTTTCCTGCCTGAGCAGGGGGTTGGACTAGATGACCTCCATGGTCCCTTCCAACAACTACTTCTTCTTCTTCTTCTTCTTCTTCTTCTTCTTCTTCTTCTTCTTCTTCTTCTTCTTCTTCTTCTTCTTCTTCTTCTTCTATTATTATTATTATTATTATTATTATTATTATTATTATTATTATTATTAATTTCCACTGCAAACCAACACAGTTATTAAGTGAGTTGCCCCCATTTTACAACCTTTTTGCCTTAGTTGTTAAGTGAATCTGGCTTCCCCTATTGACTTTGCTTGTCAGAAGCCAGCCACCAAATTTTGATGATGTGTCGGTGGAAATGCTGCAACAGTTGTTAAGTGTGAAAACTGATAAGGCAGGGGGTGTCAAATTGGGCCCGTGGGCCAGATGCATCATGCACAGGCCACGGCCACCCCGGCTCTGCAAAGGCAAAAAAAGTCGTGATATGTCACGATATGTCATGTGACACGATCGAGTTTGATACCCGTGTTATAAGACATAAGTCACCTTTTTCAGTAAGCAATTTTTTTTAAAAAAAACTACAACTATAAAAGTGAAATAACTGCAGGAGAAAAAGAATGTGGTGGACAGTTTCATCTGCTAACATAATGAATGAAACTAAAAGTGAACGTTAGAAAAAATATAGATCAGAAAAAACACATATATGACAAAGTTTGCTGCAAAAATGATGAGAAACACTGTATAATATGGCTAGAAAGAGGGGGGGAAAGCTGCAAGGAATGTAGAGTGAAGGAATGAAAAGAGGTAGAGAAAATGTTGTGAAAATGTTAAGAATGGCCCGGTTACAGATGGTGGGACTGGATGTTATAAAATAAATGCTGTTTGTTTATGGAATGTTATGAAAAAAATGTTTAAGTCAAGAGGACGGGAAAGAACAAGAAAATCCTAGCTTGTTGGTGTCAATGAGTTACTCAAAAAGAAAAAAACTGAGAAGCTTAAAGAAGAAACATATGTATGAAGGAAGATTATTCAAGATGATAAAGTATAGAGAAGCAAATGGAACAGTGCTGGTATAAACTAGATTTCTTATATTCCCTGTTCTTATATCATGCCTTTAATTTGTTTGGTTTACTGCCCTTCAGCAGTTTTTCATAGTTTTGCCTATCCTGAAAGGAAATACTATGATGTGTATGGATCATGTATAACTAGTTATTTTTACTTCCTGCCAATACACAAATCAGCTGCAACTCTTAAAACTGAGGGAGACAGTGTAGGACTATAATTTCTGACTAATTGTTTTAGAATGATTCTTTCTGTTTTTGAAGGGAAATGAACATAATGCAAAGTGAACTATAAACCTGTAGAATCATCTGTATCTGAAACCCAGAAATTATTACTTTTATTTTTAAAATAAATATTTTATAGATTTTTTTCTTCATAATAGCAAAGCCAGTTATTGCAAAAGCTAGAGCTTTTTTTTTAAAGTACACAAATGTGTGACACTGAAATGTCTTTTTTCAGTGTGATAGCTTCCTCTATTGGTATATATATGTATATATGTATGTATGTGTGTGTATATATATATATATATATATATATATATATATATATATATATATATATATATATATATATATATATTTGCAGAAATTTTTTTGCAACAGACAGAATCTAAGTTACAAAGGGACACAATTTTGGCAATGGATGATCCAAGTTATTTCCCAGGCTGGTGTGTGTATATTTCTTGTGATATATGGACCAATTTCACTCCTTTAAATGCTCTGAGTTTATTATACTATACTCAACATGATAAAAAAATCAGTTGAAATATTTATTTCATTCATTTAGACTGGGGTTGGAGCTACAAGACCCAGTCCACATGAGCTGTGAAACCCATAGGTTGTACTTTTTGATTTGCCTCTGGACTCTATATGAATAATGCATAATGTAAACAGTTGCATGAATAATAATACACCTTCATGAACCATGTAAAATACATAATAAAAATATTTGTACTATATGTTTACTAAAATTTGATCCTGGTAGAAAGGGGGCTGATGTTCACGGACTATTCAAAAATTACTTGTTTCATTCGTTTCTAGCATGATTATACATTCAATTTGTTTTTTATCTAGCAACTGTGTTGTGATATTAGCATTTTGCTGAAATTGCACTGTCAGCAAATTTTTTTATTATTTTTTGTGCTATCTGAAAAACGTTAGTTTGCATTTCAAGCGCAGCTTATTTACTTGGCTTGCACTGTGCTTCAAAGCAAGTGGGAAAATCTTTTTGAGGCCTATGCTTTAATGTTGTTTCAGCAAATACATTTCTAAGGGATTTGCTTAAATGTTCTGTTTTTGTACCTCGGATATTTGGCACCAGTAATCACTAATAGCATAAATCGAATCCTTCAGACCCTTTTCCTATAACAGCGGAAATGAAGAAAAAAAAAAGGCATCGGGAGATGAGTATCCCACATGCTTCTTGAGTTTCACTGTGGCGGATCACCAAAGAATTAATGGCAAAGGATCTTTCTGTCTGTGGAGGCTTCAGGAAGGAAGGATACGCTGCAAGGAAAGTCAAATCAGAAATATTAAAGCGCAGAACAGAGGACTGCAAACCCCAAAACCAAAACAAAAACCCTGCCACAAAAGTTACACAGGCTTGGTCTTCACCTGCCGAAGAAAGCAAATTCCTCCAAAAGGATGGCCCCATTTTCTTCTCCGGCTTTTATAAAGAGGCTGGGGGCCGTCAAACTTTGATTCAGAACAGGAGTCCATTCAGCAGCATCCTCAAGCCTGGCTGGGAGCTGCTCACATCCCCGGAAAATTCAGTGGGAGAAAAAGTTTATGGAAGCGAGTAGGAGTTTATTCAACAGTGTCTGAGGCCTTTCAGAATCATGAGTGAGTGTCTATAAGGGGGCAATCAAGCATAGGCTGGGAATTATCTCTGTTGGTTGCCTACCTGTGACAGGCCCTCAAGTGCAGCTAAGAGGCTCATTCAGTGATGGAGAAACAATGGCTGAAGGGGAACAAACAATTCCAAGGAGTCTATCATTCTGTATGGTGTTATCTTTAGGACTGAATAAAACCGGAGTTCCCCTTTTCTGCCTCCTAGTCAGCGCTACTTTTCGGAGGCAGTGGTACTTTTCAACTCTCTTTCACTACTTTTCAACAGGTTCATAAGGGCACGAAGTGCAGTATATAAAAAAAAGAGAGGATAATAACATTTACTTTGGTGCAGGAAAAGGCCCAATGGACAGAGCAGCCAAGCTTGCAGGACTGGAAGAGATGAAAGTTAATGGTGTCGGTTTTGTTCTTTGGAGAAGTGCCCAAATCTAAGATCATTATAACTAAAAATATTCTTTAGCACTTAAACAAGTTCGACCGACGGAGATGAAAATATTGGTTTCCTCTAAAAAAAAAAAAAAGTAAACCCTTTTTCTGGGTACAGAAAATCCAACCTGATCTTGAATGTATAACATGAATAGAATAGGAGGAGAGGGAATTCAGTTCAAAGATACTCTTGTTGTATAAAGCAAAGAAAGCGGGGCCAGGAAGGGCATCTGTTCTATTTCTGTGCTCAAAGTTTGAGTTTTTAAATTTATGTACTGTTTTCCAAATGGAAGATCTGAAATTTTCTGGAGGATGTCCCAGCAGAGCCTTGGAATTAAACTATTGTGAGCTATAGGGAGACGAAGAGAGAAAAAGGGGAGAACCAGGAAATGTAATAGGAGATTAGCATTCAGTTATAAAGGGTTAGACAAGGGCTGGGGTTTGGGGTTTTTTTTGGTTTAGGGACACATCACCCATATCAGATTTGCTGATGTCTGCAGGTGGGAAACAAGACATTTTTTTGCTTTTTTCTTTCCTATTAACATACCACAAAATACAAATATAAATGGGGGGAGGGGCGAGGGAAAGGGAAAGGGGGAGAGAGAGGGGGGGGAGGGAAGGGGAGAGGGAGAAGCAGGGAGGAAGTTCTCATTTTTCAGCCAACAAACTGTGATGCTGGTATCAAGGCTACAGAAGTGTCAAGTTTTTAAATGGGACTCTCTTGGGACAGCAAAATTCTATTTCATAGCAGGAAAGCAATCTATTTCACCACTGAAGAGTGACTTGGAAAGACTACAGCCACAAAATTCCTCCATAACTCATTCACATAGCCGTGGATATATTTCCTCATGCCTCACACCACATGTAATTTAAATGCAGGGTAATAATAATAATAATAATAATAATAATAATAATAATAATAATAATAATAATAATAATGAGGAGGAGGAGGAGGAGGAGGAGGAGGAGGAGGAAGGGACTTTGGAGGTCATCTAGTCCAACCCCCTGCTAAGGCAGGAAACCCTATACCATTTCAGACAAATGGCTGTCCAGTCTCTTCTTAAAAACTTCCAGTGTTGGAGCATTCACCACTTCTGGAGGCAGGTTGTTCCACTGGTTAATTGTTCTAACTGTCAGGAAGTTTCTCCTTAGTTCTAGGTTGCTTCTCTCCTTGACTAGTTTCCATCCGTTGCTTCTTGTCCTGCTTTCAGGTGCTTTGGGGAATAGCTTGGCTCCCTCTTCTTTGTGGCAGCCCCTGAGATATTGGAACACTGCTATCATGTCACCCCTCACCCTTCTCTTCATTAAACTACACATACACAATTCCAGCAACCGTCTTGTGTGTTTGTGTGTGCGTATGTGTGTTTTATATGCATATACAGTATACAGAAACAAAAATAAAATAAAATATATAATAAAAGTAAAATAAAATAACACCACAATGGAAAGGCACATCAGAATGGGCCTACAGAATGACAGATAGGACGATGCTGAACACATCCCAGGGGGAAAGCATGTTTTAGAGCAGAAATTCCTGCTACCTGGCTGCTGTTCCTTCTGGGAGGGACAGGGGGTCATAGCAAATCAGCTAATATGCTCAGATCCAATGGGCAGTCAATTCTGGCAAGGCAATTTCTGATATGTATGTATGCCTTTGAGTCAGTGTTGATTCCTAGCAATTGTCAAGTCCCTGAAGTTTTTCTTGGCATGAATTTCAGAAGTCAATTTTTTCCTATGGCTGAGCGAAAGTCACTGGCCCAAAGCTTCTTTAGCCATCCTTCATAGCTAAGGCGGGACAAAACTCACTCTCCGTTTCTAGACTGCTGCCGTAACCACTACACCAAAATGATTTCTGATAGGTTCTGATGCTATTCTCTGTAGGGTTTAATAGATGACAGCTTTAATAATACGGCAACTTTAGTACTGATTTTATGATGCAGTAGATGATTTGTCTTACTAGCTGCCTTATTGGATAATAATTGCAGTGTCTTGTCCACCACAATGGCCTCTGTCTAATTAATGTTCAACCTAGAACATATTTGCTGTTGTTGTTAGCTGCGAAGTCCTGACCGACCCATCGCGACCCTATGGACAACATTCCTCCAGGCCTTCCTGTCCTCTACCATCTTCTGGAGTTCATTTAAGCTCACACCTACTGTTTCAGTGATCCATCCAGCCACCTCATTCTCTGTCGTCCCTTTCTTCTCTTGCCCTCAATCTTTCCCAGCATTAGGCTCTTCTCCAGTGAGTCCTTCCTTCTCATTAGGTGGCCAAAGTATTTGAGTTTTAGCTTCAGAATCTGGCCTTCTAAAGAGCAGTCAGGGTTGATCTCCTCTAGGACTGACCGGTTTGATTGCCTTGCAGTCCAAGGGACTGGCAGGAGTCTTCTCCAACAACATAGTTCAAAGGCCTCAATTCTTTGGCGCTCAGCCTTTTTTATGGTCCAACTTTCACTGCCATACATTGCAACTGGAAGACCATAGCCTTGACTATACGCACTTTTGTTGACAGGGTGATGTCTCTGCTTTTTAGTGCAATACCTGCTAAATGGCTAGGATCTGGAAATCTCTAGGGTTCTGGTCTCATATTGTCCCATTGCAATGTCCATTAGAAGCTTTTGGATGTGATTGTTTTTCTAGGTGTATCTTGCACAGGCATAAGTAACCCTTCTTAACTGAATGCACTGTTCATTTAAGAAGGCATTCTTTCTTATCTCTTCTAGCTATTCTCTGGAATTCTGCATTCAACTGGGCGTATCTTTCTTTTTCTCCCTTGCCTTTCGCTTCCTTTCTTTCCTCAGCTATTTGCAAAGCTTCCTCAGACAGCCATTTTGCTTTCTTGCATTTCTTTTTCTTTGGGATGGTTTTGGTTGCTACCTGTTGTACAGTGTTGCAAACCTCTGTCCATAGTTCTTCAGGCACTCTATCAGATCTAATTCCTTAAATCTATTTGTCACCTCTACTGTATATTCAACAGGGATATGATTTAATTCATACCTGAGTTGTTGTCGTTAGCTGCGAAGTCGTGTCCGACCCATCGCGACCCTATGGACAACATTCCTCCAGGCCTTCCTATCCTCTACCATCTTCTGGAGTCCATTTAAGCTCACGCCTACTGCTTCAGTGACTCCATGCAGCCACCTCATTCTCTGTCGTCCCCTTCTTCTATTGCCCTCGATCTTTCCCAGCATTAGGCTTTTCTCCAGTGAGTCCTTCCTTCTCATTAGGTGGCCAAAGTATTTGAGTTTTAGCTTCAGGATCTGGCCTTCTAAAGAGCAGTCAGGGTTGATCTCCTCTAGGACTGACCGGTTTGATCGCCTTGCAGTCCAAGGGACTTGCAGGAGTCTTCTCCAGCACCATAGTTCAAAGGCCTCAATTCTTTGGCGCTCAGCCTTTCTTATGGTCCAACTTTCACTGCCATACATTGCAACTGGGAAGACCATAGCCTTGACTATACGCACTTTTGTTGACAGGGTGATTTCTCTGCTTTTTAGTGTGCTGTCTAGATTTGCCATGGCTTTCCTCCCCAGGAGCAAGCGTCTTTTAATTTCTTGGCTACAGTCCCCATCTGCAGTGATCTTGGAGCCCAGGAAAATAAAATCTGTCACTACCTCCATTTCTTCCCCATCTATTTGCCAGGAATTGAGAGGGCCAGATGCCATGATCTTGGTTTTCTTAATGTTAAGTTTCAACCCAAGTTTTGCACTCTACTTCTTCACCCGCAACAAGAGGCTCTTTAGTTCTTCTTCACTTTCTGCCATTAGAGTGGTATCATCTGCGTATCTTAGATTGTTGATATTTCTTCCGGCAATCTTAATTCCAACTTTTGATTCATCTAGCCCTGCCTTTCTCATGATGTGCTCTGCATATAAGTTAAATAGGCAGGGCGACAGTATACAGCCTTGCCGGACTCCTTTCCCAATTTTGAACCAATCATGGTTCCATGTCCAGTTCTCACTGTTGCTTCTTGACCCGCATATAGGTTTCTCAAGAGACAAATAAGATGGTCTGGTACTCCCATCTCTTTAAGAACTTGCCACAGTTTGTTATGATCCACACAATCAAAGGCTTTAGCATAGTCAATGAAGCAAAAGTAGATGTTTTTCTGGAATTCCCTAGCTTTCTCCATGATCCAGCATATGTTGGCAATTTGATCTCTAGTTCCTCTGCCTCTTCGAAATCCTGCCTGTACTTCTGGTAGTTCTCGATCCACATACTGCTGAAGTCTAGCTTGTAGGATTTTAAGCATGACTTTACTAGCATGAGAAATGAGTGCAATGGTGCAATAGTTTGAACATTCTTTGGCACTGCCTTTCTTTGGAATTGGAATGTAAACTGATCTTTTCCAATCCTGTGGCCACTGTTGAGTTTTCCAAATTTGCTGGCAAATTGAGTGTAGCACTTTTACTGCATTGTCTTTTAAGATTTTGAATAGCTCAGCTGGAATACTGTCACCTCCACTAGCTTTGTTGTTGCTCAGCTTTTCTAAGGCCCACTTCACTTCACATTCTAGGATGTCTGGCTCGAGGTCAGTGACCACCTCATTGTGATTATCTGGGACGTTAAGCTCATTCTTGTATAGTTCTTCTGTGTAATTTTGCCACCTCTTCTTAATCTCTTCTGCCTCTGTTAGGTCCCTGCCATTTTGGTCCTTTATCATGCCCATTTTTGCATTAAACGTTCCCTTCATCTCTCCAATTTTCTTGAAAAGATCTCTGGTCCTCCCTATTCTATTGTTTTCTTCTATTTCTTTGCACTGTTCATTTAAGAAGGCATTCTTATCTCTTCTAGCTATTCTCTGGAATTCTGCATTCAATTGGGCATATCTTTCTTTTTCTCCCTTGCCTTTCGCTTCCCTCCTTTCCTCAGCTATTTGCAAAGCTTCCTCAGACAGCCATTTTGCTTTCTTGCATTTCTTTTTCTTTGGGATGGTTTTGGTTGCTACCTGTTGTACAATGTCGCGAACCTCTGTCCATAGTTCTTCAGGCACTCTGTCTATCAGATCTAATTCCTTAAATCTATTTGTCACCTCTACTGTATATTCAACAGGGATATGATTCAATTCATACCTGAGTGGCCTAGTGCTTTTCCCTACTTTCTTCAGTTTAAGCCTAAACTTTGCAAGGAGAAGCTCATGGTCTGAGCCACAGTCAGCTCCTGGTCTTGTTTTTACTGACTGTATAGAGCTTCTCCATCTTTGGCTGCAGAGCATATAGTCAATCTGATTTCTGTGTTGACCGTCTGGTGATGTCCATGTGTAGAGCCGTCTCTTGGGTTGTTGGAAAAGAGTGTTTGCTATCACCATCGTATTCTCTTGACAAAATTCTATCAGCCTGTGCCCTGCTTCATTTTGTACTCCAAGGCCAAACTTGCCTGTTATTCCGGTTATCTTTTGTCTTCCTAATTTAGCATTCCAATCCCCCATGATGATAAGGACATCATTTTTTGGTGTTAGTTCTATAAGGTGCTGTAGGGCTTCATGGAACCAGTCAATTTCATCCTCTTCAGCACTGGTGGTTGGGGCATAGACCTGGACTACTGTGATATTGAATGGTTTGCCTTGGATTCAAACTGAGATCATTCTGTCATTTTGAGGATTGTATCCCAGTATTGCTTTTCCTACTCTTTTATTGACTATGAAGGCTACTCCATTTCTTCTGAGGGATTCTTGCCCGCAGTAGTATACCTGATGGTCATCTGAATTAAATTCACCCATTCCTGTCCATTTTAGTTTGCTGATATCTAAGATGTCGATGTTCAGTCTTGTCATCTCTTGTTTGACCACATCCAGGTTGCCTTGATTCATGGATCTTACATTCCAGGTTCCTATGGAGAAAAAATCTTTACAGCATCGGACTTTCCTTTCACCACCAGACTCATCCACAGCTGAGCGTCCTTTCGGCTTTGGCCCAGTTGCTTGATTCTTTCTGGTGCTACTAGTACTAGCCCTCTGCTCTTCCCCAGTAGCATATTGGACGCCTTCCGACCTGAGGGGCTCATCTTCCAGTGTCATATTGTTTTGCCTTTTGGTACTGTCCATAGGGTTTTGATGGCAAAGATACTGGAGTGGGTTGCCATTTCCTTCTCCAGTGGATCACGTTTTGTCAGAATTCTCTCCTATGACCTTTCCGTCTTGGGTGGCCCTGCACGGCATAGCTCATAGCTTCATTGAATTACGCAAGCCCCTTCGCCATGACAAGGCAGTAATCCATGAACATATATGAGTGACTTTTTCTTTAAGGAAACCCAGAAATGTGCAGGGATCTTATTGTACTCATGATTCCCTGCAAGAATCTTGATTGCTGTGAACAGAGCCGCCGAGCTGGAATGCCCACAAAAGAATCAACATCTCTTATAGACATTGCCTAGGCTTAAACCTGACTGACCAATGCTGAGTCATGTCCCCCTTTAGTCTTCTGCCATGATCTCACTCTACGTATCTTTTCAATCACTTCATTTACTTTTCTGTAAGCCAAGGAAATGCTTGGGAGTAATGATGGTGGAATTCTGCAGGATCAAACTCATCCAGTTCTATGGCCATCTACATTCCCAAATTGAGTTATATACCATAACTATATCATAGTTATAATTAATTGTTTATTGGGGCTTATATGATACTTCACTCCAGTGAGCAATTTGCACTCCTATCCTACAATAAAAAGGTTAAAATGGGAAAATAAATGATCAAAAAGACAGTAGCAAAACAAATCAGAAGCAAAAACAGAAGACAACTGACTATTAAGCAGTAATAACATTGATACAAAACCTAAAGTTCTCAACCCATAAAAAAACCCCATCCTTGTTAAAACCTTACATTTTTATAGGTTTTTTTAAAAAAAAATGAACATGGTGGAGATTAATCTTATCTCACAACTGTTTCAAAGAGGAAATACTGCGGCTATGGAGGTTTGGTTCCTTGAGTTCTGTAGATGACCATCTCTTGAAAAGAAACCTACTTGATTAGATATACTGGGTGTTTTTCCCCATGCCTATTCTGACTCTGTGATATTAGTTACTACTTTTTCAGGTCCAGAAATTGCAACAGGAGAAACTTTTTTCCACTGTAAATTAAAAGGAGAATACTACAGGGAGTCCTTGACTTACAACTGTAATTGAGCCTGGAATTATAGTTGTAAGTTGTTACAGTCATTAAGCGGGTCACCAAGTGACCAGACCCAATTTTACATTTCTTGCGAGGGTTGTTAAGTAAACATGGTTATTGTTAAGCAAATGCAACAATTGTTCAGCGAATACATTTTACACAATGGCTATTTTTTGGCTGGATACCAGATATTTTTTTTGTTTATTGTTTCTACAGAGATAGCAATTTATTAAAGGACAAATGAATATATAGATTAGACCCTTTTTTCAATTCCCCTATCTCTATATCATTTATTAGTTCCATATCCTATGAGGGCTCTCCCCTCAGCTGAGCATTCTAACACGAATGAAATTCACAATCAGGATCACAATTTTTCAGACATGAATCCTATTCATGTATCTGCTCAATGGCATACCTATTACATTTAGGGTTTTTTGTGTGGGGAGGGGCTCTATTTACAAACTATCCAGACTGTCTTCATACCACAGTTGTGCAATACCTGCTAAATGGCTAGGATCTGGAAATCTCTAGGGTTCTGGTCTCATATTGTCCCATTGCAATGTCCATTAGAAGCTTTTGGACGTGATTGTTTTTCTAGGTGTATCTTGCACAGGCATAAGTAACCCTTCTTAACTGAATGCAGTATAATATATTTCTCAACTTCTGTTCATAGGGTTTACAAGGGGACAGCAATTAAATGTACAGCTCCTGCAACAAGCCACTTTTTCAACATAGATATGGCAAGACTACGCTTACTTGCAGGGTCGGTGAAAGTGTAAATGACAGCTCTCTAACCACCACAATTTTACATCACAGATGCAGAGCACAGTCTGTGGGAAAGAGGAAACCATGACTTATCTGAACATATGGTTTCTTAATTCAAGTTAAAATGTCTGAACCCTGTTGCATCTGGTGCCATTTTAGTTTGTTAAAAATACCACACAAGGCTGTGACTAAAGGAGAAGAAATGGAGAAAAATACAGTTATTACACACTCAAGAGCCGTTTTTTGCGGCTCATTAGCCAGTGGCCTCCGTGACTAATTAGGTTTTGTCATTGTTGCCGGGTCATTATGCCTTAATTTTTTTGCATAGTTATTCAGCCGTCACTTGAGGAAAAATGAAGGAGAGAAATACCTCTCTGAATCATTTCTTTTTCTTTCTTTTTTCCAAAACCCTTACTGTGGGCTTAGAGCACCCCAAACTGATGAAATGATCATTTTGCCACAATGGGACAATGAAGTGTTAGTGGATTAAAGAGGTGCTTCTTTTTACACTACTCAAGCCCCTTATTGAGTAGCAGAGGGTAGAATTCAGCACGGAAGATCATTAACTTGAAGTCAGTCAGCCAAAGATAATGTTTTTGCTCCTTTGCTTTCTTTGTTGCAAAGAGAGCCTCCGTAACTACTGTTTTTAACTTATTTTGGAAAAAAAAAACAGAAAAAAAACCATGCTAAAAATAAAGGCCTTAGGTCTTGCACAGGACTCGGGCCTAGCTTAATTTTTGCAGAGAAAATTGAAGGTACTATTCAAAAATATAGCATTAGCACAGTGGGGCCTATGTTGGGCCTGTGCTACTAAAAGGACCCATGGTGAGAGGGGAAACATTGGTGTCAATCACAGAGTAGGACTTGACAAAGGCCCATAATTGGCGTAGGTCCACCTCATACTTCTGTCCCGCTGAGCTTGCAGCCCCAGACCCGTTCTTGAGCTCCAACGCTAACAAGTAAACAATTTATCAGGGTTAGAACTCCTGCAGACTGCCCCATCACACGCTTCATTCAGGACCATGATATCCCCCTCCCATGCCAGCACCGGCACACACTCAAATTTACGTATACCGTGCAATTTGTGGCAGACGCACCATGTAACAACAAATTTACAACAGGCATACCATGAAAATGGCTGTGTCAATATAATGACAAACAGTGGTAACCCCACAGCTGTTGCAAGGCGCTGGACACAAGAGGGGAGAGGGTCACGAAAGGTAGTCATATCTGCGCTTAACCTTGCTCGGTGGGTTTTCTCCGCACAGATGACCAATTCACAACTGATATTTTGACACCACAATCTCTTTAAAATATTCGTGAAAATCGCACCTAACATGAAATTAAAGTCCCTGAAAGAAATGGCCATCATATGATATTGCAATAGTTTGCTCATTTAAAAAGACCCCTCTAATGAATGCTACTGAAAATAACTTTTGGTGAAGACAGGAAAAAATAATAAAACATTACGGATCATAGACAATTTTTATTATATGGGCATTTAATTATTATTATTTTTTACTCTGAACAATATATAATACATGTTTCGGGTGCTTATCCCCATAAATTGGCATTCATATTTCTTGGTACCTCACATAATTCTTCTTAAATTAGAGCAATTATAATGATGTAAAGATTATAGTGATATTCTGCCCAGGCTATTTTCTTTGTGTAATATTTTATGCAATTTGATTCCATGTGTGATGCCACTTTTAATGGCCCAAGTACACATTTATAATTAGAGCTCAATCAACAGACCACATTAAACAACAGAAATACTGTATGTCTGTACAGGCATTGGTATAACAGCAAAATTGACTTGTACATAGAAAAGTTATTGTTTTCTTGATATTTTCACTCTACTGTATTTTAGTTTTTAATTATAATTCAAAGTGAAAGTGAGACCAGGGAACAAATATCGGATAGTAAATTTGAAATTAAAAAATATTAAAGTGCTAAAATGTGTCTAACAGAATAACAGAGTTGGAAGGGACTTTGGAGGTCTTCTAGTCCAACCCACTGCTGAAATGGGAAACCCAGGGCTTTTTTTCTCATAGAATGCTCAGAACGGAGTTCCAGCACCTTTTTTGGATGGAACCTTGTAGGGTAGGCAAGGCGGGTTGTATGGCATGTGTGAGTTCCGGCACCTTTTTCTTTTACAAAAAAAGCACTGGGGAAACCCTATACCACTTCAGACCAATAGTGGGATTCAGCCGGTTCGCACCACTTCGGCAGAACCGGTAGCTAATTTTTTCTTGCCCAGGCCCAGAATGGACTTCTGGAAGCAGCACCGACACAGAGAACCAGTTGTTCACATATTTGAATCCCACCACTGCTTCAGACAAATGGTTCTTAAAAGCCTCCCTTGTTGGAGTATGCACAACTTCTAAAGACAAGTCTCATTTAAAGTTGTTTCAGTCTCAATTTCCAATCTGTCATGGAGATTTTAACTTAACAGGTTTGATATAATGGCACCAAACCAAATATACTGATACAAAAAAACTTGCTAATGACAATCATTCAACTGATATGGAATGCTAAACATAGTGTGACAAACAAAAATTACCCACTAATGTTTAGGCCTGTGATCTTTAAACAAATCACTATAGCTTATTCAACCAATAGTTGTAAAATAGATCTTGGTTTACATAGTATGTAATACAGGATCTGCATTCTCAATTTCAAGAATGCATATACAGCACTGTAGTAATATTTGATCAAAAAGTTACAACGCCCCCGCCCCCAGTCTATTTCAAACAAAATACATAAATGTGTCATTCTTCGAGTGAATTATTTTTCTCCCCCAAAAAGGTAGGAGGAAAAAAAATTACTGAAGAGCAAATATTATAGTAGCTTTCCAGAACGTTAATATCTCTCACAGAGATTATGATAGTTTTGCAGATAGAATTCATTTGCTGATTTTATTTGCTTATTTCTCTATAATGAAGAATGATAGGGAAGTATTTACGATGGTGTATTGTATTGTAATTCTATCAAATGATACATAGATTAATGTTCATTTTTAAAATGCAAGTTTTAAACTGCAATTCTGTGATGCTGGAATTAAGCAAATAAAGCCAATAAAGACCATAGAAGGGAAATTATATTATTCTTGCCCTCATGATTTGTAGATTTATATAAACAATTTCAGTTTAACAAATTTCTTTTCCATATATCATACAACCTCCTTTCTTATAAGTCTTTAGCCAGTTTGGCCTCATGAGGCCCAAAATAGAAAATTTTAAATTTGCCTCAGGCCATTCTTCAGGAAACTTCCACTTAACAATACATTAGGAATAGCATGAAAAATTAAAATGGCAGCTGTAATTTGTGAACTATTGTGAATAGAGTTGTTGTTGCCCAATATTGCCATTGTTCCTGTTGTTACAATAAGTAAATAAGCCAACTGATATAAGGGGAGCATAACAATTAGCCAAGATTATCTCAGTTCCATTTATTGTCATGAAGTGACAACAGACCTTCCTAAATAACACATTATTTAAATAATCTGCAGATGATGGTTTTAATTACTGTAAAGACAGTAATTTGGATTGGGACCAACATATACTACTTTGAGCTAGTTAAATCCCAACCTTCACATACCACTTCAGATTTTTTTCCTTTGCTTGTGGGATTTTTTAAAAAAACAATAACACAGAAAAACCTTCATTGGTGTCAAGAGTAAGATGCTGCTTTTCCTTTAAATTTATGATTGATGAGTGACCAGATTCTCTGTGGCTAGAAAGAATGGGAAGGGGTTTAATATTCCCCAATGCATACAAGTATTCTTTAATTTTTTAAAAACTAAGTTAGATAGTGATTGGACAGGCCTTAAACAGGATTCAAATATAGAATTGTTTCTGATACTTTTCAAATTCCTGGTTTACTCATAACCTTAACTGCCTCACCATCTCCATTCTCCCTTACATGATGGTACTTTCTGGAAAAATAAAAACTAACAGTTGAAAAAGTGGAATTTGAACTGATATGAAAATCTGTGTTTCTCTATCATAATTTTTTTATGCATTCAACTTATCAACTCTACTTATCAAGTGATCAATAGGTAGGCATGTAGGTTCAACATTCTGATTTTTTACAAAGAATTGGGACTAGGGATCTTGTAAATATTTGCTCCATGGTAACTCCAAAAGTAAGCAATCTTGATCACATGCTTGGAAGAAAAATCAAAACAAATAACCTTCTGTGTTTGTTTTGATGCCTCAACTACTCTCCAGAAGGGCTCACCAAAAACAGCTTTGGATGAGGATCCTATGAAGAGATGCATCTGTCCATCTTTTGTCTTATTATTTGGGGTAGTACAGGTACAGATTAGATTTGTAAAATTCTTTGAATATGAGAACAGGGAAAAAATGGAGCTAAAATTAAATACTGCATAAAAAACCTTAATGAATGACAATAGGTAGAACCACCTGGCTTATAACTAACAATGAAGGATATTGAACTGATGGGTAGCTGCCTTTTAGAATCAACCATCAAAAGCAAAAGGTCCTTCAGTCAAGAAATATGCACAGACCAGCACTTGGTGGAGCAGCTATGAAGGTCTTGAAAAACATATTTAAATGCTGTTATGTATCTATACATACAAAGATCAGAACAGTGCAAACAATGGAATTCCCTGTGGCACTTTATGAAAGTAAAAAGTTGAACTTTGCAAAAGTAGGAGAGGAAAAGTATTAACATTTTTCAACTATGGTGTTGGAAAAAAACTCCCTAACAGGGGTGTCAAATTGCCGGCCCACGGGCCAGACGCATCATGTGGAAGCCATGCCCACCCCATTGTCGGCAATGGCAAAATTGTCCCGATATGTTGCGCGACGTCACATGACATCACGAGTTTGACATTGCTGCCCTAGAATATCAGACTGCAGGAATAAATGGATTATTGACCAAATAAACTGAGAGTTCTCACATGAGGGACAAATGATCCAAGTTCAAATTATCCTACTTTGGACACAATATGTACAAGACATAACTGTTAAGTCCGGAATGACGAGCGGAGACAGCGATGTCAAACAAGGAACGTTTATTAGAACTCACATGGGTCAACTGGCTAGCAGCCATTGAACCCTACCTTAAATACTAGGCTCCCTTCAAACATAACCAATCCCCGGCTTAGAATCTCCCGCCGGGAAGTAGCAGCCAATGATTGCACTAAGTTTTCCCGCCGAAGGGAAACCACTCCCATAACTATGTACACAACACCCCTTCCCCCCTGGATGAAATTTACTATTTGACATAGTCCTTCAGGTAGCTAGGGGGTTTATGTTGCCTGACAGGATATTGGCTGGCCATACTAACTGCTGGGGTTCCAATAGTTCCGCCGATGACTACCTCCTCTGGCCCTGTTGTGTGTGTGGACGGCCCTGGTGATGTCTCCAAATTAGGCAGTTGTTGTGATTGCTGTTGTTGGGGTACAATGGATTGACTGGATGACCCTGGTGGGCTGTCAGGGGGCGCTATTTCTATCCTTGCGTTACAATTCTGGGGGGTTGCTACAATTGCCCTGAATTGTATTCTCCTCCCTTTCCCCCCTGGTGTTTTGTTACCCTTGGCTGGGGAAAGTGTAGAGTCAGTTGTAGTGTTTTCCCTCTCTTTGTTGGCTTGTACACCTTCAGGGGCCCTTTTCCTTGTGTCTCCTAATCAGCTGATTCCCTTCTCCCTCAATTAAATAAGATAAGGGACCGGTTTTATCAATCACGACCCCTTGTGCCCATTTGTCCCCTTGTCCATAATTCCTGGCCCACACCATGTCCCCAATGTTCAGAGACCTGGTTGGGGTAACCGGATCATGTTCAGCAGGTAGTCTGTCAGGGTGTAGTCTGTCCAATTTCGTTATCAATCGCCTGCCTCACCTCATTTCAGCAGGACTCTTCCCTGTGGCCGCACACGGTGTGGTGTGTTGGGCCAGCAGGAACTGAGCCAGTCTCTGATGCCAGTCACCGTGGATTATTCGTCTGAGGGCGTCCTTGGTTGTTCTGACGTTCCGTTCTGCCAAGCCGTTAGAGGAGGGGTGGAAGGGTGCTGAAGTCGCGTGTCTAATCCAGTTGGCCTTGAGGAAGTCCTGAAATTCATTAGATGTGAATTGTGGCCCATTGTCAGAAACAATTACGTCAGGTAACCCATGAGTGGCAAAGAGTCCCCGTAAGACCTGTATGGTTTTTGCTGATGTCATGGACTTAACAGGCATGACCTCCAACCACCGGGAGTAGCTATCCACTACTACAAGGAATGTGAGGCCCTGGAATGGGCCGGCGAAGTCAATATGGATCCTGGACCACAGGTTCCTGGCCTCTTCCCATTTGTGTACCGTTGTGTGTGCTTGCTCTGGACGAGAACGCTGACACTAGTAGCACCCCGCTACTTTGTCCTCTATGGCTGTGTCTAACCCTGGCCACCATATGTGGCTTCTAGCTAGGGCCTTCATACGCACAATTCCAGGGTGCCCATCATGTAATTCCCCAATTACTGTGTTTCTATGCCTCTCTGGTATAACAACCCTGTTGCCCCACAACAGACATCCAACATGTGATGATATTTCGTCCTTCCTTCTAACATATGGTGTGAACTTAGGGTCAGGGCTTTTGCTAGGCCACCCGCCTTGTACCCATGCTGCTATTCTGCTGAGTATGGGGTCTTTTCTGGTGGCTGCTGCAATGTCCCTGGCAGTTAGGGGGCACTCAGAGAGGTCTTGTAGGGACATGATTTGTCCCACAGGTGCGGGGTCTGTACCTGTATCCTCTAGAGGTAACCTGCTGAGGGCGTCGGCGTGCCCCATCTCCTTGCCCGGCCTGTGTTTGATTGAGAATGTGTAAGCGGAAAGGAAAATTGACCATCTTAGCATTCTGGGAGACATTATTTGTGGAGTCTGTCTATCAGTGGTAAATAGCCCTAGCAGGGGTTTGTGGTCAGTGTAAATGGTAAAGTCCCTACCATACAAATAATCGTGGAACTTTTTTACGCCTGCCACTATGGCCAATGCTTCCCTGTCAATCTGTGCATAATTCCGTTCTGCCTTTGTTAAGGTCCTGGAATAGTATGCTATAGGCCTCTGTTGGCCCTGTTCATCCATGTGGCTGATAACTGCTCCCACTCCATAAGGGGAAGCATCACAAGCTAAGAATATAGGTTTGTTTTCTATAAAGTGAGTAACTGTAGAATTGCTTGACAGTATGTCTTTTAAAGTTTGGAAGCTACTCCTGTGTTTTTGTTGCCACTGCCAGGGGGTCTTCCTATCTAAAAGTCTATGGAGGGGTTCAGCAATAGCTGCTTTGTGAGGCAGGAATGTGTGATAAAAATTAATTAAGCCAAGGAAAGCTTGTAATTCCGCCTTGTTCTTGGGTTCTGGAGCTAATTTTATCGCCCTAATTTTTCCTTCTGTAGGGTGGATGCCTAGGGCATCAATTCTAAACCCCAAGAATTCTGTTGATTTTACCCCTATGCAACACTTATCCTTTTTTAATTTTAATCCTGCCTCCCTGAATTTCCCCAGTACCTGTTCTAGCCTCTCAGCTAGGATGTCCTCAGTTTTTCCAGCGATGAGGACATCGTCAAAGTAAGGGCATACACCTGGAATGCCCTTCAAGGTTCTCTCCATCACCTCCTGGAAGATGCCTGGAGCTGCAGCTATCCCGAACTGAAGTCTGTGAACGCGGAACGCCCCCTTGTGGGTAACTATCGTTTGAGCCTCGGCGGCTTCCTTAGACACAGTAAGTAGCAAATACGCCTGCGCCAAGTCGAGCTTGGTGAAAATGGCGCCGTCCTGGATCATCGCGAGGACCTGCTTCACCGTCGGGACCGGGTAAGCATGCTTTTTCATTGCGAGGTTCAGGGTGGCCTTATAGTCGGCACAGATCCTCACATCCCCGTTTGGTTTCAGGGGTGTGACGATCGGTGTCTCCCACAGGCTCCCTTCTACAGGTTCTAAGACACCCTGGCCTACTAGCTTATCTAGTTCGGCCTCGATTTTCTGTTTGAGGGCGAAGGGCACCCTCCGGGCCTTAAGCCTAATGGGCCTGACCTCGGGGTCTAAATTAAAATTAATGGGGGGGTCCCTTGTACCTCCCTAACGACCCGTCGAATACGTCTGCGAAGTTATCGCAAATGGATTTTAGGGTTTTCTTCTGAATGGTGTTAATTCCCCCCACCCAGATGCCTAGGGCCGAGAACCAATTAAGGCCTACAAGGCTAGTTCTCTGGCCCTCAGTGACTAAAATACAGTAGTTAATACTCCACTAAACCCCTTATATTTAACTTTGATGGTAGCCTCTCCCACTAGTTCTATGGGTGATTTCTGGAAGTCGGCTAATTGTAAATTAGTGGGTTTAAGGGGAATTTTCTGGCTGCTTCTGGTTTCTATGTATTTAAGGGTGTCCCTAGAAATTATAGATACTGAGGCCCTGGAGTCCACTTCCATTTTGCAAGGGACACCTTGCAGTTGGACTTCGATTCTTAATTTAGGCCTCAAAATGTGATTGATTCTAGGGGTGTGTTTTTGTCTAGGGATTCCCACGTGGTTGACCCCGGGTTGGAAGTGCGTGCCTTAGGCCTATGGGTCTCTCCGCCACTCCGTTCGGGGGTTACCTCACCTGAGGCCCAAGCGTCGAGCTCATGGAGGCGGTTGTCTCGCGGTCGGCTTCTGCAGATGGCCTGGATGTGGCCCGTTTTTCCGCACCCTTGGCATTTGGCGTTTCGGAATCGGCAAGTCGATCGTTGGTGATTTCCGCCGCAGCTTCCGCACTGGGTCTCTGGGTCTCGAGGTCTGGCTGGGTTGTCCCGCTGGGGTCGTTGTAGCGCTGGAGGTTGTTGTCTTCTGTTCTGGTCTGGGCCTTCGGCTCGTTGTGGTCTCAGTGCCATCTTCCCGAACCTTCTGGCCACTTCGGCAATCTCGGCTTCCCACTGGTAGTCCACCTCCCCACCGTCAACACGGCTCTCCAGGTTAATTTCGGCTGAGGCTGCCATGCTGTTGTAGGGGGGGTCGCGTCTGCCTGTAGACTCGTACGTGAGTAGCTCGTCTAAGACTTCTTGGAGATTGCCAGTGGGCTTAGAGATAATTCTGTTTTGCAAGTGTTCATCTCGCAGCCCCAAAACCACTCGGTCCCTGATGCGAATCTCGAGATTGTCATATTTACAGCGCAGGGCTGCTTCTCGGACTGCCGCCACAAATTGTTGTATTGATTCGCCCGGCCGCTGGTTCCGCTTTTCAAATATCCTCTGCCAGAACAGTTCCGACTGTTTAGGGGTGAAGTGGACCCTCAGCTTAGCCAACAGGTCGGCATACGATACGCTGGAGACAGGCAGGGGTTGGCACAGGCCGACGGCCACCCGGTAAAGCGGCGTGCCGCTGATGGGTAGTAGCGCTGCCGCCTTCTTCCTGTCCTCCGTGATCCCGTTGACTAGCATGTACCCCTCGACTTGTCCGACATATTCTTCCCAGTCTTCAGGGTAGTTAGGATCAAACTCCTTCAGGGAACCGACTTGCGCCATTCTGTTGGTTCAGTTGCTTGCTGCTCGGTTGACTGTGGTTCAAATTTCCCGCTTTTCGCTCTGTCGGCTTTCCGCGGTTCTTTCGCTGTTCTGCCGTCAGATCCCATCCTCGTCGCCACTGTTAAGTCCGGAATGACGAGCGGAGACAGCGATGTCAAACAAGGAACGTTTATTAGAACTCACATGGGTCAACTGGCTAGCAGCCATTGAACCCTACCTTAAATACTAGGCTCCCTTCAAACATAACCAATCCCCGGCTTAGAATCTCCCGCCGGGAAGTAGCAGCCAATGATTGCACTAAGTTTTCCCGCCGAAGGGAAACCACTCCCATAACTATGTACACAACAATAACTCTCTGGACAAGGCTGTAATGCTGGGAAAGGTGAAGGTGAAGAAACAAAGAAGTAAAAGAGATTATCAACAGCAAAGCACTGTGGGTGGGGGTGGGTGGGGGTGTAGTCATATATATGAGAGAGAATTATCACTGAGTACCTACAGTATTTGGTGTTTGTTCAAGTTGGGAAATATGCATTCATGTTAGTGCACACGATACAAAACAGAAATGCTGAAGAGACTAGAAAAACAACAAAACTTCCCTATCAGCATTACTGTTTACCTCCCATAAATAGCAGCAAGAAAATAATGATTTGTAGCAAAGTTGTTATGAGAGGAGGAAATCTGGTGCCCTGTGTCCCATGATCTTTCTGATGACTGCTCTTCCTCTCCTGACGCTAGCAGTAGGAAAGAAGCAATTACTTTTCCTTTGATTAGTTAATAATTGAGCAGCTCAGCCTCAGAGAATAATGTGGGCTGCCCATTGATAACCTAAACTAGACGTCCCCAACCTTTTGGGCACCAGGGACCGGTTACATGGGGCTTTCCTTGTTTGTGTGGACTGGTTACTGGCATGCTGTGGCCCGGTGCTGGTCCACCAACCAGGGGTTGGGGACCCCTGCCCTAAACTATACAATCCCTTGTACTTTTGTTGCGATAACAAAGCATGTTATCAAGTCTTCCTGATACATACTTTGCAGTGTTTTCAGATGGCACTTTCTCTGTTGCTATAGACATTCCAACCATAATGTTGTTAAGAACAAGTTTTAGTTGAATTAAATGGATTAAGACACTCACTGTCTACAGCCTGTATAGGAAGCTGAATGGATAGATGACATATGTACAATTAAAAGAAGTTTAATATAAAAAGTTGACAGGTCTAGAACAAATCACCAGGACCAGATGGATTACACCCCAAGGTTCTCAAGGAACTGGCAGACGTGATCTCAGAACCACTGAACTATATTTTTCAAAGATCCTGGAGCACTGGGGAACTACCAGAGGACTGGAAGAGAGCTGATGTAGTTCCCATATTCAAAAAAAGGGAAAAAATGGATCCAGGAAATTACAGACCTATCAGCCTGACCTCAATACCTGGGAAGATTCTGGAAAAGATAATCAAACAACAAATCAGAGAACACCTTGATGCGAACAAAGTTATCACTAAAAGCCAACATGGGTTTGTCAAAAACAGATCATGCCAGACAAATCTTATTGCATTCTTCGACCAAGTGTCAAAACTAGTGGACCAGAGGAATACTGTAGATATAATTTACTTAGACTTCAGTAAGGCATTTGATAAAGTAGATCACAACCTACTACTTAATAAGATAGAAAAATGTGGGTTAGACAGCATCACCACCAGATGGATTCGTAGCTGGCTGACAGGCCGTACTCAGTGTGTGGTCCTCAATGGAACTCCATCTATATGGAAGGAAGTGTGTAGTGGGGTGCCCCAGGGCTCTGTTCTGGGCCCAGTGGTCTTCACCATCTTCATCAACGATTTGGATGAGGGGATAGATGGGGAACTCATCAAATTTGCAGACAACACCAAGCTGGCAGGAATTGCCAATATTCCAGAAGATAGGCTTAAGATACAGGAGGATCTGGACAGACTCGAACACTGGGCCCTATCTAACAAAATGAAATTCAATTGTGAAAAAAGTAAGGTTCTCCATTTTGGCAGGAAAAATCAAATGCAGAGGTATAGTATAGGTGGTACCTTGCTCAATAGTAGTAACTGTGAGAGAGATATCAGAGTCCTAGTGGACAATCACTTAAATATGAGCCAGCAGTGTGCTGCAGCTGCCAAAAAAGCCAACACAGTGCTAGGCTGCATTAACAGAGGGATAGAATCAAGATCATGTGAAGTACTAATACGACTTTACAATGCCTTGGTAAGGCCACATCTGGAATACTGCATCCAGTTTTGGTCACCACGATGTAAAAAAGATGTCGAGACTCTAGAAAGAGTACAGAGAAGAGCAACAAAGATGATTGGGGGACTGGAGGCTAAAACATATAGGGCACGGTTGCTGGAATTGGCTATGTGTAGTTTAATGAAGAGAAGGGTGAGGGGTGACATGATAGCAGTGTTCCAATATCTCAGGGGCTGCCACAAAGAAGAGGTAGTCAAGCTATTCTCCAAAGCACTTGAAAGCAGGACAAGAAGCAATGGATGGAAACTAGTCAAGGAGAGAAGCAACCTAGAACTAAGGAGAAATTTCCTGACAGTTAGAACAACTAACCAGTGGAACAACCTGCCACCAGAAGTGGTGAATGCTCCAACACTGGAAGTTTTTAAGAAGAGACTGGCCAGCCATTTGTCTGAAATGGTATAGGGTTTCCTGCCTGAGCAGGGGGTTGGACTAGATGACCTCCAAGGTCCTTTCCAAATTATTATTATTATTATTATTATTATTATTATTATTATTATTATTATTATTATTATTATTATTATTGTTGTTGTTGTTGTTGTTGTTGTTGTTGTTGTTGTTGTTGTTGTTGTTGTTAAAAATGGGAATTAGGTACAGTAACAAACATGTGATTGCCATGTTGTACATGTATAAATCTCTGTGGAGATTTTAAATGGAAGAACTGGTTGAAGAGTGTGTGATAAAATAAGCTAAGAAGTTTGGTTGTAATAGATAAATGAATCAAGGGGAAAGCTTGTAACAGAGCTTAGTTTGTTTCTGGATTTGCTAATGTCAGAGAGAGAGGGGGGGAGAGAGAGAATCTGGCTGTTGTGACTGATTATACACACACACACACAGAGGGGAGAGGGGCACTTCACAAATATAACAACAAAATTACCACTGAAAAGCTCTCTCAGCAATATTTACTGTATGGCTGCAAAACAAAGAGCACATGTAGAAAGCACAAATAAGAAGCAATGTTCAACGCTGTTATTTTTTTATTGATTAGCATGAATAGAAACAATATGAGAATCAGTACAAGGGGGACTAGCTAGCTAATACACTGAGGTTGTTTAGTCCAGATGTATACTGTGCAGCAGGGTTTGAGGAAAACCTAATAGAAATCATTCCTATTGCCTCAATATTTTTAGGATCCTAAAGCTCACCTTCCAAAATATGCCATTTTGAATGTGATAAAAGTGGAAATATTATTACACACGTGAGAATAATAACATGAACTGAATTTCATTATTTTCATTTAATTTAATTAAATGTCCATTTAGCTGTCCTGGTGTTACATAGTTTTAGAAATGAAGCCTTTTCAACTCCAAAAAGTGTACTACACTGATTTTTTAGAAGTATTTTGAAAATAAAAAAAAAAACTGTGGTAAAATGTTATTTCTTATTCGGATAGTCATGTCAAACTCGCGATGTTACGTTACGTCGTGAGACATATCGGGACTATTTTGCCATTGCCGGCAATGGGGTGGGCATGGCTTCCGCATGACGCATCCGGCCTGCGAGCCGGCAGTTTGACACTCCTGTATCTATGTAAATAACTCCCATACTAAAACATACTCCCATACTATTTTTTTATTATTTTTTTCCCGCCAAAAACTACTTTTTAATCGACAATTAATAACGCTATTTACTGAAAAGTTTTAACATACAATTTTTCTTTAAGAATCCCCCCTCCCCCTCCCTCCCCCCTACCTCTCCCCCCTCCTCCCCTCCCCCCCGACTTCCCAGAGCTAAATACAAGGTATATATAAAAAAAACAATCATAAACAACCATATACTAACAACCATAAACTCTAAAATCCATCACTCTCTAGCTTATATAAGATAAGACAAACCTTAGTAATATTAAATATATATAAAAAAACTAAAGTAGAAAAAGAAAAAAAGAAAGAAGACTTATTCAAATGCTACATGAAACTTCTTAACCCTATACTTGTTCTGGATAAACTCAATCCATTTTCTCCATTCCGTAATATAGCGTTCTTGCGAGTGATCTTTCAAATAGGCCGAAATCTTCGCCATCTCTGCCAGGTCGGAGACCTTTAAAGTCCACTCTTCTATGGTCGGCAGTTCCTCTTTCTTCCAATACTGACCTATCAAAAGTCTTGCTGCCGTAATTAAATTTAACATCAACTTAGTGTCCACAACCGTAGCATCCGTAATTATTCCCAACAAAAAGAATTGCGGACAAAACTTTATCCTTTGCTTAAAAATCTTCTGCATATTCCACCAAATTTTTATCCAAAAAACCTTGATCTTTTTACAAGTCCACCATACATGAAAATATGTTGCATCTTCATCTCCACATCTCCAGCATTTTGGCTGATAATTCGGATACATACTTGCAAGCTTTTTAGGATCTAAATGCCATCTATAAAACATTTTATAAAAGTTCTCTCTTAAGTTTTGAGCTTGTGTAAATTTTACATTCCTCACCCAAATCTTTTCCCACGTGTCCATTGTGATAACTTCCTGGATGTTTTGGGCCCATTTTATCATACAATCCTTAACAAGTTCTGTTTCTGAATCAATCTCTATCAATGCAAGATATATCCGTTTAATATGTGCTGGTCCCTGATTTCTAATTTGCTTCATCAGATTTTCATCAGTCATTGTAAAACCATTTTTCTGATCTTCTTTCCACCTGGCCCGTAGCTGAGTATATTGAAACCAATTTTGAACAATCTTCTCGTCTCGCAAGAGACTATATGGCTTCAAACACCAAACATTTCTTTCCAAGCTTAAAATCTCCTTGTACGTAGTCACATCATGTTTAAAACCAGCATGTATATTTTCTATTGCGTGTTTTGGAATTGCCCACAATGGTATCTTACAATCTAACTTATGTCTGTACTTCTTCCAAACTCTCAGCAAAGCCTGTCTTAAAATATGCACTCTAAACACATTATCTACCTTCTTATCATACAACAAATATGCATGCCAGCCAAACAGCAAGTTGTGGCCCTCAAGATTTAATAATCTCTCTTGTGTCAAATTAATCCAATCACTTATACCTGCTAACGCAGCAGCTTCATAATATAATTTAAAGTTAGGCATTTTAAGACCACCCCTTTCACGAGTATCCTGCATAATCTTAAGTTTAACTCGTGGCCTTTTCCCTGCCCAAACAAATTTATTGATACCTCTCTGCCATTCCTCCAAATTGGAATCTTTCTTAAGAACCGGTATCATTTGAAATAAAAATAAAAATTTAGGCAGGACATTCATTTTTACTGCTGCTATTCGCCCCAACAAAGACAATTGCAGTTTTTCCCAACTCTCCATTTCTTTTTGGATTTTTCCCCATAATTTTTCATAGTTATTTTTATATAATTTTGTATTAGAGGGCGACAAAAACACCCCCAAATATTTAACCCTTTTGACAATCTCAAATCCAGTTAACCCTTCTAAAAGGGCCTTTTGCGATGCTGTCATGTTTTTAGCCAAAATTTTAGTTTTCTGTACATTAACTTTAAATCCAGAAACCTTCCCATATTGCATTATTATCTCCATCAGGTCCACAACAGAGTTCTCCGGCTGGGTCACTGTAACAACCAGATCGTCTGCGAACGCTCTCAATCTATAATCCTGATCTCTAATCTGTATACCCTTAATTCTTTCCGAATTACGTATTTTTACCAATAATATCTCCAATGTTAACACAAATAACAAGGGCGATAACGGACACCCTTGCCTTGTGCCCTTCTCAATATTACATACTTCTGTCAGACTATTGTTAACTATTATTCGGGCTGTTTGTTTTTGATATAATGCCCTGATTGGTTGCAAAAAGTTATCCCCAAAATTCATTTTGTCTAAAACTTTCATCAAAAATTGCCAATTCAATTGATCAAAAGCTTTTTCAGCGTCTAAAAAAATTAGCGCCGCAGGGATCTGGTTGTTCCTTTCCAAAAATTCCAACACATCTACTATATGCCTCACATTATTTTTCATTTGCCTACCACTAATAAACCCAGTTTGATCCCCATGAATCACCCATTGCAGAACCCTCATCAATCTATTAGCCAACACCTTAGCAAATATCTTATAGTCTGTATTTAATAGTGATATCGGTCTATAGTTTTTTACTTGAGTAGCATCTTGGTCTTCCTTCGGAATCAAAGAGATAAAAGCAGTTCTCCAAGATGGAGGCACCTTTCCCCCTCGCTGGATTGTCTGGAACAGTTCCTTTAACGGTTTTATCATCTCTAATTGTAAATTTTTATAGTAGGCCGCCGTCAAACCATCTGTACCTGGCGCTTTATCTACCTTCAGTTCCTTAATTACTGTAAGTATTTCTTCTTCTGTAATCAGTTGATTAATCTCCTCTTTTTGTACTTGTGTAAGCACCGGGATGCTAGCATTCTCCAAATATTCATCAATGTCTTTTTCATTAATCTTCTCCTTAGCATATAATTTAGAATAAAAATCCACAAAGGCTTTCTTAATAAAATCCTGTTGAAACACCATTTTTCCCTTGTGTTCAATTTTGTCTATGTTAGAAGCCCTCTGCTTTTTCCTTAGTCTATAAGCTAGCCATCTACCTGTTTTAGTATGGGGGGGGGAAACATACTCCCATACTAAAACAGTCTTTTACTGTAGGAAGATACAAATATACCCGCATGCTTTGCCACTTCTACAAAACAGTTTTTCCCTCCTGTAAGAAATGCCACTTTTGCAGTCGAACCCAAGTAACATCTGCTCAGAGCAACCAATCAATACTGTCGAAAAAAGTTCGAAGAATGAAGATCATTAGTAGTGACAGTTTTACAAGCAGAAGGTAATGACATTAAAGTGAGCAAGGATAATACCCACAAATAGTGGCTTCATTAACCAGTGATTTATCATGATGAAAGACCTGTTTAACCTTTTGATCTCCACATGCTTTCTGATTTTAACAAAAAGCTCTATTATTTTGGGTTGTCAAATGATAATTTGTGGGTTGTTAAAGAGATGTGTGTTCAATTGTTCTGAAAAGGACTTATACCCATTTTAGATTTCACATACAATAATCTCAAATATGCTATAAAATGAATTCATTAGTTTGTTATTTATTTTGCCTCTTGCCCAAGGTGATTTACAAGAAACAAAGCCAGTATCTTCATGTTGTCTTCTAGTTTGGTGAAATCAGAAAAAAGATTTTTCAGTAACGTGTGACAAAGTAATCTTCCACTTTAGGAGATCAAATTTTAGTCTAAACTCTAGATGTGAAAGCCATTTTTATATTATGCTAAAAAAATGTTTAACCTATTTATTTTACTATACTTCCAGCTTAACAACTTATTTACTCCAAGAAATATCTTGCCTTTTCTCTGGGAGTGGAAAATGAAAATCTAATTCACCAGAATGTTGCGATTGCTTAAAAGACTTAATCTTATCAGATTTTTTATAGTTTAATGTGGAACAATAATATAGTAAGGATGGTCTATAAGTTAACAGACTTGACACAATATGATCAGAACTCGGAGTGCTCTTTCAGGACAGGAAAGAAAGGGGAAGTGGCATCTAAGATTGGCAGATATGATGAAGTCTTTGAATTAATTAGATCCAACAATAAACACAAGAGCCCTAGTAAACAGACTACTACATTTTGCCTATTTGTATTTTAAAAAGGTAAAGGTTCCCCCGCACATGCATGCTAGTCGATTCCGACTCTAGGGGCCGGTGCTCATCTCCGTTTCAAAGCCTAAGAGCCAGCGCTTGTCCGAGGACGTCTCCGTGGTCATGTGGCCGGCATGACTAGATGCCAAAGGCACACGGAACACTGTTACCTTCCCACCATAGTGGTCCCTATTTTTCTACTTGCATTTTTATGTGCTTTCGAACTGCTAGGTTGGCAGAAGCTGGGACGAGTAACAGGTGCTCACTCTGTTACGCGGCACTCGGGATTCGAACCGCCAAACTGCCGACCTTCTGATCGACAAGCTCAGCGTCCTAACCCACTGAGCCACCGCGTCCCTATATTTGTATTTTAGCTAACTGCTATTCAGTCAGTGTCAAATTCCTGGTTAGCAGTCACACTAAAAAGGAAAAGAAAAAGCATTGGGAAGGAGTATTGTAGCATACAGTGGTGAGAAATTTAATCTTTCTTTTTGCAATTATAATTCTAATGAAAATCTTGTCTCTGTCCCCAAAATGGAAAGGGGGAGGGGAGAGAAGAAATGAAGGCAGGTAGAAAGTCTGCTTGAAGGAAAGTAGAACACAGATTTGCAAATTCTATGGTTTAAATTAAAATTGTGAATTGATGAGATGCAATCACTTGACATTTTGCTTAATCTGCAAAGTATATATTGCTCAATACAACACCACATCCCAACATGGGCTGAGAGGAAGGAGGAAAGAGGACATGTGAAATAGACATAGAAAGGGAAGGTCCTTGGGGAGTAAACATCACACTTACAGCTGAGTGTGTATGTACATACCAATATTTATTTATTAAGAATTTTACGGCTGTTCAACTCACAATGACTCTGGCAGCTTACAGATAAAAAAGCCCCAAGTACAAACCCAGTAAATCCCTATTCCTCTGGTGACAACAATCAAGCCAACCACTTGATGGGCTCCATATCAGGCCTATTGTCAGAACTATGTCTTCTGGGTCTTTTGAAAGTGGGGAGGGGGGGAGGCAATCTTATTTCTGCAGAGATGAAGCCACCACAGAGAAGGCCCTTCTTCTTCATTCCACCAGATGGACCTCCTTAGAAGGGACCCATAACATATACTCTGCCTCCCCCTTCTGGTGGGTCAGGTAGATACAACTGGGAAAAAGACAGTTCTTCTAATAACCTGATCCCAGGTCATGTAGGGCTTTAAAGGTTCAGCATCAGATCCTTTGGCAAGCACAAAAGGATGACCATCCAGTGAACCTCTTCACCACCACTGCTCATAGTAGAACCAGTACAAAGCAATGTCTCTAATCATCAACCCTCATAGATTATCAATGGTATCAAAAGCTGCTGAGAAGTGTAAAAGGATCTGGAGAGCCACAATACCTCCATTCCATTCCCAACAAACGTCATCTCCAAGAGCATTTGTTTTCTCCAAAACATCTCAGTCTCAAACACTGGCTGAACATACTCCTGCATAATAATAATAATAATAATAATAATAATAATAATAATAATAATAATAATAATAATAATAATAATAATAATAATGAGGAGGAGGAGGAGGAGGAGGAGGAGGAGGAGGAGGAGGAGGAAGGGACCTTGGAGGTCATCTAGTCCAACCCCCTGCTAAGGCAGGAAACCCTATACCATTTCAGACAAATGGCTGTCCAGTCTTTTCTTAAAAACTTCCAGTGTTGGAGCATTCACAGCTTCTGGAGGCAGGTTGTTCCACTGGTTAGTTGTTCTAACTGTCAGGAAGTTTCTCCTTAGTTCTAGGTTGCTTCTCTCCTTGACTAGTTTCCATCCGTTGCTTCTTGTCCTGCTTTCAGGTGCTTTGGAGAATAGCTTGACTCCCTCTTTGTACTTTGTACTTTGTTTCTGTGAATCAGATTACTGTTCCATAGGTTAAGCAAAAATATCATTTCATTTATTAGCTGAAAATGGTAAAAACGCAAAAAATGGGTTTCTTATAAAATATTGGGACACTACTAGAGCTGCCATGTTTTGCTTTTATTTTTAATTTGTTAATCTAGATAAAATTAAACCAGTCAAGCCCTATGCCATGTAACATCTTATTCTTGTTTAAAAAAATATTAATTCAGAAGAGACTGCTTCTATTTGTCACTTTTTTTCACTTGTTCATAATATCAGTAATGTGTATTGGAATCTGCTTCTTCCAAGTAATGTATTTTGAAACACACACATGTATTATGTACACTAGTCTCTGTACCATTCAGTGTATTGTGTACTGATATATATATACATATACTTCTAATAAATTGGAAAGAGAAAGCCATCAAAATCACAAAGGCTACCTTATGTCTTTTAAATCCCAACTATTTCATGTACCCATTTCGCTTGTTTTTTATCCCTCCTTTCTCTTATTAATTCTGAACAGCATATTTTGCCCACTTAAAGCATGTAAAAACAAAAAGACGAACCCTTTGCTCACCACTCTCACCAACTACAGGTCTAATTAAATGCTAGAAGTAAAATCAAAGTGTTTAAAATCATTCAAAAAATTACCAGATACTGGTGCATGTCCATTTTTTTACTGCATGCACTTTTTGAAATGCAGCATTAATTTAACAAGATTATTAAATAAAGAGCTTACATGCATTGTAACTATACACCTACAAACAAGTTCAGTTTGGAAGCCAGCTTTGCCTTTTCCCTTCCCCCCACCCCTTGACCCTTTTCTGCTATACAACAAAGAGTTCTCCGCAAAAGAAATTCTTCCTGGTCTGTAAAACAGTTGTGTAAAACTTGAACTGTATAAGCCACAGTTGACTGCGTTAATGTAGAACAGTTGGGAGGGTGGGGAAATGAGTGGCAGGTTGGGGCAGGCTATGGCAGTGGTGTCCCTATTCTGTTTCTGGGGCTACTTAGTCACACCACCTGCTCCCCCTATTATTTCAAAAGCAAACCAGTCATGGCAATATGGACAGATGGGTGTTTAGTTTCAATACCTCAGGCTCAGGAGACCAGACAGTTGGAGGGGAAGTTAAGAAAAGACAAATTAAGTGATCAATAAAGATAAGGAGAGCAGTAAAATGGTAGGGACAGATCAGACACAACAAGGGAACAAACGTGAGTTTAATAATGCAAATCAGTTGCTGATCTGAACTTTGCAAATCCATATTATATAGTATTTAAAGAGAGTCCTTCTTTCAGCCACTAGTTATTTGTGTTCTTCTATCATAATTGTAAAGCAAGTACACATACAAACCCAAGTGTGATCCCAGCTGAACTTGCATGACATGGATAGAGATCATTTTGGAGCTGACCAGCTTAAGTTTCAGTGAACACAAATGTCAAGAGTGTGAAGAAATGGAATTGAAGCTTTGATAAAAGAGTGTTATAAAGTAACTCTGGTCTTGAGATAGTACTAAAGTACCAGTGAATCCCTTGTGGAATTAGCAGACACTTGAACGTCATCCATAACATTATAACCTTTCCCCTGTATATACATTATACAGATGTGCAATTAAAGGACACTTGAAATCTACCAATCTTTATCACACTAACATCTAACTACCTGTGAAGATAATTTGGCTTAAAAGAATCCCAACTGATGATAGATTCATCATGCAGGTAACAAGAGGCAGTTGTTAAATGTCAAGGTGATGATTTAAGAGCTGACCAGCTGATGCAATGAAGGGAATGAGTCAGCAGGGTCTTTGGCTGTTGTCTCTGTAAGAGCCCATTTAAAAAGGGAGGCTCTGCCAGTGTGTCTTCTTTCTTTTTCCTTTCCTGCTGTATTTTGCTGTTTGTTGGATTCTGCTCGTAATATTTCCCTAAATAATATTACAGATTTTTCCAACACGATGCTACTGAGGACATAATTTTCAGAATCCAAAGTATGTTTGCAAATTGTGAAATGACAACTTAATAGTTCTAACAGGTTTGTATCAATGAATAGAAAGGGTTACCAATTTTTTAAATTCACTTTTACAAACATTGCAGGACTAAATTTAAAAAGAAATTAACTATTTTGGTGTATTGGTCACCAAGCAAGGCACATTTTTAAGCAAGTCGTCATTTGAGTGAATCCAATTTATTATGATTTCTATTGTGGTTGTTAAATGAATCGTGTGGTTGTTAAGCAAAATTGGCTTCCCCCATTCTTTGTTTGATGGAAACTGGCTGGAAAAGTTGCAAATTGCAATCACATGACTGTAGGACATTGCAACTCTCATAAATGCTATCCATCTGCCAAACACCCAAATTGTGATCATGACTGGGGTTGGTGCAATAGTCACAAATTCAATTTCTTTTCAACACTTTTGTAATACCAGACCATCATTAAATGAATGGTTGTAACTCAAGGACTACCTGAATCCAGGTTGGTAAGTTGTTTTTTATTACTATTATTATTATTTCTGTCAGGCCCCTAATAACCTGGCAGGAGGGGGGAAAGCTTTACCTCTGTGGGAGGGGGAAGGTTGTGGACTCTGGGATGTGTTTCCTTTGCTTTGTTCTCTTGACCGTTGATGTATCTTTTTGGGTGTGAAAGAGGGAGAGGAATGTCCCTGGGCCCATCTGCCTTATCTCTGCTCCGCTGCAAAGAGGATGCATCGCCTGGGAACAGCGCTTTACCGCTCCTTCACCTTTCAGTTCCTATAACAACTTCACACCTGTGGATCGGCTGGATTGAACTGGGCAGTTGAGCAGGGGGTTTAAGAGAGTTTAATGTAACGTTTCACGTGGGAATTAATCAGATCTTGCCTTGCCTTTCTGCTTTCACTAAAAGGTAAAGGTAAAGGTTCCCCCGCACATGCGTGCTAGTCGTTTCCAACTCTAGGGGCCGGTGCTCATCTCCGTTTCATAGCCGAAGAGCCAGCGCTTGTCCGAGGACGTCTCCGTGGTCATGTGGCTGGCATGACTAGACGCCAAAGGCGCACGGAACGCTGTTACCTTCCCACCGTAGTGGTCCCTATTTTTCTACTTGCATTTTTACGTGCTTTCGAACTGCTAGGTTGGCAGAAGCTGGGACAAGTAACAGGCGCTCACTCTGTTACGCGGCACTCGGGATTCGACCCGCCAAACTGCCGACCTTCTGATCGACAAGCTCAGCGTCCTAACCCACTGAGCCACCACGTCCCTGCTTTCACTATCTCTCAATAAAAGTTCCTGTTGAAACAATGTCAGTTTCAAGAGTTCTGCTTTCTTGAGACAGGACATTACTATTTCTTTATGTTCAGTTACCCACAAAAGATAAACTTGTAGGAGATGACTAGGCTGAACCTGAGGGTGGAGTCAAATGTGTTACCAGTCATGAATCTCTTATTGCCCACAAGAGTTCTAAGTCCAGCCCACCTTGAATTCCTTCTACTATTACCTCCTGCTAATTTCCCTTGACCATTTGTAGTTCAAATTCTTGTAGAGAGCTCAAGCTGACAATAAATATATCCATTTGAACTGTCTGGATCTCTTGATTTTCCTGGTGCTTGACAAAACTGTTAGAAGCCAGAGTCGGGAAGGATTTTGCCTTATTAGGAATGAAGAAAGTTTTGTCATTGAAATGGAGATGTGTGTCACAACTGAAATAATCTATACAGGTGTCAGAAGAATGAAGATTCCAGTCCCAAAATTATGTATTTGGATTGCAAGCAGTACTTTAAAAGCTCCCAAATAGAAACAAGTCCTAGTGAAATCTGTGTTCATATGAAGGCAAAAAGCATACAGGTAGTCCTCGACTTACAATAATTAATTTAGAGACCATATGAACACAGTGCAATTAGAACGGCGCTGAAAAAAGTGATTTATAACTATTTTTCACACTTATCACCATTGCAGCATCCCCATGGTCACATGATCAAAATTCAGATTCTTGACAACTGACTCATGTTTATGACAGTTGCAGTGCCCCGGGGTCATGCAATCACCTTTTGCAATCTTCTGATAAGCAAAGTCAATGGGGAACTCAAGATTCACTTAACATCAGTGGTTACTAATTGAACAACTGCAGTGATTCACTTAACAAATGTGGCAAGAAGTTGTAAAATGGGGCAAAACTCACTTAACAAATTTTTCACTTAGCAACATACATTTTGGGCTTAATTGTGGTTGTACATTGAGGACTAACTATATTACATAGAAGTACCCATGACTTGATCTGCTGATTGGAATTTGACCAATTACTTCAAAGTATTGAGAGTTCTTAATACTGATTATATACTGATTTTATCTGCAGGGCACATTTATTCCTGACTCCACATAGGGTTTATTGGGTTATATACAAACCAATTTGGTTATTGCCTTAAAATTACTTCATTAATTAAATTAATCTGAGGGATGGCCAATTCTTAGAATAGCAATAAAACTGTTTTGATGAGATATTGTGCCATTTTGGTTCTGAGAAAGGCATTGAACATTTTAACATTAGTACATCAGCTTAATGGGCATGTAGAGTCATAAAATGTATCACAATAATAACTAGACACATTAGGATATGTTACAGAATTTGTCACAGAGCCAGTTTAACAGAATTCATTGGACAGACTTTTTTTTTAAAAAAGTATATTAACATCTCATGGATTTATGTACGGTAAGAGTTTATTAAACTCTTAATGAAAGTGCAAAGCAGCTTAGCAATGTAATATAATAAGCATTATGATGGCATAAAGATACAAGCTGTTGAGAGTTATATTGTAAATGCAAAATCAAATTGGCATTACAGTTGTTGTGACAGGACTTGTACTGTCCTTGTATGGACAGTACACAACACAACACTCCAACCAGTGGGAAACCTGAAAGCATTTTTGCTATGGGGGAAAATGGTGGCTTTATTTAAAATACATACTCTTTTTGAAAGTAAGCGTAAATCTGATAGACTTCATGGACATATTCATGTCATTTGCATGGCAACTATACGGAATAAATCTGCCATTTCTTTCTTTTACTCTAGCTTCCTGCCTTTGTATAAAAAGGCTACTCTTAAACATCTTTCTAAAATGTACAGAACTTCTAGCAGATAATACCCATTCTTTTTTATGCAAAGCCATCAAATTGGAGTGACTAAGGGAAGAGAAGAGATGCGACAAAGTGAACAATACAATTAATCTTCCAGGATGCTGCTTTAAAAGACAATTTTCTGCTTGAGTCCAAGACAAATTAGGAATAATATAGGAGATTAAAAGCTCTTTTTGTTCATAAGGGGCATTGCTTAGGGCTCACAAATTCTGATGTAGCTTGTAAGATGGCTTTCTTCAGATTCTTCATCAACTTCTGGTTTATGAGTGGAATCCGCAACCCACCCAGTTATTGAAGACATGGAAATATGACCATTTTCCCCCCCTCTTATATCCTTCTATTAAAGTTCATTATAGATTGAGTGGCCAGCTAGTGGGAAATTAGGCCTATAAAGTATACTGATGAATATCAAAGCCAAATTTTATAAAGCAGCAACAGTATAAAAAAATCCAAATGCCTGTCATATGGGATATAATAGAAAGACATGATAATATGATTATAACATATAGCCGTCTCTACAAAAGACTTTTTAATCCACTAATGTGTTTAATCTTCTTTAAAGCTTTGCTGTATCCTCTTTAAAGTATCCTCTTGCTGCATCCTCTTTAAAGCAACGTTGGTGGTCAAATCAGAACTTGATATGCCAAATTTCATACTTCCATGATTATCTTCTTGCTGTGCAAATTTCAGTTTGCCTCTTGCCCTCTTCTTTTAATAGGATATTTTACTCCCCATTAGGACACGGACAAACTATTGCAGGGTGCCTGAAAAGATGCAATATTACAAAGGCTCTCTTATCAAACCATTTAGCAAACGTATGTTCCCAATCCCTAACCATATCCAAAGCTCTGGAGCAAAAACACATAAGAATTTTAATGAAGAGAGAGATATTTATCAAAGCATCATCAGTTCACTCCGAAGCTATTTAAATTCTACTCTTGGGCTAGCTCCAAATGTCCATATTTGTCAGCCTTGCAACAGTGTAGATTTGTTGACTTATAACAGTTTAGTGACCGTTCAAAGTTACAATGGCATTGAAAAATGTGACTTATGACCATTATTCAGTTACAATCTTTGCAGCATTTCCATGCTCATGTGATCAAAATTCAGATGCTTGGCCACTGGTTCAAATTTATAACCATTGCTGTGTCCTAAGGTCATGTGATCACTTTTTGCGACCTTCTCATAAACAAAGTCAATGGGGAAGCCAGCTGTTCATTTAACAACCGGGTTAGTAACTAATCGACTGCGGTGATTCACAGTGGCAAGAAAAGTTGTAAAATAGGGCAAAACTCACTTAACAAATTCTCACTTAACAACAGAAATTTTGTGGTCATAAATTGAGGACTACCTGTATCTCCCCAATCTTAATCTGACAAGGGATACTTGCACGCCAGAACTTTAACGAAAAGTATGCAAAAAATTACTAAGAGTCAGCAACAATTTTTATTCCCAGGAAATATCCTATCTGAAAAAGAAGATGAGGGTGATGGCAAGCAAAATGGCTGAATAGGGCAGGCTATTAAAGAAAGGGAAAGCTCTTCAAGGAGAATCTAATTTCATCAGAGATGCTACAAGTAGATCTTGAATTGTGGGCCCCTGTTTTGCCCTCCCCTCTTATTTCTCAGACCCTTCAAGACCGAAGTAACTCCATAGTCATTCCAATATAAAAGAAAGGGGATAAGACCCAACTATCTATCCATTCAGCTTTCTTAGTGTAATTAGTAATGAATGTGTAAAACATCTCTTCCCAAAGCTTTCCAATGCATGCCCTAAGGAAAAAAAATGCTAGCTTCTGACCAGGCTTTCTAATAGGTATTTTATGCTTTACTGTGCATCATTCATCAATGAAACATGTGACTTTTCCAAGCACCGTTTGAGTGCTGCCCCTATAGATTTAAAGGCAGTTCTTGAATCAGTGCGCTAGGACAGGTTAAAAACTGGTACCTTCTTCAACCAATTATCATCTTCGTTTACTGATAGACTTACGCAGAAAAATCTTGCACAATTATTAATAATCCTATACAAATCTGCTTCATGAATAGGAAAGAGCTGATCATGCCTATAGCCATTATCAAAGGAGTTTAAGCAAGGTAATATTTTTGGTCCCCATGCTATTTACTTTTTATGTGAATGATACTGTAAATATCATTAGCCTGAATTCCATCTCCCACGCTTAGCTTATGGTCTAATCTTTATACTATTATATGCGGATGCTGATATTCTGTATCAAACGCACAATTAGAATTTATTGATGAGGGCAAGCAGGATTAAAACTCCTGCGTTTAGAGATTTTTTTTAAATAAAAGAACTTGACATAAAATGGAGAACTAAGGAAAATGAATAAAGTGGATTTAAACATTTTTCTCGCCTTCTTTTAGTATCCTGTAAACTTATCTTTAGCTTTAAAAAACAATGAAAAAAGTAGAATATATCAACCAGTTCAGCCATACATGTATTGTAAGTGATGTTTTCAAAGGCTACTTTATGGATATTTGAAATTATTGCAGTATTTTATTATCCTGTGCTTTATTTTAGGTTCTTTCAAGAGAACGGATATTAAGGTTTGATTTTGTTACAAATGAGATGACATAAAATATTAAAGTTTTTTAAAAAAGGAATGGACTTAATAATTGAAATCTTATTGTAATGTATGTCTTAAATCTTTACAAACATTAAGGTTCAATATTTTGTATGTTGCTTCCAATGCCATGTGTAGCCAGATGTAGCTTTTATGTTTTCTGAATGGCAAAATAACTTCTCCTAGCAGCATTAATAGACTTGTATTGTTGAATGCATATGAGAAGAAAAAAAATCAGATTTTTTTTTAAAGAAACACCATCAAGTCACCCATAGTGATTATTCCAGCTGTACAAATAGCACAGCAATGGGTTTTTTCTCCAGGCATTAAAATTATGCATGGCCAGCAAATGCTCATAACAATTGCTTTTTAAGTTACTGAAACTTAAAACCATTCAGTTTTCTTGTAAGTAGCTCCTGAATTCTTTTGATGTGGAAGTTGGGTAAGCTTAAATGAGGAGAACTAATAAAATAATAAAAAAGACCTTGAGGTGTTTATAGATTTCAATTATCCCTTGCTTTTCCATCTCAGGATTGGACTAGGTCAGAATGTGTTGTTCTCTCAAGTACTACTTGAGTCTAGGCTGCATTTTATGTTGGCGGGTTTCACATTCTCCAAGACGTCTTCTTTGTAGCTGAATCGCCTTAGTGTAGCCAATGTTCAGAAGTGCTAAGGGCTCCCCTAGACAAAGCAGACATGCTTCACAAAAGCAAAGGAACGAAAGGAAACAAAATTGAATCTCTAGCACTCAGCTTCTGAGCAAACAGACAAAGCTAATGGATCCCCTCTTGCTCCTCCCATCCAATTACTGTGATCCAGTAGAGAGAATATGGCAACATTGGTTCACAGAAATTCTAATACTCTTAATCCGTTCCATACATATAAACCTCACATTCACCAACATTACTTCATTACCAAGCCACCCAGGCAGACGGAGTGTTGGAATGGACCCACCAGCTGCAAAAATCTTCCTCCTTAAGGTTTTAATCAGCTAATGAGGATATGCAAATGACAAGCTTATGGGATTATGGCGTGTCTAACAGTGATCCTCCCCACAGTGATACAGTACTAATACAGGTGTTAGTAAACTGGTTACTGGGCCCCAACTAATTTAGGTTCATTCTCCTTGCGATTATGTTTGCAGACCCATCATTTGTACCAATGTTTGAGGCCCAGTAGGAGTTCTATTAATACTGCGGTGGGTCTGAGCTGAACTCCTGGCTATTAGATATGATGATGATAAATCCCATTTGTTTGGTATTTATGGTGTTTCATTGCTTTTTTTTCTTTTTCTTTGCCTGGGAAATTGCCAGGGATTAGTCAAAGAGAAACTTGATAAATGTTACTTATCATGTATATAGATTTTTAAAAACATATTTTAAGAGATAAAAGCAATTGCTAGTAACTCATTTAACCTCAATTTTCTCTTGATCGCAAGAAGCCAATGCTTTGTGTTCTGTCAAAGGCAATATGGCCGAGACAGAGACACTTAGGAAAATGTTTAACTCAGAAAATAATAATTAATAAAAAGCACATAATCACATTTGATCTGTTTGTTTTTCCCAATATATTTCTCTTTTCCTTCACTGCTTTATACAAAAAATGAGAAAAGTTATCAACTCTTGAAAGTTTTGATAAATGATTAATCTTTGAATCAGAGGAATCTAGAACATATGTTATTATATCTGAAATATATGCCACTCAAGGGTTACATACTAAAAGTTTAACTAAGGTGAAAGTAATATAGTACAATAACCAATATAACTAAACTCTAAAAAAAAATTCTGAGGCTGTGATACTGAGCATATTTATTTAGGCCTACTAAAATATATTTATATTGGTATTGCATTCCATATTTCAAGCACATAAGTTCCCTGAACAATGTGCAACACGTAAACATGAAAAACCATAATTAATGAAAGAAAAAGAAAACACCAGCAGCAATATAAAAAAACAGCAATTCATTTTATGAGTAAACAAAATTTTAAAAGAAACAGTTTAGAAGGAATATTACTGAATGTTTGAAATAAGTTTTCATGTTTATCACTAGGAAAAGCTAATAATTTCTTATTAGATGCTAAGAAGTCCGAATATTTTGCAGATATATGCATTCAATGCATGCAAAAAAATCATATATTGACTTGATTCTTGCATCGAACTAAGTAACAATACTCATAGGACTAAGACGACTGATGGCGAAGGGAGTGGTGAATTCTTTGGTGGTTTCAAACCTGTATTAACGCAATAGTGTCTTGAATAGTGTTCCTAATTCTCTCTTTCCCTGATCTGAGTTCAGTTTATATTATTAGCTTTTGTGATTCAGCTATTGTGGATCTTCTACACTACTTTAATCTCAGGTGTGAAAGACAGGAACACATGAAGTTCCAATTAAACTGATGTATTATCATTCATACCAATGTGCAAGAATCTGCTCAAAAGTTTACACTATTTTGGAGCTGGATAAGGGTCAATGGAATTCAAGAGGGGCTGAAGTGAATCTAGCCCAGGGGTTCCCACCCGAAGATGTGAGATGATATTCCAGGGGGTGCGAAAAATTTGGCTTGTCAAAATTATAGTTTATATGCATAATTTGTTGCCGTTATTTCAAACTTTTGTAAAGGGTGCGAGAATATATCAGAAGCGTTGTAGAGGTGTGGGGTAGAGAAGGCTGATACCTCTTTTGACTCCACCCCCAGGTTCTGCCACCCCCTTTCCTACATCTAACATTTCATTGGCTCCCTATTACTTTGCCTATTGAACCTTGTATCTAGATGCACTTGTGTTCAGAGTGCTTGAATCACTCCTTCATCCATTATTTCTCTATAGTTCACTCACTTTTCTTCTCTGGACCATGATCTCTACATTCTGGGTCCTACTATGGAATCAGCTCCTTCTTTTGCTCTGTTTCTGTGAAAGATTGATGGCCTTTAGGATAGGTTTAAATGTATCTTTACTTGATTAGTTGGTTAGCGTAGGGCCTGTTATCCTTTCCTACACTCCCATTCATCTCGGCAGTTGCTATGTTAATACCTTTTTTATTTTCATCAGGGATATATACCATCCTAGGTGTATCATAAATATTGTGAATACTTGTTAACTTATTACGCTCTGAACTAATTTTAAAGTATGAATTTTATATTTGCCACGTTTTTCTGGTACGTGCCTGAGATTGGTAACGGTGTGTAATAGATACGTTTTATATGTGAACTGTTATATTCTGATAATTTCAAGAGTTTTCTTAATAATACTTTTATCTATTGGAAGTCAGAGTTGTGGTACCCAACTCCTCTAAACAGGGATTCCCCAGAAGGACCTTGGAAAGAAAGAAAGTTCCTTCCCTCATGGAATTCAGTTCTGTGAGAGTAACAAGCTTTTTATCAAATTGGTGTAAAGTGGTGCTTTCCCAAACATACACATAAAAAATATTACGACTTAAAGATGAGAGGACAAATATTTGGGAATCATAATGGATAATCTGATGAAAACCTGGGGCAAGTATTTGGGAAGACCATCAGAAAAGTAAAACCAAACCTTCTGTTATCGAAATGTTGGCCCCATTTTGTGAGACGTATCCTGTGCTGAGTCTCCACAGAGCTGTGAATGCATGGCTGTTTGATAGCACATTGGTACATGCATTGGGAACAACCTTGAGGAACAGGAAGAAAAGTTGGTACCAGGACAGTTTTCAGATAAAAAAAAAACCTTGAATCTGGGGGAAGAACTGTAATCTGAGAAAGTGTCTCATCTGTGACTTTCCCTTGATGTGGGCCATCCAGGGTAGACCAAATCAGGTAAGATTTGGAAACCCAGACCAAAAGCATATTTATTGTATGCATTCCACAAAGTGTTTTTTTTAAAAAAATATTATCTGCCACATGGTATAAAAGGTCAAAAACTAACTACCCAAAACCCTGAGGACAAGGTATTATTAAAAATTAGATATTTAGAATATTTGTTGAAACCATGCAAGCTAACATTAGTTATTTTATAAGGTTATGGTAACAGAATCTTGCAAGACAGATTTATCAGAGTTCTTTAATGTTGGATGTTTGTATTCTCACTAAAACTATTTTTCTGTATCCATATCTTCATTCAGTGAAATATGTCTCTCTGATATTATGTACATAGGTAAAGGTAAAGGTAAAGGTTCCCCCGCACGTGTGTGCTAGTCGTTTCCGACTCTAGGGGCCGGTGCTCATCTCCGTTTCAAAGCCGAAGAGCCAGCGCTTGTCCGAGGACGTCTCCGTGGTCATGTGGCCGGCATGACTAGACGCCAAAGGCGCACGGAACGCTGTTACCTTCCCACCGGAGTGGTCCCTATTTTTCTACTTGCATTTTTATGTGCTTTCGAACTGCTAGGTGGGCAGAAGCTGGGACGAGTAACAGGCGCTCACTCTGCTATGCGGCACTCGGGATTTGACCCACCAAACTGCCGACCTTCTGATCGACAAACTCAGCGTCCTAACCCACTGAGCCACCACGTCCCTTTTATTATGTACATATATGCCTGCAAATTAAAATCTGATGAAGTGGCCTTTAGTCAAAGGCTATTACAATATGCATTTATTTAGAACATTATTGTTTTAGACAGCCAAATGTGGTGTTTGGTTAACCTTGCTGTAAATGTGATCTCTTTCATTATCTTTGTACATCAATTAATCCTAATACTGTTACAATATTGTGATCGACAAGAATGTGTTGACGATTCCTGTATCCTATATTGTCTCATCATGGTTCTGACCATTTGAAAGGAAAAAAGAAATACACAAAATTATATTTTGCAGTGATATTGTTTACCATTCAGCTAATATTCTCATTCTCTCAATCTTTGATACCATGATCTTATAGCCGAAAGACAGTATTCAAAGGTCAGATAAATTATAACTCTATAAACATACTTACCTAAAGAATTCCTTTGAGATCGATAGGATTTTCTCATGAGTATGTAAAGATAAGCATCTATGCATCTATGCCTCACAGATAAAACTGAGAAATGTAGTTACTATCAAATAATATAAGTGAGAAAATAAAAAGCAAGTAACATTATCATCAGAGAAACATTTTCTTTAAAAAAAACCCTAAGAAATTAGCTGAAACATTAAGAAAAAGTATATGTGAAAGGGACAACTTGTTAGACTTTGAAACCCAGAGCAAAAACATATTTACTGCTTGCCTTCCACAAGGACTTAAAAAAAAATTCTCCCGTATGGTGGTATAAAAAGTCAAAGGTTAACTACCCACAACTCCGAGGACATGACAGACTTAAAAAAAAATTCTCCCGTATGGTGGTATAAAAAGTCAAAGGTTAACTACCCACAACTCCGAGGACATGACATTAGTCAAACTTAGTTACTTAGAATATTTACTGGCGGGCTTATCTACCTCTTTTATTTGCAGTCAGTGTGTTCCCCAACAGAGAAAGTATTTAGACAGGAAAAGGAATTTGGAGATAAAACAACTGAAGAACATCTTCTCACTATATAAGCTGAAAAGCACAGTTAATAGTTGGATCTCGGTCCCCATTTTTGTTTTAAATATGAAATGACAGCCTCTCCTCTTCCTCCCCTCCAGGAATTTTGGTGAAAATAATAATAGTCAATAAATACACCTTTAGAAGCCTAATCCTACGTATCTTTAAAAAAAGCCCTTTATTACAGGAAAAAAAATCTATGTATCCTTTATTTTAGATTGTTAAGGATAATGTTATACTCATATCCAATATTGGAAAGGGAGGATTTTAAAAATGTTGCTGCCCCAGCCCTGCCCCACCCCAACCTGGCTGTGCACCCTCCTGGCGCATGCAAAGGAAACGGCGAGAGGGATGGTGGTGCAGAGGAGCATCTGTAGCTCATATGCCTCACCCCATCCCGCTCCTCCCCGCCTCGCCCCATCACGCCTGATCATGCCCCGCTTTACTGGGCCTCTCCTCATCTGGCTCTGCTTTTCTGGGCATCGCCTGACCACGCCCGGCTCCACTTTGCTGGGACAGGCACCAGATCGGCCTCAAGGCCTGCAGCCATGAGTGGCAGAACTGGCGCAATCAGCACAACGAGCCTTGCAGCCTGATGGGTGAGTGCGTAGCAGGTGTGGACACAGAGTCTGCTGTTTTCGGCAGCACTTCAGTGTCTGGCCAGCCACCTCGGATCAGCTGTAGCACGCCATGGCTGATGCGGGCAAGGCAGGTGTGCACACAGACTCCACTGTTTTCGGCGGCGTGCCCCCCCTCCGTGCCTTCACTAAATCGATCACTTGGCTAGAAATGAGGTTTAGCAAGCCGAGCGTGCAGGCAGAGGCAGAGGCACAAGGGAAGGCGGGCTGTGCAGATTTCCCGTATGTGAGACTGGAATTTTTTCTCCCCTCTGCTGAATTTTCGCTGCCATACTGTTTAACTTTCTTTAAAATTTACTTGATACAGAACGGGAATGATCTGCTTTCTGCATCAAGTAATCTTCAAAGAAAGTTAAAGCAGTATGGCAGCGAAAATCCGCCAGCGAGGGAAAAAAACCGTGTTTTTAAGACACCAGACTGGCGTGCAGTCATGTGCCTCCAATTCCTTGTTTGCTGCAAAGCCAGATTAGGGTCCTTGGCCCGCTCTTTCCAGCCTATTTCAGAGCCGGTCCAAAGCAAAGGGAATGGTTCCCACCCCACCTGATCGCTGCAGGGCTTCATTTCCAAAGACCCTCTGCACAGGCTCTGGACAAAACTCTGGGACTGAAAAAGCAGCAAGGAGCGAAGGGCTGTTCGAAGGAGAAGGAAGAAGGAGAAAATGGGAAAAGTCACTACTGAACAGGTGAGACGTGACAGGTGTTGGGGTGTGATAAGCCTGGCTTCAGCATGGTAAACAGTTGCGGGGTGCATGGGGCAGCTCCCCACCTGCCTGGTGCCAGCACCTCCTCCCACCTCCCCCCCCTGCGGAGAACCAATTGTTAAATTATTTGAATACCATCACTGGATTTACAGTAGATGTATTTAAACATTTGTTTCTTCTGCCTAATTTATTCATTCTGCCTGATTTATTAATTCAAAATTGAATATTTTGGAGGTGGTTTAGAAGAAAACTCTCAAAGACAGCTATTGTGAAGCATCACCAGCACTGCTTAAAACAAAATTAAACGTGTGTATTTTATGAAAGAAAAATATTAGTAGTAATTTGCTGTTTGACCATAAAACGTTGTTCTACATATGCCTGGCTCAACAGTGCATTTGGAGTTGCCTCTAAACGGGTGAGGGATGCACTGTTCTATAGAAAGTTCTATAATTGGGGTGCTGTCTCTGAGAAGGCTCTGCTCATGGCCACTCTTCTATAAACCAGGGCTTTTCAACCTTTTCACCCATTGTACCACTTTTAGGATATGGCAACATCCGAGTACCACCAGTCACCTAGCAAGGTGTCAAAAACTTGATGACCCAAAAAAAGGAAAAAAGTGATGAAGTAAAGTTCACTTAGTGACTGTTCGAAGTTACAATGGCACTGAAAAAAGTGCCCCCCAAGCCACAGCCGAGCAAGACACCTGCCTGCCCGCCCTGTGGCGCTCTTCCTTCTGTCCAAGGTTTTCATTGTTGTGAGCATATCTGTTGCGGATTGGCAGCGGGGGTAGGGTGTGTGGGGTGTTTGGTTTTTATTCCCATTTGCTGGGTGGTTGCAGCAGGTTTTGGTCACTTCACATGACCCTGGGACACTGTGACCGTCATAAATATGAATCACAAGACCCTGGAGATGGTGCAACATTCCAGCTCATTGGCGCTTCCTCTGGGCTCAGCAGAAGAGCTTGGCGCTGATCCTGCCACTTTCACTGAGCCCTGACAGCCCCAAAGAAATGCTGATCCTGGCGCTTCCAATGAGCCCTGACAGCCCTGCAGCTCCAGCCATCTCACGCTTAGGGTTGTGCAGTGCTGCCATTCCCCTCCCTCGCTACCACTTTTCTAGGATGGTCGCATACCACCTGTCAGGTGCCAATGTACCACAGGTGGAACCCGTACCACTGAATGAATTAACCTTTATTGTCAAAGTACAACTATATATACATTGAGATTGGCTAAGCCTCCCTTCATGCCCCCAACCCCAACTTACAATGACACAAACCCTCCATCTTATTACACTATGTGAGCTAATTGCACAACACACCGGCCTCGCAAGTCAATCATGCATAAAGTTTATAAAATTATATCCCGTTCAAAAGCCTAACAGCCCATGGATAAAAACTGTTCTTCAGCCTGTTGGTACAGCTGGCTATACTCCTATATCTCCTACCTGATGGTAGGAGAGTGAAGAGATACCGTCCAGGATGTGAGTCATCCCTGAGCAGTGGCGTAGCGTGGGGGGTGCAGGGGGGGCCGGCCGCACCGGGCGCAACATCTGGGGGGGCGCGCTCACACTGAGCTGCTCAGGGAGCCCCAAGGGCTGCACAGAGTTGGCTTGGCGTGACAGCAACACCATATTAACACTAAAAGCACGCGCGCTGCCCAGCGTGCAATCGTATCTGTAACAGCCGTTTTGTTCTCTTCCCCCTCTTCCAAACAATAACGAAACCACGCTAATACTACATTGTGTTAATAACAGGAATAATTACACCCCGCCCCTTTGTCCCGAGAGACACGTGGTCTCGATTGTGGCTTGCAGTAGACTCGCGGCGGGGGGCTGCAGCACACCTCGTCGTTTACCAGCCCTCGGAACTGTTTGGCGGAGTGTCCAGCGCTGCTCGCCGTTTGTAATAAACAGGGGTCTTCAAACTTGGCCCTTTTATGACTTGTGGACTTCAGCTCCCAGAATTCCTCAGCCAGGCTGAGAGGAGCTGAAGTCCACAAGTCTCCTGGGAGCTGAAGTCCACAAGTCATAAAAGGGCCAAGCTTGAAGACCCCTGGTAATAATAAAGAATGAGGCCCGCAGACGGCGAGAAGGCTGAAAAGGGCGTCGCTCCTGGGTGTATCTTCTGCTCGGAATTGCGTCTCCCGAAGGCAAACTTAAATCTTCCTTGAGCTGGTTTTCGCTGCGTGCGGGCGCGCGCAAAAGAGAGAGAGAGAAAAAAAGAGATCTCTGAAGGGAACCGGGGAGGGGGAGGGGCGGCCTGGCGGAATGCGCCTTGTTCTAATTGTGGAATATAGGGCAAGGCTTCCGTTCCGCCCCCGCCCCGCCCCTGCCCCCCCCCCAGCCTGAGCCTGCCTTGCGTGGCTGGTGGCTCTCCTGCGGTAATTGCAGCAGAATCCCAAGCAGACATTTCTTCCTCTAGGGCAGCGTTTCCCAACCTTAGGAACTTGAAGATGCGTGGACTTCAACTCCCAGAATTCCCCAGCCAGCTGGCTGGGGAATTCTGGGAGTTGAAGTCCACGCATCTTCAAGTTCCTAAGGTTGGGAAACACTGCTCTAGGGAATGTGGCGGAGTTTTCTAACCTCGCGGGGAAGGGGTAAATCGGACCTCCTTTGTCTGCTTGGTGTGTTAGGACCAGTGGCGTAGCGTGGATAAGCAGCGTCTGGGCAGAAAATAGGTCGGGCGCCGCAGCAAGTATGAATTCCTGGGGTTCAGCCTAAGCAGGCAAAGCTGCAGGGTGGGTTGGTTGGCTTTTCCGGCTTTGGAATAACCTTGGGAAGCTGAGGCATTGTAAGTTGGAAGTCATTGTTTGTCGCCTAACATGTTGGGTCAACCCCACGCCACATGCTAAGCCATAAACCCTGGTTGGTATCCAGGGTTTAGGACAAGATGGAGAAAACTAGCCAATTGTGGGATCATAAATCTTGATGAAGCCCATCATCGCTCCATGTGATGTATGCACTCAATCTACAAATGCAGTCCAAGCCTATTCACATCTGTTGTAAGGTCATTCTCTCGTGGGGTTTATCCTGACGTCCACTAAGAGTGGAACAAACATGCCCCATTAACCATTTTCAACGCCATGTCCTCTCTTTGTCTCATCCTAAATCACAGCTGAGGCACCTTAAAGTTGCCTTGTTTCAGTTTTAAACTAGCATTTTCCCTCTTCTCCAGAGACCCTTTTTTGCCTTGAACCTAACTCAGGGGTAGGCAACCTTGGCTCTTTTATGACTCATGGACTTCAACTCCCAGAATTCCTGAGCTAGTGGAAGAGACTCGAGTGCTAAAATCCACAGGTTAGGGGGCGCAAATTACTTGCCTTGCCCCGGGTGCTGACAACCCACGCTACGCCACTGTCCCTGAGAATTTTCCTCACTCTTCCAAGGCAGCGAGCCCTGGCGATGTCATCCAGTGGTGTCAGGGGACAGCCCACAATGTCTTGTGCTGTGCTTACCACCCTCTGTAATGCTTTCCTATTCGCGGCTGTCAGACCAGCATACCAAACCACAATACCATACGAGAGGACGCTCTCTACAGTAGACCGGTAAAAGAGGGTCATAAGCCATTGTTCTACCTTGTTCTTCCGCAAGACCCTGAGAAAGTGAAGTTTCTGTTGGGCCTTTCTGGCCACCTGGGTTGTATTAACTTTCCAGGTAAGATCTTTGCAGAGGTAGACTCCCAGAAATTTAAAGGAGGAAACTCTCTCCACACAGTCCTCCCTGATGTAAAGTGGGGCAGGTTCCTCCTTTTTCCTCCGGAAGTCTAGCACCATCTCTTTCGTCTTGCCGATGTTCAGGTGCAAATTGTTGTTACAACACCATATGGATAGTTTTTGTACCTCTGCCCGATATGCTGTCTCATCCCCACCTGTAATAAGACCCACCACGGTAGTATCATCTGCAAACTTAATTATCGCAGTAGATGGGTCAGATGATACACAGTCATATGTGTACAAAGAGTACAGATAGGGGCTAAGCACACAGCCCTGTGGCAAGCCGGTGCAAAGCTTCAGGGGGGTGGACAAAGCAGACCCGACCCTCACTGTTTGTAATCGGTCCCTGAGAAAGTCTTGAATTCAATCGCAGATGGAGGGGGGAAATTTCAAGTCAGTCAGCTTCTCGATGAGAGTGCTCGGCAAAATGGTGTTGAAAGCCGAGCTATAATCAACAAAAAGCATCCTGACATAGCTTCCAGGTTTCTCAAGATGACTTGCTACAGAGTGTAAAGCAGTAGCTATTGCATCGTCTGTCGACCTGTTCCCCCTGTAGGCAAATTGATGTTTACCGAAATCCAGTGGGAGGCATGTCCTGAGATGTTGGAGAACCAGTCTTTCGAAGCATTTCATGACTACAGACGTTAATGCAACAGGTCTGTAGTCATTCAGGCACTCAGCTGCAGTTTTCTTGGGGACTGGGACAATGGTAGCTGCTTTCAAGCACAATGGTACACATGCCATTTGCAAGGAGATGTAAAAATCCTTGTCAGGATTGGTCGGCACAGTTTTTAACCACTATCCCCAGCACCCCATCTGGGCCTGCGGTTTTGCTGGGATTCACAGCCTTCAATACAGTTCTCACTTGGTCTTCAGATAGGGTGAGTTGCTGAAAATCAGAAGGCCAGCCAGCAGAGGCTACAGGGTCTGTCTTTTTACCTCGTAGCGTGTGAAGAAGATATTCAGCTCCTCAGCCAACGAGGCATAGGTGTTAACCATGCTCCTCATACTGCCCTTGTGGTTGGTTAAGTGCTGCAGTCCCTGCCACACCTGCCTCAGATTGTTGTCTGCTAGGTGGTTCTCCACCTTGTGTTTGTATTGCTGTTTCGCCATCCTAATGTCTCTTCTGAGATTTGCCCTGGCCTCTCTATATGTGTCCCTGTCCCCTGCCTTAAAGGCAGAATCCCGGGCTGTCAGGAGTGTTCATATCTCTGCAGTCATCCAGGGTTTGCAGTTCCTGTAAGCTCTAATGCACTTTTTTGTTGTTACACTATCAGTGCATGTTCTAATATAAGAGAGTATGGCATCTGTGTATGCATTCAGGTCTTGATCTTCGAATACATTCCAGTCAGTGGTTGAAAAGCCTTGCTATAAACAAAACCAGGGGGACCATCTGGTCTTAATGGATGGTAAACAAAGATGATTAGGGGGCTGGAGGCTAAAACATATGACAAATGTTTGTGGGAATTGGGTATGTCAAGCCTAGTGAACAGGACTAGGGGTGGTGACTTGATAGTAGTGTTCCAATATTTGACAGGAAGCCACAGAGAAGAAGGGGTCAACCTATTTTCCAAAGCATCAGAAGGCAATAATAGATGGAAACTAATCAAGAAGAAAACCAGCCTAGAATTAAGGACTTGTGAAAACAACTAACCAGTGAAAAGGCTTGCCTTCAGAAGTTGTGGATGCTCCATCACTGGAGGCTTTTAAGAAGAGATTGGATATGCCATTGTCTGGAATGGTATAGGTCTCCTGCTTGAGCAGGGGATTGGACTAGATGACCTCAAATGTCACTTCCAACTCTGTTAGTCTTTGAGAGAAGCGCTGCCAACCTCTACCCCTTCCCTTATCCCTTCCTGGGCACAGAGACAGGGAAGGAGGGGAGGGAAACAGGAAGGAAGGAAGGAGGGGAGGGAGGAAAGGAAGGAAGGAAGGAAGGAAGGAAGGAAGGAAGGAAGGAAGGAAGGAAGGAAGGGAGGGAGGGAGGGAGAGGGAGGGAGGGAAGGAGGGTCTGAGGGAAGTCCTGCCTTACACTTGGCCACCAGCAGCCCTGCTGCCCTTTCGCCATCCCCTGCTGGTCTTCCATCCTATTGCTGAGGATGCTTTGGATACAAAGCTGAGTCTCCTCACATGGAGAGGGAGTGGGCCTCCCTCTGACCCACACACTTTGCCCTCCTGTACCCACCATGAGCAACCTGGCCAAGGAAAGCGAGCACAACAGCAGCAGTCTCAAGGAGGAGGTAAACGCAGCTGGGCACCCCCTTGGGCAAATGGGAATAGACTAGGCTGGGCTGCAGGGTCCCTGAACTCGAGGACTGGGCACTTGACCTCCACTGCCTAGGGCTCTTGGCAGCCTGTATCACCATCTGCTCCCCCCCCCACACGGCCTGAGAGGGACAGTGAGCCTCCTCCAGTGGACTATGCCCTGGCACTTGCCCCGGTCCCACCTTTTTCCACCGGAGACCCTCAGATCCGCCCCAGTCCTGCCCAGGCCCGCACAGCTCCCCCTGGCATGAGCGATGTTGAGTAGGCCACGCCCATCCAATAGGCCACACCCACCCTGGCCACCTCACCCCCCCGTCCTCCAGAGGGCAACCACAATGCTGATGCAGCCTTCAATGAAATTGAGTTTGACACCCCTGATATAAAAATTCATGGCTTCCAAGGTCACTGAATTTACCAAAATACTTTCAATCTGTAATAATTTATTTATTTATTTTATTTATTTTAATTCCATTTATATCCCGCCCTTCTCTGAAGACTCAGGGCGGCTTACAAGCTTAGCAGTAGCCTTCATTCTATGTATATGCCTGTTTATTAGGGCTTTCACACACCCCCAAGCGGCATTATTACAAAGTCAGCTTATTGCCCCCAACAATCTGGGTCCTCATTTTACCTACCTTGGAAGGATAAATAGCAAATAAATAAATAAATAAATAAATAAATAAATAAATAAATAAATAAATAAATAAATAAATAAATAAATAGTAAATAATTCTATTTTTGTATATTTGGCATATATGTGATTTGGCATTTATATTTTCTACTATGATGAACTTAATGTGCAGCAATGCTTCACCTTTTCTACACCATCTTATATGAATAAAAAAAATTATGAAATTTCTAATGCAGCTAAGGCCAAATCTCTAGTACACTATAGATCAGGATTAGAAATTAATGACTTAACTTATATGACTAATAACTTATTTCCAGGAGAGAAAAATAAATGTGCTATTTGCTACTATTTAATGTAGTCAGCAACAATATTATCTTTGCCCAGAAGTTGCAAATTTTCATTCATTTTTTCCTAGCTCCTGCCGTAATCAAGAAGTCAGGTAATCTCTTCTCCCAATTCCCTGCCTTGAGCCTTAAGCCACTGAAATTGTGCCTGCTTCTAAGAAGATTACTAAACCAGACGACACAAACAGCAGTGGCACCAATTAGCCACCATTCAATATTAATAAACAGTATGATGATGACAAATAAAAGATTGATTCTTCAGATGCAGGAATCATTTTAATTAATTTAATCCTTGCTGAAAGATCAGCTGTTCCCAGACCTGTTTGCCAGCAGGCACCATTTGTCCTTACCTCTTACCACCACCTAAAGGAAGAGAATATGATCAGAAGCCAGCACTTAGGGAACAATAAGAAAACAGATTGTACTGTCAGGATTCATTAAAGATCATCATTAGTATTCCAATTTCGAAACAATCAATCTATCCTAATATTCTACCAGTTCTTTTGAGTTGCTTTTGTGAAGTTTGGATCAGCTGCCGAATGTAAAAGAAGAAAAACATATCGAGATTTAGAGAGAAGGAAGGATCTACTTGATGCCTGTCAGTCCCAAGCTTAAGGATGAAACTCTGGGGAGATAAATATTATGCAATTATTTTTAAGTAATGTCACGCGCAGCTGCTTATGATTCTGAGATTTTATGGGCAATGAAATGTGATCATTTTCTTTGGGATGCAAACTGACATAACTCCTTTTATTTTATGATGGGTTTTTTTTAACAATTAAGAGTTTGAAACAAGATTGAATCTGAGTAGTATATACCATTTGAGTCTAGTTGCAGTCGTTCAATCTGGTGAAAGTTTCCCCAGAAGGACACATCCATGTGTTCATTGTCTTTTCTGACTTGGATCAATGACTATAAGATAACTTAGCAAAAGTGAACTTATGGGACATTTTATTGTCAACGCAATTTGCCAATCTAAATATAGCTATCACTATGAGGCAGCAAGCTTTAATTTAAAGCGGTTAATAGTAACGCTTAGAGAAGTAATTGGAATTTGTTTCTGGGATGTCCCAGAAACATAATTATAAAATAAAGAAGGGGGGGAATGAATCCAGATTGTATGAGCTTAAATATAAGTTCTCCCTGAAAGCCATAGAAACTGTGGGAACCAGGGCGATGCTAGATGAATGAATTTTGGTAGAGATGCTGTTTCCTGAGCTGCTGTAAAAGGTCTAAATAAAGTTTGGGGTCAAGGAAGTTCAGGCCTGTGAGAACACAATATTTAACTGAAAAAAGGAGTATACTTTAAGAAAGAGAATCTCTTTGATGTATTATGAATGCCACCTTGGGCTGAACAAAGAAATGTCAGGAAACAACAGCAACAATTTTATCTTTAGCCATTGACATTCACAAATTGCTTTTGTTCAGTCCAATTGGAAAAAAGAGGTGATTTCAAAATGTTTACTCAATCTGCTCTTTTCATTGATTCCAGAAAATGTGTAGCTACGTGGCTTCATTCTAATCCTAAACTTTGCTTTTTGGTAAAAAATATCAGGGGGAATTTACTTTTTAATGAGTAAGGATTGTAACCTAAAGAGTATTTCCTGTTAACAGTTATATGAGTAAGACTGATTTAAGAAACAGACTCAAAACAGTATGCTCACGTATATCACTATTCCATTATGAAATAGCTTTCTTCTAGCCTTTTCTAAGATAATTTGATTTTAACATCAGAAAAACTTCAAAAGGAAGCAATAAATTTCATAATCTCATTCCTATAAAGAATTTTGGCAGAAACATCAATAAAAAGATAAGTATATTGCAGAAGTGAATCAAAATATTCGAAGTAATTAATTTCAAGATAATCTATAAACCATGTTTATCCCATTTTTTTTCTTTTTTGGTCAATAAGGTCTATATCTGGTTCTAAATGTATATGTATCAAAAATAAGTCAATCAATATTAGTTCCTTAGTATGCATTTAAACCTTAAGCCTTTTCTCTTTCCCTTTTTTAAAATGTCCTAATAGTGACTGAAAAGCTATTTTCCAGATTAGAACTGGACTGCCCTCTTGTGTTTGAGGATCACAGACAATGTGATTATGGTTGAAAAGAGGACTCAAGAGTTACAGCTTCAGAAATAAGGTTTGCAACATTGTACATTTTTAAACAATATATGTGTACATGTTTACACACACACACACACACACACACAAATATGAAATGCTTAGAGTCTTGATACTGAAACTTGATTCTGTTTTGAAGCTATGTCAGGAAACCTAAATATAACAAGATAATTTGCAATAAACCCTTGCATTCAACATAGATAATTCCAACCATTCAACCACGGAAAAATGATTCTACAACTAAATCTCAGTAAACCCAGAAACTAACAAAGCGTATAACAAATGGTATGCTATATAAATTGTACATTTGCTTATGGGCAATTTTAAAGGCTTAAATGACACATTGAACCATAAATTAACATATGGTTGGGTATGCATAACATGCTAGGCTACAATACAGTTGGTGAATTTGGGTTTCAGTATCTTGTCCTAACACAATCAAGAATATAATATTTTGTAAAAGCAGAAATAATTTCTTTTCAGAGGAACCAAACCAACGTTTCTTCAAGAGATCCTTTTTTTCTCCTTTTTTTCCTACAGATCCTAATCTTGTTTTTTTATTGCTTAAAAAAACACCCTTCAACCTACTATTTTTCAGTCTGATCCTATTTTGTTCCTTGCAAACAGTTTTGCCTGCATAATGGGCTTCCCGCTTAAGACCCGACTAAAACTTCTAGTATGAAACTTGTACTGATATGATTTCTGCTAGCAAGATAAGTTCTACTGAAAATAAAATTAAAACCTTACGGTACATTGAAAGTACTCTTTGTTTTTCCACACTTACCTCTGTCTTTCAGATTTTTTAAAACTTCTAGTTGTGCAAAAACAATGGTTCTTGTCCTCTTCTTACTTTCACACAGAGCATGAAGCAACAGCGCAAAAATATTCAGCGGGGCTGACCCTTCTTTTGTTCTCCACTCAGAAGCAGAGTTTCCTGTAGTTCTCTCTCTTCTCTATTGTAGACACAAGTGTTTGGACATGACTTGTAAAACATATAATTACTGATTGTCTTAAATCTGGTTAAAAAAATAGAATCAGAACTCAATGGACGAATATAATACCATGGGAAGCAGATTTACAGTGCTATAATTTAAGTCAAATACTAAAACAAAAAGAGTCAAGCAGCAGTTCAGACTATCATGTATATGAGATTGCTTTATATTTTGGGGTACTTTGATTTATAAAACTGGTGTATGTTGTTTACATGTTCATGCTGCCAAGGATTATTGTTTAGCACTCCAAAGAAATTGAGCTAAGCAGGGGTAGGCAACCTTGGCTCTTTTATGACTGGTGGACTTCAACTCCCAGAATTCCTGAGCCAGCTGGCTCAGGAATTCTGGGAGTTGAAGTCCACCAGTCATAAAAGAGCCAAGGTTGCCTACCACTAAAAGGGATCTAAGTCATTTTGATCTAAGTGATCAATATGACTTTTTAAAGCAGACAGAAGCCCAGAAGCCACATCAAGTACTGTCCTGAAGCGAGGGCTATGGCCAAAGGCCAGGGGTATGGCATTTTGAGTAGCAGCAGCTTATCAATGGCCTTTGTGATGATGTCACACTGTCCAATGGCCGCCACATTCCTTGGCTTGCAGACTTGTGAACTGCCCCTGTGAAGGTGGAGAAGTGAGATTTGGCCCTACACAAAAAAAAGTTTGCCAGCCCCTGATCAAGAGAAGTAATCACAAGTTTCTATACCAGACCACAACCTTTAACTCTACTAAATTCCTTATGACAATTTTGGATTAGTTTGCATGTAAGCACATCTCTAAACTATCAACTGTTATTACATGTCCAAAGACAGAGATTGAATTTTCTGGCTCATAATCCTTGAGGCTTCATTATATTACCCCACATGGAAAAGGTGAATGCTTCCCCCAAAATCTAGTGAGTAGATACAGTTTTTCACTCAAACTTATACACTCTCTCTTGCATTATCACTAATTGGTAAATTTCCAACATCCCAAGAGAAAGGGTTTCTCTCCCCCCCAAAAAAAAAGAAAAAAAGAAAAAGATATTTGATAGTTTAATGCAGTGGCAGACCATCTTTCCTAGCCAGAGCAGGACACTTTGAGGAGGAAAATAGCCATGTAATGCACAAAAACAAGACCAGAATTCTTTTTTATTTTAAAAGAGATGCTTCATGCTTCATTACGTTAAGTCATTTCGGGTTTATGCTAGAGCTTATGTATACACTGTATATATCTTGCCCCGAGAGAGGAAGAAAATATGATTTTTACTAATTATAGTTCAAAAGGACTCCTTGGGATGCAAACAAGATGCTTAGAGGCCATATGTATCCTGAGTCCTCAAGCTGGCATTAAAAAGGCTTGAGTCCCTCATGTTTTGGACATATTCAGCAAATGTGGATAGTTAATGGCTCACTGTATTGTGTTGCAAATCCACAAATTTGAGATTTCAGTATAAAACAAGCGTGTCATACCAACACAGATATTTCATTTAAAAAAACTATTTCAAGTGCATCTCCTTCTCCCTTCTCCCATCCAAATTATATTATTATTATTATTATTATTATTATTATTATTATTATTATTATTATTATTATTATTAATTATTATTATTATTATTATTATTATTATTATTATTATTATTATCTGCTGGCTTCAATTCAGAGGATTCTCATGTACATACTTCATGTACGGCTTAATCAATATGGTTGATCTTGAAAAACATAATCTGTATAAATCCTACCTACTTCTAGGCTTGGAGGTCAGGGAAATATACCAGAATAAGGCAATGACAAATCCACAGCACTGCATCCCACCTTCCCAAAGTCACTAAGAGTCAAGCTTGACTCAAGGGAATTTCTTCCTTAAGCCAGTTGCACTTGTTTGCCTACAGATTTGCTCAACATGATTCTGTGCCTTTTATGGCAATGAGTCTCAGTCAATAGTCTGCCTATCCAGGCAGAACACCAAAGTATTCTGGGAGTTTGAGGGGGGAGACATAGGATAAGTGATTGAACTTTAAATTTTTAAATTTTACCGTAAATAATTCTACAACAGTGCCTGTGATCATATAAAGGTTTATTTCTTTTTTCTATCCTCAGGGTTTTATGGAGTGATTTATAGGATCTAAGATAGGAAAAGGTTAGAGCAACACTTCTCAAATCTGAGTAAATTACCTAAAATTGGGTAAAAGTGTTTTTTCTTCGAGTAATAGGTTTGTGCGTCATTATCTAATCACAACAGGGACATTTAAATTGACATAAAGTTTTTTCACCCACATTGGGTGAAAAGGACTAAGAGGATTAAGAGACAAAAACATATGAAGAATGGTTGCAGGAACTGGATATGGCCAGTCTAGAAAAAAGAAGGACTAGGGGAGACATGATAGCAATATTCCAGTATTTGATGGGCTGTCACAAAGAAGGTGTCAAACTATTCCCCAAAGCACCAGAGGACAGGACAAGAAACAATGGATGAAACTAATTAAGGAGAGAAACAACCTGGAATTAAGAAGAATCTTCCTAACAGTGAGGACAATTAACCAGTGGAACAGCTTGCCTCCAGAACCTGTGGATGCTTCATCACTGGACGTTTTAAGAAAAGACTGGACAGCCACCTGTCTGAAATGGTATAGGATCTCCTGCTTGAGCAGGGGGTTGCACTAGAACAGGGCTTTTCAACCTTTTCACCCATTGTACCACTTTTAGGATATGGCAACATCCTAGTACCACCAGTTGCCTAGCAAGGTGTCAAAAACGTAATGACACCCCCCCCAAAAAAGGAAAAAAAAGTGATGAAGTACAGGTAGTCCTTGACTTACAACAGTTCTCTTAGTGACTGTTCGAAGTTACAATGGCACTGAAAAAAGTGCCCCCCCAAGCCACAGCCGAGCAAGACACCTGCCTGCCCGCCCGGCAGCGCTCTTCCTCCTGTCCGAGGTTTTCATTGTTGTGAGCATTTCTGTTGAGGATTGGCAGCGGGGGTGGGGTGTGTGGGGTGTTTGGTTTTTATTCCCCCACCCTCTGCTGGGTGGTTGCAGCAGGTTTTAGTCACTTCACATGACCCTGGGACACTGTGACCGTCATAAATATGAATCAGCTGCCAAGCATCTGAATGTAAATCACAAGACCCTGAAGATGCTGCAACATTCCAGCTGATTGGCGCTTCTTTTGGGCTCAGCAGAAGCACTAGGATCAGCGCCGAGCTCCACCTGGAGCCTGGCGCTGATCCTGGTGCTTCCACTGAGCCATCTCTCGCTCAGACTTGTGCGGTGCTGCCACCGGTTCAGCTCATTCCCCTCCCCCACTACCACTTTTCTAGGATGGTCGTGTACCACCTGCCAGGTGCCAATGTACCACAGGTGGTACCCGTACCACTGGTTGAAAAGCCCTGGACTAGAAGACCTCCAATGTCCCTTCTAGCTCTATTCGGATTGATAAGCAGTTTTGGGTAATGAAAGAAATTTTTTGAGAAGCTCTGTGTTAATGTCTCTGCCCTATAGCACAAGGACTAGGATGGACAGTGGCATTAGTTGTGCTATGCAAATTTCAGAGAAATGTATGCAAAGAAGTTGCAAATGACTATGTTATGTCTCTTCCTGGACTTCTTAACATGATTCCCAGAGGTTGTAGGCTTTAATAGTGCTGAATTAATTTATTTATTTATTTATTTATTTATTTATTTATTTATTTATTTATTTAATTTCTATACCGCCCTTCTCCTGAAGGACTCAGGGCGGTGTACAGGGCAATAAAATGCAATAAAAATACAATATACAAAAGTTAAGATAAGAATTAAATAGAAAAGCCCAATTGCAATAAAATTAATTAAAATTACAATTAAAATTAAAATACCCCAAACCCATCAGGCCAGGCCGGCTTGTTCAAATAGGTGAGTTTTCAAGTCACGGCAGAAGGAGCGAAGGTCAGGAGCCATCCGGAGCTCAACTGGTAAATGATTCCAAAGGTCTGGCGTGCCCACAGAGAACGCCCTTCCCCTGGGGGCCGCCAGCCAATACTCTCTGACCGATGGCACCCTGAGGAGGCCCTCTCTGTGGGAGCGCACTGGATGAAGGGAAGTTGATGCCGGCAGCAGGTGCTCCCGTAAGTAATCCAGACCCATGCCATTTAGGGCTTTATAGGTCATCACCAGCACCTTGAATCTCACCCGGAGGGCAACTGGAAGCCAATGCAACTCGCGGAGTAGAGGTGTTACATGGGAGTATCGGGAGACCCCCAACACAACTTGCGCGGCCGCATTCTGCACCAGTTGAAGCCTCCGAGTGGTCCTCAAGGGCAGCCCCATGTACAGAGCATTGCAGTAGTCTAAACGGGAGGTCACGAGCGCATGAGTGACTGTACACAAGGCATCCCAGTCGCAACTGGCGCACCACGAGAACCTGGGCAAAGGCCCCCCTAGTCATAGCTCCTATATGATCTTCCAGGGAGAGCTGTGAATCCAGGAGGACACCCAAGTTACGAGCCCTAACTACGGGGGGTAATACCTCACCCCCCATGGTTAAAGATGGAATAACCTGAATTTCCCGAGATGCCGGCACATACAACCACTCAGTCTTGTCGGGATTGAGCCTAAGCCTGTTCCTCCCCATCCAGACCCGAACCACCTCCAGGCAATGGGACATCACATCGAGGGCATCACTGGGGTGGTTTGGGGTAGAGATGAAAAGCTGGGTATCATCAGCATACTGATGATACCTGACCCGAAAACCACAAATGATCTCACCCAGTGGCTTCATATAGATGTTGAACAGGAGAGGTGAGAGGACCGACCCCTGAGGAACTCCACAAACGAGAGGCCTCGAGGCCAACCTCTGCCTTCCTGCCAACACCGACTGCAAACGTCCCAGAAGGTAGGAGGAGAACCACTGCAAAACAGTGCCTCCCACTCCCAACCCCCTGAGATGCCGCAGTAAGATACCATGGTCGATGGTATTGAAAGCCGCTGAGAGGTCTAATAGGACTAGGACAGAGGAGCAACCCCTGTCCCGAGCCCGCCAGAGATCATTCACCAGTGCGACCAATGCCGTCTCCATGCTGTACCCGAGCCTGAAGCCCGATTGGTACGGGTCCAGATAATCAGCTTCCTCCAGGAACAAAGGGAGCTGATGTGCCACCACGCTCTCAACAACCTTCGCAACCTTAGCTACTAATCTTGAAAAATACAATTGTATATACACCTGGGTTCAGTCCTTTGCTCACTTACATAAAGCTGCCTTTTGAAAAGTAGAGCTCATAATCCCTCTAGCTCAATATTGTATTGAGTAACTGCTGCCAAAAGTCTCTCCCAATCCAATTTTGAAATATTTTCCAGGAAATCTGTCAGGTGTACATCCCCAACCATTCATGAGAAATTTCTTCTGAATTTGAAGGTACATTTCATCTTACAATAAAAAGTTCAGTGTGCTTTTGTCTCCCTTAATAGGTTTTTTTGTCAATATATTTTCTTGATTTTTAGATTCATTCTTTATCCATGAAGTATTTTATATCTATAGTACAGCCGGTATAAAGTAAATAAGCTTGCTATTTATTTTTAATAAAAGCAACCTTGTTGGGAACTTTAGACTCCATCAAGTTAATTAAGGTGCTATAGTTTTTCTAATTGTTCACATATTATAAAAAGGTTTATAAGCAATATCTCATTATGATATATGAAAAGCTAGTACATGTCTACTTAATTACAATTAAGTCCTCGAAGATACCAATTTGGCCACAATCTTCAAAGAATTTGCTTTTGTTGTTGTTGTCTAGAAGGCCAACTTTAAAGGGCAAATCTACCTTTCATATTTGAAAGCTGTAGTACAGTATACTGAGGAAAAAGAACAGAGGAAATAAATGGGGGAAAATTTAGCATCTTAAAAGAACAAAGGTTTATAATCAGTTTGAGTGCTCCGTGGATTTGTGAAATTGTTTGGGATTAACAGGCTATTGGTAGCCAATAAACAATATTTAGCTTTGTCTGGAGAATAGCAATGGAAAAGGTGTGGGCACCTTGTCAAACAGGACCCATTGAGGAAGGATGATGGGTTAAGTGTGGGGGTCGGCGTGGCAGCGTGGGTGCCCATTCTTCCAGGAGAGCTTGTCAGTTGTTAGTAAGGCTAATGAAAAGAAGGACGCCAGCATCTATGGCTGAGGTAGTATTGATGCAAGTTAGCTGACTAATCTGATTGAAAAAGTCCCATGGTATTTATGTCACTTTAATTTGCCTCAAACAATTGAAGACGACAGCACTCTATTAAGAAAAGCTTGATCCAGAACTAAAGCTAAATAAATTAGGGTCTCAGTTTAATCAAATTATCCTTTTACTGGCCTTGGATTAACTTAGACAGGCAGCGTCGGTGTAGAGCTTTATGATTGGTTGGCTAATTTTTAAGAAGCCAATATGAAGAATAAGAGATTTTGCACACAACTACTACATATAATACTTCAAACAGCTCCCTTTTTTTCTTTTAAAAACTGGAAATAATGCATGTCAAAGAAAATTCTTCTTCCAGAGTGTTTCTTTTTTGGTGTCATTTGTTTACATTAATTCAAATGAATTAAAAAAGCTTAAAATACAGCTTTCCCTGCTTTTGTTGGGCGCTACTTCATTTCATTATGTTTTGCATATAGCAATAGCTATTCATTATACTAGGTGTGCAACTTTTCTCATGCCAAGAGCTGCGCTGAGCCTTGAGTGAAATGCTGGGAGCTGAGTCCGAGTGGGTGAGGCTAGAATAATTTCTAAATTCGGTTACACTTAAGTTTTGGCAAGCTTAATTCATTTCAGATACTTCTGCATTACACCAGTCTAAAATGTATCCAAACAACCAGAAAACCAGGACCTTTCAATAAAGTAGCAAGGCTTTCTTCTTCTGACATATATTGACATATTTTGACATATCAAAAAAACCTGCAAAGTCTGGATTAGAAACATATTTCCTACTCTTCCGTAATGCCACTTCTTAAAAAATATATATACACATTTTCTATTTTCCCATTCATTGTAAAATATCAAAATTAAATTTTCTTTATACTTTCTTCTACTTTAATTAAAACGATTAATTCATTATGGGAACCTAGCACCAATGTAATCCTATACATATATACTCAGAAGAAAGTCTCTTTGGGACTTATTACCAGGTAAGCATGCTTAGAAATTTAACTGAATTCATCATTTGTACCAATACCCTTATTATTGACACTGCATCTTTGAGCCTACATTATACATTCTTTTGTAGTGTATATCAACCTACTGACGTCTAGATTTTTTTTGGGGGGGGGGGCTTCATCCAGCATAGAATGAGACATAATTAAACAAATCTGGTGGTTATGCATTTGAGGATTCCTAACTTAAAATATGACTTTGGCATCTCATTACTCCCTCAATATATCTTTTCTCCCAAGACCATGAGACAGGTAGTTATAGAACACTCCAATACCCATGACTACATAGTATCTCCCTTTCCATCCCTGCTATGACAGTAACATTTGAGCAGGTAGTCCTTAACTTACAACAATATGCTTAGTGACTGTTCAAAGTTGTAATGGCACTGAAAAAGTGACTTATGACCATTTTTCAAAATTATAACCATTGTAGCATCCCCAGGGTCATGTGACTTACAACTGGTTCATATTTATGATGGTTGCAGTGTCCCAGGATCCTGTGACCAGCTTTTGCAACTTTCTGACAAGCAAAGACAATGCGGAAGCCAGATTCACTTAATGATGGTGTGACTAACTTAACAACTGCAGTGCTTCACTTAACAAATGTGGCAAGAGAAGTCGTAAAATGGGACAAAGCTCACTTAACGAATTTCTTACTTAGCAACATAAATTCTGGGCTCAGTTGTAGTCATAAGTTGAGGACTACATGTAAATATGTGAAAATCTTCCCTTTCATAACAGTGTGCCTGAATAAGTAGAATGGTAATTTCATAAGGCTATGCATTCTTTCAAACAGTAAAGTTACAAAAATACAAGATGCTCCAAATGCTTTTCTACCAATAAATGGCTGTGTAGAGTTTGCAGTCCTAATGCAAAGAAAAACTGGTTGCAATATGTACTGTTCTAGAAAATCACTGAAGCAGTAGGCGTGAGCATAAATGGACTCCAGAAGATGGTAGAGGACAGGAAGGCCTGGAGGAACATTGTCCAAGGGGTTGTGATGGGTCGGACATGACTTCTCAACTAACAACGACAACAAGAAAGACAACTGAAGAACAACCATAATCTTTCTTTCTGGATTAGAGTACACAAAACACAATTACCAGTAACTTTCTAAAGCAACATTCTCCACTGGATGGTGAGCACCATTATAGGAAAGTGAGACTTGTAAACAGATACAGTTAAAATTACCAATGTGAGAGAAAAAGGAATGAGATAAACAGAAAGACCAGATGAGTGACATTTCCTTTTCTCTTCTCATGAAAGAGCCTATGAACTATGTGAAATTATTATTTGTGTTGCTAGTTTCCACAACAGACTAGTCTAAAATATGTTGGTTTGTGATTCAGTGTGTTATAATATGAAGTCAGGCAATTGGCTTAATTCAGTTAACTATGGTACTTAATCATGGTGTAGCATATCGTGCAAGCATACCATACCTTTCCCTTCTTTTCCTTTTCAGACAATACTCACAAGAGGAGAGACAATTCACAATCCACACTAAGAATTAGTCTGGAAATCAAAGATTTCTAGATTACAATTCTTACTAAATTTAAGCAAAAGCCATGCTGAACTTCATTAACCTCTATAGAACCAGAAGCTGTCCAGTCCTAGAAAAACTCTTGACTAGAGGGGCCCTGAAAGAATAAGAAAATTGACATTTTGGGGCATTTCCAAATGTGTACTTTCTGGGTGGTTTACAAAGTCAGTATATTGCCCCAACAATTTGGATCTTCATTTACCAACCTTGGAAGGATGGTGTCAACCTTCAGCTGGTCAGGATCAAACTCCTGGCAGTGGGCAGAGTTAGCCGCCAATACTGCATCCTAACCACTGCGCCACCATGGCTCCTAAACAACATTTTAAATTACAAATAAGCCAGCAACATTTTAATTTGAGGTTGCACTTTGAAAAGTTTTAAATCTGTTTTACACAAAGACAAAGTAGAATGGATATAGTACAGATCTCCTCAGTGCTTTTTTTGTAAGAAAAAAGGTGCCAGAACTCATATCTTGTTAATATTTTATTTAAAAAATTATATATTCAGTTCTTAACAGGACTGGTGGTTGAGAAGTAATTAGTAATTTTTTAAAAAAAAATTGGGGTCACACTTTTACACTAAAAATTAAAAAAAGATTTTCAATTCACCAATGATTTTTTTAAAATAAAGAAATTATTTACCTTTAGCACGTAGTCAATCACTGTACACACCCACACGTCAGTCGTGTAACGAATCATAACGGTCGCTGCCCACAGTAAGCACTCAGCCCGTGACCACACAACCAATCACAAGCCAAGCAGTTCCACAAGTTGAGCAGCGCCATCACAACCAGCGCGGACGAAGTACGCATGCATCGGACTTGACACACAAGTAGCCCGCATACACTATGTTAAGGATTTTGCCGCCAACCTGCTATACTTGACAGGGCGATTCAAGTCAGCGTGGACCAAACATCAAATTTTCAAAAGTTACTTTTAAAAACTTGGAAAAATCTGTCGGAAAAAAAAGGTGCGGGAACTCCGTTCCAGTGTGTTCTATGACAAAAAAAGCACTGGATCTCCTACTGTGTTCATGTTTCTTAATGAAATGTACAACTAAAGAAGAAGAACAAGGGTGGGTTACAAGTTCCTCAGGTAATTTTTTTTTTAATTCCATTTATATCCTGCCCTTCTCCGAAGACTCAGGGGGGCTTACAAGCTTAGCAGTAGCCTTCATTCTATGTATATGCCTGCTTATTAGGGCTTTCACACACACCCCAAGAGGCATTATTACAAAGTCAGCTTAATTGCCCCCAACAATCTGGGTCCTCATTTTACCTACCTCGGAAGGCTGGAAGGCTGAGTCAACCTTGAGCCTGGTGGGATGTGAACCTGAAATAATTGCAGGCAGCTGGTGTTACGTAAGGAGGCATTAGCCCACTGCTCCACCAAGGCTCTTTTGCACATTGGTCAAGCAGGATACCACAGTGGATTTGTGTTATAGCACAGTCATCTTCTATCTAATCTCAGACAACACAGAACAAAGGAAAAACCAAACAGAAAATATAGACATACTATACAGACAATAACTAAGTACCAGTAAGTAACGTTTGCTGTGCTCATCTACACTTTGCAGAACAGAAATGCTATGTTGGAGATGAAAAATAAAACCAAATCTCAAACATCAAACATAAATCCTCCCACACTTAGTCATAGTCAGATATAAATAGAAAATGCAAACGTTATACACTCAGATATAAACAAACCACCTTGCCTTGCTTCATTACTATGTAAATTCAGAAAGTTGCAATTCCAAACATCTTCAGAGCCAAAGTTAAGAAATGTTGTTCTCTAATATCTGTTTTTACACCCAATAGTAAAAACAGATTCCATATGTTTAGGAGGACAATTAAAGAGAGGTCCTGCAAGGGTTATTTAAAAAATCATCATCGAGTCACAACATTCTCACTCTAAAGATATTACATGTCAGGTGGTCATTTATCTGTGAAGAAACCTCACTGAACAGATTTGTACTGCTAACTGCTATTCCTCTTATCTTCCACAATATAGAATTAGAGTTCAGTTGACAGCAACTGCAGAATCAGAAGACCTAGCAAATATTTGTTTTCAGTAAGAAAGCTTCTGATGTTTTTGCCGTTCTATGATTTTGTACAAATATTTTGTGGTAGCCAACAAAAGCATGCCTTTTCTGAAATGGTTATTTTAAAATGTGGGGTCAAGTTGAAAGGCTTGAGAAAAGTTTGAGATTTGATTATTTTAAAGAGACAAATGGTGTTAAAATGAATCTCAGATTTGTATTTACGGAATATTTATACATGTTGCTACCACCCAGATTTACTGAAATTTTCTAAAAATCATCAGAAGCAATAATAAAACTGAACATAAAGTATTCTTAATACTATAGTGGCTTTCTGTCTCATATTCTTCTTTAGATGTTTGCACTTATTAAAATAGCAGTTGTCATTTGAAGAACAATGAGATTTTGTTTTTCTGCCCCTACATTTGTATGATACACCAATCTACCAACTAGGTGGAAACTGCTTTAACCGCATCCCACGTGGTTGGTTTATGGTTCACTTTTATTATATGAACTCAGAAAATTGGGTTAAATAATGAATAGCTCAGATAACCAAGCATCAGCATGTCATGCAGGGGTCTTCAAACTTGGCCCTTTTATGATTTGTGGACTTCAACTCCCAGAATTCCTCAGCCAGAGTGCCTGGCTGAGGAATTCTGGGAGTTGAAGTCTACAAATCATTAAAGGGCCAAGTTTGAAGTCCCCTGACTCATGCAACAAAACTAACATGACAGCTATTTATAGACAGTCAGGAGGAAGTAATAGTATCATAACCAAAAGGTACCATAATAATTGGAAATACTACATATGCCAGGAATCAACTTGCCTGGAATTATTTATGTAAGCAAATTATTGAAAATCAACATTTCTATTAGTGGTTCCACTGGGCCAATAAAAAAATCCTACCTTCAAATGTATTTTTTTAAAAGGTAGCAACTTTTTTTTTTTACATCTATAGGCTTTTTTTCTACAGGTAATCTTTCTAAACACATTCAGATGGATACCTTGAAAGCATTCTGATGGATACCTCAATATCATTTGAGAAAAAATTGGATGAGGATTTTGTAAAGTGCTTATTGTATTGTATTTTAATCATTGTCATTAAAAAACCGGTAGCTTTTTTCTACTCTATGAGTCAAGAACATCTAATTATTTTACTTATCAAGTGTGGACTGTCTAAGAAATTGACTTTGGAAGGGTTAATTCATGATTCTATAACTTTTTTAAAAAGCCTAGCGAAAGATGCATATAGGTTAAAATGATCTATTTATAAAAATCCGGCAGCTGCCTTGGACTTCTGCATTGAAACCAAACGAAATACTGTATGAACAAGGTAGTATCTTCATCAAAATAAAAAAAGTAAATATATCAGAATTATGTTTGTTAGCGGCGGGCGGGGTGGGTGGGTGGGTGGGAAGGGCTTGTTACAAATCTGTTCCGGTCTCTAATAACTGCACTGCGTGTTTGGAGCAAAAATTCAAACAACTCCCAAGCAAAAATTGTGTACGTCTTCACAGTTGCAGAACTCATTCTAATTACTACCACTACTCACTCCATTGCGTTTCTTGTACCCCCGTTTCAAAACGCCAGAGCATTTTAGCACTAACCCAGGGGTAGGCAACCTCGGCTCTTTTATGACTCGTGGACTTCAACTCCCAGAATTCCTGAGCCAGCATAGCTGGCTCAGGAATTCTGGGAGTTGAAGTCCACGAGTCATAAAAGAGCCGAGGTTGCCTACCCCTGCACTAACCCAACGTTCCAACCATCACGCACATTCCCCTATTTGAGCCACGCTCTCTCCGTTCCCTCCTGTGAAATTTGGCCCCCTAAACTCACCGTACTCACGTGCCTTCTCCGCCGCCGCCGCCTCCCGCTCTCTTTCCTCTCTTATTGGTCAGAAACCTGACACTTAACCCGGAAGTGAGGGTAAGCTTCTCACTCCACGTGGGAAGAGTCTGGTTGCGTGTTTTTTTTATCGTGGGAACTTTCGCCGAAGGGCTTGTTGAACTTTTGGCGAGTTGCAGTTATGAATTCCGGGGCATCTGCGGGCATTGGTACGGGTTTCTCTCTCTCTCTCTCTCTCTCTCTCTTTCTTTCTCTGCAGCTTTCCGGCGAGGTTGAGCTCTGGTTCATCCCCTCCTCTTTTCTCTCGCTATGGCAGAGGGACCGGAGGGACCGGCACGAGGCGGCTCGAGGCTTCCTTTGTCAGATAGCGAGAATGAGGACGCTTGGGAGGAGGAGGAGGAGGATGGTGCCGACGATCGCAGCAGCGAGATGGAGGGACCTGCGCAGAGCACCCCCTGCCTTTTCTGCGACAGGTTGGACTTTTTGAAGTTGGAAAAGAACCTCCTTCCACCTGCCTAACAACATACGAGTTTCTGCTTGGTCTCTGTTATCTCCTTTCCTTCTCCTTGTCTTACGAAGATCTCAGTCATCCAGGTCATGGTTGTCCCGAAGGTACGTTTTCTGGAGGCAACTGGCCTTTCTCGTTTTTTCTTTGAAGACATTTCGCTTTTCATCCAAGAAGCTTCTTCAGCTCCGACTGGATCCTTTTATTCCCCACCATCCAGTGAGAGCTGAAGAAGCTTCTTGGATGAGAAACGAAACGTCTTCAAAGGGAAAAAAAACAAAACAAAGTCCAGTTGCCTCCGCAAAAAGCACCTTTGGGATTTCCTTCTCCTTACTTCAGCAGAGTCTCCAAAGAGGCGTATAAAGGGCAGAAAAACAACCCAGCAATTTAAACCATGCAAGGAAGCTTCCTGTTAAAATGAAAGTAAGCATCTTGACACCCTCCTCCACTCCTAGCAGTGTAACATTTTTCTTAAAAAGACAACCCATGCACATAATATTTTTTTTAATTCAGAAGTTGTTTAAGTTAGCAGCCCAGAGTTGCTTGGGATAGAAAGATGGGGGGCATATACATTTAATAAGTAAACGGATACTGAATGTACGCGCCCAACAGAACTCACAAAGTGCATATTTCTGCACTCTTTCCACCTTAAACTTGAAATGTAACTGTTATTACGTGGGATTCTGCAGTTGTTTGGCTGATAAAAGCAGGGTTGCGTCACCCGCTCCAACTTCTTTTGGGGGCAAACCCCTAAACATGACCCTTCCTAGTGAAAGCAATGTAGAGAAAGTAGAGTAGTCCTCGAATTATGACCGCAATTGAGCCCAGAATTTCTGTTGCTAGGCGAGACATTTATTAAGGGATTTTGCCCCATTTTATGATTTATCTTGCCACAGTTGTTGAGTGAATTGTTGTGGTTTTTAGTTAATAATAATGGTGGTTAAGTGAATCTTGCTTTCCCATTGATTTTGCTTGTCAGAATGTCACGTGATCACGTAACTGTGGGACACTGCAACCATCATAAATATGAGCCAGTTGCCAAGTGTCTGAATTTTGATCACATGACCACGGAGATGTTGCAGTGGTTGTGTGAAAAACAGTCATGTCATTGTAACTTTGGTCGCTAAATGAACTGTTGTAAGTTGAGGACTACCTGTATGCTGAACTGATTGACCCACTGGTCTGTATCAGAGGCAATAGAAGAGTTGAATACTTCATTCACAGTAGTGCTCAGTCTTCACCACATGTATTTCCTATCTTTCAGATACTGAATTTCTTTTGCATTTAATCACTTGTTAGTTTTCACATCGGACTGTAATCCTTTTGTTCCCAGCCTGCTGCCTTTCTTTTAGGAATATTATTTTTCCCTGTACAGTCTCGTGAGATGTTTCTATTTATTTCATTTTTTTCACCTGATGCTTCAGGAACATATTGCTTATTCTCTTAACACATGCTCTGAATTCTGTCTTTCATAGTTCCATCATTAGATATTTGGTTCTATTTCTATGTTATGCTGTTCATGCCTACATTTTAAAAGTATAAGAATTGTTGTGTGTGCATTTTTAAAATACTGCTTTTTTCTAAGACTTTTCAGTTCAGCTGAAGACAGTTTTTGCCACTGTGCCTCAGACCACGGGTTCAGTATTGAGATGATGGTTCAGAAACATCGTAAGTTTATTTCCACATATTGTATAGTTCTTTTTTTTGCATTTTCAAAAGTTTACTAAACTTAAAGCTACAAAAGGATAAGAAGAGAAAAATAAAAAGACCAAGTGAGAGATAAAAGATTTACAAGCATTGTCAAATTAACTTAAAAATTTCAAAATTTATTTTCTGCATTTTTGAATAGATTGTATCAATTTAAAGTTTTAAGAATATTAAAATAAATCTGCTAAAACAAGGCAGGCAGTAATTAACTATAATCAACATGACAAGCTGTTTTAAATGAAAAAAATTACAATTTTTGCCCAACAAAAAATTTGCAAATTCAAAACATAAAGAGATTAAACATTAAAGTCTTATACTATATGAAGGTGAAAAAATAAACTTTTGATGTTTTTTTTAATTTTAATTCCATTCATATCCCGCCTTTCTCCGAAGACTCAGGGCAGCTTACAAGCTTAGCAGTAGCCTTCATTTTATGTATATGCCTGCTTATTAGGGCTTTCACACACACACCCCCCAAGCGGCATTATTACAATGTCAGCTTAATTGCCCCCAACAATCTGGGTCCTCATAGGGCAAAAATTACTCATAGGGCAAAAATTGTTTCCATGTTGAATTAAATTGAATGTCAGATGTGTTTTTTTAAAATATTGATTTATATGTCTGTGTATGTTCCCAGAACTTAATTTACCATTTTTCTAGAGAAGAAATTGTTCATAAATTATAGTGAAAAGAATTGATGCATAGTCAGTTTGGATTTTTTCATATTTGGTGGCAATGTTGTAAAGCTTAACAATTCAGAAGAAATATTGATATTGGAATATAACAAATTTTAAAAATTAAGTTTTGTTCCCAGCATTCTATTTTTAAATCTTTTTAAATCTTCTGTTTGCACAAAATAAAATATTATCTGCTGATTATTTAGTCTCTTATTTTCAATTCTTATTGGAATTCTTTGGGATAAAAAAAATGGACAAAATGTTCATTTTTACAGCTGCAGTTCTTCCTAAGTAGTAAAGTATCAACTTTCTCCATTTGGAAATATCTGCCATTATACTTCTCCAATTCAGGGAATAAATCTTTTAATTTTTGTTAATAAATTCCCAAATATTTAATCCATTTAATAATAATGATGAAGCCTGTTTTTATTGTAGGTAGGTTTTTTTCTTATTTATGGTTCTATTGCCATTTCATCTTTTACAAATTGGGCATTTTATTCTTTAGGGAAAATAATTGCCAGGCCTTATTCAGAGTGTTCCCTGTATAAAACTATTGTCCGGTGTTTGTATGATACTTTATTTATCTTGTTGTGAAATTCTGTTTATTGGTGTGGAGTGTATTTAGAGAAATTTCATTCTAGAATTTAACAAACAATGACATATCTGTGTATAAATACCCTTTACAAATTTGTGTGTGTGTCTGTGAGTAGAATTTTTAGCATGTTCGTGATTGTAGGAAGGATGTCTTACCTTGCTATATAATTTAGCATATACTAAATTCGTTTTCATTTGTAAAGTGAGAATATGAATAAAAATGGGCTATATATAAAGTGAATTAGGTTTTTTTTGGTGAGTAGAATAATAGAATATTTAAGCTGAAATACATGGAAGTATGATGTGAAGAATAAGCAGTTAAAGTGTTGAAATGGCACTAAGGGAAACTCAGGCTTAAGTCCACCTTTGGTACAGAAGTTCATTAGGTGACTTTGAGCCAGTCATTCTCTTTCACCAAAATCTCCCTCAAAACACTATTGTGGTGAAATAGTAGGATGAGAAACTCTGCATGTTGCCTGAAGGAAGACTTTTGTTACCTACAAAAGCCTCTACCTCTACGTCTACCTCCCTGATATATTCCAGCAGAGGGAGCATGCCACATTCCCCAACTCTCAGAATATTGGTAAAGACACAAGCCCTTCCTGTGATGGATCCCACAGTCTACAATACTCTGCTACCTCCTTGCAGAGTTGACTGCCTTAAATAGTGTTCTTCCCAGAACCTTTAGAAAATAAGTGCTGTTGTAATGTCTGAATGTTGGCTACGTTATCCAACATTTATGAATGTCTCCATTGTTACCTTTTAAATATTTTAAATATTGATAATCATTTGGGAGTCAGTTTGGTGTAGATTTTAAGCCAGCAAGCTAGAAAGGGCTGTGAGTTCTAGTCCTGCCTGAGGCACAATACAAGCTGGGTGACTTTGCCAGTTTCTCTCAGCCATAGAAAAAGGCCATGTTAAGCTGTTTCTCCAAATCTGCAGGGATTAGCTCAGACAGTCATCAGGAATCAACATTGACTCAAAGGGGTATGTGCAGACATGCACATCAATTGCTGGTCCAGTCATTATTGGTTGCTTTTGTACTAAGATTGTTTTATTTTGCCAGGTGTAAACTGCTTAAAATTTGTGATTGTAAGTAGTGTAAGTCATTACATTAATAAGATATGTTAATTTTTAAGATAAGATCAAATATAATATTCCATTTAATGTGGCAAATTTCTATTTGTACTAAACTGGACAAAGAAAATCAATATAGAAATAAAATAATGGGAGGAAATATGAAAACACATGAGAGTAAACAGATTAAGATTCTGATAAACATTTCTGTTCTTCTTTCAGGGCTTGATTTCTATGGCTACATTAAGCTAGTAAATTTTATTAGACTGCAAGTAAGTTTCCAAGTATTTTGTAAAGTAGATGTAATTTAAATAATGTTATTTAAATTATAGAGCTGTGAGAAGAATATGTTCTACCTTTGGTATTAGGTTTCTGAGAATGCCACTTGAAGAAATTGTGAGAGTGCAGAAACTAAACCAAATGTGAATGTAAAATCCATTTTTAAAAATTATTTATGGTGGATTATCTTGATGCCCAGACTATTACTTCACTTAAAAAGCATACTTAATTGGGTTAGCTTATAAATATGGTGAATAAGTATGCATAATATTCAAGGCAATCTGGAAATGTTAGATCACTCTTAACATCATAACTGCAGACATTTCTTACCCAAATGAGGACCTCAATGTTCAATGATATTTATTGTTTCTAGATCTAATGTTAGAGTTACTTATTGTTAGCAACAGCTTGCTGATAATGGCAAGCAATAGAGTTGGAAATGATATACCGTATATATGTTTATGTATATTCTTTCTTAGATGTTTGTTTATTTGTGTCAGAAGCATCGCAATTAAAATAAGGCATACTATATGACAAAATTTAAAATATAAAATACAAGATTAATCTGTTCTTAGATGACAAGGGTAAAAGTTCAAGTTAGCACTAAAATGATTTTTCTTGGGTGGGAAATTAGGAGCATTATATAGGCATGAAAGGTAAGAAATAGATAAAGACTCTCTTCAGCTATAAAATAGAGGAAGAATGTATCAGTTGTAGAATTATGCTACAGGTAGTTCATACATCTAACTTTAAAAACTCCAGTTTGTTATTTCTGTCTATGACTCATTCTTAGAATAGTCTGTCACTTCCATGTTCATTTACTATTTCAGAAGCCAGACGCAGAGTATGTTAATTCTCTTAGATCTCCATTTCCTTGGGATGAAGATAACTATTTGAAGCCTGTAATAGAAAATGACTTATTACTACAGTTTGGTAAATTTTCTTTTCATTTCACATTTTTGCAAAATTGTAAGGAAATTTTTAATAACTTGAAGCCTTGTCCAAATCGTTAGTTTATATTTTCAAATGGGTTAGTAGTTATCTGTTCTTTAAAGTGTTTGAAAATAGTATGGCAAGTTAGCAAATCCCTTTTGGGAAAAAATGTAAATTACAGGCATTTTAGTGTTATATTGTGATCATTTCCAACATAGATCATTCATTACGGTGACTAAGGCTATTACTGTTTGTGTCCCATAACCCAAGCCAGATACAGAGTGAAAATGATTTAAATCAGTTGCATCCAAGACTGCCAGAAATTAACTACGGTAATATTATCTTGATCTTTGCCAAGAGTAGAAAGTTTGATAGAAGGAAAGAATCTGGACAACGGAAGCTATATTTTATTTTTGCATAGAGAACTTAATACCTCTTCTCTTCAGCAGAGTCTTATGGAATGTGGTGGCTTCTTGAATGTTTTGGAGAATTTGCATAAGCCAGAGCTGATGAACCTGTTGAAGCTCTTATTGATGCATGGAATATTACTTCTTGAATGAAGGGATTGAAATAATGATGCCTGTGTAGGCAAAGATGTTCTTAGAGATCCCTTTCTGGATTCTACTTCTGGTTTCAGTCTTTGATCTGAGGCAGAATAAATTTATCCTGATAGAAAATTTGTGAGAAGACATAGCAAATGCTAATATGCTGAGCCTGCTTGATCTTTCACTTCCTTTTGACCACACGGGCCACAGAATTCTGCTAACTTGTCTCTTGTGAGTTGGGGATATTCTGTTAAAAACATTTCACTCCTTCAAGGAGGTATGCAAATTGGAAAAATGTGCATAGCCTAAATGGGGTTGCACAAGTAGACCTAATAGATATTTTTGAACTGGTTTATCACTAAAATCATCAGAGGTTTGGTTACGTGTGCTGAGTTGTAAACAGCGTTTTGCATTGCTTATGGATGGTATAATTAATGGATGCTTTGTGATAGCTTCTGCAGTCTAGAATACTCTGTCCATTGAAATCAATGAGGCACCTGTGATTTTGTGTGTTCCATAGCTCTCTTTACATAGGACTATATGGATCCTGAACGAATGGTGATCTCATACATATCTGTGTTGCACTATGAATCCAGTGGAATTTAGAGCTTATTTTTAAATCTTATTTCAAATTAGCAAATCCCTTTTGGAAAAAAGAATTTCAAAAATATTCGTGTTGATTGATTATCTATCAATACAATGTTGTTGTTTTTACAATCAATGTTGTTGTTTTTCCTTGTGCAAACATGATAGATTTTGCCAATATATTTTCTGTGGCTTGGTGAGTACTGCACAAACAAAAGTAAAACAGACATGCTAATCCTTTGGATTGAGTCCTTTTGAGCTTTGGAACTGGAAAGAAGCAACATTAGAAACTATTTTGACTATTTTACCTTTCTTTAGCTGTTTATGAGTTCAGAATATACCAGCGGTGATTAAAATCTTGGCAAATATTTAAACCCAGTTTCTTTTTGGGACCCTACAGGTCATTTCTTCCTTTGGAAAGTTTTCAGCCCAAGTTTTTGAGAACCATTCTTCAAGCATCTTGTTGCGTTTTGAACAGGTAGCTGGCCTACCTAAAATCCAAACTTTTGCCTGGTTTTCATCTTCTCCTGTTGGCTTAAGGTCTTCTATTTTTCAGCCAGCTTGGCCCCTTTAATTATGATGGATAGCTTTCAGTTTTCCTGGTGCCAGGCAACACATGCTAAATTGCAATTTCATGGTTTTTCATGGCCAGTCATCACCTTGATAGTCCATGTATGTGCACTAGCTGATCTAAAGCAGAGGGCTATTGACTTAGAGCTGCAAACAAACTTTCCAGTTCTATCCAGAAACTTTCTTGAGCTACTCTGCACACGTTCTCTAGCTAGTTCGATATCTTAACTGTATAATAATCCCAACATTCCTTATTCTAGCCAGATTCAGTGCCCTTCCAACAGCCGTTGTTAACGAAGATAGGTAAAGTCCCCTTTGAACAAAGACTGTGGTGGAGGAATAATTGAAACAATAAAACATGTTATACTGTATTGCCCTTTCTATACAGGTGCTCACCAGAAATTGTTACTAAAATCTTTACTAAATATCCTGGTCATTCCGATCTGTTTTACCTTAACACGTTGTTGGATCCGTCTGATTTTATTTCCTTAATCACAGCCATGTATTATTCTATAGTTTATGTAGTACAGTATAATATTTATTCTAAACCTTTTTAGATATTTTAGAGCAATTACATTTTTTCCTTTTTGATCCTGGTTGTAACTTTTGAATTTTATCTGCTGGTCAGTGACCGAATAAAGGTTGTTTGATTGTTGGTAGGATACTGTATTACTGTACTAAGCAAACATAAGTAAAGAAAATTCACATTATACTCACTCCTCTGAGTTTACGTGTTGTGTTGTAATGATATGTGGGAACGATCTTGGAAGACAGGAGGAAAAGCTGGAGACTGACAATTGGTGTGTAAAAGATATCTCAACCCAGAGGAAGGATGGCATGGCAAATGTTTCAGAAGGGATCCTAGTTGTGTAACAAGAAAGTAAGAGGGGAAAATATTTTCAGTCTTGGAAGATTCTGTTAAAAGTAACCTTACAATAAAGACAGAGCTAGTGCTCCTGGCTGTGCTTCTTATCTGGATTACTTTTCAAAACTAAGATATATTTAGGAAGCATGGTCAATATCTATTCTTATTCAAAGTTAAACCATTAAATTCCACTTCATATTTGTACAAAATGTGTGTGTTTTATTTGCAGATATAGAAGACCTTCTTGATTCTTCCAGTATGTTTTGTCCTAGTGGAGTATCTGAGGCTTCATCTCTCCTTGAATGCTTGAAAAATGCTGAGCACAGAACTGAGTTGGCAGAAGTTGAATTGGCCAGAGCCCAAGATGATCTACAGAAAATGAGGTAATCATTTTGAATAATACACTTTTTAGTTCAAAATATTAGTTGGAAACAACCTTGGCTATATTGTGAGGATATAGGAGTATAATATTTAGTGTATTAAAGACAAGAAAAAATGAACAATTAGTCACTTTTAATGAATGGATCAATACGAAGGAAGTATTTTTCCCCCCAAATTTGGATTCAGCTAAGCTAAAACACAATCTCCTGTTGTTGAAGTAATAGGAAATAGCAAATGATTTATTGCACAGTGAAATGGGAATGTGGGCTGGATAGCATAATCATCAAGTGGATACATAGGTAGCTCGAAATAATCATAGTTGGAATGCCCTCATTGAACTGGAGTGTTGTTGTGACTAAGTGTCTAACACTTTTATTAGTGTTGGAAAAGTGATAGAGGGAAAGCTGCTCACATTTGGAAATGAGGCAAAACTAGATGGATTTATCTGGTACCCTAGAAAACAAATGATTTATATAGGCTAGAGCAGGGGTAGGCAACCTTGGCTCTTTTATGACTCAGCCAAGGTTGCTTACCCCTGGGCTAGAGAAATGTCCCGAAAGTAAGTTCAACAGAGAGAGATGCGAAGTTGTTCATTTAAGATCAAAGGCACAGATACGGGATTCAGGGAGGATGTCTGGCTTAATTACAGTGCTTATGAAAAGGGTATTTGAATAGTAATTGATTGCAAAGCTGTATGAATCAGAAATACCTCATTAGTAAAAAGTCAATTTAAGGGTCCATTAATATAGTTATAATTTTCAAAACAAAAAAATAATCATTACAATTTATTTTTCTTTGGTGAATTTTCATACTGAGTATATCTAGTTCTGGTTGGCACATTTTAAGAAGGATTTGGACAAATGAGAATGATACCATGGAAGGCCAGTAAGGATGATCAGGGGACTAGAAACTAAATCCTGTCAAGAGATCAAGAAAGTATGAATATGTAATATTGATAAGACTGAGCAGGACGATAACATGTTCAGGTAACTGAATAATACAGTATTACTAGAAAGTCAAAACAGGTTCTTTGTAATTCAAGAATGCATGTTGCTTTTTAATGGACTTAAGCTATTGAAAGACAGATTCTTATTTAATATTGAAAGAAGCAGTTTACCAGTAGAAATAATTACCATGGTAATGTCCCTTTCATTGGGTGAGTTCAACTGGAGGCTTTAATTTAGATTAAATTAAACTATGGATTGGACTTGATGGCCTAAGTAGAGCATTCCAACTTGAATTCTTTCAACTGAGAATTGCTAAATCAATTCCTCTGTTCTTTTATTTGGCTCAGTCTTGAGACAGGAGTATTTTGAGTCACAAAATTGATTGAAATGTCTATTCTGAAGGCACAGACTGAGCACGACTCTGCACTTTTCGACTCTGCACTTTTCTTACCCCTTCATTAGTGGCTAGTGATCCAACTAGAACATACATTAGGGTATTGGTAGCAATTCCCATCAGCATGAACAGTAGCCAGGGATGTTGAAATTGATCAACTTGATAGTGTCATCCAAATATTTTTGTTGCTATAAAAAGTGCAGACCGACACATCCTAGACAGCTACCCTTAATTCCTGTTTTACAGGAGGAGAATTTGACACCCAAGGCTGCATCAAAACACATTTTAAATGTTTTAGTTATAGGCCAGAAGGGAAGTCAGAAATCATCCTAGAAAGGCATTGGCAAATATTTCTGTACTTTTGCCAGAAAAATCACAAGAGTAAGTCCATTTGATTACCAAGAGTTAAGATTTATTTGATGTAGACTTGTCTGTAAAATATTAGAATAGCTTCTGTTCCACATTCTAGTTGCTTTATATGTGGTATTCTGAAATTATAGCCATTGTTCTTTCAAATAGTATTTTTGTTTTTAAAAATAGACTTTTGGATTATTGTGTTCTTAAAATCACTCAGCAAGGAACTGCTATTGCCTTGTAGACTTTTATTGTTTTTGTAGCAGAAAGAGGATGCTGTAAAATTATAGTATTGTTTAAAGTGCCTTTAAAATGTTAATTTCTCCACTATTGTGGTTCTGTGACTGTCTTCTGTTTTTCTTTATTTTTTGCTATTCCTTGAAAGATTATTATTTTTAAAGGTTGCTAAACTAAAGTAATTGGACAAAGTTTTTTCTAACATCAACTCGATTATTTGGAGTCTATTCCCTGCTGTTTTATGTTTTCCAAAAGCACCTTTCAAAACATTATTATCTTTATATACATTTTGCTTTACCTCAGTTGGAATTATGTACCTTTGAGTCATTATTGACTCCTGGCGTCTACCTGGACTCGTCCCTGCAGTTTTCTTGGCAAGGTTTTTCGGAGATATTTTGCCATTGCCTTCTGCTGCCTAAACCTGAGAGATAGTCCAAAGCTTTGTGTCTGAGGCAAGACTAGAACTCATAGTGTTAACTGCAAAGGGAAACACAATCTTTCCATTCTGCACCACCATCCTGTCAGAACCTATCATCCCCCCACCAACTGATCTCAGCTATCAATAACTGTTCTTCCATCTCCCACAGCATCCTATATAACTGATGAAGATTCCTGGATAGGAAGCAAAAATCTTTTTTCCTCAAAAAAACAGCCCAATTGCGTTTTTAAAAATAAAAAACACTTTGGATACATTTGACTAGAACTCGTAGTTTCCCAGTATCTAGCCTAGTGTCTTAATCACTACACCAAATTGACTCTCATAGTTAGAATTGAGTAGGGTTATAGAAACAACGAGATATACTGTAGTTTTTCATGCCCTGGAATGTCAAAAAATACTGAGGTTGAAACGCTCAAAAGAATTCCAAGCAACTTTCAATGCAGTAGCCAGCAGAGGGAGCTTCAGCATGTGGAAGGCACCAAATAGCACAATATGCAACCTATATGCTGCCTTTTTATAGTTCTTATACTACTGTATGTCTTGAGGGTATGTTTCAAATTGATTACAGGCAATTTGCACAGGATTTGGTGATGAACACAGAAATCCGAAGTAGCTCATCTGATAGCACGATTCGAAACTTAAAGGAGGATGAGGAAGATGTTTACTTCAGCTCGTATGGGCACTTTGGGATCCATGAAGAAATGCTAAAGGTTAGGAAATGAACAGAAGCATGTCTTATGGTGAGAAAGATGGAAGGAGGCTGTTTCCCCATACGTATACTGCAATACAGCTGCATTTTTAACCCTATCCACACAAGATTGTTATCCTGGTGAAGCTCAGGTAAAAATGCAAGGAAAAAAGAGAACAAAATAATAAGAGAAAATACACATGTTAAAAACACAGTTCAGAATCCAAAGGACCATATAAAATCTGGCCTGATATGTTGCTTTGGTTCTTTTTCTTCTAAGATTTACATATCCCCTTCAGTGTGGATAGGAGTTCAGCCATATGATAGCTAATATAGATTTAGGTCTTCCATAAACATAACAGAAGAAACTCTGGAGGCAATTCTTCTATAATAATTTGATATTGAATAATTGGGGTAATTTAAGCTATTTTGAGATTAAATTTTGACGGTTGTGCATTTGCTAGCATTTGGGATTTTATCTACATTAGTGACAGCATTTACATTGTAGCATCTGCTTCTCAGTATGTGACTAGTACAGGGGGGAAAATGGCAAAACAAAGGAACGATCCTATGGATAATACGGATTCACATTCCACGTGAGCCTAGTTCCCCCATAATATTAACCACTCAACCATGATTTATAAATTACAGTGTCTGGATTTCTGTGTCAGGCTGAGCTACAGATGAACAATCAACTGTATAAGTTAGAAACTAATCAGTGCCTTGGCTCAGTAAGAGAAAACTGATGAAATATCTTCTTTCTTAAGCAGAGATGGGAACTCTGGGTCCCTCCAAATACTGAAGGGCTGCAGTACTGTTAGGATGAACAGTTTCAAGATTTTCAGACTTGTAGCCTTTACTACAGCCTGAGGTCCAGTGCTTCCACAGCACCATCCATGCTTAGAATTGAGCTTTAAATTCAAAGCTGCATAATATTTGTGACCTTACAGTATATTATCTTGTGTTTAAAATATAGCATATTTAATAAACAAGATGCCTCTGAAACAATGGTGCTAGAATCAGATAAGTACTGCTGAGTAAAGAGAGAGTCTAATATTAATTACCTGGCAGAAGCTAAATTAATCAGCCTTCTAGATATGCCCAAGGGTGGGAGCACCTGAGTTGTCAAACAGTGAAGCCCATATCATTGCATTGCTGATGAAGAACAGCCAATTCTGCATCCTTGTTCTTTGAAACTCTGATGGGAGAGGAATGCAGAGCAAGTATTCCTCTGGACTGCAGCAAGTTAGAAAATTCACAAATGAGAGCAGAGTAGTGCTTTTTTTTAGATAGTTGGATTTAAAATTCACTAAAAATGTTCTCTTTACATTATTTATCTATAAAATATTAATTTCAAGCTTCTCTCCAATTCTGATCAATCAGTCTGAATCCTGAAAGGCACCGATACAGATATGCATGATTAATTCCTAAATGCAAGTTTTGGAATTCTGTTTGCTAGCTGCTGCAGGGAATTGTCCTTTTGGTGCAGTGTCTGATTTGTATGCAAGGAGAAGTTCTCACTTTTTTTTAGTTCTTTTTATATATATTTTTTAAAACCTGCATTTGTGAGGAGATAAAAATAGAATCCCAGGGACTATCTTTGTTTGCTGATTGGTTCTCCAGCCATTTACACAGATAGTAAAGCATATGGTTTTCTGGCAATTTGTTTATCTGGCCACATTTATTAAAGGGAATGATGTTAGTTGCTAAACAGGTTTCAGAGTCAGCTCTAACACGGTATTATATCTATTCAAGTGTGCAAAGTGGAAAACTACCAGTACTTTGCACACTGTAGAATGCCTTGCATAGCTTCTATGAGTTACTTAGTTTTGTACCTTTTTAGCTTTATATATGTTAACTTCAGCAAATGCTGAAATAAGAAATAACTGGGTAGGTGTGCATCCTGAATATCAAATTAAGAGTAGTATTTTATTGCTTTTACAACATTGTACTACAGTGCTTCAAAAATTAGAGAACATCAGTAAAAAAGAAGATATGTGTGTTCTTTCCTTACAAACAGAAAGGATAAATAATTATCCTAGTATGTTTAACATTTCCACATTTCATTTAGGCCTGATAATGTTGTTGCTGCTATCTAAAAAACTGTATTAGAGGTTCCATAATACTTACTCAATAAAATACATTTTTTTGTCAAATTCCAATGCCTGGTCCTACTTAAAATATTGCTTTTGTTAGAAGGGTTAACTGCTAGGTGATGAGCTTTTGATATAACTATCATTGGACAATGAATAGTAGCCAGTGCTCAGAATGCTTTTTTTTTAATAGGATAAAGCGCGTACTGAAAGCTATCGTGACTTCATATATCTAAACCCACACATCTTTAGAGATAAGGTAAGTGAGCTGGCTTTAAAACTGTTAATGTATTTGTAGCATGTGATGCACTAAGGTAATAAAAGTCTCCTGGATTGGATTCCTTCTACAATTGGGATACTGAATCTTTTTGACAAGGCTTTGATTGAATATACTAAAGTCCTATTACATGGAGAGCATTATTCAGCTGCAGGAGGGTGCAGAATACTGATAAGAGAAATGCTGATCAGCATTGTCATTGTTCAGTGTGCTCTTGTGAGTATTCATTAATTTTGATGACAAGGTTTTGTTGAACCTTTTCTTGTTTGCTCTTCTTAAGTGGTAGCTGAAATAAGTGTGTGAACACTTACCATTCTAAAATCGTATCACAAGTGAATTTCTAACCTGTGTGTTGTATGATCAAAGTTTCATGAAGCCCCTGAGGTACTAGTTTCTGGAAAGAGTCCAGAGTCCAGTTCTGGTTTGAGTGAAATCCATATAAATAATTTCTTCCTGGTAAGTTTATAAAAAAAAATATCACTAGCAAGTTCTGCCTTTGTACGGGACTAAATCTGACTTCTGTGTGAAGAATTAAGGAGAAATTTCATGACAGTGAGAATAATTAATAGTGGAATGGTAGCTGTGCGTGATCCAACACTAGTGGCTTATAGGAGGAGACTGGACAGCCACTTGTCTGGAATGGTATAGGGCAGGGGTAGGCAACCTTGGCTCTTTTATGACACGTGGACTTCAACTCCCAGAATTCCTGAGCCAGCATGGCTGGCTCAGGAATTCTGGGAGTTGAAGTCCACGAGTCATAAAAGAGTCAAGGTTGCCTACCCCTGGTATAGGGTGTCCTGCTTGGGCGGGGGTTGGACTATGGTAGAAGACCTTTAAGATCCCTTCCAACTCTGTTATTCTGTATTCTGTAAATTATGGAATAAGAGTAAAGAAGAGGAAAGGAAGATCCAGTCAGTACATGCCATTGCATAGTCATATTAATATTCATATCATCCTTTGCCTCTGGAAGGATTGCTTCTTGATCAGAAATGCACATTTAGAAATTTCCTTCAACAAGAGTGTATCTTCTTCCATACATTACTTTATTTTCTGGAAGGAATTTTTACCTTGGAGGTTGCAGTTAACCTCTGGTAACAAGATTCTGGGGAACTTTTCTTTAATTTAATTATGACTTTTTCTATTGAGCAAAGAGGAATATTAACCCTGATCTTGTGTATGCCACTTCTATGATATAAGGAATAGTTTTTATTTTTGTCTTGGAGCTAGAGAACAGGCAGAAAACATCTCTGTATTTACATAATGAAGAATTCTTTATACCAATTCTTTATACCTTTATGCCAATTTTGTACCTTGACATTTATGGGAAACACTTGTAGCATTTCATTCATAGTAAAAATATGTTGTCTTAAGGTCCAAAATGTTGAGTATATGCAGAAAAGCAGTTCTGCTTGTAGAAGGTAGTCCCATCGAATTCTTCCAATTTTTACTTTCTCCAGGCAAACATGGATTTCTAGAATGCTGGGAGGTACACTTCTAGCAGGTCTCTTTTGGTTCTTCAATTGAACCTACACTGTATATTTATTTTATTTATTTTATTAATTGTTATCCTGCCTTTATTCCTTTATAAATAACTCAAGGCAGCAAACATACCTAATACTGCTTCCTACTCTTGTTTTCCCCACAATAACAACCCTGTGAGGTGAGACATGGATAACCATGGACATAGCAAGTGGAATAGGAGTTATCTGCTGTTATAGACCATTTTTTTGTTAACTTGGAACAAATATTGCTTTGCCTTGATATTATTCACAGGCAATTGCCTGTGCATGCTTAAATGGAGAAAGGCAACAATGGCTGGGAAATTCTGGGAGTTGAAGTCCACACATCTTAAAATGTGGTGGCAGTGGTTACAATGCAGTACTGCAGGCTAACTCTGCTATAGCCAGCAGTTTGATCCAAATTAGCTGAAGTTGACGGCCTTCCATCCTTCTGAAATTGGTAAAATTGAGGACCCGGGTTGTTGGAGGCAATATGCTGACACTGTGAATTGCTCAGAGGAATACTGGAATAGTTATAGGACAACTATAGTCATAACTGATAATCTGGATTTTTTTAAAGACAACATTGCTTGAAAAATTGTTTTAGGAATCATTTACTCTAATTAAGGGCAGATAGGATATTGATTAGGATATAGTTTTCAACCTTTGGGCTTTTGAAAGTTTAATTTGGAATAATCAAAAATAGTGCTTGAAAAGGATGGGAAAACCCAGCAATAAATGTTTGTGGAAGAAAAATGCTGAGTTTGATTGTGGCAAAGACCACAAATTCGCAGGCAGATCATTCAAAAACAGGTACCGGTACTTTCTTAATTTTTAACATGTTTCTGGCAAGTAAGTTGTTGGATCTGTGGGTTCTTGCTTAAAGAAATCTATAAGGTGGGATTGAAATCTGCTACTCTGCTTGATTATATATAATGGATATTATAAAATAGCTAACAATATTTCAAAATATTGCAGCATTTCTTCAGCTCCTAATTGGTTTTATATTTTTGTTCAAATAGATTTTTTCTTTAATTTTATTTTCTTAAAACTGTCACTGCTCCAGCTTCTGTTAGTGTTGGGAAAGGCAAAGTACTAATTTTGAAAACTGTATTTAGACATGTATACTTATTATTGCTACAAAACTCTGTCTTGCTAAAATGGAAATGGATAGATTTATTAAAATAGCCTCAGTCCTTCGAATTGTTCATATTTTACTATGTTCACATCTTAACATAAGATTTGAATATGCCTTCCACGCTCCTGTGAGTCTGCTGAATTTGTGTGTACTTAATTATAGTCGGTAGAATCTGGAGAAATTTATTTATATATTTAAATGATTTATGTGGCAACTCATCTCACGATGGTTATTTTGGGTTGGCGTACAAAGGTTAACAGAACTACTATAACAGATAACCCAAATGCAGATTGTAGAGGCATTTGTAGAGATTCATCAAGTGTACATGTATCATAAATCAGTGCCTCAATCATAATTATTCAGTGATTGAGGAAGTTGTAGAACTTAAGTATTTGTCTGCATGCAACTTCTCTTGTTCAGTGACATATTGAAAAGCAAAAGATAAGTCCATAGTGTTACAGGTCATCACCATCATGATCATTAGCATAATAAAGATGAAGGAAATACTTCATTTATAGCTTATACGGCTAGAGAGTTACCTGAAATTTCCATATATTAAAAAATTAAATAACGTAAGTCTACATAAGTACTTATGTAGTGCGGAATGAGTTCATTTTAAAGTGAAAATCTTTTAATTTATTTCAAGAAATGGACAATTCTTACTGCCGTGCCAACATCTAAAATATTCTTTGCAAAGGGGAGAGATGCATTTTCTCTATGGTTCTGCTGGTTGTCATATAATTATAGTTAATCTGTATAAATAAGAAGAAATATAATTGTGATGACATTTTCTTTACAGTTGGCATTTTTTTAAGATAATGAACAGATGTGAGATCTAGCTTTGCCAAAAAAAGGCAGGGGTCTGCTTCCATTTCATGTTGCTATGGTGGAAGCTCATTGTTTTAATTCCTTCTGATAAGTATTTGGAACATCAGTCAGAGAAGCTTGACAAAAAAGTTTAGATACCATGGTGGCTAAAGTATAGGACACTAGCTGAGGGATTCTGGGAGTTGAAGTCCACAAGTCATGAAAAGGCCAAGTTTGAAGACCCCTGGTATAGGAGATTTGCTTCTCAGTTACCTTAAGTTGCCTTTCGGTTGATATTAATATTATCCTTTTCAAGCCCGTCTGCTACTTTGTCTGTTGGGTCCGCAGTATTTTATCCAGATCTATTCATTTCGTAAAAGGGGCTGTTTTGTTTTTTAATCGCTCTCTTTCTGTGCTAAAATTGCTTATTAGGAAAAGGAGCTTTGCACTTGTGGGTTTGATCTTTGTTCCCATCTGGCTGCTAGAGAAAGTTCAGGAATAGGAGTGCAGGATTTTGTAAATGCATCCTGCAGGAAGGGGAGATATCAGTGTCGCTGAAGAGAGCATTTGATTGCCCCTCCTTAAAAGGGTTACTATGGACCCAGCTGAATTGAATAATTGCTGTCCAGCCTTTAACCTGTCTTTTGGAGAAAATTTATGGAGATGGTAGGATGTTAGCTATAAAACATCCCTGAAGAAACATTATCTGGGTCCTTTTCAGTCAGGGGTCATGCCTGGGGATGATGGAAAGTGCATTGGTCACACTTGCTGGCTTTTGACAGGGCTTAAAAATTCTGCTAGCTCTTGATACCACTTTGCTCCATGGGTTAAAGTACCAGACTAGAAAGCAGGAGTACTGGGGGTTCAACTCCCACCTTAACCATTAAAGGTAGCTGCCTGACCTTGGGCCAGTCATACGCTCTCACCTCACATGGTTGGTGTTGTGGGGAAAATACAAGGAAGAAGTTACATTAGATATGTTTGCCATTTGCAGTCTTCTCTGCCAGCTTCCCCAGAAAGTCAGTGGAGGAGCCAGCAAGGACGTTGCCGCACAACTGAGATTCCCTCCTGGCAGGCAGGACTTTGAGAGCCAAAGGGTAGTTAGGGTTTGCATGTAGCTGATATCCCTTCCCCAAAAGAAAAAGGGCTGCTTGCTCTGGCAGGCTGCAGAAATGGGGAACAAATCTGATCTCTGTTCCTGCAGCCCTTCAGAGGCAGCCCCTTGTAGTTTCCCAAACAAATCCATTTCATATTTCCCTTTCTTCCTTGCAGACCATTCTCTTTTCATTTCTTCGGCTTAAAAAGTTATTGCAAAACCTCTGGTTTTGTTTTTAGTTATGAACTAAGAATAAAATAAAGCCTCCTTCAGATTCTAGCTTTGTTAGGAGAATGATAAACCACGAATGATTCTACAGTAGGTTTTTGCTTTCTGACTTTTTATTGCCTGATTTCGCTGCTATTAGTGACAGAGACTAATGTGGAGCTTGCAGGGTTATTATCATGAAGCCAGAATTCTATCTGTGTTTTGTAATGGTGTTTTGATCAGTAAGAAACAGGCTCCTTGGCCAACTAGCAGATCCTACTGACCAACCCACCCCCTGATCTTTCCACCTTCATCTCCTCCTCTTTCTTCTCTAAAATCATTAATGTCCATTTCCTGATCTTTTCTTCCCACTTCTGCTCAAAATAACATTATTTTGGTCCACGTTCCAAATAGAACAGCACCACTTTATTTGATATTTGAACCAAAACATTCAAAATGCATGTTTTAGTTCAGGAACCAATGAACTCGAGGACAGGAAGGCCTGGAGGAATGTTGTCCATAGGGTCGCGATGAGTCGGACACGTCTTCGCAGCTAACAACAACCAATCAACTCAAACCTTGAACAGTACAGCTTATGCACTGTTTCCCCTCCCCCCCTTCCCCCCCCCAGAATGCAAATAAGCCTTCATTTGGATGTGTTCAAAGAGTGGTTAGACAACCATTTTCCTGGGATTCTTTAACTTGGATTCCCATGCCGAGCAGGAAGTTGGCTTAAATGTGGTTCTAAGTGTTTCTTGCCTCTGGTCTATTGGCAAGCAATTTTGTTGAAGGCTGCCAGATGTTCTGGTACTGCTGGTTGTGAATATCTCAGAATTGCAGCATGAGTTCAGAAGTGCCAGATGTTTTGTTCTGCATCTAAAGAGGGATGGGGTTTTTTTGTGGGCTGAGGAGACATACGCTTATAACAGTAAGATGGGTCCTAAACCTTGGCACCTTTTAAGACTTGTGGATTTCAACTCCCAAAATTCTTCAGCCAGCAAAGCTGACTGAGGAATTCTGGGAGTTGAAGTCCACAAGTCTTAAAGTTGTCAAGGTTGAGGACCCCCCCCCCCGCAGTTAGACATTAAATGGTTTTTAATCAAGACTCTAAAACGCTGAAGACTTTCAGTGTATCTTTTAACAACTTCAGAATTTTCAAATTTTATATTTTAGAACTCATTTCTGTTCGAGAAAACATTAACACTGAGTATTCATAACTAGATTTTTGGTTACAGATATTATTTAGTAACATCATTCAATGTCTTCATCATTATTTTGTAACTATTATTCTATTGCAATAACTTGTTTTTTTCCCCTTTGTATTTTGTTAGGTTGTCCTAGATGTTGGATGTGGCACTGGAATCCTTTCCATGTTTGCTGCCAAAGCAGGTGCAAAAAGGGTGATAGGAGTGGATCAATCTGAAATCATTTATCAAGCCATGGACATCATTAGGTAGCCACCCTTCACATATTTGTCTTCATTAAAATAAATGATAATGCTTAAAGAGAAGGGACTTTGAAGGGACTTTAGTCACATCAGACCTATTTTTGTTCCAAGACTAGGCACTAAATGGAAGCCAGATATTCTTGGGCTTCTAATAAAGACCTATGACCTGTAAGTAGGCCCTGTTTTACTTTTTTATTTTCTGCAGGATAAAATTATAACTATGCTGTTCAAAACAGTCAGTGTTATAAACGTTCGGGGAATAATCCTCCTATAATGCATCATTTTATTTGCAAGCAACGGGGAACAGAAGTACTCACTTACTTTAAAAGGTTGGTTTATTTCTTTTTTGAAAGTAGTACTTCCCCACTACTGTCACTATGATTTTTACAGATAGGAAATAATTTGATTTATTATTTGAAAGAATATGTTAAGTCATCTATCAAAAGAAAAACGTCTGCTGTATGGAATATGGAATGAAGAAATGGTGGATGCTGTTTCCTTGTGTCAGTTTCAACTTATTTCTTGGGAAAAAGTGGGGTATCTGTATTTTTGGTTTATTTTATATTTAACAGATGTTATCAAGTTTAAGACTGTCACAATCACTAAACTCTCAGCTGTTATAAGAATAAAATAGCTATTTAAAATACATTCTTGAAAAGTCTAAAACAACTATAAGACCAATTTTTAATAATTTATTATATATCAATCAAAAATCAGATTAAGCATTCTATCATTTCACATAGGGCCCCCAAATACTTAAGTTTCCAAAATTTTCATAGTGTTTAAAGAGTGGTAACCAGTGTAATTTGTGTGGGGAGTTTTACTGAAAAACGTAAGTCCTCTCCCTTCATACTTTATGGCAGTGATGGCAAACCTTTTAGACACCGAGTGCCCAAACTGCAACCCAAAACCCACTTATGTATCGTGGGGTGCTGGGTGGGTATGGCCCATTGGGTGGATGTGGCCCATTGGGTGGGCATGGCCAATTGGGTGGGTGTGGCTGCGGTGGTAACGGCAGACTGGATGGGGCTAAAAAGTTCAATCAATCAGTTCCAACTTTGCGAGATCTTTTTTTTCCCACGAGAAGTTGAAATTGATTGATTGATTGAACCTTTTTTTTTGCGCACAGTGGTGGAGACCTAAAGTGAAAAGGTTTTATAAAACAGCTGAAGGCTTAGGACTGGGGCGACGGCACGCGTGCCCACAGAGAGGGCTCTGCGTGCCCACTGTGGTATGCATGTCATAGGCTCGCCACCACGGCTTTATGGAACTGAGGGATCACATGTAGTTTCTCTCAAGATGCACATGTTGGGCAAGTCAATTCTGGTTTGAGAAAATCTTGCAGCTAACTCATTGCCAAAACACATAACAGTGATGGAACGATAGGAGTTTATAGGCTATGATGAACACTTTAAATTGCACTGAGAATCTGATAGGAAGCTGATAAAAGTGAACAGACACATATATTTGCCTTCATTTGTGAGGTACCAGTATACAGGTAGTTATCGAGTTACGATTGTAATGGAGCCTGCCCATTCCACTTGTTACAAGTGTAATGGAGCCTGCCCATTCCACTCGTAACTCGAAAACTTGTAGAGTGAATTTTGTGCCTCGAACGAGATCACTCCCTTGCTTATTAAAACACACGCGGTGGGGATTACCTGTAGTACATAAAGGGAGTGAATACTTGACTGACATCTCCACCTGCATAAATTAGAACTGCCGGATAAAGGTAGAAATGGTAAAACAGTGCCCCCAGTTTGCCAACTTCAGAAGCAGTCTAGAAGAATACCATGGTCAATTGTATCAAGGCCAACGAGACCTCTAAAAGACTAGGGATATTCTACCTCCGTCCAGGTCCCAACAGAGGTCAACCACAAAAGTGATAAGTGCTGCCCCACTTGTGTCAAAGTCTAAATTAATCTCTCTTTAGAGTGCTGTCACAATGACTCCAGTCTCAGTAACCTTCCCAAGACAATGAAGGTTAGAAACAAGATAACAATTATTAAAAATTGCTAGTTTCAGGAAGAAGCAGGCCATAGAGAACTAGATGACCTTGGAGAAGGAATATAGCAATTGGCCAAATACTAATTAAGCCCAAGAGAGGAAGAAAATATTAGAAAGAAACTTACGTTGAAGGGCAAACTGCATCTTCTTTCAGAGTTGCAATTGCAAATATAGTATATCCTCCAAAAATGAAGCACTGATCATCTCCTGGAGTCGACTGTTGCCCCTCTCCTGCTCTCTGAAAGAGCTGGGGGGGGCGCATGGATCCAAACTGTAGATGGCTGAGGACATATTAGAGAGAACCATATTACTTCTTTACACTCCCAATAGCCAAAATGAATCCCAGGTAAAATGACAAAATACTATCCCAGTCACACACATTGAACTCTGCCTACGAAGAGTCGAGATGGGTGGATTTGAGTGACTTTACGCGCACAGAGCTGCACCCTCATTGCAGCAACCAGGTAGGAGTCTATGCGAGGCCCTGTTCCCGAAGCACTACCCTAAACAATGCCACTGCCTGTCAGTGCATTGAAAGAGGAAAAAAATGTGTGCTTCTCCTGTTTTATTGCCACAGTGGAGGCTTGAATTTGAGTTTGGTTCTCCATACTTGGCCAAGTTAGCTTCTTGTCTTCCTTCACTAGTGCGTCAATCGTGATATATTGTTTCCATCTCCTGGAGCTTCTCGGTAGACAAAAGACACATCTCAAGGTGATCTATACAAAGAGAGACCACTCAGGAGCAATTTCATCAAGGGGCCAGGCCACCTCTATGTTAGCAAGCAGCCAGGCACTCAGTGGAACTGCTGGTAAGATTGTTGGGAACCTCCTCAAATATTGGTGGAATCCATTTGGATTTCATTTGTTTCATTTCAACTGGTGTTTGGGGAGTATCTAAGATTAGACCTAATGCTCAGGGAAGCCCAGAATTAAATGAGAAAATCAGATATTAATTTCAACAATAATGTTACTCTTGATTGGATGCCAGCAATTATTTTCAATGTAAATATTGCCAGCGAATCCTAATTTGGTTAATATTTTATGGTTAGTATGGAATTACTGAGTTCGTGAAGCTTTTCATTGCTGTTTATCCTCTAAAATGCTAAAATTGTAATGAGGTTACTGACTTCTGTTGCACATCAGACGTAAGGTGATTGTACTATAATAAATGTTTAAGAAAGAATATAGATAATCATTGTGGTAGATAAATAAATCCCAGTGGTGTGAATAATTACACTGCCCTGTCTAGTATTAGCTGTCGTGAAAATGGCATAAGAAAGAAAGATTGATAAGTTGTGCTTCAGAGAAAGTGCTATTAATCTTGAGTAATTTAATCCTGAGTTTCCTTGTACATATTTTTATTTAAAATGTGAAAAAATAGGATATCCATAAAGGAAATTGATATTCCACCATCATGCTTCAGCTATAATACTGCAGTTAAGTAGGGATGATTGTTTTCACAAACACTAGAAACATCAGTTACTTTACTAAAACTTAGTTGTGTCATTTATGGACTGGTTTAAAACGTCCATTTATCAACAGATTAAAAACCATTTTGTGAAAGTAAGTATCTGAATATAATTCTTTTTATAAAAAACCTTACAGAACACTTTGGTGTATTCCACTAGGTTCAGAAATTGTGAATATTTGGTTAAAGCACATTTGACTATTAGATCTTTATGTCCCAGATAAGCAAACTCATATTTGTCTCTGATCTTATAATTAAAACTTGAGTTAAAATGTAATTCATTTAGCATAATTGTAACAGCAGACCAATTGATTTGCAACATACAAGCGCATTTTGAAATCATCTGTTGATTTTTGGAAGCTTATAATTGGTGGGTTGTATAAAATCAAATAAGAGATATGAATACTTATTGAGGCTGTTCAAAGCATTTGAAAGAAGCGCAAAATACATTAACGCAAATTAATGTTAGTCTCTTCACAGCATTAAAGCAGCCGTTGGAATGTTTATGTAGTTGTTTTTCCTCCTAGCTGTTTTTATATACAGATTCTTGAATAGCCCTTCATGTCTCTGGCATTCCAATTATTTGGGCATATATATGCATACCTATGCATATTTGAAATAACTACATAAGTTTCCTAAGGATGTGACTTTTAATGTTTTGAGGAGGGGTGCTTCACTCATATTAACAAACTACCGTATGCAAAAAAGCCCTTTTTGAATGTTTTACAAACTCTTAACACTTCCAGATACAAACCTACCAGTACTTGATAGAAGAGAATATCTGTAGCTCAGGGTTGAACTGTGAAAGGACTTTGGTGCTCTGTAAACTTGGTGGCACACTGATGATATTATGTAATTTGATAATGAACAATCTGCAAAAACAAACAAACAAACAACCCACCAAGTTCAGAGAGCACCAGGGACCCCACACTACAGTATTCGCTTTTTCATTTTTCCTTTACATTTGTATAAGTAGCTTACATTTTCCATTACATATTTTCTTTCTGAAAATAAATTAAAATAAATAAATTTGCGTCTAAGTCTTGGAGAAGAATAAGCAGTGTTATATAAATAAATGATTGCACATCTCAGATAATGATTTTGTAATGCTGTTACAAGGCTTATGGAAGCAGTACTCACTTCCCTAAACTATTGAAAAACATCCTTGAGACTCAGAAGGCTCAAAGCACTGCAGCTATCTTGAAGAAATGCTAGCATTTCCCTAGGATGTCTTCTTCTATTGTTCATCAATACCTTTTTTTCCTTAGGATAAAATCAGTGGCATATGATCCCAAGCAAATATTTGAAAATGAAGTAGCTGATTTTCTATTGAACTTAAAATCCTGCTAGCCTATGTTAGTAACAAGTAGGGGAGGGTCTGTTTGTGGATCCCCATAGGTCAGTCCAAAACATCCATTCTCTTAATGTCTCATAAGCAAAACTTGCTAGGTTCTTCAGTACCGTGTTCCATGGCATCTCACTTAAAACCGTACAAGGGTTTTCTATGCAAGTATGATTTGCAATTCTTGAGTACAGACTGTGTAGCTGTACTAGCAAAAAAATATTTGTGGAACAGTTCTCTGTTATTACAAGTACTTGTTAATAGTAATGTTTGTGTGCTTTCAGGTAAAACATAATTAGAAAACATACAACATGCCCTTGCCCTTTGCTTTGCAGGATCAATGGACTTGAAGATAGTATTCATTTGATCAAAGGAAGAATTGAAGAAGTTGATATACCTGTTGAAAAAGTAGATGTTATCATATCTGAATGGATGGTAAGAATATGCCTTGCATAAATATGGAGCCATAATTTCAAATGTGCTAAAATATTATGTGGCAAATGGCCATATTTTTATTTATTGTAACTATTGTGTTCTGGTTCTAAAATGACAGGAAATAATTTGTCCCAGCAATGACACAATAACTTCGGTTTGAAATCTTTTAGGCTAGTATTTCACCATAATTTATCATAGCCATCAAGTGGCATTTAAAAGACCTAGAAGAAACTATATATGCAGATATGTGAATTTATTTGTATGTAGATAGAATTCAGAATGACAGAATTGGAAGGGGCCTTGGAGGTCTTCTAGTCCAACCCCTCCTGCTCAAGAAGGAGACCCTATGCCTTTCCAGACAAGTGGCTGTCCAGTCTCTTCTTAAAAGCTTCAAAGTACCCGAATACTTTGATGAGCGTTCAAAGCTACAGTGGCACTGCAAAAAGGGGAGTTTTTTTAGAAGCTGAACAAAATTGCTAGTGTAGCATGCTGGTGCTAGGCTTTCAGAATATTCATTTTACTTATAAAGGGAGACAATTCACTCAGCACATGCCCTTGGGAGAAGCACGTGAGCGTGTTTTTTTTTTCACATCTTGATGATGGAAATGTTGCTACAAGAAGGAATTAGACTGTGTTAAATCCATGGGCAGAATTTTCCTTCTCACCGATGAGGATCACTTTCTTGCAGTCAGTGCTAGATGCACACATAGACACACATGGGCACACATGTGTAGGCACATGTACGTATATATCTGCATAAATACAAATCTGAAACAAACACAGAAACGGACAAAGCGCTGACCAGCAGCATCCTCTGCTGCTTCTCATCCAGAGTACTTTGCATAGCTGTTACAGAGAAAGTTGTGTGATTAAGGTGTTCACTAACCAATGATCAGGACATGGTAGAACAGGCAATGGACCAGGAGCATTACTAGGTTTGGGCTGACTTTGAAAAAGGTGGCAGGTTGTGTTTTTTTTAGCTAACTTCTGCCCCCCATCCCATCCTGGTCTTATCAGTAGGTAGTGATAGTGTATAATAGTTCTTGTTCTGGTTCCAGCATCCCTGTGGTTCCTCAGCCGAATGTTGGGTGAAGAATCTACAACAGTGATTTGTCTGTGCCTCTGGCCTAGAAGCATTATAGCTCATGAATATATGAATAGCAATAACTGGTCACATTTGCCATTTGTTTCTTTTATCAAGTGTAGGTGGTAAATTGCTGGAGGAAAAAAATCCCTGCAAATGAAGGGATGTTCACAGATGTAGGCCAGAACTGATGTTTGCCCAGTCCTGATAGACACTATGCAGGAATCTGAGAAAAATAATGTGGTGTGGAAAGACTATAGAAGACATCTCTTGAGAATCACTGGATCAGTGGAATCACAGTGATCAGTGGAATCACTGAAGAAATTGTGTTGAAATCCACCCGTGCGGTATGAGGAAACGAGTCCCAAGAAGGATAATGAACAGAGTAATTAGAAGATAGAAGATGTATAGAAAATGAATGTCCAGAAAACTAAAGTTAATTGTCTTAGAGTGTTCTTAAATAGTTTTTTACATGGCTTAAAAATGACAATAAAAGTTATCTATCTCTTAAATATCAAAGGTAGCATAGCATCAGGGACGCGGTGGCTCAGTGGGTTAGGACGCTGAGCTTGTCAATCAGAAGGTCGGCAGTTTGGCGGGTCGAATCCCGAGTGCCGCGTAGCAGAGTGAGCGCCTGTTACTCGTCCCAGCTTCTGCCAACCTAGCAGTTCGAAAGCACGTAAAAATGCAAGTAGAAAATAGGGACCACTATGGTGGGAAGGTAACAGCGTTCTGTGCGCCTTTGGCATCTAGTCATGCCGGCCACATGACCACGGAGACGTCCTCAGACAAGCGCTGGCTCTTCGGCTTTAAAACGGAGATGAGCACCTGCCCCTAGAGTCGGAAACTACTAGCACACACGTGCGGGGGAACCTTTACCTTTACCTTTAGCATGGCATCAAAATGTATAAGACAGTATAAAATATAATAATAATAATAATAATAATAATAATAATAATAATAATAATAATAATATAATGCCAAACATGTTTTGAAAGCAGAATGAAAGATAATTATAACTGAGTTGAATTAAGCCTAGAGCTTTTTCCAAGTTTTGAATCCGCTAGCTTAGAATAATCAGGGGTTTTTTTTTGAAGGAGGATTCAGTTTGGACCTAAAGCCTTTAAAAAAAAAAAAACATTTCAGTGCTGTGTGGCACATCCCCACAACAATTTTATTTGAAGCAAACTTGAAATTGCAAACTTGCTATCTAGAGATAAAATTGACCCATCACAAGACCATCACTTCACACCCCGACCTGACCCATCACAAGACCTATTGACCACAAGAAGCCCTTATAAACAGAAGAAAACTGATACTGACATACCCTTAAAACCCGCTGAAGATTTTATCTAGCCTGGTAATGAAACCTTTGAAAACCAACCCACAAGCTCGGAGACTGGGCCTTCACCCTCATAAAATTGCATGCAGGAGCATTTTTTTAAAATTCAACATCCAGAATTATTCTAATTGTTTATTTCTGTTTCTCTGAATCTTGATATACGGATATGCTTCTGTCACCCAGCTATGCCAGTATATCTCACAAAGCCCTTATATCTTTATTCTATTTGCTATAAGCACTAACAAATATTTTTAACAGTTGAAACACTTCTATCATATGCAATAATAAAATAGCCTTTCTTTGTTCATCTAAGAAAAAGCAAGTCAGTTGTATGTCTTCATTTGGTTGCTACTTTCCATCATTACCATTCTGCTCACAAATCTGTGCAGTACAGAATACTTCGCTTTAATTAATTTTGAATTAATAATGCAACTTTTTTTAATTATTTTTTTTTAAATTTACACCTTGTCCATGTAGAAGCAGGAGAGTCTCCAAGCATCATAGACCAAAAATGTCAGGTATAATTCTCTTTCCAGATGGCACCCCTACAGGTGAGGCAGCAGCCTGTGAAATTACATTCTAAATTACAGCAGAGATTAGCACCACACATAGAGCAAAACATTTTGAGATTGTTGATGAATGACTTGATTCAGTGTGATGGACAACCCCTTAGCAGCTTACAGGATGTGATAATCCATAAGGGAGCTTGGATGGTTGAGGTAAAAACTGCAGTATGAGCCTGGAAAATACCAGAAGAGAACAGTTGAGTTCTAAAAAAAAATACCAGTTATTTTATCGGTGGTCTGCCTTTTTAGCATGACTGAGAAAGGTAATGATGTATTAATGCAATAATTGGTTTCTTCCAGTGATGGCTTTGTCCTAGCAGAAAACCTTTCTCCCTCCCAGGGGTGTAATACTCAATTTTCATTATACCTTTCCATGCTGTGTGACACATTTTTTGTGGAGGATTCCTTGATTTTCAAAACAGCCTTCATGTACGTGTGGGGGGAGGGAGTGCAGTGCGGAAGGAGGAACAGCAGACATCTTGGGTCTCCTTGTGCAGAGAGAAATGCTCCATAGAGATACAAAAGGTACTGTTGGATGCAAATATACATATGTCCTGCTATAAAAAACCTGCTTGCCATTTGTCCCTAGGGCTGTTGTTTGTGCAAACAGCAGCTAGAGAGAGAGAGAGAGAGAGAGAGAGAGCTGTTCAGTAGGAAACTGATGAAAGCTTTCCATCAGAAGCACTTTCTGGATCAAGCTGTTCTGGCTGCTATTTTTCCCCAAAATAAAATTGCTATCTTAACCTTGCTTACTTAACCCTCAGTTCTAAATAAAGTTGAGCCTTCTTATCAGTAGAAAAATCGCCTCTTTCTCACTGCTGTGTACCTTTTTTTTTTTTTTAGAGAATAGATTTTCCAATCCTTTTGCAGATGCTGAGATTCAAACCTACTTTTCCGGCTACGCACAGTTAGTTTGCGTTCTGAGAATAAAATATTATTGGCTGTTAGGTATAATTATGATCTGGTGTTCAGCCTTTTGAGAGAAGCCCAGTCCTAACCCTCCTTTGCTTTCCAGGATATTGCTAAGGAGGAATTCAGAAACTTTTAATTTCCTTTGTACATTAAACCAATTTAATCCAGGCAAACTGTGATTAAACTTAAACTTTTGATTTGTAGTTTATCAGTACATTAACTTAAGTTTCATATGACACACTGTGCTGTTATTCTAAAATAAAAGCCCAAATTTACAGTTTCTTCTTTGCAGCCATGTTGAAGAAGTGGGAATGGGCTGGGAACTAAGAGCATGTACATGGCCTAAAGGAAGCTATGTTTCTTAATACAAAGCTATTCTTTTTATCCTATATATATAATCAGTCTCAGGTCTTGAGGTTATTCTTTACATTTTATATGCATGCCTCCAAACCAGCACAATTTGTTGAGCTTCTCTTTGATTTCCAGTGGGAACCATTCCATGGTAAGGGGCCTGCACCCTTCTCTATTAAACATACTTTTAAGTGGGCAACATTTAGCTACTACCATCCCTGTGCCTAAGCATTCCTGCCTCTATGGTGGTTTTGTAGCAGGAACTGGGTGAGTTTTCTTTTTGGCTTGTATGACATTTGTGGCTGACTTTTGCTGGATTTGAGAGCTGAAGTTTTTATTATTATTTTATTATGCCCCTTTATGTACAAAAAGAGATATGCTCTTCAGAGATTTCATTAGTCACATTTTGTACATATTGATACTAATAATCAATTAAAGTTAAATCTGTGGCCTCTTCCTTTAGGAATTGTGAAATGCTAATACCCTAATGTGTTTAACCCAGAAAAAAGGGTGATTTATAAAGAATTATTGCATTCAAATGGAGAATTAAAATCTAAATCGCAATTGCAGGAACAGGGTATCCAGGTAGATTGGTGGGCATATATGCAGCTTCGCAGTCAGTTTATGAAGGAGAGAGTAGTGCCAGGGATTACTAGAGAAGCGCAAGGATTCAATAAGATTCTTTTCGGGAAAAGTGAGAAGTTGCTGGCAAAATGTTATTCTTTACTATTGGATATGGATGGATTAAATGAAATTACAGAGGGCTTTAGGGTCGCCTGGGAAAGGAATCTGGGTTACCAAATTGACCGTGATAATTGGCGGTCCATTTGGGAGAAAAATTTTAGGCTAACGAAATCTACTGTGTATAAGGACAATGCTTATAAGATGATGTTTCGTTGGCATCTCCCTCCAGCTAGATTGGGTAAAATGTTTTTGGTTGTGTCCCCAGCGTGTTGGAAGTGTGAAGAAAGAGAGGGCACCTATTACCACCAGTGGTGGACCTGCAGTGAAGCGAGGAAGTATTGGCATCGGCTTCACATATGGTTGAATGAGATTTTGGGACATTCTGTTAAACTGACTCCTGAGACGTTTTTGTTAGGCTTAAAACCAGACAATCTGAATAGATCTGCATGGTATTTGATGTCGCATTTGTTAACGGCGGCACGGATATTATGGGCTCAATATTGGAAGAATTCTGTTAGTCCTCCCAAGGATCTGTTAATCAAGAAATTCATTGATTATGCGGAATCGGACCGTTTGACCATGCTGTTGAAAGATAAGGGGGATACAGATTATTATTTATTTGGAGACCGTGGTATGAATGGTTGATAAAAAGGGATGGTTACGGGAAGGATTGATTATATAATGTAACAGCAACTTGTCTAAATTATTAGAATGTTTATTATTATGTTTTGTATTTTTTAAAAGAATCTTAATAAGCACTGCGATGTATTGTTATGATGTAGTTGTGGACGCTTTCAATAAAATAAAAATATATATTCAAAAAAAAAGGAATTGTGAAATGCTTAATGAAAGAAATTGCTATACCAGGGTGTAAATGGCAGTACTAATAGGAAAAGAATGAAAGCTGCTGGACTATTCTTCAGAATACTTATGTCCAAAAACAAAGTTTATAAATGCTACTGTAGAGCTTGCTAAAACTGGTGCATAATTTTACACAATCTTCTATTTATTTTCCTTTTTGTCAATTTGCAGGGCTATTTCCTCCTCTTTGAGTCTATGCTGGATTCAGTCATTTATGCAAGGGACAAATATCTGGCCAAAGGAGGCTCAGGTTAGTCTGATTAAATAAATAGTTCAACTATGGAGAAAACTAGATTCTGCTATGCATGACCAAGAACTTTATTTTCTGAAATGAATCATCTTTCCATTAAGAGTAGCAGATAATTATTTCATAGTACAAATAATGCAAAAGCAATTTAACAGGATATTTGGATATTAAATGAAATACTATTTTCAGGAATTCTTTGTCTTTTTAAAAATAATTATGTGTGTGTGTATGTGTCTGTCCATGTTTTTGCTGTCATAGCAGAATTTTTCCATTATCTACAACACCCTCTTTCTCTCCCCCTTGCCAAAATGTTCAGGGACGGATTGAGCATGGTACTTGAGAGAAGAGCAAATCTGTTCTATTGATACATGCCATGTTGGACAAAAAGATTTGAATACTACCCAGTGGAATTCTTTAAGTTTGCATGAAGAGGAGAGCTAACAATGTAATCTGGATATGAGGTTTAAGGAAGAAGTAGGGACCTACTTGAAACTAGAGGTTCTAGTGTCTAGCATAGAAACAGTTTATCACAGCTTGGTTTTGTGTTATGTTTTCCCTTTTAATAAAACCCAATTTTCATGTGTAGAATAGAATAGAATTCTTTATTGGCCAAGTGTGATTGGACACACAAAGAATTTGTCTCTACTACATAAGCTCTTAGTGTACATACAGTGTACAATCAGTGTACAATCAACAAGTGATAAATCATCATGATCATAATCATAATAGAAAAATAAGATACAGCACTCAGTGATAGTCATAAGATACTAAATAAAAACAATCAGCTTAAACCATAAGGTACAAACAATAAACTGATAGTTAGAAAGGAATAGGTAATAGGAAAAATGAGAAGGATAATAGTAATACAGCCCTACTACATGGTCTAATATCCTAGGGCGTGAGACAGTGTTATGGGAATTAGCTGTCTGGCAGACTGATGGCATGTTTTTGTGTCTAGTTGTTTCGGCATGCAATGCCCTATAGTGTCGTCTTGAAAGAAGAAGTTGAAACAGTTTATGTCCAGGATGTGAGAGGTCTGAGGATATTTTCACAGCCCTCTTTCTGGGTCATGCAGTATACAGGTCCTCAATGGAAAGCAGGCTGGTAGCAGTTGTTTCTTCTGCACTCCTGTCTAACTCCGTTGAAGTTTGTGTCTGTCCTGTTTGGTTGCTGTGCCAAACCAGACAGCTAGAGAGGTACAAATGATAGATTCAGTAATTCCTCTGTAGAACTGTATTAGTAGCTCCTTTGGCAGTCTGAGCTTTCTGAGTTGACGCAGGAAGAACATTCTTTGTTGTTTTTTTAGTGTAGTGACATTTTTACCCCATCGGTTGTTAATGTCTATGGAGCTTCTCAGTCATCCAGGTCATGGTTGTCCCAAAAGTACTTTTTCAAGAGGCAACTGGACTTTCTTGTTTTTCTTTGAAGACGTTTCGCTTTTCATCCAAGAATCTTTTTCAAAGCTGAAGAAGCTTCTTGGATGAGAAGGGAAACGTCTTCAAAGAAAAACAAGAAAGTCCAGTTGCCTCTTGAAAAAGCACCTTTGGGACATCAGTTGGTAATATAAAAGCAGAGACACCCTCCCTTCTTTTTTATTGGATGTTTCTGCAATCCTGTCTGTCCTCTGTATCTTAAATCCTGGGATATGCAAACTGCTATCATTAATCAAATCATTTAGCCAGGTTTCAGTGAAGCAGAGGGCTGCCGAGTTGTAAAAATCAGACTTGCATCTGTTTAAGAGGAGTATGTTTAAGAGAGTAACAGAATCACAGAGTTGGAAAGGACCTTTGGAGGTTTTCTGGTCCAATCCTCTGCTCAGGTGGGAAACCCTACAACATTTCAGACAATTAGATGTCCAATCTTTTCTTAAAAACCTCCAGTGTTGAAGCACCCATAGCTTCTGGAGTAAGCAGGAGAAATACCTGTATTCTGATTTATTTTAAATCTGGAATTGTGTGCTTATGTTTGTATGCCACCCACTGAAAAACAAAATATATTGTTATGGTATTTAATCATTATGGTTTTCTATCTGTTCCAATGATGTGGAAGCTGAGGTGAAAGCACTACTTCTGAGGGAATAGGTGTGTGACAGGAAATTCTTCTAAACTCATGCCTATGAAGCTTCTTAATTATCCAGGTCATGGTTGCCCCAAAGATCCTTTTTCCAAAAGACAACTGGACTTTGAAAATGTTTTGCATCTCATCCAAGAAGTTCTTCAGTTCTAAACTCATGACTATTGCTCAATGGGCAGATGGGGGAATGCCCAGAAGGATTTTTGACCTGCTTCAGTTTAAGCCATACTTGTAGCATGACCTTGCTGCAGTGATTCATGTCCCCATCACTACTCATTCGGGCTGCTGCAATGCAGTGGGACTGCCTTCGAAGACTACTCAAAAACTGCATTTGCTTCAAATTGCAGGGATCTGTGTGCTATCTGGCAGATTTTGTCAGGATCAGAGAATATAAATATTGCAGGCAATCCAGCATTGGTTTTCCCTAGGTTTATTGGTCCAATTCACCTGCTGGTTTTAACCTATAAACTCTTTATGACTTGGCACCTAGGTATCTTCAGGGCTACCGTCTGGGACCAAGGTTGCATGTTTGGAATGTTTATCATAAGAGATGAGTGGGGCTAAGGCCAGGAAGCAATTGTTTTCAGTAATAGTGGCGGTTCTCTAGAAGCCACTCCTTCTGGAGGTGAAACTGACTCCATCTGTAATAGCCTTCCAGATTCAAATATAATTGTTCCAGTTGGATTTAGGGGTGAATTATTTGTAGCTTAAATGCTGATGTAAGCATGTTTTAATTTTATAAAACATCAAGAATTGTTGAGACGTGGTGGTTTATAAATTTAATTAAAATAATTTACAGAAAGCTAATAGCTATTAGAATTCTGGCTTATCACTCTGTGTATGTACGGCCTTAAAATTTATCCCCCGTGCAATTTTACTCCTCCTTCTCATTTACAGAGTTTATATTGAGGAACATCTAATTTTGGCTCTTTGAAATAGAATAGGAAGTGTTGAGTTTTCAGTGTTTGCTGAATCACTTACTAACTGTGTGCACAGCTGGATGACTTAATTAAAAATAGTGCTTAACCAAGGGAAAATATATAGGCTATTTTTGAGACAAACTGCAGTATTTAAAGCACCGTGAAAGAGTTGGCCTAGTATCTAGTATTAGAGAGCCAAATTGGTATGGCATTTGTTGCATTTTGCTAAAATAACGTACAAGTTTGTTTATTATTGTACTATATTAATGTGTATGTAGTTTTGCTGAAAAAAATGTTTCTAACTAGCATTCTTTTCTTTTAACATTATTATTAAAAGGTTGAAAACTGATATTTGACCTACAACTCCAATTATTTAAACAGTGCAAGGATATTAAACTATTCATGGGAGACCTAAGTATCCATTAATGATGGATATATGATGTGGAGTCACAAATTATTTTTTCCCAGGGACCACTGGAAAAGCCATACTTTTAAGGCTTTTCTTAAAAGACATAGGTCATAGCTGTGCAGATATGGCTAAAATATAATTGGTGAGTTATTAATTGAAAATAAATGAAAGGACTTAATTATAATCTATGTTTCTCATTCCCAATAGAAAATAACATTAATAATACTTTGGTTGATTGTTAACATAATTTGACAGGATTTCAAATAGAATGATTTTGTTTTTAAACATATGGAATTCGTGTTCTTCTGTCAACTGGTTTAGAAAGTTAACAGAAGCCTTATTCATAGCTTTTCATATTTTTATGTATAAAACAGCTAGCTGGTAGGATTCAAAGATCAGATGAATCTTCCCATTTCAGTGCTATGTGTGATGTGTTCTTGCATTGTGTGCAGTAGTAAACATCAGAACCTGTGAATTCAAGATATCCTATATTATTTCTAGAGTGGACTTTTTAAAGAGTTAGGCTGTAAGTCCAATAACCATTGCACCAGATAGAAGAAAGAAGGTTTATAATGAGCATGTTTTGATATAGTGAAATCTGTCATAATCCATGGAACTATAGCTTGATAGTGATAGCTTGATCAAACATATGCAGGGACTAAAAAGGTAAAGGTAAAGGTTCCCCCGCACGTGCGTGCTAGTCGTTTCCGACTCTAGGGGCCGGTGCTCATCTCCGTTTCAAAGCCAAAGAGCCAGCGCTTGTCCGAGGACGTCTTCCGTGGTCATGTGGCCGGCATGACTAGACGCCAAAGGCGCACGGAACGCTGTTACCTTCCCACCGTAGTGGTCCCTATTTTTCTACTTGCATTTTTTTTTATGTGCTTTCGAACTGCTAGGTTGGCAGAAGCTGGGACGAGTAACAGGCGCTCACTCTGTTACGCGGCACTCGGGATTCGACCCGCCAAACTGCCGACCTTCTGATCGACAAGCTCAGCGTCTTAACCCACTGAGCCACCGCGTCCCTGCTATGCAGGGACTAGGTGTTTCTTTTCCTTTATATGAAATTTCTTCCCCAAGATGTCAACAGAGATACCTTCAAAGTGAGAAGAACAATAACTTACAGATAATTTTGAAATGGCAAATATGGTATAGTTTCTGCAACAATGACATTGCTTTGAGGATGGAGTTTTTAAAATTAATTAACTGCCAAATCTGTATGAGTTGATAAGATATTTATCAACTACCCTTGAGCATTTTAGTGCCAATAGTGTAACTGCACAGTTCATTTAGCAGGGATTTAGGCATTTGTAATGGGTGAACTTTTGCCAATTGCTTTGGAACAATTGTCCTACTTTCTTTATTATGCCAAATGCTTTCCAGGAGGCAAAGATGATTTATATTTCAGTCTTTCTAGAAAGCAGATAGTCTGATTTAATTGAGAAGTTAAAGCTGTGGTACTCCAGACTATTCAGATTTCATTCAAAATTGAGTGGCATAATAGACATTTTAAATGGCCATCTGAATTTCAATTCACTGCAGCAATTTAACCATATAGATCAATAGGATATATAATAGGAGTCTCAAATCATCTTCAGGCTAGACATTTCTGTCTTGAAAATTTCACTGTCTTGGCAGAGATATTTGCAATATGAGCCATTGAACCCTTACTTTAAGGAAGTGTTGTTACCTGACACTCTAAGCTGTTCACTGTCAACAGTGTTAAGTTGTGCATTTGTCTATGCCTAAATTGTGTATCTTATTTATTATTTATTATGCCAATTTGTATGCCTCCCAACCATAAAGCTCAAGGCAGTTTAGGATAAAATACAATTTAAAAGCTCCCACTGCAATTGGTAAGTGTATGTGTTTAGAATTGCTAGGCTGAGTACAGGGAGAAGAAAAAAAAGCTTTCATCTTGCAGTTTAAACTGTTTATCAGCTAAGGCTTTGGAGGAACAGAGTGTTCTCAGTGGAATGCAATGTGGTTAATTTGCTTGTCAACTGAAGCTAAGACAGTGAAGCTCTAATGCTTCTGACCTTAATAAGCTTCTTAGTAAAAAGTATTAAAAAAGCAGAAGTGATTCCTTACACTAAAATTCTTTCAAACACTAAGAAGACAAGCCTACTGTAGTCCCAGTCTGTTTTAGAACCAAACCAGTAAAGGGAGTAAATTAAGGTCAGTGGTGCACTAGGAAAGTGCTACATTTCATCACTAATGTAGATTTTAAAGGCAAGTGGCAGAGAAACATATTATCCCTCCTGTAATACTTTTAGTTCCAAGTGTAGTAAAATGTCCGTGTGGCATTATACCTAACATTATTTATTTATTTATTTATTTATTTATTTATTGGATTTGTTATGGCTGCCCACTTCAGTATACTCTGGACATTTACAAAATTCAAATACACAGAACAATTTCAAAAACATAAAAGCAAAATGGACAGCCTGGACTAAAAACAGCCAAAACAATAAAAACACAACAAACACCTAAGCCCAGGTCTGGAGACAGAGCCAGGTCTTAAGGGCTGTTTGGAATCCTAGAACAGTAAGGTAAAGGTAAAGGTTCCCCCACACATGCGTGCTAGTCGTTTCCCACTCTAGGGGCCGGTGCTCATCTCCGTTTCAAAGCCGAAGAGCCAGCGCTTGTCCGAGGACGTCTCCGTGGTCATGTGGCCGGCATGACTAGACGCCAAAGGCGCACGGAACGCTGTTACCTTCCCACCGTAGTGGTCCCTATTTTTCTACTTGCATTTTTACGTGCTTTCGAACTGCTAGGTTGGCAGAAGCTGGGACGAGTAACAGGCGCTCACTCTGTTACGCGGCACTCGGGATTCGACCCGCCAAACTGCCCACCTTCTGATCGAGAAGCTCAGCGTCCTAACCCACTGAGCCACCGCGTCCCTATCTAGAAGAGTAAGTGCTGCCTAAATCTCTATTCCAGAGGGTGGGTACAGCAACAGAGAAAGGCATGCTTCCTCAGTTCCAGGACAGAAGGAACCGCTGCCCAATGTACTGGGCGGGCAGAAACAATTGGAGGTAGATAATCCCTCAGGTCAGGGTCCCCAACACCCGGGCCGGGGCCCAGTACCAGGTGGTGGCCCGTTCAGAACTGGGCTACACAAGCAGTGGGCGAACGCACACGTAGCTTCACTTGCGCGAGTGGCAGGTGCTCACGTTCATGCGCGAAACTTCATTTGTGCAAGCTGTGTGCCACTCTCACGGAACCATCCCCTCTTCCCCCCCTCCCCCTCCACCTGGCCACCAAGCCAGAAAGGTTGGAGACCGCTGGCTCAGATAACCAACTGTGTGCCCTGAAGGACTTAACAGGTACCAACCAACCCTTTGATTGCCCCCCCCACAAGGTCATTGGCAAACAGTTCAAAAGTACTATCCCGGATACTTTTCCTTCTTAAGCAACTGCTTTTATGCCCTTTTTCTTTTTTTCAGAAAAAAATAATGTATTATTTCTTCTTGCGCGTGTGGCTTTAAGCACCTTTTTTTAAAAAAAATAGCAGGAAAGGAAATCTACCTTCTGTGGTGTTGTTGTTGTTTTTTTCCTTTCCTCCTGTATTTTTCTTTTCTTACTGAAAACAGTTCAGCTGACAATTTATTATGACTGTATTAACATAGCACTGTATCATTTTGATCTCTCCTGCTCACCTCCCTCAAGTTTCCTAAAGGACCTCTCGGTAAAATGCTTGCAAAAAACATTATCCGAAGCAAAAGTACTACATGAAAGAGTGATTGATTGTAGTTGCTTTCCCCTTTAAAGGATGTTTGCTTCCAGCTTTGTCGTTCCTTCGGTATTACCTTTTTTACCACATTGCTGAGGGATCAAAGATTTCCCATATCTTACTTTGTTCTCAGTGTGAGCTGTTACTAATGACAAATGATTTGGAGGCAGTGAATCGAGAAGGACACAGATGACAAATCCACACCAGTGCTATAATGTGCTGCCCTGCAATGTCCGATCAGCAGTTTCATATCACCTGTGTTGAGAAATAATTCGATCAGATAAAAAAAAGATGGAATAACCAAGAATTAAAGGAGTTTTCCTTTTTCTTGCTTTTCCTTTTTCCTTATTTTTATAAATAGCAAGGCTTAAGGACTGAAACCAGCTCATCAGTGCACTGGTACGTTCAGAATATGTCCAAACTCTTTCCTCTTTTTTTTAAGATGGTGAAGGAAAATACCTTCCATTAAACTGGATTTTTTCTACAAGCAATTTTTTTTAAAAAATGAGGTTGCAGTGAAACAACATTGGACTATACTGTTATGACAGAGTAAGCAAAAACCTCCCCCAACTTCCCCTTTCCTTGGCATTTTTAAAATCATCGGCCATTTAAAAATAAATTAGTTGAAGGACAGATCTAGATGTACAACAAATAATATTAGAACATGCACTTCAGAGTGCCTTACAAAGTCAACCTTGTAAATATGCATGTTCTGTACCAGCCTGCTACCGGCCCTGCAGAAAAGGCAGGGACAACCCCTTTACAAATGGCAAGAGGCTGGAACTAAGCCTGCCAAATTTATTAACATAAAACAGCAAAACAAGACACCAACCATGAAACAGGAGCTATTCAAGCGGTTGCCTTCAGCAAACCAGCCCTCCCACGCATTCCCCTTTTATACAGTTCAGGGCGTGGCTTCTCTCTGCCTCCTTCCGAGGTGCCCCATTGCCTTCCTCTGTTTACTCCTGATTGACTGCCTCCTGCGTCGGGCGTCCTTGAACAGGGCCAGCTGTGGGTCATCTTCATCCATGCTGTCAGGCTCACACAGCTGGGTCTCCGTCGTGACCAGGTGGGAGGGGCCTGGCTGAGGGCTCTCATCAGCAAGCTCTCCAACCCCCTCAGCAAGCTCTTCAACACCCCCCTCCTCCTCTGAGTTCAACTGCCGAACCCACAGGCTGACCCTGAATCACAACAATACATTTGTTTCTTTTTCTCACTCTTAAGACCTATCTGTCTACAGAAAAATGAAAAACTTAACTCCTATATTTATTTATATATTTTTATTCATTTATTTGTATCTTGCCTTTATTATAACTACTTCAAGGCAACAAACATATCCAACAAACCTTCTTCCTATTTTCCTCACAACAACAGCCCTGTAAGGCGGGTTGGGCTGAGCGAGAGTAATTGGCCAAAGTCGCCAGCTGGCTTTCATGGCTAAGGAGGGACTTGAACTCACAGTCTCCTGCTTTGTAGCCTGGTTCCTTAACCACTAGACCAGGGATGTCAAACTGTTGGCCCATGGGCCGGATGCGTCACGTGGAAGCTGCACCCACCCCATTGCTGTCAATGGCAAACGGTCCCGATACGTTGCACGACGTCATGTGACGTCGCGAGTTTGACATGTCTGCACTAGACTGAACTAAGCCGTAGGTAGTTCAACATTTGTTTCCTGCATATAGGAACAAACAAATGAGCTCTCTGTAAAATTTGGAAAAATTCTGCACGGACATTAAATGGCATAATTGTATACCTGTATCTCTGCCGCCATCTAGTGATCATCCAGATTTTTTGCAGCTCAGCAGTTAGCTATAGCTTTTTTTGTTAGGCTTGCCCTCATCCTACTTGCTTAATTATTTATTTCTTCTTTCAGTTTTTAAGGCCACATACCTGCTATGTGTTTTGCGCAGCTTGCATAAAGGAGAAATCAATAAAGGAGAATATTTGTAGCTCAGGGTTGAAATGAGGGGCCCTTGGTACTTTCTGAGTTTGGGTAATGAAACGCATATAAGGAAACAACCAAGCTCAGAGAGCACCAAGGACCCTTGCATAGGATTAGAAATGTCACACTACAAAACTATCTCTATAGCAGCATTTTGTGCCTGGGAGAGTGCAGTCCAAGCACATATTTAGGCAGTTTCATTCATTCATTCATTCATTCATTATTTTATTTTATTTTATTTTATTTTATTTTATTTTATTTTATTATTTTATTTTATTTTATTTTATTTTATTTTATTATTTTATTATTTTATTTTATTTTATTATTTTATTGATTTTATATACTGCCCTATTCCCGAAGGACTCAGGGCGGTTTACAGGGTGAGTTAAAACAATACAAATAAGTACACTTTAAAATAGAATTAAATAAGACTAGCCCACAATTAAACAAATTAAAATTAAAAATTAAATTAAAATTAAAATTAAATTAAAATTAAAATTAAATTAAAATTAAAATTAAATTAAAAACCCCTCAGTCCAGGCCAGCAAGATCAAACAACCAAGTTTTAAGGTCCCGGCGAAACGAGCAAAGGTCTGGGGCAGTCCGAAGTTCTACCGGCAGTCATTCCATAGGGCAGGCATGCCCACAGAGAATGCCCTCCCCCTTTGAACCATCCGTCGGCATTCCTAACCGGCGGAACCCTAAGGAGGCCCTCCCTGTGGGAGCGCACAGGACGCTGGGAGGCTGATGCTGGCAGCAGGTGCTCCCTGAGATAATCCGGACCCATGCCATGCCAGTTTCATGCTGCATTCTGACCAGTGTCTAGGGAGAAAGAACCAGGCCTTCTAAAATCTATGAAAATCTCGCAGGATTGTGGTCATCTGACTTCAGGATGGAGCAATGCGGGCACAACTGAGGCATTTTCTATCAAGGTTACAAGGTTTGTAACATGAATCAGGCTATTATTGTTCCATTGGATTTAAATGCTGATCCTGGCAGCGACCTTTGCAAATTTAACATGTATGCATGTTTTGGGGGGGGGGAAATACTGTTATATAGCACTTGCTGTATATTATTTTGGAAAGCAGCTTGCCTCAAATCACTTTGTCAGTTCTTAATGAAGGATGTTGTTAATAATCCAGGAACAGGCCTGGAAAGTTGGAAGATGAGAAGTCAAGTGTAAGCCACCAAGTCAGCAACCTTGTCTGTAGAAGAAACAACATTCTCCTGTAAAGTGTGTTTTATGTCAGTGTATGTGGCAGTGGTCAGCTATGCAGAACTACTGATTTATTTCAGCTGCATTGATGACCTTTTTTTTGTATGTGTGAATAATATCCCCTTTCTTTCAGAATAAAATATTGGAATACGTGAAAGGCTTTCAGTCTGAAAACTTGGGCTTTTCTCCCATTTGGGGGGAAATCCACTTTCTTTAGCTACTTTACCAGGAAAGAATAGGTATATTTTTTCATCCTGTAATGTTGATTACTTCTTCCAAATGTTTAATTCTGAATAAGCATGAAGTCTGTAGGATATTCAGTATGTTGATTATAAATAGATACAACAGATTTTCCCATTTGAATGTTCTTTAGGCTTTTTGATCTCGCCAGGGCTCGCTGCCTTGGAAGAGTGAGGAAGATTCTCAGGGATGACTCACACCCTGGACGGTATCTCTTTACTCTCCTACCATCCGGTAGGAGATATAGGAATATAGCCAGCCGTACCAACAGGCTGAAAAATAGCTTTTATCCGTGGGCTGTTAGGCTTTTAAATGGGACATAATCTTATGCAGAATTGACTTGGGAGGCCGGTGTGTGGTGTAGTTGGTTCACATAGTGTGGTGGGATGGAGGGTTTGTTGTCACTGTGTGTTGGGGGGGAGAGAGCACGGGGGGAGGCTCAGCTAATCTCAATGTACACATGTACTTTGACAATAAAGGTTTATTATTATTATTGTTGTTGTTGTTGTTGTTGTTGTTATTATTATTATTATTATTATTATTATTATTATTATTATTATTATTATTATTATTATCTAGACCAGGGGTAGGCTCAGGAATTCTGGGAGTTGAAGTCCACGAGTCATAAAAAAGCCAAGGTTGCCTACCCCTGATCTAGACTGGTACAAGAAAAATGATGATAACACCTGAAAACTCTGCACTGGTTGTCAAATGTTTCTTGGGCCCAATTTAAAGTATTGATAATGAACTTTAAAAATCCTAAAAGAACTCAAACTTGGACTGTCTAAGATAATGTTTTTCAACCTTGGCGATTTTAATATGTGTGGGCTTCAACTCCTAGAATTTCCCAGCATGTAATGAATTGAAGTCCCCACATCTTAAAGTTGCCAAGGTTGAAAAATACTTGCCTCACTACCATAGGGGTCCCCAACCCTCAGTCTGTGGATCGGCACTGGTTCTGTGCTCCAATTGACTAGGAAGATAGGATATAAATCAAATTACAATAATATAAAACTTGCTTCTTAGAAAAATAAAGCATACCAGTTCAAAGCTGTTTGTATTTTCTGTTTTATGCTGTAGGTTTTTGCTATACCACTGGTAGTCTCAAAGCTCTTGTCCTCTTTCACATCCCAGTAAAAGAACAACCTACAATTGTTACAGCTTTGTTGTACTCCATTTATGGAAGCATACATCTCTTTTAGTCCTAGAGGATCTTATTTCAGACATGTAGCTCTGGAATTGCTGAATCTAAATGTTTTGTTTTCCTCCAGCATGTTTAACGACATTTGGCTTTTCCTGTACAGAAATTTGCCCCTGCACAGTCCTCACTATTGAATAATTTATCTAATTCCAGTGTATCCTGACTCTTGTACCATTAGCCTGGTGGCTGTAAGTGATATCGCTAAGCATACCGATCAATTGACTTTCTGGGATGATGTGTATGGCTTCAATATGTCCTGCATGAAAAAGGTGGTAATACCTGAAGCAGTTGTGGAAATCTTAGATTCAACGACTCTTATATCTGAAGCTTGTATCATCAAGGTACTGTGACAGAGAATGGCATCTTCTAAAAATAATAATAATGTTTCATTTATTCCCTTTGTGAGCTGTCTTTATATAAAACTATCATTATAGAAAATTAATATAGTGACTTTTAGTTCTTGGTCAATAGCAATGTGAAGTCCATGATGTTCAGTTTTGGAATTATCACTATGGGGTTTTAGTCTTTTGATAGTATATTTTCATCCTTGCTTACGAAACCCTCTCTTGGGGGTGGGGAATAAAATCAAGAGTGAAAGGAGAAGATATAAGGGTTATCTGCCACTCAACAATTATTGATTGCAGATATCCAGGCTCATTTGCAGTAATTTCACCCAAGGTCTATTATATAATTTAAACACTGACATTGTAACCCTATGCTCCTTTCTCTTCTCACTAACTCTCTTGATATGATTAGCAAACCATATTTTCTGGAGCTATGGTTAATTAATAGTCTCTATTTTAAATATTTGTAGAAAAAAATATTTTCCCCATTTTTCCTCAGCAGATATTTATGTCCATATGGTTAAAAGGGGGAGGGCCTTCTCTGTGGGAGCGCCAGCCCTATGGAAACAGCTCCCTCCTGAGCTTCGGATGGCCCAAAACCTCCAATCCTTTCACCGCGGCCTCAAAACACTCCTGTTCCACCAGGCTGACCTGGACTGACAGGCATTTTAATTAATTTATATTTAGAATTTTTAATTTATTTTTTAAATTCTCTAATTTTAATTTATTACACAGATGTTCTCAATTTTATTTGTATCTTGATTTGTACTTACTATATGTTTTGTTGTTAGCCGCCCTGAGTCCTTCGGGAGATAGGGCAGGATATAAATCCCATCAATCAATAAATAAATAAATAAATAAATAAATAAAAGGTAGCAATACGAAGTATATTATCAGTGTATTGCTTTCTTTGCAAATAAACATTGGATGTTGGGTATTTACCTAGTGTCACTGTAGAGTCCTTGGTGCTTTCTGAGCTTGGTTGTTTCCTTGCAGACATTTCATGACTCACATTCTACTGCTTCCTAAAACTTGTAAGAATATATTCTTTATTTGCATTGTGAAACTATGTCAAATGATTGGGAGGAAAGACCATTTCTTTGGTTCTCCTGTTACCGTACAGAAGAAAGACACGCCACTGCTGTTCTATCTGATACACTGAAGTTGGTTGACTTTCAATTTAGAGCATCCTGTTAAATTGGGTCCTCTTTAGATGTGTGAAATTTTATTCTCAGAATTCATGGCAGTTGAAATCCATTGTGATGGCCAGGGTAAGAAAGGTTGGTCTGCTGCTAACCCTCTCTCATCTTGATCAAGATAGGTTGCACTGCACTGCGCTGTATTCCTCTGGAAAAATAGGGATTCTATAGTTTAGGATTCCAGTAAGTAATAATCATACCCAGCATGATGATGGTTCCTCTCATTGTATTTTAGATGATTTAAAGTCAGTTTGGTGTAATAGTTAAGGCATCAGGCTAGAAACCAAGAGAATTCTAGTCCTGACTTGAGCACAAAGTCAGCTGGGTGACCTTGGGCCACTCACTAGCTCTCAGCCCTAAGAAGAAGGCAGTGATACACCACTTCGGAAACCATGTTAAAAATGCAGGGGCCAATACAGGCAATCATTGAGTCAATACTGACTCAAAGATAGCAAAACAACAACAACCAAGTTGTAGTTTTAAAACTGAGAAGATATCCTAATGTAATCATGGTGGATAAAAGCCTTCAGATAATCTTTACATTCTAAACTTATTTTTCTGTATAATAAAACTAAGGAATTGACCAAGAGTGTCATTATGAGTAAATAACCAAGATTAATAGCAGCTTTCTAGAACTGGTGATTTTGAAATATCCAGGAAATTATAAAAATGTGCCTTATTTATCATGTAAGGTCGAAGAATATACATTCGGCAGTCAAATGTGGGTGAGTATGAATAATGCCTTTGTCATACTCTATTTATGTTCATGAAAATCTGTTAATATGCAAGAGTGAATTGGGTACATTTTCAAGGATATTTCTATTTTATGGGCTGAACAATTGCTGAACATCATTTGTAAACTGAATGAGTATAATAGAATTGCTGGGCTATAAAGAGGAGAATAGATTTTCTGGCTCCACTATAGATATATAATAAATATTAGTCTCTTCTTGAAAATACTCAAGGATATATTTCAAGCCTTTGGTAGTTTGCTCCAGTCTTAGGATGTTTATATATATGAAATATTAGGCGTAAGTATTTCATCTGAATCTCTTAACCATTGTTTCATCCTTATCTTTAGTGGAAAATGGATTATTTATTTGGTTAGGCCATTTTTATTTGTTGTTGGAAGGATATTCTATTTTTTACAGTGGAAGAATTTTTATCTTCACTGTACAATTTGTGAGAGAAAATATAGCAGCGTTCCATTTTCATGATTCACTTCTATCTTAAATCATTTATATTTCTTATTTTCACATACGTTGAAGTTTAAAAAACATATTTTTACAGTGTGCCCAAACCAAGAGCGGTGTACAAAAATTAAAAGAAAGCTGTGTACAACAATTAAAAGAAATTTCATTTTGGAAAGCAAGACTGGTCCTAGAGTAATAGTTTGCCCTGCAAAAACTAGAGAAGACAGACCTGTGTTCAGTTGTTGCTTAAGACACAAGGGAAAAGGAGCCAGATGAGCTTACCAGAAGAGAATGGGCATTTATAACGAGTGCCACCACTGAGAAGACCAACTTCTAGGCACCAAACTGTGAGACAGAGTTGCTAGAATAAGGGAAAAGTTAAAAGGGGGTGGTTTTTTTTAAAGGAAAAGTTAAAAATCCAACACATTGCTGAGATATGGAGTGATGAATAATACAATGGAAAAAAAAATCTTCTGATCCTTACCCAGCATGGAGTGTTTTTAAAGTTATGCAAACTGCATTGCAATCTACTTTTAGCATTTTCAAAAGTTACTCACCACACAGTGTTGGAGAGCAGCAATTAAAAAAGCAATTAATAGTCCTAAACTAAAAAATGTAAGCAAAATTATGTATTTTTGGCTTGAATTCACACACATAATTACATATCGATCTTATAAATAACAAGTTTTGCTGAGGTAAATACTTTTGATAGAAGGGGGATGGGGGTGAGCCTTTGGCCTTTAGCCGTTTCTTCTAGGTGTCCCTGATGGTGCCTTTGTGCACCTTACACTCCTCCTATAGGATTGTTCCATCTGGAAGGACTGAGAGCTCTACTGCAAAGCCTGCAAGATAGAATAAGTTAAAATAGTTATCAGCCAGGACTTCTGGTTTGCCGATGTGGCCACCATGGACATCTGGAAGGCGAGCTCCATCTTCCGTGTCCAGTTTCGCTTCGCTGGGGGACCCTGGAAAGGATCGAAGGTTGCCCTGTAGGGACAACCAGCAAGGAGGGGATCCCCATTGGATCGCGGGAGGGCTGTAGCCCTTCCACTCGATTCAGGGCAGCCCTCCAAACTGGTGGACGAAAAACCGTCCATAGCAATTTGGCTCATCACTAGGCTGCAGACAGATGAAGTCACACTTACCACCAGGCAATTTTAAAGCAGCGTGGATGAGACTGGGTGAGATCTACCTCGCTTAAATCCTAACTATTTTTTTTACTCGCATAAGCTGCTTAAAGTACTTTCCCTTCTGTGAGAGGGAAGGGAGATTTTATCCTCTAGAAACAGCGGCAACTGACTATCCAGGGGAGTTTAAAACATTGAAAGAATAACTTGAACCTAATTGGAATTCTATTTTATAAGATTTTCTATGCTTACTGAAGATCAGGGTTTTTACTGATAAAAAAGAAGCAAAACTGAAAAGATTATAAAAACTTTGGATTTAAAAGAAAACTTTAAATGGGAGGGGTGACACCTTGTGGCTAAACCTGATTCCACAATTTGTTTTTACGTAAAAGAGACTTGGCCAGCAGCTCAGACAATAGATAAGACTTATGTAACCTTGAGACTTCAGCTGTGAGAAGCCCAGCTATGCTCTTTATTCAATAACAAAATCTTTTTTTTTTTTTGCTTTTCTGATTGTAAAGCTTTTAAATTAATACACTACTAAGAGAATGTGGATGAAGATCAGGAACAGATTTTCTCTATGTTGAAAGCAATTCAAACTATTCTTACAGCTACTGATGAAATAAGAGGTTACAGAAAAGAACAAGATGTCAGCTCAGATATACGAACTCAAACTTTGATTACAACTAAAAATAAACTACACAAAATATGACTGAAAAGGTGGAACAATTAAAGATTATGACAGAAGATTCAACTGATCAACAAATACAGTCAATGGAAAACCCAGAAAAGGGACTGACATTATGGAAAAAGGAAAAGACTTTCTACATAAATCAGAAGGAACCTGAGGATCAAGAAGAAGAAAAGATTGAAGAGAAGATAAACAGTTCAGGATGATTATGTCAAGATGGAACAATAGATGATTTGTTAGTCCTCTCAAAAAAATGGTGATCGGATTTTTTTTTCTACGTCAAACAATCTGTATAACAACACAGGGAGATTTGTTTGATGACTCAAAAGCACAGACATGGAAGACAATTTGGCAAAGAAAGCAAGCCAGAATAAGACTGAAGAAAATTGGGGTTTTGATTTACTCATGAAAATTAAAATAGAATATAAGATGTGTACTTTGAATTTTAGATATTTTTATGAGATGAGATAAAGAAAACTCTGGTCATTTACAACTTAGAAGTATAAATATTAATAGTTAAATTTGAACATTGATTTGCTTATAAGGGTTAAATGTAAAGGTAAATAAGATATATATAAGCTGAAAATCCTTTGATGAATGTAATAAATATGTTTCTATTTAGTGGTATTAATAAAAATATTAGCTTAAATATGAAATAGCAGATATTAAGAGAAAAAGACAGGAAGTATTAAATATTGAAATAGGAGAAATGTTGGTTAGTAAATTTAAGATATCTGGACATTATCAGAAAATAAGAATATTATATTGTATTACTAATTAGTTGATGTAAGATGGTAAGAATTTAAATAGATAAGATATATATCCTGAATATTAGATCTTGTGATGAATTGTGATAAAGGGAATTGGGGTTATTTAAAACTTGGAAATTATAAATGTCAGATGTTAAATATAAATATTAATAGGAAACTAAAAATTGGGAAAAATTAATCAGGACATTGATTGTCAAAAAAGATTGAATGGATAAATGTAAGAAAATTATTTTTTATTTAATTGATATCAGAATTGTATTAATTTAAATATGAGACAGTAAATACAAAGGGGGGAAAAGAGAGGAAATATTTAATGTAATTGTTTGAGATCTGTACTAAAGATATTTGTATGTTATTGAAATTGACCAACTCAGCCACCACATTGCTTTTCAAATATTTAAATGTAAAACTAGAAAACCAATAAAATTTTATTTAAAAAAAAAGTTATCAGCCGCTCCAAAATCCATATATGACTTTCTTCAGTTTGGTTTTCAAGCTCATATTTGTTCTACCTTGCAGCGGATAGACTGCCATGCCGTCTCAGTTCCAGAGCTGGAATTTTCATCTGACTTCGTTTTGACAGTCACCAAGACTTCCATGTGTACGGTAAGTTTTGTTTCGCTTGTAGAAACATTTCTGAGGATGAGATGCCTCATTTTTTAAATCTTCTGTTTCTGCAAACAAAATTTTGTTTGCAGATAAAAGCCGCTGATCGGTTTGCGTAATTTGGTAGCTGTAGATATGCGGCGTTATCTTCAAGCCGATTAACTTTATTTCTTCGCTGATTGTCTTTCCAACAGTTAAGCTATTTCTCTTGAGTCTTTGACTGTCATGTCTTCTTTTTCATGATAAACATTTTTATCTTACCTTATGTTTTAGCTTTATGTTGTGGTTTTATACTTCATAAAAACCTATCCTTTAAAACTAACCGGTATAATTCTCTTGCCTTTAAAACTCTTGTCGCTTGCTTTCGGCAGTTTCCATTAATGTAATGGAAATGTGATTTCTTGTTCTATTTTCCCCAAATTTGTTTCAGATAATCTTTCAGTGCTCCAGGAAAGAAAGAGGATCCATTCTACCTGTGGATAGGCAGGATTAACTGTAACCACATTAAGCATTTTTAGATTTATTCAAGATTGTTTGGCGTTTTTGTATAAAATATTTCCTGTATCTTTCCATTTTTTTCCAGTTGATATAAGCTTTATCCATTTCCAAATTCCATTTTATTGTTTTGTAGACATTGATATTCTCCTGTCCTAGAATAGAATGTAAGATTTGGGAGTTATTGGTCTTTTATTAAATTTTTGTGGCAGTACACAGAAAAACTTAACATGTTGCCCGACATTATTTGTACTTTTTTAATATATGATTATTGGCATCTTTTGATGAGAATTTTATGATGAATTGCCAGAGATTAGTCAGAGATTGACAGTCCATCCATCCTATCAGACTGCCTAACCTTGCAGTAAATAAATGTCTATTGAATGATTTATTCATCATTTGTAGGCAGACAGAAACATTTTTTTCAGTAAAAGTACAATCAATAAAATGAAGAACACAAAACTATCTCCTAACAACAAGAATTATTACCAACCACTTCTGGACAAAGTTTATACTTAATATAGGAAAGGTTTGCTACTTTAGAGAAATAAAATTATCTTACTTGTTTAACAGATAACTGTGTTTAACGGTGCAAATAAAAGTGATTCAGTGGCCCGGAAATTTCAATAAAAGAGGAGTAACTAAATGGTGTGGAAGGTCCCTGTATAACCGGCAATACAGAAGAACATGAGCAGTAAATAAATAATGGAATACATTATTTGTGTAGTATTTGTTGGAGATAGCTAAACATATATCTTTGCTCAATTTTTGAATCTCAGTTTTGATTAGATTTACAGTAGAAGAATTAATGTTTAATATGTTGTTATGATTTATAACCCCATGGTGTAGTGATAACATTTTGTAAACTAGAAAAGTGAGAAAGTGATTTTGTGTGACATTTCCAGTCAAGTATATGTAGTGCTGCAGCCTGGAAGAAAGCTCTCAGTTTCAGACTATCATAGAGAAATACTAATTCATCCTCTCCAGTAGGTGGTGCAAAATATTAACTTCTCCCCCCTCCCACCCTACTACTTCACCAACAAATCTAGTAATGCATTCAAACTATTATATAAATTTAGGCAATATTTTCACATTCTGTTTTAGGGGTACAAAAGTGTTGAATCTGTTCGCTTAGACTTCTTTCATAGCCAATCCTTGTTATTTCTGGGTTTGGGTTTGTTTGGTTTTTTTGCCATTTATTTGCTTGGAATATAGCATCTTGATATATTTGTAGATAGTTACATTCAGTACCTATCAAAGATACAATTTTATATCATTCGCCGGTCTACGTATTTTTCTCACATGTCAACTTGAAAATCAGTATAGAAAATAAACTAGGCAATGTGCATAACTGTGGTATATTATGTGAATCTATCAGGCATGAACACCACAGATAGTAGCACCTATAATCAAATCTACTTACATCTACTGTCTATCTGGTATTTCTCCAGGGCTTGTCAGTGTGTAAAACGTGTTAGATTATAATAGATCAAAACATATACCAGGGGATTAAAATGAAACACCAATAAATCTAAATTGCAATTCTAGGCTTGAATCTGTATCTAAATGACTAGATTGTATTTGTGATCAGCTCTTGGAGGATTGAGTAGAGTGCCTTACTAAAATCAACCCTGTGCTCTTTTGAGTATTTAATATAGTAACAATATTCAGAAGTATATTGAAGTAGAAATGCCTAGCCACTATAAAATAAATAGTGTGGGAGGAGAGACTCAAGGATCTCAATTTGCCTTGCTTCTTATTTGACACATAGTCAAATAAGGCAGGTTGTTCCACTGGATAATTGTTCTAACTGTCAGGAAATTTCTCCTTAGTTCTAGGTTGCTTCTCTCTTTGGTTAGTTTCCACCTGTTGCTTCTTGTCCTGCCTTCAGGTGCTTTGGAGAATAGCCTGTGTCCCTCTTCTACTGTATGTGGCAGCCCCTGAGATATTGGAACACTGCTATCATGTCTTTCTCTTCATCAAACTAGACATACTCAATTCCAGCAACCGTTCCTTATATATTTTAGCCTCCAGTCCCCTAATCATCTTTGTTGCTCTTCTCTGCACTCTTTCTAGAGTCTCAACATCTTTTTTACATCGTGGTGACCAAAACTGGATGCAGTATTCCAAGTGTGGCCTTACCAAGGCATTGTAAAGTGGTATTAATACTTCACATGATCTTGATTCTATCCCTCTGTTAATGCAGCCTAGCATTGTGTTGGCTTTTTTGGCAGCTGCAGCACACTGCTGGCTCATATTTAAGTGATTGTCTACTAGGACACCAAGATCCCTCTCACAGTTGCTACTATTGAGCAAGGTACCACCTATACTATACCTGTACATTTGGGTTTTCTTGCCTGAATGTAGAACCTTACTTTTTTCACCATTGAATTTCATTTTGTTAGATGGCGCCCAATGTTCAAGTCTGTCAGTTGGATGTGGTATAATGCATAAATGCTGCTATGTACCTCTGAAGATTGGGAAACAAAAGATTGGGCAACTTTTGTGTCTGTGGGTCTATGACCCATTATTTCATGTTTTGAGTTCAATTTTTTTCTTGACTTTTGATTGGCTGGTGGCCTTAATCTCTTCTTGCACCACTGCCATATGATTTAATGATTTAGCGATTTCTTGTTCCTTTTCACAATTGGGAACTAGAGATCCACATGATTTACTAGAGCAGGTTGAGGTATACCTTCCTTGGGAAGGTGGAGATAGAATCCAGGGGAGAAGTGAAGACCCTTTTAAGTTTTTTGTTACAATAAATCCACCTTTCTCAAAACATTAGTTTCAAGGGAAGGTATGTACATTGAGATTACACTAAAGGGAGGTTTTATGGCAAAAATAATTCTTTCTAGTGGAATCTTTACTGGTTCCTGCATATCCAGCATTTTTTTTTTAGTCCAATGGGAGGAGTGTTGTAGGGCTGGACCGTATTTTTTGCCTGTCGTTTCAACTTTTTCTAAATTTTGTCCTCTCCATCGACCTACATCTCCCTTCTTTGTTCTGAGGATATAGGCTTAATTAGACCAGACCTTTAGCTTGGCTAAGCACTTACATTATCTTTTATTGATAGCCAATATTATGATATTGTGCCATTTTCCAAGCATTGTTCAAGCCCTCAGCATGGGTTTGGCCTCTACCTTTCAGTAGGCAAGCAATGCCATTTTTTTTTAAAAAAAAACACTATATGCTTAATCTGAAATGTCCTCAGAAAGCTTTTGATTCTTAAAGGCTTGAAGGGCCTTTGGAAGGGTATAATCATTATCTTACAATCCTAGATTCAGTGCGGTTGGGGAGTCCTTCAATGTTTCTCAAGCCTCAGAAATAGCTGCCATTGTAGTGTTTGGGCAGGAGAATGGATGGATAATAATTTTTCTATTCTGTGTATCTCCATCTCATTTACAGTAATCCGAAGCATAACTCTGTTTTGTTGCAGAATGTTTGAAATTACTATCTTCAATAGACCAGCTAGTTGGGATACTGTATTTATTAGTGAGTAAGGCTCAACCGAAATCACTAGTTTATTTTCTATTGCCTTCTATAATTATTTTCCCAGTTCTTTTACATCTGCATTTGTAATCTTATGGTACTTCTTATTTTGAAACTCCAGTGCTTTCTCCTATGAATTTTCTTTCTGCAATCCTATCATGTGCTTCTGAAAGAGAAGTTTAAGCTCGTCTGTCTTCTTGCTGGCTGCCAATAATTGTTGATAAACTGAGATCGGTCTTTATGTAACCAGCAGGGTGTTGTCTGCAAGGGGAGGGTCAGAATAATCTAGATGGCAGTCAAAAAGACTAGATACTAAAATTGAAGCCCACACTTCTGTAGCTGCTTGCAGTGTCAACATATATAAAGAGAGGCAGAGCTTTGATCTCACAATCTCAACTCATCATGCCATTTTTAAAATTTCTGCTCCTGTATCCAATATGTGTTGATGGCAGTAGTATGCATTTTTTAGTCACTAGGTCTAAATCAGCATTGCAAGGGAGTTCAGTTCTCCCTTCTTTCCCATTGCCTAATTGCAAATTATCTTCTGAAGGTGAAAGTTCTTCACATTCCCACTCAAGCTCCATGTATTTGTCAGAATTACAAGAATGTGACTCACTTATCCAGTCACTGGTGTTCATTTATTACAGTACAATCGAGTCACTTAAGGAACAGGTTTCTTCTTTGCTGTACTACACAATCGACAAGTAACTAAATTGCATGACACATTGCTACATAATATCATAGCCAGTTATATATTGATATACATTCTTAATCATTTGTATTATAAACTTTGAGATGTTCCATTTAAATGTAGTTAATCAGAAAACATTAGAATGCTGTAGCCAGGGCTTTTTTTCTCGTAGAACGCTCAGAACGGAGTTCCAGCACCTAAACATAGTGGATTCTTGTGGGATAGGCAAGGCGGGTTGTATGACATGTGTGAGTTCCAGCACCTTTTTCTTTTACAAAAAAAGCACTGGCTGTAGCCAATATAATTATTAGCCCCAGTGATTTATAATTGGGATACATATTGCATTCTATATATTCTTCAGTGAACATTAGAATTAGGACATTAGGGGGTGTCTGTGTATGAGGGTGTATATGTTCTGGATAGAAATAAGGATAGGTAATCCATATTTTAATAATAATCTTCCTTGTAAAGATAAGCTTAGTTGGTTCCAATCCCAACGTCTTGAATTATCCAACATCTTGAGTTATTTTTTTGATTTTGGAGAACTGCAACCATATTTGCCCAGATCTGCCACAGGATTGGCTTTCAAGAATCTCAGGATGTCTTCTCTCAACAGGATGCTTATTATTCCTCAGGTCCAAAATCTCAACCCTGTCCATGCAGATTTGAACAGTCAAGATGGACAAGGATATTGTGTGTGTGTGTGTGTGTGTGTGTGTGTGTGTGTGTGTGTGTGTGTGAAGATAGATAGCTTCAGGTGAAATAAGATGCAAATTGATTATAACAAAGCTTTTTGGACACTTAAGATTCTTTTAACATAAAGTCATTTCATTCACTGAGCATCATTTCAGTATACTGGTGGCAAAAAAGTAAAACTTTGTGTAATCCCAACACTAGCCTAGAAAATAGACTCTTAGTTATGCTTTTCTGTATTTGCTAAGCAACTAGCAAATTTGTAGCATTAGACTGCTGAGATTCAGAACTAGGTAAGCAAGAAGGTAATCGCATATGCCAGATCTCAGCAGTTTCACATTGTTTTGCTTGTGGCTACATTTCCCCACTGTTTGTTTTCCTCCATGATTGTTTACAACATCATCCTATAAGGAACCAATAAGAAGGAGTGGAAAAATGAACACTGACAGTATATGAGAGATAACTTGAAATCCAGGTGTAAATTTAAAACAAAATTAATGCAAATTTAATTTTAGTTTTTAAAAAAGCATTTGTATGAAGTCCAGTTAATAATATTCAAGATATTCTCTTAACAGTATTCTGTTTTGCTTTGTTTTGCATTTTAGAGGTGGAAAATGACCATGAGCATTACAAAATACATTTTCTTTGATCCTCCCCTTGAGAGAAAAGATCATTCAGTTATATTAATGTTCTGAATTGTTTTAATTTAAGGAGTACCATTTTAAACGTTTAAAGTGGTATTTCTGCTGTAGGAACGTATGATTGTTTCACTCTCCCTCTCTGCTGCATGCATTACAAGCATGTCATCTCCATGGTTGAATAAACTCCATCAAAAGCACATTATCCTCCTACTTCTGTGGCCAGCTGCCTAATTGTATCTGCTCTAGCTGCATGCTGTTGGAGCATGATACCAATGAGAAACAAAAAATGATAAATTGCTCCCTGCAACTGATAGTGATGATGGTAACTTTTAATTTCCCTTCACCTAAGTGAGTTGGTTAGATTACTTGCTTTCTGAGGCTGCTGTATAAACCAGTCAGTGATATATAATCTGGGCAAATTGTTTTCTTTTCTCAAGGACAGAATTCAGATAAATGAAGTGGCTGTAATAATAACCCATGATTTGGTTTATCTTCAGCCATAAGGCTTTTAAGTGCAGGTTAGCAACTGAGTAAATTTGGAGACTGGTGACATCCCGACTGAATATAAATAAATTGAAATAAAGTTGAAATGAATTGCGTGCTCACTGTACTTTTAATGCTTATTTTTGCATTAAAAATGCAAAAAATGCACTTTTTTTTAAATAAACAGGTCCCTCTGTAAAAATAGAGCAAATAGGAATTCTGAATGCTGAAAATAATTAGACATGCACAAAACATTATATTAACTCCCCCACCCCTCTTCTCCTCCTGTTATTGTGTTGCAGCTCTGATTTGGCAACGTTAAGGCTGCTGATGTTGATTATGTACATGCTGTCTATAATAGATTTGGAAGGATCTCTAGATTGAGGCAACTAACTTAACCTACATTTCATTTGTGCATTAATTTCACAGGTCTGTATGCCAGCTTAATGATTGCATTTGCAGCTCTGGTGCTCTTCATTTTTCCCCTTGTACAGCTGACTTGGTTTATGACCAGGAGAAATACAGCATTTTTGTGCATTTTTACATCTCATTAACCTATTTTACTCTCTTCTGCTTGCTTTTATTTCAAATAGCTCTCTTCACCATCCACACCAACTTTGACTTGGAAATGTTGAGAACAGAAGGCAGAATAATTTATTTGGTCACAATGTCTTTCAACATAAAATAGCCTTTCAAAATGTATGTCAAGCCAGACTTTCAGTTCTATATGACCAATTCCATTTGGTTTATTTTCGATTTCCTAGTGGGCTATTCTTCAGTATTCTTGAATATATTGTTACACATACCCTATAATTTTTCATGAGTACTCATCTGGGTATCTATAGATCTCCTGTCAAAGATGAACTGCAAAGATGAGAGAAGGCGAAGCAGTGGTAAGGACAGTTTATCTGTCAAAACCAAAGAAATATCTCACATTGGAAAGCCAGTTCTCATCTGCTCTTTTTGTTAGTACTGCAGATAATTCTTCAGATGTCTCCAGAATGAAGACTATTATCTATCTGTAAGAAAATTCTGGGTTTAAATAGGATGTAATAGCCTGTTAGCTGTTCTAGATTTTTAATAATATAGTTTAGTCATATTTATTTATTTATTTATTTATTTATTTATTTATTTATTTATTTATTTATTAAATTTTTATACTGCCCTTCTCCCGAAGGACTCAGGGCGGTGTACAGGGCAATAAATATCAAAATGTAAATACAAAAGTTAAAAAAGAGATTAAAAAGAATTAAATAATTATGCCCAAGAATACAATACTAAAAATGTGTTAAAACGTATTTAAATCCAACCCCAAACCCATCAGACCAGGCCAGATTGTTCAAATAGATAAGTTTTTAAATCACGCCGGAAGGAGCGCAGGTCGGGGGCCATCCGGAGCTCAACCGGAAGGCGGTTCCACAGGTCTGGCGCGCCCATAGAGAACGCCCTCCCCCTGGGGGCCACCAATCAACATTCTTTGATTGGAGGCACCCTGAGGAGGCCCTCTCTGTGGGAGCGCACTGGACGGAGGGAAGTTGATGCCGGCAGCAGGTGCTGCCGTAGGTAATCCGGACCCATGCCATGTAGGGCTTTGTAGGTCATAACCAGCACCTTGAATCTCACCCGGAGGGCAACCGGCAGCCAATGCAGCTCGCGGAGCAGAGGTGTAACATGGGAGTATCGGGAGACCCCCAACACAACTCGTTTGGACATATATAAGATTTTTGCTCTGGGATCATAAATGTTTGAAAATTTGATTACAGAAATCCTTGAAATTCTTTCTAAAATGAAACGCACAAATTTGAACAGGGATTAATAGAAAATTATGTATAAGTAAAAAAAATAACAATAACTAGGACAGATTTCCCTTTTAAAGCCATTAGAGAGCAATCCTAAAGGAAGGAAGAAAATAGTAGAATCTCTCCTACTTGCAAAATGCTGCAAAGCTGCATGCGGTGATATACAGAGGAATAGATTACTGCATGCCCTCAAAGCTTTTTGTGGGTTTAATCGAGTCTCTAGGAGTGGGAGGAGAAGGAACAATCATCTCTGCCAGCAGCACAGTGTCTTTCTCATATTAATCCTTCTCAGGCAACCATTACCATGTTAGACCTGGTGAACAATCCTTTTTAAAAAGATCAACCTCTGTTTGGAACAATTGTCATGTACAATTGCATTTTTGACAGCTAGAAGCATTATAATTTAGAAATACTGTGTGGCAAGGCCCACTTGATATTCTGATATTGACAGTTGACCATGTTGGCTAATCTGCTGTTCCATGGAGCTATGATGCTGAGGTTGCTGTGGACCAACTGCTTAGAATAATGCAATTTGAAGAATCAGCTTTTGTTCTTTTATTAATTATTTTCTTTTAATTCCCCTTGCTTTAAAGTGTGTATTATTTGGTTGGCCTTACAATTATAGGGGGAAAGATAAAGGGAAATAATTGTTTGTATAAACCTTAAATTAAGGGAACTAGGGGATTAATCATATTGGATCTAATTCTCACTAACACAGATGAAAAGATAGAAGGTGTTGAAGCCACAGGAACCTTGGGAGGAAGTCATCATGCAATATTGGAATTCAATATTATGAAAGCACAATCAGTAGAATACAGTCAAACTAGAGTCTTGTACTTTAAGAGAGCTAATTTCAATAAACGTAGAGAGGAATTGGCAAGGATTCCATGAATGAGAATCCTCAACGGGGGAAACACTCAAGAAGCTTGGGAAATTTTGAAAAGTGAGATACTAAAAGCCCAGTCTAGCACAACACCAACAAAGAAGAAAAATAACAGCTCTCAAAAGAAACCAGCATGGCTGCATAAAGAACCCTCTGATAAATTGAAAGATAAAAGGGACAAGTATAAAAAGGGGAAAGAAGGGCACATAACTAAAGCAGAATATCAGCAAATAGCCCGAGTCTGCAAAGATGAAGTGAGGAAAGCTAAGGCTCAAAATGAACTAAGGCTAGCAACCAAAATCAAAAATAACAAAAAAGCTTTTTTCAACATGTAAAAAACAAGAAAAAAAATTAAGGAAATGGTTGGTCCATTAGTGGGGGAAAGTGGCAAGAAGGTGACAAGCAACAGGGAGAAAGCAGAACTATTTAACTCATTTTTTGCATCTGTCTTTACACAAAGGAAAAAAAACAGTCCAGCCTATCAAAAACAGTGCCATAAAAACAGAATAGAAATACAAGTTAAGATAGGCAAGAAAATGGTAAGTGAGCACCTGTCCAGGTGCCATCCACCAGGACCAGATGGATTACACCCCAAGGTTCTCAAGGAACTGGCAGATGTGATCTCAGAACCACTGAACTATATTTTTCAAAGATCCTGGAGCACTGGGGAACTACCAGAGGACTGGAAAAGAGCTTGTGAGAAGTTGAAATTGATTGATTGAACCTTTTTTTTTGCACACGGCAGCAGAGGCCTAAAGCAAAAAGGTTTTATAAAACCCAGCTGAAGGCTTAGGACTGGGGCAATGGCGCACGTGCCTACAGAGAGGGCTCTGCATGCCACCTGTGGCACGCGTGCCATAGGTTCGCCACCACAGTTATAGACCTATCAGCCTGACCTCAATACCTGGGAAGATTCTGGAAAAGATAATCAAACAATGACTCAGCAAACACCTAGAGGCAAACAAAGTCATTACTAAAAGCCAACATGGGTTTGTCAAAAACAGATCATGCCAGACAAATCTTATTGTATTCTTTGACCAAGTGACAAAATTAGTAGACCAGAAGAACACTGTGGATAAAGTAGATCATAACCTACTACTTGATAAGATAGAAAAATGTGGGTTAGACAGCATCACCACCAGATGGATTCGTAGCTGGCTGACCAGCTGTACTCAGCATGTTGAGACTAGAGTACAGAGAAGAGCAACAAAGATGATTAGGGGACTGCAGGCTAAAACATATAAGGAAAGGTTGCTGGAATTGGGTATGTCTAGTTTAATGAAGAGAAGGGTGAGTGGTGACACGATAGCAGTGTTCCAGTATCTCAGGGGCTGCCACAAAGAAGAGGGAGTCAAGCTATTCTCCAAAGCACCTGAAAGCAGGACAAGAAGGAATGGATAGAAACTAATCAAGGAGAGAAGCAACCTAGAACTAAGGAGAAACTTCCTGACAGTTAGAACAATTAACCAGTAGAACAACCTGCCACCAGAAGCTGTGAATGTAACTGAAAGTTTTTAAGAAGAGACTGGACAGCCATTTGCCTGAAATGGTATAGGGTTTCCTGCCTGAGCAGGGGGCTGGACTAGATGACCTTCCAACACTACTACTACTACTACTACTACTACTTATTATTATTATTATTATTAATATTATTATTATTATTATTATTATTATTATTATTATGTTAAAATTAACACTAAAAGTTTTATTACATTTGGCGTTTCAAAAATAATTACCAACTGAAGTAATGAAATGATTAATTCTACCATGTTATGCTTTTGGGGGGATGCTTCCACCAATGTTAATTAGGCAATTCTACAAAAAATTAAGCTTAGAATCCTGTAGGTTATTAAGTCATACAAATTAGCTCATGATTTAAAATCTTTGCTGTGGAATAAGTAATACTGGACTTAAAGGATGTCTTCAGTTCAAATTGCAAACGAATCCAGCATTAAAAATAAATGCATAGCTATAGTGAAGCTTGTCACCATTATCTCTAGATTCGATTAACTCAGTGAACTCACTGTGCACCTGTCTTATGGAACTTGATCATAAATATTCAGAGATCCTTCATTGTTTGAAAGCTAGGTACTTTCAGGATTGCTTTCTCCAATCAGAATTGACTTGAATAAGACCCTTAACTGTAGTATGCACTGTTGGAATACTAGAGGAAAAGAGGTTGAAACCAGGAAACCTGAATTTGTATTTGTACCATGGGCAATTGCAATTGATGCAATTATATTTAGTTCTGTAAACTTACTGCTTACTGTCATTACTAAGCAGTATCTATCAATCAATTAATAAGTCAATTAAAATGCAGCAAATAGAAAGTTGAACCTAGCCAATTATTGAAATAATGTGAAGCTCATTATTAGAGTACAACTTCTGATGTCGGAGCCAAATTTAAATGTTTGTTATCAAACCTTCAAAATGGCTAGTGCTAGAATACTGTTTTTTCCTATGTGGACTCTTAGAAATTATTTTTTATTAATATTTCTTTTGATCTAGGCTTAAAGATCAATCTGTGCAATGCAAGTAACACTCCAATTTGTAGACATTAGTTGTTAAACTTTTCTTAGTACTTACTTTAAAATTAAACTTTTCTCTTTGGTAAAATAAAACTGAATGACTAAACCATTAAATTCCCAGCCTGGAAGTTTTGTAGGCTATGACACAAACTATACCCTTCTGTTACTACTTATGCTTACCTGTTCAAGTTAATTTCTGTCTTCATTAGTGATTTGCAACTATTTTTTGGCAACTAATTATTCCTAAGAAAAACGTACAATCCAATCTAAACGTTTTGTTAAGTCACGCAGAGAGTAGAAAGCACATTCCATCACCTGGGGTGAGAAGAAAAGAAAGAAAAGATAGAAAACTCACACTTTTAACAGTTTTTTGTTTACTAAACCTGTTTAAAATGGCCTTGCAGTATTTGGCTTGCAGATACATTTATATAAATGGATATCCTACTTTCTCTTTTTTTTGTAATTAGTTAGGTGTAACTGTGTTATTACTGGCCTAGGATGAGTAATGAATATGTATGCATTTGACTTATATAGCTGCTTATCTTATGAAACCAAAGGCAGCAAAACAAAAAACCTGGCAATTCACCAGCAATTTGTAATCCATTGAACAATGTGAACAATGTGATCTCCAATGCCTGGAGGAAACGCTAACACCCTGAAAGCTAAAAGGGCGGAGACCTGCAGGATACCAGGGGCAAGACTATTCTTCAGGGTAGGGGCTGCTGCAGAAAAATTGTGCTTCCTACGACTTATGCTTCTGATATTTTGAACCACCCTGAAGCACGTGGCTCTTTCCACAAGCCTTTGGCAAGGGGGATTGAAGCTTGTTTGGGTTATGTGAGTTTGTTTTCTTTCCTGTCCTCCTTGTTATCATCCTTGCCATTTTTTATTCTTCATTTTTATTCATTGCTGCATTATTTTTCTCTCTTTGTTTTTAATATTCTTAAATTGTCAGTCAGCCTGGGGTCATTTGAAATCAGGTGGCGTATAAATTTGAATAAATAAAATAAATAGCAGCATGTAAGGAAAGAGATAGGAGGCATGCCTACCCTGTCTAACCTGGTGGGGTGGGCAGATACTGTCATGGACATGCAGTCCCACAGATAACCTAACTCTCTGCTATATAGAGCTATAAAGGTAATAACTAGCGTCTTGAATTGGGTTGTGGGCAAAAGTGATAACAACAGTTAGATAAGAGAAATCTGAGTCAGGGCCATAACTGTAATTTCAGAAAGTGTCTGAAAAAGGACTCTCTAGTTCACATGAAAGGGACGCGGTGGCTCAGTGGGTTAGGACACTGAGCTTGTCGATCAGATGGTCGGCAGTTTGGCGGGTCGAATCCCGAGTGCCGCGTAACAGAGTGAGCGCCTGTTACTCGTCCCAGCTTCTGCCAACCTAGCAGTTCGAAAGCACATAAAAATGCAAGTAGAAAAATAGGGACCACTACGGTGGGAAGGTAACAGCGTTCCGTGCGCCTTTGGTGTCTAGTCATGCCAGCCACATGACCACAGAGACGTCCTCGGACAAACGCTGGCTCTTCAGCTTTGAAATGGAGACGAGCACTGGCCCCTAGAGTCGGAAATGACTAGCACGCATGTGCGGGGGAACCTTTACCTTTACCTAACATAATAAAAACAGTTTCAGGATGCATGACTTGTTTTTCCTCCTCTGATCTATCTTGAATTGCTGACAGCACAGGAGAGACTAAAGGAACAGATAGGGAAAGACAGATTCTGTGAATTCTTAGACAAGTTGCTGAATAATTTGGAATTGAGATAATAGGAGCCCCTTTGCCTTGGCCTGTAGCTAGCACCCTCGTGGCTAGATTGGATGGGTAGCAGTCATTTTGGCTTACTTACCACACAGCTGCAATATTTTGCTTTTCTTTTACAACAAGGAGTGGAGCAAAACAGCTTCTTTTCAAACTTAAGTTCATCTGCTGCTTTATTATGAGGAGAAAAAGGAAGTGTGCATGAGGGTAAATGGGGAGGAAAAATCAAGCAAAACAGGGTTAAAAACGAAAGGGGCACTGGGCAAGGGGAGGAAGAGAATGTGAGAGAGCATTTTTTTCCTGTTCTTGTGACTCTAGACTGGACTGCAAAGCTGAGCTTATGTGACTGGCTTGTAAGAATTAAGAGAATCAACTGGCACAATGTCTTGGTTATATAACAATTTGCTTTTTTAACTTACTTCTTGATTTCAAGCTCCTTTGTCATGAATTATAGGACAAGATTAATCCAGTAGAGTAGGGGTCCCCAACTCCTGGGCTGTGGCCCACTGCCGGGACTTGAGCCTTTTGGAACCAGGCCAGGGAAGTAGCAGGCGAAGGAGCATGCATGTGCACCCCCACTTATGTGAGCAGTGGGTGAGCGTGTGTGCGCGTGCTCCATTTGCACAAGCAGCAGGCGTGGGTGCCTGCCACTGACACAAATGGAGCTGGTCGCGTGCACGCGCTTGCCTACCATATGCACAAAACCCTTCTCCCCTCCCCCCCAGCCTGTCTGTAAAGCCAAAAAGGTTGGGGAACTATGCAATAGAGGATCATATTATCTTGCATTTGCACCATTTTGTTGCAAGATTTCTCCCTCAATCACCACCAAAGTAGTGCTTAAAGCTGATATTGCACAGAAGATCTCAGATTTGACCCATTGCAATATGACTGACACAAAAATATGAATCATAAGCACGGATCATGATTGACCTTGTTGTATTTCAAGAGTTTCACCAGTAAATCACAATTCATATTCACGTCCACATTTTCTGTGAGTCAATAAAGTTTCATATATTAAGTCAGAAAAATGCATGTTTCAGTCCTGGTTTTGGACTGTGTTGTCACTGGGCAGGACAGGAAACTTGATTTTTCTGTTATTTGATGATACAAGATCTAAAGTAGTTTCGAAGACATTGCCCGGCAATCCTAATGGGCACATCAACCATGGTAAACAACATTTGAAAGAAGAACTTCACAAGAGTGAAAGCAGGAGTGTAAAGGAAGCAGGGCTTTTAGAAAATATTATGTTGGACTTTCAGCATTACAAAGCTTAACATGGATTGTATCTTTTTAGTCTCTTCCACCAACACAGTGGGCTGGTTTCTGTTAGTGGGAAAAGGGCATAATAGGCTTTAACCTATTCAGTAAGTCTAGTAAACTAAAATTTCTGTTTTCTTTTCCATTTAATTCAGGCAATTGCTGGATATTTTGATGTGCATTTTGAGAAGAATTGTAACAAACAAGTAAGTATTTAAAAGCTACATGTTCAAAATTACCGTATTTTTTGGACCATAAGACGCACCCAGTTTTTAGATCAGGAAAACAAGAAAAAAATTCTTTCTCCTCTCTCCCTCTCTCTCTCTTTCTCTCCCTCCCTCTCCCTTCCTTCCTTCCTTCCTTCCTTCCTTCCTTCCCTCCTTCCCTCCCTCTTTGTCCTTCCCTCTCTGCATTAGAGCAGTACCCGCGGAGGCGGCCCTGCAGCCCGGCTTTCTCTTGCAGAAAGCAAGCTGAAACGGAGTGAGGGAGATTGCCAGAAATGTGAATCGGCCGATCTCGTGCTCCTGCAAACTCCCTCGCTCGGTTTCAGCTTCCCTTGCTACAAGAGAAAGCAAGCTGAAACGGAGTGAGGGAGATTGCCAGAAATGTGAATCGGCCGATCTCGTGCTCCTGCAAACTCCCTCGCTCGGTTTCAGCTTCCCTTGCTACAAGAGAAAGCAAGCTGAAACGAGGCAGATTGCAGCAGCGCGAGATCAGCTGATTCGCATTCCTGGCAATCTCCCTCACTCCGTTTCAGCCTGCTTTCTCTTGTAGCAAGGGAAGCTGAAACCGAGCGAGGGAGAGTGCAGGAGCGTGAGATCGGCGTTTCTCAGCACGTGCCGATTCGTGCTTCACTTGCAGAGGTTGGGGCTGGCCATACGGTTCACCTTCGGACCATAAGACGCACCCTCGTTCCCCCCCCCCCCCGTTTTTGGGAAAAAAGTGCGTCTTATGGTCCAAAAAATACGGTAATTATAAAATATATTTTATATGTTGGCAATTTTTTGCCTTAAGGTGTTTGGAAATAAGCCTATTTGGTATTGCAAACATTTAATATGTATCGTATAATTAATTAATGAAGCATGTTATTTAGACTTGCACTTTATCAGGCTTCTCTAAATTTTGTTACTGCAGATTCTGCTTTCAACTAGTCCCTGTTGCACCAAGACACACTGGAAACAAACAATGTTTTTTCTGGAGAAGCCAATTCCTGTTGAGGAAGGTATATATTTTTTGCCATGCCATTATACTTTTCAGGACAGGTTGGTTGTTAATAAATCCACATACAAAATTACTTCAAAAGCTTAACTCTGCCACCACTATTTCCATTTTGCCTTTCGTTGTAGCATATATGAAAGTTATTTTAACACTGATCCAGAATTTTTAAGACTCTAGGTGGAAATACTTAATCTACTGAGGGTAAGTAGATTAGTAATAAACCTGGTTAGTAATAAAATGTAAGACTGCCAGGAAACTGTAGGCTAGTCTGGAAAGTTGAAATAAAATCATGGAAAATGAAAAGGACAAACCATTTCCTTATCATTGCCCCCCCCCCCAAAAAAAGTGTCTGTATCTGTCTAGACACAAAAAGTTAACTCAAGCAACTGTTTATCTTTTTTCTATGACACTGCAACTTCAACATGCATAGGAATTCATTTTTACATTTTACATTTACATAGTTAATATGCACATTGGGAAAGGGGAAAAAAGGGAAGGGAAAAGGACAAAGAAAAATGGGCAAATTTGCCAAAAATATTCGCAAATATTTTGTTAACTTTTTCAGAAGGGTTTTAAATTGGATGTGGGAGAGAAACAGAAGCACATATTCAAATAGAGAAGCGCTAGGCATTAGCTACATGCACAGCTGGTAATGGAGGGAGTGCAAGGGAGACATTTAGAAATCCTCAACATGATGTAGGAAAACTAATAAACTGACATTCTCAGATTCCCCATTGACTTGTAAGAATCCATCTATCTTCCATGAATTTAAGACTTCTGGGCCTTGCAAATTACATACTGTTTGACAGAAGTGACCAAGTACTGTTGACTGTAATATTGGGAATTGATTAGGTATTGGAAGAGCACACATAGTCTCAGTATTTTAAAAAGGCAATAGAGAAGCTCTAGGAAGTGACAGACAGTTAGTTGGATGCCTAGTAATATTGATAGATTGTCAAGTAGCATGCCTACAAACTGTTTAAAAAGGTATTGCTATCTGAAAACAACATGGGGTTCTGCAGAAACAAATTGTTGACCTAGACTTATCTCTCTTTATTTCAGAAGGAATCACTGGGGGTGGGGGAGGGGGAAGATAAGGGAAAGCTGTGGACATAGCATATTGTAATCCCAATAAAGCATTTGGCAAAATTTCTGCTTATACTCTTTTAAGGACAATATGGATGAATATAGGCTAGAGGGTAATGTGGCTGAGTAGATTTTGCAGTTGGTTGAACCAACACACTTTTTATTAAACGATTCTGTGCTGACTTGAGTAGGATTCCCAAGACTCTGTCTTCAGACTAGTGCTTTTCTATAGCTTTATAAATAGCATGGAATAGGAGGCATGTCAATCAGGTTTGAAGATGCTACTAAACTACCAGTTTTGGCTGGCATCATAAGAGGACAAAAATAAATAAATAAATCACAGTTCAGAATTACTTCAAGAGGGTTAAATATTGGGCCATACCCAAAAGGATGATGTTCATTGACAACAGTCATAAGGCATCAATATTAAATGTATAAGTACAGGATTGGAGAAACATGCTTTGATGGCAGTGTATATGGGAAGTTGCTTGGAGTACTTCTGAGACACCAACTAAATACAACAAACAATGTTATAGTAGCTAAAGTGGTTAATGCCATTTTGTGCCATATTAACCAAAAAAGGATGGCCAGATTACAGGACATAATACTTCCTTTGTTCTTTATACTGGTTAAGCTGCACTTGGAGTACTGTTTTTATTCTAGGCCCCACACTTTAAAAAAGAATACATAGAAACTGGTGCAGATTCAGAGAATCTGATGGTAAGCTGCCCACCAGACAGGCTGTATGAGAAGCAATTAAAGAATGTAGACATTTTTAGCTTACAAAAAAAGAAGTTCAGGACATATATCATAGGTAAAGGTAAAGGTTCCCCCGCACATGCGTGCTAGTCGTTTCCAACTCTAGGGGCCGGTGCTCATCTCCGTTTCAAAGCCGAAGAGCCAGCTCTTGTCCGAGGACGTCTCCGTGGTCATGTGGCCGGCATGACTAGACGCCAAAGGCGCACGGAACACTGTTACCTTCCCACCATAGTGGTCCCTATTTTTCTACTTGCATTTTTACGTGCTTTCAAACTGCTAGGTTGGCAGAAGCTGGGACGAGTAACAGGCACTCACTCTGTTCCGCGGCACTCAGGATTCAACCCGCCAAACTGCCGACCTTCTGATCGACAAGCTCAGCGTCCTAACTCACTGAGCCACCGCGTCCCACATATATCATAGCAGTCTATAAATAACTAAAAGTTGTTGTGCACAAGGGAGCATATATGTTCTTTGTTTAAACCACAAGCCTAGTGTGTTGGCACTAACAGGAGATTCAGGCTGAGTATTAGAAGGGATTTCTGAACAGTTTTCCTAGGATAGTGGTGGGTTCCCTCACAAATGAGCCGAGTGGCCATCTGTTGGGATGATTTAATAGACTTCCTGCATTTGCAGAAGTTTGGAACAGATGACCCAGAAGGGGGTCCCTAGCAATTTATAACATTCTGCAATTCTACGTAGAGAAGGCCAATGTTTAATCAGATTTTTACCCTCTGTATGGATTAGGTGATAAGTTTGTTTGCCGCACAAAAGGATACTACTTCTACATTAGCATTTATTTACAGTAAATAAATGAGAGCTGAGATGGCTCTGCAGATTGAGAGATACGCCCACTGGACTTTTTCTTTTTCCATCTATGTACCATCAACGAGCAATCCTCTTGATATATTTGCAACATCGGCCCTGAGAGACTATTCGAGCGCAACATGATTTATCGTTATTCCGAAGCGGACTTGTATGCCCTTAGGGCGGTTCCTGCCTCATGGGCGCGACCTGTCGCCTGTTTCCATACTCCCCTTAATGACGGGTCCAAGCTTTGGGACTCCGAGAGGTGGTTGGGCTTGGACAGGGGCCTCGAGTTAAGACGCGCTAAGAGGCCCCTGATAAGATTCTTAGCCGGTTATTTTAAGAGGTTAGGGAGGGGGAGGGTGGGGAAGGAATCTATAACCGGCACTCAGTCTGGACCTGTTAGAGGTCCCGACGGGACGGGGTCGGGGGAGGTGGCTGCTGGCGCTGGGAATGTGGGGGTGGGGCATCGAATCCCCACGGCGATAGGGTATGGCAGCAGGTGTTTGCGCGGAGGGCCATATCAACATCTGGGATCGCGCCCCCGCTATCTCCGAGCGGTGGCGCGCTCCGACCCTCCGGTTAGCACCCTCCTACCCGGGGATGAGGGTGATCAGGCCCCTGAGCTCAGGTTGGTCTATTTTAACGCTAGATCCGTAGTTAACAAAGCTCCCCTCATCCGTGACCTGATCGAGGAGGAATGTGCGGATCTAGCGTGCATCACGGAAACTTGGTTGGGTTCGGAGGGAGGGGTGCCTCTCACCGAGTTATGCCCGCCAGGTTTCCGGGTGCTGCACCAGCCACGGGCTCAGGGCAGGGGTGGTGGGGTGGCAGTGGTTATTCGGGAGACTCTGTGTCCTCGGGAGGCCACCATTGTCCAGATGGCCGGGAGTGAATCCCTCCTCTTGAGATGTGGTCCTCGGGTTCAGCTGGGCTTGTTGCTCACATACCTGGCGCCCAGCTGTGTGGCAACAGCCCTGCCTGAGCTGCTCGACACCCTCTCAGGGTTGGCGGTGGAGTTCCCCAGGCTTATAGTCCTGGGTGACTTCAACCTGCCATCACTGGGGGGGTCGTCGGAGTTAGCTCGGGAGTTCATGGCTTCCATGACAGCCATGGGCCTGACCCAGGTTATTGAGGGCCCTACTCACGAGGGGGATCATACTCTCGACCTGGTGTTCCTGTCTGGACAATGGTTGGATGATCTGGGAGGGGGTTCTCCGTCCATCACCCCTCTGTCATGGTCAGATCATTACCTCCTGAGGCTGGTTTTCCGTCATGCCATCCCCCGCCGCTGGGCGGCGGAACCGACCAGGTGGTTCCGCCCCAGGCGCCTAATGGACCCGGACCGGTTCCAGAGGGCGCTTGGGCCGATACCTATCACCCTTACCCACAGCCCAGTTGATGCTCTGGTGGAGGCCTGGGAAACGGCTGCCACCAGGGCACTCGACTGTGTTGTACCCATGCGACCTCTGACTCGGCGCAGATCCCGTTGGGCTCCATGGTTCTCTGTGGAGCTCCGGGAGATGAAGCGTCGGAGACGAGGTCTAGAGAGCGGTTGGAGATCCAGCCGATCCGAACCCGACCGATTGCAGTTAAGAACCTTCATAAGGTCTTATCTTGCGGCGATAAGGACGGCGAAGTCTAACTACTTTGCCGCCCTTATCGCGTCCGCAGATAATCGCCCGGCCGCCCTGTTTAGGGTGACTCGCTCCCTCCTTAACCAGGAGGTGAGGGAGGATCCCTTGCAGGGACGAGCCGAGGAGTTTAGTCATCATCTGACGGACAAAATCGCTCGGATCCGGACCGGCTTGGACTCTGACTGGGCAGAGTCTGATGTGGAGGAATCAGGCGGTCTTGAGCACGTTATCTGGACTGAGTTCGACCCTGTTTCCCCTGATGATGTGGACAGGATCATGGGGAGACTGAGCTCCACCACCTGTTTGTTGGATCCGTGCCCCTCCTGGCTAGCTTATGCGGCTCGGGAGGGAACACGAGGCTGGTTCCATGCAGTAATAACTGCTTCTTTGAAGGAGGGTGTCTTCCCTGCCGCCTTGAAGGAGGCGGTGGTGAGACCCCTCCTCAAGAAGCCTGCTTTGGACCCGGCTGTTTTAAACAACTATCGTCCAGTCTCCAACCTTCGCTTCCTGGCGAAGGTTGTTGAGAGTGTGGTGGCGCATCAGCTCCCTCTGTTCCTGGAGGAAACTGATTATCTGGACCCGTACCAATCGGGCTTCAGGCCTGGACACAGCACGGAGACGGCATTGGTCGCGCTGGTGAATGATCTCTGGAGGGCTAGGGACAGGGGTTGCTCCTCTGTCCTGGTCCTATTAGATCTCTCAGCGGCTTTCGATACCATCGACCATGGTATCCTGCTGCGGCGTCTCAGGGGGCTGGGAGTGGGAGGCACCGTTTTACGGTGGTTCTCCTCCTACCTCCAGGGCCGCTCGCAGTCGGTGTTGACAGGAGGGCAGAGATCCGCCCCGAGGTCTCTCATTTGTGGAGTCCCTCAGGGGTCGGTTCTCTCGCCCCTCCTGTTCAACATCTACATGAAGCCGCTGGGCGAGATCATTCGTGGTTTTGGGGTGGGGTATCACCAGTACGCTGATGATACCCAACTTTTTCTTTCCACCCCGAACCAACCCAGTGATGCCCTCTCCGTGATGTCCCGGTGCCTGGAGGCGGTTCAGGTCTGGATGGGGAGAAACAGGCTTCGTCTCAATCCCGCCAAGAATGAGTGGCTGTGCATATCGGCGTCTCGGGTTAACCAAGTTATTCCACCTCTAACGATGGGGGGTGAGGTGTTACCCCCCGTTGATAGGGCTCGCAACTTGGGCGTCCTCCTGGATTCACGGCTCAATTTTGAAGATCACATAGGAGCCGTGACCAGGGGGGCTTTTGCACAGGTTCGCCTGGTGCGCCAGTTGCGCCCCTATCTGGACCGAGACGCCCTACGCACAGTCACTCATGCGCTTGTGACCTCCCGTTTGGACTACTGCAACGCTCTCTACATGGGGCTGCCCTTGAAGACCACTCGGAGGCTTCAACTGGTGCAGAATGCGGCCGCGCGAGTTGTAATGGGGGTTTCCCGATACTCCCATGTAACACCTCTACTCCGCGAGCTGCATTGGCTTCCGGTTGCCCTCCGGGTGAAATTCAAGGTGCTGGTTATCACCTATAAAGCCCTACATGGCCTGGGTCCGGGTTATTTGAGGGAACACCTGCTGCCGGCATCAAACGCCCTTCGCCCAGTGCGCTCCCACAGGGAGGGTCTGCTCAGGGTTCCGCCGGTGAGAGATTGCCGGCGGGTGACACCCAGGGATAGGGCCTTCTCGGTGGGAGCGCCTGCCCTCTGGAACCAGCTGCCGGTAGAGCTGAGGACTGCTCCCGACCTCCGATCATTCCGCCGGGGCCTGAAGACCTGGCTCTTTGAGCTCTCGGGCCCAGGCTGAGGAGAAAATTTTAACTGGGGTTTTAATCTACAGGGTGAATTTAATGCTTTTTTAATTGGTTTTAACTTTTGTATGTTTCGATTTTAATTCCCTGTAAACCGCCCTGAGTCCTCAGGGAAAGGGCGGTATACAAATGCAAATATTAAATTATTAAATTATTAAATTATTCATTTGCTGTATCTCAATTTGGCAAGCAAAAATAATTCAGATAACATGGGGCTCATGTTTTCCCGATTCTTTGTTTGCATAAACTAATTGTAACGTGAATGTAATACGATTACACCGTGCAGCTTTTCTGATTTGAAAGTTTTGGGTTTGGGCTAGAAAGGGCATCGTATGAAATCACAGGACCATTTGATGGCAGGAAAAGCGCCGAAGTATGTACAAGGGGCACTTCTGAAAACATGTTGGCATAAGCAAAATATCCCTCCTCAAACTCCTTTTCTATATCAACACCGTTGTTAGTTTCATGTCATTCCTTTTCTCTAAGAGGTCAAAGCAGTGTGCTTTTCAAAATGAACTTTGTGTAGCTGATGATGCTTACTAGGAAGTGAGTCAAGAGGTGTGAGTGAACGATGCTCCAGAATGTGATAGTGATACAGAATCAGGTTCAATAGAACATTGCCACTGTGCTTCATTTGTTCTCAATATTTCACTACAGGGCTAAAGGAGTGAAGCAAGACCCATTTAATATTTCACAGACAAGAGAATCTATATTCCTCTTAAAGGGCATTTTTTAAAATATATATATATCAGAAAGTTGAATAACAGAAATGCATATCATCAATTCTACTCAGCTATTGCCTGAATATGCTGTAGTTTTATTTATACTAATTTATACTAAACTTGTCTAGTTTTTCCCTAGCTCTTAATAGATTTGTGTGTGTGTGTGTGTTTGTGTGTATTCTGTATCTTCCCTGACAGAGTATATTTTCCACTTTCTGTTAGTGTATATAACTTACCTTGATTTTTTTTTCAAAAAAGCTTTGTTTTTTTTATTGACTTAATGAATTAAGCTGAAAGACAAAAGCCTTATGCCAGCCAATTCTATTAGCAATAAAATAGCACAAGTGCGTTTTTTATGTTCCTTGTCCCTTGCTGTGTGGTTTTCTACACTGGCTTTAAGATGGTAAAGGGCAACCATGAGCAAGCCAAATATTTTAAATGGGGTATTTTACTGAAGGCTACTTCATTCTTGATACTTTAATTTAGTTCAGTTATATCAATAAAAGTGTGCACTCAATGATATACATATGTGTGGATAGTAAGATTTATTTTACCAGGAAGTACAAAAATCATATATGAGATAGCCTTCTTTCTAGACTATTGGCTAATATTTGAAGTTTTTATTGATTTCAATACACTCAAAAATAGTCACTTTTAATTTGAAATTTAAAATCATAGAAACGAGACATATTTAAGAGCACATTTCCAAACTGAATCCGAAATACAGAACATGCAAAGCAGGTAATTCAAGCTTTGGCTTATTAGTGATGAGCCAGTTTACATGTGTCCTCCTAGATACGGCGTATTTATACTTGCTGCTTCCGGAAGCTTACTGTTACTAATCTCATTAGCTTATGAACAATTTCCCATCTTACGATTCAGCAGTATAATTACTTTTAGCCCTTGGCTGCCATAAAGATCATGCAGTATGTCTGTGGGTAACATTTCCATTCAAGTAAAAGCTCAACTATGACAATTGCTATAATGTGCTCAGCCGTAGAACCAGGCCTCTAAGGGATTAAAAAAAACACAACCCCAAAACATAGTAATTATAATTGCATGCTTCTCTGGAAGATTTGTTAAAGGCAAATCAGACTTGATTTTTTCTCTGCCGAAAGAGTGTCAGTTCCGTAGGAGCAGGATAATGAATTCAGGCTTGATCAAAACTACAGCGGGACTTGTATCTTGCCTGCTTCTTCCTGAGCAGGGGTGATGCAACTCAGCCTTGAAAAGCATTCTCTCTACTGCAAGTAGAGCAGCAAAGCTGTTGAGAGCACATCAGTCATTTTATTTCCCCGTGGCATTGATTAATTGGCCTAGATCATCTTCTGATTGCCCTGCCATTGCGTTAGTTCAGGAACAGAGATGGTGGCACACAAGATGGGATTTAATGTAGCCCATTGGAGCAAGAAAGGGAAAGATCTGCCTCGTGACCATGAATAAAGCTGATTGTCTGAGTCACTTAATGCAATTAGCTTGGAAATAACGGGTACGGGGGGCACCCTGATTGAAAACTGTCCTCAGTTCTTATAGAAATGTTGTTTTCTAGATTTCACAAATTCATCAAATTTCACAAATTCATTTGCTTTAAAAAGCAGGTTTAATCCCTTTTATGCATAATTAAAGTGAGACGGTGGGCTGACAAAATAATCTGGGGTAGAATTACAACCTTTACATTAACAAACATTTTTAGAAACTACTAGCATTTTTCAGCTAATACGGGTAGTCCTCGACTTATGACCGCAACTGAGCCCCAAATTTCTGTCATTATGTGAAACATTTGTTAAGCAAATTTTTTGCCCCATTTTACGACCTCTCTTGCCACAGTTGTTAAGTGAATCCCTGCAATTGACAAGTTAATAACGTGGGTCGTTAGGTGAATCGGGCTTCCCCATTGATTTTGCTTGTCAAAACATTGCAAAGGGGATCACGTAACCTTGGGACACAGCAACGGTCGTAGGTATGAGTCAGTTGCCAGGTATCTGAATTTTGATCATGTGAAAGGGGAAGGGGATGCTACAAAGGTCGTGTGAAAAACGGTCATAAGTCATTTTTTCCAGTGCTGTTGTAACTGAATGGTCACTAACTGAACTGTTGTAAATCGAGGACTACCTATAATTGTTTTTGCTGTGGGTGTTTTGAAGTAAGTATCATTAGGTTTTGTTGTTTGTATCAGAAAATTAATCTATTTAGTTATAAAAGCAAGATTACTTCATCTTTGCAGCCACAAAAGCTTGCTACATCTTTTACAAATTACAAATTATTCACATATATTCTAACAAGTGCAATACTACTTTCAGTAGGGTTTTTTTTCCTGCTTCATTTTATTTCAGTCACTTAAGTTAATAAAAGAAGTGGAAACCTCTACATAAAATTCTTCCAAGATTATTTACCATACCCGAAGCTTTTTTGTTTTGAGAAAGTTTCTCCATAGCAAAAATGTGTTGTGTGTTGTGGCTATTTATATTGCTCTTTTGATTCTGTTTATTGCTTATTGTCACTTTGACAAGAAGGGTGGGCGATGTCCCAAAGGTTCTTTTCCAAAAGGCAACTGGACTTTCTTGGGTTTTTTTCCTTGAAAACGTTTCACTTCTCATCCAAGAAGCTTCTTCAGTTCTGACTGAATTGAAACGTTTTCAAGGGAAAAAAAACCAAGAAAGTCCAGTTGCCTTTTGGAAAAGAATCTTTGGGTCAACCATGACCTGGATAATTGAGAATCTCCATAGACAAGGATGGCTGTGGAAATACAAATAAATAAATTCGCCTCCAAGAATTGAGTCATCCAGATTAAGCTGGGATCTAAAAAGATACGTGGGAAACCAGGAGGGTCAACACCGTTAGAGTTAGTCAGGAGAAATCTTACCAATAAACATCAGAAGTTCACCGTGTAATATAAAATTAATATGGTGATAATGGACAAGAAGATTTATTGTTCTTAGCATCAGACAGTTGTTTTCCTTGTTATTTTTATTTTATTTTTAACTTATTTATAAGTCTTTAAAAGACTTTGGGAAATTGAACAACGTATAATTTGTAGCAGAAATAAATCCATTTATTTACTAATATTAGAGGAAAAACTGGTAATGTTCTTTAACAGTGAAGATAAGTAACACCAGCTGCCTGCAGTTAGTGCAGGTTCGCATCCCACCAGGCTCAAGGTTGACTCAAGCCTTCAAATCCTTCCGAGGTAGGTAAAATGAGGACCCAGATTGTTGGGGGCAACTAAGCTGACTTTGTAATAATGCCACTTGGGGCAGGGGGCGAAAGCCCTAATATGCAGGCATATACGTAGAATGAAGGCTATTGCTAAGCACATTGATTTGTGCTTAGATTGTAAGCCGCCCTGAGTCTTCGGAGAAGGGCAGGATATAAATGGGATTTTTAAAAAAAATGTATTCCTTTCCACCTGTGCTATCGACCCCACTTTACCTCCATCTTCTCTGGGGTAGACTTTGTGGGGACAGGCTGTAAGAAGGAAGGATTTAAATCAGCCAATAATATCTGTTTGCTTGGCAGAAAGACACCTGTGGTTATAGGACTTAAAATCTTTGTATTTCTGTTTTGTGTTTCTAGGTGAAGAACTGAAAGGAAGGATTACAATACACAGAAACCGAAAAGATTCCCGTAGCCTCATTGTAACCCTTTCAGTTAAAAATGTGAAACAAACATACAATCTACAGTGAGCATTGTCCCACAATCAGCTTGAGAATCTTAGTTCAGTGGCCAGACGCTTCTTTTTGAAGCAGAAAACCCTGGATAAAATTTTAAGTTCAATTGGTTCTACTTCCCATAACTTTTCTCCCCCTGGACATACAGCTGATCTATTATAATGAGTCGTATATTATTATGTGCTGTCTTAACAAATTATTTCACCTTGTGTGGGAAACCCTTAGTAGCGGCAGCAGTCCTCTGCCCAATCTCTGAACCTTCCCTAAATGTAAGAATGCATTACAATAGAAATACAGTGCAGATCTACATTTAGAAGTGACATCACCTGTACAATTCTATTTTTTTTTTTTGAAGAGTTCATATTATTAGATGGGACCCAGAATTTTTTTCTACAGTGATGGAATCTCCTGGAGTTTTCTGCACAGTAGGTGTAAGGCAAGCTTTGTCCGTCAACCCAGCAAGCCTTCTTATCACCACTTCCATCCTTCTGGAGAGTCTTCAGAACATATTTTTGAGAATCTTTAGGACCTCCTGGCAGCTGGATTCCTCCTCTGGTTCAAAATCTTTTAACTTTGCAAGTAGGAAGAGTCTTTATGTCTGCAGGAAGCCAGGCCTAGTTTCAACATAAACATTAAAAATACTGAAGACATGCAAATAGAACTATGTGGATACCAGAAGCATTTGGATTTGACTACCTTCAAGCAATGCATAGGCAAGAATTATGCTTTTGCACACATTTTTATAAACATAGTTTCAAAATAAATTCATTTCTTGGTCTTTGGATTTCAAATGTACATATATTATTAGATTGTAATAGCTTTAAAATACTAAAGATGGAATACAAAAATTTGCTGTTATTAAAATCACCATCACTTGAGTCTCATCTTTCTACCTAGAGGGCATTCCAGATGACTAACAAAGGGACCGATGTGACCAAGGGACCGATGTGTTGGCGATATCTGGAACAAAAGGATCTGGTGCCAGGGTAGACTATTGCGATATACCACATATGGGGCTGCTTTTGTGGACTATTTAGTAATGACAGTAGATAAAAAATGCAGCTGTCCATATGCTGTCATGTAAGAATTGCATCAGCCTTGTTACACCGATACAGTGGAGGTTGCACTAGTTGCCAACAGATTTATGATTACAATTCTGTATTTTGGTTCTGTTTTTAAAAGTCGTTTATATGGCTTAGCTCCTGGCCACTTTTGGAATCACCTTCACCAAATAGGGCCCTCCCATCTGGTCCCCATCCTGGTTTGGGGTGGTAATTTGTTCCCAAATGAGAGAGTTGAAATCAGTGGGGGCCAACCAGAGAATCATGGAATAGCATCCTTCTGAGACTAGATTGGTATAGACTTTGATATTCTGCAAAGCAGTAATAACTGAGTTCTGTAGGATCTTGGGACTTCGGGCTACCTCTGATGGAGCCCATCATTGGTGTATTAAAAATACCGCTTTTTAAACCACATTTTTTATTTTTATGGATGATCCCAGTTAACAGACTTATTCTTGCAGAAATTATAATTTGGTAAACTTCAAAGAACTGTTATGATCATTATCCTACAGTCAGGTTGTGCAATATGCGAGATTTACCACTGCTGTGACTTGTAAGAGGAACGTTCCATTATACTTTAAAAGCTCTTTTCTATTCATAATTGGATTGAAGCCTGAAAAAGAGAAAGTGGAAAGAAATCTATAGTGGCTTGGAAAGCTTTTCTAACCAGGGTGAATGGAGGAGAAATGTGCCAAAGGGATTAAAAGAGATTTCCTCAAAATAAAATATTGGCCTTCCTCCCCAGCCAGGTTTCTATTAAAAGAAAGGATCAGGGAAATGATTTTTATTAGAACCACCATGGGGATGGATATGCAGGAGCCCTCAGGTGACTGGCCCTGCCCTCTCAGGACAGTCACACCTCCAGAAGAATTTCTTAGTTTCATATTACTAGCCTAGCACTGTTAAGCACATTAACTCTGACTTTGCCTTGTGTTGAATGTTTTGTATACAAAGCTTAAAAGATTGAAATTTGGCTGATGGGATTGTAATGTGGCACTTGAAGACTTCTGGTTTGTCACACAGCCCTCTGGATGGCTGGGAGACTTGCTCTCTCTCCCCTATCCAGTTTTGCATTGCTCGGGGGCCCTGAAAATGGCCAAAAGTCACTCCGAAGAGGCGACCAGCAAGGAGGGGTGCTCACGGGAGAGTCGCAACTCTCCCGTTAGACCTGGCGATCTCTCCAAACTGGTGGATGAAAGGACCGGCCATTATTGTTCGTCCCTAGGCTGTGAACAGCTGAAGTAACATTTTCCACCAGGCAACTCTTAAAGCAGCATGGAAGAGACTGGGTGAGATCTACCTCTTTTACACCCTAATTATTTTCTGTACCTCATTAAGCTGCTAAGCATTCTCCTCCCCTGCAGTGAGGGAAGGGGGACTTTAGCCCTCCCTCCAGAAAGAGTGGCGACTAACTACCCAGGGGCGTTTTAAATGTTGAAAAAGTAACTGAATCCCAATTGGAACTTTATCAAAGCTTGTGGACTGAAAGTTTTTTATTTTTTATTTTTCATTATCTACTTCTGTTGGAAATCTGAGGGTTTTTTTTATAAAAAAGAAGAAAACTGAAAAGATTAAAATAATTTTGGGACTCAAAGAGAAACTTTAAAAAGGGCCTGGCTGACTGCCCTTTTGAAACAACAGCTGTGAAAGGCGCTGTGTTCCCTACCTAGGGAAAAAAAAACCTCTCTCTTGGATTTTCTAAGTGTAAAGCCTTTAGTCTAAAATACCAATATGGAAGAAGACCAGGAACAAAATTTCCTTATGGATGAAGATCAACAAATGCTATGTTGAAAACACTAATTCAAACTCTTACCACAACCAATGAAATACTAAGAGGCTATGGGAAGGAACAAGAAGACAGCCCAGATATGAAAGCCCAAACTTTGATCACAACTAAAGAACCATCTATACAAAATACAATAGGAAAAAATGGAAGATTTAAATACTATGACAGAAAAATCTACTATTTAACAAATTGACATTTGAAAATCCAGAAAAGACATTGACAACTTGGAAAAAGGAAAAGGTTTCCTATACAACTCAGAAGGAACTAGAGGATCTAACAAAAGAAAGTTGGATGAGAAGATAAACAATTCAGAACAACCACGTTGATATGGAAGAATAAAGAGACGACCCACAAGATCTACAAGTCCTCTCAAAAAGATGGCGACTGGATGGTTTTGCCAATATCAATTAACATACATGATATTACAAGGAGATTGGTTCAATGACCCAAAAACAAGGGCATGGAAGATAATTTGGCAAAGGAAAAAAGCCAGAATAAGACTCAAGAAGAATAGAGTTTCGACTATCTTATTGAAATCTAAAACAGAATGTACTTAAATAGATAAGACGTGCATGCTGAACACAAGACATTGTTATGAACTGAAATAAAAAAATTTGCTCATTACAATTTAGCAGTATAAATACTAATAGCTAATTTCAGTATTGATTTGTGCATAAAGGTCATGTAAAGGTGAATAATGTAGATAAGCTAAAAACCTATTGTTGAAAGTAATAAATAGGTCTATAAAGGTAAAGGTAAAAGTTCCCCCGCACATGCGTGCTAGTCGTTTCCAACTCTAGGGAGCGGTGCTCATCTCCGTTTCAAAGCCGAAGAGCCAGTGTTTGTCCGAGGATGTCTCCGTGGTCATGTGGCCGGCATGACTGGACGCCAAAGGCGCACAGAACACTGTTACCTTCCCACCGTAGTAGTCCCTATTTTTCTACTTGCATTTTTACGTGCTTTCGAACTGCTAGGTTGGCAGAAGGAGGAACGAGTAAAACGCGCTCACTTTGTTACGCGGCATTCGGGATTCGACCCGCCAAACTGCCGAGCTTCTGATCGACAAACTCAGCGTCCTAACTCACTGAGCCACCGCGTCCCTAAATAGGTCTATATGGAATGTTAAAAATGAAAATTATTAGTTTAAGCAAGAGATAGCAGATACAAAGAGGAAGAAAGAGGAAGTATTAAATACTGAAATAAAAAGAAATTTTGATTACTACTTTAAAAAACAACTGAAAACTAGCAAAAAGGAAGGATATCGTATCCTTAATTTGTTGACATAGAGGGTGAGAAGTTAAGTAGATGGGATGTGTATTTTGAATATTAGATTTTGTGAGGAATGGTGATTGATGAATTGGGAGTATATTAAAAATCTTGGGAATGATAAATATCAAATGTTAAATCTAAATGTTAGTGGAAATTAAAACTGAAAAATCTATTAGGTCATTGATTGTCTAAAAGATTGTATGTTAAAACAACTAGAAGGTGTAAACTAAAAACGATATATGTAAAAGTTATTTTCTATGTGATTGATAGGATAAAACTTGTCTTTAAATTTACAAATAGGCAGTATATATGAAGGGAAAAAGAAAAGAAATGTTTATGGTAGCAATCTGAAATCTGTACTGATGATATCTGTATATAATTGAATTACTACTACTCAGCCACCACATTATTTTCAAATATGTGAATGTAATATTAGAAAATCAATAAAATTTATATATATATATATATATATATATATAAATTTTTATATATATATATATATATAAATTTATATATATATATATATATATATATATATATATATATATATATATATATATATATATATATATATATAATTTTATATATATAAATTTAAGTTTAAAAAAGAAAAAAAAACAGCCACTATCACACACTTCTTCCAGAAGAACGAAGCTGAAGTCACCAGCCTGAGGATGACGGATGAGATTTCGTCGAAACGTTGCCTTGATACCTCCAATTCTATGTGGGAAAAAACCCAAATGACCAAAGATCTACATACAAACACACACACACATACATATATACACGCGGTGGCTCAGTGGGTTAGGATGCAGAGCTGGTCGATCAGAAGGTCGGCGGTTTGGCAGGTTCAATCCTGAGTGCTGCGTAACAGAGTGAGTGCCTGTTACTCGTCCCAGCTTCTGCCAACCTAGCAGTTTGAAAGCACGTAAAAATGCAAGTAGAAAAATAGGGACCACTACGGTGGGAAGGTAACAGCATTCCGTGCGCCTTTGGCGTCTAGTCATGCCGGCCACATGACCACGGAGACGTCCTTGGACAAACGCTGGCTCTTCGGCTTTGAAACGGAGATGAGCACCGGCCCCTAGAGTTGGAAACGACTAGCACGCATGTGCGGGGGAACCTTTACCTTTATATATATATCTCCATATCCATGTTTACTTTCAGGATGAAAAGGCTGGCTGAACTTTTCCATTGCTCTGTGTTTACTTAATAAAATGGCCGAAAGGGGTTTGTTCAGTGATGGGATTCATCCAGTTCATACCAGTTCGGCAGAACCGGTAGCTAATTTTTTGTTGCCCAGGCCCAGAATGGACGTCCTTAAGCAGCATCCACACAGAGAACCGGTTGTTCACATATTTGAATCCGACCACTGGATTTGTTAGCTACTGTTAACAGATTGTACAGTCTGCTCAGTGTAGTAGTTGAAGTCACTAAGCTAGAATCCAAGAGACCTTAACATCCTAGGCATAAAGCTGAGCTGGGTGACCTCGGGCCAGTCCCAGTCCTAGGAAGAAGAGGGCAATGAAAAAACACTTCTGAAACCTTACCAAGAAAACTGCAGGGAGGTGTCCAGATAGTCACCAAGAGCCCAACGAGTGATTCGAAGACATACATACACCCACGTGTGCCCACATGTAACAGACTATCCTGCATGACATGATTTTGCCTGATTTATCACAAACTCATCACGTGAGATCTCCCTTCAACCACTGATGTACAGTATCTGGAGAACACAGGTAAGATAACTAGATATAGTTGTTCGGATTTTCTTTTATAAGCCCTCAAGAATCGAAACTGTTTTTAAAAAAATCACTGTGGCAAATGTACAAATCATTTCGGCACTTTTGTCATTAATTGGTCGGAAGTTGGCAAGTATGATTATCAATGAGCTATTAATCAAAATCCCTTTTTTCTTTAGTTGTTTTTTTAAAAATAAAAGTCATGAAAACATTGGAAAAAAATGCCTTTGGACATTTGTTGTCCAAAGAACAACCAATGCATTATTTGGAAGTATACAGAGATAAATTTTCAATCTAAAGGAAAGAGACAGAAATTTAAATATTCATATGTGGTATTTCCTTCCATGCAGGTATTTTTAATCATAGAGCTTGTCACATAACAATTAGGCAGACTTACAAGTTGAATCAACAAAATGTATTACAAATCATTTTTGCTACTACAATTCTAAAGACACATGTTAATAAAACATGCTTCAATTAAACATTTTTCAAACTGGTTGCATTCATTTTCAGTCACACTTGATATCCATTGATCCAAAGAGATAAATTTTCTCAGTTTTGCTCTAGTAATTGCATTAATACTTTATTTTGAACCATTTTATATGCCTTGATAAGAATGGATGCTGCAAATATTAAAGACTGATGTAGTCTTTTTTCAGTTTTCCCCAAATCATAATCATCCAAAATGAATTAAGTGGCTACTGCCACTGAATAGGTACCAATTGTTACCCCTCCAATGCAATCTAGAAATGCAATCTAATATGGAGCAGTTTTAGGGCAGTGTACTACTATACAAGAACTATTGTTATAGTCATTTTTGTAACTTGCTGAAATGAAAGGAAGGTAAATGTGATTTATTTAATTCAAATCCAAAATTCTCTTTTAAAAAAAAACCTGGGAAAGGTTTTACTTTATGTACAAATTTCTTGACCGTAACTGAGAATTAGGTACCTGCATTTTATTTTAGACTGCCTATATAATTTCATTTTTCACAACAAATGCATAAAGAGTATTTCCTATATCCCAGAGTTGGTTTGTCAAGAGGCACCCTTAAAATCTCTAATACACTGTCAAAATTTGCTTTCTAATATCCTTGTGCCCACATTTTTCCTGTTCTTTTCCAATAAATAATTGTTTAATATATCCTTATAAATGAAATTAATATTTAAAAATCTAAACCGTTATATCACTAAATAGTTTGTTAATGGGGCAAAACTACATGGGCTATTAAAGCTGAGGAGTTGTAATTAGCTAATGTAACTACTCTTGGTGTACAGTATTTTACATTGAATTATTATTTTAGTTATACTCTCTAAGGAAGGACAGAGAGCTTGTTATAAGAGAGATAAAGCTATCTGAGGCAATGTCGAATAATTTTACAGGTTATGTTTAAGAATTCATTCTGAGTGACAAATAGTTCAATGTTCTTCATAGAGCAAGTCCTACCAAATCAAATTGTTATTATTTAAAATAAACATTGAAACCTTACAATATCACCATACGTCATGAAAATGTGGCATGTAAGAAGTTAACAAGTAGATGAGAGTGAGTTTTTTTCAAATACCAGAAAGATTATTTATTACTATGTATTTTGATATCTTGCCTTTATCATTTTTATAAATATCTTAATGCGATGAACATACTTAAATATCTCTTCCTTCTATTTTCTTCACAAGGACTACATTGGGCTGAGTAGTTGGGCTGAGACAGAGTGACTGGCCCAAGTTCACCGAGCTGACTTTCATGCCGAAGGCACAGAACTCAGGGCTATCTGATTTCTAGCTTGGTGCCTTCAACATGTACACAAAACTGACTCTTCTATTACACAGAAGATAGCCAAAAGAACATTGGGATGTTCCGTATCACCCCAGTGTGTATGGAAGGACGGCTTTAAATTTCAGGAAGGCAAATTATTTTTTTTTAATTTGAAACACCTAATATTAATAGCAGTTCAACTGCGAAATCCATCAGGAGATATTGCAAGTTCCCCTTCATTGTGTAGGTTTGGGAAGAGACTTTAAAGCAGATAGTTGGGTTTAATGACTAAAACAGCCCTTTCCAACTCTTATGATTTTAAATAGAGCTCAAGCATTTTTCTTGCTTTTTCACTGAAGATCTAGGAAGCAGTGTTTACAAAACCCACACACAGTAAGTTTATATGAGCTAGCATTGCATTGTGTGAAGCCATGTATTGAAATTTACAACCAACAACACAAGACATTAAGAGCAAACCAAATAAACAAGACATTAAGACCAAACCAAATAAACAAGACATTAAGACCAAACCAAAAAAACACAAGACATTAAGACCAAGCAAAGTGTATTATGTTCAGCCAAACAATACATACAAACCTGCATCACATTAGAAATAGTGCAACAATAGCTACTTTCTTGATCCAGAACTGTGATCATATGTTTATTTTTAAATGTGGATTTTCGTTGAAGATAATATGTGCTATAATCTGGAAAAAAAAACACATACAAATACAGGGCCACACTACTGCAAGAATAATTAGCGGATTTTGCCAAGTGAAAGCTATATTGTGAAAACTTACTTGGTTTTCAGCTAAATATTTCTCCCTCTTCAAGACATTTCTTATTTTCCAGTAGTAGTGGAATCACATCTCCATTATAGCAACTAAGAGCTAATACCATGAAATAATCATAGCATTGCTTAGAACATTACAATGGCCAATGGATAACCAAAGTAATATATGCTTTACTTAATGGGGACCAATACAATTATAGAGAAATAAAAGTTAGTCAACAAGTTAATTTGATTTTCCACTTGGGTACGACTCAGACTCCCATAGAAATGTGGAAGAAAACTCTAGAGAAAGCAATAACATTGGTATACTCAGAGAACTGCCTAATAAATGCCAACTTGGCTTTCCCTCTATTATTTGACTGAACCAACATTATTCAAACTTCAGGAGGCATTTGAGTAATTGTATTCTACCGTGTGGCTATTTATATGTATCTTATTTGCAAGATACTTCATTTTTATTGACTAACAGGATAGATTATCAAATGTGAAAATGTTTGAATTGGTCCATATGACATAATTTGCCCTTTCAAGATGGCAAACAGACAAGAGAAAGGGGAAGGATTAATGAACAACCAAAGGCAACTTTGGTGAATCTAGTGCTGTCCGGATATGTTGAAAGAAGAGTTTCCAAAACCCCAAGTCAACATTTCCAACAGCCATCCCAACTGGGGAATTTTGGGAAGTATGGTCCCAACGCACCTGGTTAAGAGAGATTACACTAGATTAACAGTATGAGAAGCTGATACCTGCTGGTTGCTGGCTGGTTGCTCTATAGAGAGTGCCTGTTTCTTACTGCTATCCCAAAATGGACTGGGAACAAGAAGTCACCTTATCCCAGATGCAATGGCACATATTTATTTAACTTGGCTTCTTGCCTTCCTTTTCATTGCAGTTTATAGCAGAGTTGTGTTTTTTTAATGGGTGGAAACACAAGAATATTATTGTACAGGATATTTCTATATGGAACAGATCATGTTTGAGACTGTCTCATAAATATTTAAGTAACTTTAGTAAGAGACAGTTCCAACTACATACAATTGGGTTCTATTAAACGTCTTGATTAGTTCTAAGACTTGATAATAAACAAGCCAGCTAAGAGAGATTCTCTAATAGAATTACCCTTTTTCTCATTACTGGACAGCCTTGACCCACTGTCCACTCAGCTAGAAAATTGGATTGAGAGAGGGCATATGGTGGAACTCCATGACTCAGAAACTCTTTCAAAGCTCTGTATTTCCATGTTAATAAATGTTTCAGCTCTTCTAAAAGAAAAAAAAAAGCAACCAAACAAGACATGATGTAAAAAAGAAGAATGGAAAAAAATAGCTTTAAGGCATTCATAACTCTTGATTTTTCCATTGTGATGGGGTCACTACATGATATTAACGTTTTAATTGGATTTACATTCTACAATTCATAGATAGATGTACCATGTATATTTTAAATAGCTTTAAAAAGCTTCAGGTTCTTTTCCCCTGACATTTATCTGTTTCAAACCCAGACATAATGTCAAAAACATTTCTGTATTTGGAGTTCTAGTCTAATCCCCTAAGGCTTTAAAGGAATAATATATTCTAAAAACATAAAATTAACTTTGGCTCCAAATTAAGTTAGGCCTACTGGTTGTAGGATTGAAGTTCACATATCTGGAAGATTTCAGATTGGAAAAGACTAACTCAAAGTTAGTCCAGGCTATGGATTGCAGCTGTAATGAAAGAAAAATGTTCAGCTTTATTATAATTCATCTTTGTAGTTTTTTTTGTTTTAAACTTATGGGAACTTTTAAGGAGGCATATTTGGCAAAAATGCAGAACCTATGATTCTTCAATATGTTACGGAACTACAATTCCCAGCAACTTTCACAGAATGTCCAATAGTAAACACAATGCAGATCATCTGTTATATGGGACTGCATTATAAGGAAACTTATAATGTATATATAGGGTAGTGGCTGAATAGCATAGTGGTTAGAGTACCACCCTTCAATTTGGGAGACTGGGATTTGAATTCCTATCTTATCAATATGGGTCCTTGGGCAAAGACCCCCTAACATTTCACCTGTCTATCTTGGATATAAGAGTGACATGAACTAGGAGAGTCATGCTGGCTTGGATGATACACGGTCTAACAGGATATGCAACAGCTACTGGGGAACTAGGACAATCTCACGATAAAGGGCTACTGGAACAAACTATACATGGACAAGTCAAGAGAACCTGTGATTGATGGAATGCTGCCACAACAATACATCTAACGAGAATATATGAGGGAACCACGAATGGACAGAAGATGGACATTCACACTAACTACAAAACATCTGGTTATCCAATGCTTCAATGTAGCAAGGAGGAAGCTGCTCTCACAACTTCTACAGAAACAGATACAAGTTTAGGAGTGGAGCTAGTATCAGCCATCTCTTCTATGTGGATGATATCAAGTTGTATGCTAGGAGTGAACAAGACATTAACTTCCTGACTCATCTGACACAGATCTAAGTGAAGACATTGGGAGGTCATTTGAACTGGAGACGTTGGCCAGATAGTAGTAAAGAGAGGGAAGGTAGTTAGGACTGAAGGGTGGAACTAACAGCGGGCCACATACAGACCAGCCTTCAAGTTCCTTGGTATCTCACAGTCACCTGAGAACCATGATGAGGAGACAAGGAAGAGAAGCAACATCCAAAACATCCAGAATAAGACATGAAGAACCAGCTCAAAGACAAGAACAAGTTCCACACCATCAACACCACGCTCTCAACTCTATCAGATACTTCCAGTGTAGTCAGCTGGCCAAAGGAGGATAAGAAGGCTGCCAATGTAAAGATCTGCAAGCTCTTCACAATGTAGGGGAGGTTTCTCCCTTAAGTCCAATGCAGGTTTCTCCCTTAAGTCCAATACCCAGACACTGTACACTAGCCAGAAAGAGAGTAGGCAGGATCTAGTGAACATCAAAGTCACTGACCTGAATGAAACCCAGAACATCCAGGTGTATATCAGTAAGATGGCACCCAAAGATGAGCTGCTGAGAGAATGCCTAAGATAGCAGCAGACACTGGAGTAAGATCAAGCAGAGAAATTGCCATGGCAAGACAAGACCCTGCATGGATTTTACCATCGACAGATAGCTAAAGTGGCTGACATTGGGAAATCACCAGTTGCTAGAAAGGGCTAGACTAAAAGACAGCACTGAGGGACTGATCATAGAAGCACAGGAACAAGCACCAAACACCAGATCTGTAGAAGTAGGATCTACCACACTAGACAGGATCCATGGTGTAGACTGTGAGAGAAGCCTCAGAGACAGACCAAACCTTAGTGGCAGGGTGTAAAATGCAGGCAGGAACAGCAATACACTGAATGGCATAACCAGGTAACTGGCATTGTATACCAGAACATCTGTACAATGTAGTGTTAGACTCTCCCAGGTCCAAATGGCAGAATTCACAGAAGGTTGTGGAGAATAATAGGGCTAGGATCTGTGGGACTTCCAGATCCAGACATGTAGGCAAGTACTGGTCAATCAACCAGATTTCATGGTCATAGGCAAGGACCAGAAAGCAGAGGTGGGACAGATGTAGTGACAATAACATCAGGAAGAAGAGGTGTGAGAAGTTAAGAGAAATATCAGACCCTGAAGGAGGAACTAGAGAGAATGTAGAAAATAAAAGCCAAAGTGGGGCCAAGGGCTGTAACTCCTAAGCTGGAAGAGTGGTTCCCACAAATCCTAAGAACATCAGAACTCACTGTCCAAAAGAGTGTAGTGCTTGGAGTAGCTAAGATACTATGGAAAATCCTTCTAGGCCAAGACCCAAGACTGAGGGATTCATTCTATCTATCTATCTATCTATCTATCTATCTATCTATCTATCTATCTATCTATCTATCTTTTTTCTGTATGAACTGCAATTGACACAATGACCCTACTATTCCCAATTCACTGGTCTCAAACATAATTCATTATAGGTTTCTAAATTATACTTCAAATATGGTCAATTTTTGAGAAGTTGCTAGAGCAGCCTTCTTCAGATTAATATCTTCAGAATAGCTTTGACTCTTACAATCATCTACTGTAACAACTATGTGGGTTGAAGAGGTTATGAGAGTTTGTCCAACGTGTGCATAAGCCACTAGACAAGAAAGGATTGTGCTATTGAAATGAGTGAAATTCACTGAGAGGACACAGGGATCATTGTACTAGCATGAGAATAACAACCAAGTCTGGGTCTAAGACTTGACTTTTATAATGGAGGAAACCAAAAACAAATGTGACAGTATGTCCTTTCTCAAAATTAAATCTTACAAGCCATTAGCTATTCTATACAGATCAACATTCTTTTTCCCCCTCTACCGAATTTAAGCATTAAATGTGCTTAAATATTTCTTTCTTTCATGCACCACCTCTTGGGGAATGAAACTTGTCATTGTAAAATAGGTCAGCTCTCACTTAACTGCAAGATAAAACATTCTTCAAAGTGATCCATGTGAAACCTTTTTCTCAGGAGGACTGGCAGAACATATTGTTACTTTGAAATGTGGTCATTCGCGGTGTTTCTGTGGGCAAGGCTGCTCTGTGGAATATTAATAAGTGATAGGAAACACGGAAGCTGGAATGTGGGGTTCCATGCTCAGCATCACGAGCAGGGAAGTTTTCCTGCATAGTACCTTGCTCCAGATTTAATTTTCTCAAGGAGGCAAGGACACCAAGGAGCCAGGACAAGTTCTAAGCACAGATGACAAGTGTGAACTGACTGCTTCTTGCTGGGCTCTAAAGACAGAAAGTCAGGACAGGTGCCTGATATTTTTCCTAGACAACGCAAGCTTTTTTCTTTACCAACTGGCCTAACTGAAAGGTTTAAAAATTCTGAGAGTGAGTTGAATCCGATCAAGCTAACCTTCTGAATTTCTATGAGGCAGAGTTTCCAATGCTTGGGAGCTTTAAAATATGTGGGCTTCAATTCCCAGAATTCCCCAGATAGCCATGCTGGCTGGCGAATTTATGGGACCTGAAGTCCACAATTTTTAAAGTTCCCAAGGTTGGGAAACTGCTATAGAGGAACGCTAACGTCGCATTGAAATGGTGATGCGCACATATTTTTAAGTTGTTTCCGTTTGGAAAGCTCTAAATGTTATCTTGTTCTAATTACCAAGGAAGGGCTGTTGGGGTTTGGGTTTTGTTTTTTTTTGGATGGTAACAATTTTTGTAGTGCTGGATGTAATGTTGTATTACACATGCACATACAGAGAGACCTACACAAACATATTCTTGACTTACAGCTTTTGGAACACACCTTATCTATTATCATTCTCTGTCTTCCTTGCCTTTGGTCCATATCTCTGCTATGTTATTTTTTTAGGCTATAATACTTTCTTTTTTTTAATTCATTGTGTTTTGTGTCTCTTCTTCTTTTATATTACTCAAATTTAGATTAAAATTGGATTTAGCAATAGGCAAATCTGGCAGCCCAAAGTATTCTAATGATTACCAAGACATTCACAATTGATTTTAGTTAATGCCAGTAAATGCACCAGTGCATCGTTTGAATCATTATTATTTTTAACTACGGTCAGCTTTGAGACTTCTCCTTGAAATCCTTGTTTAGCTTCTGTGGTACAGCTTCTGCTGCCTGAGGAAAGAGAAGAGTCTCAATCTTCCTTTATTCAGATTCATTGTGATATGCTGGTAATCATGATGTATAAGTAGAGAACATTACAGTGATACGGTATAGTGACCAAGAGAAATGCTTGATGGGATGAAAGGTTACTTGACTGGGAAACAATAGCTGTTAACAACACGACTGCCTGACCAATGATGCAGAAATTTATTCCAGATGCTTCTCCTTTTCCCCACCTGATCCCCTGGAACTCCCAATGTCTATGGTTATTTCTCTTACAGAAGTCAAATCCTTCTAGTTTTTCCTCTGCTCTCAGTCTAGATTCTCCACAGTCCTGATATCAGATTTAAACTGCTGCTTATATAGATTAAAATGAATGATAACAAGGCCACAAGAATAGCTTCACGTTCTGCCCAGTAAGCCCATTCCTTGGAAGAGTTAATTCTGCAAGCAATTAATGCTTTAAAGATTTACCAGCCTCTTAATTATCTAGGATAATTTCCATGGGAATGAGAGGTTATTTTTCTCAGAGAGCTCAATCTAGGTAATTATTTCCCTTTCACAGAAACTTTTTTTTATTAACCAATAAATTATTTACAGTTACAGAAGAAGCCCTACCTGGGGTAATGAAAAAAAACCTTGCCAAACAATGAACTATATGGTACATTTTCCCTTTGAAATGGAACTAATGCAACATTTTTCACTTATTTACTTATTTATTTAGCACTAACTAAATGGTTTATACTTTGTACTACACACATAGTCTTTAATGTAACGGGTTAGGAATGTTTTCCATAGTTTGGATATCAGACTTCTGTTCATTAAAAGAGTTAATTTAATCAGTTGGGTAATATTAAGAATAATGGTGACTTGAAATAATGATGCATTTTCCCCCCTTTGTAACAGTGGGAGTGTTTCTACATGAGAAGCACCTAGCAGCCAAGAAAAGGCAGAATGGCACTATCACAGAGGTGGTGGGGTTAAAAAAAAAGCAAGATGGTGGCTGTGCCCACATGATCTAAGCTCTGCCTCTTTATGTATAATGCAAGTAAAAAAGGGCAAGATTTCCATTGGGTAATCATGGCTATCATCTTGAATTTTGGCGACTCCTTATAGAATGTGATGTTAACATTTTCTTAAGATTGTTGATGTTCATCTTACAGAAGATCATCTATTCACTAGGGCAGGGGTCTTCAAACTTGGCCTTTTATGGGGACGCTGGCTGAGGAATTCTGGGAGTTGAAGTCCACAAGTCATAAAAGGGCCAAGTTTGAAGACCCCTGCATTAGGGTAATCATAGACATTAGGGATTCCTGAGTACACACCAAACATCCTATGACTAATTCATGCTGTGACAGATCTTTCTTTCAATGCTCATCTTGGCTAAAAGAAAGCCTTGCACTACTGACAGTTCAGTAGTGAGAAGCTTCTTCTTAGCATCCCAATTTTTCTGTAAGTGCTACCTGTTGCAAGAACACCTGCCCCAAGGAAGAGGCAGGACAGGTTCATTGTTTGCACTACAAGTGTCAGCAACCAAAAGACAAGACCAGAAGAATTTCACAGTTGTGGTTTGTTCTATCACAGGTGAATTGGGAAGAGGGATTGGCATACTCAGAGTAAAGTACCAGCAAGCAAAGCTCTTTTCAGGCATGGCCATCTTCACTGTCTCCCCTTTAAAAGTTCCCAAAGAATGAAAGCGCTGACTGGGCAAATCTGAGAAATGGCTTCCATCAACCTCGTATCCTCCAGATAGGTTGGAACTACATTTCTCATAATTTCTAAACATCACAGTCTCCAGTCTACAGGGGACTGTAGTTCCAGCACACGTGGAAGTGCAGTTCGGAAAGACTGATCTAAGGAACCTAATTTGCAATCATTCTAAAGAGACAGGCTATAAAGAATCATTCTTTAATGGTCCTGTTAGTACTGTAGCTACTAAGCTTTAGCAATCTGTTGGTACCATTGCAAGGACCATTGCTTGCCTTTCACTGCAATTAAGAGGCCTATATGTGGCCTAGGTGATGGTTGATTTCCACCCACATTTTTTGAAAGGCATTCTATAAGTCAGCTTCAGCAGCTTAGTACAGCCAGTTACATACATAAGACTTTGGAGTGGAATAAAATATCCTGCAACTAATCAGGTTGATGCAAAGGGCAGTGGTTGGCTCATTAGCCACATGAAATTATATTGGACCTTTCAGGTGTAAGTTAAACAGCAACCACAAATTTTATATTATATACCAAGTCACATCTCTTCAAAATCATGTCAATCCTCGTGTTCTAAGAACTATACTTCTTTCTGTTCCTTGTGACAGGTATTTTGCACTATGGTATAATCATTCTCAACCTAATACCTTCTAAGTAGAAAAACCTGTTTGCAAACTCATTTCAGATTATCAAAGACAACACATTTGTGCCAAAAAAATTATAGAGCAGATGTGCCACCTAGACAATGTCAGAACAATAACTCAGGACAAATGCTAACTGGAAGACTATGTATCTATAATCATGGATTATGCTTCTTATTCTAGTATCTCACTGTTAGTGATCCTATCTCCTCACCCTCCTGAGTAGCCTACAATTGCTTGTAATGCTTTTTTATTACCCTTTCCCCAGGTTTCCCTGATAGGTATTTATTTATTTTATTCCAAATTTATTTATTTATTTGCTTATCTGTGAAGGCCTGGAGTGAGGCAGGGTACTGAGGGGACGGATGGGAGAGGGAGATGTGAACTGATCCAGGACAAGATCAATTACTATTTTTCATCTTTGACAAAGTAATTAAGGCTGTAGTGACTTGTTAAATTCAGTCTCAATGGCTGCTGCAGTGATAGATGCAAATTTACAATCAGTTCTGCTTCAGCGTAGGGAAAATGATTATCCACTGCAAACAGGAGGCCAGAGAGTAGGGAATCACTCCAGAGGGACCTGTTTCCTTTTTTAAAGAGTGTACAGGCACTGCTTGGGGGGGGGCGTGATGGAGAGGAGGGTTTGAGAAAGAGAGTGGGAGAGAGAGAAAGGAAAAAGAATAGAAAGAGGTCAGAAGGAGGGAATAACAAATATACATTTATCTCTCATGCTCACTCATGAAGAGGGTGAGTATAAATGATTACAGTGCACACGATTCATATAACTGAAGCCAGCGCCAGGTCAGGGTTCTGCGTAGGATAAGCTCTGTTGAGCTTTGACAGTGTTTTTTACATTGTGAATTGAAGGAACAGCCTGGATAGCCTCCTGATCACATTTGGGGCAACTTTAGCTCTCTCTTATTTCTTTGTGCTATACATGTGACACATAGCCTGATGGAGTGGTTGCCTTCCGAAACTTGATTTTATTTATTTCTATATTTTACACTCACCAAATAGCTAGAGACCTTTGGTACATCTCAAGATGTTTAAAAATAACAGAACCCTGGAAGAAGTGCACACACACACACACACACACAGAGAGAGAGAGAGAGAGAAAGAGAGAGAGAGAGCACCAGAAATATTTCAGAGATCCACTCCGCCCTTATTCCCATCTGACCAATTTATTATATTTTAAAGCATTTATACATCCTTTATTCTGAACAATGAATCATTTAAAGGTGGGAAATCTAAAATGCATACCCATTATCCCATTTGCAGCCTTTAAAGAAGATAAAACTGACTTCTAGACTTCAATCAAGTGACTGGAAAGAGAGGTAATACTGACTACTTAAAATTCCCCAAGGGGCCAAATTCCCATAGTGGGGTAGAGGAGTTATCAGTATGGCTTTTTAAGCCCATTTAAGACCACCCAAAGAGGGGGGGGGGAACTCACAATATGACTTTGCTAATAATATTGAAACATTCCAGGTCACCAAGCAGGGCATAAAAAAGGATGCACGGCTCTGAAAATTTAACACATGCATAGTGATAACAAAAGGAAAAAAATGTTTAAAAGCAAAATAAGTATCTCTTAAAGCAAAGCCCAAACAGTATTAAAATCCATTATCAAAAGTCTCAGAAAGAAACAATGCAAGATTTACACCATGTAAGGCTGGAGACAATCTTGTTTCCTTCAACCAATGAGTTCCTACGGCAGGTTGGATTCCAGCAAAAAGACCTGACTCATCTAATCACCAATGATGTCTAGTAGATCTCTGGTGAATAATGTATAGATGAGGTGCAAATTTTCAAATATGCTGACTCCACCTGGTTTAAATATCCATCTTAAACAAAACTTGTCTAATGGATCATTTGATACTTTTAATAATCATAATATACTTTATTACATTTACATGCCTCTGACTCCATGCTTCTCTTTCTCTTGCTTGAATAAGCAAATTCTGTCACAGAGTTTGATTTTTATTTGTAACCTTAGAACAAACAGGAGACGGTTTGGTTAATTTCTACTATTTCTACAACTTTTAGAGCTGGTGTTAGACTTAGGATCTGTGTGTGTGGGGGGGGAAACAGGATATGTGAAATGGGGGGGAGTAGATTGGATCATAGTTATTAGATGAGGTTCAAGTTTCATGAAAATCTCCACCTACACATGAAATTCTGGTCATTCTCTTTAATTCTGTCCTTTGAAGACGGGGTATCATACTCTACCTTTCCAATTTTTCCCTTCCAAGCATCTCCGCTCATGTCCACATCATTTTTAGCAAAGCTATATTTAGACGAAAGCTCTTGTCCAAAGTTCTGGGAAAGTCAAGGCTATAAATCAAGAAGCAAAAGCTCGGGGCCTAATCTAAATGTAAGGGCAAACCATTTACAGAAAAGTTGCCTAGGTAACCACAAGGACTTGTCCATACAGCAGGCACCAGGAGACAAGTCTCAAAAGCACAAATTATAACAATAAACCTTAGACATTATTTTTAGATCCTCCCTTTCTCTGAGGGGAGCTGAACTTGCTTTGTACCATAAAACCAGAGGCTGTGTCAAGTTGCAGTTCAACCAACGAGCATGATCAGGCCAAAAAACAAAAATAGAGCCTTGGTGGAGCAGTGGGCTAATGCCTCCTTAAGTAGCAACAACTGCCTGCAATTAGTGCAGGTTCGAGTCCCACCAGGCTCAAGGTTGACTCAGTCTTCTATCCTTCCGAGGTAGATAAAACGAGGACCCAGATTGTTGGGGGCAATAAGCTGACTTTGTAATAATGCCACTGGGGGGGGGGGGCGCGAAAGCCCTAATAAGCAGGCATATACTGCTAAGCTTGTAAGCCGCCCTGAGTCTTCGGAGAAGGGCGGGATATAAATGGAATTAAAATAAATCAATAAATAAAATATACATAGAATGAAGGCTATTGCTAAGTACATTGATTTGTGCTTTAGATTGTAAGCCGCCCTGAGTCTTCGGAGAAGGGTGGGATATATAAATGGGATTCGATACAAAACAAAAACCCAAGTAAGCATCTTTAAAACAAGATGATTGATAAATTGCCATTTGATATTTTTCTCCATTTAACTCATGGCAATTTACAAAAGTGCTCTGAGGGCTGTCTGTGATCCAACTTGTGCGTCTCTAACATAACACCCAAGAGGAACATTTTTGGATGCAATGCAGGGCATCTCTCTCAGCATCTGCCGTCTGGTGTGCATGCCCACCTCTCTCTAAAGAGCATTTGCACCTCTTTCAACAGGCGGCGCCTATTTTATTTTTTTTTGTCTATTGCCAAGAGCACTGCAGACATCAGGCGTCTTTCACAGCACACGCAAGGTCACCGCTGCTGAAACAGCAAAATAGGCCCTGCTATGGTGCAAATCCAGCACCGGGAGAACGTGGAGAGAATGGCCGTCCCTTTTCTATTCTACCGTCTCAGGTCAGCCCTGTAGCCTTGCAGTTGACGATACCCACCCCCACACCGCCCACCCGCCCCCCCAATCAAAAACTGGAGACAACCCTTTCGCAGATGGGACTACTAAACCCTAAATCAGAGCTAGTCAGTCCGCTCCCCCCCCCCACCCGTCCCTTTCCAGAGCGCGCCAAAGAGCATGCGCCCGCCTCCTGAACGTCCATCTTCGAGGAGCAAAAGTGCAGGAGGAGGACTGGGCGGGTGGGGCCGAGCGGGGGAAAGGTTTGCTGGAAGCTCGGGAGTGCCGACCGAAATTCCTCTTTTTCCCCGCGCTTCTCTTACTGCTCCTCTGCCTATATGGCGCCCCAGGCGGGAGCGCCAGCTTCCCTGCCGGCGTGGTGGATTCAGCGCGGGAGTTTTGCGCTTTCAAACTTCACGCGCCCTCCTCGTTCCGGCCGCAGGATCCTGAGTCAGCGCTGCGCCAGCCGCTTCATCCCCGCGCCGCCTCCCGAGCCAGGCCTCGCAGCAAAGTCTTAGACCTGGGCGAAAAGTGCTCAGGTCCGGAGAAGTCATTTCCCCCTTTTGCGGGACGCGCAGCTTTGCGCAGATCCGCCAAAAGCTTTAAGCCACCTTCCAGCTCTGAAGCTTACGCTCTGGAGCTGGCAGGGATGACGCGAGTTCGAGACCCACCCACCCTCCCTCCGCTCCTCTTCGCAGCACAGATGCCCGCCCTTTTTGCCCTCAAAAGGAAGAAAGGTTTAAAATGGGGGGAGGGATAAATCTCCGGAAAGGTTGTGGAGAGAGGTTTTTTTTTAAAAAAAAAAAAAGAAGAAGCTTTTGCCAGCTTTTATATTTATATAACGGGCCTCCAAATCAAGGAGATCATGGAAAATGAAAATGACCACTTTAATCAATGTGACACTGGTAGCCACGAGGACGTCTCAGAGATTGAAAGGAAGAAGAGACTTGTTTTGTTGTTTCTTTTACAAGAATCTGCAGAATGTATTGTTTCTTAACTTAGATTATTATTATTATTATTATTATTATTATTATTATTATTATTATTATTATTATTATTATTATTATTATTAATTTATTTGTATCCCGCCCTTCTCCCGAAGGACTCAGGGCGGTGAACAGGGCAATGTATGTTAAAAAACAAAATACAAAAATTAAAAGAGATGAACAGGTTCCCCCAATTGGATGACAATAGAAAACAATATTTCAGTGATAACGTTGATAATGATGTTTTCCCCCCCACCTCTATGTAGGAAGCACTCTTCGCCTTGGGTTTAAATTGGAGCCCGTATATATTGGTGGGCTTGGACTTTCAGTCTATAAATAGGTGGGCAGTGTGACGGAAAGAGCTAACTATATTCGTGTTGATGTCACCTTGTCTAGGAAAACAAATTCTGCCTTATTTTTAAATTAAGCCTCCAAGCAGTTCTGTGAATGATCAGTCAGCAATAAGTCCCATTCTACTGAATGGAGCGTCTTCCTAAGCAAATGTGCAGAGGCTTGCAAATACAAACTCTCTCTTGGGTGTGTAAAAAAAAAAAGAGGATGCCCTTGGGGAAAAACATTTTGCAATTTAAGTTTAGTTCAGTAGTTAATTTATATATTCTTTTGGATTATTGGGGTCTCTGGAATTAACTTCGGTTAATCCAAAAACCATCAGAAAGCCTTACGCACTTTAAAAGCTAGCAGCCCAGCTATTATGGATCACGAGCCACTTCATCAGATGCTTGTAACAACCAGAATTGTTCACGAAAGCCAATGTCGTCATTAGTTTGCCATTTTTCTAAAAAATAAAATGCATCATTTATTTGGCTGTCATTACATTTGAATTTTAGAACAAGGGCAACAACAACAACAGATTCCAGTGCCTGGACTGAAGAAAAAAAAAGGAACAACTAACTAAATTCCTTGCCATTGAAGAAGATGGGCAGGTGTAAAATTCATCATTATAGAGTTTATGAATCGGTCCTATCCTGTATCTTATAGAATGAGACACATCAGCACATTTTTTTTTGCTTTTTATACATGAAGATCCTTCCAACAAAATTTGTGTTTTTGGATTGGTGACGTTTTGTTTAGCTCCTGTATGTAAAGAAATCGCTCTACCCTTGGGGGAAAGAGAGGGAGCTAAGAGACAGGCAGAGCTACGAAGGATTCCCCACCCCATTCTTACAATTTCATTCAGGCTCAAAACTCTGAAATTTTCTTATTTTGAAATAAAGTTAAGCCACAATGGTTTACTTTCCTGGTTTTATTGATTGTTCTTGTAAGCCAGCTAAAATTATTATGCATAAGTGACTTCTATGAATAAATGAATATAAATCTAATTCAGAGTATATTTAATACATTACAGTTTTTAGAGTTTGTTTTTAATATTTGTAATGATAATGATTTTTTATATTGTTTTATTTTTGCTACGTGCCATCCAGAGTCATCAGCTGTGAGATGGGAGGCTATATAAGTTGGATGGATGAATGGACGGACAGACAGACAGACCGAGTAAGCTCAATAGAATGCATTTTTAGGAGCATTTGCAAAAGTCCACATTCCAACACTCCCCTATCTGGATACGTTATGCCCTTCCTTATGAAATAATTTCTAACTAAGTGAATATAGAGTTTAACTTAGTTGACATTCATTTTAACAATAAAAAAACAAGATAAAAGAGTGTCGTTATTTTCCTACCTTCATAGTGTTTAATATATACACTTGTACATTTTTAAAGCTACAAATGTTATTTCATGTTATCACCATCATCTTAAGTCCCTCCTAAGCAGGTCCTACTCTGTTACTCCAAAGTGGGTTTGTTTTTAGAGAAGATGTGGACTAGGAGAAGAGATTTGATATACCCATTTCCAGGTAGTGAAAATGGGTACTGGATAAAGTGAGTCTAAATGCTTCATTATACTACAATTTTTGTAATTGTTTCATAAAGTAGCCTTTGTGATTGAGGAGTTATAATGAGTACTCATAAAACAAACTGCCTCCTTGAATCTCGTATAGAGAGGTGACAAACTATAAAGTCCATGAATTATCTAAGGAGCTACTTCATTCTAGTAAATAGGCTTGTTGGAAGTTCCGCATAAACTATCCAATCACATTTCTCTCCTTGTCTAAAAAACATCTGTAAATCTGAAAGGTGCTTGGTTGTTTAAAACATGTCACATGTGCATTTTTAAAATAGATAGACACCAGTATTCACATAATGTACAGAACACTAATAATACACACGGACACAAATGCATATTTCTTATCCCATTGAAATCAGCAGAATCGTCCCACTGATGTCAACTTGGGCTCAATCAAGCTTATAGTTCTAGTTCTTAAGCTAACCGTTTGTTAGTGGTTGTACTGTATATCGCACAGAAATTTATAATCAAAGTTTGTGCTGCTGTTAATCACAGTTTCCTAATGGATGGACAATTTCAGGGATCTCCTAGGATCTACAGCATCTGTACAGTTGCTTTGTTTGCTGTTATTGTCTGGTTTACTTACACATCTATATAACTTGTGAGTCCATGAAGAAATCTTGCTTAAAGATACTTAAAGATACTCCCCGGGGTATGCAGGCTGGGCATTCTAGGTTTTTAGTCCCAACTCAATTTGAGAGATTGGGGAAGGCTGGTCATCTGATGTCAAGCTTCCTAACACCACTTAGCAAATTCAACCCCAACATCACTTTAACTTTTTAATGGAGTAATTCAATACTAGTTTGCTCTGTTAAAGAAAGGATTTAGGATTTCAGTCTTTGAAAATCTTCACTCAGCTGTGTGTGTGTGTATGTGTGCACGCGGATTCGTCTGTGCGTGTGCGTGTTGGGAGGAATATTTCTCCTGACATCTCTGTACTAAAAAATAATCTCGATGAAAATAAATATTTCTCTGGGCAGGCAGTGAATTTCGTCTACGGTGTTGGGGTCTCCTGCTGCATTTTTGGCGGACAAAGGTCCAGAAAGGGGGAAATCTTTTCCGTTCACTTTCCAGAAGAATCGTGACGTTAAATTAAAATGCCGCTGCTGACAGATGTAAAGGCAGGAAAAGGCGGCGAACCGGGTCTTTCGGAGGGGCGGTAGAGGAGCTACTGACTGGAGGCAGGAGTTGTGCGTTAACGAGGGAGAAGACTTCTATCGCCCCTGTTTTGCGCGTTGGGTGCAATAGGACGTGTTTCTCACATGTTCTTTTTCTAATTAACCACACACGCGCGCTCACGGCTTTCGCTGGGCTTGGCTTAGCAAACTCTCACACACACCCCTCCTTCCCCCTGAGTCACACCAAGCACGCCATCCCAACTGCCGTCTGACTGACAGCTAGCTTGCGCGCCTGTTCCCGTTGCCGCTTTAAAAAATTCGAATCCGAGGGTAATGATTTATCAAACTCTTATTATCAAAAAAATGTCATAGGAAGGGCACCTTGCTATGCACTGACGCAAACCCCGTCTTTCTCACGGAGCTATAGAAAGCTTTGCTCCTTAACGGAGCAAAATTCACTCTACCATTTCGCCCCAGCTGCAGCCTTTTATCTCTCACAAGATTTTGTCCGATGCTATTGTGAATATGGTGAGTGGGCTTTTATTTTTCATCCTTCTTTTCTTTTTGGAGCCTCGGACTGGGAGAAAACGGTATTTTACTTTTTAATCTTGCCGATGGTTCCGTATTGTTGTGGGGTTAAAAATAGTTAAATTAATAGTTAAATTAAGGTTTGGAAAAATGTACTTGGTTGGGAGTCAGCGTGTAATGCTATGAGCACTGTCCAGGGTCCTGAAAACCAATATTCCTCTACAGATTTTCTTGTTATGTAGGAGCGTCGTTTAGTATCTGCTACTTTCTGGACCTGCATTTGCTGACTGTGTGAGTTTCTTTGGAGGGAGGGGTCGATTCAAAAGTGGGAAGAATGTGTCTTCTGCCTTTACATTCGCTTTTCAGAAGAAAAAAAAAATTCTACAGCAAAAATGTTTCTGAGGAAAATGTTATAGAGCTGCAATGATTTATGTGTAGACTAAAATTGTCTACTGGGGTGGACAATATAAAGTACACATTGGAGAATGTGGTTAATTTTTTATAATTCTACATATGCAATCCTCTTCTTACCCAGGTTGAGATTCTCGGAATACCTACTGGAAAATAAATCGCATTAAATTACAGTCTGTTTGGAGTAGCGGGATGTGAGAAAATATAATTTAGGATTGTTATGTGTCTTGTACTCCTCCCCCATCGGTAGAAGTATGGAGGGGAGGTCAAGGTTGGGAATATTTAGAAACCAGTATTATTGAATTTATCTATATGTCGCTAGCTGCATATAGGGTAGTTCGGTTTTATCTTTCCCTCCCCCCCTCTAGCTCAAAGCTAGTATGGACTGTTGAAGACAGAAAGGAAATGAGGCGTAAAATTAAAGATATTTTTTTCCCTACAATGGTGCAAGGAGAGGGGAACATCTTTCAGTCGTGACGAGAAAATAAAGAAGGTTTGCAAGGAGAGAGCTGGGGGCGATGCTGTTTCCTACACTGGAAATGTGGGTCTGCAGGGGAACAAACGACTTTAGGTTAGAGTGTGAAATGGAATCTGCCGCAGCGTCTCCCTGATGCCTTAAGCAGCGCAACCTTCAGACGAATTCTTAACGTTCAAGAAACCTTCTTCGAGGAACGGAGCCGAAGGAAGGCAGCCGTTCATTTCTTCTTTCTCATTGTCCTCTCTACTCTTGCAGGATTACGCCTATCCCAAGGAGATGAGCGAGCAGCTGGTTCAGAGCCCTGACGTGGTCGCACCTGGGCCACTGGAGACGGCAAGGATCCACAGAAACAGTCCCGAAACCGAACAGCCGCAGAACTTCCAATCCCAAGTCCCGCCTCAGCTGGCCAAAGTGGCCACGGCTCTCTCGGGCGACAGCCACCCTTTGCCCTCCGACGAAGGGCAGCCCAACGAGATCGAGCGCACCGAAGTTGGGATCTGCAAAGTCGCCTCGGCACAAGGCAACCCCCCAGCCGACAAAGATCCCCCCGATCCTTGCACGCTCAAGAATGCCCCCTGCGCAGGGAATGCCGCACAAGCAAACATTGCCCCTTGCAAAATCGTCCCCTTGCAAAGCGCTGTTGGGCCGGCTAATCAAAGTCTTGGTAAGAGCCTGCTGGAGCCAAACAATATCAAGGCCGGCTGGGTGAATATGAGCCAGAGCACCGTGGTGTTGGGCACAGATGGAATCGCATCTGTTCTGCCTGGCGCAGTCACTGAGGTGAGTGGGTTCCCCCCCCCCCCATCCCATCCCATGTACGCTGCTGTGTCTCTTTCAGAATTCTAGGGCTCCTTACTCGCGGAAGGGCCCTGACGCCGCAAAAATCATCTCTCCCGGCATTCTTAAATCATTGAAACCGGCCGGCCGTTTAACTCCAGAAGAGCTTGTCTTACCATCATTGCCAAACTGTCCTGCGTTCTGGGACTTAGGCCAACCTCTCCCAACTCGAGACAGGCTGGTTTAAAACAGTTCAAAATTGAGATAGGCGAGGAGCGACCCTGGAAAAGAAAATCAAGGCGAGCTTCTTCCGTGCCTCTTCCAATGCAAGAAGGGAAAAGGCAGCGGGCGTTGCTGTTCGGTGAAAAGGCCAAAATCTTCGTAAGGTAGCCCGTAAAAGACGTTTCAGGTGGTGTATTTTATGCCCATAATAGCCACATGAACTAGATTGGGAGGAGGCGGCTGGCTCAAAGTCACCCTGTAGGGTTCAAGGTTAAGGGGTGGCTTGAACTTGAGAGCTCTGGCTTCATACTGCGGGCGAAGCCATCGGGTGAGTTGCTAAACTCGGTTAAAAGTGGGAACAAGCGATTATAGAGTAGCGCCTTCGGAGAAATTAACTCCAAGAAGTGTTTGCCACGCCGCCTTCAGTGTGTCCAGGATTGCGCTGCTTTTCTTGCAAAGCTGCCGGTAAAACCAAGAGAAAGCCAGGTCGGGCAGATCACCCTTTGGGATTCTGCCTGCCTGCCTGGCCCCTGACCGGAGCACAATCGGAAAAACTACCCAACCAAAGAGCCTACGGGGACCAACCCGCCTCCTGAAGCCCCAGTGGGCCAAGCTGGGCGATCAATCACTTCAGCTCAAGACAGTTTAATCGTTACTCGGAGTCAGTCAGCGCGCAAGGCTCCAGCGCTGCGGCGGGCTGTAGAAATAGGGCTCCGGGCCGCCACTGCGGAGCACCTGATCCCTCCTCGGAAGAGCGGGAGCTCCGGCGCGTAGGAAGCAAAAGCGCTGCGGAAGGCGTTCCGCTCAAACCTCCTCAGGTCGGAACCTCCTGCATTGGCTGGGAGTGATGGAGGTTGTAGTCCGATCCCTCTGGAGAGCATTGCCCTTAAGAAAGAGAAAATCTCCATTTACCCCAAAGGATTACTTCTTCTGGTCTTTGCAGAGAACTGGTCGTGGGGATTTTCTCCTTCCGGCCTTCGGGAGTAAGTTAAGTAGAAAGGCATAGGTTTCGAACAGGGGTTTGTTTTTTGGGGGGGATGGGGGCTAGTATTTAGGGGCGGCTCTGATTTTTGCAGGGAGAAAGCCAAGTGCCTGGAAGGCGATGAAGATAGCATTCGTAGAGATTCAATCCCTTCCCGAAGTGCAGTTCATCTCTGGCCAGACTAAGGTTAGGTGCTATTCGTGGACAAATCAGGACACTGATGGTCTGCAAGAGAGATACAGGCTCAGAAAGCATAGGATAAGTGAAACTCTTTTCTCCAGGAGGAATATTTTCTTTCAGTAAATATCTGGGAAGGAAGTATAACCCTCTCCCCTGGCTTCTCCCAGTGCTAGTCGGCTATTTTCTTCTCATGATTGAGAGGAGGAGAAATATCTTCCCTGGTTGTTTTCTCATTTCGGGATCTTAGCAAACAAGGCAGCTTCTCTGCTGCTCACCTGGTTGTTATCGAATGGGAACATGCCCTTCAGTTAATACAGGTTACTGATTCAACCTCCAGCATGAAGTTCTAAGATTAAAAGCATCATTCTCAAAAATGAGGCTCTCAAGAACCTTAACTAAGAGGACTCTAAATCAGTGAAGGAAAACCAGAAAGGAATGTGCACGTTTCCGTTGAATTAGGGGGAAATCTCCCGGGGTCATACCATATTTACAAACTGCAGAGAGCCAGCAGGCAAAGTGCCTTGTTTGGAAGTCAATGAGTGGAATTCCTGCAGGGTTTTCCCCAATATGGGTTGCAGCTTGAACCCCTGCTGCCTATCAAAAGCACCCTGGAAAACTGCCAAGCTATTCTCCCTGCTCCCCCCCCCCCGCCCCTGCCAGTTTAAAGTCTATCTTTTGAGAATCCAATATGCCCAACTCCTGACCCTTCCTGTATGCAGGATTTATGTTTCAGAGCCAGGTTCTCTTGAAGTGTACAGCAAATATGATTTAGTTTACCTCCTCTTGATTTACTTAAACCGGAGGACAAGCCATTGGTCCTGTGCACAGGCACTAAAAACAGAAGCTGAGCAGACACTTCGGCAGAATTATGCCAAGAACCCACCAACCTACTTACGGTTTTATATACCCTATAAAGGCCAGGGAGTTGGTTAAAAGAACATTTATGCCCATTCAGTTCTATGCTTTTCTTTTTCGAAGGGAGACTCTTATGGGGATGTCAAACTGAGGCTGTGCTGGCTAGTGGGCTTCAACAAGCTTACAGCCAGATACAAAATGTAGCCCAAAACATCAGGATATAGGCATTCAATATAGTGTGGTGTTTGGCAATCTGCATTAACCTGCCAGAATCTTTCATTCTTTGAGCATGGCCAAACCACGATTTATACCCAAGTCTCCACAATTTTAGCAAAAAGGATGACAGCCAACTCTTCAGAATGCTTGGCTCCACTCTTTTCCAACATATTTATCTCTGTGTCAATTGTCAGAACACCAGAACACACTAGGCTGATCGATTCATAATCCAGAAAGATGTGCCAAGCTAAACAAGGTTAGTTCAGTCCAATTAATCACAAGTTAGTTGTTTGAATGCAGCCATTCAATAAGACATATTTATGTCACTTGAGAAGGATTTCAGATAGCTGTTTCTTGAGTCGATGTAATTGTAGTAGTTGTTTGTTTGTTGTTGTTGTTGTTGTTATTATTGTTGTTATTATTATTATTATTATTATTATTATTATTATTATTATTATTATTATTATTATCTCTCTGCAGCTGGAGGAAGATGAAGGAGATGAAAATAAAGCCCGGGGCAATTGGTCTAGCAAGCTGGACTTCATCCTCTCCATGGTGGGTTATGCAGTAGGGCTGGGCAATGTCTGGAGGTTCCCGTACCTGGCCTTTAAGAATGGGGGAGGTATGGATTTTCCACTCTTTTTACCTCGTGCAGCTCAAAAGGGGATAACCCTCAAAGTCAGTTGAATCTAAACTGGTGGGAGGATTGGCTTGAAACCAAACTCATTGATTTCACTATTTTTTATTATTTTTTTAGATTGGGCTCACAGTCAGCAAACTAACGGGAAAGCTTGGGAGGGGGTCTGGAACAGGGAAAAACAGGATTGGCCATTTCCTCTTTAGGAATTTATAGCGTCATTCAACAAAGGGACAATGTCTCAGCAATGAAGAAGGGTTGATAGTCCCTTCTTGACACTATAAGGTTGGATGACACTATAAAGGTAGGTAAAGGAAACTCCTGATGAGGTCAGGACCTGTCTTGGAATTCCCAGCAGTTGTCCAACCAAAATCCACTCAGCAGCCAAAGTCCACTCAGTGCTGCCATCCAGTCAGGCAGGTGGGGCTCCAATAACCTTTGAGGAAGACTCACAAACTTTGTCCCTCTCCCTCCGAGTACTGCTTTGGAGCAACCAAGGCAGCAAATAGACCCACGTCTTTCCATTGTAATTATAGCCATCATGTACTAATTGGTTTTAAAATGTAAATATTTAAAGTTACAATCAGTGAAATGCAGACGAGATGCGCCTTGGTGTCCTATGGTTTAATCAAAATTGCTGAAGGGTGAGCAACAAAGAGGAGAAATGCCCTTGCGGTTTCTCCAGTACAGAAGTGGAGTTTCTAATTCACATTGCAAACATGGAATATAAATGTATCATCTTTCTTACCAGGGACCTGTGTGAAAGATCCTTTTATCAGTGTAATTCTAATTCAACTAACCCGTTCAGAACGATCAGTGATAAACTCTACAAGGAGAAGAAAAAAAAATAGATTATAAGGACTTCTCATTCCCATCCTTTGGGTGTGAGAAGCTGATGATGGAGGCTTGTTCTCACTTTGATATGATCAGCAAAAATCCCTTAGGCTCCTTAACCCTTTCCCATTCTGCAGTGTGTTCATTTTGATTTATTTTTTTTAAAATGTACTAATTTCATTCCTCACTGAAGGGGACAGGGCTTAAGTAAAGAATGAACCAATATAAATTCTGCTAAACTTAATGAGTTTAACGGATAACAGAAGTAGAAGTGCTGAAGATTATGGATTAGAAACGGATATTTTTAGTCTAAAAACATAAAGGATTACTTATTTATGTAAATATGCTGTCCATTCCCATTAGAACAAATTACACCTTCCTATGGATACAGAAAACTCTTGGTTACCATCTAGAGGTTGCCTGACTTTTTGCAATCCAGATTTGGTAGCCTTATATCCGTGTCAGTGCTATTTACATACTAGGCAATGCATATACTGTGATAGAAGTAGTTTTTATAAATTATAGCTTTAAATAGTTTTGGAGCATGAACACAAAAGTTTCAGATTTCCTTGAAAGAAAACAATGCATTTTTTCCTGCCGAATGTTGGGTTGCTTTTCCTGTTTTCTACAGAAAAAATGTTAATAAATAGGTTACATAGGATAATTTGGAAATTATGTGTGTGTGTGTGGGGGAAACCCTGAACAGTGCAATTTTGCACATATATATAGCAAGGAATAAATCCCACTGAACGTGTGAGCACCGTAGTAATTCTTTTTACAACTTCCAGCCATTATTAAAGGCTGTCCGGCTTCATTTCTATTATGGACAGAGAGCAACTGAGAAAGTGAAAATAAATACGGTACAGCTTGGCATTAAACCTGAAAAACCTACGTCCAAGGTGCTGTAGCGTAGAATATGCCTTGGGAACCGATTTCTAATTTAATGGGACTGGTGGAAAATCATAGGCGAAAAACCAGTTGGCACAGTAGTAGACGTCAAGAAGTGAATTCGTTTTTCCCCCCACTCCCTTTAATTTTTGTTTCGCGGGGATTGACGCCAATGTGCACGGAGCGGGGGCCTAGACTCAGGGACTCGCGAACGCAGTTGCGAACTTGGCTTCCTTTCGAATTCAAGGCTCAGCCTGGCTCACCCAGTTTGCAAAAAAGCAAACAAACAAACAAACAACAACAACAACCCCACAATCCCGAATGACCACGAACGTGCAAACTTTTCGTTGATCTTTTGCCACTGCGGCCTGAGGTTCGGTTCAAAGTCCGAGTCTCAGGGTATACTATACGCCCGTAGCCTCCAGACCAGGAGTCTTCCAACTTGGCCCTTTTATGACTTGTGGACTTCAACTCCCAGAATTCCTCAGCCAGGCATGCTGGACGTGGAATTCTGGGAGTTGAAGTCCACAAGTCATAAAAGGGCCAAGTTTGAGGACCCCCTGCTCCAGACGAATCGGCTGTTTTGGCCATGAGGAAAGCGAAGTCCCCTCTCTCTGCCTAACCCAGGGGTAGGCCACCTCGGCTCTTTTATGACTCGTGGACTTCAACTCCCAGAATTCCTGAGCCAGCCAAGCTGGCTCAGGAATTCTGGGAGTTGAAGTCCACGAGTCATAAAAGAGCCGAGGTGGCCTACCCCTGGCCTAACCCATAAGGCTAAAGAGAGGGGCTGGCTGTTTTGAGCGGGGCCAGCAGTGCGGTTGGCTTAAAAGAGTCGAGCGTGCGCAAAAAATCTGCGCGCCGGAGCGGGAGCCGATCAAGCCGCGGTGCTCCTCTGCCTGTCCCGCTGCTCTCGCCGAGAAGCGCCGTAATTGCTTCGGTCCCTTTGGCTTCGCTTTGTTTGATTCTGCCTATAAACCGGTCCCCGGCTCTCCTGCCGTCACACTCCAGGTAGCTCCGAGGCGCAGTTGTAGGTGATGATGAGAGAAATGATTAGCCCTAATTGAATTAGCCGCGCCACCTGCAGCAAGGCTGGCGGCCATGGCGGCAAGCCACGTCTTCCTTGTGGAGCGCAGCCTCGAAGGAAACCCATTCCATACCCCTAGGGCAGGGGTAGGCAACCTCGGCTCTTTTAGGACTCATGGACTTCAACTCCCAGAATTCCTGAGTCAGCTATGCTATGCTGACTCAGGAATTCTGGGAGTTGAAGTCCATGAGGCATAAAAGAGCCGAGGTTGCCTACCCCTGCCCTAGGCCTAGGGCAGGGGTAGGCAACCTCGGCTCTTTTATGCCTCATGGACTTCAACTTCCAGAATTCCTGAGTGAGCCAAGCTGGCTCAGGAATTCTGGGAGTTGAAGTCCATGAGTCCTAAAAGAGCCGAGGTTGCCTACCCCTGACCTAGGGGAAGAAAAAAAAAGCGGATTGTGGGGAGTGGCTGATTTAGAGAAGGTCGTGTCGAGAAGGGTGGGGTACTATTAGGAAGTCATCCCCGTGAAGTTTTTTTCCCAAGCATATCCCGTGAGAATGGGGTCTTCACTCTTTAGTTGGGGGGATGAAGCCCATTTGTGATCGTGCTAAAGATGCCTTGAGTTGGGTTGGGTGGCAGATCCATGTAGTTTCCTTGGCAAGAGACCTGAAATGGTTGGCTACTGCTTCTCCTGGGAGGTTTATTTTTGGGGGCTTTGCTATCTAGCTCAGTGTTTCTCAACCTTGGAGGCTTGAAGATGTCAGGATTTCAACTCCATGTTCAAGTTGCCAAAGTTGAGAAGCCCAGAGCTAGCTTATGGTCTTGAAATATCTTGGTGTTCTCCCATCCAAATACCAAGAAGGCCTGACCTTGCTTTGTTTGGAGTTTAGACACACTTGACCAGCAGTTGCTTCTTTGTGATACTGCTGTTCAGCAAGCTGCCAATGGTGTTTAGCCATTGTTGAAGGTTGTCATTCTTGGCTAGAAGTGCAGTAAAAAATCAAATGGTTAAACCACCTGGCTAGAAACCAGGAGACTGTGAGTTCTAGTCCTGCCTTAGACATAAAAGCTGGCTGGGTGTCTTTGGGCCAGTCACTCTCTCTCGGCCCAATTCGGTTCACAGGCCTGTTTTTATGTGGAAAATAGGAGGAGGACTAGATATATTTTGCCACCATATTTAATAAAGGGATTAAAGTTTTTTTTCTTGAAATTAATTTTCTTTCAGAATAGAAATTCTTATGACTGGCTTTCAGTTACGTGAAATTACTAAAGTTTGGCCCTTTTTGTGAATGCAAGTTATACTGGAGTCAGAGTATATTAATGTGCCCATTTCCCCCTTGATCATATAATCTCAGTTTATTTTGCTGCAGAATCAGCCTGCATTTTAGTATTATGCTGACCATTCATATTCCAGGAAAATAATCAGATTTTATTGCTTTATCCAACACTAAAACGTGTGTAAACATTTTCCCTCTATCTTTTAGTGGGAATATGATCATATGATCAACCCTTTCTTGATCTGTCGTTGATAGAGTCCTCTGGAAAGTATACAGAAATAAATGCTATAAGCCAGTCCATATTTTCAAAATGAGGATGCTATGTAGAAAAAATGGACCTAGTTATGCTAATAATGTACTAAAGCGAGACCCTTTGTAATTTCTCAGTTTAGTTAGAAATATGGACTGGTTTAATCTTACAATAGGATAATTTTGTTCTCTATAGATTAATGTTGCTGACCTGTAGGGGGAAGAATTGTGCATATAGGTTTGTTCCTTGATAACTTGCCCCATCTATACATGCTGAATCAACTGCCCTCATTTTGCCTAAAAGTCAAGTTGGCCTGGTGGAAAATAAAACTTATACTGTGGATGAAAAAAACAAACTCTGGATCGTATGTTATGCTAATCCATAATGTAACATATTGAGCAAACCTAATCATTGTAGTTTGTAAACCTTGTTTTGTTTAGTGATTGGGCTTGTGCTAGGCACCGAGTCGCAAGCTAATCTACCACCTTTTAGTTTAACATCTATGTATTTAATTTTCTGGGATAATACAGTATGTGAAACTCTTAACTAAATTAATTGAACAAACCATGAACGGATTAACCATGGCTAGGCATGTTGTTTAAAGCCAGATTTAGTCATTAATAAAATCCAGATTTAATGCTATTTAAAGTAAACCTATTAACTAATAGAATATTGATTAATGACAGCCAGATAAAATCCCATTGATGCCTGTTGTTCTGATTCCCAAAGAATTTTGTCCTTTTTTGATCAATATACAGTCCTTGTTGCCCCACCCCCAACTGGGTAGGAATGTAAATTTCTTAGGCTTCCTCATCTTGACATCTTTTAACTGAACTGGTAGATGGCAATTGGAATTGGAATTGCACCTAGTTCCAGGGTATGAATTTGGCAAAATTTATTAAAGGTGAAATACCTTAATTCAGCAAAAATTTCATAAACTTGTAAAACAGCAACAAGAAATGAGGATGGGTTGTTTTCTGTGTTTAAGGTTTCTCTCACATGGTCCTTTTTCCTGTTAGGTGCATTTCTTATTCCCTATTTGACAATGTTGGCTCTGGCTGGAATTCCTATCTTTCTCTTGGAAGTTTCTCTGGGACAATTTGCTAGTCAGGGACCTGTGTCTGTTTGGAAAGCCATCCCTGCCTTACAAGGTAAGCTTTTGAAACCTGGATTACTTCCGGCACTTTTTGTAGAAATTGGGAAACGGTGGATTAACTTCAGTTTAACCAAGAGACAGGAAATGATTTTGACCTCTGGGTGGCGCTGTGAGAGAGCAGCGGGTGATGCTTTGCAGTCTTATTTTGACCTTGAATGGACCTTGCCTTGACTGATGTGGTAATAATGCAGCACCTCTCCTCCTTTTAGTGAACCATCACTGCATTTCACAGCAGGCGAGTGTAGCTGCAGCATTCAGATTGAATCCAGCACATGTGATACCGCAGTGTAGTACTTGCCATGCTTTAAAAAAAAACCATGCGAACCATGTTAATCATATTTATATAGGGAGGATAGAAGATGCACAGCAAGATTCAAGGGTGCATGCTTTGATGGTATTAAAAATGTAAATGCAACGTAGCTAATGTATTCCTCCCGATTTACTTAATGGCAATTTGATGCAAGCTAGAATCAAACATGTATTTCCTTTGAGCATAACTCAGTGAGTCAATTTGGGATTAAAAATAAAATAGGATGGGACTGCATGTTGACTTCTCTCTGACAAAAGGCTCTAAAATAATTTTGTCTTCAGTAGACAAAATACGGTTAGTTGCATAGGAGTAGTTGATTTCCTCATGATCTTTTGGTTCCAAGAATGTAAAATGAGATAGAACCATATCTCTCTTATTTTCTTTTTTTTTCAGGTTGTGGCATTGCAATGCTGATTATCTCTGTCCTAATAGCCATATATTATAATATTATATTGTGCTATACACTTTTCTACCTTTTTTCATCCTTTGTACCTGTGTTACCTTGGGCTTCCTGTAATAATCTGTGGAATACACCTGATTGTAGAGATAAAAACAAACTTTTGTTAGGTAAGTTGGCGCATGCTTTTCTTTTATATGTTTGAAGCTTACTTTCCTGTTAGGCTACTGATCTGTACTCTACCTGTAACAAGCTAAAGCATATTCAGACATCTGTTACTATAAATTAGCAATTCTGTCGACTCCACACAAAACCTGTCCTTACTGAAACGTTCCTGAGCCACATTGTTATTAAGATAAATACAAATGTTCTTGTCCTAAGCTAGGCATGAAAGCTGACTGGGAGACTCTGGGCGAGTCATACTCTATCAGCCCAATCCGCCTCACAGGGTTGTTGTTGTGGGGAAAATAGGATGAGGAAGGAGTAGAAAGGTATGTTCTCTGCCTTAAGTTATTTATAAAAATAATAAAGGGAGGGGGGATTTTTTTTAAAAAAAAAACCAAATAAATAAATAAATCGGGCCCCATGAAAAGTTGGTCGAAATTTTCCTCAGAGATGCAGTCAAAAGTAATCTATTTCTATCAAACCGAATGAGAAGATTTGAAATGCAACAACAATACAGGAAGACAAAGAACCATTTTGACTAGCAGCAACTTTGGCTAGGAATCTGAGTTGAGGCAACCAGCAGGTCTTCACAACAGTGTTACGTTAGTGTCATTTTGACCGATCAGTACCTTCCCCCACCTATTATTGAGTGATCAATGACTTCCCTTACCTATTATCTTCTCAATATATTTTTAATAGAGACCCCCCAAATTCTAAACTATATTTACGGTAAGCGTTACAGAATTTATTAAGGTTTTATTGCAAGCCTGTATCATGTAGTGATTAAGATATCAGGCTAGAAACTGGGAGACTGTGCGCTCTAGTCCCTCCTTAGGCACAAAGCCAGATGGGTGACCTTGGCCCAGTGACTTTCTCACAGATCTAGGAAGGAGGCAATGTCAAACCCCTTCTGAAAAACTTTACCAAGAAAACTGCAGGGACATGTCCAGGCAGGCTCTGAGAGTTGGACATGATTGAAGGGAAGAAAAAAAAAGAAAAGAAAAAGATATTTGCATGAATGAGTGGAAAGAAAAAAAAGTGGTAGAATTACTTAGAGCATCCCATAAACCAATAATTTGCTTTGCTAATTTTTGCAAAATTCAGAAAAAAGAGGAAAATAGTAGCTTTTGCCCATTCTACAACCGTACAAACTGGAAATCATATTAGATATGTAATAAGAGGAAGCACAGTTCATTCGTACATCTCTTCCTGCTATTTTTCCAACTAGAACTCATTGTCTTTATATCTTAAAACAATTTTAGTATCAGAAAAATAAGCAGAATTATTGAATTCTTGTATATTTCATTGCTTGTGTAAAAACAACTCTTGAAACTCCTCAATTTTCTGTTTTCGTGGAAAGATTATTCTGTCTTCTGCTGCAAAAAGGTTGCTCCCTCTGCTGACTTGAATTATTTAGTGCAGGCAAATTATCAGCTCAAATAAACTAAGCTGTATTAAAACAAAAACAAAAACAAAAAACCCCCAGCTTGCTGCAGTGCAGCAAACGTGACCTTATATGTCACTCAGAAATCTTGCTCATGCTCGGATACAGTCAAAACAAGCCAAGTCCAATCCATCTTACACATGCTTTGTTATATATCCTGTACATGCTTTACTATTATGCACCTTTTAGGACTATCATCAAAGAGACAACAGTAATAAATTTGCTGAACAAATTTATATAGCCACCCAATTCACAAATAGGTGGCTTACAAAACTTTAAAAAAATCCACCATATAATAAAACCCATTAAAAAAACTCGCATCCCACCCCCTCATGGCAGCAACAGTCACCGGAGCGCCATCTACATTTGTGGTCCCCAGGCCCACTTATAAAGCCACATTTTTAGGGCTTTTCAGAAAAAGCAGCAGGGTGGGGGCCGATCATAGCTCGGAGGCAATGATGTTCCATAAAGAAGGGGATAGCATTGAGAAGATCCTTTTTTGTGGTCATATCACATGACAATCCCTAATCAATGGGACCCATAACATGACTTGACTTCCCACTCTGATGGGTCGAGTGGATGTGATAGTGGAGGTTCTTCATTTAACCTGGTTCCATAAATACAAATATTTTGTGTGTAATATTTACTAGGCGGTAAATCTCATTGCACTGAATGGGAAATTCTCCTAAAAAGATTATACATAGCATTCCATTGTTTTACAGATTTTCGGTGACTGAGAACCAGTGCAATAATTTTATGCGCTACTGAATCTTACAAATATACATTCAACAGCATCTTCAATAAATTTATTTCAAATTTCAATTAATATAATTTTTCTGATTTGGAATTTTGGTAGCATCAATAATCCCTTTACCAAAATTTGGATGAAGTCTCAATTTTGAAAAGCCACACTCTTTGTTCAGATCTCTATTGTCAATGTCAGATATTTTATGTACATAAGAAGGCATAACGTTAGTTGCACAGAAACTGATTTTACTCGTTGAAATATATATAACACTACCATTAGAAATACATAGACATGTGAAAAGTACACATACGTACGCTGCATTGAACATTTTGAATTTTTAACATATTTCAACATACAGATATTTGATCTTCACTTCAAACATATTGATAGATATAATATAGCAAATAGCATGTTACAGTTACAGTTTTAGTCTATTTATAATGTAAATGTGCGGACAAGTATACCTCTACATTTATCACTATCTCAAATGCTTCAAATTAAAATCAGGTGCACCAATTAGATGCAAATGATTAGACGATGATTAGAGAGAAACTGGCTGGTTTCAATTTCAGAGTCAATTTGGTAAGATTTTCTCTGTGTTGTTGAAGTGTGGGGTATCACCATGTCTAGGTTGAAAGAGCTCTCTGAGGCCTTAAGAAAGAAAATTATAGATACCCATGACTCTGGAAAGGGTTTTAAAATAATTGCCAAACAATTGGACATCAATCATGCCACTGTCCAGAAGATCAACTAAAAATGGAGAACATTTCAAACAATGTCCAGCAAGTTCAGCCAGGGTGTCCCACCAAGTTCAGCCCAAGAACAGAATGTAAAATTCTGAAAGAAGTCTCTAAGAAACTCAGAATGTCATCACTTACCATGACTCTAAAAGAAGCAACATGTATTAGATCTATACAGGTGGCATGCCAAGAGGACAACTTTGCTGTCCAAAAAGAATATCGGGGCAAGACTGAAGCTTACTCATGAGGACCTAGGTAAAGATCAGGGTTCCTGGAATAATGTGCAGTGAACAAATGAGGCAAAGATATTCTTTAGCCACAATAGCAGAATAATACATGTTTGGTGAAATGCCAAAATAGCATTTCTACAGAAGAACTTGACACCAACTATAAAGCAATGGTGGTGGAAATGTTACGGGTTGGAGCTGCTCTTTGCTGCATCCGGGCTTGTGCAATTCACCAACATAGCATCTACTATGAATTTTCCATAGTACCAGAAAATGATTGAGGATTATGTAAAAATATCTGTCAGAAAATTGAAGCTCAACTGAAAAGTGGGATTGCAACATGACAACGGCCCTAGACATTTCAGTAAATCAGCAAGGAATGGATTAAAAAGAATTTTGGAATCGCCAAATCAAAGCTTGATTTAAATCCCATTGAGATGCTATGGGGTGATTTGAGGGTTTTCTTGTGCATGCCGGAAACTCTTCATGCAGAGAAAATATTCTGCATGGAGGAATGGGAAAAAAAATCCTATCAGTCTATGGCAAAGGCTGGTGACAGCTCTGAGAAACATCTACTTGAGGTTATTTCTGCATTAGAGCCAAGTGTGTACTTATTTTTTACACATGAAGAAATGGCATATCTGTTAGTTTTCGGCTCAATACTTGTTTGCAAAGTAATTGTCATATTGTTTTTTTGTTCAATTACATCACCTTTATCTTTACCTACTATCGGAATGAAGGTAAAGTATTGATCTATTCATGTATGTTAAAAAAGAAAAAAAATACTTTACAAGGGGTGTGCTTACTTTTTCAAATGTTTTCTTTATTCTTTATATTCTTTATTGGCCAAGTATGATTGGACACACAAGGAATTTATCTCTGGTGCATAAGCTCTCAGTGTATAAAGTAATATAATTATAAAGTACCGTATATACTTGAATATAAGCCGACTCGAATATAAGCCGAGACCCCTAATTTTACCCCCCAAAAATGGAAAAAGTTGGTGACTCAAGTATAAGCCGAGGCTGGGAAATGCAGCAGCTCACCTTATGCTCCTCTCCAGAGATCTTCCCTCAGCAGCGGCCGGCAAAGTAGCTCACACGCGAAACAAGCCCGGCAGAGGAGCCGGAGCGGCGAGCAGAGGCGCCCGGCCCAGATCCTGCAAGGCCCGGCCGAGACGCGCCCCCAGCAGCGGAGCTGCTCCGGCTCCTCTGCCGGGCTTGTTTTGCATGTGAGCTACTTTGCCTGATGCTGAGAAGACCCGCTTGGGCACTCGGGTTGCTGTCAGTCTCCGCAGGCCCTTCTTGTTTCCAGGAACGTCAAGCGCGCTTGGCTCTCCACCCCCACGGCAGGGCAGGGCAGGGCAGAGACTTGCTCGCCCTTCTGACGGCCCTGAAGAGAAACGAAGGGCTTGCAAACTCCCCGCGAGAAGCTGGGCGAAGCGCGCGGCTGGGCGAGTGTGTGCCTGCGCGCGTATTTACGAAAGAAACGCTCCGAGAGTTCTTCTTTCTCCGCCCCCTTGGGGGGAACTCTAGCGACTGCTGTAGCCGCGCTTCTCTTCTCGGCTCCGAAAATAGGGATTTCTACTCTCTCTCTCTCTCTCTCTCCCCTCCCCACCCCGCATTCTCCTGCCTCTTCGATTGCGACAATAAAAGGGCGAAGGGTGCGCTGGTTTCTTCCTCCTTCCTCCCCCCCTCCCCTCCCCTCCCCGATTGTCAGGTGAGGCAGCTGGAGGTCTGGCCGGGAGATTGTAGCCAGTTTGAAACGCCGCGTCTTGAAACGCCCAATCAGCTGATTTTCGGGTGGAAGAGCCGCAGCTTGAATCTGTTTGCATCTGCCTGAATTAGACCGAAACGGCCTGAATTTGACCAGAGTTGCTTTGTAATGGCTGGAGGAACTGCAGAGGAGGTCTTGCCGGGAGATTGTGGCCGTTTTGAAACGCCGCGGCTTGAAACGCCCGATCAGCTGATTTTCGGGGCGGAAAGAGCCACGGCTTGAATCTGCTTGTATTTGTTTGAACTTAACCAGAAACGGCTCGTAATGGCTGGAGGAACTGCGGAGGGAGTGAATGCTCCAGCCTGGAATATTTGGAAAGGCTGGGGGAACCGGATGAACTGCAGCTTAAGCGACTGTTGCCGGAGGAGCCATGGCTTGAAACGCCCCAGTTTTGGGGTAGCGTTTGCTTGTTCCCTCCCTCCCTCCCTCCCTCCCTCCCCTTTCCCTCCTCTCTAAATCCTTCCTTCCTTCCTTCCTTCCTCCCTCCCTCCCTCCCTCCCTCCCCTTTCCCTCCTCTCTAAATCCTTCCTTCCTTCCTTCCTTCCTTCCTTCCTTCCTTCCTTCCTTCCTTCCTTCCTTCCTTCCTTCCCCAGCCCTAATCCGGAAAGTGGAAGGAAAGAAGAGTAAAGGCTGGGCGGAGGAGGAGGGGAAGTTTAAAAAGGGGGCGGCGTTCCCTTTAAAAAGCCGCCCGCCACGCCGCGCTCCCTCGCAGCACTCGCGGCGGCTGGCTTCTTGGCTCCCGGTCTCCCCCAGGCTTCCCGGCTGTGATTGGCGAGCGAGCCTCCCGAGCTCCGGCGGCCGTGACATCAGCAGAAGCGGAGCAAGCAAAAGCGAAGGGGGAAGGAAGTTCACCAGCAGCACCTCGAGCCCGCTCCGAGCGCTGGCGGACGCGGAGCCGAAAGAGAAGCAGCATCTCTGTGCGCCCGGGCTGCTGGGGTGAAGTTGCAGCCGCCGCACCAACCAGCCGAGGGGACTCTCGCTTCCCCCCACCCCCCACCCTCCCTACATCCCGAGCCTTCCAGATCTTCGCCTGCCTACTCGCGAGCAGGCATGTTTTCCAGCCAATCCGGGCCTGGGAGCAGGGCGCCGGCGGCACGTCCACTTTCCCCGCACTCTCCGTTCAGACGGCGCCCTTTGAGCCTGGAGTGATGCGGACGTCGGAAAAGGGCGCCGGGCGAAAGCAGCGAAGCGGGATCGCCGCGTGCCCCCCACTCCTCCTCCTCCTCTTCTTCTTCTTCTTCCTCCTCCTGGTCGGCTTGACACCCCCATTTCGGCTGCTTCGCAAACTGCTTCCTCCACCCCACCCCACCCCACCTCACCCCTCCCCGCAAAAGATGCCGGGGTCGACAGCGTTTTTTCTACCCGGAACAAGCAAACACACAGGCAACCCTGCACTATTCAGCTCAGTGAAGTCACGCTTGAAACGGCTTGAAACGCCCGATCAGCTGATTTTCGGGGCGGAAAGCGTGCGGTGTTGTTGTGTTTTTTTTCCTCCCCCCGAAAGTGAACGGCAGCTTTCCGTACTAGTGTATTGGCATGTCAAGACACCAGCACAAAGACCAAGGTACAAGCAGCTCTCCTTCAGTCATTATTGAAACATTTGATCAGCCCAACTTCTTCTTCTTATTATTATTATTATTAAATCTGTTTTTTAACCAAGCGTGACTTCACTGAGCTGAATAGTGCAGGGTTGCCTGCGTGTTTGCTTGTTCCGGGTAGAAAAAACGCTGTCGACCCCGGCATCTTTTGCGGGGATTTCCCATTTCCCGTTGCGAAACCAGCCGAGCCCAAGTCCACCCTTTCTTTTTTTTCCACGGCACGCTCGGTGCCTTTCCCACGATCGTGTCTCCTTCAGATCTTACGCAAGCTTCCTCGATTTCCTGGTGTGTGTGTGTGTGTGTGTGTGTGTGTGTGTGTTTCTTTCTTATTCCTCCCTTCTCTGGTGGTTGGAAAGGCGTGTGACGCGCTTCGACAACAACTCTGCTGGCTCTCTCGGTGGGAACCTCCCATCCTCTATATACCCCCATTTCGGCTGCTTCACAAACTGCTTTCTCCACCCCACCCCACCCCACCTCACCCCTCCCCGCAAAAGATGCCGGGGTCGACAGCGTTTTTTCTACCCGGAACAAGCAAACACGCAGGCAACCCTGCACTATTCAGCTCAGTGAAGTCACGCTTGGTTAAAAAACAGATTTAATAATAATAATAATAAGAAGAAGAAGTTGGGCTGATCAAATGTTTCAATAATGACTGAAGGAGAGCTGCTTGTACCTTGGTCTTTGTGCTGGTTTCTTGACATGCCAATACACTAGTACGGAAAGCTGCCGTTCACTTTCGGGGGGAGGAAAAAAAACACAACAACACCGCACGCTTTCCGCCCCGAAAATCAGCTGATCGGGCGTTTCAAGCCGTTTCAAGCGTGACTTCACTGAGCTGAATAGTGCAGGGTTGCCTGTGTGTTTGCTTGTTCCGGGTAGAAAAAACGCTGTCGACCCCGGCATCTTTTGCGGGGAGGGGTGAGGTGGGGTGGGGTGGGGTGGAGGAAGCAGTTTGCGAAGCAGCCGAAATGGGGGTGTCAAGCCGACCAGGAGGAGGAAGAAGAAGAAGAGGAGGAGGAGGAGGAGTGGGGGGCACGCGGCGATCCCGCTTCGCTGCTTTCGCCCGGCGCCCTTTTCCGACGTCCGCATCACTCCAGGCTCAAAGGGCGCCGTCTGAACGGAGAGTGCGGGGAAAGTGGACGTGCCGCCGGCGCCCTGCTCCCAGGCCCGGATTGGCTGGAAAACATGCCTGCTCGTGAGTAGGCAGGCGAAGATCTGGAAGGCTCGGGATGTAGGGAGGGTGGGGGGTGGGGGGTGGGGGAAAGCGAGAGTCTCCTCGGCTGGTTGGTGCGGCGGCTGCAACTTCACCCCAGCAGCCCGGGCGCACAGAGATGCTGCTTCTCTTTCGGCTCCGCGTCCGCCAGCGCTCGGAGCGGGCTCGAGGTGCTGCTGGTGAACTTCCTTCCCCCTTCGCTTTTGCTTGCTCCGCTTCTGCTGATGTCACGGCCGCCGGAGCTCGGGAGGCTTGCTCGCCAATCACAGCCGGGAAGCCTGGGGGAGACCGGGAGCCAAGAAGCCAGCCGCCGCGAGTGCTGCGAGGGAGCGCGGCGTGGCGGGCGGCTTTTTAAAGGGAACGCCGCCCCCTTTTTAAACTTCCCCTCCTCCTCCGCCCAGCCTTTACTCTTCTTTCCTTCCACTTTCCGGATTAGGGCTGGGGAAGGAAGGAAGGAAGGAAGGAAGGAAGGAAGGAAGGAAGGAAGGAAGGAAGGAAGGAAGGATTTAGAGAGGAGGGAAAGGGGAGGGAGGGAGGGAGGGAGGGAGGAAGGAAGGAAGGAAGGAAGGAAGGATTTAGAGAGGAGGGAAAGGGGAGGGAGGGAGGGAGGGAGGGAACAAGCAAACGCTGCCCCAAAACTGGGGCGTTTCAAGCCATGGCTCCTCCGGCAACAGTCGCTTAAGCTGCAGTTCATCCGGTTCCCCCAGCCTTTCCAAATATTCCAGGCTGGAGCATTCACTCCCTCCGCAGTTCCTCCAGCCATTACGAGCCGTTTCTGGTTAAGTTCAAACAAATACAAGCAGATTCAAGCCGTGGCTCTTTCCGCCCCGAAAATCAGCTGATCGGGCGTTTCAAGCCGCGGCGTTTCAAAACGGCCACAATCTCCCGGCAAGACCTCCTCTGCAGTTCCTCCAGCCATTACAAAGCAACTCTGGTCAAATTCAGGCCGTTTCGGTCTAATTCAGGCAGATGCAAACAGATTCAAGCCGCGGCTCTTCCACCCGAAAATCAGCTGATCGGGCGTTTCAAGACGCGGCGTTTCAAAATGGCTACAATCTCCCGGCCAGACCTCCAGCTGCCTCACCTGACAATCGGGGAGGGGAGGGGGGGAGGAAGGAGGAAGAAACCAGCGCACCCTTCGCCCTTTTATTGTCGCAATCGAAGAGGCAGGAGAATGCGGGGTGGGGAGGGGAGAGAGAGAGAGAGAGAGTAGAAATCCCTATTTTCGGAGCCGAGAAGAGAAGCGCGGCTACAGCAGTCGCTAGAGTTCCCCCCAAGGGGGCGGAGAAAGAAGAACTCTCGGAGCGTTTCTTTCGTAAATACGCGCGCAGGCACACACTCGCCCAGCCGCGCGCTTCGCCCAGCTTCTCGCGGGGAGTTTGCAAGCCCTTCGTTTCTCTTCAGGGCCGTCAGAAGGGCGAGCAAGTCTCTGCCCTGCCCTGCCCTGCCGTGGGGGTGGAGAGCCAAGCGCGCTTGACGTTCCTGGAAACAAGAAGGGCCTGCGGAGACTGACAACAACCCGAGTGCCCAAGCGGGTCTTCTCAGCATCAGGCAAAGTAGCTCACATGCAAAACAAGCCCGGCAGAGGAGCCGGAGCAGCTCCGCTGCTGGGGGCGCGTCTCGGCCGGGCCTTGCAGGATCTGGGCCGGGCGCCTCTGCTCGCCGCTCCGGCTCCTCTGCCGGGCTTGTTTCGCATGTGATTCCGGGCCAGGTGCTGCTGAGGGCGAGCAGAGGCACCCGGGCGACCCCAGCAGCGTCAGGCAAAGTAGCTCGGCCGCGCGCAAGTCCTCGGTAAGTTCTTTTTTTTTTGTTGACTGGAGTATAAGCCGAAGTGGATTTTTTCAGCCCAAAAAGTGGGCTGAAAAATTCGGCTTATACTCAAGTATATACGGTACCAATAGGAGGAGGTAATAGGAAAGATGAGAATGATAATAGTAATACAGCCCTACTACATTGGTAAATATCCTTAGCTATAAGACAGTGCTGTGGGAATTAGGTGTTTAGCAGAAGGATGGCATGTGGGGGAAAAAGCTGTCTAGTTGTTTTGGCATGCAATGCTCTATATTGCTATCCCAAGGTGAAGAATTGAAACAGTTTGTGATCAGGATATTATATAGGGTCTGTAGATATTTTCTCAGCCATCTTTCTGGCTTGTGCACTATACAGGTCTCAATGGAAGTCGGGCTGGTTGTAATATAAATAAAAAATATGCTGCTTAGAAAATGAGAAGCAGGTATTTATATAGGACTATAACATGAGATGTTATATATATATAACATCTCATGTTATAGTCCTATATAAATGTTATATATATATAAATGTTATATAAATGTTATATATATATATAACATCCTATATAAATGTTATATATATATATAAATGTTATATATATATATATATATATATATATATATATATATATATATATATATATATATATATATATATATATATATATATATATATATAACATTTATATATATATAAAGAACAGTGGAAGGATAGCATACAATTATTCTCCCCTCTGCTGGTAGCTCAAGATATAACACCAAAAATTATTTATAGGTCATTTGTAAAAAAAAGTCTGAGCTTTGTAATAACAATTACATGCCAGCATTTGAAAATAGTGTGCATATAAACATCTGACTTCACAACAATGTCATAGCAGCTTTTTGCATGTATAGTTTTTTCCTGGTAATTACCTAATAATTTTAACTAATTAATAGTTTTGCCCCTTTCATTAGAAAAGGTTAAATGTGCCAAGTTACGGTATTATATGGCCCACAAATATAACTGTTTTGATAATTTTGTTGATTGGAGCATTTTTGCAGTTGCAACATTTCGTGGCATGTAGTACATTGACTTAAGTTGAAATTCTGCAATTATTAATATACAGGAGCCCTGCCACTTGATAAATGAAAAAAATATTTTAAAAAGCAGAATGAAGAGAGCATGTCTACTGTATTATGTTTTTATAAGGGTTCATATGTTCTGCCAAATATATGGCTATGATTTATTTATAGTTAATAGGTTTTCATATGTTAAAATTAAACTAAGAATATATGACTATTGTCTTGAATATTGATTATTCATATTATAAAGGTTTTAAGGTATTTATATTATTTACTTAAAGTTAATGGAAGCCTTGTTATAGTTCATAAACTGTCTCTGTATTGAAAAAAGTTGGAGGTCAGTTTTTATATATATTTATTTTATGTATTTTTTGTTACCTTTCAAATTTTCTCTTTTACTCCCTCCCCCTTTCCCCCTTATTTTAGTTTATATTTTATTGCTTTTTTGAAACTTAAGAAAATTATATCTATTTAATTTATTAAATTTCTATGTCACTCACCTCATTGATATATCAACTCCAGACAGCTTTTATAAAGGGGTTTAACTGTGCTGTTTTAAATCAACTATACTGATTTAAAACACTTTGCTTTCTCTTATGAGGCTACTAAATTTTAATTTTTCATTATTTTTATGCAAAGAAACAAACTGTATATACAGTAAACTGTTTTATTAAGTGCAGGGTACAATAATCATTTTTGAACCTGATTGGTGCTTAATAAAACACAGGTTGCTTATATCTGAACATTGGATTTATTGATTATGTTCGTACAGTAATGAATTTTGCAAATTGTTTTCAGTTTAGATGATGTTATTTAAAACTATAAATAAAATTACAACAAGATAAACGTATTTCAAATAAACATTAAAAACATTACTCAAACTGTAGGCATTTACCCCAAAATATGGGCAATATTAACTTCCAGAAAAGCAGTAGGCGTGAGCTTAAATGGACTTCAGAAGATGGTAGAGGACAGGAAGGCCTGGAGGAACGTTGTCCATGGGGTCGCGATGGGTCGGACACAACTTTGCAACCAACAACAACAACAACTTCCAGAAACCATGCAAAACAACTTTGTTTTGATAGCTTTACTAAAAAATGACTAAGTTAATGCTAAACTAACCTCTGGGGGAAACTATTTCACAGGTTTGGTAGGTTAGGTCTGCAGAATCGGGTCAAAATATTTAAGACAGTTGTTGTGATCATGAGACTGTATTTGTAAACAAATAAGGTCGTCCTTGACTTACAACCATTAGTTTAGCAAAAGTTTGCAATAACAACAGAACTGAAATAAGTGACTTAGGGTCTTCACAGTTACAACTGTCATAACATCCCCACAATCACATGATCAGAATTTCAAGCCCTTGGCAACTAGCATGTATTTATGTCTGTTGCAGCATCCCAGGATCCTGTATCGCCATTTGCAAACTTCCCAGCTTGTTTCTGACAAGCAAAGTAATTGATTTGCTTAAGAACCATTTAATACACTTTATAACCACAGTGATTTGGCAAAAAAGTTTGTAACTATTGGGTGCGACTCCCTGAACAAGCTCCTTGCTTAGCAATGGAAATTTTGGTTCCAACTTTGGTTTAACTCAAGGACTACCTATAAATGTGTAAAGTGAAATATATTTTCACCGTAAGGGGTAGTTTCTTAATTATTATTTCCCAACAGTGTCTGAATATAAATTGGTCCACAACATCAACCTTTTGATTTGCTTCTTTTGTCAGATTCCTGCATCATTGGTGACCACCCCAAGTTACAAATAAAAAACTCTACTTCTTGTATGAGTGCCTATCCAAACTTGACAATGGTCAATTATACCAGCCATGTCAACAAGACTTTTGTCAGTGGCAGTGAAGAATATTTCAAGTAAGATTGTTTGATAAAAGTTTTATAATTTTAAAAAAAATTAAAGGAAATCTTTGGCAAAAAAGCCACTTTGTGGTAGATATTTTTAATTTTATATTTAAATGTATTATATTTTTAAGACTATCTCGCCTGAAGTTTTCATTTTAAGGATACAGTTGGATCCAATCGTGGTCTTCCATTAGCACTAAGCAATTAGCAATTGAACATTGCTGATTTTTCCCATTTTTCTCTGCAACTTTCATGTCTGATCCAAAAGATTGAAAACTCCTCCAGAGCAAATGTCAGAGAAGAAAGGAAAGAAAGTTCCTCACTTATGTGTTTATCCAATTTGTATGTCAGCTGACTCCCAACAATACTTATGGAAATGGAAAATCATTCAGATAACAGTGGATGCAGGAGTAATCAGTCATTTTTATTTATATATACACTTCCCAATATGTTAGATGGCCTAGACATTGGTATTTGCACTTATATCTTTTTAACATTTATATTTTATTGTACTAAGCTAGGTGAAATAGTAATAAATAATGCTAGTCCATGTATAATATGCCATATGCTCAATCAATAAAGCAAGTGAAAAGAAGATTATAATATTATCTATATGGTTTTCCCCTAGTTTTGCTGTATGATTTTTTTTGTATATCTAATATTTGTTTATATTGATTAATATGAATTGATGCTAATATTTGGACAAAGGTTATTTAATGGGTGCCCTTGTGTCAGCAAAACAATTTATGGTTTGGATTCAAAACATACTTTAATTAATGTGGCCACATTTCCTAAGTATTGCTTCAATGTTAATTTCCTAGAGCAGAGGTCCCTAACCCTTGGTCTGTAGCCTGGTACTGGGTTGTGGCCCATTGGGAACTAGGTCGCACAAACGGGCAAGCGCACAAAGCTTCATTCATGCAAGTGGTGTGTGCACACGTGAAACCATCCCCTCTCCTCTCCCCCCTGCCCATTGCCACCAGTCCACAGAGCTGGAAAGATTGGGGGCCACTGCCTTAGAGTAGCACTGGGTATTCCTGTAGATATAATACTTGGGGTAGAGTTGGGTGAGGAATGGTAGACATAAAAATACCGTAGGTGGATTTGCCCCTTTATTGAGACTCAAACTCCAGAAATAGTTATATGCTTAGATATATCCATGATATTAAAACCAGATTCAGATTCCAGAGAGGTAGTTTGGTGTAGTGGCTAAGATGCTGGACTGGAAACCAGGAGACTGTGAGTTCTAGGCCTCCCTTAGGCATGAATGCCGGCTGGGTGAGTTCGGGCCAGTCATTCTCTCTCAGCTCAACCCACCTCACAGGGTTGTTGTAGGGAAGTTAAGAGGCAGGAGTATTATGGATGTTCACCACCTTGACTTTACTATATATCCATATTGGGATAAAAATTTAATAATTGTAATTGTGGTAGAACGAAGAGATTTTGATCTCAAAATATTTTGGAAACATGCTACAATACATTACTGAGAATCTATATTTTTTAGTAATAACCTCTTGGAAAAGCCTGATAGATTACATTGTAAGGATACGGTAATGGTAGAGAAAAAGTGTTTTTTTTCCCCTCTACCACAGGATAGGCTCAATAATTGGCTTTTAGTTTGATTAGACTTATCATGAAATGTTCTTTACCGTGTTCTACCTGTCCCTGAACTTTTCATTGCACTCAGCTTTGGTGTATATTAAAAACAGCAGCACCGAGAGTTTGGAACAAACAGTCTTCGTTTCTCTTAATTACTTTTATATTGCAAAGCAGCCAGTTTTGGGTGGAGTCATAAAATCAGCTCATAACATTTCCAAGATCTGTTGGAATCCATCTGAGTAAATTCCAGATTTGGATCATTTTAATATCTTTCTACTCAGGAAAACAGCTCATAGTCAGTATGGAGATCTGGAAATGATAGGGCAATCTAGTTACTGAAAAGGTGACTTCGTGCAAGACTACAAATTTTGTTTATGTAATAGTTAAACCTTGAGATGTTACATTTCTTTTAGAGAGTTAGAGTTTCCCTTCCCTTCCCTTCTCTTCTGTCCCCTCCCCTTTTCTGTTAACCTTTTTTGCATTGGATATTAAATTCGAATGATAGGATAGATGTATCTTAGAAGACAACGGGATCTCATAAATGGACTTTAGTGGCTGTGAAGTTTTCTCTGCTTTTATTTTTTATTTTAAAAATCATAATGAAAAAGTAAAGGAATAGATTCTTAAATGCTCAAAAACAACTATAATTAATGCAGATGCTAGGTAAACACAAATGGTCATGACTTACTGACATTTTGGCTCTTAGGTACTTTGTGTTGAAGATTTCTGCAGGAATTGAATATCCTGGTGAAATCAGGTGGCCTTTGGCACTGTCTCTCTTTCTAGCTTGGGCAATTGTCTATGCTTCCCTGGCTAAAGGAATAAAAACATCAGGAAAAGTAAGACATTATTTTAGACCATTTCTAGTTTTAATTCAGAAATGAATATATTGCAATACCAACATCTAAGCATTACTGGAATACGTGATAGCTTTTTGAGAAATGTTGTAGCAACTTTGTACCTGCTGCTGGTGTGCATGGTAGCTGAAGAAAAGCTAGTTTCTTTGATGTGCATATTGGTTAAAGTTTAAGTTCTCATTTTTCATACATGACCTTTTCATGGCATGGCTTTTATATTCCATTGGCTTTCAGGAGGAGTAAAGATGGCAGGTTATATATTTAAGAGAAATTTGCTTATAATATGACTGAAGAATATGGTAAAAATATGAATTTGGGCGACAAAGATTAGATATCTTGGAAAATCATAATAATGCTATTTTATCATGGAATAGAATAAAATGCTACTTTATAGTGTTTTACAGCTTAGGTTCTATATTATGCTTAGGAAATCATAGTCCAAAAAATCATAGTAATTATTTAACTACTAACTATATTACTAATAAATACTAGCTCTCATCTTTCCTAATGAGATGTTTGTTTCTATCAATTCCTGGTCAAGAACTACCCAGTTGAAAATCACACATATAAATAACTTGAATTAAGGGTATCACTATTCTCTGTGCCAGCTTGCCTCATTTTTAGGTTAGAGTAAATAAAAGATATGTTTTCTATTATTAATGGTGTTCAATTATTTGTGTTAACAGGCTTTGTTAAAAAGAAAACGGGGGGGATATGCATGTATTCTAGGGATGGAAACCAGTTGCTCCTAAGATGTTATTAGAATATTTTTTTTATTATCCTTGACTATTGGCCATTATGACTTGGTTTAATGAATGTTAGAAGAGGTGATTCATGAGGTTAGAACGCTGGGCTGACAATTGGCAGGTTTATGTTCAAGAACCAGTTGTAGCTGTGAAATGAGTTGAGCTCTGGTTACATGCTCCAGGTCCTGCCGACCAAGCAGTTTGAAATGGACAACCATTTTCAAGTGGAGTAGATACTAGTCGAGTGGAGTAGATACTAGTCGAGTAGATCAGGGGTGTCAAAGTGCCAGCCCGCAGGCTGATTGCATCATACAGAGGCCCTACCCACCCTAGCTATGGCAATGCGAAAAAAGTCACGATACGTCGTGACATGTCATGTGATGCGGCGAGTTTGACACTTGTGGAGTAGATAAATGAGTACCACTTTGGTGGGCAACTACATTCCCGGGGCAATGGTGATGTCACCAGCAGATACTTTCACCATGGAAGCCTCTGACACTGAAGTAGTAGTAGTGTGAATATTAGAATTAAATAATATTTGGAGAATCACCATAAAACCTGTCATACCAACTGCAAGTTTAATTCTTAAAAACAAGTATCTGTTCCCATTTCAGGATCCTGAAAGTTATTTTTGCTTTATTTAGATTTTTGTTGATGTGAGTCTTAAAGGCCAGCAGGACATGTCCAGTTTTGTGTCTTTATCAGGCACAAAAGATCAGGTCCATACCTGATGGTCCGATTAAACTAATTTATTGCTATTCCTGCTTATGGACAGGGATATTGTCAGCCAACAGTTAGCACTGCTTGGAGTTAGATAATGGTCAACGGAATCCAAAGGAATTTGGATTTAGTTCAGGTCTGGCTATGTAGGGATTCTAGGGTGATTCCTCTTTTAACTTTATTCCCCAGGCTCTGCCACTCCTTCTACTTCAATCTTACCAGATTAACATATTCTACTTATTTTATTCTTTCTTCAGCAGTTCTGCAAATGGTACCCCAGAGTTGGCTGATGGATCTACAGTACAGAATGTCCCTCGCTTTTTAGCAATTGGTCTTGATTACATTAGCCACATTTTGTGTTGGAGTGAGGGCCATCTAATCCTCCAGGAGGGCATGCTATGGGGGACAAAAATTGCCCCTTTGTAATCACACAGGCAGTACTCAGGCCCTGAAGACAGCATTGCTTTCCTGGTTGCTTGATGTAACAGAACTTTTGGAGAATGTGTTTTTATGTGTATCTTTTATGAGTGGAAAAACATTTGCTGGAATAAAAGCTACAAAATAATTTATTGCACACCTAAAAAAGACTTTAGAGATTGATTATTTTACATGAGTCACTTCTGTTCCAGAAAATGAACAACTGCAATTTTCATTCTTTTGGTAGTCATAGTGTAGAAAGAAATGTATCTCTAATAAACTAGCATTTATCTGTAGGGATGATATTCCTTTAGAGAATAGATATTCTCTAGAGAGAGACATACAGCTGCAGTTACTTTTCGCATTAATTATCCCCAAACATTGCTATTTTATTAATTTAGGGCTTTGCATACGTCATACCATTCTATTATTTTTATGTTTATATTCCCATGAGCAAATGTCACCGAAAAGTTGTGCAATAATTTACTGTAAACACTAAGCCAATGATATTGCTTTTATTTTTCCCATGGATGTTTTAACCTTTTACATAGAACATTTTTTTTCTATGTAAGCCTCTGAGAGTGACTCAGATTGCAGTAGCGTAGAGATATGTGCAGTTATAAAAAATTCTTATAGTGTCAATGAATAGTTACATTATCTGTTCATTTTTCCTTAGGTGGTATATTTTACTGCTACATTCCCGTATGTAGTGCTTATCGTCTTACTTATCAGAGGAGTTACCCTGCCAGGAGCTGGGGCTGGAATGTGGTACTTCATCACACCTAAATGGGAGAAATTAATTGATGCTATGGTAAGCTTGTTATTCCAGATATAATCTGTAATGGAATAAAGCCACATATAGAATTATTTTTGAGTAAGAAACCATTATGTGCTATGAGTGTTTATGATAGTTTATTTTCTGTGTTTGATTTGACCATGCTTGTATTTCTTAATTTTGTTTTTCCCCCCACTTACCTGCCACAATTTTAAAAGCAATAAAAGATATATATATATATATATATTTTAAAAATGACAGCTGTATTTATAACATTATCTGGTCAATGTTACTGCCTCCTTCAGGACAATACTTCCTTTGTTTAAGGCTCTACTTGTTGTGTACACAAACTGTTCTCTAATTGGAAATTGCTATTGAGTTTAAACTTGATTCTAGGTCTGTAGTCCTCAAAACTGTTGATGTGTTTCAGAATGGAGATCATTTCATGACAGTATAATCATGAGTAAAGCTACTCTTAATCACAGTACTAACTTTTAAATGACAGTAGGTGTCCCATTCAAAAGAGGCTACACAAGCAGGTAGAGCAGACATGTCAAACACAAGGCCCGGGGGCCAGATCCGGCCCACAAAGTGGTTTCATGTGGCCCGTGAAGCCATCCTGGAAACAGTGAGGTAACGGCCCCCACTGCCTTGGCCCTGGCCCAGAGACCCTCCTCCTGCCAGAGACCCTCAGATCTGTCCCACTCCTGCCCAGGCCCCCAGAGGAACCCTTGATGCGAACGATGTAGAGCTGGCCATGTTCACCCAGTAGGCCATACGCACTCTAGCCACGCCCACCCAGTAGGCCACGCCCACCCTGGCCATACCCACCCGGCCCCCTGAGGGCAACCGCAATGCTGATGCGGCCCTGAATGAAATTGAGTTTGACACCCCTGAGGTAGAGACACGTAAGAGAAGACATTGAAATTAATATAGGAATAGGAACATTCAAAATTTATGATGCTTGAAAGACAAAATTACAGTTATGAGTTTACTTTCAGATTATAACCAGTCAGTGGTTTGAACAATACTCTGAAAAAATACAAATTTTGTAACATAACGGAGACTTATGTGACTTTAGTTGGTTTACTTTGTGGACTTTTCTAAGTGTCTTTAGTTTTTCTAAGCTAAAACCCCTGTTATTGGGTGTCTATTCCATTCTTGAGGGTTCCTACAGAGTAGCTAAAACTAAAGAGAAATAGTATAAGCCATTTAACTAATTATGGAATACATTCATTTATTTATATGATTTGTACGGCTGCCATTTTCATAGTGGTGACTCTGAATAGCATATAATCCTAAAACTACCCATTAGAACAACAATAATATATGTCCCCTACCCCAAGTTTCTAGAACAGATGTCAGATAATATAATATTGCTCTATGAATTTATTTAGATTCAGATTTATTTAGCTTAGTGTCTGGGTTACCTTGTACTTTAATTTTGTGAGACTGGACTAAACCATCAAGATATATCTGCATGGATTTATATTATTTGTGGCAAGGAGAACTTGGGCATACATCAGAGAATGAAACTGCAGTTGCAAGTATAGGACAACTTGTAGTAAGCACAGTGCAGATCACTGATGCTTCTTTCCCCGCATCTGAAACATGAGCCACATTCATCTTCTTCCAATCCACTTTCTCTTATATTCCACAGAAAGAGAACAGTATACAGATTTGTCTCAGTCATTTGCTGACTTGGAGCCCATCTGTTTCAACATGTTCCATTTGTACTAAGGCTTCCTGATTTGTGTATAGGGTTTGCATCAGGACATTGAGATGTTCTGTGATTCCATTTTTTAAAGCACATTCCACTGCTTGACATGACTAACACAATCTAAGGCCCTTCTGTACAATGAAGCACATAATGACTTTTTTTGGGGGGGTATTTTTTGGCTTTGGCTGAATAATATTATTATTCAGCAATGCATCAACAATAATGTCTTATATTCTTTGGCCATTCTGAAGCCAGCTTAAACACCACTGTCCTTTTCCATATTTAATTTGTGTTGGGTGATCCTAAGCTTTATTTTGCTAGTATATGACATCAAATACATTGCAATAACTTAATATAATGTCATATTCACAATAGTGTATGATAGTTTGCACAGTCTACTAAGGCACCTTTTTGGTATTAGAATGTAGATTGGCTCCTTCCAATCTGTAGATCAATGTGTCATTCCCCAGTTTTGCTGGCATAGCTTAGTTAAACCCTCTACTGATTCTTCATTTGATGCTTGTCATATTTCAGTGGGTATCCATCAGGGCCTGTAGCCTTTCAACTCGTTAATGACCAGAGTGCTAATCTAACTACATCTTCTAGTACTAAAGGTTCTTGTAAGTAGTGAATATGTTCTGATGTGTCCTGAATAGTATTCAGAATACTCCTTTCATCTTTGTTTGGTTTTCTTTAAGTCAGTTACTGGCATCCTTGTCTTTCCCTGTCTTTTCTCTTCTTCAATGTTTTTAGAGATATTGTAATACTGCTTCTTATCTGTTCCAACAGCTCTCTGAAATTCTGCATAACTTTCCTTTCTGGATTTTGTCTTTCTTGGGTTTGGCTTCTCTTTCCTTCCTGGCAATTTCCATAGTTTGTTCCAACATCAAGTTTGCTTTCTTCTGTTTCTTCATTTTTGGCAGTCTCTTTTCACTTTTATTCTGAATGACTTCTTTAAGTTTAGTTTAGTTTTAGTTTTATTAAATTTTTATACCGCCCTTCTCCCGAAGGACTCAGGGCGGTGAACAGGGCATATAATAAAAATACAAAACTACAAAAGTTAAAATAGAATTAAATTAATGCCCAAGATAAAACAATAAAATATACAAATATTTAAAACCCAAATTAACTCCCCATCAGGCCAGGCCAGCTAGTTCGAACAGGTGGGTCTTTAACCCGCGCCGGAAGGAGCGGAGATCCGGTGCCATCCGGAGCTCAACCGGCAACTGATTCCACAAAGCCGGGGCGCCCACAGAGAAGGCCCTCCCCCTGGGGGCCACCAGCCGGCATTCTCTGACCGGAGGCACCCTGAGGAGGCCCTCTCTGTGGGAACGCACAGGGCGGAGGGGAGTTGACGCCGGCAGCAGGTGATCCCCGAGGTATTCCGGACCCATGCCATGTAAGGACTTAAAAACCATCACTAAGACCTTGAACCTCACCCGGAAGACAACTGGTAACCAATGCAGCTCGCGGAGCAAAGGTGTAACATGGGAGTACCGGGAAACTCCCAAGACAACTCTCGCGGCCGCATTCTGTACCAGTTGGAGCCTCCGAGTGGTCTTCAAGGGAAGCCCCATGTAGAGAGCATTACAGTAGTCTAGGCGAGAGGTCACGAGCGCATGAGTGACCGTACACAGGGCATCCCGGTCCAGATAGGGCCGCAACTCATTCCACATTTCCTCTGGTTCTCTATTAATGGATTCAGGACTTCAAAGTGATTCCTGAGATTCTCCTTGAGAATGGTGGGCATATGCTCAAGGCTACATTATGGAACTTGCACACGAACAGTTTGTGGTTTGTTCCACAGTCAACATATGGTCATGTTTTTGATGTTATAATTGAGCTCTTCCTCCTCCTTCAAGCTATAATGTAGTCAGTATGATTCCCCCCCACTCCATCTGTTGTTGTCCATGTATATATTTGTCTGTGTCAAAAGCCCATCTCAATTGGCTGAGGCCTAAAATGTCATTTTCTAGTTGCCTTTCAATATGCTGAGCTTTCCTGTGTTCATGCTTCTTATGTTCCATGTTCTTTCTATAATTCTGTCTTTGTAGCTTTGGATTTTCTCTTTGTGTGGCAACATCAGCAACTAGATATCTCCAAGGCTTTAATCCAGCCACCTCATAATCACCACTAATACTCCAAAAGATCTTCATCTGTTCCTCATTAGTATGTTGAGTGCCTTAAATAGATACTTGAGGAGGGATGAAGATCTGGTTTGTCATTGTAACAGATGTCTAGTGCCAAATAAGGATCAGTTAAGTCAGCTGATTATGTCTTTATGCCCTGGTAATATACAGAAGGGCTATTAGAGTGGTGTATAGGAAGCTGCATTTGAAAATTATATAAGACCTATCATAATTTAAAAATATGCCCGTTTAATGGGTACAATTCACAGTGTTAAATTTTAATTATTAAAAAAAAATCCTGATTTGATTTGGGGTCTGTGTATCTAAAGTATTTTTTCTTCCTTATGAATATTTTTAATTGTAAAATTGTTTGTAGAGCATATTCTCTAACTACCACATCCTCTAAAGATTAGACAAGCGATGATTACATATATAGTTTTCTCCTGAGACTTGTATCTCCCTGGAAAGCTTCACCTGGTACTATTTATTTATTTTTTATTTATTTTATTGAATTTATATACCACCCTTTCCCGTAGGACTCAGGGCGGTTTACAGGGCATAAAAAACGTCAATACAAAAATTAAGAACAATTAAAAAGATTAAACTAAATCCCTGAAAAAATATAAAACATATAAAACCCCAGTTAAAACCCCAATTAAAACTCAGCCTGGGCCGGAAAGCTCGAAGAGCCAGGTCTTCAGGTCTTGGCCAAATGATCGAAGGTCGGGGGCAGTCCTAAGCTCCGCGGGCAGCTGGTTCTAAAGGGCAGGCGCACCCACTGAAAAGGCCCTCCCCCTGGGTGTTATCCGCTGGCATTCTTTTACCGGCGGCACCCTGAGAAGGCCCTCCCTGTGGGAGCGCACAGGACGAAGGGAACTTGATGCCGGACCCAAGCCATTTAGGGCTTTATAGGTCATCACCAGCACCTTGAATCTCACCCGGAGGGCAACCGGAAGCCAATGCAGCTCACGGAGCAGAGGTGTTACATGGGAGTAACGGGAAACCCCCATCACAACTCGCGCGGCTGCATTTTGCACCAGTTGAAGCCTCTGAGTGGTCCTCAAGGGCAGCCCCATGTAGAGAGTTTTGCTGTAGTCTAAATGGGAGGTCACGAGCGCATGAGTGACTGTGCGTAGGGCATCTTGGTCCAGGTAGGGTCGCAACTGGCGCACCAGGTGAACCTGGGCAAAAGCCCCCCTGGTCACGGCTCCTATATGGTCTTCAAAACTGAGCCGCAAATCCAGGAGGACGCCCAGGTTGCGAGCCCTATCAACGGGGGGGTAACACCTCACCCCCCATAGTTAACGATGGAAAAACTTGGTTAGTCCGAGTTGCCGGTATGCACAGCCACTCAGTCTTGGCAGGATTGAGACGAAGCCTGTTTCTCCCCATCCAAACCCGGACCACCTCCAGGCAGCGGGACATCACGGTGAGGGCATCACTAGGTTGGTTCAGGGTGGAGAAAAAAAGTTGGGTATCATCAGCGTACTGATGATACCCCACCCCAAAACCATGAATGATCTCGCCCAGCGGCTTCATATAGATGTTGAACAGGAGGGGAGAGAGAACTGACCCCTGAGGGACTCCACAAACGAGAGGCCTTGGGGCGGATCTCTGCCCTCCCATCAACACTGACTGCGAGCGGCCCAGGAGATAGCAGGAGAACCACCGTAAAACGGTGCCTCCCACTCCCAACCCCCTGAGTAAGATACCATGGTCGATGGTATCAAAAGCCGCTGAGAGATCTAATAGGACTAGGACAGAGGAATAACCCCTGTCACGAGCCCGCCAAAGATCATTCACCAGCATGACCAATGCCGTCTCTGTGCTGTGCCCGGGCCTGAAACCCGATTGGTACGGGTCCAGATAATCAGTTTCCTCCAGGAACAGGGGAAGCTGATGCGCCACCACACTCTCAACAACCTTCACCAGAAAACGAAGGTTGGAGACCGGACGATAGTTGTTTAAAACAGCCGGGTCCAGGGCAGGCTTCTTGAGGAGGGGGTCTCACCACCGCCTCCTTCAAGGTGGAGGGGAAGATACCCTCCTTCAAGGAAGCAGTTATTACTGCCTGGAACCAGCCTCGTGTCTCCTCCCGGGCCGCAAAAACCAGCCAGGAGGGGCACGGGTCCAATAAACAGGTGGTAGAGCTCAGCCTCCCCATAATCCTGTCCACATCATCAGGGGAAACAGGATCGAACTCAGTCCAGATAACATGCTCAAGACCATCCGATTCCTCCACGTCAGACTCTGCCCAGTCTGAGTCCAAACCGGTCCGTATCTGAGCGATTTTGTCCGTCAGATGATGACTAAACTCCTCAGCCTGACCCTGCAAGGGATCCTCCCTCACCTCCTGGTTAAGAAAGGAGCGAGTCACCCTAAACAGGGCGGCCGGGTGATTATCTGCGGACACGATGAGGTCAGCGAAATAATTAGCCTTCGCTGTCCTCATCGCTGCAAGATAAGACCTTATTCGGACCGGATGGACCTCCAACCGCTCTCCAGACACCGTCTCCAACGTTTCATCTCCCGGAGCTCCACAGAAAACCATGGAGCCCAACGGGATCTGCGCCGGGTCAGGGGTCGCAAGGGTACAACACGGTCGAGTGCCTTGGTGGCTGCCCTTTCCTAGGCATCCACCAAGGCATTGGCCTGGCTGTGAATGAGGGCGATAGGTATAGACCCAAGCGCCATCTGGAACCGTTCTGGGTTAGGCGCCTGGGGCGGAACCACCTGGTCGATTCCGCAGCCCAGTGACGGGGGGTGGCATAGCGGAAGACCAGCTGCAGGAGATAATGATCGGACCATGACAGGGGGAAAATGGCTGGCAAACCCCCTCCCAGATCATCCAACCACTGCCCAGATAAAAACACCAGGTCGAGAGTGTGACCCCCCCATGAGTTGGGCCCTGAATTACCTGGGTCAGGTCCATGGCCTTCATGGAAGCCATGAACTTCCAAGCTAACTCTGACAACCCTCCCAGGGAAGGCAGGTTGAAGTCACCCAGCACTATAAGCCTGGGGAACTCCACCGCCAACCCTGAGAGGGTGTCGAGCAGCCCAGGCAGGGCTGTTGCCACACAGCTGGGTGCCAGGTATGTGAGCAACAAGCCCATCTGGACCCGAGGGCCAAATCTCAGGAGGAGGGACTCACTCCCACCTATCTGGACAATGGTGGTCTCCCGCGGACATAAAGTCTCCCAAATAACCACCGCCACCCCACCGCCCCTACCCTGAGCCCGTGGCTGGTGTAGCACACAGAAACCTGGGGAGCATAGCTCAGTCAGAGGGACCCCTCCCTCCGAGCCCAACCAGGTTTCGGTAATGCATGCCAGATCCGCGCATTCCTCCTCGATCAAATCACGAACGAGGGGAGCCTTATTAACAACGGATCTGGCATTAAAATATACCAGCCTAAGCTCAGGGACCTGATCACCCTCATCCCCAGGCAAAAGGGTGCTAACCGGAGGGTCGGAGCGCGCCACCGCTCGAAGATAGCGAGGGCGCGATCCCAGATATTGATGTGGCCCTCCGTGCAACCACCTGCTGCCATTCCCTATCGTCGTGGGGATTTGACACCCCACCCCAGCACACGCAGAGCCAGCAGCCTCCACCCCCAACCCCATTCCACCAGAGCCCATAACGGACCCAGACTGATTGCCAGTTATTAGTTCCCTCCCCTGCCCGCTATTCCTCCCCCTCCCTAACCCCTTAAAATAACCGGCTAAAAACATATCAGGGGCCTCTTAGTGCGTCTCCCCCAGAGGCCCCTAGGTAAACCCAACTACCTAGATGAGTTTAAGTATTGGATTAACATTATTTTATTCGTTTCAGCTTTTTATATATTTTATTGCTTTATCTGCCAGGGTTTTATTATGGCTTCTAATACTATGGATTTTATTTGTTTTATTGTTTAATAACTCTGCATTATGCATTTGTATTGGGTGATTGTTTTAATGATTATATTATTCAATACTGAAACTGAATGAAAACATAAAAATGTAAAAGCGAATTAGAAGTATTTATTATAATAATAATAATTTTATGTGAAAATAAAAAAGTTACAGGATCCAATCTGGATCGGTCACTGGAACCAGAGGTTTAGTCTGAGCTTTCAGACTTCTGCTGGATCCCATCCTCAAGGAACGTCTCTCTAGCAGAGTGTGTGCTTTGAGTTGTTCTATGTGTAGCATTTATGTGGTACTTGGTTGTGTGTGGCTACTGTTTAATAGCAGCAGCTCAATATTAGAAATTAGGTGATAAGAATTTATTTCTTTTGGGTGAACCTAGAAATTATTGTCTTTGTATAGTTGGCAGGGATATATGTGTGTGTGTATATGGGGACGCGGTGGCTCAGTGGGTTAGGACGCTGAGCTTGTCGATCGGAAGGTCGGCAGTTTGGCGGGTCGAATCCCGAGTGCCGCGTAACAGAGTGAGCGCCTGTTACTCGCCCCAGCTTCTGCCTACCTAGCAGTTCGAAAGCACGTCAAAATGCAAGTAGAAAAATAGGGACCACTACGGTGGGAAGGTAACAGCGTTCGGTGCGCCTTTGGCGTCTAGTCATGCCGGCCACATGACCACGGAGACGTCCTCGGACAAGCGCTGGCTCTTTGGCTTTGAAACGGAGATGAGCACCGGCCCCTAGAGTCGGAAACGACTAGCACGCATGTGCGGGGGAACCTTTACCTTTTTATATGTACATATGTATATGTGTGTGTATGTGTGTACACACACATACACACACACACACACACACACACATGCCATATGTAGGTTGTGTGACAGTACAATAAATCAGACTGCTTCCAATAGGAGAATTCAGGAAATATCTACAGGAACGGTTATCTGAATGAAGCAATATGATTTTTTAAAATTACAAGATCTGGTCAGAGGAATGTCTTTAGTCTGTACTACATACATACATACATACATACATACATACATACATACATGCATACATACATATTCTGTCCTCTAAGAGCTAAATATTTCACCAGAGCTCAAAATGCATTGTTGTTTTGTTCATTCATTATTGGCTAAAATATCCACCTGGTAAAGGTCACAAAGCCATTTATCAATGTGGATTCATTGTACTGCCACACAACCCATATATGGCATGTTTCGTAGCCTTGTTTAATCACATTAACTGTTTTTATTGCTATTTCTATTTTTTTTTAAAAAAAAACCTTCCTAATTTTCTCTATCAATCTTTTTTTTTTAAGGTGTGGAAAGATGCTGCTACTCAGATATTTTTCTCTTTATCTGCTGCATGGGGTGGTCTGATTACTCTGTCTTCCTATAACAAATTCCATAACAATCTATACAGGTAAGTCACAAACATTCAGCAATGTTTTCCTAATAATTAGATAACAACGATAAATCCAGGAACCTCTGGACCTTGGCTTGATGTCATCATTGTCATCTGCATCTATAACATCAATCTGTCATCAGAACTTCAAAGTAAGACTACCAGATCCCAGTTGCAATATCTGGAAGACAGGATAGTAGTCAAAAGCTGCATTTGCTGTTGCATGGATCTTTGCACTGCAGGTCTGATAGCCCTGCTTCGAAAATCACGAGACTTCTGGGGTTAGTGTGTCCTACTTCCTCCTGAATGGATGCCCTAATTAGAAACAGGCTGGGTTGAAAGCAATCTAGAGGATTGTCAAGAGTCAAGGATAGCAGCATGAAATATAACACAAGGATGATCTCTGTTAAAGAAAGCTTTGTAATTGAGAAATAGGTCAGGAACACTCTGAAGCAGAAAAGATAATTTGTGATTTTCACTGGTACAATTACTGCACCATTATTTTTACTGTATCAGTAGCACAGTAATAATTTTGGTAGTTGCATTAATTCCAAATTCAAATAAAGAAAAAAGCTCCCAGTGTCATTAGGATAGAATATTTGATATAATTTAATTGGTAAGCTCATATATAATTGAGAACAATCACTATATAATTGCTGAAAAGCTGATCCTCCATCCTTCTGTCTGCTCTCTTATAAATTTAAGCATTTATACACTTTATACTCCTTTTTACATGATTTAAAGTTACAAATTAAGAATAATAAGAATATCCCATAACAAGTAATAGAGAAAAAGTGCAGGTGGTTCTTGACTTACAACAGTTCATTTAGTGACTGTTCAAAGTTACAACAGCACTGAAAAATGTGACTTATGACCATTTTTCACAGTTACGACCTTTGCAGCATCTCCATGCTCATGTGATCAAAATTCAGATGCTTGGCCACTGGTTCATACTTATGACTGTTGCTGTGTCCCAAAGTCCCGTGATCAACTTTTGCAACCTTTTGACAAGCAAAGTCAATGGGGAAGCCAGATTCACTTAACAACCAAGTTACTAGCTTATCAACTGCACTTAATAACCACTTAATAACCGTGGCAAAAAGGGTTGTAAAATGGGGCAAAACTCACTTAACATATGTCTCACAACAATTGGGCTCAGTTGTGATAGTAAGTTGAGAACTATCTGTCGTATGTGCTCAAGAAAGAAATTCCAAAGCCTGTCTGATTAAAACATTATGTTTACAACCGTCATCATCATCATCATCATCATCATCATCATCATCATCATCATCATCATCATGAAATGACAGTTGATGTGACATTATCAGGGGATAGTAGAACAGACAAAGAATTGGAAAATATCATACAGTATCAAGATCTGAAAATTTAAATTGTGGTGGTCCCATTGGTTATCGGCTCACTGGGTGTCATACCCAAAAATCTTGGCTCCTACTTAGAAAATCTGCATATTGACAAAATTTGCACCTGTCATTTGAAAAACCCACATATATGCTATGCTAATACATTATAATTTCTTGGGAAGAACTCAATGCATATGAAGGCCAACAGCACTTAAAGAACTGGCAGCTGTGACTTCACATTGTTGTGAACAAAGAATAATCAATTTTGCGATGATATGTCATTTTGTTTTGCTGTACCAAAAAGGAAAAAAAAATCTGAGTTCCTCATTGCATGTGATTGCAGATGCATCCAGTATGAAATTGTGTGCACTGCTCTGAGATAGAATCAGAAAGAGATCTGGATACAAATGTATGCTTAATGTATGCATAGATGTACATTTATCACGTAGAAGGGCAGGACAAAAATAATGTATTTGTTTGAATATGTTGTTAAAATGTTGACAGAATCAAATTTGTTGTACGTCTATTGGGGGAGTATAATTCTATGAGAAATATATATTTATTGTGTAATTAAACTTTCACTGAATATTTTAATAAAACAAATTCAGCATTAGTAAATAGGTGTGCAATTCAGATATGGGAAACAAAGGGTATTTTTCATTTCCAATCGATTGTAAATTTATTACTAGTATGGGGGAGGAGGTTCTGTTAGAGTATGATTTTATGGGAGATTTTGAAGTCCAACTTCTGTGGATAGGAGCACTGCATCCTTTAGGTCCGAGGTTTTTATAATCTTTTCAGTTTTACTTCTTTTTTATAAGTGAAAAAACCCCCAGATCTTCAGTAAAAGTAGAAAGTCTTTTAGTCCACAAACTTTAAGAAGGAAAATTCCAATTAGGGTCAAGTAATTCTTACATTTTTAAACTCCCCTGGATAGTCAGTTACTGCTGTTTTTAGAGGGAGGGGTAAAATCTCCCTTCCCTCTCCACAGGGGGGAAAGTACTTAAGCAGCTTATGCAGGTAAAAAAAGATAGGATTTAAGAGAGGTAGCTCTCACCCAGTCTCTTCTGCGCTGCTTTAAAGTTGTCTGATGGTAAGTGTGACTTCGGCTGTCTGCAGCCTAGTGACGAGCCATATTTCTATGGCCGGTCTTTCGTCTGCCAGTTTGGAGGGCTGCCCTGGAAAGGGTCGAAAGTCACCTGTAGGAGCAACCAGCAAGGAGGGGAGCTACTGCCATTCCACGATCAAGCGGGGATCCCCTCCTTGCTAGTTGCTCTTACAGGGTGACTTTCGACCCTTTCCAGGGTCCCCCAGCAATGCCAAACTGGACGTGGAAGCCAGAGCTTGCCTTCCAGACATCCAGGCAGCCGCATCGGCAAACCAGAGGTCCAGGAGCAGTGCGTCACTCTTGTCCTTTCAGATAACTCAGCATGCCTAACTCAGATAATATTAGGCCTGGTATCTTACTGCACTGTCTGCAAAGGTTTGGGACAATGCTTTGCAGTAGTTCTATACTATCCTCTGAGATATTTCAGTTTGATCTAGTGGGCAGGATAGATTGATTCAGTGGCCTCTCACTTAATGGAGTATTGCAAGGGTTTGTTTTTATCCTCCAGCTTTCTAACAGTAATTTGGCCATCTAGTAATTTGGCCTATGGTACCAGCAGTATTTTTATTATCCCCAATGATAATCTTCCTCTGTGGGGGTGATGCTGTTGATATTCTTTCCTGGGACCTGGAGGCTGTGAAGGTCTGGATGGATAAGAACAGACTCAGATTGAACCCAAGTAAGACAGAGCTGCTATTCACACACCTCCTGTAACACCAGTGATGTCCTTAGATGAAAACTACAGGTAGTCCTTGACTTATGACCACAACGTGAGCCCAACATTTCTGTTACTAAGCGTGACAGTTGTTAAGTGAAATTTTCCCCATTTTGTGACCTTTTAGTAACATGTTTGCTAAGTGAATCTGGTTTCCCCATTGACTTTGGTTATCAAAAAGTCACAACAGTGATCACGAGGACACTGCAACCGTCATAAATATGAACCAGTTGCCATACTTCCAAGAATTTATCACCTGAACATGGGGAGGCTTGTAAATATGAAAAATGATAATGTCATTTTTTTCCAGTGCTGATGTAACTTTGAATGGTCACCAAATGAATGGTTTTAAGTTGAGAACTACCTATGTCTGTTCCAGGAGTAGGTTCATGATTTGGGAATGTTATCTTTTGGCCTCATGTCTCCTGTTTAAACAGCAGATGGAGATCATGGTACAACTTTGGACAGTATGCCATTTCTTGTCCTTAACTGGTTTAGGAGGACTTAGAGGCAGTAACTCATATTCTCATAACCACCCAGAGGGCTTACTTCAATGTGCTGTACATTATGCTGCCCTGCCCTGTATATTTCAGGCTCTGCGCTGATTACTGGTTCAGTTTTTCTGAGCTAAATTTAAAATGCTGGTATTAACTTATAAAGATCTTTGATGCTTGGCACCTGGTTATGTGAAGGCTTACATCCAGTGGTGGGATTCAAATATGTGAACAACCAGTTCTCTGTGTGGATGCTGCTTCCGGAAGTCCATTCTGGGCCTGGGCAACAAAAAAATTAGCTACCGGTTCTGCCAAACTGGTGCAAACCGGTTGAATCCCACCACTGCCTACTAAATCTAACTGGATTTAGTTCAATCTGTTAGATCTTGTAGGAAGGAGCTCTGTGTTGTCCAACATTTCTGAAATGTCAGGAGAGGTGATGTTAGAAAGCATTGCTTTTCCATTGCAATGCTGACCCAGTGGAATGCCTTCTCCATTGGGATCAGATTAGCCTTCTTCCTGGTAGCTTTAGGAACTTATTAAAAAAGAAGGTCTCTTGAAGAGACTGTGACTAACATCACCTGGGCCCTTTGTTGTTGTTTTTCTTTCCTTCTTTGCTTTTGTCATTTGGACTGTAAGTTGTTCTAATTCTTTTTTTTTTTTGGTGGCTTTAATTTTGACATTTTAACTGATGAGAGCATGAGATGGCGTTAGGCCAAAAATCAAATCAAATAAAAAATAGCCCTCTTCTCCAAATGTTGCCTTGGTTGGCATGGAACTGTTGTAGGCATTTCCTCCTCTACTGAAGCCTTGGTGGAGCAGTGGGCTAATGCCTCCTTAAGTAACACCAGCTGCCTGCAATTAGTGCAGGTTCGCATCCCACCAGGCTCAAGGTTGACTCAGCCTTCCATCCTTCCGAGGTAGGTAAAATGAGGACCCAGATTGTTGGGGGCAATTAAGCTGACTTTGTAATAATGCCGCTGGGGGGGAAAGCCCTAATAAGCAGGCGTATACATAGAATGAAGGCTACTGCTAAGCTTGTAAGCCGCCCTGAGTCTTTGGAGAAGGGCGGGATATAAATGGAATTTAAATAAATAAATAAAATAAATAAGTTTTAAAATAATTCCTGGTGGGGAAAAAAAAAGATTGCTGATCGTGTCCTGCCTTGTATAAGTGTTTTGAACATTTGAACTTTCAAAGTAATGGCTAGGCAACTCTTCTAAATCTCCTTACATGCTTAGCACCACACTTTGTGTGATCATTCTTAAAGCTTTCTGCAAGTTAAATGTTTTTGTTGACATTGTCTTTTATAAGAATTAAATTACTGAGGCATGGATGTAATGATTAGATAGACTGAATATTCTGTTTACCATGGGCGCACAACTTACCACTTTTCTGTATACAACAAGTTTGTTCTTGAAGCAGCTTAGCAATGGGATGCTGATTAGACACTTGAATCTGGAGTTTCAGCTTTCAGAAGTAACACCCAGTGGCGTAGCGTGGGTTGTCAGCACCCGGGGCAAGGCAAGTAATTTGCACCCCCTAACCCGTGCACCGCACCGCACGCCTGGCACCCCCCCCTCCACAGTGGGTGGTGACCCGGCGGCTCGGATTGGATTCGCACAGCCAGCACTGCAGTGAGAGAGAGTGAGTGAGCCAGGCAGGGGCAGAGAGCTGCGAGTGCAAGCGCGCCCCCCCGATGTTGCGCCCGGTGCGGCTGGCCCCCCCTGCACCCCCCACGCTACGCCACTGGTAACACCGAAAGCAGTATTTCCAATCTGGTGCCCTTTAGCTGTATTAAAACTGAGTAACTTATGAGAAAGGTACCAAATTGGGAAAAACATGAACTCAACATAAGAACATACTATTTTATCTCAAATATTTTCTTAGTTCTATAGTATAACATAAATTTTCTTCCAAACCTTCACTTGAACCTTTCATCTTAAACTCCTACAAGTGGTCAGTTCCATTATTTGATAAGGTCCACCTAAAATTTACAGTAGGCACTGTGTGGTTTTGTACTAGGGTTGGTGAAAGCTGACTTATGTTTTCCCTGTTTTAAAATCTAAGATTTTTGTGTCTTTATGCTGTTGCTCCTAATAGTGAAATACGTGGATTGAATCACACAATGAAATAAGGAATTAGTGATTACTGTCTTTGAATTACTGTCTTCACAAACATCAGTTCCATATTGTATGGAATATATTAATAGTATATCAATATTATTCTATATCAGTATTATTCTATATTGATAAAGTGAATTAAATTATTTTTATTTATGTAGCTTTTTATGTGTGTGTGTGTGTGTGTGGGAAAGTGTTATTTGGAATATGGGTTATACACCAGTTGCACCTGCTTTGGGACTAGGACACCCTACTTATTACTCATGCCCCTGTGGCCTCTTGTATGGACTATTGCAGTGCAGTCTACATGGGCTGTCCTTGAAGAGCATTTGGAAGCTTTAACTGGTGACAGTATGGGTAATAGATACCACTGGTGCATCTACTCAGTGCATGTAACAGCACTACTTTGTGAGCTGCATTAGCTATTGATGTGCTTCCAGGTTCAATTGAAGGTACTGCTTCTTACATTTAAATGGCTTGGGAATGGGCTACTTAAGAGAGCATCTCTTCCCAGTTCCATCTACCTGTCGAAACTGGTCAGGCAGGATGGGCATGCTTCATGCACTCTTGGCTAAGGAATGCCAGTTAGCAAAACACAGAAAGAAAATCTTTTCTCCTGTAGCACCCTCCCTATGGATAGCTCTGATTGTTGTTATTTTTTATTTTATTTTAATATTATTCACTGCCCAGGCTTAGTTGTTGAACAGCAGCTATACAAATGGAATGAATAAATTATAAATATTTGGTATTATACTTACTAAATATTGGTATGTCACTACTATGACATAATAATACTGTATACTCCGTATACATGGCCTACTATATCATCACCACTGCATTAAAAAGCTGATAAATATATTTTCTTTTTCCCTCCTTTCTTCAGGGACACCTTGATAGTAACTTGTACCAACAGTGCCACAAGTATATTTGCAGGCTTTGTCATCTTTTCAGTGATTGGATTCATGGCACATGAACTCAAAGTGGATATTGAAGATGTTGCAGACCAAGGTATGATTTTTTTATGTAATTTTTTTTGGGTATATTGCACTCTTGGGCAGTACTGATTTTGTTCTGGTTTCTTCTGTGCAAGATGTTCTGCATAGGCCTATTGATTAAAGCACATGAAGCACCTGGGCAAAATGGTACAACTTGGAGCATCTTAAACATGTGCTATAAAGAATGGTTGCTGACTAAGTCAAAGGAAAACATGGCATGCCTATCTCAGCTTTGTGTAGAAGCTAGTCACACTTTGTCAGTGGTGGGATAGTTCCCTTCACCTCCTCCGAGGATAACAAAGAAATCAAGATCAACCCATTTTTTCCCACCAGAAAATTTTACATTTATAGGTCTGAAAGAAGAAAGAAGCAAACTACTTCTCTATGGTTGCTAAGGAAACTGTATAGGTGGGTCCATGAAATAACTGAGGAAAGCTGCATTCAAAGCCCCACTTTCCCAGTGATAACTCGCCTACGTTGTCTTGCTGCACATATTAACATGGTTAACCATGTAAAATCACAATCCTTTCTTAATATGTTTGCTTCCTTGGACTGATTGTTTAATGCAATGAGACATAATAAAAGGTAAAGGTAAAGGTTCCCCCGCACATGCGTGCTAGTCGTTTCCGACTCTAGGGGCCGGTGCTCATCTCCGTTTCAAAGCCGAAGAGCCAGCGCTTGTCCGAGGACGTCTCCGTGGTCATGTGGCCGGCATGACTAGACGCCAAAGGCGCACGGAACGCTGTTACCTTCCCACCGTGGTGGTCCCTATTTTTCTACTTGCATTTTTACGTGCTTTCGAACTGCTAGGTCGGCAGAAGCTGGGACAAGTAACAGGCGCTCACTCTGTTATGCGGCACTCGGGATTCGACCCGCCAAACTGCCGACCATCTGATCGACAAGCTCAGCGTCCTAACCCACTGAGCCACCGCGTCCTAGATTGTTTAATGCAATGAGACATAATACGATTGCCTTATTTATGCAAGTTTTTAGGGTACAGTTGAAAATTGTCACCGTAATTCTTCTATTTTTTTTTTGCTGTCAAACCTGTCGAAATGTAATTTGAATTTTAAAGTTTGCAAATGATCTTGATAATGTACATACATTTGATAATGTTATTCTCAAGCTATAAATATTTGATCACTGGGATAATTGTCTTACGAGCTTGCCTATTCTTAAACCACTTTTGGACTCCTCAAAATCTTGCTGGCATTTAATAATAATTGATTTAATAGGTGCAAACACTGGGGACTTTACATTTCTTTATTGAATACAGGTGTGTTCAACCTTTTGGCTTGCCTGATTTTCACTGAGTGAAGAGGAATTATCTTGGGCTGCATTAAAATTATATACTTAATGTATTTATACATTTATAAATAATGTTAAAAGTTTATGATCTTGTGGGGCCACATTATTAGCTTTCCAGGGCAGCAGAAGGCCCATGGGCCATTGGTTAGACGTGTCTGATTTAATACAAATGTGTACTATTCATTTGGACAACCATTCCATCCAAATGCTTCAGTTTCTAAGAGTTGTATTTATGTGAAGAAATGTGGATGCCTCTTTACAAACAGACCTATCTAAACAAATCTATTTCACTTGATCAGTTACTAAACAGTGTTATTAATGCTAAATTAAATCATAAAACAATTAATACAGCTATGTGCCATTTGTATATGCTTTTCAAGGAGTATGGCCCCATTAAATTCAATGGTTGCTTCTTTTAAACTGACATATGCAAAGCAGCATGTATATCTTAGCTCCTTCCCAATGATTCTTGTCTAGTTTGCTGTATCAGAAATGTTTGTAAGTTACTTCAAAATCTCTAGGATTTCTAGTAGGATATAAAAACTCAAGAAGGATTTTGGTGATTGTGATGATAGCTCTACAAAGCTTTAGATTCAGTTTTCCAAAAGAGGCTTCAGAACTGTTTAAGTGCTTCAGCATCCAGACAGCTGCATAATGATGGAAAAGCTGTATATTAATTCTTAAAACTTCAAAACAACCTGACAAGGTAGGCTTTTGATTAAAAAAAAGTAGAATTTGTTAACAGTTATGAACCCTGGAACAGAACTAACTTGTTTGAATTCATGGGTTTCAGAAGCTCAGAGAACCAAAGCAGACATAGAGCAACATTTTCTTAAGGTCCCATGTTCTTCTGTAGTATGACCATATGTGTGCTTTGAAATGCCAAATGACCAAAATTTGGTGGATATTTGTATAATATGGCTGTCTCAAAAGGAAAATGCCAGTTATTCCAGTACTGTAAGGTATTATTTGAACTGCTGCTTAAATGGTGAGTTAATTTTATAAAGGGACAATGTTTGTCTTTTCCCAGATGGATATTGAAGCTCAACAACTGCCCTTATCTATATTGAACTCTCAGTGGTCATAACCTCCATCTCTCCATGAAATTAATTTAAAGGATCCCAATCAAGGGAGATTCGCAGTCTCATTTCCTGCAATTAGGTTTCCCACAGTATGATGAATTCTAGAAACTCATTATTTTGATCCCTTAATTTAATTTCCAAACGTGCAAGAAGCTACTGCAAGCAACATTTTTATCTGTAGTAGTCAAGAAAAAAAATCTTTAATCAAGAGATGAAAGAGCATGTTCATGAATATATAACATCCCCTAAGTCTTCTTGCCAAGAAAAACTCCCAGTTAACAACAGGCTTTAAAGTCAGCCTCTTGCATTGCCTCACACCAGTAATAATAAAAAAGTCTTCAAGCAGTATTTTATGTTTGACAAGAGTTTTCCAACATTTTGGGGAAATATGTAATGGTTGTGAAATTAACTCTTGCATTGCTAAAATAAACTGGCAGTAGTGTATTACAGAGTAGCTCAGGAAAGGGAAATCTATTGCCTACCAGATGTTTTGGGTTTAAATACCCAATGTAGTAGCTTTACCAAATCAACTATTGTTCAAGTTTGTAATAAAAAATATTGGAATGGCACCAGCTTCTCCATTTGTTGCATGATACATGAAAATGATGGAGGGAATTTGTGTACAGTAGATGAAACAAATGGGGCGCAATTAAGAAGACAAATATTTTAAAGGGGAATTGTGTTTCTATGTTGCAGTTTGGTATCAATAAAATAGGGTGTACTCTCAAGAGTCACAAACATTTCTAAACATGTTTCACTATATCACATTCTTTTTCACAGTCAGGGCATATTTGTATTTAATAGGTATAGCAAAATCTCTGTTATTTTAATAATGATCTTTGCCATCCCCTTTCTGTGATTTTTTTTGGAGATTGCTTGTGCTCAAAATATATGATTGGAATACAAGATTCTGTGACCCTACAATGCACTACTCAATTGGAAAGTAGGAAACTGAAATTCTAAATTTTGTCATCTTAAACTGAAATGGATTTTGTTTGGTTCAGTATGACCCCAAAATTCAAAGGATGCTGCTTATTTTAAGCTATCAATTTGATTTCTGTCTATTTTATTTTGGATTCTAGGTCCTGGCATTGCATTTGTGGTATATCCTGAAGCCTTAACTAGGCTTCCACTTTCTCCGTTTTGGGCTATAATCTTCTTCTTGATGCTTCTTACACTTGGATTGGACACAATGGTAGATAAATCTTTTTATATGTATATATGTAACTTCTTTTTTTGCTCATTAGAGGTTCAGAGTGTAAACAGTACATTAAATTAATATTTTAATATAAGTAATTGCAGTCTGGGATCTAGCACAGATTTTCTGATAAATTTAGCATACAACAAATGATGCTGTACATGTTTCTTAGATGTAAGTCACACTGAATTCATTTATACAGGTTTAGAACCAACATTTCTTTTGAAATTATTATAATTGCCTTTGGTTCACAAATAATTAATGGCTTGGCACTAGGGTACCTGAGGGATCACCATTTTCCAAGAATTTCTACCTGTCCAATTAGATTAAATAGGATGGCCATGCTGCAGATCCTGTCAGCCAAAGAATGTTGGCTGACAGGAACTAGAATAGAAGCTTTTTCTGCAACAGCCCCTGCTCTATGGAATATCCTCCTTTGGAGATTAGAATGGCCCTAATCCCGCTAGCCTTCCTTAAAGCTTTAAAGACATGCTCCAAGCCTGGGGCGCTACCTCTGCCAAAGGCCCATCTCCTGGCTCTATTGTTAACGGATTTAAAATGTGTTAAGATTTTAATTGTATGGTATATGTTTTTGAATTGCAAGCCTCCCAGAGTTAAATGCTGAGATGGGTGACTATAGAAATCAAATAAATAAATAAATAAACTAATAGTCTCTATAGGCTAATTATCAAATTACAGCCAGAAGCAAATCCATTACTGGAGATTTTCAAGAAGAGGCTAGACAGTCACTTGTCTGAGATGGTATGGATTCTCCTGATTGGGCAGAGGGCTGGACTAGAAGACCTCCAAGGTCCCTTCCAGCTTCTATTCTATTCTATTCTATTCTATTCTATTCTATTCTATTCTATTCTATTCTATTCTATTCTATTCTATTCTATTCTATTCTATTCTATTCACAAGGGCTGAAACAAAATGGAAGAATGGGAGGGCTTAAAAAGTATTTAAATCAATTTGGCTGAATGGGGAAAATAGTATACTGTATAGACATCTGTATTATTCTAAAAAGACTGAAATCATAAGCATAGAGAATAACAAGAGATCAAGAAGAATCAATGTAGTGACATTGGACGGCTAATGCTTAAGATGAAAACTGGTTCCGTAAATCATTCGAATGACCCATGACTGCTACTGATTTTTTACTCTCTTCTTTGGCATTTCAGTTTGCCACCATTGAAACCATAGTGACATCTGTTTCAGATGAATTTCCAAAGTATTTACGTACCCACAAGCCACTGTTCACTCTTGGATGTTGCATTTCCTTTTTCATCATGGGTTTTCCTATGATCACTCAGGTAAACATATTACATTGTGTGCTGTTTAATCAGCTCCTCTAATTAGTAAAACCAGCTCTAAGAGTAGATTAACTTCATAGGAAATGCAGTTTGAAGAGAAATTTCGCTGGTCACATGACTGTACTGAAGGCCCTGTTAAGCATATACAGGTAGTCCTCAACTTACAACCTCAACTGAGCTTAACTGAATTGTTAAGTGAATCACTGAATCTGGCTTCCCCACTGACTTGTTAGAAAGTCACAAAAGTTGATCACATGACCCTGAGGCACTGCAGTTGCCAAATATCTGAATTTTGATCATGTGACCACGGAGAGATTGCAACAGTTGTAAGTGTGAAAATAAGGCACTTTTTTCAGTGCCATTGTAACTTTGAATGTTCACTAAACAAATGTTGCAAGCCAAGGACTACCTGTAGACTTTTCTAAAGATGTAATTTACCATTACTGTAAGGACTGCATATGGTTGGACACAGCCATGCAGATAAAATTTATAGATCTGTTAGATTCATAGTCTCCATTTTCTTCACATTCTTCAAGTGTCTCAAAGAGGTTGCACAGCTAATTCTCTCTTTTTGTTTCTAGTGCAGGCATGTCAAACTGCCAGCCTGCGAGCCGGATGCATCATACTAAAACCTCGCCTACCCCATTGCTGGCAATGGGGAAAAAGTTGCGATATTTCATGTGACATCATGTGACATCGCGAGTTTGACATGCCTGTTCTAGTGTATATAGGAATTTCAAAGGGCAAACCTTTGCCATAGTATAAAAACCTAACTTTATATTCATTCTATTTTGGCCACCCCTCCCTCCCATTTTGTTGTAAAGATATATGAAAAATAGATATTCTTGAAAAATTCTATATAATTCATAGAGTATTTTCATAGTAAGATGGGGCTTGGTGACAAAATATCACCCATTTTTCCTTCCTGTAATTATTAGTTGGGTTCCTGCTGATTGCATCCTAATAGCAAGTGGCATTTCTGTTAGTAATTATTTATTTTTAATTTTAGGGTGGGATGTACATGTTGCAGCTTGTGGACACCTATGCAGCATCTTATTCTCTTGTTATAATAGCCATCTTTGAACTTGTTGGCATTTCGTACATTTATGGTAAGCAATGGATATGTAATCCCTAAGTTATAAAAATAGTTCTTATATGTAAAAATGGGATATTGATAAGTAACAGATAATTCCACAAACAAAAGTTTTAAAATGTTATTCATTGACGTTTCAAAATATACATTATTGAATACACACAGGCATATATTTTATAGACTCGGTTCACTAGTATTCAGATAAGCTAAAAGTCAAGTTTACTTAATTCGGTAGGACTATCATAGAACAGGCTGTTACCAAGAACTGTAGCATGTTTATGACTTTAAAAGTGAAGTGTGATTTCCATATATATCATCTCTGCATAAATATTATTATTCTGCTGTGATGATCCTCCCCTGTATATTTTGTTTGCCTATTTTCCATAATGCCATAAGATGTTCTAGGTCATCCGGTGTGACTAAATCTCCTTTTATAGAAAAAGCAATTTTCTATCCACTGGTTACAACAGCATCCTCTTCTCCTGAAGAGGTTGAGAGTGTTTAGTAACACCGCTTTGTTACTAAAGGTCAATAGAGATGTTAATAAAGAGTATTGTTAGTAACGTCCTGTTACCATTCTCCAACGCTAAGGAGATTATAATTGGTCAGGTATGCTTGTTGAGATCTGGGATTTCTACGGGTGGCTTTTAGTTATAATTTAGAACCTGGCACATTCATGGATTTTCATTAATATAAAAAGAACTACAAGGGTGTTGTCATAATGGCCAAACAGAAAAAAGGATTTTTCTCTCTCTGTTACTAGCTATTGATGCTACCTCATAGAATACTGCCATTACATTGGAAGGTTCTAATCCAGGGGTGTCAAACTCAATTTCATTGAGGGCCGCATCAGCATTGCGCTTGCCCTCAGGGGGCCGGGTGGGAGTGACCTGGGTGGGCGTGGCCTACTGGGTGGGCATGGCTAGAGTGCGTATGGCCTACTGGGTGGGCGTGGCCAGCTCTACATCGTTGGCATCAAGGGTGCCTATGGGGGCCTGGGCAGGAGTGGGACAGATCTGGGGGTCTCTGGCAGAAGGAGGGTCTCTGGGCTAGGGCCAAGGCAGTGGGGGCCATTCTCTCTCTGTTTCCAGGATGGCTTCGCGGGCCACATGAAACCACTTTGCGGGCTGCATCTGGCCCCCGGGCCTTGTGTTTGACATGTCTGTTCTAATCTATGTCACTCTTCCATGCTGACAGTTTTGTGTTTACTTTTAAAAATGATTGCTAATGTGAAATATATGGCAGACTAATTTGGTTTTTTTTAATCATTGATCCCAAGAGCACTTTAGTATAAATCCATTTTTTACTATACTGGCCCACATTTTGCCATTACAGTATAGGAGATGATGAACGAATGAGGTACTTTTCCCTAAGCAGAAGTCAGAAGGCCTTGATTTAAATAGTCAAAGTTTTCTTTGTTATATCTACGCAGCACAAAAATCATGAGGGCAAAATCAAGTGTAACGGTCGAGAGGTTTAAAGGGGAATCCTGTAAGTAGCTGAGCCAGGGAGAAAGGAAATACAATTTGAGAACAGCTTATTCACTGGCCGGGTGATCTGTTGCTCTGGCTGAGCAGTAAAGTAATTTTCAACAGGTTTGTAAGCCCAAGAGGAATACGATGAGTTCTTTTTATGAATACATTTCCCACACTATGTCAGAGTATTCAGCACACAATTCTGTGAGATTTATTAAAAAATCCTTGATAAAATGAAATACATTAAGCTGTACCCAGTAACACCCAACCCTTAAATAAGTTGTCATGTGAAATAAGATCAGTGTTGGCCAAAGAAGGAGGTACAGGAATCAAATGTCATGGTTCCGACAGATGAAACTCTTCAAAAGAACTTTGAGGCATTGTTTACCTTAAAGAATCTTTTTATTCGAGAAACAAAGCACCAGCACTATATAGTTGAAACCAGAAACTAAATTCCCCTCCCCTGGATACAAAGTAAAAAAGTGCAATTCCCTCCTCCAATAAACAGTCATAAATCACATTCCCCAATCAGCTTGAAGTACGGGCTTTCTCCCCAGCTCTCTAGCCCACCAAAACACTATCGGCTCTGGGCCCAATGTCCTTGGGTTCCCACGACTAAGTTATTATTGTTATGACTAACTGGACTCTCATCCCTATTGCCCCTCTCAGCCGCAACTGATTCTAAAAACAATAGAGAAAACAGCTGCATTTCCATCTGTTGTCAAAGCAAGAACAACCAAAGTTAACAGTGCTGTCATTGAGAGGCTATTCTCTACACATTGTTTATATACAACTTCTAATACAGGTAGTTCTCGACTTACAGCACCACATTTAGTGACCACTTGAAGTTATAACAGCACTGCAAAAAGAGGCTTATGACCCTTTCTCACACTTATGACTGTTGCAATATGCCCATAGTTAGGTGATCAGAATTTGGATGCTTGGCTTACATTTATGGTGGTTGTGTGGTCCTGGGGTCATACGAGCTTCTGACAAGCAAAATCAATGGGGAAACCAGGTTCACTTAACAACCATGTTACTAACTTAACAACTGCAGCGATTCACTTGAGAGCTGTGGCAAGAAAGGTCATAAAATGGGGTAAAATTCATTTAACAACTGTCTGGCTTAGCAACAGAAATTTGGACTCAATTGTGGCTGTAAGTCTAGGACTAGCTATAGTAGCTCTAGAGTCTCCTTAGCAAAGCATAATAATTATATAGATGCATATTAAGATACTTCTGCAAATATCCAGACTGAAAACCCAAAGGGAATTAAACAACTTCGTTTTGAAAAAGCACTACCAGTGCACTTCCTTTAGGACAGGTTAATAGGATTTTTGTATAATGCTGCTGCTTCCATTTTGTCCACCATAACAGCTCTAGTTAGAGCAGGGGTGTCAAACTGCCAGTCCACGGGCTGGATGCATCACGCGGAAGCTGTGCTCATCCCAGCTCTGGCAAGGGAAAAAAAGTCGTGATACGTCATGACATGTCATGTGATGTGGCAAGTTTGACACCCCTGAATTAGAGGATGATCTCCTGAGATCAAAGAGTCCCGGTGACAAGGATCAATTTGTTCAAATGAAAATGCTACCCATTTTGGACCTGGAAATTATTACTCCATAGAATCATTTGGTTCAATAGAATATAATATACCGTATGTACATAGCTCACGATTGAAATATTAAGTTCTTGGCTTTCTCTGAATTTGTTTGTCTTTCTGCAGATGCTTTGTTACCTAACTCAGAGAGCAACAAGAATCCAACACAATAATTTTGATTCAGCTGAAATTTTTTGATTCATTTATCCATTGAAATTTCCAGAAAGAGGTGGTGCAGTATCAACATGTAGGAATAATTCTGTTGACTGCCCTATTAGCATTACATAATGGATCAAGGCCATGGACAGATCAAGAGTTGATACTCTTGATCTTTTACAATAATGGTCTAGAAGTATAGTACAGGCAAGCCAACAACATTTTTATTTAACGAACTCCTATAGTGGCATGCAAAATGAATTTCATACATATTTTTGCCAGAATTGGATGATTTAGAAGATTCCAGCTACTTTACCAGAAGGAATGAGAAATCTGTCTAAATAAGCCTATATCACTTGTGAGAAGATTTCACCTTCTACAAAATTGCCAGTATTGTAAATTAGCCTAGAAATAACTATTCACAAGACCTTTCAAAGCTAAATGATGCTCATACCCTGTTTCCATGGGAACCAATGCAAGACATACGTATCTTCAGTCAAGAGAAGGATTTATAAATAAATAAGCTGCAGACACATCTCAGATTCTGAAGTTGGTAATATTCCTACCAGGATTATATTGTGCACAGATTTGAAGTTAAGCCCTTTCGCCATCCCCCTGTAGCTTTCAAGTACAGCAATATTTTCAAATACTGCACCAGATGTTTATAAAATGGGTGATTGCACGCTGCTGTATGTCTCAAGAAGGAAACATTAAAAGTAACAGGCAATTCTCTTTACATTGTCCAGTTTGACTGATTGTAGAAATATTGTGCAACATTTCAACTTTAGGAACTCCTCATAAGATTTGCATTGCTCCTTTGTGCTATTTTATTGTGATAGAAACACACTATGGCAGACTTAGTTGGAAGAGGAAAGCTCTCTTGTAAAAGAGCATCCTTACAAGTTATGTTTGTGCTTAGAGTGGATAAAAACTGAATTCTCTTTTTTGCTTCTGGTGCAGAATTTCAAGTAGTTACTCTTTGCTTCTCTTATCCCCAGGCACTGCCTTAAGATTATTGGCCGTATGTTATCTATGGGAAATGTGTTTTGCTTGCATGTTAAACTGATACACCAAACCTGAAATATAGGAAAGAATCAAATGGTTCAGGAACACCTTATTTTTCTCCCTTTCACTGAAAAAAGATCAAGCCCTATGCAGCACTACTGCAAGTTCCACAAAGAAATTAGAGGTTCAGAGTAGAAACTGAGAGATCCCAGCATAACTCCACTCCCCTCAAACTTTTTCGACTTCAGCTTTTACCCTCTGACTTTTTCTAATTTTTAATTCTTCCCTCACTCTAAAGAGTATACGTTTCTTTGGCTTTGTTACCCTTTTCAAATGTTACTTTTCACTTATTCCATCTGACTCTCACATACAGGTTCAGTTAGATTAAAAGTTTGTAATGTCCTATTTGATCTTTCCTCTCTTCTTTCATTATTTTTATCACATGGCATATAAAAAGTTGCTTTACCAGTCTCAACTTGAGGCAACCTCTGACTGGTTGTATCTGAGCTCAGAAGCTAAGTAGGTTAAGAACGTAAGAGAATAGGTTCATCTTGCCCAGCAGTCTGTTGTCATAGTGGCCAAACAATTGCACAAAGAAGCCCCAGTAGAAGGCCTTCAGAGATAGTCACAGTGACATCAAGGCTAATATCCAATAATCTCAATGATTTTCTTGAATTAATCCAACCGTTAAAATTGGAGTTTCATTGGCCATCTTCCACTTCTCCACTGCACAGGAGACAAGTTGCATATTTTGATTAGAAAGTTTATGGACTCAGCTTTTAATCCATGAATAGATGCTCTCAGTGCTTTTTTTTGTAAAAGAAAAAGGTGCCAGAACTCACACATGTCATACAACCTGCCCTGCCTACCCTACAAGGTTCTATCCAAAAAAGGTGCCGGAACTCTGTTCTGAGCGTTCTGTGAGAAAAAAAGCCCTGGATGCTCTCAACCTTACATGTTGATGTTTAGTTTGTCAATATAGCACTACTTTTCTTGTTACCATTGTACTATAGCTCAGTTCATCTGATTCTCTTCCTGAAAATCTCACCCAATTTTGCTCCTATGTAGGCAGAAGCAAAGGATTCATTCAGCTTTTTTTTTTTTTTGCAATTTCCTTAGCACACTTGACTCCTTCATCATCAAAGCTTGGGATTAAACGACACTTGGATTCTGGACAAGGTCTCTTGAATGACCATCCAAATTATTGTAGTATCTAATGCAGGAAAGCATACTGTATGCTGTGCCTTCCATGGTGCTCATAATCATTCAGCCAGTTGGTGTTTTGGTGTTAGATTAGTATTGGGGAGACTAAGGTTTAACCTTATGTTGTTGGAAGTTCACTGGGAAATCCTAAGTATTTTCTGCTTACTCTTTGACTTGTGGAGAAAAACTGGGAGCAGAGGGTGAGTTATGTATATTACCTTGAATTCCTTGATGGAAAACAGGATAGAATATTAATTAAATAGTAACAAAATTATTAAGCATGTATTCCTTTTAAGGGTATTGAACTGTATTTTAATTGGAAACATAAGAGTAATAGTGTCTTTGATCAAGGTGTACTTTTTCTGACATAAAGCCTTTGGGGTATTTTAGATTACATTATACTGCTTTTTAATTTCTAGCCAGCTAGAACAATGCTGTCTCGAAATTATAGAACAGGGGTCTTCAAACTTGGCCCTTTTATGACTTGTGGACTTCAACTCCCAGAATTCCTCAGCCAGCGTGCTGTTATAGAACTTGAAGTTCAACATATCTGAAGGGAAATCCTGTTTAGTTCTTTAGTTGCTTCTGGGAAGACTCACATGGCAGACAATAATACCTCTTGTTGCTTGCCTTTTCAATTTGGTTCATGAAAACAATGTTCATGGACAACAATGGTTAAACAGTATATTACAAAAAAAATGCTTACAGTTTAATAGAAGGCAGCACATTAAAACAGATAAAGCTAAAGAAAATGTGTTTGAGTTAGTCTCCATAAAATTTGAAATTTTTGTGCTATTCTGATTTTGACCACAGAGTGGCAGAAGTACAACAAATTCTACCTAACAGAATAAGGTTATTCTTAACAGAAGTACAGATGATATCAAACGAAATATCAGTTGTTATGATCACGTATTTATTATCCCTTTATGATTGTTGTTCTCAACAGCTGATTGATTTGCTTATTTATAAAACAAACATTCTGGAACAATTCCCACCCAAGGTGGCAAGCAAAATTTAAGGACAAAAATGTTGTAATTCAGCATTGAAAAAAATCAAGAGAATGTAGTAGGGTATAAGCAAATTCAAATAATAAATGAACATTAATGCCAAACTCATAGAACTAAGTTACATAACATCAATCTGCATGTTGTAATAGTTTTTAAGGAATTGAAAGGGATTTGAGTGAAGCACTCTTAACTGAATGTACCCATATATATTTTTATCTTCATTCCCATCCTAAAAGATTGTGTTGGTTTCTAAAATAAATACCTGCAATTTCACTTTAACTGAAGATGAAATTAGGAAGAATGACTGCATCACAGCTTGCAGTTGTCTTTAAAATCTCTGTCATTTCTCTGAAACAGCAATATTTTTTCAATAATATGTAATGGTTAAGGGGATAGCACTAAGTAAAATGACAGTCAAGAAGGTTAAGATAGCAACTATTCTGATAAGTAGTCTAGTGTAAAGTGTTATCAATATACTGATGACACCCACATCTCTTTCTCCACATCTCTGCTCTTGCCTTATCTTCCTACTGTAAATGTCTGCAAACAAAATCTAAATCCAAATAATAGAATAGTAACAGAATATTAATAGAGTTGGAAGGGACTTAGCATCAAATCCTGCTCATGCAGGAAAGCTTCCAGTGTCAGAGCATTCACAACTTCTGGAGGAAAGTCACTCAACTGATTAATTGTTCTAACAGTCAGGAAATTTTTCCACAGTTCTAGGTTGCTTCTCTCTTTGATTACTTTCCATTCGTTGCTTCTTGTCCTGCCTTCAGGTGCTTTGGAGAATAGCTTGACTCCCTCTTCTTTGTGGCAACCTCTGATATATCGGAACACTGCTATCATGCCACCCCTAGTCCTTCTCTTCATTGAACTAGATGTCATGGTTCTGATAGATGGAACCGATTAAAGAATTTCAAGGCAAGAATTCTTCCTTAAAGAATAGTTTACTCAGGAAACAAATATCGGCACTACATACTTGAACCCAAAACTAAATTCCCTTCCCCCAGATACAAAGTAACAAATTGCAATTCCCACCCCCATGAAGCAGTCATAAATCACATTCTCCAATTAGCGTGAAGCACAGGCTTCCTCTCCTGCTCCTCAGCCCACCAATACGTTATCGGTTTGTGTCCTTGAGTTTCCACAAAGCTGCATTATTGTTATGGCTAGTTGAGCTCAAGCATTTAACCCATCCCCCCTTCTACATCTGATTTCTAAACAACAGAAAAATCAAGCTGTAAGCAGAATAAAAATGGCTGCAATTTCCCTCAGTTGTCAGAGCGGGAACATCCATTGTCACAATGTTGACACTAGACATACCCAATTCCAGCAACTGTTCTTTATATGTTTTAGCCTCCAGTCCCCTAATCATCTTTGTTGCTCTTCTCTGTACTTTTTCTAGAGTCTCAACATCTTTTTTGCATTGTGGTGACCAAAACTGGATGCAGAATTCCATGTGTGGTCTTACCAAGGCATTATAAAGTGATATTAACATTTCACATGATCTTGATTCTGTCCCTCTGTTAATGCAATGTAGAATTGCATTGGCTCTTTTTGGTATCTTCATAAGATGAAGGTCATCATCGTAAGGGGATCATGATCTGAAAGATGAGATTCTCTCCAAAATGATGTAGTCTGAGAGTGCCTTTGGATCCAGGAACAATTTACACCTGCTCCACCTTGAAGAGGATTAATCTCAGAAAAGAGTTGTTTAGGATGATGATGATGAGAATTCCTGAGCCAGCATGGCTCAGCTTGGAAACCTCCCTCTTTCCCCTCAGTGTGGCTGGCTCAGGATTTCTGGGAGTTGAAGTCCATGAGTCATAAAAAAGAGCCAAGATTGTCTAAAGCCAATAGAGGGAGCTTTTTTTTTTTTTTGCAAAAAGAAGGTGCCAAAACGCCGTTCTGAGCGTTCTATGAGAAAAAAGCCATAATAATAATAATAATAATAATAATAATAATAATAATAATAATAATAATAATAGGGTGCAATCCCAAAACAACTGGAGCACCACTTGAACACCATTGGCATTGATAAATTTGCCATTAGTCAATTGCAAAAGGCAGCCTTACTAGGAACTGCTTCCATCCTGCGACGATAGTTGTAATACCATCAAACATCCACATCTGCCTATCCCAGGTCCTTGGTAAGGACTTAATAGGTAGACAAAAATGCCAAATCAAGTCATGCCAAATTCAAACATCTGGCTGACTGTGCAATGAATAATAATAATAATAATAATAATAATAATAATAATAATAATAATAATAATAATAGTAATAGCTATGATAATAATATTGCACTTCCATTTCAGTAAGTTCTGAATGAGTCAGGATTGAAAGTACAGTATTGCTGCAACAAGGCCCTATATTACAAAGTTTTTTTTAAAAAAAACTTCCCACTTTGCAAAATTGAGCAGACTTTGATTTTACAGTGGTTCTCTTTGCAGTAGCACATTAAGAAAATTCTGAAGTGATATACTCTAGACTAACCTTTTGTAAAAGCAGCCCAGATCTTGGCAGATGCCATTTACACCTTCATTCTAATTTGTTTTGGGTTTTCTCTCTTTTTCCAAATATGCCTTTCAATTTGATATGCTATGGGTTTCAACTTAGAGAATTAACTCCTTTAACATTTAGGTAACACCTTTCTTTGAGCAGTTAAAACAAGTAGGCATATTGTTATTGTATCTGGCAAGGGCTTTTATGATAAATTACATTTCTCTTCAGTTTTTAAATTAGATTTTTTTAAACTTTGTCTTTTGAAAGATAGTTAATTCCATGTTACAATTTTTCAGAAAAGCATTATATCCATTTCATGTACTTTATATATTTGTTTCTATACATTTTTCATTTATTAAATGAAAAATGAATGACTGGGATGCAGAGTCCTTGTAACAGTAGACCTAAACAGTCCATAAGTCAAATTAATAAACTGGAATTTAAATTAAAACTATTCCCCTTTCTACTTTCTAAGAGGATAATCAAGACTAGATTTGCCTTCATTCGTAAAACTAGGTTTATTTCAGACATTACTGAGAGTTCCAAGAATGTTCGGGTAGTGTAGTTTGTTTGGAATAGCCAAAGAAGAGAAAATGAGAATTGTATAGGAGATGACCAGGCTCAGTTTGGGGGTCCCTTTGCGCCCACAAGTGATCTAAGTCCAGCCCCCCTGAAGTCCACTGATTTTTACGTACCACCAATTTGCCTTGACTGTCCAGAGTCTCATAGTGAGGTAGCATGGATTAAACTTACATTTATTTGAACAATCTTAGTTCTTGATTCCTTGTGCCTAACAAATTGTACGCTTATGTTAACTGCTGTTTCTGTTTTATAGTTTTATTTTGAATGGTTAGGCTATTTTAACGTTGCTGTTGTCCAAAAGTGAGAGATATCCTGTTCCTGCACCAAACAAATAAACGAAAACCCCTTCACACAATTCCCTTAAAGTTCAATCTTACTCCTCCATCCCCATTCACAGAAGCCGATTTGTTTCCTTACTCTCAGAACTTATACTTGGTCCTATAATGGGATTGTGGGAATTGTCATAAATAGGGGCCCATCAGTACATGAAGAATAGCCCTGCAAAACTACTATCTGGAAGTAGCTCATCAACATTTAATATTTTTATTCATTTGTAATATGTTTAAACCATTTCAAACTTAAAAGAATCAAGTGGTGCAGAAGAGCAGTGGTGACAAGGTAATTCAAAGAAACAAGAACACAACAATACAACAATTTAAAACAATAATTTAAAATTATCAGAACATTTGCTCCATGAGGAAGCAAAGCACAGCCGTTAAAAAAAAGATGTACATTCATTTAGGGTGATATTTCAATTTATAGACAAAATTTAAATACCATATTTGTTGCTGCTTCTTAAAGTGGTGCTAAATTACCTTGTCATTAGCAGGGTTAGTTTTTATATAAGCATTAGCACACTAAGCTTGGACATTTTATTTTTTAATTCACTAGAAGAAAGTGTGAATAGATGTGATTTTTGGCACAATTATATGCCAAAAGCTATATAAACAGTAAAACTTTAATGGGCTGTTTAGGGGAGAATGTCTGTTAAATCTGAATATTGGTTAAATCTGAATTTACATCGTTTGCATAATTATATAACTGCTGTAAATGCCCCGATTGCAGTAAAATCTTGATTTAATCCACAAATTCTTTAATTAATTAACAGACAGTGTCTATAAAATATGGGCAAAAGTCTGAACCACAAAAAAAGTATTTTGTGTCCAGGGTCCGGCAAACAGGTTTGTGAAGATTTATTGTACTCACAACAATCCAGGCTGTTAGAAAAGAGAACTAAAAACTCACTTTACGTGAGGTGTTTTTAGGACTTTAAAATAATAGGACCTCTGATACTTCTCAATTTCTGATGATGCAAATATGAAAAATGATATCTCAGGTTGTGGTGCTGAAGGAAACTATCTGCTAACAATGAGCCAACTTATCTGCTAACAGTGAGCTAACCTATACATTAAGAATGCATTGTTGTTGTTGTTTTTAGCTGCGAAGTCGTGTCCGACCCATCACGACCCCATGGACAATGTTCCTCCAGGCCTTCCTGTCCTCTACCATCTTCTGGAGTCCATTTAAGCTCACACCTACTGCTTCAGTGACTGCATCCAGCCACCTCATTCTCTGTCATCCCCTTCTTCTTTTGCCCTCAATATTTCCCAGCATTAGCCTCTTCTCCAGTGAGTCCTTCCTTCTCATTAGGTGGCCAAAGTATTTGAGTTTTAGCTTCAGGATCTGGCCTTCTAAAGAGCAGTCAGGGTTGATCTCCTCTAGGACTGACCCGTTTGATCGCCTTGCAGTCCAAGGGACTCGCAGGAATCTTCTCCAGCACCATAGCTCAAAGGCCTCAATTCTTTGGCGCTCAGCCTTTCTTATGGTCCAACTTTCATGTCATACATTGCAACTGGGAAGACCATAGCCTTGACTATACACACTTTTGTTGACAGGGTGATGTCTCTGCTTTTTAGTGTGCTATCTAGATTTGCCATGGCTTTCCTCCCAAGGAGCAAGTGTCTTTTAATTTCTTGGCTACAGTCCCCATCTGCAGTGATCTTGGAGCCCAGGAAAATAAAATCTGTCACTACCTCCATTTCTTCCCCATCTATTTGCCAGGAATTGAGAGGGCCAGATGCCATGATCTTGGTTTTCTTAATGTTTAGTTTCAACCCAAGTTTTGCACTCTCCTTCTTCACTCACAACAAGAGGCTCTTTAGTTCCTCTTCACTTTCTGCCATTAGAGTGGTATCATCTGCATATCTTAGGTTGTTGATGTTTCTTCTGGCAATCTTAATTCCAACTTTTGATTCATCTAGCCCTGCCTTTCTCATGATGTGCTCTGCATATAAGTTAAATAGGCAAGGCGACAGTATACAGCCTTGCCGGACTCCTTTCCCAATTTTGAACCAATCAGTGGTTCCGTGTCCCGTTCTCACTGTTGCTTCTTGGCCCACATATAGGTTTCTCAAGAGACAAATAAGATGGTCTGGTACGCCCATCTCTTTAAGAACTTGCCACAGTTTGTTATGATCTACACAATCAAAGGCTTTAGCATAGTCAATGAAACAAAAGTAGATGTTTTTCTGGAACTCTCTAGCTTTCTCCATGATCCAGTGTATGTTGGCAATTTGATCTCTAGTTCCTCTGCCTCTTCGAAATCCTGCCTGTACTTCTGGTAGTTCTCGATCCACATACTGCTGGAGTCTAGCTTGTAGGATTTTAAGCATAACTTTACTTAGCATGTGAAATGAGTGCAATGGTGCGATAGTTTGAACATTCTTTGGCACTGTCTTTCTTTGGAATTGGAATGTAAACTGATCTTTTCCAATCCTGTGGCCACTGTTGAGTTTTCCAAATTTGCTGGCAAATTGAGTCTAGCACTTTTACTGCATCATCTTTTAAGATTTTGAATAGCTCAGCTGGAATACTGTCACCTCCGCTAGCTTTGTTGTTGCTCAGGTTTTCTAAGGCCCACTTCACTTCACATTCTAGGATGTCTGGCTCAAGGTCAGTGACCACCTCATTGTGATTATCAGGGACATTAAGCTCATTCTTGTATAGTTCTTCTGTGTAATTTTGCCATCTCTTCTTAATCTCTTCTGCCTCTGTTAGGTCCCTGCCATTTTGGTCCTTTATCATGCCCATTTTTGCATTAAACGTTCCCTTTATCTCTCCAATTTTCTTGAAAAGATCTCTGGTCCTCCCTATTCTATTGTTTTTTTCTATTTCTTTGCACTGTTTATTTAAGAAGGCATTCTTATCTCTTCTAGCTATTCTCTGGAATTCTGTATTCAATTGGGTGTATCTTTGGGGCATAGACTTAGACTACTGTGATATTGAATGGTTTGCCTTGGATTCGAACTGAGATCATTCTGTCATTTTGAGGATTGTATCCCAGTATTGCTTTTCCTACTCTTTTATTGACTAGGAAGGCTACTCCATTTCTTCTGAGGGATTCTTGCCCGCAGTAGTATACCTGATGGTCATCTGAATTAAATTCACTCATTCCTGTCCATTTTAATTCGCTGATACCTAAGATGTCGATGTTCAGTCTTGTCATCTCTTATTTGACCACATCGGTGACCCCCAGGGGGAGAGCGTTCTCTGTGGGCGCGCCAGACCTTTGGAACCGCTTACCGGTTGAGCTCCGGATGGCCCCCGACCTTCGCTCCTTCCGGCGCGATCTCAAAACTTTCTTTTTAAAACAAGCTGGCCTGGTCTGACGGGATGGGGTTGGGTTTTTATAAATAGTTTTAATTTTAATATGTATTAATTTTATGGGCATAATGTTTAATGGCTTTTTAATTTTTGTATTCTATTTTTATTGTGTATTGCCCTGTTCACCGCCCTGAGTCCTTCGGGAGAAGGGCAGTATACAAATTAAATTATTAAATTAAATTAAATCCAGCTTTCCTTGATTCATGGATCTTACATTCCAGGTTCCTATGGAGAAAAAATCTTTACAGTGTCGGACTTTCCTTTCACCACCAGACACATCCACAGCTGAGCGAACTTTCGGCTTTGGCCCACTCGCATCATTCTTTCTGGTGCTACTAGTACTAGCCCTCTGCTCTTCCCCAGTAGCATATTGGACGCCTTCCGACCTGAGGGGCTCATCTTCCAGCGTCATATCATTTTGCCTTTTGGTACTGTCCATAGGGTTTTCATGGCAAAGATACTGGAGTGGGTTGCCATTTCCTTCTCCAGTGGATCACGTTTTGTCAGAACTCTCTGCTATGACCTGTCCGTCTTGGGTGGCCCTGCACGGCATAGCTCATAGCTTCATTGAATTACGCAAGCCCCTTCACCACGACAAGGCAGTAATCCATGAAGGAGAAGAATGCATAGATTAAGACATTCCTGCTGCTGTAAAACAAAGGCCTCTGTTTAGAATACAAAGATGGTGAAAAGAGACATATGGTTTGAACCTTGAATCCACAAAAAAGGCTTTAATTTTACAGTTTGTTTTTTTTCGTACTGACTTCTTTCCTGGTATCTATTTTATCAAGAGCTGTGTCCTTGAATTCTTACTTGCAAACTTTTTAGTTACTTTTAATCTGGGAGAATCCATACAGTAAGCTCATTAGGCAGCAAGCTTTTAGAACCCTTAAAAAAGGGAAATGATTACTAAATATATTATTGTTATCTTGTAACTATTGGAGAAAGGATTGACATTTGATACTCTGAACCTGTTTGGCTTTTGATATTCTGTAATAAAGCCCTTACTAGAATGTCTTAGACATCATGATTGTATGAAGAACATTTATCTTCATCTAAAAGGGAAATCAAATTAATGGTCACTGCATTGTTCAGGGATGAGAAATATATATGTGCACATGCATACACACTGACACACAAACTTCCTTCCTTCCTTCCTTCCTTCCTTCCTTCCTTCCTTCCTTCCTTCCTTCCTTCCTTCCTTCCTTCCTTCCTTCTTCTTTCTTTCTTTCTTTCTTTCTTTCTTTCTTTCTTTCTTTCTTTCTTTCTTTCTTTCTTTCTTTCTTTCTTTCTTTCTTTCTTTCCATCTTCCTTTACATTATAAACTTTCCGCCTACTACAATGGAGGAGGTAGAATGCTGCTGTGGTAACAGAAGGTAACAGAAGGTGGTGTATAGCTAGCAAGGCTGAGATTTCATGCTTGAGTAAACTTATACATCTGAAACATATTTAGAGCAACAGAGTCAGCCTTGTTCTGTCACCCTCTCCCCAGAAGAAAAGTCACACATTTTGTTTTTGTCTTTGAGGTGGGACGTTTTGTACTTTGGGAGTGAATAATTAATGTCTGTTGCAGTGATCCGGTGTTATGTGAGTTTCTATTAGAAAGCCTTTGCTACTGAGCTTACTTAGTGATAAACAGATGTGAAGAATGGTGGTGACAGGCCAAAGAAAAGGAAGTCACACAGCTCCAACCATCACTGGCTGGGGCAAAATGTTATTTGTGCTGCTGAATTGAAAGCCTGAAAAGGAAGCTGTACCAATTCAATATTAGTCCCTTTTTTCCATTAAGGCAAAATATACCTGCTGCGTGCGTAAAACTGGTGCAACAAACTAGATAATGTGAAAGTCTTGCAAAGGCCTTAGCAATCAAAAGAAGTAATGGACTGAAATAATGTGGAAATGATGGCCCTGTCTACATTATTGCCATCAAAAGAAACAATTCTGTTGCTAATGGAAAACTATCTGGATTTGTTCGTGGTATTTTATGTTACATTTACAATAATGTTGTATTATTGTTGAACAATTTCAAAGTTAAATTTCAGGCCTGGATTTCTTTTCCTTATTGGAGAATTCAAAGCTTTCTACCCAAAATATTCTTAAATCCCCTTTAATTCTTGAGATTTGAACACATACAGCTTTTTTATTGTGTGTTGCATAAATACCTAAAATAATAGAATCCAATAGCAAAAATGAATTTTTTTTTGTTTATCTAAGGAGTGTCAAACTTGCCATGTCACATGATGTGTCGCGATGTATCACAACTTTTTTCCCCTTGCCGGAGCTGGGATGAGCACGGCTTCCGCATGACGCATCCAGCCCACGGGCTGGCACATTGACACCCCTGATCTAAGGGGATTTTTTTTAAAAAAAAGTCAACTAGTGATGAAAAGAAATATTAGCTGTGAACATTATTTCAGATTTTACTAAATCAAATAGAAAAGAATTATATTTAAAAAATATGGCTTGATTTGCTTTCAAGAAAGCAATTTCAGCATTCTGAAAGCGAGAACCTCAACTCAAGTTTCTAAATATTCATATATCTTCCTTGGTTAAAAAAATGCTTCAGAATAAAAATAAGAATCTTAAGTATATGTTGCTGTGGATCACAGGTTGTGTTCATTTTAATCTTTATATTGCAACATATTAAGTTAATGTTTATATAAAATGTAACTTTGTAATTCATCTATTAGTGTGGTTTCCCATATGAGCAATCAATATTATAGATATTGTTAATATATGTCTTGAAGAGCTAGACTGACAAATCAGTGTGCCTGTTCGTTCTATAATTAGACACAAGAGGGATTGCCAGAGATATTAATTGTGGCTCAATCTCTTTTGCATTTGGATTTACATATGTTTATTTTACAGGCTTGCAAAGATTTTGTGAAGACATTGAAATGATGATTGGATTCCAGCCAAATAAATTCTGGAGGGTCTGTTGGGCTTTTGTGACCCCAACTATTTTAACAGTAAGAACTCAAGGAGCAGGGATTAAAAGGGGAAGATTGTCTTGTTTATTTATTTCCAGTATTTATATGCCATAAAATTATAAAAACTCTAGGTGGTCTGGGTAGTTTTTCACTTTGGGTTCTGTTAATGCCCAAAACATATACCGCATTAGGTTAAATTTGGTTTTTATAGAAGCAACAATCATGAAGGTAAAATACTGACTTCTAAGGTGTATTTAAACACTAGAATTACATTTATGTAAATTTTAAGCACCGGAATATATCTCAGCATGAACATTCTTCACTGGATGTTATTTTTTCATTTTAAGGTTGATCCTTGGCTTCCGTGATCTCATACTAGATATGCATAAATAATCTATTCAATTCTTATCTAGCACTATGCTGGTAGAGGTTAATTAGATGCCAGCAAACTCTCCATTAAAAGCCCTATTGAAATGTGCTGAAATGAACTATTCTGTGTCTGCATAGCATCTTCTATTATTATCTTTGGCATCCAAGCAAAAGAAATTTTAGTGGACTGTAACCAGAATTCTCCCCCCTGGGTAAATTAGATTATATTTTGCATAAATATGAATTAAGCAAACCTTTATAGTGTGTGCAGGTGTATACATATATGTATGTACACACACAATAAAATATCGCTCCCATTGCAATTTCATACATTTAGAAATATTTGCTTTCTATAGTAATTTTTTCTAGTGTCATTGTGAAAATCTTGCATATTTTTATAGTACACTTCCAATTAATGGATGCTTTTATGTCCTTCTTTTAAATAGCCATGTGGGAACTGCTTAATGGTTATAGTGCATGTTAATATGACAGAAATATGTATGCCAGAATCATTTGGGTGGGGATATTTTCCCATATAATAGTCATTTGGTTTGGATAGAGAAGGCTAAGATTGTGCAGTTGACCTCAGGCTTGTATTGACGGCACAGGATATTGCTCAGATGTTCTTTTTAAATTGTCTTGACAAAATCAAATTGCCCATGAATAATTAGTACAAATCTGGTGCATGAAAACAGTGCTTGGGCTTACTGTATGCTTAACAGTAAGCCATAATGCGATGTGGTTTTGGTGAATTAGCCTATAATTGCTTAGCACTATATGTCAACCAAGCCATATGGCTCATTTAGTAACACCATGGTTAAAAGAAACCAAAGATTACTGCATATGTTGTCTCAAAATGATGTCGTTAGTCTAGAAACAAATATGGTACGGTATAACCACTGTGAAGCCACAGTCTATTCCAAACCATTATTATGCTTGGAATGCACTGCAGCTGAAAAGTCATGTGTATCTCATTGTTATGGCAGATAATTGGAGGAGTTCTCAAAATAAGCTGCTTCTTTACATGCTTTTTTAAAATAGAAAAAGCATAAAGCTCCGTTCAGTGTAGCACTAAAATTACAATTTTTAAAATCATATATTCATGAGTGGGTAGTGCTATCTCTTGCGAAGTGTTCATTACTCTTTAGAACAACAGTTGTTCCATGCTCAAATTCATTTATTGAAGGTGAGCAATTGTGACAAAATTGTTCTAGTAAACATGGTTTTCCTTTTCAGATCAAAACTAATTTATTCTAAAGGAAAACACAGACATCCAGGAGAATTTAGGAACAGCTAATTCCCAGTACCACTAGGTGTCACTCTGTTGCAGCAACTCCACTTTTAAAAGAAAACAGATCTTGAGTTAGAATAAAGACAAATTTGTTTCAATTTTTAATTTTTTTCCTTTGACTTGGGTTTGCATTAATTTGTATTCCTTTGTTTAAAAGTCAGCATACAGTTTTATGCATTTATTTATTTATGCATTGTTTTGTATGCAATTACATCTATTGTATTTTTGTCATAAGAGTTTCGATAGTATACATGTATCTCATCGTTGGTAAATACCACTAACAGTTTAGGAAGAAAGAAAAAGGGATTTTTTTTTAATATGCCTGAATCCCTGACTAGAATCTCAAATCGTCACATTATGGCATGGGAACTTTGCCCACTTTTTAAAAATCATAGGACAAGCTTTGTATCCGTATTGCATTCTTTGTTCCTCTTCTGCTCCAAGCAGAATTGTCTTTAGTCTCTACACATCTGCTTAGGATTTCAAGGTTAAATGGTTAGGGATCCCTAAAAGTATTGCTAGATCCAAAATTGAAATTTGAAAGGTGGGTAATCCATGTGTGAGTGTGATTCTGCCCAGCTGTAATCCAGTAGGATATAAAATAAGAAACAAACAACAGTTTGTTCTTACCCTTGTATTAGAGAAAAAAGTTACTCAACTACCTTGTTTTCTTGAAAAAAAGACCCAGCTGGAAAATAAGCCCTAGCATGATTTTTCAGGACACTTGTAATGTAAACCACATCCCCAAAATAAATCCCACTTAAGACTGTCAGCCAGATAGATGCATTTAGTACTACATTTCCCAAAATATAAGCCCTAACTGGAAAATAAGCCTTAATGCATTTTTTGGAGCAAAAATTAATATAAGACCTGGTCTTATTTTGGGGAAAACAAGTAGATGATGTATTTTCTGATTTAGGACTCATTGTTCCCACATCCATAAATTTTATAGTAACATGTATCTTTTTTTTTTACACCTTCAGAAGGCAAAGCCAACACTTGAAAGGGTGTTGTTATCATTCATGCATAGAAATCAGTCAGCTGTTGGGAACCTACTTTAATCCTATCAGATATAACTGAAGCCCAAACCTCAGTGCAGTTGAAGACTAAAGCCTTGTGTTTCAGCATGGCAATCCCTGTTAGTTAAAAGAATGGAGACTTCTGGGGGGAAAAAAAGTGCTGATCCTTCAGCTAATATATGGTTCATCGGCAACCAGCACCATTTGTAGAAACGATCAGGCCTCTGCGGCAATACAGTCCAGATTCCACTGGTCTGACTTAGTAAATAATTTCTACATGGATTGCTTTAGAAAGTCACACAACTGTGTTAAGCACATCGCGCAACCTAAGGATTTGGCTTGCTGCAGGGAATAAAGAATAACTCTAGGAATTAAGCATTTCAGAAATACAAACTCTTTCCTTTTCATCATGCATACACACACATCTCTCTCTCTCTCTCTCTCTTTTTATTCCTGAGCAGGTGCACTGTGGTAGCAGGAACAGATTGCCCTGTGGCAGCATTGGGGAAAATGAAAATAGGCCGTCATCTGCCAAGTTCTGCAAAGATGTATCTCTGCCATTCAGTTTAGCTGTTGGTGCCAGCCATGGCTGGCTCTTTTCTGACTTGCTGTCGCTGCAAGTTGACACGGGTGCAAGTGGGTCAGGAAGCTTCAGCTTAATCCAAATCTCCTGCCTGTTATGTCCCAGATTGCTAGTTATTTTCCCACCAGGTGCTACTCTCTGCAGGAACATAGTACAGGGTAGCTGCTTTATATTTCAGGATCCAAACAGAACATCTTTAGCTGTAGCTTAGACTTTCTTCTGAATACCTCTAAAATGCTTGCAAATTTTTTTCTTTGTGTTCCTTAGCAATACAACATTGATGTGCAGGTGTTATTTGTATTTTCCCTTAGTTCTTTTTTTAAAAAATACAACACAACAATCATTGGATTTAAGCAAAAGAAATGGGGTGGGGAGGAACAGTGGCTCCATTTAACTCTTTAGTTTTCAACCTTTTTTTTGCATAAATCCTCATCTAAAGATATTGTTCTTGTTATTCCATAGGAGGAAAAGATGGATACAATTTAGCTATGGAGCAATGAAATATGCTCCATGCCTAAATATGAGATTACTGAAGATGCATTAAAAATCCTTTGCATTTTTCTTTTTGGTTGAGACATTTGATAAAACTAATATTTGATACATTGGAATAATTAAGCTTACAGTTTGAATTGATCCATGTTAACCTGAAGTAAAGCCGGTCACTTTTATATGTTCTCTTTGATAAATCTCCATTAAATTATTGTATGTGTAGGCAGTTCACAGAGGATATCAAATTATGCACCAACATACAAACATGTGGCTCTTTATACTGTAAATGTAGTGGATTAATAAGATAATTACATTAAGCTATGCTGCCAATAGACTGTATAATAACTTTTTTAAAAAACTGTAGCTATAATAATGTGGTTTCATTTCCTCAGATATATCTAACTTTTTCCATTAAGTTATGTAATATTTATAGTAGGCAATGTTGCCTTAAATCTGATCATACATAGTCATTTGTTGTTATGAAGTAATATATCTAGACACACATTTATAATTTCATAGAAATTGTGTGTGTTTGTTTCATAACATGATTATAATCACATGTGTTTCTTTTCTAGTTCATCCTTTCCTTCAGCTTCTATAAGTGGGAGCCAATGACTTATGGGACCTATCATTATCCAGGCTGGTCAATGGTATTAGGATGGTTGATGTTGGCTTGCTCTGTTATCTGGATTCCTATTATGTTTGTGATAAAAATGCATTTAGCTCCTGGAAACTTCATTGAGGTAACTCTTATGTCCTCTATTCCCCTCCTTTTTTTTGGAATTTAGCATGGGATTGGTCTATCATGTGTTTCCAAATTTTAATCTGTGGTTATTATTGATCATTGTTGACATTGGATGAATGAGCAGCATCTAAAGCAGGCATGTCAAACTGCCGGCCTGGGGGCTGGATCCGTCATGCCGAAACCACCCCCACCCCATTGCAAGCAATTGGGAAAAAGTTGCAATACATCGTGCGACGTCATGTGACGTTCCGAGTTTGACATGCCTGATCTAAAGGATGACTGTTGGAATCAGATGAGGGCAAAATATACTTCTAACATACCTTTAAGAAATCCTTGGAAATATCCAGAAAATTTCATACTGCAGATAGTTCCGATATAAGGAGCACACTGTAATATGTGTAATATAGAGAAGAACCACAGTTTGTGCATTTTGCTTAGGACTTCTCACATTACCCCAAACAAAGATAAGAGCAATATTCTAGAAACTTCCAAAGTTGATTTATAATAACATTCTATCCTTAAAGTACTTTATTAATTTTTTATAGGAGAAATAGGCTTCCAGTGAGGTTCAAGATAAGGCAAAATTCCCCCGACTCCATCTGAAACAATTTGTTCATATTTCATTTTCAGTAGAATATTTCCTGAGCTTCTCGGTTTATTACAATTGATTGGGGAGGCATAAGTTGCAAAGTGGTAATTAAGCAAGAATTAAAATAATTGGTATGGAGACTCAATTGCCTTTAATAGGTAGTAAACATATAATTGTTCCCTTTAATACTGTCATAAATATGTTTTCTTTCTCTTTTTTTCTGTATAACTTGTACCAAATTATATCTTGAACACAATTTCAGTGACAAGATGAACATGATTTTCATTGCCTCAAACTCTGCAGAAATATCCTGGTTTCCTGCCTGCAGACAGAAATAAAATTGTAGTATGATAATTAAAATATTTTTTTCATTTCCTGCTGTTTATTGCATTCCTGGTCATCACTGCATATTTTTTTTTGAGAAATTTGCTAAGCAGAAGTCATATTATCTTGATGCAGGAACCAACTGCTCAGTTGATTTGGTTAAACAATTGAGCACATTGGCCATGGCATTTGAGCTTAGTCACTAGTGACTCTAATGGAGAGATAACTGACAATGGTGAAGGCTACATAAGTAAATGGAGTTTTTATTTATTGAACTTGAGCTAAACAAACTCTGTATTGCAGTTACTTTAATATTGTTGTCTAGACTAACATGAGTAATTTCAGCTGATCCTGATCTGTATTTGTAACTGAGTCTCCCTTCCCTTCCAGAGGCTCAAGTTGGTCTGCTCTCCTCAACCAGATTGGGGGCCATTTTTGGCTCAACATCGTGGTGCACGTTATCAGAATATGATAGACCCACTGGGAACATCTTCCCTTGGACTTAAACTGCCACCAAAAGATTTTGAATTGGAAATGGAATCCTAGTAATTCTCCTACTTGTGGCTATGTTGTACAGTTCTTTCTTTCTTTCTTTCTTTCTTTCTTTCTTTCTTTCTTTCTTTCTTTCTTTCTTTCTTTCTTTCTTTCTTTCTTTCTTCTTTCTTTCTTTCTCTGAAAGTGGTTTTTTAGGAAGTAAGATTTACTGTTGCATGCTCACAGTAAATGCTAGATAGACCACTTTAAGTACTAGATTTTGTTCTTCATACCCATTGGTGCCAGGTAGGAATACTTCACTGTAGAAGAGTAACAGATGTTGCAGCAGGATAAATTGTTTTGTGAATGCTGGGCCAATTTTGCTCTTAGGGCTAATTTACATAATTTGATTTGTTTGTTGCAGCCACATGGGTAGAATACAATAATGCAATTGCAGACACCATATGGACACCCAGAGAACATTGCTTCAGTGTAGCTAACAAACCAGTGGATTGGCCACTTTGTAACAGCACTGGGTTGTTAACTGATTGGGGGTTGTACACCTGTGATTGTTATCTTCTTGGGATCTTAAAAAAACAATCAACCAACCTAGCACAAAAGTATCTTTTGCATATTATATGATATGAAAAAAAAACAGCAAGGGCAAAGCAAACGACCAGCTTTTCCTGACTGGGTTTATCATATTTGTGCTCATTAATTTTAAGGGACATTAAATTAGATCTAGGAATCATTAAATCGGATTGCTGTATATGCAAAATTGTCTAATGCTGACAACCAAGTAGTTGGGCTACATTCGGAACAAATCCATTTTCCATACCTGTATTTCCCAAGATACCATCATTCTTGTATTTTAATGAACATGTGTGTTAGCAACTATTTATAGGTAATAGTAGACCTGTCAGACCAGTGGCCTATTGCTGCCAAGCCTGGCCAGGTCTGAAACTTGGTGCCTCAAGCCAGTGTTTTCCACTGTAAAAAATCTGCTTATTGAACAAGCTGAGTTTTCAACTTAAAATACTGTAGCTCAAAATATATGCTCATTCGGAGCTTATTCTAAAATCACTGTGCTTGCCACACATAGAAGTGAAGTTGGATTTGGATGCATGAAACAAAGGAGAGGATGCAGCTAAGAACAGAACACAACTAGACTAGATTCCTACCTCGCTATCTAAGTGCAGAAGGGCTTCACTTGAGTCTGAATGGAGTTCTTCAATATTGTGCCCTAGGAGTTGAATGTGGCCCACTGATTCTGCCAATATGTCTTCCATTCAGTGGCTGCTAGTCACTTTGGCATCAATGAGCTGCTTTTTAACACGTGCAGCCTTTTAATATAATGCACTCATACAGGATGATGTTTGGCATAGATTTGGAGAGATGAATGGCCCTTTCAGGATTTTTTTAAAAGAGTTGTATATAGTAAACAAAGAAAAGAAAAGCATAGCATAGCATACTGACTTGTGTCGCGTATCACAAAGCTGTATTTCTCTGCTAAAAACAAGAATATCAAGGTGAGGCAGATGGGCACCCTTGCACTATTTTATTTATTTCAGGAACTCAGCCTTCCCCATCCTTTTCTTCCTAAAAAAAATGCTTCATTTACGAGTATTGTTTGTGTCTTGATTTTCTTGGAAAACTGAAGAAGTAGTAATGTCAGGTTGGTTCCAGACTGATTTCTGTTCCTTTCTTCACTTTTTGAGTTATAACCTTTTCTTCTGAAGAAGCCATCATATAATTTGTGCCTAACTTTATATTGATATAGCAGAATATATATATATATATATATATATATATATATATATATATATATATATATATATATATATATATATATATATATATATATATATATATATATATATATATATATATAAAAGCTTCCACGTACAAAACAATTGTGAATATTTAGCTCTGTAGTTCAGCTGTGTGATTTACCCCTGCTCTTTTCTTACAAAGTTATTTATACCGCCTTTTGATGTATTCTTCTCTTTCAGTCAACAGGGGTGAGGGAAATAGCTCAACCCTGACCCCACTCTATGTAAATGTAGTATTAGTAATAGTTGTTGTTGTTATGATGCTATATAATACATAACTTCACAAGATTCTTGTTCAAAAACAACTATTTTGAGATGTGCACACCTTATTTTTATTCATCCACTCCCACCATATTCACATCTTTATAAGTTGCAATGGAAAAGAAACGTTCTCACTTAAGAAAGAGCAAGACTTTAGCTCAACGACGTTCTTTCCACAGTTAACTCTGCATTGCATTTCTCCATGCAATATAGCCCATAGAAGTTTCCTGCAGTATATACAGTGCTGCACAAGTATTGATTTACACAATCATTTGAATCTATTGAGTAGTTTGAGAGGAGAGCTTTGCAAGAACAATTAACTCTACCGAAGCAAACCAGTTCATGGTAAATGCAGTAGACACGGGGGAGATAAACATGCCTTTAATAATTGGCACAATTGTAACCTACAGCATCCTCTTGTACTTTATACATGCATCTCTGAGGTTTTAAAAAGTGATCAGTGTTCATGTAGCATGTTCTAGGGCTGTTATATGTCCCTATAAAATATCTTAGCAACCAGTGTAGAGGTGGTGAATTCTAGACTAGCCTGCTTGCTTGCTTCTCCACTCCTTGTGTTTGTAAGAGCTGAACTAATTGTACTTCTTTCAGGGGACTGTTTTTAATTCCTTTTGTCTATTTGTCTTCACATTACAGGGTCTCAGGTAACTCTTGTGTTTAAAATCTGTGTTTGTAGATAGGCAGATTTCATCTTGCTTGGGGTGGGTGGTTAATGTATAAAAAAGAGAAAACTAAAATGACTCTAAATTTTGTTGTAAGTTTACAAATATTTCTCAAAAAATATTTATTTTATATTAAATATATAAAATGGAATGTATTCCAGCCAAAGTTCAGCACTTTCCTCTATTTTTAGTGAAAAAGTTTTAAAAACATGTTTAAAGCACTTCATGGAAATATTTGACAGTTAAAGTAGGTAATAAAGACTGGCCAAAATGTCACCTAAAATCCTTTTGCTGAACTGTCTCTTCCGTGGGGTAAATGGCATCCCACTATTGGATGACTGTCAATCATTGAGCCACCAAGTAGAAGCACAATTAAACAAATCGCCATTAGTTGGAATATAAAATAGATTGTTAAAAAAAATCTATTAACCCTTTTCTTGTTTATGTTATGTATCACAAGTTGCTGAGATTTTCATCAAAAAGGTTCCAATGAAATGAGGGGACAAGTGTGAAAGTTCATGGGATAGGTCAGTGGTTCTCAATCTTTTCTTCACCACGAACCCCCCCACTTTTAATACCTTTTGTGGCCATGGACCATGCTCCCCCCAAGACTTAACTCAAGATTTAAATTATAACATTTCTTCAAGCCTTTACAAACCCCCTGTCATGACATCATTTCCGCCTAGGGCAGGAGTGTCAAACTTGCAACATCACGTGATGTGTCGCAACATATCGCAATTTTTTTGCCATAGCCGGCAATGGAGTGGGCACAGTTTCACTATGATGCATCTGGCCCGTGGGCCGGCAGCTTGACACCCCTGACCTAGGGGGTCTGTGGACCACAGGTGGAGAACCATTGGGATAGGTGATTGTCAGCATGTGGCGTGTGCCTTTAAGGCTCTTTGTTGATCCTCATGTAGCTTGAAGCATTAAGTCCTTTTCACAAGTTTACCAGCCTAAATTTAGTGCTGAGGGCAGTTTTGCCAGATGATTCAGTGGGAAACTGCTATTTTGCATTTGCTCTGGGATTTATTTCTTGTCCAAGTTATGTTTTTGAGAACTACCTCTTGTTCTTGGCATAATAAAATTTCATAAACATAAGCTGGAAAATTAGCTTCTGTGGGCATTAGTAGCTGGGGGAAAAAGTCTGTTGCATATGGAACTGAATAATTACCCATTATAGGTTTTTCTTAAATAAATAACATAGTGGAAGAAACTAGCATATTTCATTTTCAGTCTGACTTCATTTTTTTTATCAAATTCACCCATTGTATATTTCTTAATTATCTTCCTGCTGTTATTTTAAACTTGGTAAAACATTCAGAATGAACATTCAAAACTATTACAAAAGAAAACAGTAAAAATATTATCAAACAAATATTAATTAAAGAACATTTCCATGTCTCCCAATGATATGTTAGTGGGAAACATAGTCAATTAGATGTTACTTCAAACTTTACTAGAGGTAAATGCTAGTGTCCCAACAATCATAATGTGACAGTAATAACCTTGCAGCCAACATATTTTCCTGGGACTTAAGAAAGCAACAATATCATAGAATGTTGAAGAACTATATTCCAAGCAAGAGCACATATGTTACATGCTACCAATCAAATTTTTAACTCTTGGAAATTTTAGGTTAAAAAATGGAGTCCATGAAAACTGGGCAGCTTATAAAATCAAGTGAATGAATGAATGGGTTTGGCTATCAGTTTGTATAAATAGTTTCCAGGTATATGGACCAATGATTTGACTCAAACCGTTCCATTTTGTTGATTTAACTCCACTCCATTTCTGTTAGGAAAAGAGGAGTTTCGGTGTGCGATCTCATTGCTGCTCATAAATGAAATCACAGCAATGCAAGGCCAAACTAGAGATAAACCCATTTTTTAAAATGATTTAAAATAAGTTTCTGGAAGTCGATTCCTTATTCAGTAAGTTGATCAGATGGTTTTCTTATAACGCATGAATTTGAAAGGGAATGTCATTGAAAGGAAAATACACATGGCATGTTTTAGAGCACACCTGATTACCTAAAAAGTGCTCATGGCTTGGTTTGTTGTCAACCATGTGCAGAAACATTGACAATAATTAAAATTAATGCTAGAAAGGGAAGATATTAAAAGCTGCATCTTCTTGATGTAGAAGCAATAAAGCATATGGTTTTCGCAAACAAGAACCCTGTCTGTATAATATTTTAAAGGCCAGTCTTTAAAACAGTCCATTTCTGTACAAATGTTTTATAAATTACCTCTTGATGCCACAAAAATCTACATAATTATTTTAAAATATACAGAACATTTTCCTGATCTGGACCAGGACCATGCAGTTTTAGCTTGACCAAGGAATGGGCCTCCTGATATAAACATTAGTCTCTAACTTTATTGTATAGAGAAAAATAACTGCTTTTAAATTATTCCTGGTGTTCAAATAGTAGTACTTTTCCACTGAATTTGATGGCAAAACCACTTTTGACTTGAAGCTTCAGTCAAGGGTGTTCAACACGAACAGCCTAATTATTAGTTTATGTCGAGTCACCTATGACATAGTATCAGAAAATTAGAAAAAGAAAGAAAATCAGGCCAGGCAACTGTGACCATTTCAATGAGAACAAAACTATTTCATTTTTAAATTTATCGAATATAGTATGCCTCTAATCTGCCCAACAAAAGTTGGTTGTAGAAAACAAATAATGTGTATTTTACAGCTCTTTGGATTGTCTAGTAGCAAATGCATATATTTTATGAGCACATCCTGAACATCATAAAATATTTTAGCAAATGTAATTTTTAAAATTAATATGAGTAAAATAAAAAGCCATATTGCAGAAAAGTGTCATATCTATTTCTATAACTGTTGATCTTACAAAATTAGAAAAAGTCTAGAAATTTAATGTAAGCTGTCTCTGTGGCATATTTGTCTAACCGAATGAGGTCAATTTTTATTGAATCAGATGTAGTATTCTTAATGTATATATTAAAATGAAGATCAATGCAAAAATATTCCACCTTCAAATTCCTTATAGTTACCTGTATACTGTATTTTGGTTTAACCCAGAAGCACTTTGTTTAAGAAAAGTGGGTTTAACTAAATGAATTTTTATTGACCAAAATGATTTGGGATGTGTTTAGGCTAATGTTTAATTTGGATCAAGTTATTCTTTTTATCAAGTTCTGCAGCCTTGATTGGATTGATGCTTTGCACATCAATCATGGTGGGAGGGGTGTGTGGCAATGAAATAGCTTTTAGCATTGATTAGCCTCTACACTGTTCTGCCATACCATTTCGCATATATGCACACTTGTAGAATTCATAGTGATCTCTTGCTAGATTTTACTGCTGTTTTCATCCAGATGCTATTTTTATTTTCCTTTCTTATTAAATGGCACCTTTTGCAGGTTTTCTATTTTAGGGAAAGGTAATCTAGCAGATGTTGCTGTTGTAGTAGCCTCTGTCCTTTAATATGTAACTTGAATGGGACATACCAACCCAACATAGGTCTCACTGAAAGTAAGAACAGGTGTGCAGTGGTAGTGTTTGTTAGATGGTTCCTAGCAAGTGTTTTTGACAGAAAACTGTAACTCTTGCCATCAGTCACAGTAAATTGCTGCTGCTAATTGGTATACACAGTTCTGAGCTGGACTGAATAATGATTGGACTTAGTATAAAATAGCTTCATATATTGCTTGTTTGATTCCTTTTGCATTAGCCAACTGTTTTCCTTCTGGGAAAGGGAATGCTTTGCCTGTTAGCTTTGCACACTTGTTAAAAACTGGAACCACAGAGTGCAAGATCAAGGGTAATCATGGACAGCAATAATTGTTTAATGAATGATCAATAATTTGTTTAATTAATGATTAAAAACAAAGGTGTGACAGTTGCAGCCTTACTAAATATCTTGAAAATATGTGTTTTTCTTAAGGGATATTTATTTGAATGGAAATAACATAAGCCAAAAGCATAGGTAGTGTGTTTTAGATGCAAGGATCTGGGTATATGGGTATATGCTGGCCACCTCAAAAGTCCTTTTGAGTTGGTTCATGATTCTATTGTCTCCAAAACTGTAGCTAAACTTCTTGCATATACTAAAACTCTGCATAGTGGCCTGGAATGTAGCATTTCATCTTTGACTAAAGAGGAAGGAGTGGAGAAAAAAATGTATTTATGGTAATAATGGCTTCTGCCTTTCGTTTTACCATGAGGCAGCCAATAACCAAAGAAAGAGTGAGCGAGTGTTGTATTTTCAACAGGTTGAATTTAAAATGTGAAAGCTGGGCTAGATTTTATTGCTTGCAATAGTATGATTTTGCCCACCATGTTTTAAATACATCTTCAGGTAACCATTTGCCTTATAGGTGTATTTCATTATTAAGAATAAAATTAATATTTGACTAGAATATATTGCTGTCCATCACCTAGAGTATATAGTGTACTTTGTGTCTTTTACAGGCCAGTCTTATGCTGATTTACTCAGGAGTAAGTTTCACTGTCTTTATTGAGACTTATTTCCAAGTAAGAGTATATAGGATTGTAGTTTTAGGCACTTTATTGTGGACCTATCATGGAATAGGTTAATTCTTAATTACTTGCGTAATGTCATAAATACTTACAGGCATTCTATAGGGGTACTGCTGCCTATGGATAAAGATATGTACCCTAATCAGGAAGTTATATTTTGTCCATGTATAAGCTAATAAAAAGCATTTATGTTTCAAAGGATGTGTATCATATATATACATATATCTTATATAGCGCCTATGATATATTATACATTATTCATTAAAAAAATATCATTGTCCTTGAGGCCCTACCTCAAATTTTGTATTATGTGTACAAATGCAATTTATTGTATTATATATTTGGCTATTATATTCTGATGTTACAAATTAGAATTTATCCTCTAATCTATAAGGTCAGGAAAGAAAAAAAAATAAATTAAATAAATGTCTAATGTTTAAAAAAATAATGATTGTGACTGTATTGAATGCTTCAAAGCATATTCCTTTCATTTTTCTCTCTCTGTGACTATTTATGAAGTAAAATTCATGTTTTGTTGAAAAATATGAGTGGTCACCAACTAGTGAAAATAAATTCCTCAGTGCTTTCAAAGGAAAAATAATAATACACAGATGCAGAACCAAATGTCAATTAGATGGTTAGAGTCCTAATGATTGGAATACACTGTAGCACATGGAATAATTAATTACTTACCAAAGAACATATTGGATTTGTTTAAATCCATTTATTACATTAATTCAATCATGTACAAGATTAAATGGAAGTAGAAAAAGAAAAGGTTGGGATAATTTATTTCCTTAACGGAGATAAAAAGACAGAGAGTCCAGAGTGCAAAAAATATTTTTTTAGAGTATATCCCATTGAACTCAGCAGTTCTCATGCTTGAACAACTATTCTTAGATTTGTGCTAAAAATGCATAGTTCAGTTGGCCAGTTTGTCAAAACTGGATTACATGCAAGTCAGAGCAAAGCAATTGAAACACCCATTCACTTGCATGGAAGAATCTTAAGCCTTTAGCTATTTTTCCCCCCAGAAATATTATTGGATTTAAAGTGGCCTGAACAATCCATACATCTAACCGCAGTTCCCTTACATATAGAGTTTCAGGAATGTTTCTAGCTGAAAGATAAAGAAAATTCCTGCCTGCCTAGATTGGTATTTGTAATGCAAAGACAAGAACTATATAGTAATTATATCCATTTCTGGAGTTGGCAATGATAAATGTTGAAGTACCAATGCTTCTGACAAACCATCTCTAAGATCTAAATTGACAAAATGACATTTAATCGCAAGACCACAGCATGGCACAGAAAAATAATCAGGCTAAGCATACCAAAGGGAAACCTTTCCATTATATTACAGTTGTGAAGTTAAGAGCCAAACCACAAATTACATTTGAACTGTACGACTAACTCAAAATGTTGTTTCTTTTTGTAAAAGCAGCTATAGGGAATTGGGGCAGTGTGTACTATGTCATATCAATTACAGGTTAAGGTGTAAATCCATTGGGGCTTTTGACAGGACAATAATATTTGTTCCCTTCTCTTTCCAGACCAGAACCCCAATCCAAATTAAACATCAGCTTCTATAAAACACAGCAGAGCTAAGATGCAGTTCACCTGAAGTGAAAGGTTTAGGCCAGCATTCCCCAAACTTTCCGGGTTGGCAACCTGGTGCAAGGGAGGGGGAGGGGAGAAAGAGGGGATGGTTTTGTGTGTGGGACAGGCACATGTGTGCATGCGCACAGCTTCATATGTGTGAGCAGTGGGTGTGCATGCCTGTCCCTTGCGTGATTGGGGCTGCGAGCGCTAGCGCAGCTGTGAGTGAAAGTGGGTCTGCAAGCTGGTGTTTGGTGTTCATGCGAGTGGAGCTGCACATGTGTATGCATGCACTGGCCTGCCAACTATGCAAATAGGCCATGGCCTGGTAGTGGGCCATGGCCCACAGGTTGGGATCCCCTGGTTTAGGCAATTGTTTATATATATATATAAGACAAAATTGGGACTGACACTGCTACCTCTAACTGACAAGGCAATTTGTGAGTTTTATATTGGGTTGATGCCGGCCCGTGGGCCGGTTGCATCATGTGGAGGCTGCGCCCACCCCAGCTCCGGCAATTTGAAAAAAGTTGTGATACGTCACGACACGTCATGTGAATGCGGCGAGTTTGACACCCGTGGGATGTCTTAAAGACTGCAGCTTCCAACACTTTCATCTGTGCCTAATCAAGTGACCATTCTAGTCTCTTTCTACAGTTTAAAGGCACTTTTGGCCTAACTCTACAAGATAATAACTTCAGAGAAGAATATGTGCACCTGTACAACATATACAATTCTGAAGAGTAGCTTATAGAGAGGAGGAAATTATGATATAACCTGGAGAAACACAGAGAGAGAGCAAAGTAAAAATGTTTAACTGCTGTCAAGAAGATTGGAAACCACTTCTTCATAATACTCAATTTCCATCCCTCTTTCTCCTTTTCTTTTTTTCTTTTTCTACTTTATTCTTCAGTATTTACTATTTTTATTACCTTTAGTTTCTCTTATAGTTTTTACTTTATTAAAATTTCTTTAATACTTTTTCGATGAGGTGTACAATTATCAAAACTATTTTTATTCCATGAGTTGCATTCATTTAAACTCATAGAATCTCTCCCTTTTCTAGTCTACTTAAATAATTCCAGAAATATGAATTTTATTTTAAAAAGCACCATCAATTTCACCAGATATATGATATTATCCTAAAAATCAACATAGTGAATTCTAAAAACATACAATATAAACATACAATATATTCCCTTGATCTGTTTTGCTCTGGCTCCTGGCACAGGTTTGCCACCAAAAGGGATTGGCCATCTCATGGTTTAATTTTTGCTGGAAAAGAGACACAGTTAGAGAATAATGCAGGCTGTTTTTATTTCTCCTTTTATAATATTCTCATGACACTTCGCTGTTCTGGAAGATCTCCAAAGAACTCAAGTAGCGCTGAAGTGAGGAAGAGAGAAGAAAAGTAGGACAAAATTCTTCCAGCAGGAATCTCTAATGGAAGCTTCAAACCAGGCATTTTATTAGGAACTGAGAGGTAAGCAAGGAAGGAACATATTATAGAAGTCTCTTCAAAAGAACCACTTATTCCAGTTCTAGTTCCTTTGAGCCTCCTTTAAAACACATCCATAGGGATCCAGGTTGACTATATCCAGATGTATTCAGGGCTCTGCCACATATTTGGCATGGGTCCGGGTTATTTACGGGAGTACCTTTTGCCGGTGTTAACTTCCCATCGTCCTGTGCGCTCCCACAGAGAGGGCCTCCTCAGGGTGCCGTCAGTCAGGGAATGTCGACTGGTGGCCTCCAGGGGGAGAGCATTCTCTGCGGGCGCGCCTGCCCTCTGGAATAGCTCCCTGTTGAGCTCCGGATGGCTCCTGACCTTCGCTCTTTCCGCCGCGACCTGAAGACTTGGCTATTTGAACTTGCCGGCCTGGACTGAGGGACTGGGATTTTAGATCTTAAATTTTAAAATTTTTAAATTTTAGAATGTGTTTTATTGTTTAGGGCTATTTGGTTTAATTTCATTTTAATTTTTGTATATTATGTGTTGTTCATAGTGTTTAATTGCCCTGTACAACGCCCCGAGACCCTTGGGAGAGGGGCGGTATATAAATCCAAATAAATAAATAAATAAATAAATATTTGCCTGTGCATACGTATATATGGAGAAATGCAAGTAAATTTACATATCTTTTCTGGCTAATAGTTGAATGGAGACATTTTTCAGTTAATGAATGCCTGCTTGCTTGACCCCCTCTTCCTGTTTCTCTAAGTCCACCCTTAAGCACACCTCCATTCTTTCACAAAGTAATTTTTCTCTCTATTACACTTTCAAACTTCCCATGCTGGCAGGCTGGCAGTTCTCCATGTGGGCTTCTTTATCCAAATCATGTTACCATTTTGCTGTGATGGGATCCCAGCAGGTAAGAAGTAAGGAGTGCCAGGTGTCTCCTCAAATGAAAGCATACACTTTAATTTGGCAGGAGGACGAAGCAAGATGCTATCTTCTTGAAAGCAATTTTTCCCATTAGAAACACCACTGGTGCTGGGATACATCACAGATGCTTAAAATTGCAAGCCACTGGATACAACAGCATATACTCAGTGAAAATACAGTGTACAGGACTGTCCCTTCACCTAGAAAAACCTTATTGAAAATATAAAGAACTATTGGGAAACTAAGAAGCAGAAGCAAGTGCTTTGTTGCTGCATGGCAGACTAGACCTTTTCAGCTTTATATATATGATCTTTGGTCATTCAGGTTTTTTCCCACGTAGAATTGGAGGTATCAGGGCAACGTTTCGACGAAATCTCATCCGTCATCCTCAGGCTTCAGCTTCGTTCTTCTGGGAGAAGTGTGTATATATATACATACATATATATATATGTTGTTCTTGTTAGCTGCGAAGTGTCCGATGCATCGCGACCCTATGGACAATGTTCCTCCAGACCTTCCCGTCCTCTACCATCTTCTGGAGTCCATTTAAGCGCACACCTACTGACTCCATCCAGCCACCTCATTCTCTGTCGTCCCCTTCTTCTATTGCCCTCAATCTTTCCCAGCATTAGGCTCTTCTCCAGTGAGTCCTTCCTTCTCATTAGGTGGCCAAAGTATTTGAGTTTCAACTTCAGGATCTGGCCTTCTAAAGAGCAGTCAGGGTTGATTTCCTCTAGGACTGACTGGTTTGATCGCCTTGCAGTCCAAGGGACTCGCAGGGGTCTTCTCCAGCACCAAAGCTCAAAGGCCTCAATTCTTTGGTGCTCGGCCTTTCTTATGGTCCAACTTTCACTGCCATACATTGCAACTGGGAAGACCATAGCCTTGACTATACGCACTTTTGTTGACAGGGTGATGTCTCTGCTTTTTAGTGTGCTATATATATATATATGTTTGTGTGTGTGTGTTGCACCTATAATTTTGCATTTTAATGATACTTTTCAGGAATATTTCCTGGTCTCACATTCTCAGTTCATTTCCCAGTTATTTTTATTTTTATTTATTTGTTTGTTTATTTATTTTATTTATTATTTTGACTTTGTTAAGGAAATTTGTTGTGCAGAGGTCTCCTTGTGCTACCAAAGAGTTGCACAGACAAGGAAGGGTACTGAGAGCAGCAAGAGCCACACAGAAGCCACAAGAGTACACTGAGTTGTAAAAGCAAAAAGTAGTTTACTTTAAGGTGGTGTAAAAACAAAAAGGCACAGTCAAAAATAAACAGTCCAAGTAGCAATCCAAAATACAAAGTTTTCTTACCAGTCCAGAGGTCAATACACAGTTCAGGTAACAGAGCAAAAACAGTAACAGTAGAGAGCAGTGAATTCAGAGAGAGAAAGAAGCTACGTTACTAGCTCCCTCTTAGGGCCATGAAAACACTTACACACCCATTGGCCAATTAACATCTTAAAGACATAGCATCATGGTTAATATATTTTCAACCCAACATTGTAGGCCAGGGGTGTCAAACTCAATTTCATTGAGGGCCGCATCAGCATTGCGGTTGCCCTCAGGGGGCCGGGTGGATATGGCCAGGGTGGGCGTGGCCTACTGGGTGGGCATGGCTAGAGTGTGTACAGCCTACTGGGTGGGCGTGGCCAGCTCTACATCATTCGCATCAAGGGTGCCTATGGGGGCCTGGGCAGGAGTGGGACAGATCTGAGGGTCTCTGGCAGAAGGAGGGTCTCTGGGCCAGGGCCAAGGCAGTGGGGGCCGTTCCCTCACTGTTTCCAGGATGGCTTCGCGGGCCACATGAAGCCACTTTGCGGGCCGGATCCAGCCCCCGGGCCTTGTGTTTGACATGTCTGTTGTAGGCTAACACCATATTCCTAACAGACTTCTATACCGCCCTATTCCCATAGGACTCAGGGTGGTTTACAGGGCAATTAAAACCATACAATACAAAAGTTAAAATAAATTTAAAACAAGTAATTAAATTTAAGCCCCAAAATTAAAACTTTAAAACCTAATTAAAAACCCCTCAGTCTAAGCCAGACAGCTCAAAGAGCCAAGTTTTAAGGTCCCGGCGGAACGAACGGAGGTCGGATGCAGTCCTAAGTTCCATAGGAAGTTGGTTCCAAAGGGCAGGCGCACCCACAGAAAAGGCCCTCTCTCTGGGAGTCACCCGCCGGCAGTCCTTCACCAGAGGTACCCTAAGAAGGCCCTCCCTGCGGAAGCGCACAGGACGATGGGGAGTTGATGCCGGCAGCAGGTGTTCCCTCAAATAATCAGGACCCAAGTCATTTAGGGCTTTATAGGTCATCACCAGCACCTTGAATCTCACCCGGAGGGAAGCCAATGCAGCTCGCGGAGAAGAGACATTACATGGGAGTATCAGGAAACTCCCATCACAACTCACGCGGCTGCATTCTGCACCAGCTGAAGCCTCTGAGTGGTCCTCAAGGGCAGCCCCATGTAGAGAGCGTTGCAGTAGTCTAGCCGGGAGGTCACAGTGACTGTGCATAGGGCATCTTGGTCCAGATAGGGCTGCAACTGGCGCACCAGGCGAACCTGGGCAAAAGCCCCCCTGGCCACGGCTCCTATATGATCTTCAAAACTGAGCCGTGAATCCAGGAGGACACCCAAGTTGCGAGCCCTATCAACGGGGGGGGGGGGTAACACCTCACCCCCCATCATTAACGATGGAACAAACTGGTTAACCCGAGATGCCGGTATGCACAGCCACTCAGTCTTGCTAGGATTGAGACAAAGCCTGTTTCTCCCCATCCAAACCCGGACCACCTCCAGGCAACGTGACATCACGTTGAGGGCATCACTGGGTTGGTTCGGGGAGGAAAGAAAAAGTCGGGTATCATCAGCATACTGATGATACCCCACCCCGAAACCATGAATGAGCTCGCCCAGCTGCTTCATATAGATGTTGAACAAGAGGGGAGAGAGGACTGACCCCTGAGGAACTCCACAAACGAGAGGCCTCGGGGCGGATCTCTGCCCTCCCATCAACACCGACTGTGAGCGGCCCAGGAGATAGGAGGAGAACCACTGTAAAACAGTGCCTCCCACTCCCAGCCCCCTGAGATGCCGCAGTAGGATACCATGGTCGATGGTATCAAAAGCCGCTGAGAGGTCTAATAGGACTAGGACAGAGGAATGCCCCCTGTCCCGAGCCCACCAGAGATCATTCACCAGCACGACCAATGCCATCTCATGCTGTACCCGGGCCTGAAACCCGATTGGTACGGGTCAAGATAATCAGTTTCCTCCAGGAACAGAGGAAGCTAATGCGCCACCACACTCTCAACAACCTTTGCCAAAAAGCAAAGGTTGGAGACCAGATGATAGTTGTTCAAAATTGCTGGGTCCAGGACAGGCTTCTTGAGAAGGGGCCTCACCACCACCTCCTTCAAGGCAGCAGGGAATACACCCTCCCTCAGAGAAGCAGTTATTACTGCCTGGAACCAGCCTCGTGTCTCCTCCCGGGCCACATAAACCAGCCAGGAGGGGCATGGGTCCAATAAACAAGTGGTGGAGCTCAGTCTCCTCATGATCCTGTCCACGTCATCGGGGGACACAGGATCGAACTCAGTCCAGGTAACATGCTCAAGACCGCTTGATTCCTCCGTGTCAGACTCTGCCCAGTCAGAGTCCAGACCGGCCCGGATCTGAGCGATTTTGTATGCCAGATGATGACTGAACTCCTTGGCCCGCCCCTGTAAGGGCTACTCCCTCATCTCCTGATTAAGGAGGGAGCGAGTCACCCTAAACAGGGCGGCTGGGCGATTATCTGTGGACGTGATGAGGGCAGCAAAGTAATTAGACTTCGCCATCCTCATCACCGCGAGATAAGACCTTGTAAAGCTTCTTAGTCATAATCGGTCAGATTCAGACCGGCTGGACCTCCAACCGCTCTCTAGACCCTGTCTCTGATGCTTCATCTCCCAGAGCTCCACAGAAAACCATGGGGCCCAACGGGATCTGCGCCGGGTCAGGGGTCACAAGGGTACAACACGGTAGAATGCCTCGGTGGCAGCCCTTTCCCAAGCATCCGCCAAGGCATCGACCGGGCTGTGAGTGAGGGAGATAGGTAAAGACCCAAGCGCCATCTGGAACCGTTCCGGGTCCATTAGGTGCCTGGGGTGGAACCACCTGGTCGGCTCTGCAGCCCAGCAGCGGGGGGTGGCATAGCGGAAGACCAGCCGCAGGAGATAGTGATCGGACCATGACAGGGGGACAATAGTTGGCAAACCCCCTCCCAGATCATCCAACCACTGTCCAGATAAGAAAACCAGGTCAACACTGTGACCCCCCCATGAGTCAGGCCTTGAATTTCTTGGGTCAGGTCCATGGCCGTCATGGAAGCCATGAACTCCCGAGCTAGCTGTGACGACCCTGCCATTCCCAATCGTCGTGGGGATTTGCGACCCCACCCCAGTACTAAAGGAACCAGAAGCCCCAACCCCATCCCACTGGGGACCGTCACAGGCCTAGACTGACAGCTGGTTGAAATACACTCCAATTCCCTCCCACTCCTACCCTTCCGCCCTCCCTAACCCTTTAAAATAACTGGCTAAAACATACCAGGGACCTCTTAATACGTTTCCACCAGAGGCTCCTGTCTAAGCCCAACCAACTCTCGGGGTCCCAACAATTGGGCCCGTCCTTAAGGGAAGTAAGGGATATATTGGCAGGTCGTACCCAGGAGGGAGGAACCCCCCTGAGAGCATACAAATCAGTGCTTGAGTAGTGCAAACGGGTCATATTAAAATCCACACAGGGCCATGCAACCAAATGAATAGTCAGATGTTAATGATTAAGTCCGGAGCATGTATCAGTCCGCAAGTTCAGCTCGACTCTCACCCGAGCCTATCAAGGTAGAGAAGCCACAGCCGCCCTCTCACCGCCACAGGGCATCCCACCTGAAATGGACGAAATGCAGACCACCGGGAGGACCCATCCCACTGATCTCTCACATCAGTGGGTGGTTTATGACCAATCCAGACCGTTCTCTCACTACGGTTGAAACCCAGGACATACCGGACTATAAATAGGGAGTCACAGGAGCAGGGACATATGATCGTATCAGACCCAGCTCTGGCCTCTAATCGGGCATTCAAGGCAACTCCTGCATACCATAAGATCATCCACCAGCTGATCCAGGGGGCCAAAACCAGGCCGTGACAGATCTTCGAGCCACTGTAATTTCAAGCAGACCGAGGCCTCTACGTAGGGCCGAACCGTGGCCGATCTTCAGGCTGTCAGGTCACTACTGCCACTCCGACCCAGACACCCACCAGTGAAAAACGTCAAGATGAAGCCATAGATGATTTTCAAGGTGCTAGGTCACCACCGCCACTTTTCGAAGCAAAACGCCGGCTTCCATGTCACGAAAGCCCCGCTAGCCAGTCCAAACCACCAGGGCCGATCGCAGCCGATACTCTGGCCTCTAGGCCGCCATCGTCACCACAACAGCTCCCACCAGCCAAGCAAAGCAAAGCACCAGGAACAGGCCACTCATGCTTTCCAAGCCACCGAGTCACCGAAGCCACTTCAACAAGCGGAGGGCGTCCATAACGTAAAAAGCGCCCGACGATAAGTCCAAGGTGGCAGGGCCAACCCCGGCCAATCTCCGGGCCGATAGGTCACTGCCGCCATCCGGGGGAGAGGGGGGGCTCTGCGCTGCTAGAAAACGGCACCTGCCAGCTGTGTTTGCTCCCGACTCCCGGTTGGATTTTTCCAAGTTGTTGGGTCGCCACCACCCATCCGAACAGGCGGAGGGCATCCACAGTGGAAAGAATGCCCGACGGTAAGTCCAAGGCGGCAGGGCCAAACCTCGGCCGATGTCTAGGCTGGTAGGCCCCTGCTGCCATCCGGGGGGAGAAGGGGGGTTTAGCGCCACCAAAAACGATGCCAGCCAGCTGTCTCTGCTCCCGACTCCCCATCAGGTTGCCATGCCGACTACCTCATTTGGAGCCCGTTGCGGAGTGCACGAAACTCAAACTGCAGCCGCCGCCATCTTGGAAGAAAAAAAAATTGGTATAGCTGCCTATATCAAATACCTGAGTCTGGACAACTTACAGCAATTAAAACCAAAATAAAAAACAAAAGACAATGTTAAAAAGATAATAAGAGCTATATAAAAAAGCATACAACACAATCCACAGCTGAGGTATTAAAAAACCTCCAACTACAATCAACAAAACAACTGGTAGGCTCCACCACATGTCCAAATCCCCAAAAGTAGTAATGAAACCATGTTTTAAGGCCTTTTGGGTAGAATTTGAGCCAACCTGATCTCTCTGGAGATGATGCCCAAAGGGTGGGCACAACAACAGAAAACACTCTCTTCCAGGGTCCTGCCAGATGGCATTCCCTAACAGGACTCAGAGAAGACCTCTCCTGAGGGACCTAATGGGACAGGTAGATGCAACTCGAAAGAGACAATTCCTCAAATAGTCTAGTCCAGGGGTAGGCAACCTTGGCTCTTTTATGACTCGTGGACTTCAACTCCCAGAATTCCTGAGCCTGGCTTGCTCAGGAATTCTGGGAGTTGAAGTCCACGAGTCATAAGAGCCAAGGTTGCCTACCCCTGGTCTAGTCTTATACTTTATTAAAGGACATCCACAACTGTTCAGCATGCTTAGGTAAAGAGAAATGTGAAGATCTTGAATCTTGAAACAAATATCAACTGGGTAAAGCCAGCCAAGCCTTAACAAAAGCAAGAGAAGAGTAGAAATGTTATCTTAAGATTTCCGACCAATCTTTATTTTCCACAGGCAATCAGAAACAAATCTATGCTTCACCTTCTCAGTAAGATCCATTTACGTATATTGTATGGACTATAGTAAATAGTATGAATAGATTGTGTTGGTTTAAAAAATGATGAGGGGGTAATCAGTAAATCATGGTAATATATTAATCATACTAATTTTAATAACAGGAAATATCTTAATGATTTACATAGTGAAATCTCGTTAGCAATGCTTGTGGTGTTAATTCCAAAGAATTTCCATATTTGAAAACTACTATATAGTATCCAATTTTTCCCAGTTTAACAAACAAGGATTATGATGCATAATCTGTTCCCAGGTAGCTAAGAAATACCTTAATGAAATATATTGATTTTATTTTATTTTTCAGTGTAAGAATAAAGCAATATACAATTATCTGAGGGAACACCTGCTGCCGGCATCAAGCTCCCTTCGTCCCGTGCGCTCCCACAGGGAGGGCCTTCTCAGGATACCGCCGGTTAGGGAATGCTGGCAGGTTATTCCTGTTGTGATTCAGGGTCAGCCTGTGGGTTCGGCAGTTGGGTTGGACGATTCAGAGGAGGAGGAGGAGGGGGGTGTTGGAGAGGTTGCTGAGGGGGTTGGAGAGCTTGCTGATGAGAGCCCTCAGCCAGGCCCCTCCCACCTGGTTACGACGCAGACCCAGCTGTGTGAGCCTGACAGCGTGGATGAAGATGACCCACAGCTGGCCCTGTTCAAGGACACCCGACGCAGGAGGCAGTCAATCAGGAGTAAACAGAGGAAGGCAATGGGGCACCTCAGAAGGAGGCAGAGAGAAGCCACGCCCTGAACTGTTTAAAAGGGGAATGCGTGGGAGGGCTGGTTTGCTGAAGGCAACCGTTTGAATAGCTCCTGTTTCATGGTTCGTGTCTTGTTTTTGCTCTGTTTGCTTTTGTGTCCATAAATTTGGCAGGCTTAGTTCCAGCCTCTTGCCTTCGTGTAAATGGGTTGTCCCTGCCTTATCTGCAGGGCCAGTAGTAGGCTGGTACAGAACAATTCCCAGGGGAAGAGCGTTCTCTGTGGGCGCACCGGCCCTATGGAACCAGCTCCCCATGGAACTTAGGACTGCCCCCGACCTTTGCTCATTCCGCAGGGACCTGAAAACTTGGCTCTTTGAGCTGTCTGGCTCAGGCTGAGGGGTTTTAATTTTTATTAGGCTTTAGTTTTAAATTTCGGGGACTTTATTTAATTAATAGTTTTAATCTGATTTTAATTTTTGTATGTTTGTTTTAATCTTCCCTGTACACCGCCCTGAGTCCTCTGGGAATAGGGCGGTATATAAATTTAATAAAATAAATAAATAAATTGTTATCTCCTATTCTTTCTGCAATGCATTCAGCAAGGGTTAAACTACACATGAGATTATCCAACATTTGTTTTCACGGACCCACTTCCCCATGTGAATCACGTACAATCATAAAGAAGACAAATAACAGATTGATGAGTCACAGATGAAAATATCTGTCTGAAATATATAAGATTATTATTTTTTTCCAGGAACAACAACTGAGAGGGATTCACAGGCAGCATGAAGGTGACCTACACTGAAATGATTAGTGAGAACCGAGAAGTTAAAAATGTTACCCAAGCCAAAAAAAAAAAGGAAAGAAAAGTAACATACAGTACATATGATTCCTTCAAATACTCCTTATCTTAGCAACAGCTAGCTTTTGAGACTTTCTTTTTTATCTTAGCAGGCCTGATATACCTCACGGGCATATCACAATTGCAATCTGCAACATGCTAAAACCTTCTTTTGCCTATTTGGCTTTTTCCTATGAGCGATGGCTGATAGCACTGAAATAGGCCTATAGAGTTAGCCATCTTTTCCTGAGATGGCCATGATACCAAGAAAAGATGCTGCTCCTTTAAGAAATTGCCAACAGATGCAGATAGCTTTTGGGACCATCAACTATCCGGATGGCGCCCGACCTTCGCTCCTTCCGGCGCGATCTGAAGACTCATTTGTTCGAACAAGCCGGCCTGGCCTGATGGGGGATGGGTTGGGATTTTATTGTTGTTGTAAATATTTTTATCTATTGTTTTAGCCTGGGCAGTTGTTTAATTCTCTTTTAACTTTTGTATCTTTGTATTTTTATATGTTTGCCCTGTTCACCGCCCTGAGTCCTTCGGGAGAAGGGCGGTATACAAATAAAATTATTATTATTATTATTATTATTATTATTATTATTATTATTATTATTATTATTATTATTATTATTATTATTATTATTATTATTATTATTATCCCAATTATCCCAAAAGTGCTTTTTTCTAGAGGCAACTGGGCTTTGTTTTTTCCTTAAAGACGTTTCTCTACTCATCCAAGAACACTGGGCGCTATCTAACAAAATGAAATTCAATGGTTGAAAAAAAAGTAAGGTTTTACATTTAGGCAAGAAAAACCAAATGTACAGGTATAGTATAGGGCCGTGGTGGCGAACGTATGGCATGCATGCCACAGGTGGCATGCAGAGCCCTCTCTGTGGGCACATGCGCTGTCACCCCAGTCCTAGGCCTTCAGCTGGGTTTTATAAAACCTTTTCGCTTTAGGCCTCTGCAACCCTGTGGGAAAAAAAAGGTTCAATCAATCAATTTCAACTTCTTGCGGGGGAAAAAAAGATCTCGCAAAGTTGGAATTGATAGATTGAACTTTTTAGTCCCACCCAGTCTGCTGTTACCACTGCAGCCACGCCCACCCAGCACCCGATGATACATAAGTGGGTTTTGGGTTGCAGTTTGGGCACTCGGTCTCTAAAAGGTTCACCATCACTGGTATAGGTGGTACCTTGCTCAATAGTAGCAACTGTGAGAGGGATCTCGGAGTCCTAATGGACAATCACTTAAATATGAGCCAGCAGTGTGCTGCAGCTGCCAAACAAGCCAACACAGTGCTAGGCTGCATTAACAGAGGGATAGAATCAAGATCATGTGACTTATTAATACCACTTTACAATGCCTTGGTAAGGCCACACTTGAATACTGCATCCAGTTTTGGTCACCACGATGTAAAAAAGATGCTGAGACTCTAGAAAGAGTACAGAGAAGAGCAATAAAGCTGATCAGGGGACTGGAGGCTAAAACATATAAGGAACGGTTGCTGGAATTGGGTATGTGTAGTTCAATGAAGAGAAGGACTAGGGGTGACGTGATAGCAGTGTTCCAATATCTCAGGGGCTGCCACAAAGAAGAGGGAGTCAAGCTATTCTCCAAAGCACCCAAAGGCAGGACAAGAAGCAACGGATGGAAACTTATCAAGGAAAGAAGCAACCTAGAACTAAGGAGAAACTTCCTGACAGGTAGAACAATTAATCAGTGGAACAACCTGCCTCCAGAAGCTGTGAATGCTTCAACACTGGAAGTTTTTAAGAAGAGACTGGACAGCCATTTGCCTGAAATGGTGTAGGGTTTCCTGCCTGAGCGGGGGGTTGGACTAGATGACCTCCAAAGGTCCCTTCCAACTTTTTATTTTTATTTTTATTACTATTATTACTATTATTATTATTATTATTATTATTATTAATAATAATCTTCTTCTTCTAGAACTAAAGAAGCTTCTTGGATGAGAAGTAAAACATCTTCAAGGAAAAAAAAGTCCAATTACCTCGAGAAAAAAGCACCTTTGGGAAAACCATGACCTGGATGAATGAGAATCTCCATAGACACAACTCTACCCTAAAGCGAAGTGATTGCTACATGAAACTACAATTGGGCTTAATGATATACATCAGCTTTCTTTTGCTTTACATACCTGCAAAGGTCATAAATATGAGGATTGGGTTGCAAAATTACTTTTTCATCATGGTGAAATAGTGAATGGTCTCTTAACATGGACTCTATATTACATAAGGGCCCAGTGCATTTTATAGCATCTCTCCCCACTCAGCTCTGAATCAGAACGTTGCATAATTTTGCTGTATAATGAGGATTTGAATCTAGTCCAATATTCCAGTCCTGAGTAGTGGGCTTGTCACTAATATCAGCACAATCAGATTAATTTTTATATACATGCTATATTATATTTGATTAAACATTTTTGGCTGCCTACAGAGGTCTGCTTATCGGGTGATTTAGAAATCCATTTAATTAAAGAAAAGAAATAAAAATGTATTTTACCTTATTTAAGTGAAAGGCTATAACTCACTGGTAGTACACACATTTTAAATTTAAAAGGTTCCATGGTCCTTGGCTAGCGCTAACTGAGATACAGTTCAATGGCCTGATCTGATATTGAGCAGGGGAAGATTGTAGCTCAGTACCTTTGTACTTAAAAAATCCAGATGGCTACTAGGTGGCAGCAAAATTAGACTTTTCTTTATGTCTTTCATGCCATGTAGTGGGTCTCTAGATTTCTGCAGTCCACATCTGATAGACTTTCTGTAGCTCAATGTTTAAACTCATATTTTACAGGAGAAAGATCCCAGATTCCATTTTGGATAACTTTAAAAAGGCTCTGAGGCTGGAGAATAACTTCCAATTCAGTGGTTATGTTATGTGGCAAAAATAAATGGCCTGATTTGTTACATGGCATCTTCCTATGCTACAAATTCTTTTGGAGTTTCTTTTTACACATTTATCTTAGCACTATGTCTCTGGATCTACTGCAGATAAATTTTTAGAGACAATCACATGCGGGCTGCTGCCAGTTAGTCCTGATAAAATGCAAATTAGAAAACATTTGATAGATGGCAAGAAGAAGGTTGTCACCTTTTTGGAACAGACAATCATGAGACATTCAAATGGATGCAACTTTCAACACCAGGGCATTTGATAAGGCAATTCTAAGCAGAGATAGGAATTAGGATAGTCTGCAATTCTGGTAAATGAGGCACTCAAGGAGCTTAAAATGGTTCCTTGGTTGAGATCTTCCTCTGAAAGCTGATCTTACCAAAAGTCTGCTTTTAGATTGGGTAGACCAGGATTCTTCTAACTTGTCCCTTTTATGACTTGTGGACTTCAGCTCCCAGAATTCCTCAGCCAGGCATGCTGGATGAGGAATTTGGGAGTTGAAGTCCACAAGTCATAAAAGGGCCATGTTTGAAGACCCCAGGGATAGATCAAATGCAAGTGGATTTGCCTTGACTTTGCAATGTATCCTCTCTTGAGGTCCCATGTCTTCTTGACTGGCAAGGCTCTGTGCCCTTTTAGCACCTGTATTCTCTGCAGGAAGATGAGGTTAGCAGGTTGTTCCTGATATACAGTATTTTCACTAACTGGAGGCCTATTTCAACTGGCTTTTCCCCCTTTCTTTTCTGTTTTGTAATCTCTTCTGATTTTTTCCTCTGCTGTTTTAATCACTAAACTAATAATTTAAAACATTAAAAATTAAAAACCTCCTGGAAGCATTGTTGTTGTTGAATGGCTGCATCAAAATTCTTAGAAAAAAATCCAGCCTTAAAAAAAGATAACCAGTTCCTTTAAAATCAGAGATGCATTAGTACTAAGAGCATTAGCTGGGAAACCTTCAGAAAACATTTAACACATTTTAGCCAACACAGTTTCACCTTCTGGTTTTTATAATTTTTTTCCAGAGTCATGGACAATGATTTTAATAGATTCATAAACTTTTGTTATGCCCTACTCGTATCTTGGGTTTTCATGATCCTTGATATAGTTGTCTCTTTATTTATATATTTCACTTATTTGTCTTCCTGCATTGGACTGATGTGTCAGTTTTAGTTGGGGTTGCCAAGCCAATTACTGAAAATAAAACTGTGGTGCACAATTTGAATATAAGCCATTTTATTTTTAAATCCCAAACTTCTTAAGAATTTGAAAACTAGGAAAAACCTGACTGTTTTATCCCTAAACAGTCCTTGTGATGAATCAACTGCTATTAATATGATGCAAGCTTAGGTCTTCTGGAAGATCCTCACATCCTAGCTAATTACTAATCCGACAAATTATCCTTCTTATTCACTATCACATCTTCCTGACCTACTATGAATCATAAAAAAAAAGTGTGATTGTGTTTGCAAGACACAGCCAGCATGTCCCACATTAACCTAGTGTTCTGGAGAGTCCTTATGCTGGGTTTCTCCTGTCTGGGGCTAAGATCAAGCGTTCAGACATGTTGCAAGAAGGATGCCAGCTCTCTTGCAGGTGAGATAAGCCTGCCCTAGGAATTTCAGGTCCAGCTGATTTTC